>NC_141693.1:1282613961-1284057152 GCF_964263255.1 Lissotriton vulgaris | reverse complement strand
TGTTGTTCCCTTCAGCGAGCATGGCAGCTCCTGGCCGTCTGTGAGCGCAGCCAGCTGCTGGGCAGCGCTCTTCACTCTCAGGGCTCCAGGGCGTCTCTGCCAGTGCGTGGGATATGACCTTTCATATTTAGCCCAGCCGAGGAATATTTCTGCGGCTTGTTAACTCTGTGCCTCCCGCTGCTGTCAGCAGGGTGTGTGATCCTCTGCTCTCCCACGGGGGATATGTCGGTACATGCCTGCGCTGTCTCTCACTCTGCTTCCCACATGCACATTCCATGGGCTGGGCCTGATTCTCGACCCGCCCCTCTTCTACAGACAGACACGGCGTCCAATCAGCGCACCGGAAACCTCCCGAGCATCCAATCAGACTCCAGCCAGGTCTCAGCCAAAAGAGTCCTGCCAACACAGCTGTAATCCATTCATATTTTGGCCTTTACCGCTCCTCTGTGGGTCTCAGTCTTAGTGTCTGGCCATGCTCAAGTAGAAAACACCGAGGAATGTCCTCATATTATATCGCAGTTTCCTGAATGTATTTCCATACAGGTTTTTTTTACTGTTATGTTTTTGTAGACATTGTGCACTTAAGCATCCTCTAGAAAATACTGTGTTCTTTCAGATAACTTCCCTTACACCAAGTCAGGGCACAAGAGGGGGGTCCACGCAGTGGACGACGTCCCCCCACTTCTTTCACAGGGTGGATGCCGTCCACCCTGTCAATAAAGTGGGTCCCACTAAAAAAGATGCCGAATTTGTCCCGGTGTAATTTCAAAACACCGGGACACATGCAGCAGCGCCTGCACGACGTTGTCTGCTTCGATCACAACAACGTGCAGGCGGGGACGGGGCTCTCTTATTTCTGACTCCTGCTGGGATACTCGACCATAACAAAGGTTGATTCTCAGGGGTCATCAAGCCTCCTTTTGTTGGAGTTTCCTGGATGGCAGCAGTCAGGAGCCTCACACCTGATGTAAATGCAACAGAGGGGAAACAAAGGCTCGCACCTTGTTAGCACCTCACACATACTTAGGAGAGGCAGCTTTTCACTTTGTTCAGGTTCTGTTTAGGAGATTTGCATGCACTGTTAGAATGTCAGATGTGTTGTTCTTTCCCAGTATTTGCACACAATAAATTACATTTATGTAATGCTTACCACCCCTGAGGAGGCGTTGTAATAATTTAAATATCACTATTTCTTTTAAAGCACTATGGCTATAGAAAACTTAACACTGACAAAAGGTAACATTGTTTTATGTGTAGCGTACAAAAGTGTGAATCTTCTGCCTCAATCAGGAGGGGTTGCAAGTATACTCAAAATGTGCTCAAATGTACTCATGCTAGACCTGCTAGGGCTGAAGGTCTGATATCACTTCTTGTGATGCCAGTTCCTGTGATGTCACGTGCTGTGAGGTCACGCGCCGTGATGTCACACATTGTGATGCCATGCGCTGCAATGCCACGTGCTGCGATGCCACGCGCTGCAATGTCACTTGCACATCGATTAACTAGGTTAGTCCACTCACTTCTTTTTTTAGGACTTGTGCCCTGCACCAAGTGGAGTGAGATTCTCATTCAGCATGACGGTTTCCTTGTATGCTGGGTCTTAATTGTTGTTTTAAATATTTTTTTTATAGATAAAATGCATGTTAGCAAGCAGCTTAGTCCAAATGGAGGTTTATGAAAACGCAGTAAACGGAGTAAGTTTACACTCTGGGGTCCTTTGAAAAGAGTCCTGATTATGGGCGTAGGATCCGGTGGGGGCTCAAAGCGGAGATTAAACTCCTCCAGATGTTTAAGAGGAGGGTTGCAAGGGACATAACCGCCACCTACTGATTTTGGAGTGGAAACTGCAGAGTAAACAGTGGCTGAACATGACTCTGAAGAAATGCTGCACACCACAAAAGCCTCTTCTGAGTGCTATATATTCTGCTGAGCACCCTCTGTAGACGCTCTCAGGCCTCTGTGTTGTCTGTGGTTTGTTACTTATATAACGTAATTAATGGGGTGTTCAGCCTCTATTAAAATCATTCTGTTTGTCAAGTTAGGTTAGCCAGCAGGTTCATTAACATACAAATAGCATCTTTGGTGAGGCTCAGCACCTCAATTACTGCAATTAAATAATTAGTAAACTAAATAGGTGCAGTATGAGATGTACATATAGTGTATCACTTGTCTAGTCCAAAGCAACGCTAAGATGTTCACTGTGGTAAGGTGAATACAAGTAGGTTAGTATTCCTGATAGTAGGTTTGACAGGTGTCTTCACTATCTGCACAGTTAAGAAAGTATACATTCAATCGCACTACAGTTGTTTATTGCCCTGAGGAAGCCCGTTTCAGGGTGAAACGCCTTGGCTGCATCGGCGCTCCGTTGTTTTGAACAAAGCAACTATTAAAAAATCTTGTTTGACGCCATTGAAGAGTCCGGAGAGATCTTGTTCTTTTTTTTAGCATTCATGCTGTTTTACTTTTATGTTGCCTCTCTGTGCATTTTCTTTTTTGCATTAATGTTGATAGGTCTATAGGCAGTGGATCTTGGAGGTGGGCAACAAAAACTCTTTGCCTTACATAATAAGAGTGTACAATATGTTAGTGCAGCGTTAATTATCACTTGCTGCCTTTTTTCTCTTCTTTAAACTAAATAGGTGTTCAGCCCCACAAGTTCATTATTTGGGTTACAGCACTTCAAGGAGACATGTAGGGTGTGCAGCATGGCTCAAGACTGACATGTTCTGTCACTGTGTTTTACTCTTAACGTAAAGAGAAACGAGAAAACATTAATCACACAATGGCTGAATTGTGCAGTTTACAAGCAGAAAACCTGGGCTCAAATCTCAGTTTTCCCACTCAGTTCACTATCTGCTCTATACCAAAACCTCATTTGCACATGGTTAATATCAAATAATCAGGCTTGACATTTAATAACAGTATAGGTCTCATTCACAGAACACATACAAACTGACATGTCTTGTGAAACTGCTGGCAATGACGTTGGGCATGGGGATATTTTACAAAGTTTCATGTTAAAAAAAAATAGTACTTTATATAAATTCCACTCAATTCAGTGATATAATCATGTTTTCTTAATGGAGACTCAAAAAAATGTTTCCCTTTATTTTTAAGAGACTTTATCACAGTTTTCATAATATTTGCTGTCTGATTTACATCTTTTGATTGCTCACCTCATTCTTTGGCTCTTAGAGCCAAGTCAGAAACAAGCCAGGCCCCTGGCTCATCTCTTTACAAGGCTGTCCATGTCCCTGCCAAGAAACTTAAGGCTGATTACGATGTGGTCGAAAAATGCGCCAAACCTCTGTCGCAGTCTTACCGACCGCATTGTAATATTCCGGTCAGATTCCTTTCTGACCGCTTCATTACAATGGAGGCGGTCGGAATGGAATCCGACTGGTCATTCCTACAGGCTCGGAGAGCCCGTCGGCCAGTTGGAATGCAGCCTTTAATCCCAAGGGCGGAAAGAGTCGCCCTTGAGATTACGATGTTGGGTTTATCGGCAGCTTTTCTGTGCCGGTCTTTCTGAAACAGAAAGGGTCTCAGAAGTCGCATTTGGGGGGCCCCAGCAGGACCCTATTGGGTCGCTTGGCCTCCAGTTGGAAGCCAAGGGGGCACCTCCTTCTTGATCCATGCCCCAGTGGCAGGCTACTTGGGGTGCCTGCCACGGGTTGCAGGGAGGAACTGCATCTGCCATTTTACAATGTAACAAAAAAGGGTACGGCTCACAAACAGTAAGGCTGAACACTCTTGAACTAATAACCAAAGGAAATGCCAATACTGCTATTCATTTTAAATCATTTAAATCCAAAGATGCGCAGATCAACCATCAAAATATCCTTAAGCTCATAAGTAGCTTTTATTTAAATATAACACATTTTACAAATTTATCTCCAGAAGAAACACTTCATTACATATGATAAACACTTCATGTGATACAATACATAAACACTAAATAAAGTAATAAAGAAATGCACTTTCATTCAACAACTCTCAAAAACCCACTCACTCCACACATACAACTTCCACACTTTCAAATAATATCTTAAACAATATCACTTGTACATCAAATACCAAACAACATTGCTATTAATCGCAATTTTTTGAAAAAGTATCCGATACACTATTCACAAATATTTGTACATTTAATATAAGATTCTCATTGATTGGATACAGTGAATGCCAACTTTGAGTTTCATCACTAAGGGCAAATGTTTGGTAATTACACGATCTACGCGTTTCGAACCCCTCTTATTCTTGGGGTTCTCGTCAGGACCAACATCACTGCAAAAAAACTATGAAAGACTACAAGAGGGGCTTGGAGGGCAGCCGAGCCGCGAGGTCTGCCCCCCGGGCAGTTTTGGGAGGGGGAGGGAGCGGAGCATGGGCGCGGCCATTTTGCCGTTGGGCTGCTTTTGGTTTATAGCCCAAAAGAAGCCCAAGCCCAACGTTCCGCAAGCCTAGGTATAAATTGGGCTCCCCACGTGACCTAGCCACCATTTTAGGTATCTGTACCTGGTGGCTGGGAGCGCAGCGAGGTTTTGGCAGCGCTTGTGTGGCGGTAGATTTAGGCAGTTTGGAAATTGAATTGCGGTGCGGCGATTGCTGGAAGCGAGAATGGCTGTTACTGGCGATTTCAGGGTGCTGGAGGCCATCCGCCTGCTGGGCGAGGCGGGGTGGATGGACCTCCTCGTAGGCACTGCGCCGTCGGCACGCCCGCCGAGGCGCGCCGCGGCGGGAGTGAAGAACCGGGTTTTAGAACCCAGAGGCGCCAGGGATAACGCCAGATGTCTTCGGATTCCCCTGCCTCGGCAAACAGAGACACGGGACACTTCTTGATGACGTCAAAGACCAAATTTTATTGGCGGCAACCAGGAACAGAGGTCTAAGAAGCACAACACGGGTGGTTCGCTAGAGACTGCACAAATTCATGGAGCGGAGCATCGTCTTTTATGCTAAAAATCACATTCCTGGCTAGCATCAATTACATACAAACTGACCAATAGAAAGGTGATATTTCAAACATATCGTATGATGACAATCCCACATTCCGTTATCCAGCCCACCAGAAATGACCAAGCAAAATCCAACATTCCTGTTCGAACAGGCCGGACAAACCCATCATAAAGACCTCAACCCAAATCAACGATTAAGCCATAAAGGAAGGAACAGAAGCAGATGAGAAGCAAGATAGAAGGGTGTGTGCATGTACCATAAACTCAGCAATGTCCTGCTCTTTGATCTCTATCTAACCAGCTGCTTAACAAGGAACTGGCTCAGCGAGGTCAGCCTCGGGCAAGGGAGTCAGTTCAGCCAGGTCACACAAGAGTCAGCTAAGGTGTACGTGTACCAAAGACTCGTTCGGCCATAGTCATCGGCCTATGTGAGGGCAACCACACAAAATGGCTGCCGCACACAAAATGGAACCCGAGGGTTCAAACGAAACCCATGAATACGTAGTGTTCTCATTGATCGGTTATGACGAAAACACACGTACACACTGCACTCGTCATTTGCGGTCTGCTGATACCAAGGTCGTCTATATCCGACGACCTTCATTGAACAGGTTCAGAATCACAGAACCACAGACTCTCAGAGTTACAGAACCACAGACCCTCCTTTTGCCCTTACATAGGCAATAAACCCAAACCCATGTCAGTCTGAATCCAGGTCTATATTCATCAGACCATCAAGATGTTGCTGTAGCATCATCCTAGTACTTAGCAACTCTCTCTGGACAGGTCTCCTCGCACATGAAGTAGCACAGAGGCCACATATAGCAGGAGCACACTGTACGCAAAGACAGAACAGGAAAAGGATAGCTAATATCATGCCAATGACCATCAGAATCTTCCATCCCCACGTGGATACCAATCCCCAAAACCATCCCATCAACGACCAATCTCCCTCGTCTATATGTACAGACTCGGAGATCTTATGTAGTCTGGAAATGGCCTGGAAGACTGTCGGAGCGTTGTCTGGAATAAAAACACAGCAGCTCGATTGAATAAGTTTACACACTCCACCTCTATCTGCAAGTATGACATCAAGAGCAACTCTGTTCTGAAGTGTCATAAGTCGATCCGACTGGAGCTCAGCAGTCAAGTTACTAAGGGCACCGTCAGTTTCGACTATGGTGGACTCAACCACTCTTGTCAACTGTCGAATGTTCCTGCTGTTTGCCATAGGTCCCCAGAACGGCAGAAAACCCTTAAAGAAATCTCCCAACTCTTGCCCTGCGGTATCTTCCTTACTGAAGACACCTCTACCAACTCTCATCTTATGGTAATCTGCCGCAGCTGTAAAAGTGGGAGGCAACAGGAAAGAAACAAAACATGTGCCCGAGAAGTCAGGGGGCAACCATGTGTACGCTTTGTCGTAACAGATGAAATAGGTACCCTTAGCTGCTAGGAACGCTGGGGAAGTCTGAGATGCAAATACATAAGTCTCAGTGCAAACACTCTTCCCTAACTGAGCTCTCGGATTCTTGCCATTACCATGCAAACAATAATGACCCTGATGGGGCACTATCCAAATCGGTGGAGAACTTTTCGTTCGCTGGTTAACACTCAGACTAACTCCATATCCATTAACGTTCCAACCAATGTATGCTTGTGTCTCATCTCTCGGGATAGTCTCATAGGAACTAATTCCTCTAATCATGTCGACTATACCCTTGACCAGAGCACTAGTCTTTGGACTATCTTTCACAGAACGTTGGGGATAGACACTATGAGCATAAATGAACATCGTTCTGTATGCCCAAATAGAACCATTGTAGCTGAAAGGCAAAACCAGGTAAGGAATACCTTTATCAGTCGTATGGGGCATAACGCCACAAACCCAACAGTTTGTCGTGTTCATTACTAGCTGGTGTTGGTGCAGAAGCTGAACAAAAGAATTGTTAGCAAATTCCAGTCTTCTAACGATTTCATGTTCGGGCAAAGGGTGAAAAGAATGGGAAGAAATAGTAGGAGGAGGTATAGGTTGCGTAGCGGGCATGAACGTCACTTGAAAAGAGAATGTCACATATCCAATTAAAAACATCATTAAGCTAAGCAACATAAATAAACACAATATTAAAAATCTTTTCCGGGTCATCAATTTACAGATTTTGCTCTTAAAGCTTTTCTCTCAACAGGTCTCTCCATCTCGAAAAATTCCATCCTCTCTAATTGCTGCTTGCGGTGGTAGGGTGTTCTCTGCTTAGGAATGCTTCTGTCAGTCCAGGGCAACTCCCTTAGACCAACCAGAACCGTCGACCTAATGTCTTCGGCTTGCACTCCAAAGACTTCAGCAACCGCGACCCTACAGCTGAACCCGGATGGCGGTTCGAAAAACAAAAATCAAAGTAGTTCCTCGGAGGAGAGTTTAACCTTCAAAAAATCATAAAAAGAAAACTGTATATTTTTATTTGTCCCGCGACTCTCGGTCGCAAATTATAACACTCTTTGCCAGGCAATGTCTGTTCACGGAAAAGGAGTTCAGGTTCAGAAGTGTTCAAACGGTTCAATAGAGGCACAGCTTCTTGGAGAAGATCGTCACTTTCTTGCTCAGTGTTCATTCCAATCAAACAGGCATCGCTGAAAGGCAGAAAACGAGGCACGGTCTCAGTCTCAGAGTCAGGAAGTCCTTTCTGGACCCACCGGTCGTACGGCAGAGGCAAAGGAGCCCTTTTGCAATGTACGCCGTGGATCCAGTTCTTTTTACCGTGCACTCGTACGGCAGAACGGGTAGATAACAACACCTTGTAGGGTCCCGTCCAGCTGGGCTGCTCGTTCTTGGTTCGCTGAAAATTCTTCACGAGCACCCATGCGCCAGGTTCAGTGGCGTGCCCTGGATCTTCAGAAGCCTGTGGTAACAAATCGTGAACCTGTTGATGCAAAACACGCAATTTAGCCGTCAATTCGTACAGGTAGTCAAGCAACACAGGATGTTCTATTTCACTAAACCTGGTCGGCCTCGGCAGTCCCCAAATGTTCGCCGGGCGACCAAACACGACTTCATATGGACTCAAACCCATTCATGAATGCACAGTCATTCTAGTGGACAAAAGGGCTAGAGGCAAGGCATCTGGCCATTGTAAACCAGAGCTCGCTTGAATTTTGGCCAACTTCAATTTAAGAGTGCTATTATAGCACTCAACTAGACCAGCTGATTGGGGGTGATTTGCAGCGTGAAACTTCTGCCGAATACCTAACCCATCACATACTCTCTTCATCACTTGACCCACAAATTCACTCCCATTGTCACTCCAGATCATTCTCGGCAATCCAAACCTAGGGAAGAATTCCTTAATAAGGGCTTTTGCTGTGGACAAGGCAGTATTGTCCTTCAAAGGGTAGGCTTCCACCCATCTAGAAAAAGAGCAAACAACCACTAACACATACTTTAGGTTGTTGCACCTCTCCATGTGGATGAAATCTAGCTGCAAAGCCTCAAACGGATACGTTGGAGGAGCAAAATGACCAGCTGGAGTTGGAGTTCCCATACCAGGATTATACATCAAACACACCATACAGTTCTTAACCAGATTCTCTGCACACTCAGGAATTCCAGCATTCTGCCAAACCGGAGCCAACAACTTGCAAATCCCTTTCACGTTGATATGAGCCAATCCATGAGCCATTGTAACCACTGGAAGTACATACGCATCGGGTAACAACCATCTTTGATGCTCTGACAAATCAATCCAACAACCATTCAAATCCAATTTACCCTTACTCTCTCTCTCTCCGTTCATTCAACTCTTTCTCTGTATCTTCAGCTTGGATGGATTTCACACTCTCAATGGTATTTTCACACATACTTCCATCCGAAACCCATCTCGCTGGACCCGCAACATACATTTGACTCATCACATTTCTCGCAGTTACTTTCGCGACCTCATCTGCAAACGCATTACCACGACCAACATCATCCGTGACTTTCTTATGCGCACTACATTTCACAATCGCTACTTGCAATGGCAAAGTAAGTGATTCAAGAAGTTCATTCACCAACTGACCATGCTGGATCTTGGTCCCATGCGAAGTCAGGAACCCACGCTTTCTCCACAAACGTCCAAAACTATGAGCCACACCGAATGCATACTGGCTGTCAGTATACACAGTCACTCGTTTACCTTTCGCCAACACACAAGCTCTCGTTAATGCAATCAACTCTGCTGCTTGTGCTGAATTATGTGGGATACGTGCAGCTTCAACAATCGTATGCAAAGTCGTAACAGCATATGCTGCAGTCGTATCACCATTCGGAAGCTTGAAGCACAAACCATCAACCCACAAGGTACCATCACACTTTGGAAGAGGAGTATCCCTAAGGTCTATCCTCCCTTTCGTTTCTTCCTCAGTTCTAAGGAAACAATCATGTTGTTCGGTATCGTCTATCTCAGTTGAAATCGGCAATAACGTGGCTGGATTCAACGTGTTGCATCTCTTTATATGCAGATGACTCGCTAACAAAGTTATTTCGTAACCCGATAACCGAGCACTAGTTAAGTGCTGTGTCTTGGTACGATTCAACAAGGTATCCACTGCATGTGGATGTATGACGGTACAACGCGTACCGTCACAATGCATCCCTTTACCACGCATCCCTTACAACGCAAGTCGTTACCACGACTTGCGTTGGGGGTGCGGATTTCGAATAGTATAATTTACTATTCTAACACCAGTCCCCGTGGACCCTAGGGAAGGTGTTGGGATAGTAAATTTACTATTTTTAATCCTTTAGCGCCCTCCAGCACAAGTCGTGGTAACGACTTGCGTTGTAAGGGATGCGTGCTAAAGGTACTGCGTTGTGAAAACTTCATGGTAAACGATGTTTACCACTGCATGTGGAACCATCACAATCAGTGTATTGTCCATTACTAAACCAGCAGACTGTCGAATCAAAACAGCCGCTGCTGTAGCTCTCAGACAACTCGGCAATGCTCTAGCTACCGGATCCAAAGTCGACGAAAAATAAGCACATGGACGCTGCTTATTGCCAAATTGTTGAGTCAAGACTGACAATGCACATCTCTCTCTCTCGTGGACATACAATGTGAAAGGCTTGCTGTGGTCGGGGGTACCCAACACAGGAGCCGAGCACAACGCATCGCGCAATTCTGAAAAGCTCTTCTGACATTCGTCAGTCCAAGGAATAGGATTTGGAGTATCCTTAACTGTAAGAGCTATCAAAGGTTTCGCAAGCAACGAAAAATTAGGGATCCACTGTCTACAATACGACGTAATACCTAAGTAAGCACATACTTCTCTCTGTGTCGTAGGCACACTCATTTTCGCAATCGCTTGAATTCTTTCTGGGGTCAGTTTCCTTCCCTCCTTCGATAAGAGGTGACCTAAGTAGGTAACTTCTTGTCGACAATATTGCAACATCGAAAGAGAAACCTTATGATAGAAATCAGACAAATGGCGTAGCAATGACAAAGTAGCCTCTCTACAGATCTCTTCATTGTCGGCAGCAACAAACAGATCGTCAATGTACTGAATAAGAGCAGTACTATCAGGTAAAACCAACAAATCAAGTTGTATTTTCAAAGCCTGACTATAAATCAATGGACTTTCGCAATTGCCTTGAGGAGCGCGCTTAAAGCGGAAATTTCGTCCTCCTAAAGAGAAGCCAAAGATATCTCTACTTTCCACGGCAATCAGGATGCTGAAGAAGGCATTCTTCAAGTCAATCACCGAAAACCGCGTGGCTGTAGCCGGGATCAAAGTCAGTAAAGCGGTGATATCAGGTACAACAGGAAATTGCGGAACAACAATCTTATTCACCTCGCGGAGATCGATCACAAACCTATATACAGGAGGCTGTGAAGAATCAGTTCTTTTCAGAACAGGCAAAACCGGACTATTGCACACATTACCTCTCGTTTCCTCAATCACACCTTTCTCAATCAGATCATAAATAATCGCCAAAAGTGCTCTCTCACCATCACTAGAAATCCTGTATTGCGGAATGCGTGGCAATCTTGCATTTGCTTTCAATGTCACAACATATGGCGGAATCTCTAGGATACCTACATTGTTCGGACCAGTAGCCCAAAGAGAATCAGGGAGAGAAGACAATTCAGGTGGAAGTCTATCTTTGGACAAGTACATCGGAGAGATCACTCTCTTACCCAACGTAAGATGTACTCCTGGCGGAGAACTATATAGCGTCGCATACAATCTCTTTAACAAGTCCAATCCCAACAAGTTCTCACCACAACCAGTCGTCAGAATGAGGGGTGCTTCGAATTCACGAGGTCCAACAGAAATAGACAACGGACTAGAAATCGGATTCGTAACCGGGGCGCCAGAAAAACCTACAGAAACATTCTTTAAGCCAGACAAAGGTGCACCAGGGAGTTTAGAGTGCATAATAGAACTCTTTGCAGCACCAGTATCCAACAGAAAAGGCTCTGACACACTTGATGCAATCACTTCAACATAGGGTCCACTCTGATCTACTGGAACTGAAACAACTCCCTCTCTTTGTCTATGGCTGTCCTAGCAATCAGTACCATCCACATCCTCACCTTCAACATAGTAATCGTCCGCATAGTACTGTGCCGTCCTACCAGACGCACCATCCTGCTGATCAAAGCTATTCATAGAATTCTGTGGAGGCAAAGAATGCGCATTTTGACCACGACCTCTACCTCTAGGAGCTTGTTGAACACCTCGACCTTTCACACCAGAAGCACCATCTGTACGCTGTAACAGAACCGGACAACTACTCTTGAAATGACCCTCTTCTTTGCAATACGCACACTGATTAGGACCTACGGGAAAACACTGTTGAGAAGACTCAAACCTCTGCGAGTTTCTCTGATATTGCTGAGGTTGCTGATAATCGCGCTGATTATTACGAGGAGGATAAGCTTGCTGTAGAAGAATTTTAGTCTTCAATTCCTTAGTCTTCCTATCCGCTTTCTCTATCTCATCTTTATTCCTATTTTCATAGTACTGGGCAGTAGCCAAAATCTGCGCTGACGTAGAAACAGCCCAAGCACTCTCAGAATCCTTCAACCTATTGCACAATTCTGGAAGCAAATTATGAACAAATTTGTCAACAAGCAACCGTTGACCACCTTCGGTACTCATATCCTGGCCAATGTGGTCTAAAAAGGTCTCTTCAAACCTAGTGAAAAAGTCAGACACAGTTTCGTCTTTCTTCTGCTTGTACGCAGACAACTTGTCCCAATTAACACGCACATCAGGTATCAGAGTCTTCATATAATCAATAATCCTACCAGGAAGGTCAGCAATCATATCCTCTGGTTTAGCACCACCTACTTGTCTATTATCTGCATCTCTAAGATTATTCCAGGTATCACCTAATTCCTGTGCATTATCCGTATGACGAATCCTACCCCAGATAGGCTGTGGAACAACATTCCCAAACAACATGTCTATATCGGCCAGATTCATAATACATGAACCCGCAGTTTGAGATAACTCCTTATAAAACCCTGTTGGATTTTTATGGGGATCAGGCAAAGTCTGCTTAAGAGCTAAGACTTCAGCACGTTTCCAAGGAACATGTACCCAAACTCGCTGAAAGTGTGGCAGAATAGCTGGATTAGCTGCTGCATCACCAGGTCTCCAAACTGGAGGAACCTCACGCATCGGATATTGACGCGCCTTCCTCCTAACCGACGAATCAGGCTAAAACAGTTGCTGAGAAGGAGATTCACTCCTAAACGACAACAGCGTCGCAACTGCTTTCTCAACTCCAAGACCCACAACAGTCCCTTTCGCAAACTCAGAACGTATGCGGCACAACTCAGGCGGAGTTCGTCCTACCTCCCCATCTTCTCATTGTTCACGAAGGAAAGAACACATCATGTCAAAACCATATCGCTGTTTCCGTGCTTCCCATTGATGGAAAACATCCATAACACCCTCAAGGTCATGCTGCGAAGGATACGTAATCCATTTGCGCGCTAAGTGATCTAACACTGTCCGTTCATTAGCATCAGGCAATTGGCTACGTAATTGCTTACGCTCGACAATAGGAGACATACCCAAGGAACCCAACAGAGGAGAAAAGATACTAGCAACAGCATCAGTCATTCTCTGTCGAGCAGAAGGAGAAGTAGATAAAAGAAGAGGAGACGGAGCAGATTGAGAAGAAACCGGAGGCGGAACAGTAACAGGAGGAGTAAACAAAACAGGCGTAGGAGTAGCAGACGAAGGAGGTAGCAAAATCGGCAGCCCTTGAGAAGGCAGCGCCAAAGGAATAGGAGCCAGTGGAAGAGGAGCTGGCTGTTGAGGAATCGCAGGTGGCAAAGCAACCGGAGGTTGCGCAACTACAACTGGTGGCGGAGGTGCTGTAGCATTCTGCGCATAAAGGGGTGGTGAACTCAATAGATGCGACATTAAAGGATCTTTCACAAGATCTTTCTTCTCTTCTTGCCGTTGAGGTGGCAAAACTGGATAGCACTTATCTACCGCTAATTTACGTTGCCTAAGCATCTGTTTGCTTTCTTGTTCTTCTTCATTATCCCTAAACTGTATAGCAGCTTGCACCATTGACATACCTCGTTCTCTTTTACTTTTCTTCGCTAACTTAATTTCTTTATGTTTGGCTTCCTTTCGCCATAAGCAGAAAGAGTCAAACATCGCCGGCCGGGCTTTCTTCTTGAACAGTTTAACTTCGAGATTGTCTAAAATCTCTGTTTCAAAACTACCATAACGGGGCCACTGTAGGACACCGTCTTTCCTGGTATATTTAACCCATATTTCATTGTACGCGATGGGGCCCACTCCATGTTTTACGTAGAGTTCATAGGTCAGAGTTCCAATCGGAGGAACCTGACACGAATCCTCCAATCGGGAATCCCTAGTACAACCACAACCAAATATCTTTCCAAGTCTGCTAAGACCAGGCATCTTCGCTCACTAGTCTAGCTTCAAACTTCAAGGGAAATCTCAAAACGATAGTCTCGTGAATACACGAGTCCCTCGGCTTTGGGGCCTGCAGGTACCAAATCAAAGTGATTCTCGAAGGGGTACCAAACAAAACTAAGGACTGGGAGACGCTCCACTCATACTTAACTGAAATGTCGATGGCATCACCAGAAGACCCGTCTATTGTCTCGCTCTACAAATCATCTAATGGCTCCAAGACAGGGCGACAGTCAGGGCAACAGTCCTTCGTAGCCGTCGGAAAGCGGGAAACCTCGCAGCAAAGACTTTCGGACCACGACGACATACAGGGGCCGATGAAGTGGCAGGCCTTTCTCCAGAACTTCCACACGAAGCTCCTCACGATCTTCAGGCTTGGACCGGTACCGCTGAAGTCACCCGACGTTGGGCGCCAACTGAAGAACCGGGTTTTAGAACCCAGCGGCGCCAGGGATAACGCCCGATGTCTTCGGATTCCCCTGCCTCGGCAAACAGAGACACGGGACACTTCTTGATGACGTCAAAGAACACATTTTATTGGCTGCAACCAGGAACAGAGGTCTACGAAGCACAACACGGGTGGTTCGCTAAAGACTGCACAAATTCATGGAGCAGAGCATCGTCTTTTATGCTAAAAATCACATTCCTGGCTAGCATCAATTACATACAAACTGACCAATAGAAAGGTGACATTTCAAACATATCGTATGACGACAAACCCACTTTCCGTTGTCCAGCCCACCAGAAATGACCAAGCAAAATCCAACATTCTTGTTAGAACAGGCCGGACAAACCCATCATAAAGACCTCAACCCAAATCAATGATTAAGCCATAAAGGAAGGAACAGAAGCAGATGAGAAGCAAGATAGAAGGGTGTGTGCATGTACCATAAACTCAGCAATGTCCTGCTCTTTGATCTCTATCTAACCAGCTGCTTAACAAGGAACTGGCTCAGCGAGGTCAGCCTCGGGCAAGGGAGTCAGTTCGGCCAGGTCACACAAGAGTCAGCTAAGGTGTACATGTACCAAAGACTTGTTCGGCCATAGTCATCGGCCTATGTGAGGGCAACCACACAAAATGGCTGCCGCACACAAAATGGAACCCGAGGGTTCAAACGAAACCCATGAATACGTAGTGTTCTCATTGATCGGTTATGACGAAAACACACGTACAAACTGCACTTGTCATTTGCGGTCTGCTGATACCAAGGTCGTCTAAATCCGACGACCTTCATTGAACGGGTTCAGAATCACAGAACCCCAGACTCTCAGAGTTACAGAACCACAGGAGTGGCGGCGGCGATCTTTGCGTGTTCGCCGCCGCGCAAGTCCCCGAAGCTACAGGTGGGTGCTGGGGGCCGCGCGGATGCCAGGAGCGCGGACCGCGTGGTGCCAGGGGAGGCGGGGCAGCCAGCGGTCGGCAAGCGTGCGGCTAAGGGCGCGCCGCTGCGGGAGTGCCGGGACGCGAGGGGAGGGGCGGGCCAGGGGGATGGTCCGGGAGGGAAAAAACCCCGAGGAGGGAGACGGAGCTGCATGAGGATCTCCCCAGCATATCGGCTGGTGGCGGGGAGATCCAGGCGGAATCGGGCCCGGATGAGGGGCGGGCAGAGAGGGGACAGAGGAAAAAGGCGGGGGGGAGGTTGTTCCGACGGGACTGATAGCCACAGGACGAGGAGGGAAGAAAGCACAGAAGAGAGCAGGCCCTCCCGATAGGGGGCAGGTAGGGGAGTCCCATCGGGGGGGGAGGAGGGGAGCCCGTCACCAGCCAGACACGAGGGAGGTACAGTGGTTGGGAGGGGTAGGCAGGGGCAAGCCCGGAGTCCAGAAGGGGGGTACCTGGGGTTGTGAGGCAGGGGGGGTGGGGTGTAGGCAGGCAGCAGGTAGGGGAGAGGGGGGGTACGGGGGTGGAGGGAGGAGCTGAGCAGGAGCGGGTGGGTGTCCCCACTACTGATAGAAGCAGGGGAGGGAGAGCAGGACTGGGTAGGCTTGGATGTATTCGAGTCCTGGGAGGAAGGGTTGCGGGAGGGTCGGGGGCGGTAGGGGCCAGGACAGGGGCACCCCGGGTGGGGCAGGCAGAGGAGCCGGGTGCGGGGGACGGGGGGAGGTATCCCCAGAGGCAGGGGGGGCCGGGGTGGGGGGATTGGCTTGGAGCGACGAGGGGGTGGAGGGTGAGGCCCGGGGGTTGCGAGTCAGGCGGCAGGATGGTGGGGGGGCCGCACAGTGGCAGGGACCCAGCACATCAGCAGTGCCGTTTTTATTGCAGACGGATGGTCAGCGCGGGGTTGCAGACTTGGCCAGGCTTGGTGCGGCGGATCAGCGCCAAGGTGAAGGGAGGGCCGTGTTTCTTGCAACAGGCCCGGAGACTGCGAGGGAACTCGACATGGCTGGCACACGAAGGTCCCTGGCGGGCTCGCTGGCCCATCACCCCACAGGGCCCCCGCGGCTTGGGGTCCAGCGGCAGACAGAGAACAGCAGGGAGGAGGACTGTTTTGTGTGGTCAGGTGGTAGCGGAGGAGAAAGGGTTGTTAATAGGTTGCAGTCTGGCCTCCGCTGGCTCGTCAAGTGTATAGATGGGGTGCTGTAGAGTTGCGTGAGGGTGACGATGAGAGTTTGGAGGAAGGAGAGTTGCAGGAGGGCAAGGGCGGACGGGGGTCCGTTAATGGTTTGAGCTCTTTTTTACAGGTGTCACGGGGCCTGGGTGCGACAGCGGCCCGGACACAATACAGGGACGGGTCGGCGATGGAGCGGAGAGGTGTGGAGCGACACAGGGAACGTTGGTGCCAGGTAAAAGCAATGCGGCGCGCACGGTGTCAGTGGGGGTGGGGGATGGGGGGGCGGTGGGAGGAGACCGGTTGTGCAAAGGCAAGTATGTGACAGATAAAGGGGTGGGTCCCGAGGAGCTGTTGTTGGAACCGGCGGGGATCACGACGCCGTGTGCGGCGGGGGCGGCGGCTGCAGAAAAAAACCAGGGAGGGAGCATTGCCGCTTTAAGCATGAATGCTTGGGTTGCGGCAGGTACGGACACCCAGTGGTGCGTTGCTGGGGCCCCACACATGGGGGACCCCAGGCGCCAGGAGGAGGCGCGCGCCCAGGACCCGCCCCGCAGGTGGGCGGCGGGCAAGGGGGTAGGGGCTCTGGGACCCAGGGCTCGTACTCCGGTTAAGGTGGCACAACTGTCGGCGGCCCTGAGTACCTACCCGGACGTGGGGGCTGCGGAGTGCTTCCGAGACGGTTTCCGGGTGGGTTTTTGCTTAGGTTACGCGGGGCCGCGTCAGAGGCGTTGGGCGGACAATCTGCGTTCAGCAAGGGAACACCCGCAGGTGGTGCAAGGCAAGGTGGACAGGGAAGTGCTGGAGGGCCGCATGGCAGGTCCATTTTCAGAGTGGCCGTTGGAACACTTTCTTGTGTCCCCCATCGGGGTGGTGCCCAAGAAAGAGGTAGGGCAGTTTCGCCTCATACAACATTTGTCCTGGTCAAAGGGGAGGTCGGTGAACGACTTCATTGCTGAAGAGGAGGCCACAGTGTTGTACTCCTCGGTGGAGGCGGCGATGGAATTGGTACAGGCCGGCCCCGGCGCGAAAATGGCTAAGTGCAATATCAAATCGGCTTTCCGGTTGTTGCTGGTCCACCCAGACGACTGGTGCCTACTGGGGATCCAGTTTCGCGGCCACTGGTATGTGGACAAGGCGCTGCCGATGGGCTGCTCAATGTCTTGTGCCCTTTTTGAGTGTTTTAGCACGTTCCTCCAATGGTTTTTTACTGAACGCACAGGTCACCAGGGAGTGACTCACTACCTGGATGACTTTTTCTTGGTCGGGGCCCCAGACTCCACGGACTGCCAGGTGGCGCTGGACAGGTTTCAGGAGCTCATGGAGGACCTAGGGGTGCCTGTGGCGCCGGAAAAGACAGTGGGACCATGCACGGCGCTGTCATTTTTGGGCACTGAGCTCGACTCAGTGCGGATGGAGGCACGGCTGCCCGAGGATAAAGAGGCAGATGTTGGGGTTGCTGGAAATGATGGTGGCCAGGAACAAGGTGGCTCCCACAAGGATGAATATGCATCTCATGCCAACAACTTGGTAGTTAAACTAAGGGATTGTGGCTATCTCAAAAAATTGGTAAAAAACAGCTACGAAACGAGCGTGGTGGACCCCCAGAGAGACCCTCCTAGAGGGACGGACAAAATCATCAATGCAGCGCCAAGTGTGCGTGACCACGTTCTGTCCGAATTCCAACAACCTTAAAAAAGTGATTAACCAGAACTGGCTCCTACTGAAAATTCTGGATCAGAAGTTTGCAGTAACTCCCCTTTTTGCATTCAAAAAGGAGAGCAGTATATCAAATTACATTGTGAGAGCATCAATTAAAAAAGAACCAAAACCTACTCTGAGACAATTAATGGGCCTGTCACTGGTAGTTGGACATTCCAAGTGTGGCACATGTGTGTGCTGTGACTCAACAGTGGAAGGGTCATTGTTTTCACACAAGAGCATACACTGGAAGCATGAGACGTTTTCTAATTGCAAGACAAAATATGCAGTCTATGGAATAACATGTCCACGTGGGCTGTTATATATTGGAAAAACGAATCAGGAAATACGACAGAGAACCTGCCAACATAAATCTCGCATTAGGAAAAACGTGGAATCAGCACCTCTAGGTAACCATTGGCACAAAAAATCTCACACTGAAGGAGACCTTCGCTGTACAATAATTTCTAAAGTAGAACGATATCCACGTGGTGGAGACCAGGAACAAAAATGATCAAAAAGAGAAGCACTACTGATTGTGAAATTTGACACAGCAGTGTTATGGCTAAATCAACTCTCGGAATTATATAAATTATAACTCCTTCTTCGGAACCCTGCACCCCATGAGGCCATGGCATTGACAACAGCCTTTCTCTAGATATTCCTTGCGCCCACCATTTATCATGAGTGACCTGTCTAATATGAGAAAAAACGCCTGTACTATTCATAGTTATATTACATATGAGCATGGCGATTGGCGATATACACTGGCCGGAACACATTCTGACTTGGATACCGGCAAAAAAAGAACACTCTTTACAACAATAGAATGATATATGCAATATACACTGGCCGGAACACAGTTTGAATCAAGTACCGGCACATAGAGCATACTCCTTATAACAACAGTATTATATGTTTCATATGAAAATAGATCAAAATTTACCCTAGGGGGGGGGGATTTTATTTCGATCGGCAAGCAAGCAGTATGCCTGTAAATAAAAAAGAGACTACAAGTCCCAGACCCACGTGTAAGACCAGTTCCACCTTCAGCGCATAGTGCCAATATCGGCCCAGCCCCAGACCTTTCTTCATTCAACACACCACTCCACCAATAACCGACACAACACAAGTTGATGGAGAAAGTTGGTGCAGTTTTATTGGCATATACATTATGCGCATGTTGGGTTATCTTACGGGTCGATCCAGAGCAGGCCACCTCTCGCGACCCGCCCACCTGGTGAGCCATAACCCCCGGGGTGTTAACCGAGGGGCGTTGTCAGTTTAGGGGGAAGGTCTAACCCCTCCCCTCGGCGGACCTCTATTTCGCCCCTTGCTCACGCCCCCCACCCTCGGGGGGCGGAGCGTTGTGGCAACCCCTGGTTGCTGAGGTCTACAACCGCCCGAAGGACTAACGGGGCGCCGTCGGCCCTCCAGGATCCATCACAGCGTGGATCTCCCTGGGGGATAATTCTGCTCTCGCACCCACCGGTGCTCCTGTAGAGGGTACCCCTCTGTACCTTTCTGCATTGGATCGCCCTGTAACTCCGCCTGCAACACAAATACAGTAATGTTAATATCAACCCCCCCCCCCCCACTTACTGCCCGAAAGCAGGGTAAGCGGATGGGAGGGAAAAGGCGACGGGCAGTCACCCGTTCAGGGTCCAGGCCGGGGGGCGAGGGCCAGCGCGAGCAGCAGCGGCCAACGAACAAAGAGGGCGCTTAGCCCTCGCCCCCTGGGCTATATAATCACCCCTCACCCCAAGAGACAGGAAGTGACATCAGGGGGGACCACTGATCCCCCCAACCACTAGACCGCTCAGGGTCTGTGCCATCCTATGGCACTAAGGGTGGCCGCCCTCGTAGGTGGCCACCTTTGGTGTCCCGGGGCAGCCAATCATAGTGCCAATATCTGCCCAGCCCCAGACCTTTCTTCATTCAACACACCACTCCACCAATAACCGACACAACACAAGTTGATGGAGAAAGTTGTTGCAGTTTTATTAGCATATACATTATGCGCATGTTGGGTTATCTTACGGGTCGATCCAGAGCAGGCCGCCTCTCGTGACCCGCCCACCTGATGAGCCATAACCCCCCGGGGTGTTAACCGCGGGGGCATTGTCAGTTTAGGGGGAAGGTCTAACCCCTCCCCTCGGCGGACCTCTATTCCGCCCCTTGCTCACACCCCCCCCCTCGGGGGCGGAGCGTTGTGGCAACCCCCGGTTGCTCAGGTCTACAACCGCCCGAAGAACTAACGGGGCGCCGTCGGTCCTCCAGGATCCATCACAGCGTGGATCTCCCTGGGGGATAATTCTGCTCTCGCACCCACCGGTGCTTCTGTAGAGGGTACCCCTCTGTACCTTTCTGCATTGGATCGCCCTGTAACTCCGCCATGGCTCTGGGTGTGGCCGCCGCCGCCCCAGAGTCCCCCCACCTCCTAGCTTCCTATTAGTACAACCTGCTGCTCCTAGTGCTTTCCGCTAAATCAACCCAGGAACGTCCTATCAACTTCAGGTAATTAACCCCGACTACATCAAAGCACACAGTGCATTTGGCACGTAGCAACCCGAGCCTGATGAAACCAGTTCTCCTATGTTTCAGGCTACTCGCAAGTTGACGGGCGACCCTATCCACTTCTCGTTGGCGCCAAGGACCTCTTGCATTACAATTGCAATCACCGGCCTCCTTCAGCTCAGGCAAGGACAAGACTGCTCTCTTCCTCAGCACCGCCAAGCTGGTACGCAACCAAACTTCCTTCTCACTTCTGCCGCCCTTCGGACAGGGAACTGTGACAGTGATGTCCATGAACTTCACAACTAACTGTCAACTGTGCTTACAGGTGTCCATCAAGTGTGCCATCCCCCAGACTGTTCCTATTCTGTACCGCTGGCTGACCAGCAACCAATAAGCCCCTAACGGGTAACAACACCACTGCCACTGGCATGGTGTCTCTTGTCTAGTAAGTGGCCTTCCGCCCATACTTCTATCTACTGGGGACATATTCACCATCAAGGTCACGCCAGGCGGCTCACTCCCCTGACGCCGACCCTACTGTAGGCTAACCAACTCCTCCCATGTTTAGCCTCACTGGAAAGACACTTAACTTCCAAACCCATGGGAACCTAATTGTTAGACCATCACCTCTCAACTTTGCCTGCCAACTGCGTTCTGGTGTCGGCATAAAACACTCTGTAGAGGATCTCCTCATGTTAGACACTTGTACAAGACGTCCCCCTGTGCCTGGCCTTCAATGGACCCTATGAAGCTTGTAACAAGCCGCCCATACAACTGTATATATAAGTTGTGCAACTAAGAGAATTAATCCTTCCTCGCTCTTACTTCCTGGCATGTGCACACTGCTAAAGGAATCCTTACTTTAGTACCTGAACACAACCAAGTAGATACTATCTAGGTGAAAGCTTACCCGAACACCTAGCCACGGGCCCTCCACTGCGTGACAACCCCTGTTGTTGATTTTTTGCTGTTAAAATTGCCTAGCCCCTAACGAACCCTTCACGTAAACCAGCCAAACCAAACGCTTACATGGCCAACTGAGTGCCAACATGTGACCCATGAATTACAAGTTAGAGGCAACTGTATCAGCCCGATCCAAAGTGGTTGCAGAGCTGAGAGGTCTTAGTGGGGTCAGACTGGAGGAGATATGCAAGTGGCTAATGCAGGCCCAACATTTTTGTGCAACCTGACAATGCATCCCTGTGGTCGCAAAGGGCCAGAGTAAAGGAAACTGTTAATGCTGTGGTAGAACTGGTGATTGTCTCAACGTGGGCCAAGATGCAGCGGGTAATGCGAGGCCTATGCCGGCCCACTATTCTGCAGGGCTATCCAGCTAGTTCAGGTAAAGTGCTGAATATTGCCTGATGTATAGCCGTTGTGCCAACTGCATCCCTGTAATTTACAAAAGGAGCACTTCACTACCACAGTCGAATAGCTTAGTTGCCCAAGATGAGGAAGCCACAGTCAAAGCTTTCTGCATAGCCAACCACGAACTAGCTACCCCCCTTCAGAGCTACACGTGTAAAACTGCTATGTATGACGTTTCATATTACAATGCACGATGAGTGACATTGAAAGACTAAGAAAAACACTTTCTTGCTAGCACACAACGTTGCAGATGAGGGAGACCCAATGACAGCATTGCGCCACTCAGACCCCAAGCATTCTGGGCAGACCAAGGATCAGGCTGCATTTGTCAGACATTCCATAGCTTGGAGTGTGCATGTGTGAGGCAGTAATCTATGCACGAAAATAGGGCTTAAAAGTGCCTGGTCTTGAACGAGACTGCGTAGCTCAAATCGAACAGAGTATCACAAAATAACGCAGTCAGTCAGAACTGCCTGGCCCAGTGAGGCCGGAGATTATAAGAGAAGTCCTCCATGTTCCCACAATGCGGACCCGCCCAGTCGTCTGCCGTTCTACCCATGAGGTTACTTGTCCATTCACCTAGGAGCTGTAGCCCGACAGGAAAATAAAACTTTGTTGCTGTTTGGTCAATGCATAATGTTGTTAAACCATAACTGTTGGTATCGGGGAATAAACAAAATTCCACCATCCTGAACTGATCAGCCTGTGCCAAGGAAGTGGTCCCAACAAGGGTTTATCGATGTGCTACAGGTATCCGAGCCCCCTCCCGTCCCCCAGTGGATGGGGCCTCGTATGTTCAAACTACTAATAAATTATTAGAGAACAAACGGCACAACAATTCCTTAATGCAAAAGAGATGCATTATATGCCCAAATCAACGCGTTCTTGAGCCGAAAACACATTTCCCATTTGCTTTCACATTAAATGCATGCGAACACCCCACTTATTGTACCGTAAAACACATTGCCCAGACCCAAGTAAGAGAGGACATCCAATTCTGCACAGGGCTGCCTAATAAGTCCCAGCTCCCAGTTTACTATCCATGCATTACTTCCATGAGTGAAACCAGCACACGACCCACACCCCGTGCAGTGATGACAACTGGGGAGAGCATGGGAATCCCAGACCCTAACACACTGTCCCCAGTGTGCTATGACCTTTATACCTTTTGATAATCCAGGAGGCACCCAGTGGGTGGGGCGGGCTCTCATGCGCGGTTCCTGCATAGAGACAGAAAACATTGATTAAATTGTCCCCCCCCCCGATCCACGCTTTGCATTCTCTGCACTGAAACATGGCCCTCAATGCCCCACATGCTACCCAGGCCAGATGTGGTTACGAGCACTAATTGGTCAGCATTACCTGCACCCTTCCACAATAAGTTGTCCTCTCTTATTAATTGAAGGAAGTCCATTCATAAACGAAACGCTCCTCTCCTAGGCTCTGAAGGCGTCTACCCAAGTGTACTGATGCCTAGAGAGTCTGCCCCTTATTGCAGTATTAGATCTCTAAAAGAGTATGGTCCTTTTTTGAAGCATGCACCCGTCACTAATCTCTGGCAACATGCCGAGCTCTCTTTTACACTCTGTTTGGTTCCGGTACTTGTACGAGTTGCACCAATGCCAGCAGAACGTTTGACTGGTCACATGGTCCTCCTGCTTACAGACAGAACACCCCAACATTCCCAGTGGACCAATTGCCCAGTCTCCTCCGTTTTTCTTCAAGAGAAAACAAACATTTATAGCGCAGGGGCTACCTGCTAAGCTCATATTCACCTATTGATTATGACTGTAAACTTCCATAAGGTATAACCTGTGTGCCCCACAACCGGGCCAGTCCTGACACCAGTTAAGGTGGACCCCCATGTGAGTAGGGCGATACTCCAGCAAGCTTCCTGCATTTGAGGCAAAAAAGACATCCATTAGCAGCCCTGCCCCCCTTCCATCTAGCAGTGGCATTCTCTACAATGGGACAGGGCCAACAGAGCCCTCCCACGTCACCGAGGCCAAGCCTGCTTGTCCATTACGAGAACTATCTTGCCCAGAATACATACCAATGAGGACTTTGTTGAGGGGACATACTTGCGTACCTCCAGTGCCTGCTGCAGAAGTGTGGTGTCTAAAGCTAAATCACATATCCACAAGTTAAGTATGCTAATGACCCTTGCACTTGTGGGTGTGAGGAGTCACCTAACCTGAGCCCTTACTATTCTCCTCATAGACAACTCCTCCATTAACAAGCATACATTCTCTTGCTTCCGGAACTTGCCCAAACGCCACCATAGCCTACAAACGTGGTTCTTGTGTTGAGTGTCTGTCAAGTATTGCATTACATTACCTCTACTTGTACTTTGAATTCTCTTCACACCCAAGGATCGACAGCCACCCTTGGAAGCGTTGCTCTTGTAACACCCTGTTTGCTAACTCTTGCCTTTTGTTAGCTACTGGTGCTTGCACAAGTGCCACCATTGCCTACGCAACGTAGTTCTTGTGTTGTGTGTCTGCCATGTCTTGCGTTACACTATCTCTACTAGTACTTAGAGTTCTCTTCACAACCCAATGAACATCAGCCACCCCTAAGTGCGCTGCAGAGGCCCACCTGACCCCGGGGCTGCCATGCCACAGAGTATTGCAAACAAAACAGGTGATGGACAGAATGTGGATCTATGTCACACATTCACCCCAGTCCAAAGATCTGGGCCTAAATCCATCGTTTTTTTGCACTCCACACCACCCTGGGTTAGACAATGGCGATATGCAAATCAGCTCGGACCCTGTGCCCCATGGCAACAGTCCAGTCCGAACTACAAAAGCCATGTCCTTCCCAGAACGGAATCAAGCATCCGAGGACCGGACCGGTTTCAAGGTAACACCTCTCATCAGCCTGGCTAGCTTGACTCCAGTGGTGTGGAGTGCCTGGGACCCACGTCTGAGCATCCCCAGCGCACTTATGGCGGTAATTGCAAACAAAACAGGTGATGGACAGAATGTGGATCAATGTCACACATTCACCCCAGTCCAAAGATCTGGGCCTAAATCCATCGTTTTTTTGCACTCCACCCCACCCTGGGTTAGACAATGGCGATATGCAAATCAGCTCTGACCCTGTGCCCCATGGGAACAGTCCAGTCCGAACTACAAAAGCCATGTCCTTCCCAGAACGGAATCAAGCATCCGAGGACCGGACCGGTTTCGAGGTAACACCTCTCATCAGCCCGGCTAGCTTGACTCCAGTGGTGTGGAGTGCCTGGGACCCACGTCTGAGCATCCCCAGCGCACTTATGGCGGTAATTGCAAACAAAACAGGTGATGGACAGAATGTGGATCAATGTCACACATTCACCCCAGTCCAAAGATCTGGGCCCAAATCCATTGTTTTTTTGCACTCCACACCACCCTGGGTTAGACAATGGCGATATGCAAATCAGCTCTGAACCTGTGCCCCATGGGAACAGTCCAGTCCGAACTACAAAAGCCATGTCCTTCCCAGAACGGAATCAAGCATCCGAGGACCGGACCGGTTTCGAGGTAACACCTCTCATCAGCCCGGCTAGCTTGACTCCAGTGGTGTGGAGTGCCTGGGACCCACGTCTGAGCATCCCCAGCGCACTTATGGCGGTAATTGCAAAATAAACAGGTGATGGACAGAATGTGGATCAATGTCACACATTCACCCCAGACGTGGGTCCCAGGCACTCCACACCACTGGAGTCAAGCTAGCCGGGCTGATGAGAGGTGTTACCTCGAAACCGGTCCGGTCCTCGGATGATTGATTCCGTTCTGGGAAGGACATGGCTTTTGTAGTTCGGACTGGACTGTTCCCATGGGGCACAGGGTCAGAGCTGATTTGCATATCGCCATTGTCTAACCCAGGGTGGTGTGGAGTGCAAAAAAACGATGGATTTGGGCCCAGATCTTTGGACTGGGGTGAATGTGTGACATTGATCCACATTCTGTCCATCACCTGTTTTGTTTGCAATTACCGCCATAAGTGCGCTGGGGATGCTCAGACGTGGGTCCCAGGCACTCCACACCACTGGAGTCAAGCTAGCCGGGCTGATGAGAGGTGTTACCTCGAAACCGGTCCGGTCCTCGGATGCTTGATTCCGTTCTGGGAAGGACATGGCTTTTGTAGTTCGGACTGGACTGTTCTCATGGGGCACAGGGTCAGAGCTGATTTGCATATCGCCATTGTCTAACCCAGGGTGGTGTGGAGTGCAAAAAAACGATGGATTTGGGCCCAGATCTTTGGACTGGGGTGAATGTGTGACATTGATCTACATTCTGTCCATCACCTGTTTTGTTTGCAAATGCCACAGAGTATTGGCAGGCCATTGCAACCCGAGGCTGCCACAGGAGAGGTGCCGGATAAGCACCGGATGGATGGACGCCTAAAGCAACCAGCAGCTTAGCAACATCACAACCCGAATGCGGTCCCTAGACCTAAGTCGCCATCACCTCAATACTAAGACTCCCCTCATCGGCATCTGAGTGGCCTGCTGCGCCACCAGATCATTTCACCTGTAATGGAATACTGCCCCGGATGAATGTGACTAAAGACAAAGCCTCTAGGACCCTGTCTTCCAAGCTGTAACTGTGTCCTAGAACTGTGGGGTCCTCGGAGTGGCAACGGGTTCCTCACTGCTCTGGGAAACCTGATCTAAAAAGGCTTTGATGTCCTGAGTGCAACCAAAGCGTGCTAGGGCAGAAACACGGGAGTGGGGGCCTATAACGTGAGCGTGGCCAGGGTGGCTTGGAATGTAAGGAGCAACTGGCTCACCTAAAAGCTGAGGTGAGATCTAGTGTCGCCCTCTGGGAAGACATGGTTGTGCAGGCAGGTAGCCTGGCTCAGACTGCAGTGACTCCCGCTGCTGTGCCATGGCAGGGAAGTCTGGTAGTAGGAAGTCCAACACTACCCTTAGGGTGAAATCATTTCTGGAGGAGGTTAATACGACTGTCCCTTAATGGCAGAAAATAATGTAAAGTTAGGTACTGCCTACCCCTGAATTATAGTGTACATAATTTCAATACCTCACGTGCTTTCCCTGATTAAAAAGGAGAGCTCCTAATTACTCCTCCATACAATGGGCTTATAACAAACAAAAAAGTTGCCATTCCTGTCGGTGGTCGTTTTTTTTTTTTTTTTTATCATCATCATCAGGTCTATATGAAAACATGACACGTCCCAAGACACACTGTTGACCTGCACACAAAATGTCAAATTACACGGTATGCGTAGTCCGCCTGCCCTGACACTACTTGAGCCCGGGTCCTCTAAGCCGAAAGCGAGCGCTCCGTTACATGCCATCAAGTGGACACGCACGTGCCCCGCGTCTCCACCATATCTGCACAACAGCAATTTTATAGGAAACCCAAATAAGTGTGCAGACTTTTCCGTTAAATACACGATTTCTTGCAGTCTCCACATTAAGTATTACGAATGCATGACCCCATAACCGCCCCACACACACTAACGCCTAAAGGACTTCCTCAGCGCACCAACTAACCCAGCGCAGATTGAACCCTGCTGGTAGCGCGGGTGATCCATGGCCTCTCAAGGCATTTCACAACAAAGACCATACAGACACCATGCAGTTCGCAGAAAGCAGTGTAGCCCCGTTGCACTCCGGCCCCTGCACTACGAGGTAGGCATGGTCCAAAGCTGCCCCAAACTGGCCACACACCCACGCCCCTCCCCCGTAGATCCGAAGGGACCGACTGCCCCTGAAAATGGCCGCTTGGGGCGCCCTGACCCACGCGACCAGACGATGGCGCCCCCGAAAATGGCCACTGCCGCACCCCCTGACCCGCGCGCCATTCGAAGGTCCAGAGGCACAGCTAGCCTATCCTACCTAGACGAAACCCAGCGTTGAGTACCGACCCATGCATAGAGGTAGGCAGGCGACTACATGCAGTGAATTAGAATGCAGGCCCCGGAGGGTCTGAGGTGAGGACCATCTAGGAAAGCGTGCGGGCAGCCTGCCGCTCCTCTTGCGTGCCCGCTAGCTGACTGACTTACACTGGGCTGGGAGGGGGCAGCTGTGAACCCGCTGCCTCTCTAGGACTGTGCGAAACGCTGCAAAGCGTGAGGTAACTCCAGGCTCGGGAGCGAAACCAGTGCTAAATTCTATCCAGGCAAGAGACCTCCCCGACCCCTGATGTTCCAACTTAATGCACGCATACTACCCTCGGGCCGATTACCGAGTGGCCCAGAGCAGGTAATGCCATGAATACCAATCCCGAAGACGGGATATGAACCCAGGTCCCCAAGACGAGAGGCGAGCACGCAACTACCTGAGCCACAGCCACTGCCCCGAAAAGAAAAATTGCCTACGTAAGCCATACTCACCAGAGCCCAAACAGCGCGAGCGTGCCCCACCCCCCAGGAAGGCAGAGCACCGGCCCCCGGCAGGGTAACCAGGCCACGGGACACACACGGCTATAAGGAGGCAGACGGGCAGGGGAAGACGCAAACGGGCAAGCGGGAGAGCAGAGGGCCCCGGGAAGCAGGGCCAAGCAATCCCAACTCACAGCCACCCTCCGCCCGCGGAAAACACGCCAAGAGCGGAACGGAACACCAGCAATGAAAGGGCCTTTCCCCCCTCCCCCCAGTGCACCGACAGACACCTCCAGGCAGCGCGACGACACTCGCCCGACACAACCCCACTGCTCCTCCCACTCGGCGTCCAAAGCCATACACCCCGCCGCACTCACCGCAAGACCCACAACTGAACGAACCCGACGCGAGACCAGACGAGCCCAAAAGGCGACGGGCAGTCACCCGTTCAGGGTCCAGGCCGGGGGGCGAGGGCCAGCGCGAGCAGCAGCGGCCAACGAACAAAGAAGGCGCTTGGCCCTTGCCCCCTGGGCTATATAGTCACCCCTCACCCCAAGAGACAGGAAGTGACATCAGGGGGGACAACTGATCCCCCCAACCACTAGACCGCTCAGGGTCTGTGCCATCCTATGGCACTAAGGGTGGCCGCCCTCGTAGGTGGCCACCTTTGGTTTCCCGGGGCAGCCAATCAGGAACGCGGTATGTCCGTCAAGTGCGTCCAACAGTGACAACGTAATCCAGAAGAAGGATCTCCGAAAGGAGCAAGGTGAGAGACTCGGGACTCCTCGGCATGTATTATTCTCGCTGCACTGCAATAGGGAATCAAAACTTTACAGTAAAGGCTGCCTTAATTTTTCAGCAACTACGGAGGGCAGATGTGGCTACCCAAGTCGATAGAAGCTGCCGGTTCTCAATTGCTAGACGGCGCCGAAGGTAAGGACGTGTCTCTAAATAACTACCAGAAACCAAGCATTAACGCGCTCTATTAACCAAAATACCGCAATTTACATTAGCTGTTGGTTTTTTAACAGGACGATGCAGGCGTTCATGTTACCGTGAGCCAATAACTACTAGAGAGCAACTCAGAAACCTCGCTACCTTTAGGCTAGGTCCCTTCCAACAGGCACGTCTCGTGCCGGGCGTTATACTGGGGCGGTGACGTCAGGCAGGGGAGGGTCAGGGTGGGGGGGTTGTAAAATGCGGGATATGGACCATTAGAGGTAAGTACCGATAAAAATAAATAAAACGAATTTCGTTGCCCACGCTGCATCACATTTGGCGATGCAGCATGGGCAACGAAATTCGTTTTATTTATTTTTATCAGTACTTACCTCTAATGGTCCATATCTCGCATTTTACAACCCCCCACCCTGACCCTCCCCTGCCTGACGTCACCGCCCCAGTATAACGCCCGGCACGGGCCGTGCCTGCCTTCCAACACTGTCTGCATGACTGAATCATGAACAGCCCCATTCTCAGGGCTGCTATTGTTCTTTCTTTCTTGTGTGTCTATTAGATTCACTACTTACTAGTGGAATTGTTCGACCTTTGGGCGTAATCAATTTAGGTAAGCTTCTGCATTTGCTAATATTGGTGGTTCATCTCTGAAGTGTGTTTAATTAAGACAATAGGCAGATTTTCATATTGTAGTCTTTCATTGTTTTTTTGCATTGAGTTTGCCCCTGACGAGAACCCCAAGAATAAGAGGGGTTTGAAACGCGTAGACCGTGGAATTACCAAACATTTGCCCTTAGTGATGAAACTCAAAGTTGGCATTCACTGTATCCAATCAATGAGAATCTTACATCAAATGTAAAAATATTTGTGAATAGTGTATAGGATACTTTTTCAAAAAATTGAGATTAATAGCAATGTTGTTTGGTATTTGATGTACAAGTGATATTGTTTAAGATATTATTTGAAAGTGTGGAAGTTGTATGTGTAGAGTGAGTGGGTTTTTGAGAGTTGTTGAATAAAAGTGCATTTTTTGCTTTTTCCTTCGTTTAAAATTTATGCATTTTTTCTCATGAAGTGTTTATCATATGTATTAAAGTGTTTCCACTGGAGATAAATGTGTAAAATGTGTTATTTTTAAATAAAAGCTACTTATGAGCTTCAGGATGTTTTGATGGTTGGTCTGAGCATCTTTGGATTTAAATGATTTAAAATGAATAGCAGTATTGGCATTTCCTTTGGGTATTAATTTTACAATGTGAGCATGAAAACCGGCTGGAATGCATGCTCCTACTGTAAAATGTAGCAATGCAACCGAACAGTGTACAGTCACATCCTAATAAGCCGTTTGGGACCTACGACCGGGTGTCGGTCGGTCCAATGACAGAGACGATGCCGGGCGGAGGCAACTCGACCTGACATCGTAATCAGCCCCTTAGTGTCTGCTATGCCCTTGGACCTGTTGCTTCTGATTACACAGAAGTGTAACTTCATTTTATTCATAGATGCTGCCACAAGGAAGAACAATCAGCATTATATGAATTTTTGGTGTAGATCTTATTTTTGCTGACGCTGTTCTGCATCAGCAGATACAAAAATAATGCTTCTTTGCAATGTTTGGAATTGAACAGCCTCTGCAAACATAAAACCAAGCAACAGCAGCATGGGAACACATATATTTGCATTTGCACATATGAGTCTTGATGCGGCAACCATTTTTAAAAACATTTAGTTTAACGTTTCAAGACATAACTTTTAAAAAAATGCACAAAAGAGCATTAAGAAAATGTCTCTGTAGCAAATTGGAGCTGATGGACCTTCCAAAAACCCTTTTATTCTAAGAATATGACGTCAATGGGCTGGTTAGTAATGGAGGAGCAGGTGAGGGGAGAATCCCATGGTATAACAGCTAGAACGGTCGACCTGAAAGCTGGAGAACCAGGTTCGAGTCTCGGAAGGGATGCTCAACATCCTGTGATTCTGGGCAAATTCTCCCCTTGCCTAACAAAAACAAGCATTGGAAATGCAATCGGGCTCGGATTTATTTGAGTTTGAGCTAATGGCATTGTAAATGGCAATGTCTTTTCGCCATGTGTTATGGAGTGTGTGCATGTGGTGTGTAGTGGAATTATGTGGGTTAGATTGGAATTGTAGCAATGGTGGCATGCTGTGCTTTACATGAATATGTTTAAAAGTAAAGTGTACCATACTGAGATTGCTACAATAGTTAATTGTGGATGCGTTAACAATTGATGCGTGCACTGATGGCTGGTGGTGTGTGTGACTGCCTGTAGAAATTGTGCACTGATGGCTGGTGGTGTGTGTGCTTGGTAAAAGGGTGCACTGCCGGCTGGAGGTGTGTGTGCCTGTTGGAAGGGTGCACTGACGGCTGGTGGGTGTGTGGTTGGTAAAAGCGTGCACAGATGGCTGATGGTGTGTGTGTTTGGTGAAAGCATGCACTGACGGTTGCTGGTGAGTGCGCCTTGTAAAAGCATGCACTGACGGCTGGTGTTGTACGCCTGGTGGAGTTTGTGGTTCGTGAAAGCGTGCATTGATGGCTGGTGGATGGCTGGTGGTGTTTGGCCCTGGTGAAAGCGTGCACTGACGGCTGGTGGTGTGTTGTTGTGTGTGTGGTTGTGTGTGTAGTGGTGAGTGTGTGGTGGTGAGTCTGTGGAGGTGAGTCTGTGGGGGTGAGTGTGTGGGGGTGAGTGTGTGGTAGTGAGTGTGTTACACCAATGTGGCGCACTGGTGCCACTGCACCTGCTGCAGCAATGGTAGCTACGCCACACTGGTGCCACTGTACCTGCTGCAACAATGATAGCTACACCACACTGGTGCCACTGCACCTGCTGCAGCAATGGTACCTACGCCACACTGGTGCCACTGCACCTACTGCAGCAATGGTACCTACACCACACTGGTGCCACTGCACCTGCTGAACAATGGTACCTACACCGCACTGTTGCCCCTGCACCTGCTACGCCACACTGGTGCCACTGCACCTGCTCCACCAAAGATACTTACACTAATGATAGCTATACCACACTGGTGCCACTGCACCTGCTGCACAATGGTAGCTATGCCACAGTGGTGCCACTGCACCTCCTGCACAAGGGTAGCTATGTCACACTGGTGCAACTGCACCTGCTGCACAAGTGTAGCTATGCCACACTGGTGCAACTGCACCTGCTGCACAATCATAGCTAAGTAACACTGATAACACTGCACCTGATACACAACGGCAGCTACCACACACTGGTGCCACTGCACCTGCTGCACAATCATAGCTAAGCAACACTACCACTGCACCTGCTCCACCAATGCTAGCTACCACACACTGGTACCACTGCACCTGCTGAACTAATCTGGTACCACAGCACCTGCTCCACCAATGGTAGCTACGCCTACGCCACACTGGTACCACTGCACCTGCTCCACCAAAGATACTTACACCACACCTGTGTCACTGCACCTGCTGCACAATGGTAGCTATGCCACAGTGGTGCCACTGCACCTCCTGCACAAGGGTAGCTATGCCACACTGGTGCAACTGCACCTGCTGCACAAGTGTAGCTATGCCACAGTGTTGCCACTGCACCTCCTGCACAAGGGTAGCTATGCCACACTGGTGCAACTGCACCTGCTGCACAAGTGTAGCTATGCCACACTGGTGCCACTGCACCTGCTCCACCAAAGATACTTACACCACACTGGTGCCACTGCACCTGCTGCACAATGGTAACTATGCCACAGGGGTGCCACTGCACCTCCTGCACAAGGGTAGCTATGCCACACTGGTGCCACTGCACCTGCTGCACAATCATAGCTAAGTAACACTGATAACACTGCACCTGCTACACAACGGCGGCTACCACACACTGATGCCACTGCACCTGCTGCACAATCATAGCTAAGCAACACTACCACTGCACCTGCTCCACCAATGCTAGCTACCACACACTGGTGCCACTGCACCTGCTGAACTAAACTGGTACCACAGCACCTGCTCCACCAATGGTAGCTACGCCTACGCCACACTGGTACCACTGCACCTGCTCCACCAAAGATACTTACACCACACATGTGTCACTGCACCTGCTGCACAATGGTAGTTATGCCACAGTGGTGCCACTGCACCTCCTGCACAAGGGTAGCTATGCCACACTGGTGCAACTGCACCTGCTGCACAAGTGTAGCTATGCCACACTGGTGCCACTGCACCTGCTCCACCAAAGATACTTACACCACACTGGTGCCACTGCACCTGCTGCACAATGGTAACTATGCCACAGGCGTGCCACTGCACCTCCTGCACAAGGGTAGCTATGCCACACTGGTGCCACTGCACCTGCTGCACAATCATAGCTAAGTAACACTGATAACACTGCACCTGCTACACAACGGCGGCTACCACACACTGATGCCACTGCACCTGCTGCACAATCATAGCTAAGCAACACTACCACTGCACCTGCTCCACCAATGGTAGCTACCACACACTGGTACCACTGCACCTGCTGCACTAATAATAGCTACACCACACTGGTGCCACTGCCCCTGCTCCACTAATGATAGCTACAATACACTGGTGCCACTGCACCTGCTGCACAATGGTAGCTACCAGACACTGGTACCAATGCACCTGCTGCACTAATGATAGCTACACCACACTGGTGCCACTGCACCTGCTGCATAATGGTAGCTACCACACACTGGTACCACTGCACCTGCTGCACTAATAATAGCTACACCACACTGGTGCCACTGCCCCTGCTCCACTAATGATAGCTACACCACACTGGTGCCACTGCACCTGCTGCACAACTGAAGCCACCGTCTATATCAACACAGCTGTAGTCAGTAAAGAAAACAAGATCTGCATGAAAAGAGGAAACGCGAGTACGCGCGCCACTCACTGCAGACTGGTGAACGCACCCAGAACATCTGGATTCCATTACTGCGGCCCCCTGACAGCTGTAATTGATAATTAATTGCGCTCCCCTGCGCGTTACCGCACAGAAAATGCAGGAAGTCTACAGTGAGAAATTCCTACGGCCTATGGCGTGCTGCCTTACTATAACACAGCCTTGCCAGGACCTATTGGAAAGCATATGCCACTAAAACACCATGAAAATGCTCGCGCATAATGGAATCTCTGGCATTTTTCAACTGCTTTTCTGCAAGCCCTTACAAGAGGGCTTCGAAACTCCCCCCACTTCTGACGAAGTGGCGCAGGCCTCGCCCTAAAAATGAATGTCTTAGTCTGTAATGCAACTGGTGCTCATGTAAAGCACTCTGATAACATTGGGACGAGGTTGCACTATATAACACCCCAAAACAAAAATGCCACAACAGGGGAGAAAGGAGCAACTGGAAGCAGAAAGGGTAGGGAAGAACAGAAGAGCTGAAGGTGGGGTTGAAAAAAGCCAGCTGGGAGCGCGAGCGGAGTAATTGACAAACGAAGTGCAGGAGTGAAAGGAGTAACAAGGAAAGAGAAGGCAGGGGTGATTTTGAGCGCGCAATCACTGCACATAGGAGAGAAAGAAAACACATGTCCTCATATGGAGTGCTGAAATAAATAAATAAAATATAATTTCCTGAAAGTAATGGACGGCAAAGAAGCTATACTCCAGGGTCAGGAGAAACAGGATTAGAGGTAGGAAACCATCAAATAACAAGCAAACAAATGTGACTGACAATAATGCCATCCAATAAAGATCAAGGGATGGGCCATAAGCCCATTGTAAGTAATGGTGCTGTCCACAAAAGGTATTCAACAACTGACATCTAAAACCTGTCGGTAGGCATGACCTAAAAACTCAGCAAGAGGCCAGCAAAGGGTGCCCCATCTGTGACAGAACCTCAGTAGTAGCTTACCCTTTGCTCCCCCACTTTTTCCTGCTCTATGTGGATCATGGGCCTATCGAAATTATAGTTATTTACAACCCTTAACGGTTTAAAATGTACTCACACTACATCTTCACACTTGGAAGACTGATTTGGCTCACTTTCCCACTTTCAATGAAAGGCTGTGCCTGCGCAAGTGATGTTTTGCACCCTACATCATCCTCAAACTTCACAAATGCAGGCTAGTCTGTCCAGGTGCAGCACCACAGCCCAGCCTGGGAGGCATACTTCATATCCTAGGGTGTGTCCTGGAAGCTGGCAGCAAGCCTCATGCCCGAAGAAAATGTCTGGCTACACTTGTACTGCTCCAACCTCAGTCACTCCTATGTGCTCTCGTCATGCTGCAAGTACAGAATCTATATGTTATCAGAAAGCATGTCACATAAATTGCACCTTCGAAGACAATCAAGTATTCAGGTCACCCTCTCTTCTTAATCTTTCTTCTTCTTTCAGCCTGGGCAGAGTGGACTATTTTAGAATGGGGTCATGAGCTCGTTGACTGAGGCTCAGCCTGGTGGTAGTCGTTAGTGATTCAAACTTTTAAGGATAGTCTTTGTGCATGAAACTGTAATCTTGGACCTGGCGATATAGGGCATGTTAAGAAAATATGTTTGCTGCATGGTGGTGTTCACATATAGTGCCAGTCGTCAGACAGCAAGACACCTTCTAAGTGGGGTGACTTACACTCAGTTCAGCCTTTATAGGGTTGGGCCTAATATAGTGAGTCTTGAGTCATTTTCTGAAGGATTGGTCCCTGTTGGAGGTGATAATACTCACATGTAGATGGTCTCTTTGAGAACATTTCCTATATATTTAGAGATTCCTTTGTACAGCTAACTCACCAACACACCTTACTATATCCCACTTTATCCACATGGAAACTCACTATCCTCAGACAGCAAGACACCATGTGAGTGAGGTGACTTGGACTCAGTTCAGTGTTTACAGGGTTGGGCATAATATGGTGAGTCTTGAGAAAAGCCAGCTTTAGCGCTGGTGGTGCCTGGTACAATAATACTTTTTAGTGCCCCCACCATGACCTCCTCCTCAGATTCAAGTCAAGTCAAGTCAAAGAATTTATATAGCGCACTACATACCCAGAGGGTTTCAAGGCGCTTAGGGAGGGGAGGAGGAGATTCCCTCACTACCAACCGGCAAAGGGACCCCTCATCTCTCCACAGCCCCTCTCTCACATACATTTCATTTGTTTTAAAGCGCTGGTAAAGGCTGGCTTTACTACTCCACTCAGTTATCCACTTTAAATACAAATCTGTCATTTGCAGCAGGTATATTAACTCTCTGCGCTACTTTATGGCGAGTCAAAACTGCCACTGGACAAATCTCCAATCTTTCTCGCTCTAGCAGGAACATTAATCACAAGAGTTATCTTTACACTTATATTGCTGCCTGAAATCTGGACACAAAAGGAACTCTGCATCAGCTGCTTTTAAATTGTAAGTAATTGCTAATCACGGTGCCCCCAACCTGAGGTCCTTGCCACCCCTTCCAGGTCAGACTCAGCGCCCAGTAAGGCTGCACCGATTGCACTGTCCTAAAGCCAGCCCTAGTCTTGAGTCGTTTTCTGAAGGATTGGTCCCTGTTGGAGGTAATACTACTGACATGTAGAGGGTCGCTTTGAGAACATTTCTTATAGATTTAGAGATTCATTTGTAAAGCCAACACAGCGTACTACATCTATAGTTTAACTATAGTTTTTTCACATGGAAACTCACTATCATGTGCCGAATCACCATGCAACTAATTGGGCTGAAAATTTGCCTGCGGTAAAATTCCATGTAAAATATAAATTCTTCGCTATTATAGATGTGAGACAGGCAGAACGCTAGGAGGACATTTTACCAAAATTCTCCTCCTGCTCAGAATAGGTGGTAACCATTTCAAGCCATCCAACACTAGAGGGGGGGGAGGAGAGAGAGTGATCAATAGATGTTGAAACACTCAGTGTTTTGTAAAATACCCCTCACACACCAAAAGGCCCCTTGGTGTCATGCTTCATCATCGGGGTCTTCGCACCCCTCTATCGGGATGCGGCGTGCTGCGACCTACGGCTACGCGGGAGCACTTATAGTACTGACTATGTGTGGTGTACAGTGTGTGGGGTATGTTTATAAGTGAGTGGTGGGGTGTGGTGAAAAATTAAAAAGTACCTGGCACATGAGTATGAAAGAAACATTTTTTTTATTCTGAACTCTGGCTGGTACTGTTAAAAGAAGTGCAGAGTGAGGTCTAGTCTGTTGTATTAATGAACAGGACCTCTGGTGTGCGTTGTCGTCGACATGTTTCGGAGGCAAGCTCCTTCTTCAGGACGGGGGCACGACCTCCCCACCTTACTCACGTCTTATTTTATATAAAAATGTGCATTTACAAAAAAGTGAAATTAAGTATATAGGCTAAGTGTGCCTACTGCGGTCTGCTACAAGCACAATGAGAATGTAGAATGACCTGTAGAAAGACAAAAAGTAACAACTAATGGTTACCCATGTAGCGGGTAGTTCAAGCAGGTGCAGTCACCTGGAACCTCACCTGGAACCTCACCATGTGCACCATATGCTTTTTAGTAAGCCTGTTAAAGGAAAAAGGGGACTCACAAACACATACAACATAAAACACATAAAATACTAGGATTTACTGTAAGTTGTATTCATACTTGTGAAGCTTGTTTGTTGGCTTCATGAGCAAAAGGACGTCAGGGGTGTTGCTTCATTGGCAATCTGTAGTGAAGAATGATGCAGCTTTAATAATTCATTCTTTCTCACTTACTTATGAGGGAGAGCACAGATCGTCGTTGTTTAGTTGTTGTTCTGTATTATACTCACATGGACAGGACGCTGTGATCGCCGCCTTACCCCTCACGCTGCTCCGCTGGTGTGGAGTATAGCTATGGTCATGGTTATTTACACCCTGTTTTGACAATTGGGCGGCAGCGGTTGTATGTCCATGTATGGATTTTCCGCCGTTAATTAAGTGCCCATGTATGGAGCATCCGCTTCTTAGCCATACAATGCACTCGTATGTAATTTGCGGGCTAACACGGGACCAGCGTCTGCTTGCGTGAGTGGTCTTTTCCTGCGCATGCGCACAGCTGTCCCAGTGTTCTGTGCGCACGCGTATTAGGTACAAGCGCGTCCGTTCTTTGCGCATGCGTATTACACACACGCGCGTCTCACTGAATGCCTTCAGCGCGCGTGTGTCAGTTCTATATGTGTTGCAAATTACGGACCTTGTTATTAAAAACAGAGAAACGGCCTGGAATATCCTAGGGTGGTTGTGGGAGTAAATATATACTTGTATATATCTTTTTTTCTTTGATTCAGATCGACCAAGTGGTATTTGCGATAGGTCCATGCTGGGTAGACCGAGTGGTATTCTCTTTTTTCTGGTCGACCATTATGTATGAGCATGGGTAACCATTAGTTGTTACTTTTTGTCTTTCTACAGGTCATTGTGCTTGTAGCAGACCGCTGTAGGCACACTTAGCCTATATACTTAATTTCACTTTTTTGTATATACACATTTTTATATAAAATAAGACGTGAGTAAGGTGGGAAGGTCGTGCCCCAGTCCTGAAGAAGGAGCTTGCCTCCGAAACATGTCGACGACAACGCACACCAGAGGTCCTGTTCATTAATACAACAGACTAGACCTCACTCTGCACTTCTTTTAACAGTACCAGCCAGAGTTCAGAATAAAAAAAAAATTCTTTCATACTCATGTGCCAGGTACTTTTTAATTTTTCACCACACCCCACCACTCACTTATAAACATACCCCACACACTGTACACCACATATAGTCAGTACTTTAAGTGCTCCCGCGTAGCCGTAGGTCGCAGCACGCCGCTTCCCGATAGAGGGGTGCGAAGACCCCGATGATGAAGCATGACACCAAGGGGCCTTTTGGTGTGTGAGGGGTATTTTACAAAACACTGAGTGTTTCAACATCTATTGATCACTCTCTCTCCTCCCCCCCTCTAGTGTTGGATTTCTTGTGTTTATTTAAGTATCTTTGTGGAGCACGAATCCAACTTTTTTGCTCTACCTCCCTCCTGTGTTTTTGATACAACCATTTCAAGCCACCACTTGAAAGACGAGGAAGCAAAAGTCACACAATTGATGGACGGAATGCAAAACAAATCAAATCATTCACTCCCAGTCCTGAGATCTGGGTTAAATCCATCATTCTTTTGCTCACCATTCCACCCCAGTTTAGACCTGGCCAAATGCAAATCAGTCTTGACTCTATGCCTCATGGGAACAGTCCAGCCCGAACTGCCAAGCCAGGTCCTCCCTGAACCGGAAACAAGCATCCTAGGACCGGTTTCGGGGTTTCACCCCTCATCAGCCAGGATAGCTTTATTCCAGTGGCACAGTGAGCCCGGAACCCACGCCTGGGCATACCCGGCGCACTTAGGGCAAGGAAGCAAAAGACACACAATTGAGGGACGAAATGCAGAACAAATCAGAAGATTCACCCCCAGTCAAGAGATCTTGGTAAAATCCATCATTCTTTTGCTCACCATGCCACCACAGTTTAGACCTGGCCATACGCAAATCAGTCTTGACCCTGTGCCTCATGGGAATAGTCCAGCCCGAACTGCCAAGCCAGGTCCTCCCAGACTTGGAAACAAGCATCCAAGGGCCAGTTTCAGGATTTCACCCCTCATCAGCTAGGATACCTTGATTCAAGTTGCACAGTGAGCCCGGGACCCAAGTCTGGGCATACCCGACGCACTTAGGGCGAGGAAGCAAAAGGCACACAATTGATGGACGGAATGCAGAACAAATCAAAATATTCACTCCCAGTCCAGAGTTCTGGGTTAAATCCATCATTCTTTTGCTCACCATGGCACCCCTGTTTAGACGTAGCCATATGCAAATCAGTCTTGACCCTGTGCCTCGTGAGAACAGTCCAGCCCGAATTGCCATGCCAGGTCCTCCCTGTACCAGAAACAAGCATCCCAGGACTGGTTTCGGGGTTTCACCCCTCATCAGCCTGGATAGCTTGATTCCAGTGGCACAGTGAGCCTGGAACCCACGTCTGGGCATACCCGGTGCACTTTGGGCGAGGAAGCCAAAGACACACAATTGATGGATGGAATGCAGATCAAATCAAAACATTCACCCCCAGTCAAAAGATCTGGGTTAAATCCATCATTCTTTTGCTCACCATGCCACTCCAGTTTAGGTACTAGCTGGTGACACAATAAAAATAAATCATAAAATCATCTGTACATGTTATAGGAACACAAACTCTGACTTAAAATATTATTGATACCTTGGAAATTTGTAAATAAACTGTTCGAAACCCTGAAAAAAACTTGTCCTGGACATCCCCCGACACAGCCACATCTCCAGCCACCTGAGAGACCTGTACTGGCTCCCCGTCAGCAAGAGGATCACGTTCAGACTCCTCACCCACGCACACAAGGCCCTCCACAACCTGGACCCCAAGTACCTCAACAACCACCTGACCTTCTACGCGCCCACCCGCCAGCTACGATCGGCCAGCCTCGCCCTCGCCACCGTACTACGCATCCGCAAAGCCACCGCCGGGGGAAGATCCTTCTCCTACCTGGCAGCCAAGACATGGAACTCCCTCCCGACTCACCTCCGGCTGACCCAGGATCATCTCTCCTTCAGGAAGCTCCTCAAGACCTGGCTATTCGAGCAGTAACCTACCCCTCCCCCCCAGCGCTTTGAGACCCTCCCGGGTGAGTAGCGCACTATACAAATGCCGATGATTTGATTTGATTTGATTTGATTTGAGTGCAATTATAACGATGCCCAGGCCAACAGCAGTAATTCCTGACGTTTACTGGTGCCTTCCACTAAATGAATGGGACTTTTTTCTGCACATGTGTAACTGTATAAAACAAAATTAAAATACCATCATTTAGAGGTTGGGCATAAGGATAGTGCACAACGTGATGTCCGCTAATAATGAGCTAATATACAAGAAAAACCCCAGACACACTTCACATCAACACTTATGAGCAACGATCAATTACGCTGAACAGTAAAACTACAAAAGATAAATAAAAAACGAAGAGTCACACAAATGGGAGCGCTCTAAGTAGGCATGGGCGGAAAATCCGTTCCGCTAGCGGATTTTGCGGATTTTCGGGAAATCCGCAATCCGCGAGATTTGCGAATCTCCCGCAAAATCCGCAAATCCGCGAGCAGCGGATTTTGCTCGCACTGCTCGCACTGTTCGCGTGAGTTCGCGTGAGTTCGCGCCCCGCGAATAAGTGCAAAATTGCAGAAATACGATTTTAGCAAAACTGAAAGTAACTACTTACCAGGTTCAAAAGTTCAGGCTCATCATTAGTAGCCATTTCCTGTAGTGCTTCCTGAGGGGCCCCTCCAGAGTTCAGTTGCCAGTTGAAACTATTATGTGACCCTGCTCTGAACCTCAGAATAGTTACACATATGCCACAAAGGTCCTGAATTACAGCTAAGGGAGACAAGCAGGAGCCAGGCTGGAAGTTAAAATCCATTAATCAGCCCCTAATTCATTATTGTCAGTTGGGGCAGGGCAGGTGTTGTAACTAATTTTGCAACAATGAAAGCACTTAGCAAGTGCAAAAGATCACTAATCAGGGCGCACTAAGGAAGCAGGTGCCAGCTAAAAAAATATTCTGTGACACATTAATCAGCCCCAAATTAATTCAGGTCACTTGAGGCAGGGAAGGTGTGCTTTGCTTTGCCGAAAATAATGTACACTGGACAACCAGAGGGTGTGGTGATGAAACAGAGGGTGGCATGGGTGGGCCAGAGGGTGGCATGAGTAGTCAGAGAGTGGCAGTGGTGACAGAGAGTGGCAGTGATGAAGAAGAGTGTCCCAAACAGGCTGGACACGTAGAAACAACAAGTTCGCGAAACTTGCGACCCGACAGGTAAGTTCGCAATTTGCGAAAGTGTACAAAACCCTCGCGAACTGGCAGAAACACGGGCGAACACAAAAAAAAAAAAATCCGCAAATTCGCGGGAATTCGCGGATTTTGCGGATTGCGAATCCGCAAATCCGCAAAATTCGCGAACGCGAGATCCGCAAAATTCGCTCATGCTTAGCTCTAAGCATTTATTTATGTGAAACCACCCACTCTATAATCAAGCTACAATCACTCCTCATATAACGTCTACACAACAGCAAATTGAACCCTAAGCAAACATCACCTGTCCTATTCTGTTTCCCACACAATCCCATACAGATACTTGCTGTTACAAAACTATACTAAATGTGAACTGTAATCTAACTATTTACAATCAAGTCTTGTAACTGAAATCCCAATTTTAGCAGGGATGTGGCTGACTCTTGCAGATGTGCTGCTGAAGCAGACCTCCAGTGAGTGGATAGGAAGGTGAGAGGGAGGCGAATGGACTGTGGTACCACTGGCTGGGCTAAGGGTAGGCATCTGTGTGTATGCCATCTGGCTCTGCTGCAAAGCACGGATGTGTGCTCCTTTACTTCAATATATCCAAACCTTCAACATGGCATTCGGTAATGTTCCTGGGAGATAGTAGGATGTCACGAGTCATTCACCCAAAGGCCCTTCCATCAGTCCTCTCCTTTGCCAGGCGCAGGACATTGTGTTTTTTCTATTTTTTTATTGGACCATACGGCCAGTCACATTTCTATGTGGTGTCAAAGTGCAGAATGGACCTGAGCGCGGTGCATCCTTAAAAGCTCTTCAGTGCTTTCAGTCATGGATATCTTGATTGCCCAATTGCGGCTGTTTCTGGAGTGTGGCATTCCCTGCATCCATGGCAGCTATTAAATGTCTTAACTGAAGCAAGGAGTAGCAATGGTAATTGTGAGATTGGCCGGTGCTAGACAAGGTGAAGGTGCCCCCAACTCCCTTCTGTCATCCAAGGTTCATGTTGTATATCAGCAGCCATGGGAATCTCATGTTCCTATCACTGCTTCACTCTTCCTGGTCCTGAGTGGTCTCCCTAGACACGGTGGGATCAGATACAGCAGCTGTGGCAGTGGCCACGGGGGTTGGTGTCTATGGGCTCGATGCAGGACGACACTTGCGGCAGTGCCTTGGATAAATGCAACACACGTAACAGTGGTTATGGTGAAAGAGGGTCCTGGGGTGTTAGGTCCACTTCCAACATAGTTTGGTGTTTGGCAATATTGAAGTGGTGGTAGTAGCTGGTGATTGAAATAACCTGCTCTTCCTTTGCCTTGTTGGTGGTGGTGCACAGCTAGTTGACACCGGTTCACTGGTGACAAATGTAGGAAGAGTAAGTGTATATTAACCCTGGGTGGTAAACTCCACTCCGCTCACGGAGTTTGCAGAGTTTCCCGCACTCCGCGTTACGCGGAGCTCGCAGAGTTCCAGAAAACTCTGCTTTGCGCAGCGGAGCAGAGTTTTTTCCTCGCTAGCGTTCACTAACATCAAATTGGCAAGTACAAGTGAGGAAAATCCGCCTCCAGGCGAGTTTTTTTCTCGTTCACCAACATCAAGTTGACGAGTGCGAGCGTGGAAAATAAACCTCCTGGCGAGATTTCTCAATGCGGGGGTCAGGGTTCTCATTGCAAGTGGTCGCGTATGCTCGCGACCGCTCGTGTTGAGAAACTACCCGTTCGCGTTGAGAAAGCTGCTGCTCGAGTAAAAATCTACTTGAGCGGCAGAAAAGGTAAGCTTGCGCTCTGCATGGTGCTGTTCTCAATGATTGCACAGTGCTGACAAGCACCCGGCACTGTGCAATCACCGCAAACGGCATTTTGCTACCGTACTCTGTCGCTTGCAGAGCTCCTTATAGTGCGACTGAGTGTTTTTTTGCACTTTCTTTCATTTCTTTTTTGATGCTTTATTTTTACTTCCTATTCTTCTTTTCTTTTTCTATTTCTTGCTTTCTTTCTCTCTTGCCTTTTTACTTTCTTTCTTTCTTGTTTTCTTTCTCTCTTGCCATCTTTCTTTCCTTCTGTTTTGCTTTCATTACTTCTTTAATTTTTTCTTGTTTTCATTCCTTTTATCTGTTTTCTTGCTTTCATTCCTTCTTTCTTGCTACCGTTCATCCTTGCTTGCTCCCATTCCTTCTTTCTTGCATTCTTTCTTTCTTTCTCTCCTTTTTCTCACTTTTTCTTTCCTTCTCCTTCTTTTTCTATCTTTTCTATCTTTCATTCATTATTTTGGTCTTTTTTACTTTCTCTCTTTCTTTGTCTTAATTTCTGTTACTTTATCTCTTTCTTTCCTGCATTTATTCCTTCTTTTCTTCTTTCCTGCTTTCTTTCATTCTTTCTTGTCTTCTTTCTTTTTTACACTCCTTCGTTCTCTTTCATTCTTCCCAGCCTTCCTTCTTTTTTGATTCTATCTTCTGATCTTTTTCTTTCCTTCCCTCTTTTTTCTTTTTCTTCTATCTTGCCTTCCTTATTTCTTGCCTTCTTTATGTCTTTCGTTCTTTCTTACTTGACCTCTTTCTTTCCTTCTTGCCATCTTTCTTTCCTTCTTTCTTGACTTCCTTCTTTCCTCCCTTTTTTCTTCTTTCTTTCTTTCTTTTTTTCTTTATTTCTTTCTTTCTTTCTTTCTCAAAGTCAGGCAGCCAATAGCAAAACAATAGGCTTTTTTAGGTTTGGTTTGCCAAGAACTTTTGATTTAACTAAAATTATGTGTTTTACATAGTTACTAACATAGGTTTCTAGCTACACTTCATCCAATTGTCCGTGGCAGTATCATTCACAGTTTTCTCCAATCCGCTTAAGCAGGCATCAAGAGGCAATACATTATCCCACTTCTGCCATTGGCTGACTTCACTATGGTTTACGCGGCATCTAGCCCTGTCACAAGGAGCACATCCACACACAAAATAGTTCCTTTCTGAGCCAGGGTGTACAATAGGAATTAGTGCTTTTTCAAGACCCCAAACATTTTTTTGCCTTTAGTCATTTTTTCTTTTTGTTTAGATTGAAAAACTTCTGGTGGCTTCCCAAACAATAATGTTTTGCAAAAACCATGACAAAACAAAAGAAGAATTGCCATAAGGCGGGCAGACAATGCCAAATCTATTGACATTGACAATGCTTGTTTTGGTACAGGGCCACTGTTTTTGGTGCCTCTGGCTATTTTATGTCACAGTACCACACTGAGTGGAAACCAGGTAAGCTGTCAAAAGTAACGCTGCATCTCAGCAGTAAGAGGTACTTTGAGTGAATTGCTGAGAGAAAATGGCTAAATTGGACACCTGTCTGCTTCTTTTTGGACGGCTACATTATGGAAATTAAGTACAGTGGCCCGGGCCAACTCTTGCAGTCACACCCCTCTCCCACGCATGGCCTAGATTGTTTCTATCTGTCTGCGATTTATGAAACCAATGTTTGTTTTGTGATGTCGCTTCATACTTACTGTATAATCTTGGGGATAGAGCTCCTTTGAATAGTACCTAGCTTCTGTTCGTTACTGCAACAAATTACAAACGCTCAGAGTACTGTTGTCAAATGCACTTGGGCTCAGATAGATGAAAAAAATTACTTTTTATTCCTGCAACAATGTTACACTGTACTTTCACAAACTTCTTTGCAAAGCTTTAGAGCAGTCTGTACAGTGACTTTGCAAGCTCGTCTTTTCTAGGCGGTGGCTCATTTCGATGACAAGAGGGTACACTATAGAGACGTGATCGCACCTCTTTATACTCCCTAAAACAATTTAGGAAGTAAAATCACCCGGCATACTAACCATAGAGGGGATAGGATATATGTATACTGTCTTTACTGAAAACTCAAGGCAGGAGCATTTTTAGAGGTGATTGGAAACTGGCATGCACAGCCAGCTGTGAAAATAACCGAGGTTACCATATTTATTTTCCTGTGGGTAATATAATCACAAGCAGAGCTAACTCTACTTGCCAGTAAATGCTTTCCTGTCTCTGATTAATGAGTATGAGGATTGCCGAACAGGGTTACTTGCGCTTTCACTGCAACTGCAATCCTCACTCCAATAAATGGGTTCATTTAAACCTCGGCGCTTAGGTTGGACACAGAAAGTCCTCTGTGCAACTAGCCTCCGAGCTCGCTACTTTTTGGAGCCTGATTTAGCGTTCATCTTTCAAAATGAGGCATCATGGGCACAGATGTTTTTGTTTACCATTTGTAATGTGTTTACCTTTCATTTTGCCATCAGCAAAGTGCGGGTGCTTAAAAGCTTATGCAGTAGGGCTACCTCTTGTAGTGCTCGTCTCCCTACCGCTGCGGCCCTGAAATTAAGGAGGTGCAGGTGAGGCCCTCAGCCAAGGTGAGGTCCTGCCTTTGCTCTTGTAGTATGAGTGTCCACTTCAGTGGCGTAGCCAGGGGGAAAGGAGGACAGAGGGGGCGGTCCGCCCCTGGCGGCACGAAGTTTGGGGGCGGAAGTCGGCGCGCCCCGTCTCTTACCTGTGGTCACCAGCCCCCCTCTCAGATTTGCCCACAGTGGGAGGAAAACGCAGGGGCCGCCCCCAGGGGCCTAAAGAATAGGGTGACCAACTGGCATGGTCCAAATTCAGGATAGTGAGTGTAAAAATTCAGGACAAAGGGTCAAAATTCAGGACAAAAATTCAGGACAGGGAGTCGAAATTTTGGACAAAACTTCGGGTCAAAAGCTAAGATTTACAGACACATCAGAGGAGGTCACGCAATAGTATATAATTAATCCCATCCATATCCAAACATATCTAACAATGTGCAAACCTATCCACCATGTATCCTTCCATCCATCATTTCACTCATCCATCCATCCCTCCATCCACACTTTCACTCATCCATCCATTCACTCATCCATCCAGCCTTTTGGCCTTTCACCCATCCAGCCATCCTTTCACTTACTCATCCATCCACCCAGTCACTCATCCATCCACCCATTCACCCTTTCAGTCATCCATCCATCCTCCCATTCTCTCTCCATCGACCCTTTCAAATAGCCATCCTTCTACTCAATCACTCATGAATCCATCCATTGACCCTATCAGTCATCCATCCACCCTCGCACTCCTTCACTCATCTATCTATCCTTTTGCCATCTACCCTCCCTTTTACTCACTCATCCATCTTTACATCTGCCCTTTCACTCATCCGTCCATCAATTCACCCTTTCACTTATCAAGTCATCAATTCATCCATCATTTCACTCATCCATCCACCCATTCACTCGCCCATCACCCACCCTTTCACTCATCCCTCCATCCATTCACTCATCCATCCACGCTTTTACCCATCCATCTACCCTTCCACCATAACATCTATCTTTTTACCCTTTGTCTTATCCATCCTTCCACGCACTCATTCATCCATCCTTTCTCTCATTATCCATCCATTCACCCTCTGATTCATCCATTCACCCTTTCACTAATCTATCCAGCCATCCACCCATCCCTTCACTTACTCACTCACCCACCTTTTCATTTTAATTATGAACTGAGCCTTTGTCTGCAGAGTTGGAGACAGAAGAGTTCCATAAAGAACGTCACCCTTGCTCTGGTTCCTAAAGCAAGGGGTGGGGCGTGGAAGGGTTCATTATGCCATTGCACATAGGCAATCAGATTCATGAGTCATGCATGATGCACAGTGCCTGGCCATGAGGTGACTGTGACATGGTTTTGTTTCCAGGGCTTTAAGTGGGAAGCCTTTGACCCCAGTGGAATGAACTACACGTATCCTTTGGCATGTGCAATTATGCACACAGTGCACCATAAAGCCCCCGTCTCACCTTTTATTTTTCACAATAACCAATATAAACAAGCACTGGCGTTGCCAATAGGTCTCGCAGTAGGAAAGTTGGAGCTATTACAATTGCAAATAACAATGCCTTTTTTTTTTCATTTAAAAAAAATAAAGAGCTTTGTCATTTACAAAAGCAATAGCTCCAACTTTCCTACTGCGAGACCTATTGGCAACGCCAGTGCTTGTTAGCCATGTTGCACAATAGTGCAGCGTTTTTTAGGTCTCGCCTGTCGATGCGCATGCGCATCGAGCAAGCGAGAGTATTGGGACTTATCCACTCTTTTCCGAACTTGCAAGGAATCGTGGCGATTCCTTGCAGTGCCCGTGACTTTTAAGCTCAATGCGCATGCGCATTGAGCTTAAAAGCGCGTGCACGTCCGTCTTGGTTTACCCGCTCCGCCCCCTCCCCTTCCCGCCGTGTCGCATTTCTCCTCCCCCCTCCCCTCTCTTCCCTCCGTCTTGTTTGTTATTTTACCCGCTCCGCCCCCTCCCCTTCCCGCCGTGTCGCATTTCTCCTCCCCCTCCCCTCTCTTCCATCTCTGCCTCTGTAGGTCCTGAGGTTAAGAACCTAGGTTACTTGACATGTGTTGCCAATACATTTCACAGTTATAAGTTTACGTTTCTGATAAATAAATAATCACCAAAACACTACCCCTTATATAATTTTAATGAAAGACTAAGAAATAAACGGGCGTATATATTATACTCGCCTATACTGTGAAAGTCGTCATTTGTTAACAACGTGCCAATTAGATACTCACACCACTTACTAATGGCGCCCGTTGTGGATATTGTGGATATATATATTTGCAATATGTGTTTCACTGTACAAAGTCACATCATGGTTCACCTTTTCCTTTACGACTGTCCGTTTAAGTCTGCCCCGGCAGGTCCTTGTTCCCGCCCCCTTCCGCGCTACGATTGGCTCCCTCCATACACGTCACAGCCCCTGTGATCAGCTATTTCCTGGTTCTGTATCACTGACGGCCCACCCTTCAGAAAGCCATCCAAACCCGATCGGCTGCCGGATTCACTCTGTACCCGAGCCACAATCCGATCAGGTATGTGCTCCGGTCACAGGCCCCTGTAAGTCCTTGACTACGGCCCACTGCTCTCCGTCCTCTGCTAATTCGTCCCTTCCTCCCGCAGGTTCTGCCCCCAACCCCCGGACGCCTCAAATGCCACTACAGGAAACGTACTAAGACAGTGCTCGATTCACCGACCACGTCTTGTGCATTCGGCAAGTTAGTATTGTTACCGGTATACCCTTTGCAACCACCCGAGTACCCCGGCACTCTCTTACAACCCTTTCCTTTTTCCTCCAGATTGACTCGAAGACACCCCTACCCCTACCGCGCATGATTGCTCCTAATAATTCAGAAAACCTTCAATCCTTCAGGTGTGACCAGCCGTGACCTCCTGTAATTGTGCAATTCCTGCCAACCGTAGTGCTTTGAGCAGGGTTCTTCCAACCCCCCGCCTCCTTTCCCCGCTTGCGCCCCTACAGCTGGCGTTCGCTACAATCCAGCCCTTGACTGTCTGTCCAGCACCTTCAAGTGCACGCGCCCCCCCAGCCCGCCTCAAGCAAATAACACGTGCCCACCCGTATTACACTGTTGTGCCTCTGGGCATGTCACTCGAGCTGGCCGTCCCAGATCATTTCGCACCATTCAAGCGCTCCCCCCCTCCCCTTTTTTCACTCAATTTGTCACACGATCTGAATACCCCCAGATAACTATGGGGGCACTAGACCAAACATTTACACAAGTACCTTTACGTACCATAGTACCCAGGTAGAGCAGGATACGAGCTCCTACATTTATGTACCTCGGTTCCAATCGCCACTACACATCCTTTACCATCCCAACTGCGACCACCCCGGTTGGTCAGTCCTTCCCGTAGACTACCCACCAGCTGCTTACCTTAGATCTCACTTAGGAATCATGAGCCCTTGAGTTCTTAGACCAACTTTCTCTGTTACACCTTGTGCTTCGCACTGCGCTTGCCTCTCTGACCTCTCCTTTCCCTCCCGCAGGACCTTCTAAACCATACAACCCTGTCCAACTGCTTTAGCCATTTTAAATCAGTATTTTCCCTTTTTTACCTGTTTTTTGCTTACTTCATAACAATAAAAATCTTAAACGCGGGATAGCTAATGAACACTTGATTTCTTTTGTTCCCACTTCCGGGTTGGTTTCTTTAACTACCGGCTTCCCGCGGCTGTGGTTACCACTGGGATTCAACCCGAGAACTCACCCTCAACCCCTCACCCTCACTCACCCTCAACCCCTCACTCACCCTCACCCACCCTCACCCACCCTCACCCACCCTCACCCACCCTCACTCACCCTCACTCACCCTCAACCCCTCACCCAGTGCAATAGGTCTCGAAGCATTTGAGTTAGAGCTTTTAGAAATGTTTATGGCTTTTTTTTTTTAATTCTTTAGCATTGGCTACAGGAAACAAAAATGCTAAAGATTTACAAAAAAAACCATAAACAATTCTAAAAGCACTAACTCTAATGCTGCGAGACCTATTGCATTTCCAATGCTTGTTTAACTTGCAGGCACGTTGTGTGCCACTTGGCTAAAAAAAAAACAAAACATTATGCTCAACCTTTGTATAGACGAATGGGTAGGAGTGGGGAAATGGATAAGGCGCTACTGCCGGAACTGGGGAGCAGGTTCCAATGACGCATTGCCTCAACATCCTGTGATTCTGGGCAAACCACAGAACTTCCCCTGGATAGAAAAAAAAATGACTGAACATTTGTAATGTGAATGCAGCTTATGTAAAGCTCACCGATAGCTTCTGGATGGGTCGGTTGAGCACCGCAACAGTGTTTAATACTTCAATATACAATGTGAATAGTCACACCGGTAGGAGGGCGATGATCAATAGTTGTGTTGGTAATTACTTTTTCAAATTAAGCAACGGACGCCATACAACATACGGATGACATTATGCGAAAATGTCTACATCACCGCCAAGAGACTCACGTTCTGGGATACATTACCAATGAATCTATCACCTCTTATTTTTTGAACTACAACAGTTTTGGCGACGCTTGGCTAGACATAACATGGTGTCAGAGATAGATTAAAACCCCAAACACAAACTCAAATCGACGTGTAAAGCAGCTTAGGTGAGGAGTAACGGCAGGGAAAGGTTGAAATGTTGTGTCTAAGCTGACTGGGAAGACACACGTTACACCCTGCGGGCAATGTGGACAAAGGAAAAACTGCTGAAAGACTTGTGCTGCGAAGAAGGAAGGAGATTCAAAATGGCAAGAAGGCTGAGATAAGTGTTTTACGTGACGATGCAGTGAAGTGGAGGAATTGAAACGCAAATGGTAAGGATAGCACAGCTGGGAGTTTAGCATATGAGCGCAGATCCAGAGTAAAAAAGAAATCGGACAGTTAATTGACGAAAGCTGTCGCGTTAAAAAAAAAACAGCTGTAAGGCAAGCGAGCAGCGTAATGTAATTGTAGCACTGTTGGAAAGAACACACATACATTAAACTGTTGCGCAGCTTAAATTTGAAATGTAAAGTATGGCATGTCCAAGAGCAAGTGCCATAAGCGCAGTGGAAAAGGCATGCAGAGCGAGCAGCAAACCGTTGATTTATTGTCACGAAGAAACTAGAGTGCTGCGTAGGAAATAAATCGATGTCACAAGCGCAAGTGGATAACGAGCCAGAGTGAGCAGTGAGGAGTTATTTTATGTCACGCTGTAAGGAGAGTGCAGTGTGAGAAAAGACTTGGTGTCTTAAGCTCTGGAGAGGAACGGGACAGAGCGAACAGCACGCAAGTGAAAGGGGAAGCGGAGCGAGCTGCGAGCTGTTCTTTTGACGTCACGCATTGAGGAGAGTGCTGCGCATGAAAAGTCTCAGTGGCTGATTTGACTTTTAATTAAAGCAGTGTGGTTAACAGCAAATGTGTAAAGACTAACCAGACGTTGAGAGCCAAATAAAGTAAAGTAAAACAACCTACTTACAGTAGAAGCTCACTCTGGACGGCAGTTAAAAAAAAAAGACGCGAGTGGTGCGCGCACAAGAGTGGCCGGGAAACTGAAGTGAAGAGAGTGCGATATTATAGTGAAAGGGGTTGGTGCCTAGGGAGGGCAGGGGCTTGACAGAGTGAAAGTAACTAAACATGAATTGACTAGGAAGGCTTCAAAAGGTGTCGGCCATTTTGAATTGGTGAAACGCTTACATGCAATAATGTACAAGGTTAGTAACAGTGGCGACTGAAAGTCGAAGCCCTTTAATGTGCTGTGATTAGGGGAGGAGAAGCCGCAGAGCGCACGCTGGGCGAAGCCCTTTGATGTGCTGTGCGGCCGTGAATGCGCGTGCTTGTTTGGTCACGTGATTCACGTGAACTTAATGAAAACCGCAGCGCAAGAAGCCCTTGGTTTGACGAGGATTTCAAGCACTTGAATTCTTGCTCCGCTCAATGCGCTTGCGTGCATTGATAGGTCGCGAGACCTAAAAAGGAGAAGCACCGAGTCTCTTCCCACTGTGAGAGGCTCGGTGGACAGGGTGAACCACGAGCAGGCAATATTGTACCGACCTGGCTTAAGAGGTAGAGAGGTGCGCACAGTCTCAATACCAGGTGGGGATGCACAAATCTTGCCACGACTAGTCGAGCACCAATTAGCGGGAACAGTGCTCCTGCTACAAACATGCCACACTGAGTCACCATCTTTATTATGAAACAATTACTTAGGTCCAGTCAAAAGAATGGAAACTGCTTTAAAGTGCCACTGCGGCCTAGATGAAAGGATTAAATAAAAAACAATTAAAAGCCTTTTTATCCTAGCTTCGCGGTCCAGAGAAAGGAACACTGATAACACTGGATTTGTCCAGCAACTAGCCCTGACAGAGAAACTCTACCTGTTTTGCAGGCCTTCATGCTTCCTGTTGGGAGAGCCGACATATCGATATTTAATCTGCACTCCCTTCAGTCTTGGAGTAGCGCCACCAAAGATTTAGGATTGCCCATCTACATTTCCTCACCCTGTAGCACCCATCTGATCATGTCCGAGACTCCCGCGAAAATCCAGGCTACTGTGCCAAACAAGTGAAAGCCCAGGGGAGGGAGGGGCACTGGGGTGGCACCGACATGGTAGATGGTGGCAAAGTGAGCAGGGTAAACCTCCCGTGAAAGAAAAGTCAGAGCAGCAGCAGAAACTGCTGCAACTTCAAAGTATTTTTTTTAAGTATAAAAGTGGGCGCCGTGCACATAAAAAGAGTTAGGCGCATTGCGCCCATGAATTGACTTGTATGTTTTACAATAGGCTCGCATAAACAAAGGCACGCGGCCACCATTCTCAACAAGCATTAGTAAGGTAGCTCATTCGATTAAGCAGATGCTGTAAATACGTGGGCGCAATGCCAATGATTGTACTTCATTTGCACAATAAGCACCATCCCGGGATTTTTACTGGGGAGGTTAATAAAACTAAAAGAAGCCAGAACTTTTAAAGCAGTTAAAGAGAGCAAGAGCCACAGAAAATAAATGTTGTTTAAAGATTAAGACAAATAAGAGCTCCAGCACCTATTTGTATACAGAAACAAGCATTGGAAATGCAATAGGTCTCGCAGCATTAGAGTTAGTGCTTTTAGAATTGTTTATGGGTTTTTTGTTGTAAATCTTTAGCATTTTTGTTTCCTGTAGCCAATGCTAAAGAATTACAAATAAAAAAAGCCATAAACAATTGTAGAAGCTCTAACTAAAAATCCTCCGAGACCTATTGCACTGTGTGAGGGTGAGGGGTTGAGGGTGAGTGAGGGTGAGGGTGAGTGAGGGTGAGTGAGGAGTTGAGGGTGAATGAGGGGTTGAGGGTGAGTGAGGTGTTGAGGGTGAGTGAGGGGTTGAGGGTGAGTGAGAGTGAGAGTGAGTGAGGGTGAGGGTGAGTGTGAGTTAGGGTGAGTGGTTGAGGGTGGGTGAGGGTGAGGGTGAGGGGTTGAGGGTGAGTGAGTATGAGTGAGGGTGAGTGAGGGGTTGAGGGTGAGTGAGGGTGAGTGAGTGAGGGTGAGTGAGGGTGAGTGAGGGTGAGTGAGGGTGAGGGTGAGTGAGAGTGAGTGAGAGTGAGTGTGAGTGAGGGAGAGTGAGGGGTTGAGGGTGAGTGAGGGTGAGGTGTTGAGGGTGAGGTGTTGAGGGTGAGGTGTTGAGGGTGAGGTGTTGAGGGTGAGGTGTTGAGGGTGAGGTGTTGAGGGTGAGGTGTTGAGGGTGAGGTGTTGAGGGTGAGGGGTTTAGGGTGAGGTGTTGAGGGTGAGGTGTTGAGGGTGAGGGGTTGAGGGTGAGTGAGGGTGAGTGAGTGAGGGTGAGGGGTTGAGGGTGAGTGAGTGAGGTTGAGGGGTTGAGGGTGAGTGAGGGTGAGGTGTTGAGGGTGAGGGGTTGAGGGTGAGGGGGTGAGGTGTTGAGGGTGAGGGCGAGTGAGGGTGAGGGGGTGAGGGGTTGAGGGGGTGAGGGTGAGGGGTTGAGGGTGAATGAGTGAGGGTGAGGCTGAGGTGTAGAGTGTGAGTGAGAGTAAGAGTGAGGGTGAGTGAGGGGTTCAGTGTTAGTGAGGGTGAGGTATTCAGGGTGAGTGAGGGGAAGGGTGATTGAGGCATTGAGAGTTAGTGAGGGTGAGGGGTTGAGGGTTAGTGATGGTGAGGTGTTGAGGGTGAGTGAGGGTGAGGGTGAGTGAGGGGGAGGGGGAGGGGTTGAGGATGAGTGAGGTGTTTAGGGTGAAGTGTTGAGGGTGTGGGTGAGGAGTTGAGGGTGAGGGAGGGTGAGTGAGGGTGAATGGTTGAGGGTGAGTTGTTGAGGGTGAGGGGTTGAGGCTGATGTTTTGAGCGTGAGTGAAGGTGAGATGTTGATGGTGAGTGAAGGTGAGGTGTTGGGTGAGGCGTTGAGGGTGAGTGAGGTTGAGGGTGGTTGAGTGAGGATGAGTGAGAGTGAGGGTGAGTGAGGAGTTGAGGGTGAGGTGTTGAGGGTGAGTGAGTGAGGGTGAGGGGTTGAGGGTGAGTGAGGGTGAGTGAGGGTGAGTGAGTGAGGGTGAGTGAGGGTGAGTGAGTGAGGGTGAGTGAGGGTGAGTGAGGGTGAGTGAGGGTGAGTGAGTGAGTGAGAGTGAGTGTGAGTGAGGGTGAGTCAGGGTGAGTCAGGGGTTGAGGGTGAGTGAGGGTGAGTGAGGGTGAGTGAGTGAGGGTGAGTGAGGGTGAGTGAGGGTGAGTGAGGGTGAGGTGTTGAGGGTGAGGGGTTGAGGGTGAGTGATGTTGATAGTTGTTGAGTGAGGATGAATGAGAGTGAGTGTGAGTGAGGTGTTGAGGGTGAGGTGTTGAGGGTGAGGGGTTGAGGGTGAGGCGTTGAGTGTGAGGGTGAGTGAGAGTGAGGGTGAGTGTGAGTGAGGGTGAGTGAGGGTGAGTGAGGGTGAGTGAGGGTGAGTCAGGGTTTGAGGGTGAGTGAGGGTGAGGTGTTGAGGGTGAGGTGTTGAGGGTGAGGTGTTGAGGGTGAGGTGTTGAGGGTGAGGGGTTTAGGGTGAGGTGTTGAGGGTGAGGGGTTGAGGGTGAGGGGTTGAGGGTGAGGGTGAGTGAGTGAGGGTGAGGGGTTGAGGGTGAGTGAGTGAGGTTGAGGGTTTGAGGGTGAGTGAGGGTGAGGTGTTGAGGGTGAGGGGTTGAGGGTGAGGGGGTGAGGGGTTGAGGGTGAGGGGTTGAGGGTGAGGGCGAGTGAGGGTGAGGGGGTGAGGGGTTGAGGGGATGAGGGTGAGGGGTTGAGGGTGAGTGAGTGAGGGTGAGGCTGAGGTGTAGAGTGTGAGTGAGAGTAAGAGTGAGGGTGAGTGAGGGGTTCAGTGTTAGTGAGGGTGAGGTATTCAGGGTGAGTGAGGGGAAGGGTGATTGAGGGATTGAGAGTTAGTGAGGGTGAGGGGTTGAGGGTTAGTGATGGTGAGGTGTTGAGGGTGTGTGAGGGTGAGGGTGAGTGAGGGGGAGGGGGAGGGGTGAGGCGTTGAGGGTGATGCGTTGAGGGTGAGTGAGGGTGAGGGTGAGTGAGGGTGAGTGAGTGTCAGTGAGGGTGAGGTGTTGAGGGTGAGTGAGGATGAGTGAGAGTGATGGTGAGTCAGGGGTTGAGGGTGAGTGAGGTGTTGAGGGTGAGTGAGGAGTTGAGGGTGAGTGATGGTCAGGGTGAGTGAGGGTGAGGGTGGGTGAGGTGTTGAGGGTGAGGTGTTGAGGGTGAGTGAGGGTGAGTGAGGGTGTGGAGTTGAAGGGGAGGCGTTGAAGGTGAGTGAGTGATGGTGAGGCGTTGAGGGTGGGTGAGTGAGGTTGAGTGTTTGAGGGTGAGGCATTGAGCGTGAGTGAGTGAGGGTGAGGTGTTGAGGGTGAGGGGTTGAGGGTGAGTGATGTTGATAGTTGTTGAGTGAGGATGAATGAGAGTGAGTGTGAGTGAGGTGTTGAGGGTGAGGTGTTGAGGGTGAGGGGTTAAGGGTGAGGCGTTGAGTGTGAGGGTGAGTGAGAGTGAGGGTGAGTGAGGGTGAGGGTGAGTGAGGGTGAGTGTGAGTTAGGGTGAGGGGTTGAGGGTGGGTGAGGGTGAGGGGTTGAGGGTGATTGAGGATGAGTGAGGGTGAGTGAGGGTGAGTGTTTGAGGGTGAGTGAGGGTGAGATGTTGAGGGTGGGTGAGGGGGGTGAGGGTGAGGGTGTGGGTCAGTGGTGTGAGTGTTAAGGGTGTTGTGGATGAGGGGTGTTAGTATGAGGGAGTTGAGGGTGAGGGGGGTGAGGGTGAGTGTGAGGGGAGGGGAGGCAGAGTGAGGGATGTTGAGGGGGTGAGGGAGTGTAAGGGAGAGTGAGGGTGAGGCTGAGCGGGTGAGAGAGGGTCAGTGAGGGAGTGTGTGAGAGTGTGAGTGAGGGAGTGTGTGAGGTGGTGTGTGAGAGCGTGAGTGATGGGGTGTGTGAGGGGTGTGTGAGAGGCTGTGTGAGAGTGTGAGGGTGTGTTAGGGTGAATGAGGGTGAATGAGGGGGTGTGAGGGGGGTGAGGGTGGGGTGTTGAGGGAGTGAGTGTGAGTGTGTGAGGGGTGAGGTTGAGGGGGTGAGGGTGAGGGGGTGAGTGTTAGGGGGTGTGAGGGTGTGAGGATGAGTGATGTTGTTTGCGTCTGAGAGTGTGTGAAGTGTCGTGAGTGTGAGAGTGTTGTGATGAGTTTTAGGGGAGCGTGTTTGTGTGAGGGTAAGGTGTTTGAGGATGAGGGTGTGTGTGTGTGTGGTGGATGTGGTGGTGGTGGTGGATGGGGTGGTTGTGTATATTGTCTAGAAGCCTTGTATCAGCAGAGCTGGGCATTATTGAAATAACAGCAGTGGCACACAGGTGGGTAACATGCACGTGACCTGGTGACCCTGGAGGCGTGAGTGGTAGGACATTGTTACACCCCTACAGTGTGCGTCTGTGTGGTGTGTCCTGGTGCGTGTCTGTCCGTTTTCACGTGCATTTATTCTGGGAAGGTCTGTGTGTCTCTGTCAGTCTTTGTTAGAAAATGGTTGAAGGGACATCTGTTGTAGAAGTGTTTGTGTGTTTGCGACTGTTTCCGTGTGAATGCGTGCCTGTGGGTGTTTATCATCATCTGTGGGAGTCTCTTTGCAAAACGACATGTATGTTCGTGTGTATGTTTGCTCGCACGTGCCTGCGTTAACGTGAATATGCGTGCTAGTGTGTGTAGTGTGTGTGTCTATCTATATGCGTGCGAGTGTGTTTCTCTGTATGTGTCTGTGCGTGCACGTTTGCACCATTGTGTGCGTGTCCGTGGGCGTGTGTGTGTTGAGCTAAAAAACGGTTTCCAGTCTCAATTTATTTACAAGGTGCGCAAACTGCTTTACCACTAGGGTATAGTGTGCACTAAGTGCCTTAGTTGACCACTATGACCTTCCTTTAATATGCAACCTATGTAACTTGCAGAGCCTTTTAGGGGGCACTCCAGCTGTTTATTTTATACTTGCCATTTTGTACATGTGTTACTGTGTGTGTATTATTTAGTTTTGCATGTATTCAAGTATTTATCATTTTTAAACTAATAATTACTAACTATGCATTGGTTCTTTGACTTATTGTGTTTCTGAGCTTCTATCCCACAGCATTTTCCCAAATCACAATTTAACTTCTGTCTAGCTAGCACGAGAATCATGCATGTGGTAAAAGAGGTCCTGTCAGGTTCCACCATACAGGGAACCCAGGATGCCAGAAGTGAAAGACCACATTCAACACAATTGTTGCCTGGTAATATCTGACTGCCATGGGACATTCCCGCCCAGATTTCTCACAAAGTAGAAACGTAATAGGCTTGTTGTCACTAACTTTATCGTCATGCACTTGCTCGTGTGTTCTTTTGGAAATGATTTATATTTATTTATTCCGTGCATCCACGAAAGAAATGAGACCAGCGTGCTCATGTTTTTCTCCAGTTCCACAATGGAAAGTCAAGTTGAACATCAAGGGGGAATTTGCTACCTTGAACTAGCTTCTGAAAAAAACGACGGAAGTATATTCCGATTTGTTGGTTTGCTTTTACTGTGTTAACATAACTTCGGCACAGAGGGGTGGGGGGGGGCAAGAGTAAGGCCAGAGGGTGGGGCAAGAGTGAGGCCAGAGGGGTGGGGGGTGGGGCAAGAGTGAGGCCAGAGGGGTGGGGGAAGAGTGAGGCCAGAAGAGTGGCGAGGGGGGCCGAGAGTGAGCCCTATTTGAGCACGTGGTACACACCCGTGCTCTGTAATATAAAAATACTTTGTGTCGAATGTTCCCCCCCCACACTTTTACGGCATAATTTACTCGTCCTACTATATTATTTGGCCCTCCCCTGCCGCACGATTCCTGTGACCATTAAATAATAGTAAATATTTCCTAAACATCCATCGTGAGGGGGGTGGGGGGGGGAGAGATTTGAAACTAGCATGCCCTGATTAGATGCAAAAGTACTGCTAAACTTCTATCTGAAAAATAAATACGTTAAGTAAAAGAACAACCGACTGCTCTGCTCAGGTCTACACAAATGCCACGCAGTAAGCGTGCTAGCGTTCTGGGCGTGGTCACCAAAAATACGATGTACGCCCACAACGTAGCCTGACTCTAGCATGGCGGCTACGTAAAAAAAAAGTCTAAATTTGCAGGGGGCGTGATACAGAACGTGGGGATGCTTTTCGCGCGCTGTTTGATCACGTGGTAATGCGCGCCCTTTAAACCCAGCGCGGGAAACTACAGCGCTTTACAGATTCAGATCTGAGCCGTACGTGCATTGGCATATAGTACAGGGGTTGCTTTTACAGCTGCGGGACGCCAAGCGAGAACACCGGTTCTGCTACTCCATATTACACAAGCCCCCCCCCAAATAAAAAGCGCAAACTTGAGTTGACCCCTCCATAACCAAAGATCGACATGGGATAAAGGAAAAGTAAAATAACTAGGAAGGGATAATACGGCAATTGCTCCTCGGCGTTCAGAATTAGGCAGACACCTCTAGTTTCAAGTTCGAACTGTGTTAAACTTAATTTCTGCGTACAAAATGTACGGCAGAGATGGGACTTGTGCAGTAACTACAGTGGAACACCAGTGTTTAGGGCATTATAACTACACATCGCCACTTGATTCATGCTGTGTTAATACGGAGCGCAGTGCATTGAAGTAATTTGTTACCGGGGATATTAAAGCGAGTGTTACAAACGAGAATCGACCCATAAACTACGGAACTGAGTGTGCTGGCTCGTTTTTGGCGGGCTGCAGAGTGCCAGGATCGTACACACAACAAAAACATACAACAAGACGGAGGGAAGAGAGGGGAGGGGGGAGGAGAAATGCGACACGGCGGGAAGGGGAGGGGGCGGAGCGGGCGGAGGGAAGAGAGGGGAGAGGGGAGGAGAAATGCGACACGGCGGGAAGGGGAGGGGGCGGAGCGGGTAAACAAGGACGGACGTGAACGCGCTTTTAAGCTCAATGCGCATGCGCATTGAGCTTAAAAGTCACGGGCACTGCAAGGAATCGCCACGATTCCTTGCAGTGTGGATAAAGAGTAGATAAGTCCCAATACTCTTGCCTTTCTCGATGCGCATGCGCATCGACAGGCGAGACCTAAAAAGCAGTAAGAAGGCGGCTGAAGGCAAATTTTAAATTTACCCATAAACATTGAAAATTGCAATACGGTTTGCACTTTGTTACCAAAAACCGTAGTTTAAACGCTGGCTCGTGTAGCTGAATTAATACATCCTACATTACTGACATTGATTTTCTAGAAAGTAACGGAGCCTAAAAGTCTGCCATAGTGTTAAAAATCACAGAAACCAAGGACTCAAGAAAACCAAGAAGAGTTGTCTGTGAATAAGCCTCCTAGTTGTAATGATCAAAATCTTTCAGTCAGCCGCATGTGTGAAATGCAAATCGGACGCGAGAGAAGTCTTTTATCAGGAAAACGGCAACTTGTTTGTGTGTGAAGGGGACACGGGGAGCAGTGGGCGGTCACCCTGGGAGCACTGCCAGGAATCACCCCAAAATGCAATACATATTCTTGGGCAGGACAGGGGCCTAACCGGACCGTCGCCAAGTACCGGCTGTGGCAGAGGAAATTCACACGGGTGAATGAAGGGGTATTGGTAGGGGCTAGTTGGAGGCAGAGTAAAGGGCTGACGTCAGAGGGCAGGTCTGTGGCCAGAGAGTGGGCAAGAGAGAGTGAAGGCGTAAAGGCAGGAGCGTGTACGGGGCAGCGTGAAGGGCTGACTGCACACTGAAGCAGAAGCACACAGGCATACAGCCGTGTGTAGACAGAGCAATCAAATGCGCTCATAAGGTTCACGTACTGGGACAGACGCTATTCTTCAAACTGGGTATGAGTCTTGGTAGGACAACATCCAGTGATTCTGGACAAATGAATCACGTAACCTCTCCGTACATAAGAATCAATGTGTCCTTGTGCAGAGCAACTGATTCCTCAGAGTAAAGCGCTCTGATACCTTCGGGTTGGGTTTGTGCTCTATTAAAGTGCACAATTACAAAAAAACAAAAAAATGGAGACTGAGTTTAAACAGAAGAACTCGTAAGGAGTGGGGGAGGCAAAGATAATGGATGTGGCCTAATGGCTGGAGCCGACGTCTGTGAAGCTGGGGAACCGGGTTCAAGTCTCAAAATACACAGCTGCCAGTGAATGAACAAGGGTGGCACCACAATACCCTAGCACAGCAGAGCATGCTGGAGGAGCGCGCACCGAGTGCTGGCAATACAAGTGGTAGTGCTGGTAAATTTCAGAAAAGCAGTGAGGCCTTCGCAATGGAGTGCGATGGGTGGCAGCAAGGGATCATGGAATGAAAGAAGGGAACTGGAGAGGCGAGGAAGGAAGGAAGACAGGAGATGCCCTTTCATGGACCTGATGGTGGCTGAGGTGTGGGTGCCAGCTCGAGAGGTAGAGATTCCACATGGCACTGCTGTCTGTGTGCCAAGCCTGACTATGTTTGCCGTGTGTGGGTACAAGGCAAAGATGGAAGGATAGAAGCGCGGATGGGAGTAAGTGAAGAAGAAAAAGAGGTGGCGAAGCAGGAAGTGGGATAAACGTGCTGGGAGGAGAGATGGGGGAGGGGTCTGGAGGCCTTGGAGCACGAGTGTGAGGGCTGGGGAGGGGGAGCACAGGGAGAGGGGAGAAAGCCTTTGATGCAACAGGGGGCGGAGCGGATACCTTTAAAGAGCTACTGGCGACACATGAAGTGTGAAGCAGTGGGGGGGAAGCTCTAGGAGGCAGGAGCAAATGGTAAGGGGAGGAGAAATGCAGCTGGAAGGCTCGGGCAAGCTCGTGCACGAGGACGTGCACTTGATGAAAACCTCGTTTTGATTGAGAGCTTAGTTTAGCTCTTGGTTTCACCCCAATAGGGCTCACCTATTATATCCCTGCGGGATATTAATAGGCGAGCCCTAAAAATGAGTACACAAGAGACTGGATAAACAAAGCTTTACTAACACAACGCATCAGTCAAATGTCCACAACTGTCTGGAAAGGATACTGCGATTCTAAAGAACTACAGTGCACCACAAATGGTAGAAGGGTGCAAAGACTGGTAGCAGAACTGGTCAATACATGGACATGTTCCAGGGCGCTAGATGATTTCAAGAGCAAACTAAATACACAGCAAAAACCTCATGACTGCTTGACCTGGCTCCATTCTGTACTTGTAAACATTCCAACCTGGTTGGCTCAGAATAAAATATTCTAGTAGGGTGGCATACTCAAAACTTCACAATGTACTGTAAGTTCTTAACATTCAGTGAAATGTTGGGAAAGAAGAGATAATCAGTACCTCTCCTTGGATGCACAAATTATGGCGAAACCAATCTGCATTCAATAGTTGAATGCTTTCTTTATTCAATAGACTCAGGGCCAGATGTAGGTAAATTAGATTGACCGATTTTTAATTACCGAATTTTACCGATTCGGTAATTAAAAATCGGTAAATCTAAAGGGTGGATATGTAGGTATTTCCAGATGTGGAAATACCGAATCTGTAACAATCGGTATTTACTGATTCTGTAAATACAGATTCGGTATTTCCCATTGATTCCTTTGGGCTTTGAAGCCCATATGGAATCAATGGGAAATACAGATTCTGTATTTACAGACTCGGTAAATACCGAATTTTGCAAGGGTGCAGGGGGTGTCACTTTGACACCCTCTGGCACCCCACAAATAGGCATGTGCGCCATGTGGCACACAGACATGCCCTAAGGGCATGTCTGTCTGTCACATGGCTAGGTGTGCATGCACACATGTGCATGCACACCTGAATTTGGTATTTTACCACACAATAGGATTGTGTGTTAAAATACCGATTTTGTAGGGCCTTTGGGACTCAGAAGAGTCCCACCTACATCTGAGATTTACCGAATCGGTAAAAATACCGATTCGGTATTTTACAGAATCGGTAAATTTACCGAATCTGTAAATGTACCGATTCTGTAAAATTGTGCCCCTACATGCCAATCCTTGAATACCGGTCGGTAACGGCTGAAAATACCGATTTTCGGCCGTTACCGACCGACCTACATCGGGCCCTTGATGTATTAATAAAAAATTTTTAAAAACAGGAATCAGCCTTGCTAACACGTTTTGTTCCTTACAGAAACGTTATCATGGTAAAAGCTATTGTCGAAGGGCCAAAAACCCATATCACATGGCAGTTTCTAGACATTTGAGCGATTAAAAAATCTTCATCATTCCTTTGAGTCTCACCAGCATCCGTCGTTTTTCTGGAGGTGAGAACAAGTGCAGGAACCGCTGGATTAGATGCGTTCACTGCAGAGGATTAAACCCGAGATGCCAACAAAGATTACACGTTTATTCAGCAATGTGTGCATAAGATAATTAAGGGGGCACTCTATTGGGCATCACCCAATCCAAACGCCTCCCACTCAAAACTGCGTTACACTCCACTTATCCCATTTTCAATTATATTCAGCAATATCACTGTAAGCCTCATCTAGTTACATTGTCTTTGGCCTAGAATAAAATTGAAATTGCGAGCTCCTGCCAACAACACAATCCAAACTAACTCTCCGATTTACCTCTACAATCTTCACAAACTAGCTGGCAGTCTGACAGGCCGCCTGAGTGAAAACAACATTCTTATGGAAACGCCAAGAAAGAACTTCACCCCCCCCCCCCCCCGACAGAATGCCCTGCCCTGGACAGAGGTTGTAGGAGCCCGCCCACCACATGCTTTGCAGCCCAGACTCTTCCATTGTCATTCTGTATGTGGCAATCAGCCGCATACAGAATGACAATGGGCGGCATGGGGCTGCTCTTGTGCTCCGTGGAGGAGTGCGAGTCGGCCCAATCATGGAGTTGAGGCTTCATGCAGGGAACAGTGCTGTTCCCTGCAATGGCCAAAATTACGGACAAAAGGTGTCCGTAAAAGGGATCCTCACGGACAACGGACGTGAGGTCCAATTTACGGACGGTCCGTGAAATTTACGGACGGTTGGTCACCCTACTAAAGGACTAGCTACACCACTTCACCTTCACTCAATGATGGCTCCCCCACACTTTCTTTTAAATGAATTTCGACAATAAGAATAGGAGTGAGTGGAGGGTCAGCAGGTGTGTTTTATTCCTGGTCACACGTAGTTAATAGGTACTCGCAAAAGTATTTTCCTCTCTGGTATTGTGAGCCCTGAGTAGCAGAGTTGGCAAGCCAGCAGAAAAGTCTCCAGGCCGGTTGATTTATTTTATTTTATTTTATTTAATGCATTTTTTATTTAGCGCAGACTTTACCCGAAGGTGTCAGAGCACTGTACAATAGAACCAGTTACGTTACATGAGGAAAGTGTTACACATTAGAACGTTACAAAAATAAACAGGGAACTAGAAAAGGTAGGATAAAACCATAGAAGGCAAAACACAATTTCAAACACAGCAAGCTAAGGAAAGGAATGTACAAGGAAATATTAAAAATGTACATGATGAACGAACTTCCTTGAGGGGCCTGGAAATGAAAGTATTAGTTCTGAAAGTGTCTTTGGAAGAGAAGAGATCTGAGGTCAGCTTTGAAGATCTGGGTTAGAATGTGTAAATTTCCGTGCAATGTTGGATGCCTCTGAGCGGATCACCATGCCTGGACCAGCCAGCCTTTTAGAAACACTATGCAGCACAGGCAGGGTGAATGCTTGCCAGTGACTGTAGTCGTGGGCACCAGCACTCAGCGTTAGCAGCAGGACTAATTTTTCATCATCAAATTTTGACTCAGGGCAAGATATAGAAAGGCAGCAAAGAGGGAAAGCTGTGAAATGAGAAAGAAATAAAGACAATGAAAAGGTGAAAAAGGATAGATGAAAAAAGAAACTCTAATGAGTCAAAGGGATACAAAGTGTTGGATGCTGGAAAATAATAAATTAACTTCAGGACTTACCGGAACCAAAGCATCTGGTTGTATTTGGCAGAGAGCTTCCCTAGCTCCCTGGTTGCCAAGCGGTCCTACCGGTGGAGCCCAAGGTAAGAAGCCTCTCAAGTTATCCCCAGGTCGCCCCGCGATCTATCTCGCAGGAGTCCTGAGATGCACCGGTGGCATCCGGGGTCGGGATCAGCATCATGAAGACGGCGCTGCCCGTCAGGCGAGCAGCGAGGAGCAGCAAGATCGAAGAAGGACCCCTCGTTGGACTACCTTGACGTTAATCCCCCGAAGCTCAGTCCCCACACACCGTAGCTCCGAGGGATCTAACGCGCAGCTCCCCCTTCCCGTATCCTGCACATAAGGAAGCTGAGAAAGGAGCTGGTTCCTGATCTGGATCGGCATGAAGAGGCTACCTGGCTCTAAGATGATTGACGGCTTGGACTCTGCCTGATCAAATGTAGTAGATCCCTTGAAGCTCTTCTTGCTCCCGCACACTGGAGCACCTAATCGGAAGAAGGCGCAGCTCCCCCCCCCCCGATCAGCCTAAATGGAAGACAAAAATAAAGTAGACCAAAGTCGATCCTGCTCCGGATAGGCACGAAGAGGCTACCTGGCCCTAAGAGGCCAACGGTCTGGATTTTGCCTGATTGAATGTAGATCCCTTGAAGCTCTTCTTGCCTCCGCACACTGGAACACCTAATCGGAAGAAAGCACAGCTCCCTCCCTCTGAGCTGCCTAAATGGAAGACTAAAAATAAGGTAGACTAAAGAGGATCCCGCTCCTGATAGGCACGAAGAGGCTGCCTGGCCCTAAGATGGCCGACAGCTTGGACTCTGCCTGATCGAATGTTGATCCCTCGAAGCTCTTCTTGCCCCCGCACACTGGAGCACCTAATCGGAAGAAGGCGTGATGCCCCCGCCATGATCTGCCTAAATGGAAGACCAAAAATAAGGTAGACTAAAGATGATCCCACTCCGGATCGGCTTGCAGATGATGCATGGCCCTAAGATGGCCGATGCCTAGGGCGTCGCCTGAGGCTCGATCGGAGAATCCACAAAGCTTTTCTTGCCCCCGCACACTGGAGCACTCAATCGGATGAAGGTTCCCCCCACGTCGGATCTGCCCTAATGGAAACCTAAAAACAATCCTGATCTCGCTCTGGACTGGCTCGGAGCTGATGCCTGGCATTATGATGGCCGCCGCTAATCCCTCTCCGTAAATAGAGAGTGGCATCTAAATCATTATAAGGGTTCCCATGCAATTCAAGGACACACCCAGGATGCTAACCTAAGCGTGATCTGAACAACACACTACCCGTCTGGACAAGAAATTAGTCCATCCTCCCAGAGCCCAGAGATTACCGGTCCCTCCGATGGCAACCTAAATGGACTACCCTCCGCTTGCTCCAATGACGCTGGTGACTCCTGGTCCACCCTAAGGTACCAGACTTGTTTCAAGACGTTTTCACTCCCCTGCAGCAATCACTTTAAGCTCTCTGGTGAATTTGTGCCCCGTACCTTTATCTCACCAATTCGTGTCGCATGACCCTAATTTGGCCGCTCTCCACCGCCTCAGGGATCACACACAATGCAGATTAGGGCTCAAATGAGACCAGGAGTGCTTCACCTACAGTAGAGGATTGCCCACATATCTTGCCCCAAGACTTTGCCCTCCGGCCACCTCCAATCTGGGCTATTAGATTCCATTGCTTCTCACTCCCACCCTCATTAAGCAGCAACTACTCTCCTAATCTAATCGCAAGACTCCCTCATCTACAAGGGGTACCGTTGTACCACCCCAGGCCAGGGTAACCAGAATCCCACCGACTCCTATTGTGGCAACTAGTTCCCACAACCACCTATGCTCGCACCATTACGTAGTGGCCTTTTCTCCCTAGTGAGGCTCTCGGCTTCCATAGCAGGGAGGGACCCCATGTGCCTGCCAAACACACGTCGTGTTTAGTTTCCCACAGCTGACACTCCCTGACCAAGGGAGACCCGACCCCTAGCAGCAGCTCAGCAATGTCCCCGGGCACTCCAATCTCCGTCAACCCATCCATGTCGATCCACATGAACCGCACAGCATGAACACCTTCGCTATTAACTTCCTCCTTAACCTCTCGCCAAAAGCAAGAAGAAACTACAAACATAATCTAGTCATACAGCACCCAGAAACACAATTTGTGGACACCTACCACTGCACCTCCAAAGGGCAGGTCAAGATGGATCTCATCTTCCACCTGACCAGACCGGAGAACTGGAACATCACATTCAGAATGCAACTTCACATTTCCAAAATGACGACCACCACACACAGCTGTAAATTGACGACCTCTCTCCCCAACCAGGTGACTAGAAAAGGGAACACTTCAGTGACCATTTATTCAAATGGCACAGTTTTGATACAGGCTAACAACGAGAACCTAAAGGCCTTCGACTTCCTCTTCCCCGCTCTTCGTTCCACCCATCTGCACTCTCCTCTTCCTGCTCCGCCCCAACCCCCTACTCCGGTCAACCCGTCCCATCAGGCGAAACAACTATGTATTTCCACTCCCCCGATGAGATCCGACAGCCTCCCCTTTCAAACCTCCTCCCTTTCCTCCGTTCCCACGATTCTGGCCCCTCGTTCCCTGAGGAAGATCAGTCCCCACTGCCCCCACAAACTCATATTCTTCAACATTACTCCACCATCCCACGGGCTCGGTCTATGGACCCCCTTTTCACTCCCGTAGAAACACTGAGGATGAGCGCATGACTCGACCCCCCTTCCGAAGGTCGCTAACAGAGGCAACTTGGCCGACCTATCCAGCATTAGACCACATAAGGACCTCTCTACCCTTCCGGGACCCTTTTGGGCCCACAATTGTGTGTGATAAGTGCTCCATTGTCACCACTTGTGTTCAAATTACAAATACTTTGTTATTTCGCTCAAATATTGACCTACGCTTGAACGAAGCCAACAACACACTAATTCAATCTCTCAATAATCTCCTCTGCGACAATAACCTGTCCCAACACTGCTCTGAAGAAACTCACAACAAAGGAGAAACCTTGGATGCCATCATTGCCCATCGAGACACAATTACGATCAACAACATTCTTCCAGTGGACTGGTCGGATCACCAAATGATCTTATTCCACATCAACCAAAGAGTTCTATCCCTGCCTCCTGCTTAAGACCCCCCAAAATGGTCCAGAAATCTATCCCAGATTCCCCTGGACGTCATGGAAGAAAGGCTAAATTTGCTCCTACCCAGCAGCAAGGATCTCTCCACAACAGATCTCACTTCGCTCTATAACACGAATATGGTAATCCGGCTTGACCAACTAGCACCCCTGAAACTAAGAAAAAATTGAGCCATTCTGTCTAGATCATGGTTTGACTCAGACATCAATGAAGAAAGGTGACAACTAAGAGCCACAGAAAGACGATGGAGGATCATGCCAACCACCCTCCATCGTGATCAACTCAGAATTGTCCGGAAGAAATACAACAGTCATATCAATAACAAAAAATCTGTGTATTTCTGCTCCGCACTGGATAGCACAAAAAACAGGCCCAATGAGCTCTTTAATATCATCAGACAACAAACCTCCAAACCTGATACGTCCCTGGGGCAGGCATCCAAAGAACGGTGTGACAACTTCGACAACTTCTTCAATGATAAGATCTCCAAGATCGAGCACTCTCTGGACATCAACTGCACCTCCCTTCCCCAAAGCAGCCCAGTTAGGGTGCTTGGTAGCGCTCCCTTCCCCATCACTAGACTCTGGTCACTCTTCCAGCCTATTCAAGAAGAAGAGATAGTCAAACTTATCTCCACCTCTAAACCTTCCTCTCACGCCCTAGACCCTCTTCCTGCTCAACTCACCAGAAAACTGAAACTCTCCCTAGCCCCACTCGGGTGCAGGATTATAAACAGCTCCCTAGAAACCGGAACCGTTCCAGATTGTCTAAAAGTGGGACAAGTCACCCCACTGCTGAAAAAACCAGGCCTGGACATAAATGACTTAAACAACTTCAGACCCGTCTCTAACCTTCCTCTTCTTTCCAAAACCCTAGAAAGATGTGTTCTCCAACAATTAACTCAACACTTGGACAATACCAACCTCCTCGATTCCCATCAGTCAGGATTCAGGAAAGGGTGCAGCACAGAAACCGCAGTCGATGATATCCACAAATCACTTGACTCAGACCAATGCTGCCTCCTCATTTTCCTAGACCTTTCTGCAGCATCCGACACAGTAGATCACAAACTTCTCCTCAAGCCTCTCGATGAAAGGGCTGGGCTAGACGAGGTGGTTCTCAAATGGTTCTCCTCATTCTTGCACAACCGCTCCCAGAGAATCAAAATCAAAGGCTTTGAATCCGACCTTCACCCAATCAAGGCTCAGTCCTCTCCCCTCAGCTCTTCAACATCTACATGGAACCCCTCACCACCCTGCTCAGAAAAGCTAACATCCCCTTCTACCTATATGCTGATGATATTCAAATTTACTTGGAAATCTCCTCTGCTAAAGACATCCAAAGACTCAATGAAACACTAAGGGAAGTGCAACTTTGGTTGTCAAGCAACCACTTAAAACTGAATCCGGATAAAACCGAACTACTCCTCATCTCAAACAAAGAAGAGAACCCTCAAATGGTCGTGTGGTTAAAAGCTATTGATGCGCTCAATTGGAACCTCTCCCTGGCCGACTCTGTTAAATTATTAGGCATCACGCTAGACTCTAAACTGGACATGACCAAACATATTAAGATCTCGGTGAAGAGCGCCTTCCTCAACCTGAAGCTACTAAACAAAATAAAACCTTTCATTCCACCCAAAGATCTCAAACAAGCCACCAAAGCACTGGTGCTGTCAAGACTGGACTATGGAAAAGCAATCCTCTCGGGAATAGCTAAAACTCATCTTGCTCCTCTGACAACCACTCTCAACGCGGCTGCCAGAATGGTCACTGGAATAAAGAAATTTGATCACATTTCTCCTGCACTCAAAGAACTCAACTGGCGACCAATAGAAATGCGGGCGAACTTCAGAACAGCCTGCCTCACCTACAAAGCCCTTCGCATAGGCAAACCGGAATATCTGCCGGACAAACTCAAAAAAGCAGGTCAGAACACGAACCTCAGAAGTTCCAACACCATACTTCTTATCCCTCTAAAATCACGAAAACAAAAGACTGCGACCTAGTCCGTCGCCAGAAATGCACCCAAAATTTGGAACTCTATCCCCCCCCACATCAGAACTATTCCCTCCTTCGCTAAATTCAAAAATCAACTTAAAATCCTTTTCCTCGATCGATCTCTAGTGAACAGATAGAAGCAGGTGGAGTGCTGAAAGTGACACTGCTCCTCTCCCGGATACGGGTTAACAAGGCCCTGAAAAGGAACTCTTCAACATTGCCTCTACTATTACTCTTATCCGGAATGTATCGCTTTATTGTATTATGTTCTGCTCTCTTTTGCTCTGCTCTGTAACTGTTGTGAAGCGCTCAGATACCCTCCGGTCAGGCTAACGCTATATAAAACTTCTTAAATAAAATAAAATAAATAAAGGCACGAGGTGAAATATGAACAAACCAGGGTAGCACCATTCCGACACCCCAGCATATGATTCCGCTGCAGCAGCGGCTGGCTCGTAAGAAATAACTGGGACACTGCATTTATGATTTTCTTTGGTTTACAAATTAAGCGTGGTATTTAGGAAATCCACTCATTATGCAATGCCTTCCATGTAACCGATCCTGCACTTTCTTTTAGGCTTTACTAGGCCCTAGGCTGCTGCAAAGTCATGTTTTTTCCACGCAATGGCGTAACATTCCCTGTGGGTTTCAACCTTCTCAGGTAAGCCCGACCATCCCACCACACCCCACCTCCCCCAAACATCCCTCCACCACCGCCGCCTGCCCGAAGGACAGTGTTCTTCTCTGAATAATGAAATGCAAAGGAAGCACCAGAGCAGTAAGAACCCAGTTGTGCACAACAGCTGTGCACCAGGGTGCTCACAGCCATCCCAGAAGCCTGCGTGCACGTGGGTGGTGGATGTCTGCATGAGTCACCCTTCACAGCATGGCAGATGGCAGCAAACAGTACAAGTCCCCCCACGCAGTCAGGAGGTGTTTGCACAACAGTTTGCACTTTGATTTCTCAGTCGGGTTCGCCAAATGGTCACCGTGGCTGAGGTTTAGAGACACCTCGCCCCCACTCAGCTCTGCGGCATCAAATGGCATTTCCGGTTCGAGGGTCCCAGAGCACTATTCCTGCTCTGCACGCTCTTCTATTCCAGGAAAGAATACTCAGCTCATACGTCTTTAGTTTAATTTATTTAAAGGTTTCATGAAGCTCAGACAGCAAACACAGAGTGCCATAAAACAAACTTTAAAGGGACATAAAACACTAAGGTGTCACACACATGCAAACACTTAGCAAAGCAAATGAGTAAATCTTTTTAAAGCATGAAAGAGGAACACTTGTATTTCTCCAGTGTTACAGTGTTGCGTACTTTAGGACTAAAAAAGTGGAAAAGGAAGAAGTAAATAATGAATTTCCTTAACTAGTAAAAGATGCTTTTGTGGTAGTAATACGATGTAGACAGTTTTACATGCAAGATAGTGTGGATTTATACATTAAAGTCTACTAAAATATATATTTTTTAATAATTGTTTCTGTTAAGCCATGGCACGCCAGCTCAGGCGTTTATGTTTAAGCTTATTGTCCATAACATATAATGAGCCATTTTGACAAGGGTGGTAGTGTTTTCCTATATTCACTCCGGCACCTACAAGCAGGGACTCATTATTTTTCTGCCAATGTTTGTATGCACCAACTAAAATAACAGGGGTCTAAATTATGGTTCTGTGAAAACGGACCTTGTCTCGTAAGGTTATGGTTTCGTCACGATTTTGGTGATGTTGAACCGCATTTGGGGCCATATGTATGAAGCCTTTTGTGATTCGCAAAGGCCGAAATTCGCAGAATTTCGGCCTTTGCGAATCGCAAACGGCCTTTTTGCATGTTTTGGGACGTATGAAACCTTCCCAAAATAAGGAATTGCAAACTTGTGCGATTCCTTATTTTGCCATAGCATTTAGGGAATCGCAATTTTGCGATTCCTTAAATGCTATGTATGTAGCATTTTTGGCTAGCGAATTTTGGTTAAGGAATCGCAAATTACCACCAACTTGTAGTTGGTGGTAATTTGTGATTTCTTGTAAATATGCACAATTGTGCATTTGTGAGGGTGGCATATGACGCACATACATGCCCATTGGGCATGTATGTGCGCCATATGCACACACATGTAATTTACAGGGGTGCAGCAGTGTGCCCTTGAGACACCCCTGCACCCTTGCAAAAATTCTCAAATTGCGATTAGCAATTTGCGAATTCGCAATTGGAGAATTATTTGGAAATCATTCCTATGGGCCTCCTGGCCCATAGGAATGCATTGGAAAATATTCCTTAATTGTGAATTCGCAAAATGCGAATTCGCAATTAAGGAAGCTTAAGGATTCGCAAAATAAATGCTATTTTGTTCATACATACCATTTTGCATTTCCTAAATAGCGATTCCTTAAAATTCGCTATTTAGGAAATGCAAAATAGTTTGATGATACATATGGCCCCTAGTGAGTTCGGCTAATATGGAGTGAATTTGTCACGTTAACTAGCAAGTTCATTACGTATTTGGAGATTTCGTCTTGAACATGGGTTCCATTTTGTTTGAGTCTCCATTTTGTATTGCCATCACGCAGGCCGACGAGTGTGGTCGAACGAACGAAGCGGCCCTGCCTTCACGTATTGGTATACATTAACATGGTCTTTCTTGACTTCGAGGTGAATTGCAAGGATCCGATTCCTTCACCTGAAACTGACCCTGCCGAGTCAATTTCCCTTGGTTTGATCGTTGTCTGAGATTGCCAATCACAGTTCAGGACATCGTTAACTTTTAGTCTCCTTACACATGCCTTATCTTGCTCGCTATCAGTCATTGTTTCCTTTTCTATGCTCTTTATTACATGCATTGTGCCTTTCAATTATGGGTTTGTCCGTTTTGTGGAGATTGGATTTGGGACATTCCCAATGATTAACTTTGGGTTGGGATATTGCAAATTGAGCTTTTTTGTCATGTGATACTTTGTTTGAGAATGTACCCCATTGGTTAGAATTTTGCGCAGTGGGTGTATGTTCGAAATGGGAATATCGTGTATAAAAGGAGATGTCTTGCTCTACAAATTCGAGCAGTCTCCTGAAATATACCATGCTGTATTTTTAGGATCACTGTTACTGGCTGCAGCTAATAAACTTGGTCTCTGACGCCACCCAGAAGTATTCCGTGTCTCTGTATACCAAGACAGATGAATCCGAAGACTTTGGGCGTGCCCATGGCGCCGCTGGGTTCTAAAAACCCAGTTCTTCAGTTGGCGCCCAGCGTGGGGCGACTTCAGCGGTACCGGTCCAAGCCCGAAGATTGTGAAGAGCTTTGTGAGGAAATTCTGGAAGAGGGCCCCCACTTCATCGACCCCGGCATGTCGAATGTGGACTGACGGTTTTTGCTGCGAGGCTTCCCCTTTTCGACGGCTGTGAAGGACTGCTGCCCTGACTGTCGCCTCTTGGACCCTTTTGTGATGATTTGTAGAGCGAGACGATAGACGGTCTTCTGGTGGCGTGACAAGACATTTTGGTTAAGTATAAGTGGGTAGCTCCCACAACTTGGTTTTGTTTCTTGGGTTCTTTGATTTGGTTTTTGCAAATACCAAAGCCGAGGGGCTCGTACATTTGCGAGTATATCGTTTTTGATAACCCCTTGAAGTTTGAAGCTAGATTAGTGAGCAAAGATGCCTGGTCTTAGCAAACTTAGGAAATGGTTTTGTTGTAGTTGTAACAGGGATTCCTGATTGGACGACTCGTGTCCGATACCTCCGGTTCGACCTCCGACTTATGAGCTCTATTCAAAGCATGGAGTGGGTCCCATTACGTATAATGAAATATGGGTCCACTATACACAGAAAGATGGTGTCTTACGATGGCCACAACATGGTAGTTTCGAAACAGATATTTTAAATACTTTGGAAGTTGCTCTATTTAGGAAGAATGCCCGGCCGGCGATGTTTGACTCTTTCCGCCTCTGGCGTAAGGAAGCCAAACAGCGAGAAATTAAGCAAGCTAAAAGAGATAGGAAAGAAAATAATATGTTGATAATGCAAGCTGCTAGGCAGTTTAAAGAAGACGAAGAAGATTGTGCGATTGAGGTGTCGGATAGACAACATTGTATGGCCATTGATAAATGTTATCCGACTTTGCCACTTCTTCATCCGAATGTGACTAAAGACCCTGAAAAGGATCCTTTGATGTCGCATTTGTTGAGATTACCACCCCCTTATGTGCAGAGTGCTATGACACCTCCACAACCCCCAGTTGTTCAACCCCCTGCTGTTGTTCAGTCACCCATTCTTCCACAGTTGGCTCTCCCTCATCTGGCGCAGCCTTCTCAAGGGCCGCCAGCTTTGCTTACAGCTTTGCCTCAAACTCCTTTGCCTTCGACTTCCTTTTCTACTGACCCTATGTCTTTGTTGCCTCAAAACACTTTGTCTCCTGTCCTCATGTCGACTTCTTCTCCTTCTGCTCGACAACGAATGACTGAGACTGTTACTAGCCTTTTGTCTCCTTTCTTTGGGTCACTGACCCCAGTTTCTGTAAGGAAACAAATGCGTAGTCAGCTCCCGAGTTCCGAGGAGCAGACAGTGTTAGATCTCCTTGCTCGTAGATGGGTTTTGAATACCTCCAGGTATGATCTATGAATGGTTATGGATGTTTTCCTACAGTGGGAGGCACCAAAACAAAGGTATGTTTTTGATGTTATGTGTACTTTCCTCCGTGAAGAATGGGACAATACTGAATTGGGTCCGATTCCATCGGAATTACTTAATGTTCAGTCTGAATTTGCTAAAGGGATGATAGTGGGTCCCGATGTTGAGGAAGCGGTAGAGACACTTCTTGCGTTTAGGTGTAGACTTCCTTCTCAGCCGTTGTTTGAACCTGACCCTTCTGTTAGGAGAAAAGTGAAGCAGTATCCGATGAGAGAGGTTCCCCATGTATGGAGAGAGGCAGTTTTGGCTGATGCCGCTCAAGGTATTGTAGCTGCGCCAGCTCATTTTCAGCGAGTTTGGGTACATGTTCATTGGAAGAGAGCTGAAGTTCTGGCTCTTAAGCAGACTTTGCCTGACCCCCGTAAAAATCCTGCAGGTTATTATAAGGAGTTGTCCCAGACAGTTAATGCGTGTGTGATGAATTTAGCTGATATAGATATGTTGTTGGGGAATTTAGTCCCTCAACCTTTGTGGGCGAAGATCCATCACGAGGATCATGCAGTAGAGTTAGGAGATACGTGGGCTAATATTACTGCTGCAGATGGTCGACAGGTAGGACCTGAGCCTTTAGTTGCATAACTCCCTGTTAGGATTATTGCTTTAATGCAGTCTTTGATGCCTCCTATGAGAGTGAATTGGGATAAGTTAGCAGCATGTAAGCAGAAGAAAGATGAGAGTGTGTCTGATTTCTTCACTAGATTTGAGGAAACATTCCTCGATCATAGTGGTCAGGATATGAGTACAGAAGGTGGTCAGCGGTTGTTTGTGGATAAGTTTGTGTATAATTTGCTCCCCGAGCTTTGTAATAAGTTAAAGGACTCTGAGAGTTCATGGGCTGTTTCTTCAGCTGCCCAGATATTGGCTACTGCACAATATTATGAGAACAGAGATAAAGATGAGAAAGATAAAGCAGAGAAGAAGACTAAAGAATTAAAGACGAAGGTTCTTTTACAGCAGGCATATCCACCTCGCCCTAATCAGCGTCAGTTCCAGCAACCTTTCCAGTTTCAGCAACCTCCACAGTTTCAGAGATTGTTGCAGAAGCCCAAGTCTTTTCCTCAGTGACTTCCGGTAGGCCCTAATCAGTGTGCTTATTGTAGAGAGGAAGGTCACTTCAAGCATAGTTGTCCGATTCTGTTACAATGTGCGAAAGGTACGTCTGGTGTGAGAGGTCGTGGTGTCCATAAAGTACCTAGGGGTAGGGGACGTGGTGTGCTCCCCCAGAATGGACATTCCTTTCCCCCTCAGAATTCTATGAACTGTTTTGATCAACAGAATGTTTTGTCTGGTCAGTCTGCTCAATATTACGCTTATGATTATTATGTTGAAGGTGAGAATGCTGATTTTAATGATAGCTAGGACAGCCATAGACAAAGAGAGGGAGTAGTGTCAGTTCCAGTAGACCAGAGTGGACCTTATGTTGAAGTGATTACATCAGGTGTGTCAGAACCTTTTCTTTTGGATACTGGTGGGGCGAAGAGTTCTATCATGCACTCTAAACTCCCTGGCGCACCTTTGTCTGGCTTGACGAATGTTTCGGTATTATTTTCTGGCGCCCCAGTTCGTAACCCGGTTTCTTGTCCTTTGTCTCTTTCTATTGGGCCTTGTGAATTGGAAGCACCTCTTATTCTAACGAAAGGTTGTGGTGAGAATCTTTTGGGTTTGGACTTGTTGAAGAGATTGCATGCGACATTGTATTGTTCTCCTTCGGGAGTACATCTTACTTTGGGTGAGAAAGTGATTTCTCCAATGTATTTGTCTAAAGATCGGCTTCCACTGGAATTGCGTTCTCTCCCTGATACTCTCTGGGCTACGGGTCCAAATGATGTTGGTCTTTTGCAGATTCCACCATACGTTGTTACCCTCAAGGCGAATGCTAAGTTACCTTGCATTCCTCAATACCGAATCTCTAGTGATGGTGAAAGAGCTCTTTTAGCGATTATTTATGATTTGGTTGAGAAAGATGTGATTGAAGAAACAAGAGGTAATGTGTGTAACAGTCCTGTTTTGCCTGTTCTTAAACGTACTGACTCTTCTCAGCCACCTGTGTACCGGTTTGTGATCGATCTTCGAGAGGTCAATAAGATTGTTGTGCCACAGTTTCCTGTTGTTCCGGACATTACTGCTTTATTGACTATGATCCCGGCTTCAGCTGCTTGGTTTTCTGTTATCGATCTGAAGAATGCTTTCTTTAGTATTCCAATTGCTGAAGAGAGTAGAGATATTTTTGGCTTCTCTTTAAGAGGCCGAAGCTTCCGGTTTAAGCGTGCTCCTCAAGGTTATTGTGAGAGTCCATCCATCTATAGTCAAGCATTGAAAACTCAGCTTGATACTTTTGTTTTACCTTCTGGTGTGACTCTTATCCAGTACGTGGATGATTTGTTGGTTGCTGCTGATGATGCAGAGATTTGTAAAGAAGTTACTCTTTCTTTGTTGCGACATTTGTCTGACCTCCATCATAAAGTGTCACTTTCAAAGTTGCAATATTGCCGCCAAGAAGTGACCTACTTAGGTCATCTCTTGTCGAAGTAGGGAAGACGATTGACCCCAGAACGTATACAAGCGATTGCGCAAATGACTGTACCATCCACACAGAGAGAAGTGCGTGCTTTCTTGGGTATCGCCTCGTATTGTAGACAGTGGATTCCAATTTTTTCTTTATTGGCGAAACCTCTGTTGGCACTTACTCTTAAGGATACACCGAATCCTCTTCCTTGGTCTGACGAATGTCAGAGAAGTTTTTCTGAATTGCGTGATGCGTTGTGTTCTGCTCCAGTGTTGGGTACCCCCGACTACAGTAAGCCTTTTACGCTTTACGTGCACGAGAGAGAGGGTTGTGCATTGTCAGTGTTGACACAACAGTTTGGAGACAAGCAACGCCCATGTGCGTATTTTTCAGCTACTTTAGATCCGGTAGCTAAGGCGTTGCCTAGTTGTTTGAGAGCTACAACGGCAGCAGCTGTTTCTATTCGACAGTCTGCTGGTTTGGTATTGGATAATACATTGATTGTGATGGTCCCACATGCAGTGGATACCTTATTGAATAAAACGAAGACTCAACATCTTACTAGTGCGCGTTTGTCAGGTTATGAGTTGACGCTTTTGGCTAGTCATGTACACATAAAGCGATGCAACACATTGAATCCAGCTACGTTGTTGCCGATTTCTGTAGAGACAGAAGTTCAGGAACAGCATGATTGTTTTCTTCGGACAGAGGAGGAAACAAAGGGTAGAATTGATCTGAAAGATACTCCTCTTTCGAATTCTGATGGTACCTTATGGGTAGATGGTTCATGCTTTAAGCTTCCGAATGGCGATACGACTGCAGCGTATGCGGTTACGACATTACACACGATTGTTGAAACTGCACGTATTCCACAGAATTCAGCTCAAGCAGCAGAGTTGATTGCACTGACGAGAGCGTGTGTGTTATCGAAAGGAAGGAGAGTGACTGGGTATACCGATAGCCAATATGCTTTTGGTGTTGCTCATAGTTTTGGACATTTGTGGAGAGAGAGGATTTCTTACTTCTCATGGTGCGAAGATTCAGCATGGACAATTGGTGAATGAACTTCTTGAGTCACTTACTTTGCAGACACAAGTTGCAATTGTGAAATGCAGTGCACATAAGAAGGTTACGGATGATGTTGGTCGTGGTAATGCGTTTGTGGCTGAAGTAGCGTGAGAAACGGCGAAAGATGTGACGAGTCAAATGTATGTTGCAGGCCCTGCGAGATGGGTTCCAGAAGGAACAATGTGTGAAGATACAATAGAGAGTGTGAAGTCGATTCAGGCTGAAGCTACTGAGAAAGAATTGAGGGTGTGGAGAGAGACTACGGGAATGTTGGATTCGACTGGCTGTTGGATTGAGTTGTCAGAACACCAGCGATGGTTGTTGCCCGATGCGTATGTGCTTCCAGTGGTTACGATGACACATGGATTGGCTCACATTAGTTAAAAGCTGCATGATTTGCTTGATGCATAATTCTGGCAAGGGAACCCCAACTCCAGCAGGTCATTTTGCTTCTCCAACGTATCCGTTTGAGGTTCTACAGTTGGACTTTATTCACATGGAGAGATGCAACAACCTAAAGTATGTCCTTGTGGTTGTTTGCGCCTTTTCAAGATGGATAGAGGCTTACCCCCTTAAGGATAATACTGCCTTATCTACAGCCAAGGTTTTGTTGAAGGAGTTTTTCCCTAGGTTTGGATTTGGATTTGGATTGCCGAGAATGGTATGGAGTGACAACGGAAGTGAATTTGTGGGTCAGATTATGAAGAAAGTGTGTGCAGGTTTGGGAATCAGGCAGAAATTTCATGCTGCGAATCACCCCCAGTCAGCTGGTTTGGTTGAATGCTATAATGGCACTCTTAAGCTTAAATTGGCTAAGATACAAGAGAGCTCTGGCCTTGCATGGCCCGATGCTTTGCCATTGGCACTTTTGTCCACAAGATCGACAGTACATTCTCGTGTGGGACTTAGCCCATACGAAATTGTCTTTGGTCCCCCGGGAAATGTTTGGGGTGTGCCGAGGCCAAATAAATATAGTGATATCGAGTACCCTATGTTGGTTGATTATTTACATGATTTGACTGCTAAATTGCGTGTTCTTCACCAACAGGTGCACGATACCTTACCTTCAGCCTCTGTGGATGCAGGTCACTCGATTCAACCTGGTGACTGGATACTGATCAAAAATTTTCAGAGGACGAAGAATCTCGAGCTGAAGTGGATTGGTCTGTTCCAAACTCTACTAGCGACTCGAACAACTGTCAAAGTCTTCGGCAAGAAAAACTGGGTGCATGCCACCCACTGTAAGAAGATTCCACTGCCCCTGTCCTATGACAGGTGTTCTAGAGATGGTCTTGCCGATTCAGAAAGCGAGAGAGTTGTGGAGTTTGTCCCCTTTAGTGATGCGCATTTGAAATTGACTCAGTCGGAACATGCGGATGGCGAAGTTTTACAAGAAGCTGTGCCGTCTCATTTGAGACTTGATACTACCAATCCAGAGACACTTTTTCAGGATCAGACTGTGTCTGGTAAAGAAAGCTATAATCTACGAAATAAAATGGCCAAATAAAGATTAATTTTTTTTGTGAATTATACTCTTTCAGACAGAAGACTTTTTTGTCTTTTTCTTTTTTGAACCACCATCCGGGTTCAGCTGCAGAGTCACGGTATAAGTTCTTAAGGGGTGACCCGCGTATTGACAAAAGGTCTGTGGTTCTGGGAACGTCTAGGAAGCCTGGATGCACACTTAAGTGAAGAAGGAAAATTGCCGTGAGCAGCACGTTAAAGGATGGAGTCTTTTGTAACTGATAGAGTTGTTGAGAAAATAGATTTTAAGATGATATTGTGTACATTGGTTCGTAACATGTTTTATTATATTGTGTTCTTTTGTGTTTTTAAGAATCACATTAGCTTGTGTGGGTTGGATTGTATATGCTACATCACTGATATCTGCACCCACCACTCAACCTATGCTTTCTTCTACTACTGTTTCTTTGCACCAATTTTATACGTTGCCTGAACATGAACAGATAAGGAGATCAGAATTTGTTAACAACTCATTTATACAGCTGTTGCATCAACAACAGTTGGTAGTCAATACTACAAATTGTTGGGTATGTGGTCTTTTGCCTCATACGACAGATAGAGGTATGCCATACCTGGTTTTGCCTTTTTCTTCCAATGGGTCTGTATGGGCTTTTCAAACTATGTTCATCTATGCGAATGAGGTAAATCCTTTGCGTTCCATGAGAGATAATCCGAGCAACAGTGCCTTGATAAAGGGAATAGTAGATATGATCCGAGATATTGATGCATACAATGCTATCCCTAAGGATGAGGAACAGGATTATATTGGTTGGAATGTCACTGGATATAGCACTAGTTTGACAGAGAAGGAGAGACGAAAAAGGTCTCCCCGATTTGGATCGTACCCCATCGAGGCCACTTTTGTTTACAAGGTAATGGTCGAAATCCGAGAGCTCAGCTAGGTGAGAGTGTATGTGCTCAAACCTATGTTTATGCATCTCAGACTTCTCCTCCATTTGTGCCAGCTAAAGGTACATATTTTGTTTGTTATGATAGAGCCTACGCATGGTTGCCACCTGATTTTTCAGGCACATGTTATGTGGCGTTTTTGCTTCCCCCTACATACACGGCTGCTATGGATTATCACAGAACAAGATATGTTAGAGGTGTCTTCGATCAGGAAGATACCGCAGCATAGGAAGTAGGAGATTTTTTCAAGGGTTTCCTACCCTTTTGGGGTCCTATGGCCAATAGCAGGAATATAGGACAGCTTACGAGAGTGGTTGAGGCCACCATAAATGAGACTGCGGGTGCCCCCTCAGTAATATTACAGTGGAGCTTCAAGCTGATCGTGTTATGACATTGCAGAATCGTATTGCGTTAGATGTCATACTTGCAGATCGAGGAGGGGTATGTAAATTGATACAATCCAGTTGCTGTGTTTACATACCAGATAAAGCCCCGACAGTATACCAAGCCATTTCTAAATTGCATAAGGTTTCTGAGTCTATTCATGTAGACGAAGGAAACTGGTCGTTGATTGGATGGTTTTGGGGACTACTGTCCAAATGGGGATGGAAAGTTCTGATTTTCCTTGGTATGGTTTTAGCTATTCTCTTCTCTTGCTGTCTTTGCATCCAGTGTGCTCCCGCCGTTTGTAGTCTTTGTGCTACTACGTGTGTGCGGAGACCTGTCTCTAGAGAAGTAGAAAGTAATAGGATGATGCTCCAACAACACCTTGATGGTCTGATGAAGATTGATATAGACCTAGATTCAGATTAATGTGAGTTTAAGTTATTGCCTACGTAATGGCAAAAGGAGGTCTGTGGTTCTGTGAAAACGGACCTTGTCTCGTAAGGTTATGGTTTCGTCACGATTTTGGCGATGTTGAACCGCATTTAGTGAGTTCGGTTAATATGGAGTGAATTTGTCACGTTAACTAGCGAGTTCATTACGTATTTGGAGATTTTGTCTCGAACATGGGTTCCATTTTGTTTGAGTCTCCATTTTGTATTGCCATCACGCAGGCCGACGAGTGTGGTCGAACGAACGAAGCGACCTGGCCTTCACGTATTGCTATACATTAACATGGTCTTTCTTGACTTCGAGGTGAATTGCAAGGATCCGATTCCTTCACCTGAAACTGACCCTGCCGAGTCAATTTCCTTTAGTTTGATCGTTGTCTGAGATTGCCAATCACTGTTCAGGACATCGTTAACTTTTAGTCTTCTTACATATGCCTTATCTTGCTCGCTATCAGTCATTGTTTCCTTTTCTATGCTCTTTATTACATGCATTGTGTCTTTCAATTATGGTTTTGTCCGACTTGTGGAGATTGGATTTGGGACATTCCCAATGATTAACTTTGGGTTGGGATATTGCAAACTGAGCTTTTTCATCATGTGATACTTTGTTTGAGAATGTACCCCATTGGTTAGAATTTTGCGCAGTGGGTGTATGTTCGAAATGTGAATTTTGTATATAAAAGGAGATGTCTTGCTCTACAAATTCGAGCAGTCTCCTGAAATATACCATGCTGTATTTTTAGGATCACTGTTACTGGCTTCAGCTAATAAACTTGGTCTCTGACGCCACTCAGAAGTATTCCGTGTCTCTGTATACCAAGACAGGTGAATCCGAAGACTTTGGGCATGCCCCTGGCGCCGCTGGGTTCTAAAAACCCAGTTCTTCAAAATTCCTTGGTTGGTATTTTTATAGGTACAGGTATAAAACATTAAACTATGATTGTTACATCTCTGACTGAGAAAGCACCACAAATGTAGCAAACACTACGTATGTTTAGTAGCATGTATTTTTAGGTCTCGCCTAGCGTATTGAGTAAGCAATCGCTATGCGAGAGATATAGAGAGCTGCTCAAGGAAAGCTTACCAAGGGGCTTTTCAATGCAGATTATGGACATTGCATGCACTCCATGCGCGTGCACAAACCAGCCACGTCACAAACCACCATTTGTCTGTGCCTCAGAGACTTCAAAGCTGCCGCTCCCCACCCCCCCATCAAACTTCAAAGGAATGCGCTCCCCGCCCCCACCAACCCCCTCCACAGCAATGCTGAGAGCTTGTTAATCCTCCTTGTGATAAAACCAGCCGCTGCCGCTCCCCGGGAAAGTTTGCTCAAGCTGTCTCCTTCACTAAACCCCACCTCTCGGTCTTGTTCGTCTTCACGTCTCATCCTTTCTTTTCAGCGCCCCTCTCATTCACCCTCCGTCTTCTTCACTTCTCTCCACTCCCTTGTCATATTTTTTATTTAAATCCTTTCTCTCATTTTATTCTCTCTTCTTGTTTCCCTTCTCTGCGTTCCTCTCCCCTCGCATCTTCCCCCACCCGTACTTCTGTTCTCTTTTGCTTTCTCTTCCGTTTTCTCTTCTTACCTCACCTCATCACTCTTTCTCCCTCTTAGTCTCTTTCTTTCATGTATTACCTTGTCTCTTAAATTCCTTTATATTTCCTGTATTCCCCATTTAATTTTATTTCCCTCATCTCCTTTTCCTCCCCTTGCCTCTCTCTGTTTTATTTCCATGACTTTTTCTCTAGTCGCTCCTCATTTCGCATCGTTTCCTTTCACATTTTTCTCTTCTTCCCATCCACACATCCCTGAACCTAACTCCCAATCTCCTTTCTTTCCTGTAGGTGTTATCCTGTCTTCTCTCCTTCCATCTTGCAGAACTTCTTCTGTCCCCTCTCTTTTCATTCATTTTTTCATTCTTCCTCTCCTTCACCCTTCTACCCAACTCTTGTCTCGCGAACTCCTACAACCTGTGTCATTTCATTGTGCATAGAAGTGATCTGGTCTCTCCTGTGTTAGAGGGTTTTAAGCGTAGAAATGATTGAAGGCCCAGTGTTTTCACAATCAGGTATCAGACTTCAGTGCCTGGCGGCGTTTCATACGTAGGCGCTATAGCAATGTATGCAGACGCTTGTTTATTTCTGCAGTGTGTCACTTATAAAGTGTTAAATGTAGAGGCCGACTAATTTTCTCAGCAGCTGGGGAATTCCTAGTCCGACTAAACTGCCTCCTTCCCAGTGGCTATAATATACTCACTATCAAATTTGACAAGAGCTCTTTTGGACAGTTAGGTGCTGAGTGTACGATCTGTCACAAGGGCCTCTGGAATTAAACGGTACAGGAGGACCCACGGTCAGGCTAACTCAATCAATTACCAGAATACTGCAGCATATCATTTGACGGTATACGCTTGTTATTTTATCAATTTATTAAAGATGCAGAATATATAGCAGATTATGGAATATGTGGCAAATACAGCAAATTCACAACTATACCGGAAACACCACAGATTAAACCGCATAATTAGTGACCCTGATCATAACACGACTTGCAGGATTTGCTAGCTCTGATATATGGAGGATAATGGATGTTCTGAACTCGTAAGAAAGTAGGTCTTGTATTTAAATAAATAAATTACCAAAATTATGAGAGACATAACATGCTCAAAACCTTTTCTTACTGTCTCTAGCCCCCCTTTCTATCTTCAATCATCTCTCACTTTGCTTTGTTCTCCCTCCAAGTACCCCCCTACCTCTCGCTTCTCTGTTTCTCCTTCTGTCTTTCTTACTCCTACCAATCCGGTTATTGTCCTCTTCCACCTACACCACACCTCACACTGCTGCACGCCACACACTGCTGCATGCCACACACTGCTGCATGCCACACACTGCTGGACGCCACACACTGCTGCACACTGCACACTGCTGCACGTCACACACTGCTGCACGCCTCACACTGCTGCACGCCTCACACTGCTGCATGCCACACACTGCTGCACGCCACACACTGCTGCACGCAATACACTGCTGCATGCCTCACACTGCTGCACGCCTCACAATGCTGTGTGCCACACACTGCTGCATCCCACACACTGCTGCATGCAACACACTGCTGTATGCCTCACACTGCTGCATGCCTCACACTTCTGCACGCCACACACTGCTGCACGCCACACTGCTGCATGCATCACACTGCTGCACACATCACACTGCTGCACACCACACACTGCTGCACACCTCACACTGCTGCACGCCTCACACTGCTGCACGCCACAAAATTCTGCATGCCACACAATGCTGCACGCCACACTGCTGCACGCCACACACTGCTGTACACCACACACTGCTGCACGCCACACACTGCTGCATGCCGCACACTGCTGCACGCCTCACACTGCTGCATGCCTCACACTGCTGCATGCCACACACTGCAAGAACACCACACACTGCTGCACGCCACACACTGTTGCATGCCTCACACTGCTGCATGCCTCACACTGCTGCACGCCTCTCACTGCTGCACGCCTCACACTGCTGCGTGCCTCACACTGCTGCATGCCTCACACTGCTGCACGCCTCACACTGCTGCACACCACACACTGCTGCACGCCTCACACTTCTGCACGCTGCATGCCAGACCCTGCTGCACGCCTCACTTTACCACTCTACTGCCCTCACTCACTCTATCGCCCTCCCTCACTCTATCTATTGCCCTCCCTCACTCTATCTATCGCCCTCCCTCACTCTATTTATCACCCTCCCTCACTCTGTCTATCGCCCTACCTCACTCCATCTATCTATCTATCACCCTCCCTCACTCTATCTATCTATCTATCTATCTATCGCCCTCCCTCACACTATCTATCTATCGCCCTCCCTCTATCTATCCCCCTCCCTTTATCTATCACCCTCCCTCTATCTATCGCCCTCCCTCCCTCTATCGCCCTCACTCTCTTCCACCCACCTCCTTCTCTTCCACCCACCTCTTTCTCTAACTCCCTGTTCTCTTCTCTTCTCCCGTGGTGATCTGCTGCTCTCTTCCACCCTGCCTCCTTCTCTAACTCCCTGTTCTCTGCTCCTGTGCTGATCTGCTGCTCTCTTCCACCCCGCCTCCTTCTTTAACTCTCTGTGCTCTTCTGCTGATCTGCTGCTCTCTTCCACCTCGACTCCTTCTCTTACTCCCTGTTCTCTTCTCCTGTGCTAATCTGCTGCTCTCTTCTACCCCGCCTCCTTCTTAAACTCCCTGTTTCTTCTCCTGTGCTAATCTGCTGTTCTCTTCCACCCGCCTCTTTCTCTAACTCCCTGTTCTCTTCTCCTGTGTTGATCTGCTGCTCTCTTCCACCCACCTCCTTCTTTAACTCCCTGTTCTTTTCTCCCATGCTGATCTGCTGCTCTCTTCCACCCGCCTCCTTCTTTAACTCCATTTTCTTTTCTCCCGGGCTTATCTGCTGTTCTCTTCCACCCGCTTCCTTCTTTAACTCCCTGTTCTCTTCTCCTGTGCTGATCGCTGCTCTCTTCCACCCCACCTCCTTCTTTAACTCCCTGTTCTCTTCTTCTGTGCTGATCTGCTGCTCTTTTCCACCCGCCTCCTTCTTTAACTCCCTGTTCTCTTCTCCTGCGCCGATCTGCTGTTCCCTTCCTCTGCCTCCTTCTCTAACTCCCTGTTTTCTTCTCCCGTGCTGATCTGCTGCTCTCTTCCACCCACCTCTTTCTCTAACTCCCTGTTCTCTTCTCCTGTGCAGATCTGCTCTCATCCACTGCCTCCTTCCTTAACTCCCTGTTCTCTTCTGCTGTGCTGATCTGCTGCTCTCTTCCACATACATCCTTCTCTAACTGCACACACATACATACAACCATGCACACACACACACACATACAGCCACACAAACACACACAACCACACAAACACACCCAACCACACACACAACCACACACACATAATCACACCCAACCACACTCAAGCACAACCCCACACACAACCACACACACACAACCACACACACACAACCACACACACAACCACACACAACCACACACACAACCACACACAGCCACATACAACCACACACACATACTACCCCACACAGCCACACAAAAACACACACACCCACACACATCCACAACCACACACAAAACCACAACCACAACCACACACACAACCACACAACCACAACCACACTCAACCAAAAACACACAATCACACACCCAACCACACACACAACCACACACAAACACAACCACACCCAACCACACACACCCACACCCAACCACACACACACAACCATACACACACACACAACCATACACTCCCAACCACACAACCACACACACAACCCCACCACACACAACCACACATAACCACACACACATACAACCACACATACAACCACACACAACCACACAGACAACCACACCCAACCAGAGACACAACCACACCAACCACACACACAACCACACATAACCACACAACCACACACACACAACCACACACACATCTACCTATCGCCCTCACTCTATCTATCTATCTATCGCCCTCACTCAATCTATCTATCTTTCGCCCTCACTCTATCTATCTCCCTCACTCTATCTGTCGCCCTCACTCTATCTATCACCCTCACTCTATCTATCTATCGCCCTCACTCTATCTATCTATGTATCTATCGCCCTCACTCTTTCTATCTATTGCCCTCATTCTATCTTTCGCCCTCACTCTATCTGTCTATCGCCCTTACTCTATCTATTGCCATCATTCTATCTATCTATCGATCGCCCTCACTCTATTGATCTATTTATCCATCGCCCTCACTCTATTTATCTATCGCCCTCACTCTATTTATCTATCGCCCTCACTCTATTTATCTATCGCCCTCACTCTATTTATCTATCTATTGCTCTCACTCTATCTATCTTTCGCCCTCACTCTATCTATCACACCACCACAGCATCACTCAGGGGCAGCACAACATCACTATGCTCTACCATAGCATCACTGAACGCCACATCATCACTCGTCGCCATCACAACATCACTCAGCGCCACCACAGCATCAGTCTTTGCAACCATTCAACAACAACTGGTTCAAATATGTTCTCTCAATGTTTCAAGCTTTATTACAAATGTCAAAAAAATATGTTAATATTTCACTTCTTTTCTTGGATTTTCATAACAATAAAATACACTGAACATAATCTTCACAAAAGTTATTTACAAAAGTTTAAGCTATTGCCATTATAAATTACAATAACTGGTATTTACGTATTAATTATTAAAAAAAATTAAAAGCCATTATTATTTGTAAAATCAATACATCTAAGTCACGTAAATACAAAACATGTTGCATTACATTATAGGTGTCACATTTGCAAATGTTAAAAGTATTGGCATTGTAAATGACAAAGCTATTAATTTTGCTTTTTTCAAAGTCAACACATTAATAAAAAATGTGTAATTTACAAAACCAATTGCTCAAACTTTCCTAATGCGAGACCTATTGCATTGCAAATGCTTGTTCACTTTGCACACCCATTTGTAAAAAAACACATACACAATTGGGTAAAAATATCGAATTGAAAGGTGCCTAATTACCTATTAGCTACATGGTCCTAGTTATAGGGCACATAGACGCCGACTTGGAGCATGCTCCCGATCACAAACAAAATGATGCTCTCCCCTGCACAGAAATGAATTAAAAATGTGCTTCTGCACTAGAGAGAGAGCATCAGTGAAAAAATATAAGGAGCTGTGAAAAAAGCAGAAGCTGTTTTAATACTGCCACTGTGTCAGAGGAGGATGCCGTCTGTGATAGGGTGCTGGAGGGTACATCAAGGTTTTTGCGAGTCTCTGAACACCCAAACAAAGGGCAAAGTCTGGGGATGCACTAATTGTTTCCCATTTCTTTAGTGGTGTAGAGTTATTGTCCCTGCCAATAACCCTTTAGGTTTATGCACATGAGTATGTGCCCACTCCCATGACATAGGAGCAAAATGTGTGCACAGGCAATGGATATTACAGAAGTCGTTCTGCAGGCTTCTGCAGCTCCTTCAACAATAAATATGTGCCATGGGTGTTGAGCTTCTTTGGCACTTCTGTAATGCATACCACACCAAAGATGCTAGAGTCAAAAAAGATATGTCATCGGCAAGTATGCAAAATGATATGGATAGGTCACTTCTCCCACTTGTTCTTGTGGCATGCTTTAATATTGGTGACCTATACACACCCAGGAAGGCGAATACCACCTTGGTGGAATCAGACACTGGGCAGGAGTTTTATATAAAATGAATTGGATAATAGCAAGGATCCAGATTCTTAAAAAAATTATCTCAAGCAATGTCCTTAAGGTTTACCTCTTTATCAGCAGGGCGCCCATCGATATGATTGAAAACATGTCACATGGATGTCAGCTGAATTGTAATGAATCATCCTTTCACTTTTACCTATCCAACATGTTTCAGCCATTATTTATGCCCATATGGGTCATCGGCCTTCATCAGGGCTTCACTTGGTTTGGTATACCTGCCTATATTACATTGCATCTGTGCATTACACTAAGGAATGCAAATGTGTAATTTGACCAACTTAGTTTGGATTGGTACCCCTCATTTTGGGTTACTTTTGTGACATGATGAAGTGGCTCTGCCATGTAGCCACACACTCGTCAAGAGTTTGGAGCCACAGTCGAACTATTGGTCTTTCATCAGTCATTGACCCAAAAGTAAACCTAAGTGAGGGTGTCAATTCAAATCAGGTAGGTCAAATAACAAATTTGCCTTCGTTAGTAAAATAGTGGTGCAGTTGCAGGTGCCAAATAATCCATCATCTGCTTCAAAAGCAGCATATTGTGATTAAAACAATTGTTCTTAACTCAAACTAATCCAAAGTTACTAAATAAACAGCAATATGTATTGCCACAAAGTGGAATGCCTTTCACAAACCTATCTGTTGCTTATTGCTGACAGGTGTGGCTTTAGGGTGGGGTGACTGGTGCGGCCACACTGGGAGCTAACCTGGAAGGTGGGGGGCACTGACTTCAGTGGGGGTGCTTTAAACAAATGAAATTATTTGAGAGTGGCTATGGAACAATGAGGGGCAGTTTTGCTAGGTGGTAGCGAAGGCAATCGATGAGGAGGTCACTGGGTGTGGGAGCCAAAAAAGATTGTCACACCAGGTATCACCAGCACTAAAGCCAGCCCTTATTGCTGTACTGGGGTGCTAAATAAGTCCTAATGGTGTGAAACCTTTGTCCAGAAAGTATTTGGAAGTGTAACAAAATAATAAATTAATATTATCAAAAATGTGCCGCATTATGTCTCATAACTTGCCTTTTATTACCACATAATTTAGCCCACCATGCGGCATAATTTGGTCCTCCTCTGCCACATGCTTTCAGTGGCGCTGAATACAGTAAAGCTTGCAAAATTGCTCATTAATGCTGAACAATATTGAAAGCCTAAAGTAGTTTGCAATGATTCTAATAAAATGTGATGTACTCTTTCATAAATCACATATGCTCTGCAATGTCTTCGATATGTGTGGTGTTTGTGTGCTGTATCTTGAAAAAGATGGCTAGATAAATGCACATAAGTGGATTCCATACCAGGAACAGATGCAATTCTTAGTGATTAAAGAATAGCAGAAATTGGTTGCTTTATCCTAATTCCACTAAAGAGCACTCTGCATTAGCCGTATGATGTATATGCTGCAAATAGGAAAAAATTTGCTCCTGGAACGCACAAATGGGTAGACAGAAAAGTGGTGGAGTTATGAGAGGGGGTGACAAGGTGGCCACAGTCATAATGAAGTGCAATAAGTAAGCAGAGTAAAATAAAGTCAGCGAATATGTATAATTTGTATAACCTTTGTCCCTAGTCCCTAAAGATATTGTGCAACAAATCAAAAAATTAGAAAAGCTGATCTAGTCTACTTTAATGGTTACAAACTTAATGCAACAACGGGACTAAAAGCACATACTGCAAATATGTGTGAGTATCCAACATGTATCAGAGTATAATCATCAGTGGCGACTGGAGGAGAGTGGTGAGGCGGGCAAATGGGAGGTGGGTGCCGGTGCATGTTGGGTAACATAACATCAAGAAAATTGCTGATATGCATTACATTATCATAATCATTACATTATCATTAAAACAGTAATCTATTGCATGTCGGCGATTCGGTGCACATACATTAAATATATTGAAAACATAAAAAAAAGAAAAGAAAACTCAATTACCTTGCGGCACCTCCGCCCTCCCGTCCGGGGTCCCTTAACCAATCCTGGTGCCGCTCTAGGATGAAAGCAGCACCAGGATTGGATGGAGCAGGCTCTCTCAGCACTCCAAAGAGCACTGGAGGCCTTCGCTCGGCCTCAACCCAGCTGTCCAAGACAGTAGTGTTGAGAGGTTTAAAGTGCGCATGTCTGGCTGGCTGACGTAAGACAGCCGGCCGGCCAAAGATCACTTGCACTTTAAACATAAGTGCTTACCATACCATCTTTCTGCTGCTGCTAGTCAGCAGTTGCCCGCCCCGTCCTAACACTCAGCTTGGGGCAAAGCTATTAAAAAACAAAATGGCAATACATTAAATGTATTACCGTTTAATTTTTCATCTCTGGAGCTTGAGGGGCAATTCAAACAGGGGGACATTTCAATCATTGGGGCGAAGCTCCTCCGTCTTAATTAGGCCTGGGCTGGAGCTTCCGTTCCGCTGGTGGAATTTGGGTAATGTCACGTTCCACGGAGAACGTGGACATGGCAAAAATTCTGCGATCTGCTGCTTCGCAGAATTTTTTGCTTGTTCGCGCTTGCGTGTTCGCAAGATATTTCCTTCTGAGCATGCAAACAGCATTCTCAAACAGGAAAAAAGGATTGCAAATGGGTAGAACAAGCAATTCCACGTGTTCGCGGAAATCTGCGTGCTCGTGGAAATTGTTTACCGTTTTGCGAAGTTTTACGTCGCGCGACTACGCAAATTCCTCCCACCCCTAGTCTTAATGGAGAAATCACCCCTGACAATCATGGTAAGACATCTTTGATGGTTAACACAGTTGCTGGAGAGATCTGTTTGTAATTGCTAGTCACAGGCTTTAAGGATCGTAAAATAGCTTAGAAGGTTAACGTGTTTGCTGCCTAGAATTTCATATAACATGTAGGTCACATTTTGTATTCTAATATGAAATAGCACAGTGGTTTAACTTGTTTGTCATAGTAAAATACATTAGTGAGTAATGCAACAGCTATATAAGAAACTGGAGGCATCATTTTGAATTTCTGCAAGTTTGAAAGCACAGGTTTGGCATTTAGAACTTGATATATTCTGTTGGGCAGCAATAAACACTATTTAAGTATCTTAAAGCAATTCAGTGTCTATCGTTCATGTATAAATGGTTAGGTTGAGTGTAATTACAACCTCCTGACATACAGACACACAAAGATCTATGTGTCTCAAAAAGAAATAGAGCTTCAGTAAGTCAAATCACTTTCAAATCGCTGCTTACCTCTTGTCATCTTCTGGAGTGATATGCTGAGCATCTCTTTATTTGCTCTGATTGGATGATGATATGTTTTGCACAGGGAGAGCTCCCCTTGCCATCCAACAACAGCTACTCCAGAGGCCAAAAATCAAACAAAAGGAATTAGTGATTGATTGTGATGTGAGCTCTTTGCAGCTGTTTGATAAAGTGGAGATGAAAAACAGTCTTCCATGCAGGGCCTACTTTGTAAAAGAAAGAGTGCTGGTGCCCAAAGCTCTGCTCAGATGTCCACAGCAAGTGCAATTAAACATCGGCGGGCAAAATTCCGTGTTAAATCACTACCAGACACCTGCTGCACCTTAATCTTACTCTTGCAGGTTCCAGCTTTCTTCCTTTGTGATGGTGTTTGTGTCTTTCTCCCCCCCAGGTTCAAACACAGAATGTAATTAAGCACTGCCTCCATGCACCCCTGCAGTGCAGGCTGTTGATTCGATAAGTATGGACAGCACTGCATCTGCTGATGTGAGAGCCGAACCCCAATAATCAACTAAACCCCAATTATTCAAGTATCCTAAAATTTACTTCTGCCATTTCGACTCCAGGTTTCCTGTTTCTATAGCGGCAAGAGACAACGCTCTTCATAACATTGAACCCTTTCAATTACCAGAGCAACCCATATAGTAGCTGCGACCACACATTAGTGGACTTCTGCAGAAATCATCGTTTTAAAGACATATTTCAGTGTTCTTAATATAAGTGATACAGAAATTTGCAGTAAATGACTTGTAAGTCCAGAATACAGAACACAGAATCAGAATTCACAATATTAATGATCCCTATTAAAGCAGTTAAATCTCCAAGTTTCTTAGTGTTAAACTCATGTAGAACACTGACAACATCCTAAAGAGAAGAGAGAAAAGTCTCAGGTAAATCGGACAAAGTCTCAGGAGGAAAATGAGAAGTTGCTCCTGAACCCGAAAATCAGGGATCTTTAGTCATATTTTACGCATAACAATTAGTAAAACTGCAAATTCAGCATGACATGATTATGGTTAGATCACATTGGGGAAAGCAAAAGCAGAATCATTACTAAAACACCTCTTAAGAACTACCCATTTGCTAAGGTAAAATAATTATTCCATTCGCTTCCTCAACAACTGCAGTTCAGAGATGTAAAATACAATATGAAACATTCTCAAAGGCCGATACATCATAATCTTCAGCAGTCCTACACCAGAAATTCCTACAGAAGTCCTTAAAACTGATACATCTGTGGAAAGGCCCTCATTACATCAGCACACTAAGGGGCATATTACCAAGGCGGGCGATATGTGATTATCGCCGCTTTAGCAGCCGTTTTCGGCCGCTAAGCGGAGATAATTCTATCGCCCTATTAGCAAGCTGTTAGCGACAGCTTGTAGGTGATAGCGAGCGGTTTGGGGCCTGCTTTGCATGTCAGCAATATTTATCGCTAATGACATGCAAAGTGGGCGTACCCAACCTGTTAGCGACTGAAAGCAGTCGCTAACGTCCCTATCGCCTATTAGCAAGGCAGGCGTAGCAATGGAAATATTTGCACTAATCGTGAATATCTCCAAAAACTAACGCCTGCTCAGACCAGTTCTTAGCCATTATATCCAATGGGAGGTGGATATAATGGCTAAGACCCTGTTAGCGATAATGCGTAAATATCGCTGTATTCTCAGCGATATTCACGGATTTCGCCGCTATCGCCGGAAATATTATCGCTTTTGAGATAAACATTGCTAATAGCACGTTATCTCAGTGATGATATCCGGCGATGCGCTGCGATTAAAAAATTGCCGCTAAGCCTACTTAACGATAAATATTGCAAGTTGTTGGTAATATGCCCCTATGTTTTGTGGAAACTGTGAGGAGAGAAAGTTTGCCGTGCTACACTGATTGGGAGAGGGAATGAGCAGGAAGAAGATGAACAGAAAACATTAGACAACGACATTCATTTAATAAAATGGTGTCTCACACAAAAAGTGATAGAAATATACCAAGTTATCAATCACACTTCAAAGCAATATTGTCAAGTGGTTTCAAGTGCAATATCAACATACAACTATATTCATCATTAAAATTATTAATTTACACAAATTATTTACTAACCAAAGTCACAGATTTGAAAAAAATTAAGGAAAACCCTCACTAGGTCACCAAGGCTGTAGGAGCAGCATAAAGCCACTGAACCTTACCGATACACTCCTCCACCAGGACCATGATTTCTATCACCAGGTACAGTTACTCCAGCCCATCAAACGCCTTCTCCGTGTCGGAGAGATAAAGTTCTTCTCATCATTATCCTGCCACACCTCCCAAAGCAGATGGGAGAGCGTCCTCAGGTGATTTGTTGCCGAGGTGCAGCCAGGAACAAACTCAAATTGAGACTGGTGCATCAGGAGTTGGAATTAAGTCTGGAGTCTGGTGGACAAGGCCTACATTGATGAGGGATATTGGGTAATAGCTGGCTCACTGATGCAGGTCCAGACTTGGTTTGTGTATCAAGGAGATATGCTCCCGATTGAATTTGGGCAGGGAAGCTGCAGTGACATAGATCTCTCTAAACAGCCTGCTCAACAGCAGCACTATCAGGGGTTTGGTGATTTTAAAATTCAATCAGAAGACCATTGTCTCCCGGGGTCTTCACCATCCCATCTATAGCCTGGGAAATTTCCTCATCACTGGTATCAGCACCGAGTAACTGTACCTGATCTTGCAACAGTGCAAGGTCAACCAGACAGAACAAGGTCAACAATAAACACCCGTTCCATGGGAGCATAGTCTTGCACCGTCGGGAAGTAGAGGCAGTCGCAGCTCGCATGACTCGGGTGGGGATATCACTCGAGGGTTCGCACAGGGGGGGATTAATTTAAAAATAAAGAAAACGTACCCCCCTCCCCAGGTCCCACACTGCCTGCTCTCCTGGCCGGTCCCACGTTTTCCTGCTGCTTCAGGAGAACAGGAAGCAGGCATCCTCCCTCCCCTCCCCGAAGCCAATCACAACACTGCAATGGCAGCGTTGTGATTGGTGCAGACGCCGCCCAGCTAGGCGCCTGTAGGGAGGCCATGTTCTCAGCCTACATAGAGAAAATGGAGAGTGTGCATGACTGGTTTGGTCTGCCCCAGAGGGCCGACCAAATAATCAGGGCCTACAATAGCGTGCAAGCCACTCCTCCCCAACCCGCCCACCACCAACCAGGCACACCCTCCCACCTGCCCCCAACCGGGCATACCATTCTGCTTTCTTGCAGTGCGAGAAGCAGAAACATAAAAAGGTATTTAAAATACCATTTTATGTTTCTGCTTCTCGCACTGCGAGAAAGCAGTGGGGCGACGCTCCTCCGCCCTAAGGGAGGAGCTGCCCCTGAGTAGAGGGCCATGTAAAAGGTAGGAACTCCTGAAGCATGTTAAACGGGTGGGTAAGGAGCACATTATGAGTGGTCGGGATATCACTAAGGGGCATATTACCAAGGCGGGCGATATGTGATTATCGCCGCTTTAGCAGCCGTTTTCGGCCACTAAGCGGAGATAATTCTATCGCCCTATTAGCAAGCTGTTAGCGACAGCTTGTAGGTAATAGCAAGCGGTTTGGGGCCCGCTTTGCATGTCAGCAATATTTATCGCTAATGACATGCAAAGTGGGCATACCCAACCTGTTAGCGACTGCTTTCAGTCGCTAACGTCCCTATCGCCTATTAGCAAGGCAGGCGTAGCAATGGAAATATTCGCACTAATCGTGAATATCTCCAAAAACTAACGCCTGCTCAGACCAGTTCTTAGCCATTATATCCAATGGGAGGTGGATATAATGGCTAAGACCCTGTTAGCGATAATGCGTGAATATCGCAGAATTCTTAGCGATATTCACAGATTTCGCCGCTATCGCCGGAAATATTATCGCTTTTGAGATAAACATTGCTAATAGCACGTTATCTCAGTGATGATATCCGGCGATGCGCGGCGATTAAAAAATTGCTGCTAAGCCTACTTAACGATAAATATTGCAAGTTGTTGGTAATATGCCCCTATGTTCTGTGGAAACTGTGAGGAGAGAAAGTTTTCCGTGCTACACTGATTGGGAGAGGGAATGAGCAGGAAGAAGATGAACAGAAAACATTAGACAACGACATTCATTTAATAAAATGGTGTCTCACACAAAAAGTGATAGAAATATACCAAGTTATTAATCACACTTCAAAGCAATATTGTCAAGTGGTTTCAAGTGCAATATCAACATACAACTATATTCATCATTAAAATTATTAATTTACACAAATTATTTCCTAACCAAAGTCACAGATTTGAAAAAATTTAAGGAAAACCATCACTAGGTCACCAAGGCTGTAGGAGCAGCATAAAGCCACTGAACCTTACCGATACACTCCTCCACCAGGACCATGATTTCTATCACCAGGTACAGTTACTCCAGCCCATCAAACGCCTTCTCCGTGTCGGAGAGATAAAGTTCTTCTCATCATTATCCTGCCACACCTCCCAAAGCAGATGGGAGAGCGTCCTCAGGTGATTTGTTGCCGAGGTGCAGCCAGGAACAAACTCAAATTGAGACTGGTGCATCAGGAGTTGGAATTAAGTCTGGAGTCTGGTGGACAAGGCCCACATTGATGAGGGATATTGGGTAATAGCTGGCGCACTGATGCAGCTCCAGACTTGGTTTGTGTATCAAGGAGATATGCTCCCGATTGAATTTGGGCAGGGAAGCTGCAGTGACATAGATCTCTCTAAACAGCCTGCTCAACAGCAGCACTATCAGGGGTTTGGTGATTTTAAAATTCAATCAGGAGACCATCGTCTCCCGGGGTCTTCACCATCCCATCTATAGCCTGGGAAATTTCCTCATCACTGGTATCAGCACCGAGTAACTGTACCTGATCTTGCAACAGTGCAAGGTCAACCAGACAGAACAAGGTCAACAATAAACACCCGTTCCATGGGAGCATAGTCTTGCAACGTCGGGAAGTAGAGGCAGTCGCAGCTCGCATGACTCGGGTGGGGGTATCACTCGAGGGTTCGCCCAGGGGGGGATTAATTTAAAAATAAAGAAAACGTACCCCCCTCCCCAGGTCCCACACTGCCTGCTCTGCTGACCGGTCCTACGTTTTCCTGCTGCTTCAGGAGAACAGGAAGTAGGCATCCTCCCTCCCCTCCCCGAAGCCAATCACAACACTGCAATGGCAGCATTGTGATTGGTGCAGACACCGCCCAGCTAGGCGCCTGTAGGGAGGCCATGTTCTCAGCCTACATAGAGAAAATGGAGAGTGTGCATGACTGGTTTGGTCGGCCCCAGAGGGCCGACCAAATAATCAGGGCCAACAATAGCGGGCAAGCCACTCCTCCCCAACCCGCCCACCACCAACCAGGCACACCCTCCCACCTGCCCCCAACCGGGCATACCATTCTGCTTTCTTGCAGTGCGAGAAGCAGAAACATAAAAAGGTATTTAAAATACCATTTTATGTTTCTGCTTCTCGCACTGCGAGAAAGCAGTGGGGGACGCTCCTCCGCCCTAAGGGAGGAGCTGACCCTTAGTAGAGGGCCATGTAAAAGGTAGGAACTCCTGAAGCAAGTTAAACGGGTGGGTAAGGAGCACAATATGAGTGGTCGGGATATCAGGTATCGCAGGGGCAAATTGTGCCTGCTTCAGGTGTGCAGCCAAAATGCGGCCAGCTTTTCCACCCTTACATAATGCTGCTGTCAAAGGCAAAAGAGTTCAGACTCTGCCTGCAATGTGTAATGTTAATTCAGATTATATTTGGCCCATACTAGTTCATTGAGAAGAGCGAGGGTTGGTGCCGAGTTGTACGCCTGAGTCAGGCGATGTGTGAGGTCAGTCAGACAATGCAGACAATGCAGCTCTGTCTCACATGTCAGAATGTCAGAAGGGTCACTCATCATGTTGTCTCTCAGAGAGGCCTTCCTGGCTGCCCACAACATTTGCTGAGGAGATGGACTAAGTATTGTCCTCCAAATACTGTTTGAGATACTGCCACAGCCTGCGTTTGTACTCAGGAGCCTTGTGCTATGCTATATTCATACGCCAACCGACCTGTGGGGGCTGTAACAGTTGAAGATCAAAGTCAATCAGCACCAGGATGTGATCCGAGGTACTGTTTGGAAGAATTGAGGCTGCCACTTTTACGGACCAATTTAATAGACAACAAAGAGAAATTGATCTGGGAATGGGTGCCATGTGTGCAGGAGGTAAAGTCCAAATCCCTTGGATGCGTCAGTCAGCAGAGCGCTACCAGAGCATGGCCATTAATGATGTCAGAGAGGATGAACCAGTCTGGGGGCTGTCTGTCTGTGTGGTTTCTAGTTTTGTCGAGTAATGGGTCCAGGGGCATGGTCCAATCACCCTCCCCATGAGTACCTTATATTCCCCAAAGGAAAGAAGGAGGAGTTTGGTCAGGGTGGCAAAGAGGTCCATATAATCCCCAACAGGAGCGTATATAGGACCCACAACTGAGGTAGGATCACAGTTGCGAGCCTTAGAAAAGATGTGCCTGCCCAAAGGATCCCCCCACCTCCACAGTGTGTGAGCTGCCAGGGATTTGTCCTGGAGGAGTATTAGGACGTATAGGGGCGTTCTGAGTCCTGCGAGCATATAGGACTGTGCCCACTCAATCTCACTTAAGTTTATCATGTTCAGTAGGGGACAGATGCATTTCTTGGAGTAGTGCTATATCGGGGCGCTGCGTTCTCAGAAAAGAGGATTTTCTGCCTCTTGGGAAAGTGTGGCAGGCCATTCACATTGAGTGAGGTGATCCAGAGTGGTCAGGTCGGCCCAGAGGGCGAGGGGGACACGTGTATGGCACCAGATGGGTTCAGGAAGGAGAGGACAAGGTTGGCCAGGAGGGGGAACTGGGGGAAACCAGGTGTTGTCTTTAGTGTACAAACTGAAACCACTGAGAAACGGAGAAGATGCTGCTATAACCCAGAGGTGTGCGTAAAAGACCTCCCCTACTACTGCAGAACAGAAACAATGATTTCTGTTGTTCTGGGTTTAAGCCAGACTGCGTACCTGCCACCGCGGGCCCTGATCATGTCAATGCATATTGGCCACCCAATTGCCAAGGAGGACCCCAAACCCAGAACCCGGAAACGAACCATTGTGTCTGAGGCATGACATACATTGAAGTCCAGAGACCCCCACCAAAAAGAAGCACAGGTAAAGCATAGAATACTGAAGCAAACGTATGAACAAATAACAGAGAAGAGGTTATGGTTGTGGGACACAGTCATCAATACAGGTACAGTCCTGGCAATGTCCAGTATAACATAGTCTCGCAGCAAGCCTCCACAGGTCCCTCTCAGGCCAGCCAGGTGGCACGGGGCCCACAGAGGACCCACCCCACGCCTAAAGTGGGACACCAGCAAGGCAACCTTAAGCAGTGAACGTGACTTTTCTCTCTGACTGCCATGGCGCTTGCTCAACTGTTTGCCCCTGTTCAAGGAGCAGCGTTGCATGACTTTCTCCAGCCACTGATGCTCCTCTTGCTTGTCAGGTAGTCACTCCTCCCTCACCGTGGGTGGCTCACAGGTGTCCATGGTTTTAAAGTCCAGGGCATGGAGAAATCTTTCCAGGTCTTCAGAATCATCAAACTCCTGGGTCCTGCACTCCACCGTTATCAGCATCAAGACTGGTTCCAGAAGACCATACTTTTTCTCCTGCTTCCTAAGGTGAGGCTCCAGGGCCATAAATCACTTCCATACAAGATTGGTGTCCCGGGAGAAGTTGGCCGAGATTAATATTTGGTGGTTCCCACAGTGGTTCGGCCCAGTTTCCATGCTGCCAAGATAATCTAGGGGTCCCAGTAACATAGGAACACAATTTACACGGTACAATATAAATCAAGCAAAAATGCAACTTGAACCACAATGTTTTATTCACAATGTGGAGGCATATTCAATATACATAATTCAAAACAATCAGTGGTTATTGTACAGTGCCCCAAAGTGGTAGAGAAGAGGGGAGGGTGTGATTGTGTAAGGAGGTAGTGAAGAAGGAGGGGAAAATTTTAGATACTGGTGTAATCAGTAAATATGACAATTATTTACATATGTTACATAGAACTGTACATAGAAATAGGACCGTTAGGTTCATGTAGCTAATTTAAGCAAAAATCATACTCCACAAGGTTCATAAATGAAAACAGTTTGGAGTGGAGTTGATATAGACAGACTGGTCGTAGTCGACGTTTCGACCCTTAAAAATGCAGACAATGATATTCTTGCTGTAGGGTCTTCATCAGGACATGGGTAAGGGACACGGAACCTATTTAATGATAAAATATGGTTTTAGAGTCGGGTAAATTATCCCTATGTTAAATAAGAACTAAAAGCACAACAGCAAAAGGGGAATGGCATAATCCCACCCGAATATTACTAGGGCCAGGAAAAGTCACAATTTGTTGACACCTCATAGTTGATAAAAATAGTCTAATTTGAATATTTTCGCCTAGACTCTGCCAACGCTAAAGTTAGGAAAAGACTGATAAAATCGCAAAAACGTCACAGTTATTTAAATTTCTGAAGCCGAGGGCCGTTGGGAAAAGGCTGATCGTTATCGATGGATATGGACAACACACTTATAGAAGAAAACAATTAGGGGTTAGAGCCAGTAAAATCATAGACAATATAACATCTGAGTAGGTTTAAAAATACTCAACCACTAATCAGATGTCGCACTCACCACAAGGTGGTATGATTGGGAGCTGATGCCGTCTGATTTAAAGTCGATCTAGTAGATCTGTGGGTTGAAATAGGTAGAGGGACGATATAATCGTAATAAAATACAACGGGGTGTAGGTACGTCACATGGTTGGTCTGACAGGGTAGGGATGACTCACCATTGTGCAAGGTCTCTGTTGTTGCAAATGTAGGTCATAGTTCGGATTTCCACGATGAAGCCAATTCTGTCAAATACAATAATAGTTGGCCATTTTAGGGAATCCAGAACAATTCCAGATAGCAACTCGTCATTACGCAGGCAAGAAAACCACTCACCCTGTCGTCGTATTGAAACACGTCCGACGGGACTGGGGTTGGTTTTTTCAATTACAATCAAGAGATATCTGAAAGTAAGGATTGGATTTCAGTTAGGGACATGGCGAGTGTACCCGTGAGAAAGGACTCTGACTAGCCAGTACGATGGTTTAGGGATTGTTAGTGATGCTTACCAAGTACGGAGTGAATCACGTCCTGATCGCTGCTCCAAATCGCAATGGCGAAATTGGGTTCCGGCTTGGGAGATATCACCAAGGGAACGGGATCACGTGATCCATTGGACCGTATCAACATGGTAGACAGACTATTTGGGATTGCTACGTTACAAAAAGTCATCTATAGGCATAGTGAACAGACTGTGCGCATTGCTCACAATCATACACACATTAGGAACATATAGTCAGAAAGGGTTGATATAACGTCTAAGCCTAGATGTGATATTTTAGAAGCAAAGCACGGGTCAGCATTACGTATATTGCGCGGTAGTTTACAGAAGATGGAACGCACCAGATATATTAATACTGACATTTATAATCGCATCTTGTCAAAATGATCATTGGAGAGGAAACTTAATAAATACTGTATGTACAAAACATGGAGTACCTCTCAGATGAGGGTATAGGCCACATATTGGATCCACAGTGGTGTACCTCTCCCATGAGGGTAAAAGACCACATCATTTAACAGAAAAAGCAGGGAATTGAAAAACATAAGTATCAGTTGTTGAAAACCTGTAAGGTTTGTTACACAGGAGATCTGAAATAATTATGCGATAGTACAATATCCCAATTTACGAGAAATGACGTACCTCTCACATGAGGGTAAGGTCAAATCACAATCTGATCAGGGTTAATTAAGATAGGGTGGCTAATTGGGAGAAGGAGCTATCGAGTTCATTGAGCCCAGATTCAATTGAGTCTAATGTGTATATCCATTTTAGCTCCCGGGTGTTGAGGATGTTGGCGATATTACCTCCTCTAGGTCCCAGCATGGCCTTTTCAATAATAACCCATGTGAGGCTCTCAGGTGAATGTCCAACTGTGGTGAAATGATCAACCAATGGGGCCCCTGATATACACATTAGACTCAATTGAATCTGGGCTCAATGAACTCGATAGCTCCTTCTCCCAATTAGCCACCCTATCTTAATTAACCCTGATCAGATTGTGATTTGACCTTACCCTCATGTGAGAGGTACGTCATTTCTCGTAAATTGGGATATTGTACTATCGCATAATTATTTCAGATCTCCTGTGTAACAAACCTTACAGGTTTTCAACAACTGATACTTATGTTTTTCAATTCCCTGCTTTTTCTGTTAAATGATGTGGTCTTTTACCCTCATGGGAGAGGTACACCACTGTGGATCCAATATGTGGCCTATACCCTCATCTGAGAGGTACTCCATGTTTTGTACATACAGTATTTATTAAGTTTCCTCTCCAATGATCATTTTGACAAGATGCGATTATAAATGTCAGTATTAATATATCTGGTGCGTTCCATCTTCTGTAAACTACCGCGCAATATACGTAATGCTGACCCGTGCTTTGCTTCTAAAATATCACGTCTAGGCTTAGACGTTATATCAACCCTTTCTGACTATATGTTCCTAATGTGTGTATGATTGTGAGCAATGCGCACAGTCTGTTCACTATGCCTATAGATGACTTTTTGTAACGTAGCAATCCCAAATAGTCTGTCTACCAGGTTGATACGGTCCAATGGATCACGTGATCCCGTTCCCTTGGTGATATCTCCCAAGCCGGAACCCAATTTCGCCATTGCGATTTGGAGCAGCGATCAGGACGTGATTCACTCCGTACTTGGTAAGCATCACTAACAATCCCTAAACCATCGTACTGGCTAGTCAGAGTCCTTTCTCACGGGTACACTCGCCATGTCCCTAACTGAAATCCAATCCTTACTTTCAGATATCTCTTGATTGTAATTGAAAAAACCAACCCCAGTCCCGTCGGACGTGTTTCAATACGACGACAGGGTGAGTGGTTTTCTTGCCTGCGTAATGACGAGTTGCTATCTGGAATTGTTCCGGATTCCCTAAAATGGCCAACTATTATTGTATTTGACAGAATTGGCTTCATCGTGGAAATCCGAACTATGACCTACATTTGCAACAACAGAGACCTTGCACAATGGTGAGTCATCCCTACCCTGTCAGACCAACCATGTGACGTACCTACACCCCGTTGTATTTTATTACGATTATATCGTCCCTCTACCTATTTCAACCCACAGATCTACTAGATCGACTTTAAATCAGACGGCATCAGCTCCCAATCATACCACCTTGTGGTGAGTGCGACATCTGATTAGTGGTTGAGTATTTTTAAACCTACTCAGATGTTATATTGTCTATGATTTTACTGGCTCTAACCCCTAATTGTTTTCTTCTATAAGTGTGTTGTCCATATCCATCGATAACGATCAGCCTTTTCCCAACGGCCCTCGGCTTCAGAAATTTAAATAACTGTGACGTTTTTGCGATTTTATCAGTCTTTTCCTAACTTTAGCGTTGGCAGAGTCTAGGCGAAAATATTCAAATTAGACTATTTTTATCAACTATGAGGTGTCAACAAATTGTGACTTTTCCTGGCCCTAGTAATATTCGGGTGGGATTATGCCATTCCCCTTTTGCTGTTGTGCTTTTAGTTCTTATTTAACATAGGGATAATTTACCCGACTCTAAAACCATATTTTATCATTAAATAGGTTCCGTGTCCCTTACCCATGTCCTGATGAAGACCCTACAGCAAGAATATCATTGTCTGCATTTTTAAGGGTCGAAACGTCGACTACGACCAGTCTGTCTATATCAACTCCACTCCAAACTGTTTTCATTTATGAACCTTGTGGAGTATGATTTTTGCTTAAATTAGCTACATGAACCTAACGGTCCTATTTCTATGTACAGTTCTATGTAACATATGTAAATAATTGTCATATTTACTGATTACACCAGTATCTAAAATTTTCCCCTCCTTCTTCACTACCTTCTTACACAATCACACCCTCCCCTCTTCTCTACCACTTTGGGGCACTGTACAATAACCACTGATTGTTTTGAATTATGTATATTGAATATGCCTCCACATTGTGAATAAAACATTGTGGTTCAAGTTGCATTTTTGCTTGATTTATATTGTACCGTGTAAATTGTGTTCCTATGTTACTGGTACCCCTTCTTATCACTAATTGTCCGCCCAGGTCCCCGTGACTTCTACTGGGTATAACCCCCCCATTCATATTGCCAAGATAATCTGCCCCACTAGAGACATGCCGTTATGGGCCGGGGTCTCTGCGTGGGGGTGGAGTAGGGTACGAGACCAGACCCTGTGCACCTACTGGAGTTTTCCACACTCCGCGTTACGCGGAACTTGTGGAGTTCGTCACCATCAAGTTGGTGAGCGTGAGCAAGGAAAACCCACCTCCCTGTGAGATTTTTCCTCGTTTGCAATCGTCAACATCAAGTCGGCGAGCACAATCCTGGAAAATCAACCTCTCTACGAGATTTCTCAAAGTGGGCCATCAGATTTCTCATTGCTAGTGGTCGCATATGCTCGCGACCGCTCGTGCTGAGAAATCATCCATTCGAATTGAGAAAGCTATGTGGAAAATGACCATGTATATGTACATAAGCGGCGTTCATTTGTGTTCACCATACCCCTCTCTGTAAGCAGAACGAATACCGTGAAGCATTGACTGCATCATCCCGCCAGCGTAGGCCCATGCACGCACGTACGCGACAGCAATTTTAGGCACCATGGCCTCTCTGCCCGTTTGTTAAATCCCCAGTACCCCCCCGCGCATTGAACACCCCCCCGCTCTCTCATGAATAGACCATAAAACCCTCTTCCTCTGCACGACCCTACTCTGGAAATGACACCCCCGCCTGGCCCACACCCCCTTTCATTTCCCCTCAGGAACACCCTTCCCCTCTTCTGATGATTCCCCCTCCCGGCCACGCCTGACCCCTCGACCCGGTCCCAAGTCATAAGACCAAGCCTCGTGGATGTACCACCCCCTCCCCCTTTTTAGCCCCGCATAGCAAAACGTGATACACCAACTGAAGTGCCCGATCTTATCGCCTGCCCAACCTTAGATCTGACCGCCCCCTCCTTCCCTCGTGTCCTGTCGGAATGTCCGGCTGCAAGATTACAATCACTTGTTACATTTAGGAGGGGGAACGACATCCGAGGAAGGGTATGGGAATAGGCCTGGAGCTGGGATTCCAAACATGCCTTTTCGTACTTCAAAGTGTCTTTTATTGCAATAAGGAATGTTTGTGCATCATAAACCTGTGTATAAAAGACGAAGCCTCAGTAAAACTTGTTAGAGCACCTCCTGAAGACACTGTGTGCGTGTCCGAAATGACAGGCTCTCCTCATGAGAAATAAAACTCTGTTCTTGTGTTCCTGCTTCCAGCGCCCGTCTCTTTATTTTGTAACCATTCGAGATGGGAACTAAGAGGCGTCTTGCGCCAGCAGCCTGGGCATCGGTTGTAATCTAGACTGCTTTTCCTCAATTGGCGTCCCAACGCGGGGCCCATCAGCGACATAAGGTCCGGTAAGAGAGGTCCAGACGATGGGGTGAACATCTAAACGATTGGAGTATACCTGCCTTGAGAGGGCCCTCGTCCGGCTGCCGATTGAAAGAACTTCACCGATTCCGAACGGACCTCTCTCAAGCGACCTACTGTCCTGACTGGAATCCCACAGGAATGCTGCGGTAAAAACATGGAGTAAGAGAACGATCGGGCGCTGGAAAGGGAAGGCGAAGAACTGTCCACACGGTCCGGTCCGGGTAAGGTTAAGTAGGACGTCTTTACGTCTGATTGGTAGGATGGCTTTATCCATCTGATTGATTGATTGTTTGTATTGGAATCAGTATTTAAATACTGGTATTTTTCATTGATTGGTTCATTTAGCCTTGGTTGCTACTTGAAGTATTGATTCTCTTTGAGACATTCTCTGTTTGCAAACAGCGACGAATAGGAACGTTCCTCTCTCTTTGCAAATAGGGAAGGATAGGTAATGCAGACTTTTGTCCCCCATTGTAATCCGTCATGCCTGTCTTTCTCCCCACTGATTGTTTGTTATCGATTTTCTTATCGATTATCGCTCTTTTGAGATATTCCCTGTCTACAAACAGAGAAGAATAGGAATATTCTGTCTCCCTTTGCAGATAGCGAAGGATAGGTAATGCAGACTTTTGTCCCCCGTTGTAATCCGTCATACCTGTTTTTCTCCCCACTGATTGATTGATTGTCTGGACATTTATTGTTCAAGGAATAGTTCTTTTGAGGTATTCTCTGTCTGCAAATAACGTGGAATAGAAATATTCTGTCTAGTCTTTGCAAGTAGTGAAGGGTAGGTAATGCGGACCTTTGTCCCCCGTTGTAATCTGTCATGCCTATCCACTCCCCACTGATTGGTAAACTAGTTCCACCCGGACCATTTATTAGAGGTAGATCATCTGGCTCAACCGGAGGGCACCCCTAATGAAAAGGACATATGTAAAATACGAGGTAATCACTGTATCCTGTTAACAGAAACTTTAGCATGAAACACACTAGAAAAAGGAAAGAAAAAGAAATCGAGCAAAATCAGTAGGCCACTGATGAGTTTTTTGACTTCGCTAGAAATGAGAAACGTTAGAAACAGCCCGCAATAAGAAACATGAAAGTGGTGAGAGAAGCCAAGCTTGACATCACGGCAGCCACGAGGTAGCTAGGCTCCGCCGCCCCTCACTGCTCCAAACATGTCTGTCCCACCGCCCGCCACGCCCAATAATGGTAACATGAGATAGATACAAGTCAGCAGATACCTACCCCCATTCCGGAAACTCCCGAAGTGCAACAGGTCCACGGTTACGCCCATCCGGAAGACGAGGCCTCGACACGTGCAGGGCGGGGCCCGGCCGGCCGCCATCGGCCGAAGAGGTCGTGGGATGGTCGGCCCGGAATGTACTGGTCCTCCCATCCTCTTCTGGTGCCTTGCAGGCCACGGGGGGGGGATGTCTTGCTTATACCTCCGCCCCCCCCTCTTATCGCCTGGTCCGGCCATCACGAATGTCCGTGCCGGAAAACGGCGTGGGGTGCGCTGGGAGGGAGAGGCGGCGCGGACGAGCCTCTCCCACCTCCCCAGGTGGAGGACCCCAGCTGCACCCCCAACGCTCCACTCACCCGACAAGGGTTCGTCTACTCTTGCGGTGCAGCGGCGCTCCACTCACCCAGCGGGGTCTCGTCTACTGTTGCGGTGCAACGACGCTTCGCCCGAACCAGCCGAGTTCATGAAGTGGGCGGTCAACCCTGCAGGATTGGGCCCGGCGTGAAAGGATGGCCTGGTCGCTTGTCAGCTAGAAAATGAGTCCCACGTCCAGAAGCGTTCCCCTCGACTTTGAAGATTCTATGAGAACCGCGGGGGCCCCCGACCCTCCCCACAGACCCCCCCCCCGATGGGGAATGACTGCCATGATCACCCACGGAACGACCAAGACGTAGCCACGAGACGTTGGCGCTCCCATGCTGGCGCCAGCCTCAGTTCAAATGACCAAAATCCTGCGGACTACCAATTTGATCAAGTTCCAGTGGGACACCAGTATGACCCGGTAGGAAAGATTGTTGCCTCCCTCCCCCCCCCTTTTGACTGATGGTTCATTTCGCCAGTCCCTTTTGCTACCCTTTAACGAAAACTTTTGGACTGCCGAAAGAGGTTCTGGTCCAACCACGAGTTGGTGGAGACATTTTTGACTATACTTGGACCTGCCTGACCTCACCCAAAATGGCGCCGGTACAAATGAAACTCGCAACTCCTCGTTGTGTCCCGGTTGCTCAGCCTTGATATCATGAGATATGTATGCAGTTTTTAGCACATGGCGGGAGGGGATGGGTACTGATTATATGTTCGGACAATGAATTGATATGGGATGGGTACTGATTGAACATCCGGACAATGAATTGATGTTAAGTTTTGGCGCATCATGTTATTGAAAGTTCAAATTTTTTCGACACTTATGGTACTTGCTCACAATGAATTTTCGATATGATTTTATTGCACTTGTCGCACTTTTATTATGAAACCAATGACCACCGGCTCCGTTACGCTTCCCACGAATAAATATCCCCTCATGCATAGTTCCAGACTGCTCCGTGGCCGGCCCACGTGGTTGTAGGCCCGTATTTGTGTGCCAACATTATTAAATAAAGGTTTTTTTGAAAAGCAAACATAGTTATAGCGCTTAGATTGGCAAGTTTCGAATAATTGGCCATTGTTTCCGATATAAGTAAAATACAGGTGAAATGAAACAGCTCGATTGGTTAAGGGTTAAAGAGTATAGTACACAGAAATATTGCAAATATGAATGGTCCAGGTTTGTTGTATGTGATTTTCATTTTTTTGTGCAGCGTAAAGCAATCAATAAAGATACTGGTATTTAGCCTCTACTTTATATTCCACATGTATCAGGGAAGTTGTTTTAGATGCCCCTAAGCCACTCTGGAGGATTGCCACCAAGCCACTCTAGTACCAACAAAAACGACCCTGTACCACAGTAGACCACCCCTCTTCCATGGAGGAGAACATGAGTTCACCCCCACTCTACACCGACTGCCCTTTTGTTTTGACCCTCCCCTGCACACGATCCGTAATGCCACACTTGGGCGATCTATGCTATACACAGGCCATCAATAATTATCTCTCCAGCACTACCGGTCCCTCTGGGCTTAAACGCCGAGATGGTAGGGACCGCATCCTGCGGAGACAGGTCGAGTATGTGGTAAGTAAAAGCATTTTCGGGTCTATGCGCGTTGATGTGTTTTAAAACGCTGCCCCACCCCTTCTTTTTCCGCTCCTTCTGCAGGTCACATCGGAACGTCGACTAAAGTATGGAGAAGACCTAAGCAGCACGCCATGGTCCTGCGCGGAAATCGGGCTAGCACTGTGAAAATTATATATTACCTATGGGGACTGCCCCTGAGAACGTGACGAATGTGTGCGATATGAATGCACGCGTGCATGCCCTGATGTGTATAGCCCGACTGAATGCACGTTGCACATGTTTGGATTGATAAAAGAAATGTTTTGTGTATGACTTAAGTGATGATCGAATGACCAATGGAATGGGGAAAAAGGGGTCTGAACATGGTGCCTATATACGATGAACAAACAAAGATATAGCACTCCCTTACTTAGAAATGACTGTCTCTCTCTCTCTCTCTGAACACAGCGACTGGGAGGGTGAAGCAGAAACTTGACGGGTTATTACAGCATGACAAAATATGACTCCAACCGGCACCCCAAATAATGCAACCAAGAATGGCGTGCACCAATAAGTAAATTCAAACTTTAACTAAGTAGGGAAAGGTTAAGGAATATTCCGGGGTGAGTTCTACCCAAGTACCCTCCGCCTGAAAGACTAGGAATGTAGTCAATGTTTAAGATTTACCACCTTCTTCTTGCACCCTCATAGACATAAAACTCAAAGCTGCCCCATTGTTCTCCCGACTGATACTTTCTGTTGCCTCAGCCTGGAAACCTATTCACTAAAAACGATTCGAAGATCCCACCGTGAGTATTAGCCCGACCAGGTTAGTTCCCGACCAATTGACAAAAGTGTAAGTATTTGCAACCGAGGCCACCAGCAAAGGCAGCCAACGAAAAGAAAGAAGAAAAAGGTAAAAAGCTCAGCCCCCAGACGAATTAAGTAGGATACTAAGGATGCGCAGCATGCAGGAAGAAATCTTTGTGGCCAGAAACTGTTCTATGTTTTGTCTTGGATTTTTGTATGTAATACATGTACTATCTCCCCCGCCTGAATTCATGTGTACGTAATGTATGGATCTACGTCGTCCCTCAGCCTGTGTTTCTATATAACTTGACCCCTGCTGTTCTGTGTTGTGTGCGCACTAAATGGCCTATCGTTGTACACGTCTCTCTCTCTCTCTCTCTCTCTCCATGTCGTACGTGTACTGAATAGTTCGTTTAGAATGCGGATGACTCTCTCTCTCTGAGGGTTCCTCCCTGTTTCCTCTTCCTTTGTGTGGTAACGTTGTGACCCGCCGGCACAAGCCTAATTGGTTTTTGAACACAAAGGTGTTCGGGAAAAATTGACAGAAACTAAAACGATTGTAATTTGCCATATTACTACCTCTCCTTTCTGCGAAATGATGGAACTTGAATTGGCTAAGAAAGAAAGGACAGGTAAGATGACTGATGTCCCCTAATCTGGCTTTTCTATAGGGGGACTATATGTCAGTGGCTTTCTGTTTTTCAGTTCGTTAGAAACACAATCCCCAATGCCCAGACTGCCCCACCCCTCCGCACCCAAGTACGGATGTCCAAAGCGTCCTCGCTTCTCCCGATTGACCCCAGCTCCATAACTGCTGTCCCCGAAGTATAACTGATGACCCTGATTAACCGTTGCTCTCCGAGAAAAGAATGTTTAGCCTCTGTCCCTCTCTCATGATGTTAGCACCCCCCCCTGTTCGCAAGAGTTAGCCGACTCTGAAGGAAAACGTAAGACTGTCAGGACTCGGGTTAGAAAGACGAGTCTCTACCGAAGGATCCGATTTCAAGTTTGATAGAATACGCAGTTGATAGGAAAATGACCACTCTCCATATACGTCATGAATGAACGCCAAATAGACTTAGTCTCACATACATACTCCATAGTGATAACTTCTGACCGTGACCGATGAACGTATCTCCAACTACTTAGGATTGGGGACGGAATTGAACTGTATAAATGTCTTCTCCTGCCGGTTCTCTAAAGCTTGTTTTGTACCCATTCAAGGATACACAATCACCGGAGGAGAGGGATCGGATGTGACGCTCAGCCTGGCCACAGATCATGAAGCATATGTGACCTCGACCAAAGGTGGAGCCGCAGAGCAACGAGACGCGGGACGAGGTACCACTCTCAAACATGGAAAATAAAAGGATGAAGGGCTGCCTTGAAGCCCTCTGTTCTGCTGACCCACTTGTGCCAGAAGTCCCCCGCCCCTCTGAGCCCGATCAATGGGCCTGCCTACTCGTTGTCCTTTGCTCCCTTGGTTTGTTTCAAAGATCTAATCCCACTCCGCCCTCTCTTCCCTCGGTTATCCAGCAACACCCCCCCTTTTCCACATGGATTTTGACTCAGAAAAGAAGAACAGCATTTAGGTCGAATAGGGTTTTGCCACGGAAGGAGAAAGAAATGGAGGCACCCCTAAGAAGATTAGTTAGGAAACAGGACTGTGGTCTAACAGCAGAGGACAGATCGCACCCTGCAACGCGTAAGGTTGGATCCGAGCTGGACCTATAGCTCCACCGCCGGTGCTCAACAGCGCCAACGGAAGAAGACGGACTACTAGAGCCTACCAGTGATGGCTCGCTGCTAAAAAGACACTGTGGCGAAGACCCCCCCCCCTTTTTTGAACATTCTACCCCTCCCCCCCCTTGACTAATTGCTTGTATTGAACTGAATTCCTCCCTTAACCACTTTGTATCGCTTTCAAAATGTTTTGTCGGTCACTTTTAACTGTACATTGATACCACCGGAGAGAGAGTCAGAACATGGTTCTATAATATGTCGGAACATTTCCTTGATTGACCTTGACTGAGTAGTACACCGATCTCTAGACTCGTATGTATAGCACAACAAATGTAAATCCATATGTACTGCACCTCGTCTATCGCTTCGACTGCACATGGTTATATGCAATCCGCCAGTATTGACAAACGCTATTTCATTGACCACACATGGCTATATGTACACCCCGTCAGTTATGATAATCACGGAAATGAACTAACTTATGTTAAAAAGCGGCGACTGTGGAAAATGACCATGTATATGTACATAAGCGGCGTTCATTTGTGTTCACCATACCCCTCTCTGTAAGCAGAACGAATACCGTGAAGCATTGACTGCATCATCCCGCCAGCATAGGCCCATGCACGCACGTACGCGACAGCCATTTTAGGCACCATGGCCTCTCTGCCCATTTGTTAAATCCCCAGCACCCCCCGCGCATTGAACACCCCCCGCTCTCTCATGCATAGACCATAAAACCCTCTTCCTCTGCACGACCCTACTCTGGAAATGACACCCCCGCCTGGCCCACACCCCCTTTCATTTGCCCTCAGGAACACCCTTCCCCTCTTCTGATGATTCCCCCTCCCGGCCACGCCTGACCCCTCGACCCGGTCCCAAGTCATAAGACCAAGCCTCGTGGATGTACCACCCCTTCCCCCTTTTTAGCCCCGCATAGCAAAACGTGATACACCAACTGAAGTGCCCGATCTTATCGCCTGCCCAACCTTAGATCTGACCGCCCCCTCCTTCCCTCGTGTCCTGTCGGAATGTCCGGCTGCAAGATTACAATCACTTGTTACATTTAGGAGGGGGAACGACATCCGAGGAAGGGTATGGGAATAGGCCTGGAGCTGGGATTCCAAACATGCCTTTTCGTACTTCAAAGTGTCTTTTATTGCAATAAGGAATGTTTGTGCATCATAAACCTGTGTATAAAAGACGAAGCCTCAGTAAAACTTGTTAGAGCACCTCCTGAAGACACTGTGTGCGTGTCCGAAATGACAGGCTCTCCTCATGAGAAATAAAACTCTGTTCTTGTGTTCCTGCTTCCAGCGCCCGTCTCTTTATTTTGTAACCATTCGAGATGGGAACTAAGAGGCGTCTTGCGCCAGCAGCCTGGGCATCGGTTGTAATCTAGACTGCTTTTCTTCAGCTACCACTGGGGTAAAAAATCTACTAGAGCAGCAGAAAGGAAGAAGCACCCATTTGCGCTGTGCATGGTGCCGTTCGCAATGACTGTACAGCGTAAACACGCACCTGGCACTGAAAATCACTGCAAACGGCATTTACCTAACACACTCCGCTGCTTGGGCAGCTCCACGTTGCGCGTCAGAGTTTTTTTGCACTTCTGCAAACTCCGCCCAGGCTTAATCTTGATGTTCGGGGCAGATGACGAATCCAACAATTTTGGTAAAAAGTCACAGAGGAATGGGAACATGTATGTCTTTACATTTTCTCCGGTGATGAGGATAGTGTCCTGTCTGTTTCTGTTTTCCAGCTTGATTTCCTTCCTCCTCAGGGCTGCCTCCTCCACAGACCACTCAGTGATGCCATTGATGAGCGCCTCCACCTCTATGAGGCACGTTGCTATAATATCAAGCCAATGGAAGGAGGCAAAGTCCGATCAGAGTGATTGGCCATCCACAGCATTCTTCACGACTGCAGTGCCAATGAAGCTCATAGATGTCTTGATGTCAGAGATATCATGAAGCAGGGTGTCCAAAGCCGATAACGACAGAGATGGTGGGTACTGTGACATGGTTCGTGATCCAGATGTGTTGCGCACCTTCACCCTAGAGACAGTCTCTGTAAATAGGAGTGGAAGGATGAATTTGAACCTAGATTTGGATATGTGCGAAGGTCGTTACCAGGGACAGTCAAGAAGCAGCGTCCCGAAACAGCGAAGCCAATCATGGAAGGTTCTCCGTGGAGTACACAGTGAAGGCAGGCAGAAGGGGTCACCATATGTGTGGCCCACCGTGTCCCGGAAAGTCTAGTGTGGAGAGTGCAAGCCCCCAGTCACCGAGTTCAAGGCAAGGCACCGATGAAGTCTCCAGCAGGTGAGGCAGGACCAAGCCCCCATGAGCGCCAAGACTAGAGACCATCACACAGAGTTTCAACCAGTCAGAATCCAGATGAGTCAGTGAGGCCATATCAGGGGAAAATACCCCTGATGCTGGGTTCAATATAGTGAAACAGGAGCTCGTACCTGAGACAGGACACACCCTCAGTGGCTAACGCAAGTCACAGCACTACTGGGGAATACTGGTGACCCCAGTAAAGCAAGCTGGCTGTCTGGCCACCCAAATATCACTGGCGCCAGCTCACCCTTTGTATTCAGCAGGACAATATCCAACAATCCTCAGCAGGAAGCCACGCTCCACAGTCCAAGGACAAACAGCAGCAACAAAGGTGACGCCGGAGAAGTCTTTGGGCTGCAGGGAGACAAGTCCAGTGGGCAAGGGCAATGAGCAGAGAGACTACCACCATCCACATGTAATATGTCTGCCGACTGCACCACTACTCAGCATAACTCACTCCAGTGCTCCTTGGAATACCATAGAAAGAGACCTGGGAGAGAAATGCCATCTTTAATAAGAGGGTGTGTCCCCACGCACTGTGCTGTAGGCCACAGACAATTTAGCAAGTCATCAGGTTCCTCTTCATATGGTCTACACCACCCTCAGGTCCAGGAGCCCTGAGGCCTGCTCACCCCTGACAGGCAGATAGTCAACTGTAGGAGGTCTCTGATCTCATCCTAACAGAAATGCGGGGTGCTGGGTAGAGCGGTTATTTACCTGGTATGAGTGGCCGGGTTTCAGCAATAGAGGCAACTGTAAAGCTGCTCTGCTGCTGACAGAAAACTTCTAAATGTCCCCAAAGCTCAGGCGGAGACAGCAGTACATGACCTGTGAAGTTTACCTGCAGGTGGGGTAGAGGACCGCAATCAGGGCCCTGTGAGCCAGGAGCCTCTCAGCTCCTCTGTGGTAGGTCCCCTCATTCAACTCTGGCACTCTTGGAGTGGTAGCTATGGCCTACAAAGCCCTTCCCTGCTTCTGCCCGGGAGGTCCTGGGTACCTGGAGGACATGGTGGGGAGGTCTGACAATGGGTGCCCGGCGGAGACTGTCTGCGGGTGGGCTGGGTGCCTGCGAGCAGGGCCTCTCTAGTCGGGAGCTCTACCAAGATGACGTGCTCCTCAACAGCATGCTCTGCCCTCTGTAACTATGGTCTTCAAGTACAACTTTTCACTGCATGGATCAGAGATTACTTCTTGCTGTCACTCATGCTTTTTTTGTTTTTACAATGTAACAGATGTTTACTCTGACAACTCTGTAACTGGAATTCAGGAGTTTCAGATTCTCCATCAGAACTTTCACTTAGTTGATACTTCATTCCTTCATGTTGTTTTGATTCTTTGTCTTCACCAGTCTCAGGAAAAAATTCTTCCCCTCCCTCTAGACTCACATCGCAAACACAAGCTTGGTTCTGATCTTGACTTTGAACTGACTGTGTGTCTTGTTCATCTGTCTCACCCACTGTTTCAGCTACTCACGCTTTTTTTGTGTGAGTAACGTGGATCCAGCGAGGCACACCTGCACAACTAAAAGCAGTATTCATCATCAGTATTATGTGGTTGGGCACTTCCACCTCTAATCCAGGCAACCCTTGCAGACATGCTTATGAATTACGACTCAGTCATCTGCATTCAATCAGTAACAGGGAGTGTCTCTGTAAACTTCTGTTGCCACATTCACATGGTGAGAGACAGATTTCATCAATTTAGCCAGACCATTTCAATAACCTAGAACAATATCATGAGCTATTGAATTTAGTGCAGCTAAAGGTACATATGCAAGGCTCATTTCCCTGCCCATAACAATTTCATGAGGACTTAAACCAAGTTTCTTGTCAGGAGTACTTCTCACATTCATTAAAACAAGTGGAAGAGCATTAGGCCATTTTAAACCAGTAGATGCACAGAACTTCACCAGTTTGCATTTGTTACGCCAACCAACTCTGAGGATTGTGATTGATAGCTGCAATGAAACCTCTGATTGATGTTGAAAGCTGTACAAACAATCTTTAACACTTCATTCTTTAAGTGTGCACCATGATCCGTCCAATAGATATTGGTAGGCCAAACAGAAGGATCAACTCCATTAACAAACATTTGGCAACTCTAAGGCTATCAAATTTCCTGGTGGGAAATGCTTCCACCCATTTAGAGAAAAAGCAGATAATTACCAAGACATATTACAGACCATTGTAACGAGGCATTCATTTCAATAAAATCTGCCTCTAATCTCCTAAATGGGCCTTCTGATTTGCACATGTGATTCATGATTGTGACAGTTTTCTTACCCTTAATATTTAAGTGACAGATCAAGCAACAACTACACACATCTTCAGTCATATGTTGAAGTCCAGTATTCTCCCAATACATTTTGAAAAATGTATCCGGGCTATCTCTGCCTGTATGAGTCTTATTATGCAATTATTTACACATGACATGCAGCATAGAATCTGTACTGCTCTGCATTGACATACACATCATGATAATCTTTTTGCATTGAATCCATGAAGAAACAAGTCACATTATTAGAATGCTTTACTGCATCAGTTTCAATCTCATCATGTTCATTTCCATGCACAATTGACTCCTCCTACATGGCACAATTCAGGATGTATGTCATTACCACGCATGCTTTTACAACGCATGCCTTTACCACGCAACTTTTACAACGCAAGTCGTTACAACGACTTGCGTTGGGGGGTGCTGGATAGTGAATAGTTTAATTTACTATTCCAACTCCAGTCCCCGTGGATAGTAGGGAAGGTTTTGGATAGTAAATTAACAATTCCCTATCCTAGAGCGCCCCCCAGCGCAAGTCGTTGTAACGACTTGCATTGTAAAAGTTGCGTGGTAAAGGTACTGCGTTGTAAAAGTTGCGTTGTAAACGCTGTTTCCCCACAATTCAATGCCATCTGATCTGCATGTCTCTTTCCATGAGTAACCATATCCTTGCTATCTTTGGGGCATATTCTCAAGGACTTATCACCGAGTTATCAGCACTTTAGCGCAGCAAAAGTGGCGAAAGAATTATCACCCTATTCTGAAGCTGGTGCAAACTGCCAATATCTCCAGTTTTTTAGCGATAGCTTCCGCAAAAACATCGCCACGGATGAGAGATAACTCGCTAATGATATGCAGAGTAGGCATTCCTGTGCGAAAACACACGAAACACCTGCCTTTTACTGGTTTTCAGCAGGACGACAACCAGCAGTATGAAAGGGAGCCCAGCCAAGAGCCTCATCTGAAGACGACAGATGCCATGGAGCCAATGATCATGCACCTTGGAGACCCAAGAGGGCCACAACACCCACCGCCACCACCCCCAGGACCATCCCCACCCCCACCCCCAGGACTCCCACCCCCAGGACCCCACCCCCCATGGACTACCACCGAGGCAGAACAGAACAAGACAGCAGACCTTTAAAAAATGCACCATTCTCAGAGACTAAACACTAGAAGATGCCATTGCCACCTACAGGCTCAAAAGGACAACCATCCTTCGCATCCTGACCCACATTACACTCAGGCTGACGGAACCAACACAGCGGACAAGCAACATCCCTCCACAGAGAAAGCTGCTGGCTATGCTGCACCTGTTGACCTCTGGTACCTTCCAACCAACAACTGTTAGAGTCGGAGGAGTCTCACAGCCAGCCCTATCAAACTTCCTCACACATGTCTTGGATGCACATCCACAAAAGCAATGGCAGGCCCCTGTATCCCCACCACACGCTAGTCCCAATTCGTAGTGTTCCTGCGCAACCAACCCCAACCCCAGAAGTTGCCTGGCACCTCTGTTCTCCCGATCCAAGATTGTGGTTTCTGAAATGGGTGTGCGCCAAGTCATGAAGTCCAGTAGTCAACAATAATGGAAAAACAGTACTTTATTACAAAAACATAAATTAGCAACACGAAAACATCAGCCAACGCGTTCCATTCCCAACGGGGAACTTCATTAGGGCAACTTTTGGATCCAATTAACTGCATATCATCCAGGAAAACCCCAAAACAATGCCATATTCCGAAAGTCCGTATTCAGAAACCTGTTGGATAAATGGTGACAATGGTCAAGCGTCCGTATGGTCCCAAATGTAATCTGGTACAGTGTATTGCACTTGGACAAACCAGAATGCTTACAGGTATGATCAATCCTGCACAAAGAGACTGTAACAGAAATTTGTGTGGTCGTAACCTTCGTAGAAAAGAAAAGGAAGGTTACGACCACACAAACTTCTTTTACGGTCTCATTAGGCAGGATTTATCATACCTGTAAGCTTCATGGTTTGTATCAGCTTAATACCCCTGCACCTTCACTTCCCCACAATGCGCAGGGACAGCTGGAGATCAAGCAAGGAACTACTCCATAGCAGGCTTCCCGCAAGTGTTGGGGGAAATTGACTGCACACATGTACCACTTATGCCCCCTACCGACACTGCATACAATCATCACAACAGAAACCACACGCATTCCAACAATGTGCAGGCAAAACTGGACCACCGGGGCCTGTTCACCAATGTGGACGCAAACTTATCAGTCAGTGTGCATGATTCTTACATTTTCTGCAAGCACCCCAGCCCTGGTCCCCAGCCCGGTCCGCCTCCCAGCGATGACTGCCAGACCCTGCGCACCTAGGCCTCAATGCTCACCTGCCACCACCGGCGTGTTTCCAAGAGGGCCCACCACATGCCGGTGCAACCTCGTCAGCCGTCTCTGGATTCCGCGTCACAGGACCCCAGCGCACTCTGCTGCACCGTGCCATGTAGTCATGTCTGTGCAGCTTACTGCCTTCGGCGCACACTGCGGTCCAGCTGGGCTCACAATTCAAATCGAACCTTGATTGACAGGACGGCGTATGCAGACCTAAGCATCATCGCAGGCTGCACACCCGCTCAGCTCTGGTGCCACTAACTCTGTGCACGGCATGTCATCGCCACGTGGCGGGAAGCCTGTGCCGCCCAAAGTCCCTCGGCTGCCACCAACTCTGTGCACTGCAATTCATCGCCATGTGGCAGTAGGCCCATGCTGGCCAAAGTGCCTCGGCTGCCACTAACTCTGTGCACCGCAAGTCATGGGCTGTTTGTGCTTGAGTCTCATGGTGCGCACGCCATCATGTCACCTCCTGCAGTGGGGAATGGGATGTGGTAGGGCCCTGGGCCCTCATGCATAAATAATAACCACACGGATACACCCAGACAGATAGTGGAAATGGCCTCGAGCACATGCACCCGGCCCGTTTGTTTGGCAGGGTCACATTTCCTGTGACACCTGTGCTGAATGGGTGTAGTGTGGGTGTAAACCAGCCCTCAGGGAGTGGCTATGGCATGCTGACAACTAGACCTGTGATCAGCAGATCATTACAGGGAAGACCTGGGACATGTAGCGTTGTCGTCCCCCCCTGTAAGCGTAAGCGAAGTGGGCGGGCCTGGTGTATGCCAGTCCATCATAGGGGTGTGAACAATGACCCCCGGGGCTCTGGGCGTGGTTACGTTCTGGGCTGGACAAGGAAGTAACAAATGCTTGTGTCCCTGTTGTAGTGTCTGCGCCTCCCGGACCCCAATCAGTAATGTTGTACCCTGTGACTCAAGTTGACACAACATGAGCAACAAAGACGTAAGGGGGAATCACTGACCCTACATTCATCCATACTTCCACACTTGAATGATCATAGACATGACACATCTGTGTGAATTTGAATGTTTATTGCACATTCAGAGGACCATGCAAGCCCCACTTTACATTGTTGCCCCATGGAGGACCAGCCAGGGAATGACAAGTTCATCAGAAGAGGAAAAGTTCAGTCCGCAGTCTGATTGCTGTTCATTGGTAACCAAATAGAATATGGCAGTCCATGTCGAGGTCCAAGGTGAGTGTCGCAGAGTGTATCGGGGGACTGTGGAAGGTGATGATGCAGAGGGCAGAACCAAGCAGAAACAGGCCATATGGTGGAGATGAATGATACTGCGTCCTTCTTACCACTGAGGCAGAATCTTCCTCATATTCATTCTCTGATGTATCATGTGCCCCACATGTGGGTGGTGTTGTTTCGTCTGCATCACTGTGTGGCAGTGACACATCAGGTACTGGAGGTGGAATGTCTTCCGCACTGTGTGGCACTAACACTTCAGGGGGCTGAGATGTGGATGGAGTGGTAGCAGCAGCATTTATCCGTCCCAGGTCTTCTGGCAGCAATGCCATGATGAGGGTCTGCAGGGCATGGAAGAACCCAGCTACCTCTTACTGGTGTGCAGCCATGACAGCTGTTCTTTCCACCTGAGTCCGCTCCATGTTCTCCATGATCTTCCGCATGTGTCCCAACTCACGGCTGACATTGCTGGAACCACTCTGACTAGACAGTTGTTTCTTGTATCCAAGTCAGGAATCCAGCGATGTCAGCCATGGATCGTTGGAGAGCATGGCGCAGACTGTGGGTGTCTGTTAGGGACTGTGAGTGGTCCCTGATGGAACTTAGGCACCAACGTATGTCATCTAGATTAGATGCCTTGAGGTCGAACCCCACCCGCACCAGTTCAGCCATCTTCTCCTGGGACCCCAACAGACAGCGTTGGAAGTGTTGGAAGGCCATGTGTTGTTTGTGGGGGTCCTGGGAGGCAGCTGTGGTGGTGGGTACTTCCTGCTGTGTGGTCTGTGCATGGGGGGTCTCCTTGATGCGGCTGGGCTGCCCTGCTCCTGGAGGTGGGGTGCTGAGGCTGTCCATGAGCTGTTGGAGGGTGCCGGTGTTGAAGGTGGGGAGGTTCTCTTCGTCATCAGTGAAGAGTTGTCGGGTCTGCTCGGCAGGAGATGTTGATTCTCCCTCTGCAATGTAAAGGGGAGATGCAGTTTAACATTGTGTTCACATGTATGTTGACGCATTGTACATCTTTACATACAGACTGCATGACAGTGTACATTCTGACTGTTTGGGAGGAGCTGCCTATTTGATGCGGGACAGTGGACATTTGGACAACATCACGGATGTGTGTTTGTACTTGTACATTATCAACTCACATTTCCCTGCTATGCCAAATATGATTGGCCAGTTTCTACACACAAGTGTTGTGAACGTGTTACAGTTTGTACCACATTGTTGTCAATGTTAATGTGCTCTGAATGTTATGTGTGTGTGCTGCATTTTGGGAGAGTCGTCCCTGCAGCTCCGATTTTGCTGCCCCTTATCCCTTTCATGTGGTGTGCCTTTGACTTCTGTGCTTATACGGTGCTGAGATGTTGCAGACTTGAGTACATTGGGCTCTTGGGGGGAGTTGGGAGTCTGGGGCATGGTTTGTCCGCAGATGTGTTGTTGACATCAGGGGTTGTTTGTGCACGTGGATGTGTCAGAGTGTGACCTGCTCCTTTACGGATGTGGTCCACACTCAGCCACCTCAGTGCCATGGCGTGCAACATTTCATGATATATTGACTCCAGCAATGCTATTCATCATGCAGTGTCGCTTGCATTGTCAGTGTTGCTCACAGACACACCGCTTCGCTGGGTTTAACACATGTGCATGGGTTGGTTGTGAGATTGGTGGTGTGTAGGAAGGGCCCCCTCTGGGCATATAGTCGACGGGGGCCTACTTGCTGTTTCTAGGTGTGCTACAGTGTGACAAGGGGGTCAGGGACAGGATCCAGAAACATTGTGGGTGTGCACTGTGCTATACTTAATTGTGCATGTGTGCCATTGTGCTCATGTCCCTTGTCCCTCCAGTCCCTGGTCATTACTCACCCTGTTGCTGTTGTGTCAGGGTGAGTTGAGCAGAGTCTGGTCCCCCAACTCCTGCCCCCATCTCCACACTGATGACTGTGGACACCATTTCCTCCATCTCATCCAACTCCTCCAGTGGTGCTGGACTCCCACCACCAGTCTGCATTGCTGCCTTCTGGATGTTGCTGAGTTTCTGCTTGGGTTTGTGCTTCACATCATTCCAGCACCTCTTGACCTCTTCCATTGTCCTCCTCAGCACTACGACTGCTTTCAACTTGTCCACGACGGACTGCCATATTCTATTTTTTATTGCCTGTGACACAGTGGAGGTGACGAACAGTAGTTCATGGTGTTCTATCACCTCCGTTATCAGGATCCTGTTTTCCTGCGGACTGAACCTTGTCTTCCTCTTCTTCTTCTCCTTGCCCTTCCCTGACTCAGAGGTCCCAGGCTGGTCCTCCGTGGGACTTGTGGGGTTCTGGTTCTCCTCTTTACTTGCTCTGGCTACCTCCATTGTGCTTCACAGTTGTTTTGGTTTTGTTTGTGTTTTTTTTATCCTACTTTTATAGTGATTCTTCCCTCCTGACGTGTGTGAATTGCAGGCCTGGCGAAGATTATTACAGATTTTTTTATCGCGGTAGAGCCATCACAGCTTTTTTCACGTTCGGGTTTAGATTTTTATCGCCGTCCCAGTGATTTAATCGCTGACATTTGACACGTTATCAGCAAGCTATTGCATGTTACTCTTGTGTTGTGAATATGACATTAGCACGTAGTTATTAATAGTCTGCGATTTTGGTGATGATTATCACACGCTCTTGAGAATATCCCCCTTTGTGTGCTGTACACTTTACAACGGCTACCTCATTTGGATTCTGAATCACTCCCAATACATTCAATATATACATTGTGTTTTTATTAGGAGTTAAAGAATGTCATAAATCCTTGCTGTGACCTGAATAAGCCATAATCATGAGCAACACAAAAACCATAATTCTTATCTGTATAAAAAGTCACATTTAAATTCTCAGATAAGCAGCAAGCTCCTGTTAGGGCAACTAATTCTGCCACGTGCTCTGTAGTTACAGTTGGCAACGGAAACACTTATAAAGTCTCTGTGGCAGATCATACTTCATAGGCAGCATTCAATGCTCCACATTGGTCTTGTGGACAAGAACCAGCAACAAATAGAGTCAAATCAGCCATTTCCAATGGAACCATTTTTAGTACATGGTCTTCATTTTGTACATAACTCAGTCCATTCTAAACAATCAGGATCCACATCATCATCAGCAGTTTCATTATTCCTGTCTTTTCCACTTGTGTTTGGAATTGGAAGCAGTGTTGCTGGATTTAAAACATTGCACCTTCAAATGGAAATATTCTCTGCAGCAAGTACTGTTTACTGATACTGGGTCAGTATACTACTTGTAATATGCTAAGTCCTCATCCTTGTCAAAAGGATCTCGACTGTGTGAGGGACCTAAACAATTAAAATATGACTCATTACAATTTCTTCACTTTGTTCAATTGCCATACAAACAGTTGCAACCGACTTCAAACAACCTGGAAGACTTATAGTTACCGGATTCATCACAGCAGAAAGATAGGCCAATGGATGCATTATTCCTTCATGATTCTGAGTGAAGATTGAGAGTGCACATCAATCTCTTTCATGGCAGACTAGGAAAAACAACATGTTGTAATTAGGCATACCGACTGCGGGCGCATTTCACAAACTCTCCTTCAATTTCTTAAATGCTTCAATGTGTTCATCATGAAATGGTACCAACTTGAACATCACTACATGTCAAACTTACTGAAGGAAAAATTTGTAATGCATGGATGACTGTACCCAGCAATTTTAAGGAACATCCATACCTCTCTCTGGATGTTTGGCTGACTCAATTTCAAAACTGCAGAAATACGTTCTTTAGAGACTTTTTTACACCCTTCTCAAAATGGTGTCTGAGATAGTGTTAGCAGCACTGAATTTTATTTGGGGAGAATGTACGCCAATTTTCAGCAAGATGATTCAATTATGCATTTGCATCCAAGCTTATAGTTTTCTTTTGTCTTAGATGTGACTGGTAGAAAACCAATATACTGCACTAAGACTGAAATGCATGGCAATTTTAAACTCTCTAGACCTTGCTTTAGTATTGGCTAGAAAAGTGAGGAATTTCAGTAAGTGGATCCTAAACCAGACAAGAACCTTATAAAATAATGTAATGCAAACAGAAATTGAGATTCTTCATGAAGATGTATTAAAAAAGTTGCTTGGCATAAACCACAGGACTTAAAGCACATAATATTAATGGATGTTTATTCTCCGTCTGACCAATTTTAACTGAAACCTGTGCTGTAACTTGATTAACTATTAGTTTAATACTGAACCCTACAACTTGTACTTCTCTTACCAAAACGTGTAAGCTTGGAACTTCCACAGAACGAATGGTAGAACAGGTGGCACTATGTCAATCACAAATTAAATGGGATAAACATTGACTTCTCCATCAATGGATGGGCCACTTTAGTATACCTCTAGGACTGCTCCAAGCATGCAATCTTCCTTCCCTCTTGGGCGCTGCCATTTTGAACTACGCCCTGCCATCTCATCATTGTATTATGTTGATGGCCTGCACTTTAAGGGATCTTATTTCTCCATTTCTGCTCAATTACTGGAGCTGTTGGCATAGGCACTTGAAATTATTCATGATTTTCAATATTATGTTCTGTATTATACATGTTTGTCATCATACCATTTCACTGAATCTGGGAATTTTATTCTGCATTCATTTGAATTCTATTAGGATTCTGTCTACTCTCCATTTTCCAATGCCCAATCTTCCAACAAAGGTAACACGCTGTATTGTTCTTCAACATCTCAACATTCATATTATCCGTTCACCTCTATTACCATTCATTAGTTCATTCATTCCATTCACTCCACGTTGTGCACAATTCATATTTAAACCGATTTTGATACCGGGACCCTTTATCAAATTGTCTCATTTGCAAAATGATCAGCTTTTCTTTAGGCTTCTTCTGCTTTGCCTAAAAGTAGCCACTACTATTTACACCAGCATTAAGATCTCATCCATGCCCTTTGTCTGTCATCAGAACTCACTTTGCTAAATATGATTACTAATTTCACTCCAAAACTGAACTAGTTCCCACTTTACCATCACTTCATACATCCATGCTTTTTCCTCAATCCCTTTTATCCTCTTTTTATTTACTGTCCCTTTCTTCTATCTTTCTAGATATTTCTTCAAATCAATCCCATCTTGTGCTTTTTCAATTAAATGTTTAATATGGGCTCTCACATTATTAAGAACCATCTCGTTAATTTTGACATATGTCAGAACCATTTTATAATTTCGCTTCACATTTTTCATTTTACTGATGTGAACCTCCCATTTAAGCTAATTCTTCATTTTGGCATATGCTTCATTTGCACACCTAGCTGTTTCTTATATTAGATGTTTCATTTCATCAGCATTGTAAGTGGCAGGAACCTATTTGAATCCACATTACCTTTCAGTATTTCACCAAATTCGATTTTCAAAATTCCTAAACTAATTTCTTTAGGTGGCTGCTTGGCTATCACTTCCCTCATCGGCACAATCTGTGGCTGATCCTCTGGCAACACATATCTACTTACACTAGGTACTGCTACTATCATCATTACCACTGTAGGGGCGATTGGTACTACTCTAGAACAAAGTCAGCACTGTCACGTTGTCTCCTCCAGCGTCAATCCCTGTAGTAACAAGAGTTTGTCTGCTGACCTGTCCGTATATGGAGGAAGACTAGAATTCAAAAGCTCATTTATAAAAAAAATCGTTATCATCTGTCTCTTCAGCTTGCCTATCTTTTTTTTGTTTTATCAGTATATTGCTCTCCCTTTTCTGTAACTACGGCAGGATATATTATCACACCCTCAATCATATCCACCCTCCAGCTCTTCCCCTAATGGTTTAATTTACTCTACAGCCAATGTCCAATCAAAATCTTTATCTCATGTAAGGGTTTCTTCCTCTTTTTTCCAGTTGCCATGCAATCCCACTTGTTGAGTGCATCAAACCGTGTAGGTCTCGGCATGGGTTTCATGCCACAAACAGTTTGTCTCATAAACCTACCTTCCTAATGTTAAAAGTACATTTCGATGAAAACTGTAAGGCTTCATGTGCTGTATATTTGTTCAATTCTAAAACCCAGGTACATGTATAGCACCCAATTTCTTTCAACATTTCACAGTCTGGTGTTTCCTCTGCTGAATTTTCTTTCCCTGTCTGGGCATCCCAGTAACTTTAGGCTTCACTATAAACATTCCCATTGTTTATTCTCAAAACAAGCACAAAATAAACTCAAAGCCACTTAAAAATCTCCTCTTAAAAAGCAAATATCTATATAAACTCTTGTCTGTTTACCCTAGACAGGACGGAAAAGTCAAGTACATCAAGTAAAATATTTAAATAAACAAACTGAAAATGAGAAGTAGTAACCATATTTAAACAAAGCCACTATTCATCCAAGTAATTTCTGTCCAGCCGTAATCCACCCTGGAAAGTGTGCTTGCCCACGTGTACTCAGGACCAGAGCACATCAACCAAATTAGGCACACAATCTAGAAAAAATAATTGATCGTTCAGAATCCCTATCAATGTATTAGCGCGCTTTGATCTACAGACGACAGCGACAGACATATAATCGATATATCTCGAGAGCTTGGAATGACGATGATCAGATAACCAACCCAATTCTATTCAATAGAACATTAAACTTAAATATTTTTACAAGTTTGATTGATACATCAACATAACAGTATCAATCCACCAATTGAAACCACAGTCTTCATTGCATTCCCAATCACTTCAACACAAAAGGAAAAATCCATCATACTCTCAAACCTTCAACACACATTCCCAAAATAAATGTCTCCAGAATCTTACTTATTCTCCCAAATTGCTCAGGAACGTTCAGCCAATACAGCTAGTCACACCTCCGGAAGATCCAGCATTTGAAGATTTGGCAAAGTTCCAAAAGCTACTTCCTGCCTTGAACAGGCCTTTTAACTAAAAAATCACAAAAAACAGTTAGAGGTGTCTATTGAAGAGGCAGTGCTCTTATGCAAACCATCCTCGTCTACCAAATTTAGGGGAGCTGTACCCCAGTAATCAACTGGCCCACAATAATTCAAGTACCACAAAATTTACCTCTGACAATCTGACTCCTGGTTTCCTGTTGATCTAGCAGCAAGAAACACCAACCTCTGTGAAATCGACCCCTTTCAATTAACAGAGTAACCCAAATAGTAACTGGAAACACTAATATATAGAGTTCTGAAGCAATAATAGTTTTAAGATTTATTAGTGTTTTTAATAAATAAATAATACAGAAATTTGCATTACAGAATCAGAATACAAAATATTATTAACCCCTATTTAGGCAGTTACATCTCCAAGTTTCAGAATCAGAATTCAGAATGTTAATAAGCCCTATCCAAGCAGTTAAATATCCAAGTTTCTAAGTGTCAAACTCATGTGGCGTACTAACAACACCCTAAAGAGAAGAGAGAAAAGTAAATCTAACAGAGTCTCAGGAGGAAAATGACAAGTCACTCCCAAACCACTAAAATCAGGTGTTTTCATACACATTTTATGCATGATAATTAATAAAACTGCAAATTCATCATGACATGATTATGGTTAACACTAGCCCATTTCCGAAGGTAAAAAATTGTTCCATTCGCATCCTCAGCAACTACAGTGCTAAGATTTAAAATTCAATATAGAACATTCTCAAACAAAGGCTCATACATCATATTCTTCACCAAGCCTACATCTGAATTTCTAACAGAACTCCTTCAAAATGATAAATAAGACAACCAAAAGAACCAATACCACAATATAGTAGGAAATAAATATCTTAGATTGTTATGTTTTGTTATGCTACTGATTATTTCTAAAGCGCAGATTCACCGGGAGGTCTCTTAGCGCTACCAATTCCTACCAATTTTGAGAAAAAAGGTCACATTTAATATTAAAAAGAAAGCAAAAATAAAGCTACCCCGAGACATTCTAGGGATAAATAATCTTTACCCATAACCTACCGGAAGTGGGTTATGTTAACATCCAGAGTGGTCAAACGCCATATAAGAATTCCCTATCACTTTACTTAGACACAGAAGGGACTGGATGTAAACATCAAATTCAAGCAGAACAACCAGGATTGGGCAGCAAAGCACTGAGAAATTTCCCTACAAACGTCCTGAACAAAATTATGCATAGAGGCTTCCAGCATTGGGTGAAGTCAGGCACCTTTATGAATGCTGTTACTCTGGTGTTATTTGATGGGCATTCCAAGTTGTTTCTCGCAGGGACATTCAAGGTACGCCACTGTGACCATAGTTCTCTGAAATTAAGTCATTGACTGAGGTGTGGGCTCAAAGTCAGCAAACCAATTCACTCGGAAATCTGCCCCTTGGCCAAATGCAGCTGATGTTTTAAGGTCTTCCCCAAACTCTGCATTCCAGGCCTCTGGAAAGCAAAGTTTGGAAAGCTGGACCCAGCATTCCACAAGAGACCAGCTATCTCCACACAATTGATTCCAGTCCACTCAAGAATGCAACAATTCCAAATAACCATGAATCCACCTTATTCTATGAGCCCCTTTGCAGGAGTTTGTTTTATGAGTAAAATAGCTTCTAGAAGTAGTTTCTTCACCAGCTTCGGCAATTTTCACACACAGCATTCTGAGCTTTGGCTCACCCTGGGACTATAGATCAGGAAACTATATATCTTTGGGGGCATAAATATAAACTAGTGCTCGGAACAATCCTTCCAATCTGTACAGCCACAAGCACTAACATCTTACATTTTGGTCCAGATGTTAGTCTTGATCTATGGAAATGTGGCTGAGCAGGAATACCTAGGTAACAATAATAGCATGGCACTGGTAGGGAAATTCCAGCCTATCACAAACTAGTTTATTCATCCAAAACTCCCCTTTTCCTTATAACTGTAGTCCTAATATTTCAATTCAGGCCAGGCACATAATAGAAAAGACATTTAGTAAAAACAGAAATTGTGGGGGCACTCTTTATGGAAAAGAACTAACTCCCAAGCATCAATCGTTCCTGTTCTCCTCTCACCGAAACCAAACAAGATTTCCTGAAACATGAGGGATGAGAAAGCATTTCCAGTGAAAGGTCTAGTCAAAGGCTCCTAACTGATGGGGGAGTAGCTAGCACCCAAAGAACATGGCCGCTGGTCCCTGACTCTCCCAGGACTGCGGCGGGAGCGGTGGTCCTGATGCGGCAACCAGCACACACACGGACGCCAGAAAGGAGGTCTGAGCATCGGAAACTGAAAGGCATTAAATGAGGCGTTCCATCTGTTCTGCGGTGACTCGTAAGCAGAACTTTTCTTTTCCCGAGCTACAGAGTGGCTTTGTTTGTTGAACGGACGCTATTTTGTTTTCATCCTAAGGAGAATTTCATGCGCACCGACTTCGGAGACGCGCATTTCTCAGCTTTACTTCACCTAAGGCTGAATTGTATGCTGACACCTAATTCATGAACATATTTTTCCTTCCATAGGAAATATCTTTAATGATGCCTTCAAAATGGAATTGGCTTGTGGTCATTTTGAATCCTAAGAGGGATAAATCAATGCTCATGCCATATTTTGACTTGCTTTCTTCTACATGATAGCTTGTCTGTCACAGCTTCAACCAGCCTTCCTCACAGGCCTGCACAAAGTCTGTTATCCTGTGCTCTGCTTCCCTATCATTTTGTGATGTTTTATTGAGAAATGTAAGAGATTACACCAATAAGAGATTGCCTGTCATGGTGTGAAATATTTTTCAGCCTCACTCGATACATCTGAAGTGATATAACTATCTTTTCAAATATATACTTCTTTTCAAAGTATTGAGGGACTATTTTTGGTATTGGAGAACAGTACGTCATATATAGAATTTTACATTTGCTGGTGTTGCTAGACTCGTAGATATATCACTGCTCAGGTGTATGGGCAAACTAACCATTGTGTTTTCTCAATCAATGCCAATGGCACGCAAGCTCTCAACTCGCTCCAACTTTTGTTTTAATTGCTTTTCTATGGAAGTCTCAACAAATGTTTCACCTAAGGGCGCCTCAACACATGTCATCAATATATATCTTCTGGTCTTAACAAGGCGCTGAGCAAACGTTTGAAGAAAGACCCTCCTTCTCCCCCTAAACAACCTTGTTCAGTCTCGATGGACTTATTACTAGAAGAGATCAGGGCTCTGCGCCCATTTGTTGAAGAAACTAATTCTAAGCTACAACTCCTAACTTATAGATGGTCAAGCTTGGAAGATAGAGTCACCACAATGGAACAAAATATTGAATCTCTGAACTCATGTACTACTAAAATTGAATCTCTACACTCTCAAGTGTTGACGTTACAAAAGCAGGTTGAAAATTTGGGAAATAGGAACAGAAGAAACAATCTTCGCATATATGGATTATCCGAAGGCTTGGAAGGCACAGATCCAATTACTTTCTTTAAATCCTTTATTCCAAAAGTTCTTAAATTACCAGAAGATACTCCTCTTAATATTCAAAGGGCTCATTGGCTCGGTCTGGCATCTTCAGCATCTTCTTTCACAGTGAGGAAACCGAGAGGAGTGATCCTATATTTTTTGGAAAACACTGACTCGATCAAAGATTCTCTCAGCTGCCAGAGCAATCAATCGCATTACATGGTCAGGTAATTCCTTATTCTTCTCTCAAGATTACTCAAAACCCACTGCGAATAGCCCCAAAGAGTTCCTAGCAATGAGACCACAGCTTCGATTGATAGGTGCATGGTACGGACTCTTTGACCCTTGCCTGTTTAAGGTGACCAACAATAAGACTACCACGTATGAAGATCCTGTGAAACTGAAAAGCTTCCTTAATTCTTATCATGCAGACTTTATGGACACGTCCTCATTGTGTGGAAGATAGATGCCTCAGGGTTTGATGTGTCTTCATTTTTGTTACATGCTTTAAAACGTTAATAACTTTCTACGTTTGTAATTAACTGACAACATTGTTTGTTTTTCCCAATATTTTTGATTCTAAAATTAACCTCCCTTTTTCTCCCCTACAGGTTATGTTTCCGTGTTATACCTCCCTTGTGTTTCAATACTCGTCGGTTCTGCCCTCCTTCCCGCCCTCCGCGTGGAGTCTGGACACATCATTGTTCCATATGGCCTCACCACCCCCCACCTTTCATATATCTTGGACTACTGGTAAGTCTCTAGGTATGTCTCTTTTTCTGTACTTTAGCAGTTTTCTTATTTTCTTTTCTCTATTTTCTTTTCTTACATCTTTCTGTTACTCTTTTCTCATTCAGATGCTCATTCTTCTTATTTGTTGTTTTTTTGTATCTCAAATGTTGCTTGTACACTTGGATCTTTATTTTTCTCTCCTTTCTCTCCCAGTTTGCTTGTTTCCATTTACATATAGTCGGTTTGTTCTTTGGTACGCTCTGTTTTGTCCAATGATTTGCTTTTATTGGTGTCCATTACTTATCTCCATTTTCGGCCTATGTCCTTAAAACTTGTCTCCTGGAATTTCAGGGGTTTACACTCGGCTATTAAAAGGCAGAGATTTCTGACACATTTAGCTAAATTGGGGGCAGATGTAGCTTGTCATCTCATTTGATGGCTGAGGAATCAAAAAAATTAAAGAAGGGTTGGGTGGGGGAGGTCTTTTTTTTCTCCAGATGATGTCAAACATAATGGAGTTCTCACTCTCTGCCGTAAATCGCTTCCTATTAAATTGCTATCCCAATGTGCTGATAAGGATGGTAGATGGTTGTTTGTTAAACTGATGATGGGGAATGCTCCGATCTGTTTACTTAATATTTACGCGCCCACCGATGGGAACTCCTCTTTTTGAACATCTTTGGCTCAACAAATTAAACAATGTGTTGATGATAACTTTATCCTTAAGGTAATTATAGTCAAGTCTTCGATCCTTTTTTAGATCGTAACTCAGCAATATCCTTTGTCCCTCACAAAACTCATACATTTTTTACATAAACTATTAACCAACACAAGCTTATAGATGCTTGGAGACTCTGTAATCCCACATTAAGGGAATATACTTATTACACTCCGGCACATCATACCCAGTCACGACAAGATTATTTTTTTATATCACAAAGCATATCTCAGTCATTGATGGCAGCAGACATTGGATCTATTCTAATATACGATCATGCTTCTACTACCATTTAACTGGACATTTTACAGAAACCTAATTCATCTTGGAAATGGCGTTTTAATAATGCTCTGCTTTTAGATTCAACATTTACATCCTCCTTTATTTAGTTTCTCAATTAATATTTTCTACTGGCTCTATCTGATACTTTACCCTTTCATGTGGTTTGGGATGCTTTCAAAGCAACAGCTAGAGATTCCATAATTGGATAAGTATGTAAAAAAAATCCAAAAAAAAATCACAGGAGCTCACTAGAACCCTCCTGGCCAAGATAAAGAGATTGGAGCATTCTTATTACTCTTCCAAGTCGAAAGCTTGTTTGTCTATACTTATAGATGCTACATTTCAATTTAATAAGCAAACGACTAACAATGCTTCTACGTATTTATTCAAATCTAGCACAAAGTTTAATGGAAGCCAGACTAAAGCTGGGAAAGTACTATCTAATTACTTTAAGGTTAAGCCTAACAACCTCTATATAGAGCCTATTATGGAATCCCTTTATTTAACAACAAGGGGTGGTGATGGACAGAGTCTCTGAATTAAGCAGAATACTCTCACCCAGTCAAGAGATCAGGGCTAGGTCCAACACCATTTTTTAGCTCACTGCACCATCACAGCTCAGAACCTGGCTATATGCAAATTAGTCTGTTCCTGTCCCAGTGCATGATGGGAACAGGGCAAACCAAACTACCAAGCCAATTCTTACACTGGGAAGGAAACAAGTTTCCGGGGACCGGTTTCTGGCATTTCAGCCGTCGTCGGCCCGGCTTGCTTGAATCCTGATGGTGCAATGAGCAAGGGACTCACATCTGAGTATACCCTTCCACGCTTAGGGTGGACAAAATATTTAACAACAAGTGGTGGTGATGGACAGAGTCTCTGAATTAAGCAGAATACTCTCACCCAGTCAAGAGATCAGGGCTAGGTCCAACGCCGTTTTTTAGCTCACTGCACCATCCCAGCTCAGAACCTGGCTATATGCAAATTAGTCTGTTCCTGTCCCAGTGCATGATGGGAACAGGGAAAACCAAACTACCAAGCCAATTCTTACACTGGGAAGGAAACAAGCTTCCGGGGACCGGTTTCTGGCATTTCAGCCGTCGTCGGCCCGGCTTGCTTGAATCCTGATGGTGCAATGAGCAAGGGACTCACATCTGAGTATACCCTTCCACGCTTAGGGTGGACAAAATATTTAACAACAAGGGGTGGTGATGGACAGAGTCTCTGAATTAAGCAGAATACTCTCACCCAGTCAAGAGATCAGGGCTAGGTCCAACACCATTTTGTAGCTCACTGCACCATCCCAGCTCAGAACCTGGCTATATGCAAATTAGTCTGTTCCTGTCCCAGTGCATGATGGGAACAGGGCAAACCAAACTACCAAGCCAATTCTTACACTGGGAAGGAAACAAGCTTCCGGGGACCGGTTTCTGGCATTTCAGCCGTCGTCGGCCCGGCTTGCTTGAATCCTGATGGTGCAATGAGCAAGGGACTCACATCTGAGTATACCCTTCCACGCTTAGGGTGGACAAAATATTTAACAACAAGGGGTGGTGATGGACAGAGTCTCTGAATTAAGCAGAATACTCTCACCCAGTCAAGAGATCAGGGCTAGGTCCAACACCGTTTTTTAGCTCACTGCACCATCCCAGCTCAGAACCTGGTTATATGCAAATTAGTCTGTTCCTGTCCCAGTGCATGATGGGAACAGGGCAAACCAAACTACCAAGCCAATTCTTACACTGGGAAGGAAACAAGCTTCCGGGGACCGGTTTCTGGCATTTCAGCCGTCGTCGGCCCGGCTTGCTTGAATCCTGATGGTGCAATGAGCAAGGGACTCACATCTGAGTATACCCTTCAAAAATCAAAAAAAATCACAGGAGCTCACTAGAACCCTCCTGGCCAAGATAAAGAGATTGGAGCATTCTTATTACGCTTCCAAGTCGAAAGCTTGTTTGTCTATACTTGTAGATGCTACATTTCAATTTAATAAGCAAACGACTAACAATGCTTCTACGTATTTATTCAAATCTAGCACAAAGTTTAATGGAAGCCAGACTAAAGTTGGGAAAATACTATCTAATTACTTGAAGGTTAAGCCTAACAACCTCTATATAGAGCCTAATATGGAATCCCATCATACATTGAAATTTAAAGACAATGATATTTTAAATGAATTTCTACAATTCTCAGTTTCTATCCAAAATTCAATAACCTCCTGATACACAACTGGACCTTACACTCCTAGAATCTGATTTATCACAACAGGAGCTCCTTACTGCTTTACAAACACTCAAGAAGGATAAAGCTCCAGGTCCAGACAGTTTTACTGTTGAGTTTTTTTACCCCCTTTGCACACTTGCTACTTCCAAAACTGCATAATCTCTTAAATACTTTTTTGCAATCAGATGAATCTTTTGGCTCCTTTTCCGATACCCTAGTTTGTCGTATTTCTAAAGACGGTAAAGATCTAGGATGATGAAAAAACTATCGACCCTTTTCACTAGTTAATATTGACTACAACATTTTTTCAAAAGCCATGGCCTTGTGTATGGAATCCCATTTGCCTGAATTATTAGGAAAGGAACCATCTGGATTTATCAAAGGTCGCCTCATCACACATGATACTCATTTATTTTTTGATATCCTGTCAAAATCCTCCCACGTCTCACATTCATTGGCAGCAATAGCCTTATTTGCTGAAAAAACATTTGAAATAGTGGAATGGCCCTACCATTTTCACACACTGAAGTGGTTTGGCTTTGTACCAAAAATGATTTCTTTAATATCTATTTTGTATTCTAACCCACGAGCTGCAGTGTGTGCAAATGGTGGTACATCTTTGTATTTCAATTTAGGTAGGGGTGTCTAACAAGGTTGCCCACTATCTCCGTTTCTATTCAACTTAGCCTGAGCCTTTTTGTTACGGATTCGTCAAAATGAGGACATCCATGGTATTGATTTTAAAGATACACAAATCAAATTGGCAGCCTATGTAGATGATGGTTTATTATTTCTCTCACAACCTGAATCCTCCCGCCCGCCTTCCTGCAAGAGGGGGATTCATTTGCAGCTATCTCTGGATATAAATTGAATAAAGACAAATGTGAAATTTTACCTTTAACAAAATATACTTTCGAAGCTGACTTTTTTATCTTAGGTTTCGCATGGAGCCCCAAACATATTAAGTATTTAGGCCTACAGTGTACTCTATCTTTTCCAGGCACAATTTCACGCTGTATGGAAAACTGTATACATGGATTGTACTCTCTAACCACGAAATGGCACCCTTTATACCTATCTTGGTGGGGTCGCTTGGACACCATAAAGATGATGTTATCCCCTATAATTCTCTATAGATTCTCCAATATTCCAGTTTCCATTCCCTTAAAAATGTTTAGGAAATGTAACTCTATCTTATCCTCTTTTTTTATGGAGTAATAAAAAAATCACGTATGTTCCTATCAAAACTGATCCGTCCAAAATCAGAAGGTGGTGTTACTTTCCCTGATTTACCTACATACCACAAGTCTTTTTTTAATTCGTCAAGCATCAAAATGGCTCTCCGAGTCTCTTGTGGACTGCCCTCTTTGGGCTAGACTTGAACAGTCTTTCATCTTCCCTTTCTCATTCCAAGAATCCCTATCTTTTTCTCACAAGCCACAATCTCTATCCAGTCCCATAATTAAATATACTTCCAAAATCATACCACCTATTTCAGCACCGGATTGAGGTGCCGGGTTTTTAGGAACCCGGTGGTGCCAGGGGATAACACCCGAAGACCTCTGAGTTCTCCCTGTTCCGGACCACAGAAACACAGAGTCTTCTAGGTGAAGTCAGAGATCGAGTTTTATTGGCTGCAACCAAGTAACAAGTGTCCTAGAAGTACAACAGCACGGGATGTAGATTCTCAGGAGACTGTTCGTTTTTACAGAACTAGCCTTCTCCTTTTATACAAAATATTACACTTCAGGCCAGAATTCTTTGTTTTATGATGCAACCATATACATATTTGTACAACAAAGACTAAGCAAAGTCATGACGGCCAGCCTACAATTTTGTGTGTCCAGTTCGTGATAGATTACCCAGCTCGACCCAGAACTACCATCAGATATCGATGAAACCCCAATAAAATCGGGCACCTCCTCATCGTAAAACCGGCCATAAACAAGAAACATGGACAGGTGTATGTGTGTGGATAACATGGTTTGTATGTAGTGAATGGTTTATGGCATGTTGTGCCTTGATGCTATCTTACTCGGCCACTGGCCGAGGGACTGCCCGAACAGGTTTGGCTGGAGGCAGTGGAGGAAGCTCGGCCAGGTCATGGGGAAGTCAGCTAAGGTGGACGTGTCCTTTCAGATCAAACTCGGCCTTAATCAATTGACTATATGAGGGCAAGCCACAAGATGGATGCCGTTCACAAAATGGAGTCCGAGGGTTCGGGACGGAAACCATGATTTAAGGGTGATAGCATCACTCAATCACAACGCAAATGCATAGGGATAATGTCCTAATCATTACCGGTCTGTAGACACCAAATTCATCATAGTACAATGATATTTTGTGACACGAGTGTTAGGCCTCGGTACCATATTATAGCAGGGTCCAGAATTTCAGAACCACAGACCCTCCTTTTGCCCTAATATTAGGCAATAACTCATGCTAATCTGAGTCCAAATCTGTATTCATGAAGTCATGGAGATGCTGCTGTAGCATCATCCTGTTGCTCAATTCGTCCCTTGACACAGGCTTCCTTACACATGATGTAGCACAGAGGCCACATATTGCAGGAGCGCACTGCACAAACAGGCAGAACAGGAACAGAATGGCTAAGATCATCCCAATGAATATCAGTGTTTTCCATCCCCAGGCAGATATCAGTTTCCAGAACCACCCTAGCAAGGACCAGTCTCCTTTATCCACGTGAATGGAATCAGAGATCTGGTGTAGTTTGGAGATGGCCTGGTACACTGTCGGAACATTATCAGGGATGAAAATGCAGCAACTGGATTGGATCACTCTACATACCCCTCCACGGTCTGCAAGTATGACATCTAGGGCAACCCTATTTTGAAGAGTCATAAGTCGGTCCGACTGGAGCTCAGCAGTCAAGTTACTAAGGGCACCGGGTGTTTCGGTCACGGCGGATTCAACTACCCTCGTCAATTGGCGAATGTTCCTGCTGTTCACCATAGGCCCCCAAAACGGCAGAAAACCCTTTGCGAAGTCTCCAAACTCTTGACCCGCAGTGTCGTCTTGACTCACGACACCCCTAACTGTCCTTGTTCGATGGTAATCTGCCTCGACCGTGTAGGTGGGTGGCAGCAGGAACGAGATAAAACATGTGCCCGAGAAGTCAGGGGGCAACCATGTATACGCTCTATCGTGGCAGACGAAGTAGGTACCCTTAGCTGCTAGGAATGAAGGGGAGGTCTGAGATGAGAAAACGTAAGTCTCAGTACAGACACTCTTCCGGAACTGGGCTCTAGGGTTGTTGCCATTTCCCTGCAGGCATAGGTGACCTTGGTGGGGTACTATCCAGACTGGGGAGGATTTCTTTGCTTTCTGATTCTCAGCCAAGGAAATTCCATATTGTGTTATATTCCATCTGCTGTAAGGAGTCAATTTGATATTTGATATTTATGGGTATTTATAAAGCGCGGACGTTCGCTCCCAAGGGAGCATCTTGGCGCTAAGCTTGCGTGCAGTAAATAAATAAAAGATGGAATATGGTGAAAAACTGGAACTAGATGGCTGCCAGTACGGAGGTGTCTGGTTGTTGGTACACCCATGTCTTAAGGAGTTTTCTGAAAAGGCTCTCCTTTTTAATTAATCTAAGGTTAGCTGGTAGGTTGTTCCATGCCCTGGCTGCCAGGACAGTAAAGGTTTTCCCACCCTTAGTTTTGTATTTGAATCTGGGAATCGTGATGAGATTTGTCCCAGAGGATCTCAGACAACGCGAGGGATTGTAACGCGTAAAGCGATTTGCGAGGTAATGGGGCCCTGTGTTTTGCATGGATTTGAAAACAGTGAGAAGCAATTTAAAAAGGATTCTTTTATGCAATGGTAACCAGTGCAGAGATTTTAGTGCTGCTGAAGGTGATGACCTTCTGGGGAGTTTTAAGACCAGTCTAGCAGCTGCATGTTGTATACTCTGCAGTTTTCTAAGGGTGGACTTTTTCACTCCAGCCATTAATCCATTGCAGTAATCAAGTCGGGAGAGTATTAAGGCTACCGCGACTGATTTTCTAGCTGCAATGGGGAGGAAATAAAAAAAAAAATTCTGAGATTTAATAAGTCCAAAACAGAGTCCGGCAGTGATCCTGACGTGGTCATCGAAGGAGAGGGATGAATCGAATTGCACGCCTAGGTTCCGTGCTGATGGTACTGCACTGGGGGGGGCCTCAGATCCCATGGGCCACCAATCTTTCAGACAGAAAGATAGATCTTTACCCAGTGGTATGATTTCTGTCTTGGCACTATTGCATCTTAAATGGTTTTTATTTAACCAATGGAATACATCAGAGAGGCAGTTTTGAAAACGTAAGTCTGCATCCGTCCACTTTTTGTCGATAGTGACGACAAGTTGTGTGTCGTCGGCATATGATGTGACGAGGATCCCATGTGATTCTATCACAGCGAGGAGGGGCGCCATGTAGATGTTATAAAAGAGAGGACTTAAAATGGACCCCTGAGGCACTCCTGATGTGATGGATTTTTCGCTGGATAGATAGGGACCCAGGGACACAGTCTGGGACCTATTAGATAGGAAAGATGTAACCCATGCCAAGGCTGTGTCTGTCACGCCGATCTCTCGCATTCTGTTAATCAGGATGACATGCGAGATAATGTCGAACGCTGCTGTTAGATCAAGCAGGATGAGGACAATTCATCTCTGGGAATCGTTTTGTAAGTTTCGACATCTCTACTCATATTTCTAATTCCCGCCACTAGTGCCTTGTTGTTTGAGTTTTTCCCTGGGACATATGGTTCGAGGGCGAACAGGAACATTGCTCTAAATGCCCACAGAGAACCATGGTAGCCAAATGGCAGGACAAAATACGGAATACCTTTATCTGTTGTGTGTGGCATAAGTCCACATACCCAACAGTTTGTGGTGTTCACTACAGATTGGTGCTGGTGTAGGAGTTGAACGAATGAGTTATTCACAAATTCTAATCTTCTGGCAGACTCGTGTTCCGGCAGAGGGTGAAAAGAATGCGGGGAGACAGTAGGAGGAGGTGTGGGCTGAGTGTTATGTACAAATGGAACTCGAAAGATGAACAGAGCATAGCCAATTAAAAACATTATTATGCTACACAACATTAAAATGCATATTACTAAAAATCGTTTTCTTGCCATTACAGCGCATACTCTCTTTTCAAAGTTCGTAGATCTAACAGGTCTCTCTACCCTTGGGAACTCCATCCTCTAGTTGCTGCCCGCGGTGGGAGATTGATTCTGCTCAGGGGTGCTTCTGTTCAGTCCAGGGTAATTCCCTTAGACCAACCAGAACCGTTGACCTAAACGTCTCCAGCTGCACGTCCCAAGACTGTCAACCGCGACCCTAGCAGCAGAACCGGATGGCGGTTCGAAAATCAAAAATGAGCAAGTTCCCTGGGCGAGAGAGCTGTACAATCAAAAATAGTTCTTGGGGGAAAGGAAAATCTCATTAGTTTACTTTTATTAGTTCATTTTTATTGGCCTCAGATTATACCGTTGTTTCCCAGGTATGGTGTGGTCTTCAAACAATGTTTCAGGTTCTGTAGTGTCCAACTGCATTGACGGTGGCACAAATCCTTGCAGAACTCGGTTGCTCTCCTTTTCTGTACCAGTTCCTTTTAAACATGCATCACTGAAGAGCACGAAGCGTGGCACAGACTCAGTCTCCGAGTCGGCAACGCCGTCCTGGACCCACCGGTCATAGGGAAGGGGCAGTGGGACCCGTTTGCAGTGGGCACCGTGCACCCAATTCTTCTTGCCGTGGACACGTACTGCAGAGCGGGTAGTCAGTAGGACTTGAAAGGGTCCGGTCCAACGAGGCTCCTCATTCTTAGTCCGCTGGAAGTTCCGCACCAGTACCCAGGAGCCAGGTTCAATGGCGTGGCCTGGGTCATCAGACGCTGGCGGAGAGGAGCTGTGGACCTGTTGGTGTAAAACACGCAATTTAGTTGTCAATTCGTGCAAATAGTCAAGCAGTACAGGGTGCTCTATCTCACTTAGTTTCTTGGGCCTTGGCACGCTCCAGATGTTGGCTGGGCGGCCAAACACAATCTCTTGAGGGCTAAGTCCTAATCTAGAATGGACAGTCATTCTGGTAGACAGGAGTGCTAAAGGCAGGGCGTCAGGCCATTTAAGACCTGTGCTGGCTTGGATCTTGGCTAGTTTCAGCTTTAACGTGCCATTGTAGCATTCTACTAATCCAGCTGATTGGGGGTGATTTGCAGCGTGGAACTTCTGGTGTATGCCTAGACATTCACACACTTTCTTCATCACTCGTCCCACAAATTCACTTCCATTATCACTCCAGACCATTCTAGGCATACCGAATCTAGGGAAGAATTCCTTGACAAGGGCTTTGGCTGTGGACAGGGCAGTATTGTCCTTAAGGGGATACGCTTCCACCCACCTGGAGAAGGCGCAAACGACGACAAGCACGTATTTCAGATTGTTGCACCTTTCCATGTGGATGAAATCGAGCTGCAAAACCTCGAACGGATACGTTGGAGGCGCAAAATGACCAGCTGGAGTTGGAGTTCCCCTACCGGGATTGTACTTCAAACACACCATACAGTTCTTGACCAAGTTCTCTGCACATTTTGGGATGCCACTATTCTGCCATACTGGGGCCAAAAACTTACAGATTCCTTTCGCACTGATATGAGCCATCCCATGAGCCATTGTCACCACTGGAAGTACATATGCGTCGGGTAACAGCCATCTTTGATGCTCTGACAATTCGACCCAACAACCATTCGCATCCAATCTACCCTTGCTTTCTCTCCATTCATTCACCTCTTTCTCAGTGGCCTCGGACTGTATAGATTTCACACTTTCAATAGTGTCCTCACACATACCCACATCAGCAATCCATCTCGCAGGACCCACAACATACATTCGACTCATTGTGTTCCTTGCAGTCTCTTTCGCAACTTCATCCGCAAATGCATTCCCACGACCAACATCATCTTGAATCTTTCTATGTGCACTGCATTTCACAATCACAACTTGTAGTGGCAAGGTCAGTGACTCGAGTAGCTCGTTAACTAGCTGACCATGTTGTATCTTTGCACCATGCGACGTCAGGAACCCACGTTCACGCCACAATCGTCCAAAACTATGAGCCACGCCAAAGGCCTTATTGGCTATCAGTATACATATTCACTCGTTTTCCTTTTGCCAACACACACGCTCTTGTAAATGCAATTAACTCTGCTGCTTGCGCAGAATGGTGTGGTATACGTGCAGTTTCTACAATCGTGTGCAATGTTGTCACAGCATATGCTGCAGTCGTATCACCATTTGGCAACTTGAAGCATGAACCATCAACCCATAAAGCATCATTGCATTCAGGAAGGGGAGTGTCCAATAAGTCTACTCTCCCTTTTGTCTCTTCTTCTGTCCTAAAACAGCAATCATGCATTTCGACCTCATCTGTCTCTGTTGGAATGGGCAATAACGTGGCTGGGTTGAGTGTATCGCACCTCTTTATGTGAATGTGACTCGCTAACAGTGTCAGCTCATAGCTTGACAGTCGAGCACTAGTTAAGTGCTGTGTCTTCGTTCTGTTTAGAAAATGTCTACTGCATGTGGGACCCTAACGATCAGTGTATTATTCATTACTGACCCAGCAGACTGTCGAATACAGACAGCTGCTGCAGTAGTGGCCCTCAAGCAACTTGGTAATGGCTTAGCTACCGGATCTAGAGTCGCTGAGAAATACGCGCATGGACGCTGTTTGTCCCCAAAGGATTGTGTCAGGACTGATAATGCGCAACCTTCCTTCTCATGGACGTATAATGTGAAAGGTTTACTGTAGTCGGGGTTACCCAACACAGGAGCCGAACACAACGCATCACGCAACTCGTGAAAACTCTTCTGACAATCTTCAGACCAGGGCATAGGATTGGGTGTATCTTTACAGATTAGTGCCAGCAAAGGTTTAGCCAACAATGAGAAGTTTGGTATCCATTGTCTGCAATATGATGTAATGCCCAAGAAAGCACGCACTTCTCTCTGTGTCCTTGGGACACTCAATCTTGCAATTGCCTATATTCTCTCTGGGGTCAGTCTCCTTCCCTCCTTTGATAAGATGTGACCTAAGTAGGTCACTTCTTGTCGACAAAATTGCAGTTTCGAAAGAGAGACTTTGTGCTTCATGTCACATAAATGACGCAGCAATGACAATGTGGCTTCCTTGCAAATCTCTTCAGTATCTGCAGCGACTAGCAAATCGTCTACATACTGAATAAGAGTCGCACCATCAGGTAGAACAATCGTGTCAAGTTGTGATTTCAAAGCCTGACTGAATATAGATGGACTTTCACAGTAGCCCTGAGGAGCGCGTTTGAAGCGGAAGCTTCGTCCTCCTAAATTGAAGCCAAAAATATCTCTGCTCTCCTCAGCAATTGGGATGCTGAAGAAAGCGTTCTTCAAATCAATCACCAAAAACCAAGTGGCTGAAGCTGGAACCATAGTCAATAGGGCAGTAATATCGGGCACAACTGGAAATTGTGGCACAACAATCTTATTCACTTCTCTAAGATCAATCACAAATCTGTACACAGGTGGCTGAGACGGATCAGTGCGCTTTAAAACTGGCAAAATAGGACTGTTACAAATGTTACCTGTTGTCTCTTCAATGACATCTTTCTCAATCAGATCGTAAACGATCGCTAACAAAGCCTTTTCACATTCGCTAGAGATCTTGTATTGGGGAATACGTGGCACCCTAACATTAGCTCTCAAGGTTATGACATATGGCGCTATCTCCAAAAGACCCACATCGTTAGAACCAGTCGCCCAAAGTATGTCCGGAAGTGATGACAATTCAGTTGGAATATTCTCCTTTGACAAATACATTGGGGAAATCACTTTCTTACCTAGGGTAAGTTGTACTCCCGAAGGAGAACAGTGCAAAGTTGCATATAATCTATTTAACAGATCCAAACCCAACACATTTTCACCACAACCTGTTGTAAGAATGAGGGGTGCTTCTAATTCATATGGGCCAACAGAAAGGGGCATAGGACTAGAAATCGGGTTTCTAACCGGGGCGCCAGAAAAACCTACTAAAACATTCGTTTCGCCAGACAAAGGTGCGCCAGGAAGTTTTGAGTGCATGATTGAACTTTTTGTAGCACCAGTATCCAGCAGAAAAGGTTCTGACACTCCTGATGTAATCACCTCAACATAAGGTCCATTCTGATCTACTGGAACTGAAACAACTCCCTCTCTTTGTCCATGGCTGTCCTAGCAATTATTACCCTCATTCTCGTTTCCTGCATAGTAATCATCAGCATAGTACTGAGCTGACCTGGAAGACGCATTATTCTGTTGATCAAAGCTGTTCATGGAATTCTGAGGCGGAAAAGAAGTAGTATTCTGGGGGTAATTTCCACGGCCCCTACCCCTAGGAGCCTGTTGAACACCTCTACCTCTTGCACCAGAAAAACCATTTAAACGTCGCGATAAAGCTGGACAGCTATTCTTGAAATTACCCTCTTCCTTGCAATACGCACACTGATTCGGACCATACGGTAAACACTGTTGAGAAAACTCATTTCTTTGTGAGTTTCTCGAATACTGCTGAGGTTGCTGATAATCGGGCTGACTAGTAGTGCGAGGCGGATAGGCTTGCTGGAGAAGGACTTTAGTTTTCAAATCTTTAGTCTTTTTGTCTGCCTTATCTAGCTCGTCTTTGCGCCTATTTTCGTAGTACTGGGCTGTGGCTAAAATCTGCGCTGACGTGGAAACAGCCCAAGCACTCTCTGAATCTTTCAATTTATTACACAGTTCGGGAAGCAGATTATGCACAAATTTGTCTACAAACAATCTTTGGCCACCCTCGGTAGCCATATCCTGACCACTATGATCGACGAAAGTCTCTTCAAATCTCGTGAAAAAGTCAGACACATTCTCATCTTTCTTCTGCTTGCACGCAGATAACTTGTCCCAATTTACACGCAATTCAGGCATTAAAGTTTTCATATATGCAATAATCCTACCAGGAAGTTCAGCTACTAAAGGCTCGGGTTTAGAACCACCAACTTGTCTAGCATCAGCAACAGTAATATTAGCCCATGTGTCACCTAGTTCTTGATCATGATCTGTATGACGAATCTTACTCCATAAAGGATGTGGAACAACATTCCCAAGCAACATGTCTACATCTGCTAAATTCATTATACATGAGCTGGCAGTCTGTGATAACTCCTTATAATACCCTGCAGGATTTTTACGAGGATCAGGCAATGTCTGCTTGAGCGCTAAGACTTCAGATCTTTTCCAGGGGACATGTACCCATACACGCTGGAAATGCGGCAGAATTACTGGATTCGCATTTGCGTCACCTTCCCTCCAAACTGGAGGAACCTCTCTCATGGGGTATTGTCGCGGCTTTTTCCTACCTGACATGTCGTCCTCATACAGTGATCTACAGACATTTCCCTTACTCCTATAAGATAACAATAAATCTATTGCTCGTTCAACATCGGCACCTACAATCATGCCTTCATAGAACTTGAATCACATACGGAATAATTCCTGCATTTTGCGTTTTGGATCATTGTCTTGCAAATCTTCGCAGAGGTATACACACATCTCTTCGAATACATATCTCTGAGTGGGCGCATCCCACTGACGGAAGACTTCCATAACAGACTGAACATCATACTTTACAGTATCAGTAACCCATTTACGTGCAAACTCATTCAGCACTACTCTTTCCTCATAAACGGGCAGTTGACTACGCAACTGTCTACGTCCTGTTTTAGGGGTCGTCTTAGGCGACCCAAAGAAAGGTGAGAACAGACCAGTGACAGTACTTGCCACTCTCTGTCGAACAGAAGGAGAAGCTTGCGTAGAGGCAGATGCGCCAGAAAACACAGGCTGATGTAAAGAGGAAGTCGAGGCAATTGCAGAGGAAGTCGAGGCAGTGGCAGAAGTAGCATCATGATAAACAGTTGGAGCAGTAGGCAAAGTCGCAGAAACAGTAGATGGAGTATGTAGAAAAGGCGGCGGCCCTTGAGAGGGCTGCGCCGGAGAAGTAGGAACCAGCTGAAGAGGAGCTGGTGCTTGTGCGAGAACTGGAGTTCGTGCGCCGGGGCGCGGTATAACAAAGCGCTTCGGGGGTGCAGTAGCATCTAGTGCATATGGAGGTGGTGAACTCAGTAAATGGGACATTAATGGATCCTTCTCTGATGTCTCTTTTGAACCTTGTCCTTCATGGGGCAACATTGGGTAGCATTTATTTACTGCTAACTTCTTGCTTCTGAGCATTTGTTCACTCTCTTGCTCGTCCTCATTAGCCCTGTATGCAACGGCGGCTTGCACCATTGACATACCTCTTTTATTTTTCTTAGCTAATTTCATTTCTTTCTGTTTGGCTTCTTTGCGCCATAAGCGAAAAGAGTCAAACATTGCCGGCCGGGCTTTCTTTTTAAACAGTTTGACCTCGAGATTATCTAAAATTTCTGCGTCAAAGCTACCATATTGGGGCCATTTTAAAACACCATCTTTCATGGTGTACTTTATCCATACTTCATTATATGTGATAGGACCTACTCCATGCTTTATATAGAGCTCATATGTTGGAGTTCCAATCGGAGGAACCGGACACAAACCCTCTAATCGGGAGTCCTTACTACAACCAAGACAAAACAAGTTTCCAAGTCTGCTAAGACCAGGTATCTTCGCTCACTAGTCTAGCTTCAAACTTCAAAGGATTATCGAATACGATATGTTCGTGAATACACGAATCCCTTGGTTTTGGCGCTTGCAAGTTCCAAACAAGGTGTATCTCAAGGATACCAAAACTAAGAACAAACTAAGGACTGGGAGACGCTCCACCTATACTTAACTGAAGTATTGAAGATCGATGACGTCACTAGAAGACTCGTCTATCGTTTCGCTCTACCAAGGATCACTGGGTCCAAAACAGGGCGATAGTCAGGGCAGCAGTCCTTCGTAGCCGTGGGGACGCGGGGAACCTCGCAGCAAAGACCTTCGGAACCACGTCGACATACAGGGGTCGCTGAAGTTTCTGGCCGTCCTCTGGAATTTTCACACAAAGCTCCTCACGAACATCTGGCTTGGACCGTCACCGCTTGATACCGCCCTGAGTTGAGCGCCAACTGAGGTGCCGGGTTTTTAGGAACCCGGTGGTGCCAGGGGATAACACCCGAAGACCTCTGAGTTCTCCCTGTTCCGGACCACAGAAACACAGAGTCTTCTAGGTGAAGTCAGAGATCGAGTTTTATTGGCTGCAACCAAGTAACAAGTGTCCTAGAAGTACAACAGCACAGGATGTAGATTCTCAGAAGACTGTTCGTTTTTACAGAACTAGCCTTCTCCTTTTATACAAAATATTACACTTCAGGCAAGAATTCTTTGTTTTATGATGCAACCATATACATATTTGTACAACAAAGAGTAAGCAAAGTCATGACGGCCAGCCTACAATTTCGTGTGTCCAGTTCGTGATAGATTACCCAGCTCGACCCAGAACTACCATCAGATATCGATGAAACCCCAATAAAATCGGGCACCTCCTCATCGTAAAACCGGCCATAAACAAGAAACATGGACAGGTGTATGTGTATGGATAACATGGTTTGTATGTAGTGAATGGTTTATGGCATGTTGTGCCTTGATGCTATCTTACTCGGCCACTGGGCGAGGGACTGCCCGAACAGGTTTGGCTGGAGGCAGTGGAGTCAGCTCGGCCAGGTCATGGGGAAGTCAGCTAAGGTAGACGTGTCCTTTCAGATCAAACTCGGCCTTAATCAATTGACTATATGAGGGCAAGCCACAAGATGGATGCCGTTCAGAAAATGGAGTCCGAGGGTTCGGGACGGAAACCATGATTTAAGGGTGATAGCATCACTCAATCACGACGCAAATGCAGAGGGATAATGTCCTAATCATTACTGGTCTGTAGACACCAAATTCGTCATGGTACGATGATATTTTGTGACACGAGTGTTGGGCCTCGGTACCATATTATAGCAGGGTCCAGAATTTCAGAACCACAGGATCCTACTGATTGGAGTTCTTTTTTCAACTCCATCGTATGGCACAACATTAGGATACTGATATGGGACAAACCTTTAAATTGGAAATCCAGGAGGCGACGAGGTTTAATTTGGATACATCAATTATATGTACTGGATGGGATTATGTCTTTCTCACAAGCTAGTAGTCTTTTTGACCTGCCTACATCTTTCCAGTCTAAATATAGCCTTTTGATATGAGCCATTCATTATTCTCGTACCCATTACATGCTGCCACACCCTCCTACTGACCCTGTGGTTTCTCCTGTTAACAAATTACATGCTCTTCTGAGTAATAATTAGAGGGCCTCTGTCATATATAACTATTTACATAGTTCATCCATTTCAAGAGAAAAGACTAAAGTAGAGCTCTCTTTGGAAAAAGACTTAGATGTTTGTTGGTCCACAGAGTTATGGAATAAGATATGGATTAAAATCAAGAAATCCTCTAGAGCAGCGAACACCACACAGGCACTATTTTTTATATACAATAGACTCCTGCTATCCCCGATTGCTCTAAATGCAAAATATACTGAGCTCTCAGACGCTTGCTGGACATGCTGCTCGCCGCATGCAGATCTACATCACTTTCTTTTTACATGTGCACCTGTTCATAACTTGTGGAAAAATGTATGGTCTCAAATTAACTCAATTTTTGATTCCAGCTGCCCTCTTTCTGCTTCTCATGTCTCTTTAGGAAGCTTATCCCCTGTTTGGGTAAACTGTGACTCTAACATAAAGATAATCGACTTGTCGTTAGCAGTTGCCTTTCAACAGATAACCAATAATTGGAAAGACTGTACCAAACTGTCTTATCAAGCAAGGTTGTATGCTGTTTGTTATAACCATAGGTTGGATCCAACATTTGTATACCCTATTCATATGGCAACAAAACGTTAAAATGTATGGTTACCTTCTACGTTATTTATTGATGCTAGTGCTAGACACTCCCTGACTTTGAATCCCACGCAGCAAGAAGTGTCTAAGCCTCCATGACTTTCCTCATGTTAATATTATACTATTTGGTCATATTCCATTCTGTATTATGATTTCGATATAAAATGTAATTCCCCTTTATTCACCAACAGCTGTTTAAATATGATTCCCTCTCACATTTTTCCTCAGTATCTGCATAGTAGTCAGTGACAAACAAAAGCAAATGTTGCCTTCTCTGCTTCGTTAGTCTTTCAACAGCCCGCTTGATGTCAGCGACCAAAAGTCACCAGCTGTGTGTATTTCTTTATTGGCTTCTTACACTTTATTAAACTGCCTGGCTAGCTCAAAACCGTGCAAGAAGAGGGACTTGTCAGCAGCAGATGCCTAATGGTGTAACTAGAGTGGCTTAATAGTTAGTGAGAAACCTGAAGCATTAGCCAGAGCTGAGCGGAGCGGAGTGGAGAGCTGGATACAAGTGACATATGCAGAACGAGGCGGCCGCTATAGACCTGCGCAAACTGCCACAGACCAATACAAACAGCAGCAAAAGCTAGCAGACGGGGAGAGGTGGGGCTAGTAGAGCTATACCAATACAGGCACGCTTCAAGGCCCTATGAGGGAGCATTCCCTTACCTGTGGGTCAAACAAAATTCAAATTAACCAACTATTCAGCCTACAAAAGGAGCTTCCACCCCGCTAGATGGCAGCCCAGCAATACGCCGGGAATCTCTACCTCTCACCTCTGCCCAGTGCTGCAGGGTACCACCATTTTCTTGGGTTGGGGGATGACTCATGGTGGAGTGGCCGACATGGAGGTTACTCACTGATTTCTTGTAGCTGGGAGGTGATAACAGGCTGCTATAGGAGGGTTGAGACTGGAGTCCGAGATGACCCACCAGGCAATTACTGAAGACAGTGCTGAGGCCCGCAGAGTCATGCTGTGGCGGAGGAGAACTCGTGCGACTTCACTTGCTGGATAGGGGGTGGGCTGAGATGCTGTTGAGTAATGTCAGCACGGTAAAAGACGGCTGGGAAACAAGTCACATATTACAGTGCACAAAGACAGAGAAGGACAGAGTCTCTCCAGCATGGCAACCACGTCTGAGTGGATAACACTCTTCCTCTTTTCCACGGGTCATCATGTGCATGAAAGATGATGTAGTAGACACAGGTAAGAAAGATGATGTAGTAGACACAGGTAAACTCGGCTCGGTGGCAGTTAGCAGAGTTTTTGCCAAACTCCGTGCTCCAAGCAGAGTTTGGAGTGGGAAAACTCTGCGAAGTCTGTCGGCGTAGTGGAGTTTACCACCCACCCCTACTAAAGACACTATTTCAAATTTGTCTTTGATTTGTGTGTTCCAGAAAAGCTAGCTGATCTCATTAATCACCACTACGTATATACAAGGCTATTAGTGTCATTTGACATTTGTGATAGGAATCATTTAGGAACTCTAAGGCACAAGTAAAGAAAAGTACTGAGGCCTAATGATGTGTTATCCTTATTAGGGCACAAACAAGTTTGGAATAATGTGCAACTTGTTGCCTCACAGTAAGCACAAACTAAGATCTAAGAATGAATCCAATGAAACACCCAACTAGCCATAGCAGATCCCTCTGCCAAAGAAAGAACTGGTGCAAGCTGTTACTGTAAATTGTTGGGATCCAAATTTCTTCTTGTAAAGACTAGACCTACTAATGTTTCATAAAAACCTGCAAATGCTAGCACGACTCATAACAGTACACATACAATACTCTCTTACAGCCCGGGCATCTTTAATTTTGCTTATCCTGCTTTTTACATTCCAGGGCAATTCTTACATGCCTAAAGCTCAGGTTCTAGATCAGCTTTTTCAGAGGTCCCAATTCTGTCCTGCTAAATCAGGCCGCAACCTATAGACAAGAAGAACACCCCTTTCAAAGAGGACTGCTGGCCTCACTGCCCCCTCCTGCCCACAATGCCTACGCCCAGGGGTGGAATCGTACAGTTTCCTAATCCATTCAAAGAACCATCCGTAAAAGTAAATTCTTCCAGGGTTCTACGCATGTGCAAAATATATGGATACATTTTTTATTTAAATTTTTTGCATGGGAAAAATAACTTCAAGTGTAAGGAGCATATTTGGAACCTTGCAACTCTCGTAGAGTTCAATGTACAACCCAGCAACACCTTTGTGATTAGGGCCTATGTGCCTGATGTATACACCAGGGTCATATTTACAAGCCCCTATCGCCACAGAAACATCACCTTTAGTGACGTTCTTTTAGATATGTGCTTTGCCTTATTTACAATGCAGTAATAAGCCACTTAACGTGGCTTAAAGCTGCCTTTTGAATAAGGCGCCCTTTCACGCTGTACTCAAAGTGAAAGGGGAGAGCAATGGGTGTTGTGGTGGGCGTTCCACCGCAACACCCATTGATTTTGACGCTGCCCCCTATTTACAAGAGCAGCGTAAAAAGGAGGCAAAGCCAAAACGAAGACCAGGGAAACCTGGTCTTAAATAGGCGAAACAAGGAGAAATGCTTAATTTCTCCTCGTTTTTGCTTTTTCCATGTGTGCTACATTGTGCAGCATACATAGAAACAGCAAGAGGCCTTTAAACAATCTTTAAAAAAGACATTTTGACACTTTGTGACGGGGAGGCGGGTCAGGATGATGACAGTAACGTTGTAACCGCAGACGGATGGTCTGCTCTACCGTTGACCCCCCTTTCTGTCACCCTCATACAGACTGATGCCACCGCTACGGGACCTGAGGATTGGTGGTCGGCTGTCCCGCGGACCCCTCCTGCCATGCCTGCGCTGTCTGAAGAAGCCGGTCTGCAGGATTGGGGCACGAAGGAGACCGATAATGTATGGCACTATGCTCCGATAGAAGAACACGGTCCCTTTAACTGTGGACTGCGAGCCGGCGTAACCACGCCCCCTGCAAGCATCGAGGAGTCAAATGCCGGAAGGGAGAAGGAGACGACGGACGGCGTTTCCCTGGAGGCGACAGGAGTGTTGGAGTGGAGACGGAGAGAAGCGGAGTCGAGTTGCGAAGGCGGAGGAAGAGAGCGAGGACGGAGCCCAGCTGAGAGCGACAAGCCAGGAGGCCACCGATTCGGCGCTTCGCCCTGCCACGGTCCCACGGGAGGAACGTGGCTGGACAAGGTACGGGGTTCTGTGGCTGGCTGGGTGGGGAGGAGCGACCCGAGCAAGCTGAGAGACCCGGTGTAAATAGTGTACAGCCTATAGATTCCCTCCCCCCCTCACGAGCACTATTGAACGGCTTTAGTTAAATGAGCACTGGTTTCCCTCACTCCCCGGGCCCTGGCAAATCGTGTACGGACGTACCAGTGATTGTGCCTTTCTTCTCTTTATTTTCTGGGGCACCTCCGGACGAGTCCACGTTACCTTGAAGACTCCACCTGCCTTCTGAACCAACGCGAGGGTCGAGTTAAAGGACTGCATTCTGGAGTATTCCGGATTCACGAGAGGTGTCAGGACGGAGACCTCGGACTTTGCCAAATTACGTGTGACTGCTAAGAGGCGTAAAGCTTATCTAAAAATAAAACCATCTTTAAGAGCACTTTTCCCTGACTCCGCCTCGTTAGACCATACTTCCCTGAGTCCTGACCCCTCTTCCTCGGGGTTGCACGTACCTGACCCTTTACACACTTCTATGTGTACTGCATTAAGCAGCACACATAGAAGTGACAAGTAATTTAAAGATTGTTTATGTGCAGGAAGAGAGAACTTCTTGTACATAAACAATCTCAATGCAGACACCCTCGCACTTTGGTGCAAGCGTGCCTGCGTTGGCACTAGGCTGCTAAATATAGCACCAGCACAGGGAGAAACACAGGTCTGCACCATATTGTTGTAAATATGGAGCAGCCCTGCGTTTTAGAAGTAATGGAGAGTGGCATTAAGCCAAGGAGGCTCATGCTAATGATCCGTCACTTGTTTTAAATATGCCCCCAGGACTCTTGTTGTTTATGCTTGCCATAATTTTGTACACACTATTTCATAAAATCGCTCCTGGAGATCCACTGCCGCAATGTAGACCCCCCTCCCTCTAATCTCAGTCGGGCAATTTTATACATGTTGGTTTGTCTCTGTTCTAGGCCTGAAGAGCCTGAGATCAATTGAATGGAAATTGTCATCACAGCCGAGGCAAGGGTGGTTCCTCTACGAGGCAGCTGGGGTTAGCTTTGCCAGGAGACCAGGCCCTTAGATCTAAAAGTGTGTTGCGTTGCTTCCAATATTTCCTACAAAGCCACATTGATTACCTCCACTCCCTTGGAGTGCCTAGTAGTCAGTTTCCTCGTGAATTATGGACTGCTCTGTAACATCCTCCTCTCTAACAAAGCACGATGCAACCATGTCCCAAAGAACAGCCAACTAATAATGTGACTGGCAGGCTGAACTCACCAAGGGCTCCCACAGGCAATGAAACTGACAGTGGAAGGCCTGCATTCATGGCAGGTCACCAACAGGCTTTCTGCAAAGTGTATGGTAATTGGCAAATCTGATATCTAGTGACCTCCACTATCATCTTGTCTCAACTGTTGAAATGTAGCGGACTGTCCTAGCTTCTCCTTGGCATTTCTGTTCTTTGCTGGGTAGTCTTGGTCAGTGGGCCTCCACTCCAGTGACTGAGATTATTTAGAAGTTTTCTATTACGCTAACAGGACCCGAAGGTAGCAGAGCGCTTTACAATAGAGGGAATGAAAAGAGAACAACATGACACAAATCCAATAAAGCGATCAGCGAGCGACAATTTGGAATGCGGAAAAGTTCGGACAGCAGGACTTCTTGGTAGCAGGATTCAATGTTACTGCATGGGTTATGGGGACGCTTGCTGAACCAGGTTACCCGCAACCAAAGGAACGGATCAGGCACAAGGATTTGAGTTGGCTCTTGAATTCTGAATAGGACGGTATAGTTCTGATGTGCGGGGGGATGGCGTTCCATATTTTGGGAGCATTTCCTGAGAACGAGCAGTCCGCAGTTCTCTTCTTTCTGGTTTTTGGTAGGATGAGCAGCAGGGAGTTGGAGCTTCTCAAGCTTCTGGCTTGGCCTGCTTTTTTGAGCTTGTTTGCCAAGTATTCCGGTTTGCCGGTGTGGAGGGCCTTGTGGGTGAGGCAGGCCGTTCTGAAGGTGCTCCGCATTTCCGCAGGGAGCCATTCGAGTTCTTTGAGTGCCGGGGAGGTGTGGTCAGGTTTTTTGCAGCCTGTGATCATTCTCGCTGCCGCATGAAGTGTTGTTTTTAGAGGGGCCAGGTGCGATTTGGGGATGCCTGTTAGGATTGAGTTCCCATAGTCCAGTCTTGATAGAACTAGAGATTGCGTGGCTAGTTTGAGGTCCTTGTTGGGAATGTAAGGTTTGATTTTGTTCAGAAGTCTGAGGTTGAGAAATGCGCTTTTTGCCGAGTTCTTAATGTGGTTTGTCAGGGTTAGTTTGGGGTCTAGGGTGAAGCCCAGGGATTTGACGGAGTCGGCTAGCGTGAGGTTACCTTTGAGAGCATCGATCGATTTTAGCCACTCGGTGATTTGAGGGTTGTCTTCTTTGTTTGAGATGAGGAGTGTTTCTGTCTTGTCGGGGTTGAGTTTCAGGTGATTCTTTGTCAGCCAGTCTTGAACTTCATTTAGGACATCGTTAAGTCTGTGGATGTCTTTAAGAGAAGAGGTTTCCAGGTAAATCTGCGTGTCATCCGCATAAAGGTGGAAGTGGATGTTGGCGTTCCTGAGTAACTTGGCGAGCGGTTCCATGTAGATGTTAAAGAGCTGAGGAGAGAGCACTGATCCTTGCGGGACACCCTTGTTGACCTGCTGGGTTTCGGAGGTGAAGTTCTTCATTTTTATTATTTGCGTACGGTTATGTAGGAAGGAGGAGAACCACTTGAGAACTACATCGCCGAGGCCGGCTCTTTCTTGCAGGGTCATGATGAGGAGCTTGTGGTCCACCGTGTCGAACGCTGCGGAGAGATCAAGGAGTATGAGGAGGCAGCACTTGTCAGCGTCAAGAGAACCATGAATGTCGTCTATGATGTTCAGCATCGCGGTTTCTGTGCTGCGGCCTTGTCTAAAGCCGGATTGGAGGGGGTCCAGGAGGTTGATGTGGTCCAGATGATGCGTCAGTTGCAGGAGTACGCAGCGTTCAAGTGTTTTTGAAAGCAAAGGGAGGTTGGATATCGGTCTAAAATTGTTCAAGTCACTTGAGTCAAGACCGGGTTTTTTCAGGAGAGGAGTGACTTGCCCCATTTTTAGACAATCGGGGACCACTCCGCTTTGTAAGGAGCTGTTTATGATTCTTCCCCAGATGGGCGCTAAGGTAAGCTTCATTTTTTTGATTAAAGAGGGGGGAAAAGGGTCTGAGACGTGTGCTGATGGTTTGGAGGTCGAGATCAGCGAGATTATCTCAGTTTCTTGGACGGGGCTAAAGCTTAGCCAGGGGGAAGGAAAGGAGTTGGTTGGGATTGCCAGTGGGAAGGCCGGGTTACTCTTCTGGAGGTGCGGGTTGTTGATGTCTAGAGACAGTTCGATTTTTAAGACCTTGTCGTTGAAGAAGTTGGCGAAGTTATCACAGAGTTCTTTGGATGCCTGCAGGGATGAGGGCCGGGGTTTGGATGTTTGTTGTCTGATTATGTTGTAGAGCTCTTTGGGTCTGTTTTTGGATTTGACCAGTGCCTCACGGAAGAAGCTGGATTTTTTGTTTTTGATATGGTTGTTGTACTTCCTGCGGGCAGATTTTAGTTGGAGGCGGAGAATGGCGGTAGGGTTGTTTCTCCACTTTCTTTCTTTGGCTCTCAAGTTTCTTCTTTCTGCGTTGATGTCCGCAGTGAACCAGGTTCTAGATGGAGTGGCTCGGCTTCTTTTGAGCTTTAGAGGAGCTAGATTGTCGAGTATGGAGACTAACCCCGCGTTGTAGTGGTCGACGAGATCCTTGGTCGAGAGGTGCAGTGTGTTATTTGGAAGAAGTGAACTTAGCTGACCTTCCAGGATATCTTGGGGTATTTGGGAGAGGTTTCTTGACCATTTGGGGGGGTCTTGCGGAGGTTTAAGCGAGATGATGGGGTGATTGATATGAAATAGGATCATGTGGTGATCTGACCAGTCAACGGGTAGTATGTGGTTGACCGTGATAGAATTCTTTTGGGCAATGATGGCATCCAGTGTGGCTCCTTTGTAATGAGTCTCCTCGGTACAGTGTAGGGTGAGGTTGTTATCATCAAGGAGGCTAGATAGCGATCTGATTAGAGGGTTATGGGTCTCATTCCATCGGAGGTTCAGATCACCAAGAATTAGGATTTTGGAATCGCCAAGTGCGTCTTGAGCAATCAGGTTTGATAGTTGTTCTCCAAACTCATTATTTCTGCCCGGGGGGTGATAGAGTAGGTGGCACAGTAGAGACTCGTTGTCTTTTGTCTTGATGACGGTGGATAGACATTCAAACGAGTTGTACTCGAAGGAGGAGGTTTCTGTGATGCTCCAGCTATCCTTGTGGATGATAGCGACCCCACCTCCTCGTTGTTGTTTGATCCTGTCTTTGGAGATGAGGGAGAAACCGGGTGGAACCAGCATATCTAGGCAGGGGGGGGGGATGTCTTATTAAGCCAGGTCTCCGTGAGGAACGCAACATCAATGTCATGAGTGAGGATGGCTTCAGCTAAGTCTGTTGCATGAAGTGAGGCCGATCTGCAATTGATTAGGAGGCAGTTGGTGAATTTCTCCTGATTGCTGGTGGTTCTATCTTTAGTCTCTCTGGGTATAGCGGTGAGGACTGGTAATCTCTGTGGTTTGACGATGGGTAGAACTTTCCGGTGACCTGTGATAACTTGGATTTTGGATTTAGGTGAATCAGCAGTGGGGGAGTCATAGGTGGCAGCTAGTAAGGCTGCTTCTCTGTCTGACATGGGAGCTTCTGATCTAAGCGGCCTGGAGGTTAGGTGTTTTGAGCCCGCTGAAGTGGGAGAAGAAATGGAGAACACGGGTCTGGTGCAGGGGGCTCTTGTTGTTTCGAGTTTTTTTGAATCGGAACCCTGGACCTTGGGGAGGGGATCGAGAGGCTGGGCACTGAGGGCTTTTAAGGGCCCTTGGGAGATGATGGTATTGGCGTGCAGGGGGGTCTGGGGAGAGTGTTTATGGGGGTTACAGGCTATACCGAGGTTAGAGAGGATTTCTGATAAACCTAGGGTGATAGTGTCGACCTGATTTTCCAGGGCTGCGAGCCGTTTTGTTATGGACTCAAGGGAGGGGATGTGGGCAACCAGGGTGGGGCCAAGTGTGGTAGGGTTCGCGAGGGAGGGTTGGGCGATAGGGGTCAGGGAGAAGGACGAAGGGGGGTTCGGGGGGGGGCGGGAAGATGTTTAGACAAAGGGGAGGCAGGGAGGAGGACAGGAGGAGGTTTGGGCATGGATGAATTGAGGATTGTAGGGAGATTCGCAGGGATGAGGCTCGTTGGCTGAAGGCCAACTGTTGGCGTGGGGGTGATTGTCGTAGGAGGCTGTCGGAGACTGAGGCTGGGGGAGGTGAGGTATTTGGAGGAAGGGATAGCGGGAGGGGATTGAGTGTCCTGCTGATGTTGGGTGGCTGTGTGTGGGGGGTGAGGTATGGCTGGGTGGGGGGGGGGGCCTGTCGGGCTGAATAAGGATCGCGGAAGGGCATATCAAGGTCTTCTCTGTTAGTTGTGGTCGTGGTCAGAGGCGGCGTTGGGGCGAGGTTAGAGGGGGTTGGGAGGGCTGACCTAAGTGCGGGAAATATGGAGTCGAAAGCTTCCAGGTTCTCGTTATTGGCTTGGATGAGGACCGTGCCATTGGTGAAGATGGTCACGGTTATGAAGCCTCTACCAGCTGATCTGAATGGGAGAATCGCGGTTAGTATGCAGCTGTGGAGAGTGGAGGTTGTTTTGGCGATAGGCATCCGCGATCTAATCGTGGAGACCCAGTATTCCGTTCTTTCAGTGTGGAATATTAGGTCCATCTTCGTTGGTCCATTGGAGGCCGAGTGGTAGATGTCAGTGATTAGGGTTTCTTTATGATTGCGAATGAGTTTCTGCTTGAAAGTGCGTCGCAGCTTAGTAGAGAGGAGTGGGGGGAAAATGATGGTGAAGGAGTTCCGGCTGTGAGGTTTAAGGTGGGCAAGTGGAACTGGAGGAGGGGGTGGGGGCTGGTCCCGGGCCATCGTGGGTGAGGTGGAGGGGGGAGCCTGATTAGGTAGCTGTGTGGCGCTAGGAGCTAGGTTGGCCCGGAGGGCAAGCGACCGGCCGAAGGGGCGGCTCAGTAGGACACGTGATTTGGAATCATGTGGGGAATTGTAGGTCCTCCTAGTCCGCTATTCTGAGCAACGGCGTGCGGGAGGTGGTCGGGGCAGGGCAGATAGACCAGGTGCCTCTGCCTAGGTGGAGGAGGGAGGGGGGGATCTCATTTCCCAATGATAAGCTTCCCCGTGGCAGCCAGTAGTGTAGGGGGGGGGAAGGCTGAGCTAGTTATCAGCTATTATGGGTAAACACTTTATTAATATGTAAGATGTAGGTTGTAGAAATGACAATTTATTTATTTTCTTAATGCAACATTTGCTATCCAGTGTTAGTGAGAGTTGTCATTCTGCGCCTTTCCCATTATTCAATTCCCCCTCTTCTTTCCCTTCCTTTCCTACTCTCTTCTTTCCCTTCCTTTCCTACTCTCTTCCTTCTCTTTATTTTTTTTTTTTTTTTTTTTTTTGGAGTCCTACTTCTATTTTTTTTTTTTTTTTTTCTGAAGTGTCCCGGTTGTAAGATCTCAGGATTTGGACACACTGGCGATGGGGTACGGGCCCCTGTAACTCCTTGTGCGCCCCGTATCTTCCAGTACCTCTCGGGGTGGAAAGAGGTGATTCCGGTGGAGGCTCTAGTCAGGCGATGTCCTCTTTGGCCGCCATTTTAAAGTCAGGCACGGGGCTGGCGGAGGCAGGAGTCAATGGGCTCTAATGAGGAGGCTGGTTACTGGAGTAGTCGGGGCAGAAGCTTGGTGGTGCCCAAAATAAGAGTCAGTAACTCACGGGGTCGAAGAAGAGCAGCTGTGTAGTGGGCTCCGGTCAGGCGACGTCCTCTTTGGTCGCCATTTTAAGCCAGGCGCAGGTTCGACATCTTTGGGATTCTTGGAACTCCGGCGGGAGAGTTTATTGACTTCCAGTGATGATCGGGGTTGTTGCTTGGCGCCCTCATCCCTTTTTTGAACTTTTGGAACCTCGACGGGTGGAAGCCGAGGCTCAGGGTGAGGCTCTGGTCAGGCGATGTCCTCTAGTGCCGCCATTTTGGGGACAGGCGCGGAGGGCAGCGTCGGCGGAGAGTCCCTGGGTTCCAGAGCAGGAACTTGGATCTTCCAGGCTGGTCAGGACTCTACAGTTCAGGATTCTTTATGCTGGTGTTGCTGCAGGGTCCGGAAGCGGTCGGCTGCAATTGCGGGTGAGTGTCCTGGGGTCGCAAGGAGGGCAGTGGGCGCCGATCACCATTGAGCGTGATCAGGCGGCAGGTCTCTGCTCTCCTGTAGCGGGACAGGCTGCACTTTTCCGCCACGGATTCCGGTCGCGTTCCTGGTGCTGGGTAGCGCTGAGGGGGCGCTGGGGGGCTCTGTTTAGGTGTTTTTCAAGTGAGCCAGGAGCTCAGTTTCGGAGCTCACTAGCCCTGCGGCCATCTTGCATCCAGCATAGTGTGCATATGGCCAAGTAACAAGTCCTAAATCACAACACATGGTAGGTTGCCTCCAGCGTTCTACATGCTAAACTCATGACAGGAATTGTAGTCCTCTATCAGTGAAATGACGGCATGCTTGATGTGCCGCTCCTGGTCACAGAACATATTTATGACCACACTTGTGTCAAAAGACAGACCTAGGCCTTTATGCACACACTAGATTAGTATGAGGCTGGAGCTGAAATTAACAGCCAGGACACCAAATTCTCATTGTCTGGAAGTTGGGCAAGTGCACAGCAAACACAAGGAGATGATGGATGGAGCGCTGAAACTTTTCAGACACTCACCCCAGTCACAGATCTGGGTTGAATCCATCATCGTTCTTTAGCTCTCTTCACCACCCCAGTTCAGACATGGCCATATGCCAATCAGTCTTGACTCTGTGCCTCATGGGAACAGTCCAGCCCGAACTGCCAAGCAATGTCTTCCCTGGACCGGAAACAAGCATCCTGGGACTGGTTTCTGGGTAACACCCTTTATCAGCGATGCTAGCTTGAATCCAAGTGGCAAAGTGAGCAAGGGACCCAAGTCTGAGCACAACTGTACAAACATGCAGGGGACATTTCCTTCCCAAAAGTGATCGCCATGTATATTCCTTTTGTCTGATGTTTTCTGCAGGTAAACAAACTCTCTGGAAGCTCTAGACCATCACGAAATGCGGAAAATCTACTGCTTGAACCTCCCACTTTCAAGAAGGAAAGATCGATGGCCCAATCCTTTTCAGGCAAAGCAGTGAGAATCTAGAACTCCCTTTCGCCTCAGCTCCAGACCACCACCTCCTCCCAGGCCTTCAAAACGGACCTCAAAGTTCTCCTCCTCCAAAGACACCTCCAAAAGTAATTTCACGCCCTCTCTATTATCTGAAGGAAGACCTCCCATTATTGAAAATTCTATTCTCCATGACTATGGAAGTGCCTTCCAGGTGTGTTCTTGTGGTTGGAGTGTTTGCCATTTATTGCAGTATTATCCTTGTACCTGTGTTTGGTACTCTTTTGTAACATGCACACGCCACTTTTCTCTTGTAACACACTGTTTGCTACCTCTTACATTTTGTTGGCTTTTGACACTTGCACAAGTGCCAACCTTGCCTACATAACGTTTGCTCTTGTGCCTGAGTGTCTAGCATATATTGCAGTATTATACCTCTAATTGTACTTTGTTTTCTTTTGTAACCTGCACACTTGTCACTTTTTCCTCCTGTAATGCATTGTTTGCTACCTCATGTATTTTGTTTGCTCACAATTGTCACTTTTACCTCATGTAACTTAACGTCTGCATCTCCAGCACCCCCAAAAAAGTGTTGCTCTCTACTGAAGAAGGACAATTATCCTGAAACACGTGTCTAGAGATACACAGCACTGGCTGCACCAACAAGGGTGAAAAACGAAATCCTGACACCGAAGTAAGTGTTATCATGCACTGCATTTATTATGATGCATCAGGGCAAACTGAGTGCTGGAGTGTGATGCAGTGTGCGCCCACCCCCCTCCTGCTTTTGTAATTTGTTCACTTGTAATTTTCTCCTCATGTATCATTACTGTTCCTATTGTGAAGTGCTCTGACGCCTTTGGACAAGTTCGCGCTATATAAAAACGCATAAATAAAAAAATGTCGTGTCCCATTGGCCTAAGGGGTAACTAACTTTTATGGTCTGTTCTGGATATATAAGAACCCGGTGTGCGGTGGCCCCTCCCTCTTAGCAGCAAGTGTTTTTCTGTTTCTCTTTTCCTCTCTGCTCATCCTGATATGAATAAAGAGCCAGCAGATGGCGCAAGAATACCGTATACACAATATTATCGTATTTCCTTAGCACATGTTCGAATCACATTCATCACAGAGACAGGCTTATATCATTATTATTACAGAGTTTTGTGCAGCACGGTCTTTGCCAATAGGCCCTTCAGGGCGCACAAAACATATGTTATAGAAAAAGAACAGTTACAGTGAATTAGAATTCAGTCGGAATGATCCACAATGTGTCATTTCTTTGCTCCCCGTGAGTCTTGCATTCCGTGAGAACTTAATGTGAACAACGCAGAGTCCAAGTCTTCTGAAACAACGGTAGCAGGGTTCACCATGGGCGTTTATGATTGTTCCGGAGTCCTGGTCTCGAACCCTCAATATTTCTTAAAGGCTCGTTTGTGGATCGAGGAGATCCATTCTGTGGAGAAGAGACGTTTCATTGGCTCCTAATAGTGACGCAGAAGCCAAGCCCTTTCCCCCGATGTGTCACTGAAAACGCAGATATGTGGTTTTAAAAGCAACAGGCGCCTCCTTTGGTAAACAGCGGAGAGATTTCACGGCTGTTTTCTCGTTATGTATTGAAATGTATTAACTTAAACAAATTGTAAATGATGACCTTAACCACAGTAGACTAGGATACCCAGTCAGATACACAGACATTCTTACGGAGAAACACAAAATAATACGATGTCAAGATTGAAATGTGAATTTACATATAACATGGTTAAATGTATTTCTAATAAGAATCTGTAATGTGTGGCGTCTGAGGGTAGAGGGTGGATGGCAAACAGAAGCCACCTGAAAGCTTGGCTCGTTTTGGGCTCAAGGCTCCATCCAAGAGGACCTAGAGCTGAGCAAGAGCAGTGACTCGCCCACCTCCATGCTGCTTCAGCTTTTGCTGATGATCTGGCTGGGAGAGACAAGGATGGGAGGAGAGTTGCAGGACACAAGGAGGCGACTAGCTCTACTACTGTCCTACCAGGTATGACTTGGGAGGGAGGTGCAAGGCACAGAGATGTTTGGCATGAGCCCACTGCCTTCCAAGACATGCTGCAGTGCGGTGGTGAGATGCTAAGCTGGTGATGGTCGAACTTTAACACCCATCAGGAAGAAAAATGCAGGAGAGAAGAAAATGGCCATGCTGAGCCTACATCCTACCAAGCTTCATTTGGAAAGCAGATTGTACAACTGGGGACGGCCAGACATTTTAAACATCCCATTAGAGCCTCTCAGCACTTTCTAATCTTCTCCCTGTGAGAAGAGAAACAGAGAACCCACAAACAGAAAAGACGCCAAGAAGTTCTTGGACCAGTTCCTACTCCAGAGTAACTTGGCAGTGACACTGCCCATGAAGAATGAGGAGATGCAGCCAGAACACTGCTGGATTTTGCCTTTTTTCCAGGTAAGGATGCTGGCTTAATAAACCTTATTTTTATTTTGAACACCAGTCTCCCTGGGGTTTTCGAGCACTGTAACAGACCTCTAACTGCCTGTAGCAGTCTCTGATTCGTCAATGGCATATCATATCGCAGCATAATAACATAACACGACAAAAAAAACATAACAACATAACACATAGAAAATGTTGGCACTCCATAGTATAGAATGTCCATTGGCGGCAGGCATGGATTGGGGTGGCGGGGAGGTGGGGGGGATGGGGTAAATAAAAAATGTAATTAAACGTACCTCCTCGCCGCGTCCTCTTTGCAGCGTCCTCTTCATCGTGTCTCTCCAATCATTCCCTCCGGCCGCAACAGGAAGCACCCAGGCTCCCCTGAGCCAATCACAATGCTGCAATGCAGCGTTGTGATAGGTCTGAGCACCCTGGTTCAGCGCTCAGATGGGGAATGGGAACCTGGGCATCTTTCCCATCCAGGATGTAATGCAGCCTGGGTGGAGAAAATGCAAAGTGCGCATGAATGTTTGGCCTGCCCGAGACTGCTGGCATACCATTCATGCGCACTTAGGGAGTGAAAACCACTTAGCGGAGTAGCCGCCACTGAGAAGAGCATAACATAGCATGCAAGTCCATTATACCATAACACAACATACATGATATGCAGCCCTTAGAGAGTGGTCTGATTCGTATAAGATGTTCAGAGTCTTAAAATGTTGCTCTCATAGTTTATGTTTAATATAACTTTTTATTTAAAACAGCAGGCTCTCGGATGATTAAAGTTTTCGAGGATCTCTTTATAGTCACACTTTTGCCAAAAATTGTACTATAAGCTGTCTTGTGTGAATAAACAACAATGGTGCAAATTCAAAACAGGGTGGTTCAGGGACGATTGTTCAGTTCATCTTACTGATCTGCTTCTTTCTATTTTGACCACAATATCAATATATTTTGCAGCCACTATAAAATTTTGGCATATGCGTGCGCACCCACGCTACCTGGCACAGGAATGGGCTACAAAGGTACTGTGGTGTCAAGAACGCACATACGCTGGACAAAGTATTTCTCTTTTTTTTCTTCTTTGTACTAAGACAAACACAAGCTTCAGATACAAGCAAACCGCCATATATAAGTGCAAGGCATATAAAAGACATGGCAAATGCTAGGCATTGTAGAACGCTGTGTACAGTTACATTGTAAGCACGACAAAGTATCTCTTAAACATTACAACTGAGATGGTTGCTCACGTATTTTAACTGACATATGATTTTCTTTGTTGGTAGCAAGTCACTGCATCCTTAGTCAGCTGAGCTCGCCATAGTTACTTTTTTATCCTTTGCACCTTTACAGGGACCAATTCAAGAATACATTATGATGGAAAGGCAGACGCTGCGTTGTACAAAACAAGCAGGTCCAAGGGTCTCCAAGATAGGTCCAGGAGGCCAGACCTGTGCTAAATATTTGGGATATCCAAATGGAAGACGTCTACATGAGATGAATACACTGGATTTCAGAGGATGTACACAAAGAAAAAAGCAGCAGCAGATGTTTGGTTTTTCAAGGTGCTGCTGAATTTTAAAAACTGTTTTTTTTAGCAGATAGTTGGAAAAATGCCTCGGTCAAAGTGATAAATGCCCCCCTTTGGACAGGACACGCAGACAACCCAGACTGGAAGCAAGATGCAAGTATATGTATACCAGCCTGCAGGAGAGAGAGGGCCTAGCCGATAAACGCCACATCCACTAATCCCAACCCCAACTTGGCAAAAGATCACAGGTCTCATAAACAACTGGTTAATGTTTTAGTCTCAATCTGGTACTTACATTACAGAGTAGTCTGAAGATGGCTACTAGCAAGTACTAGTCAGACCATTGGACCCATTTTAAAAATGAGATACTCAGATTTCTGTGTGTGGCACTTCAAGTGAAACAGAGATTGCACTGTAACTATCATCCTGAGGCTTCCCGAGATGAATGGCACAATAAAATCTCGATTTGCCAAAGTCTATTCATCTACTTCTCTGAAATGGCCAAATGCTTTACCAATGGTGTTGATGCGTCTTTGAAGCACTCAATCAATTAATCAATCAGGGTATTTTAAAGTGCGCTACTCACCGGTTAGGGTCTCAAGGAGCTGCGGGGAGCAGCTCCGGTCAGACAAAGACAGCACAGCAAAGTGAGTCCCTTGCTCACTTTGCCACTGGATTCAAGCAAGCCGGGCTGAAGACGGCTGGAATGCCAGAAACAGGTCCTCGGAAGCTTGTTTGCGGTCCAGGGAAGACATGGCTTGGCAGTTCGGGCTGGACTGTTCCCATGAGGCACAGGGTCAGACTGATTTGCATATAGCCATGTCTGAACTGGGGTGACAGAGTGGGCTAAAGAACGGTGATGGATTAAACCCAGATCTTTTGACTGGGTGTGAGTGTTTGATTGATTCAGATGCTCCGTCCATCACCACCCCCTTTTGTACCGGTTAGACAAAGAGCCAGGTCTTGAGGGCCTTTCTGAATATGTGCAGCATGGGGGCACATCTGATGCAGATCAGGAGCTCGCGCCAAGTCCTGGAAGCGATGTAGGATAAGGTTCTTCCACACCTTCTAGCTCTGCCGATGTGCGGGGGTACGTCGAGGTCGACGGATCTGATGTTTCTCTTGGGTATGTGGAAGGAGATTCTGTCATTGAGATATTGGGGTCCGGTGTTGTGGAGGCATTTGTAGGCGTGGGTGAAAATCTTGAAATTTACTCTTTTCTCGATGGGGAGCCAATGGAGTTTTTGCAGGTGTCGGGTGATGTGCTTATGTCAAGCGATTCCGAGGACGAGTCTGGCTGGGGTGTTCTGTATGGTCTGGAGTTTGTGGAGCAGAGACTCGTTAATCCCTGCATAGAGGGTGTTTCCATAGTTCAGTCTGCTGGTTATGAGTGCATGGGTGACGTTATTCCTTGATTCGGGGCGGATCCATTTGAAGGTGTTCCGAAGGATGCGGATGGTGTTGAAGCAGGTGAAGGTGACGGCGTTGACTTGCCGGGTCATCGAGAGGGAGGAGTTGAGTACAATGCAGAGGTTCCGGACGTGGTCCCTGTGGATGGAGGGCTGCCGAGAGCAGTGAGCCACCAGGTGTTGTCCCATGCAGTGTGGGAAGGTCCAAGTACGAGGACCTCTGTTTTCTCCAAGTTGAGCTTCAAGATGCTGCTGTTCATCCAGGATGCAACATCCTTCATTCCTTCCTGGAAGTTGAGTCTGGTGGCGATAGGGTTCTTGGTGAGGGAGAGGATGAGCTGTGTGTCGTCGGCGTAGGATACTATCACTGCCTGCAGTGCCTGAAAAAGCGCTTGTAAACATCACAGATGACATGATACTTGATATGTGCAATAGATTAGCTGATGTAGTGCATTCTGTTTCACACCAGGTTGGAGCAGTGCCACCATCTTTACCCTGGTGACTCGGTTCTGATCAAACAGCACTTGTGAAAATTTTGGCTGGAGCCAAGATAGAACGGTCCCTACCAAGTAATGTTTCTCACACCCAGTAAGTGAGGTATCCATATAAAGAAGTAGTGTTCTTTGAGCCAAGTCTGGGAGCTTCTGTGTCCATACGTCCTCAAGGACCAGAGGGAGGTGATGTACAGAAAACTCTCTCACCCATACAAGTTCCTGAAATCTCACAAAGGGGTATGGAAACACCCACTGAAAATGAAGAATTGAGAGTTGAAATTAAAGGAACTGCTGAAGCATCATGAGAACAACTAAATCATCCAGATGAAGGGACAAGTGTGAGAAGAGAAAGACCCCCATGAAGATCGGAATGGCCAAATGGTAGGAGGCAATTGCGATCTAGTGTGCCAGTTGAATGCATACCACAAACCATCATCAAGGAAACAGAATCTAGTGGTAGAAGCGAGACTGAAGAAGATCAACAGATGCCAAGGACATCCAGGACAGCCAGAGTACATATTGTAGATATTCTGCACCTGAGTCCCCATGCCTAATGCATTAGATCAAGAGCCTAATGAACTGAGATCAGACACATTTGAACCTCTATGATATGCCACACTAAAACAGGATTCATTTAAGTAAGATTTCTGAAACAACATTACCACTAAGAATTTGACAAGCACTATTTAGTGAATTCAAACCTGAAAGAACTGATGTTAAAATTGATGACCTGTTTCTGAAGCAAAATGATAAGAACCTATGATAAATGATTATGACAAATATTCTCTAAGAAAGACAATCATAAAAAGAATTTCCTAGGGCCAAGGCTGCAGTAGATGAGTAGGGATAACCTTTCTAGAAGAAGACAGAGTAGTGGTAGGGACGTTAATCATCAAAGGTTTTACTCATTTGCACAAGTAAAATTCAACGCAGAATATGGAACCTGACTGCTGCTATATTCTACTAAAGGACTGACTGCTGACATGCATGTGTCCTTACCAAGGCTAAGTGTAGGATAATCACCTTAATCGTTGTTGTGCTAACATTTATAGATCTTTTAATATGAATATGTTTTACCCCGGAGATAGAAAAACTTAGATTAACACCTGCGCCTACATCACTTGCACACACATTAGATGAAGAAGAAATTAAAATCTTCATTTACAGATGTCTCAATAGGAGATATATCAATAAATCTTAATTCTACATTACTTCAGAAATACACTCAAACTTTAGATACTAAGGATTGTTATGTCTGTGCACACTTACCTTTGTCAGCTTCAGAAGGTCTGACATATCACCACATCCTACTTTCACATGTAATAAAATGTAATATTTAATATAGTTTATTTTATAGACAGGAACATTTTGAATATCATTTTCCCCTGCAGAAAAGATTGAATCCTCATCCACAAGCAAAAGAAATGAAAATAATTGCAATCTTCAGGTCTGCTATAGTTATAGACACCTTCATGGCATATGAAAAGAACTTATCTTGTTTATTGAGAACCTTAGAAAAGAAGTTTATTTTAACACTAGAGGAAAGAAGAGCTCACATATTACAAACACTGAGGATGGTATTTTAATGAATGCTTGGAAAAACGGATGAGGATAAATATAAGAAGAAAGTTATATGTCCTAGCTTAGAATTAGAAAGACGACAAAAAGGACATTATGTGTTTACAAAAAGAGAAACCTGTTTAGAGAGACACATTGGGATTCATAGATGTGAATGTACATTTGAAGTTTTGAAAGGGCTGGTACAAATTTTGCCTGTGAAAGAAGCAATTGTTTCCAGATTTTGTGTTTGTTTGTGGACAGAATGCCTATTTCAAGTCACCTGCCAATTGGGTGGACGTTTTCTATTTACCTTTATTATTTCCTAAAATCTATCATGTAAATAGCATAGATATTTTAACAATGACACCACCCCATAGATATGCCTATAGTATTAGTGAAGTGACTCAATTAGTGGGAGACATATTTGGGGAAATCATTCCACCAGTAGGAGTAGTTCTAAACAATGAGAACATTAGAAAGTTATCTACTGTAGTGGACAAACTGGCTACTACTACATCTGGTGCTTTGTAGTTAAGCAAGAATTAGAGGCTATTAAATCAATGGTTTTGCTAGATCAATTAGCTGTAGATATATATTATAGATAAAGATGCGGTGTCTGTAAAATGTTGAAGTCTCAACATTGCTTCTCATACATACCCGACGAGAGTAGAAAGATAGAAGAATTTGCAAAGAACATTTCTGACCTGAAGCAGGAACTTGAACCTTTAGAAATCGCTAGCGTATTGGGGACTCTAGGCAATGGAGTTTTGGTTATTGACAATTGGTTTTCAATGGTAAGAGGAGGACATTTTATAGTCATATTAAAATATGTATTAATCATTGTCATTTGTTTAATATACTTATGTGCTCTGTGTAAAGGATTTAGATGCTATTTAACAAGGAAGAAGAATAAAGACGGCGAAAGGCAAGTCAGAGAAGAATTTGAAATAAAAGAGAGACCCAGAGGTGTTTTGAGGCATGGGCAAAGTGGGTTCTGGACCAGGGCCCAAGCCTTTCAGGGGCCCCCTGATTAAGCCAGCTCTGTTCTGCAGATAGTCTTGCCCTGGTGACATAGAATAAATCTTAAACAGATTGTTTTAAATACTGTTTTCCTTTAATTTATTATAATGTAGGTTGCATATGAGAGTCTATTACAGACATTTTGTAGAGAAATGCTGTGTTTATGTTTCACGCAAAGTCCATAAAAAGTTTCTTTTAGATCAAAACAGGACCTCACATTTGAGAAATGAGAAGGTGTCACCAAGATCATTTGCAGTAATATTAGTGAGCTGCTGCTGTGTTACAATATTGAAAACACACATCAATATCCTAAATATTAGATGTAAACACTTTTAGAATTTGGACAAGTGAACTTGTGCTTTGTGAGTGACCTGTCCCAAGAGGGCATTAAAGAGCTGAAATTGGATCGAAATTCAAAGTTGTTCCAAGCAGGGACCCCAAAAATGCTTTTGGGCCAGGGCCCCAAAACCCTAAAGATGTCCCTGAGCATAGAGAATATAAGAAATTGAAAGAAGCTGAAACATTGAGTAATGTAAACTCAGCAAAGGGAGAGAGCACACTCTATTCATTTGCGAAGAAGAAATTATTTGCAAACAAATAACGCTTTTTATTAAAAGTGTGTAGAACTCTATGTTTAAATAGCATATATACTAGATGCAAATTTAAATCAGCATGAGTGCAGATTTAACTTAGATTAACTTCTGATGCCATATTAATGGAGGTTTCACTTTAACATTGAAAGGCCTGTTTTCTACATTGAGTTGTTGTTTTGCACACAATGTTTTTTTTTTTACTTTGCTGCAGATGTTATAATTGCTCAGAAGCCTTTTGTTAGTTAGTAAATAGGCATTTGCTTTGTATGGGACAACTGATAGTGAGGTTCTCACCAGGAGAAGAGGAGGAAGCAGGAAGGGTGACTCATGAAAAGAACTGACTGGACCGTTAATTGTGGACCATGTATCTTTTGAAGGATTAACGTCTCTAGACCATTGTGCAGAATTGGGATGATGGGGAGATTACCTATTCACAGGAGCTTACAGAAATCCTATTGTCTCCCCGGCCTACAGCCTACCGAGGAGTAAATGGCTTAAACCTATTTGCCTTATCCTTGGCACAAGGGTTGCCATTGAAGCCTTGAGGATTTTACAGACAAGTCCTCAGTATGCCACTGTTATTGCCACCGCCAAATTCCTAGGGTGGGCGTGGAGGATTCGGGCTAATAAACTCAGGGTTCACTGATCTGGTCTGTCTAAAGTGACTTTAGCCGTGGGGTAGCATGAATTGTCTACACCGTCTTCCATCTGTATAAAGTGTTAGATGCTGTGTGTCTTTCCATTTTCAATTTTAATTATCTACCACGCAATAATAATTGTTTTATTTAAGAGTCTTGGATTGTGGTTTAATACTTATTTAAAGAAATCTCTGTGTATGTTTTAATTATTCATACCAATGTATTTTTTATGATCTCACTTTCTATTGTTTGTAAATGTCTTTTATGGTTTTGCAATCGAAATAAAGACTCTGTGATGATGATGATGATGAGAAATCCTATTGGATGATGCGAAAGATGAAAGAAAACATGTTGCCACCTAGAATATTGTGTGTTCATATTAGAGTGTGTTCCTAGAGCAGAGTGGGGCTTCTCTCACTCGCATTTGCTGGAGACTCATCTTGAGTTTCTTGAGACTATACATCTCTACATGGGAGGCCGCTTAGCCTAATTTCTGATGTCTGCTGAGTTATAGCTTACAACACTTTCCAGCTTAATATGTAAAGTCTTTCTGCTTATGATTCGATTTCCTCATCTGTACTCTTTATTGGGTATCTGTACTGACACCTTATTCTATTTTATTCCAATTTGATTTAGATTAGGGAACACAATTACTGTATTATTAGCACATTGACTGTAAATGTAACAAATATTGTATTCTTTCTTATATTGAAATATAGATTAGTGGATTATATTAACTTTCGATGCTGATACTTAAAAGATTAATAATCTTTGAAAAAATAATGAAAAGCTAATAAAATTGAAACTAAAACACTTCAACTCATAAAAAGTAATCTCTTTATTGACTGTACTAAAAGTCTTTACTTCTCCTTGTCCAGGAACAAAGGTTTATACGACAAGTGGCAGGGGTTATTTAATGATGAGCTATAGAAAACATTGCTACATCACAAGCTCACCACCTCTGGCAGTTCTCAGCACACTTGCAGCCAAGATACCATTACGATGCACACTAAGAAATGCAAAAAAAAAAAAAAAGGGAGGAGACCTTTTTCATCTATTCACCCAGGAGCTGGAACAAAATCCCTGTTTCCATTAGGACTGCCCCAATGCTCCTCCAATTTAGGAAAGAGCTGATGACTTACTTTGCAAAGGAAAACTCCATCACAAAAGAGTAACCATCCACAAATGCACTGTATATCCTATCATTTGTTAACTGTGCGCTTTTCTTTTATCATGTACATTGATCTGCTACCTTTTTGGTAAGTTTGTGCTATAGAAATACCACAAACTTACCAATGATGATATGTCCGGCTGGACATATCATTCTAAAAATATAGATTTGATTTCGTCTATATTTATTGAGTGTGAATTGAAAATTGCATGGGACCACTGTTGTTTTAGAAAATAGAAATGCCAAAAACATATATACAATCATATGATAGTAGGTTCTATATATAGGAATAATCTACCTATGTTTGCATACAGCATTTGTCATGCAACTCACAACATAGACACTATAGGAAAGATTTGCTATCAGGGTGAATCCAAGGATTCCAGAATGAAGGGTGCTGAATAAGGGCGTGTGAAATTCATTTAATTTCATTTTGAGTAATTTTGGAAAAAATTAAATTGCATCAACTGCTGATCTGACATTTTGTGCTGTTTTCTAGTGTGAAATGCATACTCACTTCAATTTTAGACCAGAGGTGCAGACTTCACACTGAAAGGAGTACTGACAACAAGAGCCTCTTAGATTCTCTCCATTTGTTTTGTTCCAGTGCTCCCATGAGAGCAATTTTACCTGCATGACTCCCAATTATGCTAAGTCGCATAATAGCATAAATTCACGAACTGTTATGTAAAAAGCATAACGTGAAAGGCCCAAAAAGTACACCAGTGAAATCGAAATTCCACCTTGGTCTAGGACTGTGTGGGGGGAAAGTGAGGGGTAAGTATAAACAGCAAAAAAATGCTTGCCTCGGAAGAACTACCTGCAGTAACAAGAGAAAACAAAGGTGCACTGGAGGGGAAGTGAGTGTGAAAAAGAACATGGTGTCCGACAACGTGCTTAGTTGCCAGGCAAAGTCCATATGTAAGTGCAGCCTTTGCATACTACTCTGTCAACCATGAACGGAAAGAGGAATCGAGTCGCCATCTTAGTTATAACCATCAATTCCCTTCACGGTGAACCTCCGCCATCTTGGAGAGGTTAAAACACTGATACTTGCATGCATGCTTCTCCGAGCTCTATCTTCAAGGCAGCCACAGAAGCCATGTTACCTTCTTTTTTAGGTCTTGCGCCTAGCGTTGCACTGGGCAGCAGTGCTCAAGCAGCCCAAGACATTTAGTGGGTGAAAAATGGGGATGTGAGGCTGCCCTAGGAATGACACACTCTCTAGCCTGTGCCTTTCCTTCTGTGGCACGTTATTGGCTTTTGCGTGGTTTTTTGAAAGCCAGCACGCAATAGGCCAAAGGCGGGCGCGTTGCTCCACCCAGGGCCTATTGGTGTCTATTTCGTGCACCAAGCGCGCAATAGACACCAATAGGCCATGGCTCGCAGTGGCACGCGTGCGCGCACCACTCACGGGCGTGTTAGCTTGCACTCAGAACAATAAGAGTGTACCAATAGCTAAAAATTATGCAGTATGGTACATTTAGCAGTTTCTGTCTATTGGGGGTGACATCACTCAAATCATTATGCCCATGACATGGCATGCTTATAGCTCTAGCAACCCGTCCTCCTATATGTCTGCCAATAAAAGAGCACCAACAGTGACAAATTGTGTGGTAAGTTGTTCTATTTCTGTCCATTGGGGTGGACATTATTTCAATCATTATGCTTATGCCATGAAATGTATATACAAAATATTATTATTTAAAAATTCTTACACTGTAACAAGCAAAAGAGCACCCTTTCCAACCACTCTATTGAGGTGGGTAAAGTGACGATACGTGGGACTCCAACTCCCATGACCCTCTTGTGTCACGTGATCATGCGCTCTCGCTTCAAGCCAATTTCGTGAAACAACGGATCATTTCCATTCCATTCACTCTACTGAGGAGGACGAAGCAATGACAAGTGGAACTCCAACTCCCATGAGTGTCGTTTGTCACGTGATCGAGCATGCCTGTGTCACGTTAATCACATAATCAGGTGCACACCAGCGTGTTCCCTATCGTTCTGTCCTCTATACCGAAGTCTCCTGAGGTCCTGCATCATCAGGAGGCGACTGATGACCAAGTAGGTGCAAAAGCAGCATGTAACTTTTGATGACGTGAGTAAACATCAAACTCTCTTCACCATGGGCACTTCCACCAATCTTTTTGTCAACATGTTAATTCTTAGCTCTTTCTCTTCCCTATTGCAGTGTGTCACTACAAGGCCACCATCATCGTACTCCTCCATGAGGTGATCCCTAGTTTAGCTAAGGGTACGTGAATGGATTTTGTATGATAAAGCCACGCATGTTTAGGTGTGATCACTGTCAACATGTTTTGCACACTGTTGTGCAGTGATTCATGGAATGTTCCCCTAAACTGTTCCACATAAATGATTTCAACTAATCATAGTAGAATACAAACCAGCCGATTCGTGCATGCAGCATGAATTTTCTCATCTGATTGAACATCTCCCTATTTCCTGAGACATTGTCCCCCAGGATTTTATTTTGTGTTAATTTCTGTTTGTCATTTGATTTATTATTTTTTTAAATGTATATGTTGCTACAGCACCTCCAATAAGAAATGCTGAAGAAGTGCTTCTACATATATACAGAACATGCAAACAATTACCATTGAGTATTTGATGCATTGTACATGTGTGTATAAAGTATCAGAAAGAGATTAGGGATCCTCGGTCCTGAAGAAAGCTGCAGACCCTGGACGGGGCATTGGCTGTGTCGACCCACAGATGTAGGAGTAATCATTACTCCTAGACATCACCTTTTCTTTTCATCATATTGTCACATCCTAAGTAGGTACTTCCTGTTTGGGGGTGCCCAAGATGTGTTTCCTCATTTGTCTTTGGATCCTAAGCACTCATCCATTTGGGCTCCCTGGAAACTAGCGGGTGATACAGCAGGCGCTAGAATTCTTTCTGGCGAGCACGGCTGGACAATGATAAAGCCTGACACCAGCAGTGTGTGAGCCCATACCTTTCAATATATGAATTGACTCACAGAGTAATTAGATTATTGACAGTCCAGGATCCTTTAGTGATTAACAGAAACTAACAAAAAACCTAAGGTTTTCTGTAAATAGACAAATAGTACACACTTTGGCCTGACCTCATCGCATTCGTCTTGCTGTGTTATGTAGTGAAGAGGAAAGATACACATGTAGACTGCCCAATTTTATCCTCTCGCTCCCCCCGACCCCTACATTTGTGTGGTGTCATATTTTTAGCATAATCAGATTTAATCTGTTCAAATGGTTTGAGCCTCTAATGGTCATAGTATTCACCTGTTCTCTTCCTAATTGCCATCTATGGTATGATACAGCAGTTAGTACTGAAGTGAAAGGCCAAGATTGTTAATGAATGGAGTAATAAGGGAGAAATCGTCATCAGCCCCCTCTTGCTGCCACTTTATACCAAGTCTCCAAAAAAGTTCTGGGAACTGGCATGGGTACAGATCCCATGTTCTGTGTTTCATAGGCAGCCAGTGGATCTTCCAGATGTGACAGCCAACCAATAAAAAACCAATATTCCTCACACTATTCTATTCTATGAAGTATCTGTTATGGGCTGCTTTGTAATCGTCAGATTCAGGTCTTCATCCTCCAACTTCTGGTTGTCTACAGGTAATGAACCTGCCACTCTTAGCTTTTTTTGCTGCCGTGAAGAAGGTCTCAATCATTTTCTGTAATTTGGAGAGTGTCCCCTGCATTAAGAATAGGATTATAGGAAGTGTAGAGATTTTTTAGTGCTGCCAGTCTGCATGTCAATGACAGGCCACTCGACTGCAAGCATTGTGTGCCTCTTTGGACCCTCCAAATGCAGTTTCTACAACTCATTTGTAATCTTTTGTCATGGCAGGCTGCAATTTTGATGCCCAGGAATTAGACATCATGTGTTGCCTATTGGAGAGGGAAACAATTCCAAATCTCCTTGTTGTGCTGAGAAGGGATATTGGTATTCAGGATTTGAGTTTTCTTAATATTTATTTTAAAGCCTGAAATGCTTCAAAACAGGTCCACTTCGCAAAGCACCATCAGGAATGAGTGGGTCTGGTTGGGTACTCCCAGGAGAACGTCATCCATGTAAAGGCAGATCTTATTTATATCCTGCCCTATTTTAACATCTCCTCTGTCAGGATTCGCCCTCACCCTTTGAGCCATGGGTTCCATGTACAGCTGGAAGGTTTCCGCCTCTCCCTCCTGCTTAGGCCCAAGCTTTGTCACAATACAGCCCAGTGCCTCCCTCCACTACTGATCAATGGTTGGATAGATGGATGACAGAACCATGCATGCTAATATGTATGTATATGGGGTTTTTTCACTGAAAAAAAGAAAGGATACAGGAATGTTATAGTTAAATCGGTGAAATTCAGCAATTATAGTCACCCGAGTTAACTATAACTTACGCCCTGCAATGCACTGCTTATGACCTCACATTTTACATGACTTGGTCAGTGACATCACTGATGACATCTCAAATTACATCACTGGTTACATCATCCAGTGATTGTGAGTTTTTTCTGAATGTTAATGGGTGCTAAACATATATACGAAGTTAGTATAATGAGTGATACAATTTCTACCATATATTGCGTGAATGGATGTTTGACTGAATCTGAGTTACATTATGGGTGTAAGAGTGTGTCTGTGAATGCCTAAATGGGTGAATAAGTGTGTGTATGAGTAGCTTTATAGCTGAATAAGTGGGTGAGTTAGTAGCTGTATGGGTGAGGGAGTGGCTGTGTGACTGTCTGTATAGCTGAGTGAGTGGGTGATTGAGTTTGGAGATGGGGTGAGTAGCTATATGGGAGGCTTTGTGAGTGGCTCTATGGAATAGTGATTGGGTAAGTAAGTGGCTGTATGGGTGAGTGAGTGGTTGTTTCAGAAGGTGTTTGGTTAAGTGAGTTAAGGCGGTGAGTAAGCAGGTGTGTGAGTGCTTGTATCAATGTGTGAATGGCTCTGAGTAGTTGTGTGGGTGCGTGAATGGTTGTATGGGTGAGTGAGTGGCTGTGTCAGTGACTGCATGGGTGAGTAAGGGACTGTGTGAGTAGGTTTATGGTTAATGAGTAGTTGTGTGAGTGGGTGTGTGAGGAGCTCTATGGATGAGTGAGTGGGTGTGTGAGTGAGTGTATGAGTGGCTATTTGGGTATGTGAGTGGACCTGTGGGTTATTCTGTCAATGTCATCAGTCATGTCATTTGAGATGTCTTCAGTAATGTCACCAGTAATGTCACTGGTCATGTCATGAGTGATATACTATGTGAGGTCATAATCAGTGCATTGTGGGGGCGTAAGTTATGGTTAGCTCGGTAACTATAACTGCTGAATTTCTCTGGTTTTGTACGAGTGGAATCTGAGCCTAACTATAATGTCCTTGTAACCTTTGTTTTTTTAAATTAATTTCTATATTTTTTTCACAATTCTATTTCCTAACTATAATTTCACTGTAACCTTTGTTTTTGTGAGTGAATTTCTATGTATTTTACAGGTATTTTCCAAATTATGATGTCCCTGCAACTTTTGTTTTTTAAGTGACTTTACAAGGTATTTTAAAATGTATTTCCTAACTGTAACCTGTAACCTTTGCGAGTGGGTGTGTGAGCGGCTTTATAGGTCGGTAATTGGGTGTGTGAGTGGCTGTATGTGTGCATGAGTGGTATTGTGGTGTGTGGTTGTGGTTGTATGGTCTCTGAGTGGGTGTTTGAGTTGCTGTATGGGTCTGGTACTAGGTGCATGAGTGGATGTATTGGTCTGTGAGTAGGTGTGTGAGTGTCTGTAGGGGTGTATGAGTGGGTGTGTGAGCATCTGTAGTGGTGTGTGGGAGGCTGTATGGGTGTGTGAGTGGCTGTATGGATGTGTGAGTGGCTGTATGGGCCATTGAGTGGGTGTGTGATTGTCTGTATGTGGAATGAGTGGGTGTAAGTAGTTTTGAGGGTGTGTGAGTGGATTTGTGATTGGGTGTGTGAGTAGCTATCTGGGTGTGTGAGTGGGCGTCCTAGTTTCTGTGTGGGTGTGTCAGCAACTGTGTGAGTAACTGGGCCAGATAGAAACCTCACCTGCCACTTTATCCAACAAGAGTCCACTGTTTTGTAGAAAATAGCTACCCAACTGGAGTGCTTTCTATTGATTAATGAGTAAGTGCTAACTTGTTGTGTAAATGTCTAGTGCATGTTCTACACTACATCTGCATAATGGACCATGAGGAAATATATCCAGTGACCTTGTGTGTGTTTCAGTAATGTGACTTAAAGCAGGCTGATGCTTTGGTCTGTTGTGACATTTAAAGCTGGGCTAAGGCACTGTTCCATGTAAGTAGCAATTGTTATATGAAGATGGAGTAGTCATTTGGAGCATGTGCATAATTATTTACCCCATCTTCAGTCATTGGGATAGAATTAAACCTTTCTCAGCTGCATCTCTCCATGTGCCGATGTCAGTAAGCCTAAGCAAATTGATAATAATGGTAACTTACAAAGATTCAATGCGCACTGTTGAAAGTACAAAATTACCTATAGTTCATGAATCAGTTCCGGGGCGAGGAATCTATCACTTCTGGCACAGGGTCAGGAATAGCAGAGCTCATGGGTATGTAGAGCCAGCCCTCCAGTAGGATCGTAACTTGGTCTCGCAATCACTTTAACTAGCTGTATAACACCTTAGCTGCTTTGGAACGTCCAGCTCCAGTGCTGAACGTTCCATTGCGCAGGTGCAGCTGGAACGTCCAACGGCCGACGGCAGCACTCCCGAGGTAGTGGTGCCGTCGGCCGCTGGTATAGGCGCAGCACTTAAGAGGTTAATAGCTGTGTCAGTGCTTGCACTTTAGAAGTCCTTTAGAGCGAAAACGAAGGCAGCTATAATCTGGTTTTATAAATGCACCGTTGACAGGTGGAAGGTAAGCACTGTGCACGAGGACATCTCCCACCTCATTGGGGAGAGTTGAAGTGTTTGTGCAGATGGAAATTGATAACAGCAATAGAACAAGCATTTGCAATGCAATAGGTCTCTCATTTGCAAGAGTTTGAGCTATTGGCATTGTAAATGACAATGCCTTTTATTTATGTGTTTTGAAAACCTGCAAGCATTAGGTAAACACGCACTTTGTACTTGTAATCATTGCTTACGAGAAGCAAGTTTGAAGTGTCTGCACCTCTTTTACTGCCAGCCTTGCTTCTCATAAGCAATGACAACAAGTGCCAATAGCTCAAACTCTCACAAATGTGAGACCTATTGCATTGCAAATGCTTGTTTCATTTTGTACACTGATTTGCCTGTGACCATGCAAGCTTGTGTAGTCCTTTGAAGCTTATTCTTGGGTGAGTCCTAAGAAAACCACAGGCTGTGTTCCACACATGGAAGGGCGGATAGACTTCCCTGAACAATATACAAACTTCGACTGACTGTTTAAGAAACACTGCGTCAACACATCTGCATGCATCAGGCAGGAAATTAATACTTTTGTAAAACACATGACAGTATTCCCCAGCAAAATCTCCTTTGACAGACCTCATTACTTCTGCTCTCTTTTTTCAGCTTTAATCATCTTTATGGAGTACATTCTTTCTAGTCTACAAGAATTTAGGCAGTCATTATTTTTTTCTTCTCTCAAAGCATCTGACATAGGGTTAACCGTGCCTCCTACTGAGAACCCTAAATTTTAAATAAATGAAATATCAAATCATATGAAATGCTATACTGACTATAATCAGTTCATTTCTTCTAACTGTTTCCTCCTGTTTGGTTGGAGAATAACGAGCTGCGGCCTATGGTTGCTCAAAGCTACTACTGCATCTGCTCTGTCAATGCTGTTTTATTTCATTTTCTGCATGTCAATCCTTTATTACTTTCAAGCATCTTCCTATGTTGCTTTGCTAGGGTTAAATGTTTTGTTTCTGCCTGGAAGACAAATCTGTATTTGTAAGACTTTCCAGGCCAACAGTGGTGTATTAGGTTACACTCATACAACAGGAATGACATAGAGAACAGTGCAACAAGTCCAGTAACCCAATACAGCTTTCCAGTTAACAGCCACACCACCACTGACATCCCAACCAGCATCCGAGAACCTGCAGACAGTTCTCCAGCTCACTTGGCCACCACACCTGAACACCACAGAGAAACCATCCATGGGCTCAATACACTGGTTAGCCAGATTAGAAACACGTCCTACAGAAGCACTTCAAACATCGCCAGCAGACCAATGACCTTGAGATTGTCCACAGTAATTCTCTTGTGATGATTACCACTTATGAATAAATATTCCTCAGTTGTAGAACTCACAACATGGTGTTGATAATCAGTAACTAATTAACAACAGTGGATAAAATAATTCACACGTCTGCCAATAATATATTCTGGGGCATATTCTCAAGAATGTGTGATAAACATCGCAAAAGTTACTTAACACAACTTCCAACATCGCAGTCTGTCATGGGAAAATTACGCTGTGTTAACCAAGCATTCTCAATATGGTGGTGCGCATCAACTGTTCGCATTAAAATCAACGCCACGCGGCAAAAATGCGAATGCAAAAAAAGCTGCGATGAGGCCAATTGCGATACTAAAATCAGCAAAAACCAGCAACTGACCTGCAATCCACACGCGTCAGGTCAAAGAATCACCATAAAAGTATAAAAAGGCTGACTAACAAATGACAAACAACAGCAAAGCACAATGGATGTTGCCAGAGCAGGTATGGCGGAGAATCATAACCCCACAAACCCCCCGGAGGACCTGCCTGGGACCTCGGGGTCAGGGAAGGCCAAGGAGAAGAAGAGTAGGAAGAAGCGCTTCAGTCTTCAGGAAAAAAGGATCCTGCTAACGGACGTTGTCGAACACCATCAACAACTGTTTGTTACCTCCACTGTGTCATTGCCAACCAAAAATGGACTATGGCAGTCCATCGTGAACAAGGTGAATGCAGTGGGAGTGCTGAACTGAAGAGGAAAATAGAAGATGTCAAGAGGCGCTGGAATGACTTCAAGCACAAAACCAAGCTGAAACTCACCAACAACAGGAAGGCAGCAATGCAGATTGGAGGTGGGAGTCCTGCGCCACAGGAGGAGCTGGACGACATGGAGGAAATGGTGTCCACAGTCAAACAGTGGGGAGATTGTGACTTGAGTCGGGGGACCTGACACTGCTCAACATGACCAGACACAACAGCAACAGGGTGAGTAACGATCAGGGAGTGGGGGGACAGGAGGAGATGGGCACAATGGCACACATGCACAACTGAGCTGAGCACATCTGCGGACAAACCATGCCCCAGGCTCCAACTCCCACCAAGAGACCAATGTACACAAGTATGAGCATTGTATAAGCACAGAAGTCAAAGACACATCGCAGAAAAGTGATAAGGGGCAGCAAAATAGAGCAGCAGCGGCCACACCCCTGAAATGTAGCACACACACACATAACAGGCAGAGCACAGCCACACTGACAACAATGTGGCACAAAACCGCAACACGTAGACACTGGCCAATCACAAGTGGCATTGTAGGGAAATGTGAGATGACTATGTACAAGTGCAAACACACACACGTCTGTTGTTGAAATGTCCACTGTCCCCTATCAAATAGGCAGCTCCTCACAAACAGCCATGATGTACACAGTCATGCAGTCTGTATGTAAACATGTACAATGCCACAACACACATGTGAACACGTTGTTAAACTGCATCTCCCCTTCACATTTCAGAGGGACAATCAACACCTCCTGCAGAGCAGCCCAAACCTCTCTTCTCTGATGATGAAGAGGACCACCACAGCTTCGACTCCCTCTAAGAGGTCATTGACAGCCTCAGAAGTCCACCTCAAGGAGCAGGGCAGCCCAGCAGCAACGAGGAGACAACACCCCCTGCACAGACCACACAGCAGGCAGCACCCACCACCACGGCTGCCTCCCAGGACCCCCACGAAGACCACATGGCCTTCCAAAGCTGTATGTTGGGAAGCCAGGAGCAGCTGTCTGAACAGGTGTGGTGGGCTTCGACTGCATGGCAGACAAACTAGATGCCATACGTGGGGGTCTAAGTCCCATCGGGGCCACTCATAGTCCCTAACGGACACCCACAGTCCACTCCATGATCTCCAATGAACCATGGCTGACATTTTCAGAGACAAGAATGACTGACTAGTCAGAGTGGCTCTATCGAGCTCGCCTGGGAGGTAGGAAACATGCGGAGGCTCATGGAGACCATGGAGCGGCCCAATGCGGCAAGAGCGGCTGCATCGCTGCACACCAGTGTAGCTGGGCTCCTCAATGACCTCAAAACCATCCTCATGGCATTACTGCCACAAGGCCTGGTGCTGATGCATGCTGCTGCTACCACCACATACACATCTCTGCCCCCTGAAGTGTCAGTGCCACACCGTGCAGCAGATATTCCACCTCTGGCCCCTGAGGTGTCACTGCTACACAGTGCTAGATAAAGGCCAGCACCACCCACACATGAGGCACAAGGAACAACAGAGGACAAAGAGGCGCATGAAAGCGCCATTGTGGTAAGGAGACAGTAGCATTCACCTCCACCATATGCCGGTTTCAGCTCGGTTCTGCCCTCCACATTATCAACTTCCACTGTCCCCCGATATACTCTGTGACACCCACAATGGCTGGTATACACCCACACCACACTCATCCAGCATACACGTCACAGCACATGTGACCCTGCCAATAAAAAGAGCCAGGCGCACATGCACAACGCCATTTCCACCCTCTCACGCGGTTTATCCGTGTGGTGTACATATAGGCATGGGGGCCCAGGGGCCTGAGACATTTCATTCCGCAGGCCCGGAGGTGACATGATGGCGTCTGCACCACAGTACTCAATCATAGAGGGTCCATGACTAGCGGGGCACAGACTTGGTGGCACCAGATGCACTGTAGCCGGCACAGGCACACCACTGCTGGACGGTGACTTTCGGTGCACTGAGGTAGGGGCACCTTAAGGGCTGAGCGGTGTGCAGCCTGCGATGATGTCCCGTCCCGGTGGTCCGGATGGCTCAGGTTTTGTGTGCTCTGCTGGACCGCAGTGTAGGCCTGAACCAGCGGGCAGAACGGGCCTACCACCACGTGGCATCACCTCCAGGATCACAGAGTTAGTGGCACCCATGAGGCTGAGCAAGTGTGCAGCCTGCGATGATGCCGGTTCCACCAGTAAGTCCTCTCCAATGGAGAAATCAAGACCTAGCACCAAATGTGAGACCTGGTAGGTTGCGGCGGGACTGCATGATGTGGGGGGTGCCATGTCCACCGGCCCCGGGCTAGTGGCTTGCAGTGACACGTGGTGGGCCCTCTTTTCTACACGTCGGTGGCGGAAGGTGAGCAGTGAGACCTGGGTGCACAGGTGCAGGCATGCACTGCTGTGCGGATGGCGGGACTGGGGTGCAGCTGCCTAGGTGCGCAGGGGTGGGCAGGCACCGCTGGGCGGCATGAGGGTCTGGGGTGCAGCTGCATGGGTGCGCTGGGGCAGACAGGCGATGATGTTGTGTGCAATTGTATTTACTTTGCCATTCATGTATCTGGACTCTGTTTCAGATGATGGATCTGTTTCAGATTTGGGACCTGGTGAACTGCACTACATACCGGAACGTGGTGGGAGACACACCAGTGACAGCAGGTTATCACTGTGGCCTGGGTGTGCAGTGTCAGCACTCTATCTCCCTGTCCCTCTCTAATTTTCTCTGTGTTTCTCTCCCCCTCTCTGTCGGCTATCTCGCTCGCCCCCTCTCTGCCCGCCTATCTCTCTCTCCCCCTCTCTGTCTACCTAGCTCTCTCCTCCCCTCTCTGTCCGTCTATCTCTCTTGCCCCCTCTCTGTATGTCTATCTCTCCCTCTCTCTCTCTCTTTCTCTCTACTTCGCTCTCTCTCTGTCCCATGATGTGTGCAGGGCACACCTTCTCATCATGATTGTTGTCTTGCAGGCTGTGACTGGCGGAGTGTCCCGAGGGATGACGCCATGTATCTTAATTTCTGTTCTGTGTTTGTGTTATTACATTTTCATTTGTTGCTTCGAAGGTGAATATGTGAAGCTCATTTTTGTGTCGACACATGCATATAACCAGATGTGATTGTGCGACATCAGGCAGAATATTTGGTACATGATCCTGTGTAGTTGATGTGGCATGTCTTTGTCTGGGTGGGGGAGGGGCACGAGGAGGGGGGGTCCGGGGGGTGGAGGCGGTGGGTGTTGTGGCCCTCTTGCATGTCTGGGCTGCATGATCAGTGACTCCATGGCATCTGTTGTTCTTCAGATGTGGCTCTGACCTTGGCTCCGGTTTGTGGTGCAGGCTGTGGTCCGACTTTGCACCAGGTCAGAGCAGGTGTTAGTTTCTTGCTGCTTACACGCCATATTGCGTGTTTTGTGGTCTTATCACTGATCTGTCTGGTCTTTGAGAATGTTGGGGAGTGGTGGTGCTGCAGCTTTTTGCTCGGGAAAGCCTACTCTGCATCTTATTAGAGATAGTTGTGGGGGTCATCTGGGGCGATGTTTTTTGCAGCTGCTTTTGCAGGTAAACTGGTGATATGGGCTGTTAACACCAGCTTATGAATGGGGCGGTACATTTATTGCGACTTTGGCTGCGATAAAGTGCCGATAACTCCTTGAGAATATGCCCCTCTTTGTATTTTGATGGTCATTTCCTTTCCTGCAGTTTGAGTAAGAGCTGATGACTTATATGGAACAGTGCCATGACACACAGATTTGCATCAATGAACACCACTCATTTTTTCTGGAAGAAGGTTCAATCCCAAATCACTCCCCACATTGTCGACCTTCACAACCCTTTCATAATTCCACCAAAGTCCATGTGACAACTTCACAACACTCGCGTTTTTGCTCACCTTCTCTACTTTATTGGCATGGCCATAGTTCAAAAAGCCTTTCTTAACCCATGTCTCTGGTGACTTCTCCATACAAAATCATGTTTTAACATTATGTGTCCTGGTCCTCTTGATGGAATCAAATCTAGCGATACACTTTCTTTGTCACTGTGCAATTTTCTCTCTTATCAAGTTGATCATATTGACATTCAAAACAATTCCCATCTTAATAGTAACTGCATTTCTCAATCTGTCCAACCAAGCTAGAAACAATAAATCCTGCAAGTTATGGATCCGCTGATATAATCTGCTTGACAACCATTCTACCACCCCCAACCCCCCCCCCATCCCCCCCCCCCTGCTATGTCTGGGGCTGTGAGGGTCTCTGGTGGTGCTGTGGCAGATGGCATGAATGAGCACAGAGTAATGCCTCAGACTTCTACTCTTAGGCCACAACGGCTGCGGCAGAGCGAGGGCCGAGGTCGTGGCTGGTCTCAAGTGCTCCGTTATGGTGAGGCGCAGTGTCCAGGTGCTGCGGCTGGACACAGCCAGGAGTCCTAAATGGGGATCCCAATGTCCTGGACAGAGGAGGTGGGTATCAACAGGGCCGAGCTGGGACTGTGGCAAGGCACCGTGGAGATGGAGGGGCGGCAGGCCACTGGAGGCCCTGAGGATGCAGAGGCCCTGAGGATGAGGTGTGGGTGTGAGGCTGCTCCCTTGCCGGTGAGAGCTCGGATTGGCAACTTGGGCCCATGCCTAGCCCTGTTCCTGATTAACCCAGGAGTGCAGCTGATAAGACGCTCGGGCTGTGGGACCCCTTCTTTATAATATGATATTCATATTTCGCCAGCTGCTGATGGCTTGACCTATGGTAACACCCCTCATCAGCCAGGACTTCCCTGGACCGGAAACACACATCCTGGGGCCAGTTTTGGAGTACACCCCTCATCAGCCAGGCTAGCTTGAATCCACTGGCAAAGTAAGCAAGGGAGCCACGTCTGGGCATACCATGCCAACTTAGGGTGAACAAAGCAAACGATGGACAGAGTGCTGAAACTTTTCAGTAAGACCTGGCTTGGCAGTTTGTGCTGGACTGTAATCATGAGGAACAGTGTCAAGACTGATTTGCATATGGCTGAGTCTGAACTGGGGTGGCGAAGTGACCTAAATATAGATGATGATTTCAACCCAGATCTGTGGCTGGGGGTGAGTGTCTGAAAAGCTTCAGCGCTCCGTCCATCATCTCCTTGTGCTTGCTTTAAGCATGAAATCATCTATAACACATTTGTAGGTATTAAAAACTCTAAACTACTCCTTCCTGGACATTGTCTATTCAAATATTTTTTCCCTTCTAAATTTGCTGGAAATACTGTGGGGCTGGTATGATGTTATATTATGAAATGTCTATAACATCTTCAAAGGTTTTGATATTAGATTGGTATTCCTTCCACTGAGGAAATAGACAGAAATACTGTGCAGTTTTGTAAGATGCAATATCTGCAAGTTTTATCAGTTTTGATTGCTTTCACTCAATAATACTGTAACTCACACAGCCAACGTGCGTAATATATGTGGTTGGCAAAAGAAACCAGCATTAACACCTTGGCTGCTAGGCGTTTTCCCGCTGTGTGCTGGAAAATGCTTTATTACTTTATTCATGACGAGCTCAGCTCGTCATCAGCACAGCTCAACTGTGCATCATGACGAGCTGAGCTCGTCATAAGCATCGAAAGGGTTAAAGATGGCTGCTCAGTCAGAAGAGTCTGATGATGGTTGCCTTGGAGCATCACTACATCAGAGTTCTAGAACGTGGCCTGCTTATGCTCTCACCAACTGCCACACCAGCCACATAGCTATGCAATATTGAAGCGCCAAAACAGCTGCCCTTTAGTTTCATAGGTTAGTGCAGACACTTATCAACCACTGTCACTCCTGCAAAGTACCTTGTCTTCTCTGACTCCGTACAGGTAATTCAAAACCCCTCTCTGGCATTTGTTGCATGTTCTTCTATTCTAATCATCACTCACGGCCAATGATGAATTGATGAAGTGAAAGAATTCCCCTAAACCATAGCATTAGCAGGTACTATTTTATTTGCACATCATTAAATAAAAAGGCTACTGAGAGAGAGATACCACTGACACCAACTGTGCTCTCCACCAAAGCTCCTTCTCTGGCCACATAGTCAGAGCAGATAGTAGAAAATTAACACACAACAGCTGCAGGAAAGGCAGAAGCACAACATAACATGCACTCACACCACACTCAGCTATATTCCACACCTCTATACAAGAAGTATTGGAAATCAAGCAGAATTCCTTGTTGTACTCCAACAAGGCATATATTTTGAATTTCTGAAGCCTACAGCAGTAGATTTCTAGCTCCAATAACTATGATCCGTCATCTTTTTTGCTAGAAGGTCATCCTTGTGATAGTCCAGCTCACAGCTTTTTTGAGGTAATTTATATTTTATTTGTAGAGGTGTGCGATAAACTCCGCTCCACTGACGGAGTTCGCAGACTTTTGGCCACTCCACGCTATGCTCGTAACACGGTGCTCCAGCCAAACTCTGCCAACTGCCTACAATGGTAAGTTGGTGAGTGCAAGTGAGAATTGGCATCCTTTAGTGTCATTTTCGGGCGCTAGGAGGGAGATTTTCTCAATAGGGGCAGTCGCAATTGTTCATGGTGCGAAAGCTGCCGCTCGAGTAGAAAATTCACTCGAGTGTCATCAAAGAAACAGCACCCACTGGCGCACGGATGGTGCTGTTTCCGTTGATTTTGCAGCATGTAACAAGCTCCCAGCGCTGAAAATCGGCATGAGCAGTGTGGCATGTCGGTTTTCGCCCATTCACTGAACTCTGTGTAATCTTGCAGAGTTTTCATGTAACTCTGCGGAATTCCGTGGAGTGAAACTCTGTGAGTTCCGCTCACCCCTTTTTATTTGTTAAGAAATCTCCACAATCTGGGGGACAGTGATTGAGGGTTGTAAAAATTCTCCACAAAATTATTGTATTTTCCCAGACGTTGTGACACTATGATAAGGTGAGCAGAATCAGGTGTAATGGATGATTACCTAGGTCTGGGAGTATGTTAAAGCTTACTTAATTTAAATTTTTTGCTGGTGGTGTGAGGGCCATATCAGCAGATCACTTGTAGGTTAGGCAGAATGTGGCTAAGGATCTGTTCAGGAAACAATGTATTTTCTGCGAGCAGGGAAGTATCAGGTCATTTCAATTAGACCCATGATGGGGGACAGCCTTTTGATGTCTATTAGTTGATTGCTGAGAAGACATGCAAAGAATGCGCAAGCCTAGATAAGCCTGGCATTGACAAAGATGTTGGCTATGGATGTTCTGAGCTAAGGGGCTCTGTAACAGAGGCCTTCCCTTAGTTGGTGGAATTGGTAGCATGCCACATTTGTGACAAAGTGGATGTGAGCAGATTTCCGTGTTCATATTGAAATTATTGGAAGGTTAAAATGCCAATGATTTTGACGTTAAGGAAGTGTAGGAAGCAGGAGAAATGAAGTAGACGTGGAAACAATGTTTAGGGAGAATTGCATGTGTAAGTAGTTCTGGAAAGTTGGCTCATTTTCAGTCCATATTTGAGTGTGTTGTGATTGCAAATGTCCCCTGCATGGATCAGGAGTATATGTAACCCTACCTCGTGTTTCCCATTGCAAGCCTGTGTTGGTTTGTGTATTTGTGTCCTCAGCAGATACCACAATCGCGTTTGCACTGGGGAACTCCTTTAAAATGGAATGAGACCAAGAGCAGGCCTCTGTGGCCCTTAGGTGCTCACCATGCATACCCTCTTTTACTGAGTGTGATTACTACAAGCTCACGTAGCTATAGAAAATGGGCAATGCTGACAGCAACAGATTACATAGCAGGGCAGACCTTTTTGTCTATCACCTGCCAGCAAGAGTTGTCCATCGGCCTCTCACATGTTTTTGTAATTGATCTGCTAGTTCCTTACAACAGAATACTGCAATCCACACATACCTAAATGAAAACCTCTTATATGGGTTACTTGCCTCCAAACATTGATTCCTGCCCCCCCCCCCTCACTTCTTCTCTGTGAAACTCCTACCTCAACTACCTCTGGATTTTAACTCCAACTGTCTCTCTTTTCTTCTCAACAACTCCAACAGTCTAATGATGATACCGCGGGCTCTTCAGCTCTGTCTGGCAATAGTATATTTAGCACAACAGTAAACACACACGCACAGACATTTATAAACAACAAAGTCATAAGACCATGAGATATGCAATCCCTGGCCGGCAGTATGTCAGAATATTGATAACAAAATGATCGACTGACAAAGATTTTGTGGCCTAAATAACATTTCCAAAAATATTGCTCAATTGCATGCAGATTTTCTAATATTATCTTCAATAGAGCAATATTGTAGCAAGCAAATGAAACCAAGCCACAAGTTTCTGCTGCCCTAATATTAGGAAACAGTGTGACTGAAACAGTACCTTTCCTAATATTTATAACAGAAATATGCTTCTATAACAGCTCAAACTATTACATCAAAACATTGATGAGTTCTTTGAGTACGACTTGAGAAAGGGGCCCATTCCACTCTGGTTGCAAAGCAGCTTCAACAGGAAATGACCTGTAGGAGGAAGTATTCAAACCCGGGGCCCACAGCTATTAAGGACTATGAATGCTTGAGTCCAGCCTTCAGGAATGAACCAAGTCTGGCAGCGGTCACAGGAAACCTGACAGAGAGGCTTTTGTCACATAACGTAATGTTCCCACGAGACCCTGCTTCCCAAACAAGGCCTGGACCACATCAAGGTGTGTAAAGATGTCTCCTTAACTTTCCAGGTAAGACTGAAGTGAAAGTGCCTTCCACTGATGACCGGCTGGTATTTACAGATTGATGGAAGATTTCAAAACGTCCATGTCTTCAAACTGCCAGTCAGTGCTGCAAAGTGCCTATCATGTGACACGACAGTGCTCGTTTTCCATAACAATGAATTATTTCATCAATACATTAATATACCTTTGATTGCAATATTTCCTATCCCTAATAGTGCGTAGGTGAGAGGTGCAGATATCTTCCTTATAGCTCTGTGGCTTAAACTATCATGTATTGAGCCTTGAAATCAATATTAATATTCAATTAATATTATTGCATTAATATTAATACAACATTAATATCAATCAAGATTAATCTCTTGGGTAATATTCACAGTAATTGTCACATTTGGAGTTCTTTCTAATACCTCCGAATAAGCTGGTTCCTGCATTCTACAGGATAATCAAATTCGCCTTAAAACCTGTTTTGTTTTCTAGTCCTCTTTCTATCGCCATGCAACACTGTCCCACGCTACCGCGCATGCCGCATATGTAGAGACGGCCGCGGCCGCCGGTTACCAGAGTGTAGACACAGACGGCTGAATTCCTTAAAGTTATTAAGGTGAGCGATAAGGTCTATCTGCCCCGGGCCACTTATCTACCCGAGGGTGCAAATGTTGTGTGCACATTAGGCTACTTACATTAAATTTTTGTAATCTTTGCCGTGTTCGTTTGCAGTAATACGCGCATGCAGATAAACTCTGCGACATTGCTAGAAGCGTGTAAAAGCAAAGGAACGCCTTAGAAGACGAAGGGACATCTCGGGTGCCTTGTCCCCTAAAGGTGTCGAACATGGACTAATGTCCACAAGGGCGGCAGCAGGCTGCGGGTAAGTAGCAGCACACTTTTACACCCCTCTAGTTAATGGGGGCACTCCGCTCGGTTGTACTCTGTAAGCCATTTATTATACATAATTGATCCGTTTCTGGTTTTTTAGATGTTCCATCGACCCGTAAAGGATTTTATCCTTGGCCATAGATTCTGATGATTCAGCTGTATTTATACGGATGATAAATGTAAGTGCGTTACATCCTGCATTCCTTCCCCTTTAATGGCATGAGACCTGTGTCTTTCATGTTCTAGTTCTCAGAACTTTCCTGGTGATGTATTCTGCATCTTTGAGTCAGTTGCATCTGGACTCTGAAGCTCTATGTATGATGCTGTGCTGCTGAATAAAGCTTCTTAATTTTTAATCTGTTTCCTGCATTCCTACAAAATTTGGCGATGAGGACTCCAGCCATCTACAGCACAGGAGCGTAGTGAACCCAATTTTTATTCATTTGGGACTTATTTGGACATTTTATGGAAATTCTGCCTTTATTTTTTTGGAGAAAATATTTTTGTTCGAGCTGTGGCTTCCTGGATTTATTTCCCTGTTTCTCTCACTGCTTGAGAGAATTAGCGGCTTATATTTGTTTAATCTACATGAGATTTCTATTTGTGCATTTTTCAATCTTCGTGTACCAGCGCTCGTGTACCTGTTGCCAGTGATCCTACCGAGGATTCCAATCTGCTGCCTGGTTACTGAAAGAGGTATTCGACTCGTTGCAATCTGCTGCCTGGTTACCGAAAGAGGTGTTCGACTCAGCGTGACAAACATCGAACATTTAGACGTCAAGACTTCCTGTCTACGTCATCGCTGCTGGTCACCCAGCAACTGATGTCAAGCGTCTCAATGCGTCCTCACCTCATTGCTTTCCTGCTGGTGTAACACGCAGCGTTTTGGTGACATCATGCGTACTGACGCTGCGTGCAACGTGCCGCCATTTTGTTTCTACAGGCATTCTGTTACCTAGCAACGATCTCTTTTACCACGGAGATACCGCTTTACTTATTTCTTGAACAACTCATTCTTCACTCATTTTAAATTATCAGCGTTTTCATTTTTCTCCGTTTTATGACATTTGGGGCTAATCAAATCTACGAAGGTACTTTATTCTTTTGCAGCCACACGGAGGAACTTCCTTTTTCACGATTGTTATTTTTTTTCAATGATTTACTATAATACTCTACATTCCAATATTTTCATATATTATTTCTGCTTATAGCTTGTGTATATTTTACAGTGCTTTTTAGGAAATTTTGTTTATATTAATTGTATATTTATACTGTTCCTTTACTTGTGCTTTTAAAATGCAATTTGATCCTCCTGCAAAATTTTTACAAATCAAAGGCGACCCTCCTTTACCTTGGGCAAGATGGAAGGAGGAATTCTTCAATTATATGAGGGCCATAGATGGAGAACAAATGGGTGCAGAGAGGAAAAAGAGTATATTGTTGCATTCCTTAGGCTCAGAAGGGCAAGACATTTTTAGAACTTTGCCTCAGGTTACTGCTCCTTCTGGAAGTGGTGATAACCTTAATGTTTATTCTGAGGCTTTTGCTAGACTGGAAAAAAGGTTTAAACCTACTGCCAATATTGCCCTTAATCGTTTTAAATTTTACACCAGGGCGCAGAAACAGGATGAATCATTCGATGATGTCCTCACTTCTTTAAGAGCATTAACTTTACATTGTAACTTTGGTACAATGGCTGATGAAATGATACGTGACCAAATCATTGTTCACGTTAAGAATAAGAAGGTCCAAGATAAGTTGTGGTGCTTAGGTGATCCTAGTTTAGAGGAAAGTATTTCTATTGCTAAGTCCACAGAGATGTCTGAAAAGTGGATGAATATTGTAGAGAAACAGAGTACCAATAGCAATAAAACTAATGTTGAGGAAGAAGTATGCCTAGTTAAGCCCAAAAATGAAGAATTTTTTTTTACTACTACACATTTGGGTACGATAAATGTGTCAAGTGGTAATTACAGGAAACCTGATTTTAACAGCAATTCTGTGTCTTGTTTTAGGTGTGGCAACAAGTCGCACATCGCCTCTTTCCAAGGTTGTCCTGCCCTGAATAGAGCTTGTAATGTATGTGGTAGAATGGGACATTTTGGCAATGTCTGCAGAGAAAAACGTTTTAATACACAAGGGCGAGCAGGACAATCACGTTCTATTTCTAATTACCCTACTCCTGCTAAAGTTTCTTCTGTTAATAATTCTGAAACCACATCACAGGAAGTTACTAGAGGCTATGTTGTTTCCATCATTCAAAGTGGTACTGTTGTTTTAACTAGTAGGAAATCACCTAAGTGCATGTTTGACATTTTTGGGATTGATGTTGAATTGATGGTAGATTCTGGGTCCCCATGGACCATGATTACAAAGCAATACTTCGATGAGAAGTTACAGGATGTATGTGATCTTTCTAAGTTACAACCATCTGACATTTTAGCTGAGAGTTTTATTGGGAGCAATATTTCTATTGAAGGATTTTTGAATGTTCCTTTAACTTTCAGAGGTAGACTGGCTCACATCAAATTATATATTGCTATCAAGGGTGTAAATGTTCTGGGATGGCAAGATCAATGGGAACTTGGTATCAAATTGAATCCACGAGCTAAGGATCCCATTGAGCTTTGTAGTGACCAGGAGATGGTTAATACCATTAGTGATGGGGGAGAGGATGTTACCTCATTGTGGAGTAAAAAAATTGACAAAGTCTTTTGTGATCAGCTGGGAAAATTGAAAGGGTTTGCACACAAAATAGTGTTAAAAGATGGGGCTATTCCTGTTAAGCAAAAATTAAGAGGTGTACCCCTGAATGTCAGGTCTGAATTAAAAGATATGCTGGATGACCTATTGAAGGATGATATCATCGAACCCATAGAGTCATCTGAATGGGTTTCACCCATAGTTCTCGTTCGAAAACCTGACCAAAAGTTGAGAGTCTGTATTGATTTGATAGCTCTTAATTCAAATATTGTTATAGATTGTCATCCACTCGCCAATATCAATGAGATGGTTTCTCTGTTTGATGGTGCGCAGATCTTCTCTACCTTAGATCTTAGGTCAGCGTACCATCAAATAGAGCTAACGGAGGAATCTAAAAAATTCACTGCCTTTATTACACCCATGGGTCTCTTCCAGTACAGAAGAATGCCGTTTGGGTTGGCTTCTGCCGCTTCTGTTTTCCAGCGTGTAATGCTTCAGATTTTTAGAGATCTTGATTCTTTTGTTAAGTGCTTTCAGGATGACATTCTGATTTTTTCTAAAAATGATGTAGATCATTCTGCCCACCTTGATGAAGTATGTTCTAGATTGCAAAACTATGGTCTCACTCTTAAAGCACATAAATGCAATTTGTTTAGGAAATCAGTGGAGTATTTGGGGCATACCATTTCAGGGGAAGGTTTGGTTCCAAAGAAATCTAATATTGAAGCCATTCTTAATGCCCCAGCTCCTAGTACTAAGGAACAGCTTCTGTCCTTTTCGGGCATGTGCGAGTATTACAGCAAATTTGTTGCTAATTTTGCTACTAAAATGGAACCCTTGAGGAAACTTTTGAGGCAAAAGAATGAGTTTGTTTGGGACACAGAGCAAGAAAAGGCATTCATTGAGATCAAAAAGGACATTGTCAATTCACCAACTTTAAGACCCTTTAGGATGGGCAAAAAGTGTATCATTACTACGGATGAAAGTTTATACGGATTGGGGTGTGTGCTGTCTCAAACAGATGGTGTGTCAGAGTGGAATGTTGCTTTTTCCTCCAGGACGCTGAGTGAGACAGAGCGCAGATATGCAGTTATTGAGCGACAGCTACTGTCATGTGTGTGGGCCATTGAGCATTATAGGATCTACATTTGGGCGAGTAAGTTCATTTTGAGAACTGATAACAAGCCCCTTGTCCATATTCTATCAGTGGGAGGAGGTTGGAATTCTACAGCGAGGATTGCACGTTTGACATCAAAACTGCAGGAATATAGCTTTACGGTGGAATATATACCTGGTAAGAAAAATGTTACAGCTGATTGTCTATCACGCCTTCCTTGTCTTAGTTTGGTTGACAGCGTTAGTGGGTTTAAAGATGTTGATTTTGTTTCTAGTTTGCAGGATTTTGTTCATACTCAATATCAAGATATTACCGAACAATTTTGGATCAAGAGCCAGGAAGAGGATGATAAGTTAATTACTTTAAGGAAATACCTGTTGGAAGGTTGGCCCAGCAAAACAAATATCAGAGAGGATATTGTGCCGTTTTTTAATGTTGCTGATGAATTGTTCTGTGAAGGTAATTTAGTCTTTAAAGGTGACAAGTGTGTTCCACCGGTTGGAGTTCAGGATTTAATACTCAAGTTGGCGCATAAAACCCATCCTGGAATTTCTGCCATGAAGCGTCTTATTAGGTTGAACTTTTGGTGGCCAGGTTTGGACAGGTTTGTATATCGTGTGGTTAGAGAATGCAGTGAGTGTTGTGATAAAGACAAGATGTTGAAGGTTTTTGTGGCCTGAAATTCCTTGGAAAAAAATTGCCTTTGACATTTCTGGTCCGTTTCATATTTTACCTGAGTCTTCTCGTTTTGCTCTTGTAATTATCGATTACCATTCAAAATGGCCAGAAGTAAAATTTGTGTCCAAAGTCACTTCTGAGGTCATTATTTTGTTCTTTGAGGAAGTATTCTCTAGAGAAGGTTGCCCTTCTGTTTTGGTGTCAGACAACGGAGTTCAATTGGTCTCGTCAGAGATGCAGTCATTTTTACAATCTTGTAATATCAAACATGTTAGAACTTCTCTCTACGAACCACATGAAAACGGTCAGGTTGAGCGTTTCAACTGTGTGTTAAAGAACTTTGTTGTTGATGCCATTAAAGAAAAGGGTAATTGGTTGAATGTACTCAGAAAGAAACTTTGGAATTACCGCATAACTCCTCACACTACTACACAAGTTAGTCCATTCAAACTGCTTAAGGGAAGAGATCCAGCTTCTGTTATTTGTCCTTAGTGGTTCAAGGAGAAGTGTAAGGGTTTTTGGGAGGATGTTGTGGATGTTAAGGTTATTGCGGACAGGGTTTCTTGTAAACAGAATAAATCTGCTGTGTGGTATAACAAGAGGTGGAAGGCAAGAGAGCATGGTTTGGCTGTGGGAGATTGCGTTAAGATTCTGAAACCTTCTTTTGTTAGCAAGGGCATGAGCAAGTATGGTAGACCCATTCAGGTTAAGAATGTTTTTAACAACTCTGTTATCACGCAAGATGGAAAGGTCTGGAATGTAAGCAAGGTTGCGAAGTGTCCTATCCAGCATGGTGTCAATACTTATTCTCATTCTCAGAGTGGTTCCAATTCTGTACCAGATCAGTTTTCCGGGTCTTCTCCTGATACAATTGCTTCTAGAATCAAGGAAGATTTCCGAGTTCGGAGAAGACCAATGTCTTTACGGGACTATGTATAATATGTTGCCTTTTGTTTCTTACGGATCTATGTATTTTATTTTTCCTTTTGTTTTTCCATTTTGTGGGGGAGATGTGTTACATCCTGCATTGTATTTCTTCCCCTTCATTCCTTCCCCTTTAATGGCATGAGACCTGTGTCTTTCATGTTCTAGTTCTCAGAACTTTCCTGGTGATGCATTCTGCATCTTTGAGTCAGTTGCATCTGGACTCTGAAGCTCTATGTATGATGCTGTGCTGCTGAATAAAGCTTCTTAATTTTTAATCTGTTTCCTGCATTCCTACAAAGTGGTGACCTGTGATGCTCCCAGCATGGTTGAGATGGTAGCTACCTGTGTGGACACATGTTAGTTTCACCAGACCTCCCTCGTCTACCTAGGCATATCACTGTAGGGCTTTGTTCTCTTTGGTTTTACTTGGTGCACATTAGTGTGTGGCAATTTTGAAGTTTTCATCTAACACTGTGCACACCCCGGGGTTAATGGTGAGCCTTGTTGTTTAGCCAGCCTACTTGATATATTGGGTATGTTGTAAGTAATGTTTTGGTTTACGTTATGTTTCATACAGTTATGTTTTAACCCTGTCCTGAGGAGGCCTAAGAAGATGATAGGCTGAAACTTGGTCACGTCGACAACACTGTTAAGGAGGAGTCAATGGAGATATAGTATACTTCTAAATCATAGAGTGTCACACTCTAAAGAAATAGAAGTAGTGGCTTGACTTAGTAGTGTGCATTTACGTACCTCCGAGTGGTCTGTCCTGATGTGTTTGGAAGCCACTATCAAAATTGTTTTATTCGTTAGGTTGTCTTTTTTTGTAGAGTTCATGTCTTTGTACAGAATGTGATTATATGTCAATTTTTGTATTTTATTGATTAAGTGTTATTGGCTAGGAGGAGACAATTCTGTATGATATATTCATTGTGAACTAGTAAACACAGGGAAGGTAAATTAAAAGTACCTTCACCGAAATGTGTGCAGTATTTATTCCTTCATACCGCTTTTTGTTTTTTCCTTCTATATCTGTTACCCAGGTTTAGAAGGGTTATTTGGGTATACCCCTGTTGCTTTTGAGCTCATATTCAAAACATTTTCAATGCAGCTCCAGGATTGGATGGATTGGTGTTCCACTGGGCAGGAAAGAAGTCCTTCCATTCCTGCTCTTGAATACCTGAGAAGAAGTGCCGCACCTGGGGAGCCGCATATATGGCGATTTTGGCAACATCGCACCCCACAAAACTTTAATATCACAAGCCGTCACTGCCCTCAACCACATTTATCCTCTTCTGCATCATACTGGTAAAGGCATGAAACACAGCAATTAAATGCTTGGTAAAACCACTTTTTTCCTAAAGCAGAAAGTACCTTACTTACGACATTGTTGACTGAATATTACTGGGGAAGAGGGACCCATTGAAAAGGTGCCTCCTGTCTCTTATATGGAGCAAACACTGTACTTCCTCTGTGTTGATAAAGGTCACCCACGTTTTACTGGGAAACAGTTTGCCAAATAAACAAAGCATATTGTACACACGTACAGGACACATGCTGCTTGGCCAAGGAGTCTGGGCTGGAGAGGGCCGTTCACTACTGGCTAGAGCCTGACACAGGAACTGAGCATGCGCCCCCTCTGTTGTGACGGTGGTGTCCAATACCCATCTGCAAGCAAGTGCATTTTGTGCCATTAGCAGAATTAAGTTCACTTTTCTCCTCTGCATTCCTCACTTGCATAGGCCTATACAGGGACTCTGACCGGATGACTGGAGGGAGCAAATGAAACCAAAGGCCTACATGTAGGACCTCCCAGAGACATCTTGGAAGTAGGTGTGCTGCAGCACCCCCATAACTCAATTGTCAGGGTAGGTCTTCTGACAAATCACTGCTTATTTTTTAACATGTAGATGGTTGTATACTTTTCTTTCTCTTGCTGTACAGTTACACAATTTTGTAAAGTAAGCTATCCGACAATTAAGCATGGGCTGAAAATTCGTTCTGCTTGCGGAATTTGCAAAGTTTTGGCAATTTTGCGGTCCGCGAATCGCACGAAATTGCCCAAAAAAACACAATTTGCTAGTTGGTGAATATGTTTTGCTTGGTTGCGCTTCAAAAATACAATCCCGCTAGCCCGGCGTTGACTTACCATGATTCTGAGTTTGGCGAGTTGTTTTCCTTTTGGTTTGCGTGCGCTGCGCCATTTTGGATCTGGCTGCGTGATCGCACAAGACTTTTCGACCGCGGGTACGTCATGGAGTTCCGCCATCTTGCACTGCGAGACTTTGAGAATGCGAATAAGTCATAAGGGCCCCCGATCACGCATCGCGAGAGTAAACAATTGCGACTACGTAAATGCGACACGCAGCTGACATCCGGCGGGAGATTTGAACAGCTCGCTTTCCTGAAGTCGCAAAAATTGCAATTCTGCACAAGAAATCTAACGCTGGCAGCATAAACCTTCTGAAAATGAAGATTTGGATCAGAATGACTCCTCAGATTGACATTTGGCATCACTTTTTTGAGAAAGGAGTCCATTTTTGGGGGGGTGGGAGGAAGGAAGTGCCCCATAGTCTCCATCTTCCTGTTCCTGTCCAGCAGGCTCCTCCCAGTGCTTTGTCCATGTCCTGGTCACTTTTCATTTGTATCTGGAGCTAAAAGGATTCTGTGGGGTCGCTTGAATTTAAACATTCTTTAGGGCATGGATGGCATTGGATTGGGGTGTTTTTTTGTGTGTATTTCGATTTTTTGGGTGTTGTTAGGGCCTGGCCATGTGGATGGAGGGGTGGGGGTCATTTTGAGGCCAGGCAGTTTTTGCCATATGCCGGCAAGCTTGCGGTTGCTGGCCAGTAGGCATAGGGTTATGATGAATGGGTGCATGAAGCAACTCTCTCTGTGTGTTCTCTCTTCTATTAATTTAAACATCCATTTTTGATTAGAATTGCAATTTTTATTTTCGGTTTTTCCGTTTTTGGGTGTGTTGTGTTAATAATAATAAATGCCTAGTTGCAATAGTGGTAATTGAAGCACGACATATGCAACATTAATTTAACTGATGTTCCTCTGGCTTCTTTGCTTTTAGGTGCACAAAGACTGAGAACCAGGAATCATCCTCATCATCATCACTTGTTGTAGTGCCAGGAAGAAGTCCTGCTGCGGTGTGTGTACAACGTCACGTGACGTCACGTGTGGCCTCAGACAACTCTGCAACTCGTGCAACTGCGTCCTGCTGTTCTGACATCTGAAGAAGATGGGCCCAAAGAAAGTTGGTCGTAGCTCCTCTACCAAGAAAGTTGCCAGTGCCACTGCCAGTAAGAAGGAGCAGAAGAAGCAAGTGGCGCCACTTACCAAGGAGACTGGTGTGCCGACCAACACTTTTTTGGGGAAAAAAAATCTACGCCGGCAGCAGCGGTGTCTGCCCGGGACCAAGCTGGGAGCAGCACCTCCGCTTCATTGGCCTCAGTGTCACCACGCCAAGTTAGGCTCAAGCCCATGAGTGCCGCAGAGGCAGCCACTTTAATTGCTCTTTCACCATCGACCAGGGATGTTGGCTTTGACTCATCGCAAAGTATTATCCAATCAACGCAGGGTGTAACTCATCTGACGAGTGTTCAACCACAGCCGCAATGACAACCACAGGAGCAACAAGGAGAGGTGCAACGAGAGGCACAAGTAGAGGCGCAAGTAGAGGCGCAAGGAGAGGCGCAAGGAAAGCCACAAGGTGAGGCGCAAGGAGAAGCACAAGGAGAGGCACAACTGCCCACAATGCTTGTTCCTCCAGAAGTAGCGGCACATGAGGAAATCGAGATTCATGCAGAGGTATCAGCCGAGATAAGCCACTCCTGATGATCCATTGTCTTTCAGATCCCCAGCAAGGAAAAGGAGGGCTACTAGTACAACTTCTTCTTCAAGCCCCCTTCCTTCTAATGATCCAAATCTTGATTGGCACCCACCAATTCAGTCTGAGAGGGAGGCACGCCATGGGCCGACAAATCAAGGTAAAAGGAAGGTTCCTGCAAGGCTTTCAGTTATGGGTGATGACGAAGAAGTAGAAGTGGTGTATTCTGCTGCTGATGAAGAGTCTGATGATGACGACCCAGTCATCACAGTCGTCACTCCAGCCCCAGCGGGCATGCAGCAGACAGACATTTTTAAACACAGGTAACTACTACACCAACATGACCTACAGCTTCCATATTTTCTCTCCATCCAACTCGACCTCCATTACCTCAAGTAGTGGTGCTGTAAGTCCACAACAGAGACAAATTCTGCCACGCCCATCCTCCACTTCATCTGGCATTGAAAGTGGCACCACCACCACCACCACCAGAAATCTCAACTCCCCAGTTGGGGACTTCTTTAGTATTAGCAAAAAGGCGGAAAAACACGTTATTTGTTCTATTTGTAAACAAGTAGTTAGTCGGGGTAAGCTTGGTACCAACTATGGTACCGGAGGCCAGAGAGGTCCTCTCCAAAAACACCAGAGCATCCAGTGGGAGGCACACATAAGTAACATCAGGAAAGCCAAAAGTACAAAACCAAATGTAGCCATTGATATTGCATCTGGTGATGATGAGGAATTGATCATGCAGGGGGAGGTGAAGAAGCAAGAGACATTTTTTCTGGTACACAAAGTACCCCTGGCAGCAGCACTGCAGTGGTAGCGCCCACACCCTCTACCCCAGCAACATTTAGGAGGCACAGAAAGAGTCTGGTAGAGACACCAATGTGAAAAAGTACATCAATGAGCCTAACTGGGTTGAAGAAGTCTGGATCATCATCACATATGAAAACCGTCCAGACCACCATTAAAAGCATGTTTTGGTCGGAGGCGCCATTTGAACGCAGCCATCCAACGGCACGTCTGTATAATGCAATGCTGGCTAAAATGTTAGCGCTGGACCTTCTCCCTTTTTCTTTCGTGGAAGGGGTGGGTTTTCTAGAATTTGTGGCAACAGTCTGCCCTAAATGGAAGGTTCCTAGCCGGTCCTATTTTGCCAGAGTTGCAGTTCCAGCACTACATGAAGATGTGCTGGACGTGATTGGGGCAGCTTTGCAGAAGAGTGCTGTTCACACTATCCACCTGACAACAGACATGTGGATCAGTTGTTAAGCCATTGATTACATGTGCAGCACTGCACACTGGGTCTCTTTTGCGGGGGTTAGAGAGAAGATAGCTACAGGGGTTGTCAGTGTCACCATTTTTCAAGCTACTCGGAAACATGCAACAGTAGTCATGTTTGCCATGGAGAAATCTCATACTGCAGTAAACATTTTGGAGGAGTTTAACAGTAAGGTCTTTGAATGGCTGCATCCAAGAAAGCGCATGATTGGTTATGTTTCCACGGATAATGGCAGTAATATAGTTAAGGCCATGGCTGATGGTGGCTATTGCAGAGTGCCGTGTTTGGCGCACAGCATTAACATTATTGTTCAATATTTCTGGAAAAAAGAAAACACAGTCAGCAAGTTACTGACCACTTGCCGAAAAATCTGGACACATTTCAGCCATTCTTTTAAGGCCCGGAAGCAGCTGAGGATCATTCAACGTGACCGTAGAGTGCCAGTCAGAGGACTCATCCAGGAGGTGGCAACATGTTGGAACTCAACCTTCTACATGCTTGAGCATCTGTTTGAGCAGTACTTGGTAATTAATGAGCATGTCTTTCACGCACGGGCTGCTTCTATGAAAGACATGAGGCTAGAGGTGGAGGAATGGGACCTAGTTAAAAGCCTTCCAGACATGCTTCGTCCTTTTGAGGTCTTCACCCGCGAAGTCAACAGGGAGGACTGTGCTTTGGGCAAAGTTGCGCATGCTAGAGCACCAACTGAAAGCGGTGTCTTCAACGTTCCCAGTTGATGCTGAAATCGGTTAGCGGAGAGCTTATTAAGCCGCCTAGTTGGGAATGCAAAGCTTAAAGCAATACATTCAGAACAACATTACATTTGTGCCACTATTCTGGATCCACGGTACAAAAAGACATTCATACATTCATTACTTTTTCTGAAGCAGATGTTTCCAAGTGCAAACATTGGCTAGCTCTGTCAGCCACTCGTTTCGAAAAAGAGCAGCAGGAAATTGAAGGAACCACCAAAAGTACTACTAAAGCAGCAGGCCATCCGGCGTCAAGGTCCACTTCTGTGGCCGAAGGCAGTCACTTTCCCTAAGAGCCATCAAAGACACCAGCAACCGTATCATCACCTGCACCAGGCCCAGGCATAATATTGTCGGAAGTGGATTGGATAACTCATCAAGATTTTGCTCGTTCCAGTGTTGATGCAAAGGCAACAGATGGTTCGTAAAGTGGAGCACCCCTGGAGGGCCTTGAGTGGATGGTGCAGGCCTATCTGGATGGCCCAACAGAGAACTTCTTTGATCAGAACCCATTGGTGTATTGGTATGGAAAAGGCCTCAATGGCCACTGATCACCAAGCTGGCTATAAATTATTTGTCTTGCCCACTCACAAGCGTGTCTTCTGAATGTGTTTTCAGTGCTGCTTGTGCCATTGTAACTTCAAAAGCGACCCGCCTCTCACCCAAAAATGTGGAGAGGTTAACAATGATCAAGATGAATCATCACTTCATACCACCAGATTACAAAATACGTGAATCCACGCAGGAAGAAGAGGACACCGACTTAGGTGACTGAAGTTCTATTCTGTTAGCTGACCTACTCCCATTTCAATTCACAGAGTTTGAGGACGAGCTCTACTTCCCTGACACCTAGGCTTGAAATACTTACTTTTTTTTCCCCTCCTTATTCACTTTTATTTCTGTGTGTCTTTCTTTGTTTTGCAACTTTTACCACAACAAAACTCTAATCACAAAAAATCCATCAGCAGCACTGTCTTCGTCTTATTTCCATATTGAAGGTGCCGCTGTCCGCATTCCTAAAGTTCACAAGTTCACAACTCAGTCATGCTCCTCTATCCTCCTCCTCCAGACTTCCCCTATCCATTTCCCTCAAGGCAGATGGCCGGATTACGCAGAATCAAGAAACTGTTGCTTCGTAGACGAGTCCCTTCAAAAGAAGTGGGACTGGAATGACTGACTATGCTGACTGTTACTTCTGAAATTGACACGAGAGGCTGCCTTGTGGCCCTTCACTTAAGAATAAGATGCTGACAAAAAGTGGAACAGGTAATGAATGATGAGATGGCATGCAGTGGACAACACTGGCTGTCTGGCTCTGATGAAAGCAATTGCTGTTTGTTTGTTGTGCATGAAATGAATCCTATGTGTTGTGTTATTATTTAATCTTTTACACACTAAATGAAACTTTAAGTCTACTCTGTTTACCTTGTTTAATACAAATTGTACTTCTACTGCCGGGACCACTACGTTGCATTTTTCAATATGGAAAATGTCCTTGGACTCACTGTGTGTAGACTGTGCCTGCATGAACAACATTGGGTTTGCCAACACCATGATGATGATGATGAGTCATGATAACCAAAGTTACATAATATCTTTACCATCACTCACTGGGATGGATGGATCATCATCGTCGATTTACGGAAGAACTATGGCCATTTCATAAGTGGCAAACAGGTAAACAAGTCAACAACAACCTCAGCAGAACTACATGTCTGTCTACTCGTGGTATGGAGTGGTCGAGCCAGTATAGTGTTATGCCAGAGTCCAGACAGCAGTTCATTTAAAATTGGGGCTATGTGGCTTGCTGTATAAAATTAGATCTGCTTTGTCTGTCTGTGTCAAAGTGGTATGCTACATGGAGGTTGGTTCACTCAGTGTTGCCTGCCTTGACCGTCTTCATGGCCCTGGCCTGCTGTGTGCTAATTATTACCCTGGAAACAGAGACTCAGAGTAGGCACTTTAGAAATGATGCATGTATGTAATACTGTCGCCTCTGAAAGTGAAAGTGTTATTTTTGCACTACACACCATACTTTATATTTTTCCCCCGGGGTGTTTTAATATCCCTTTCTGTTTTTCCATCGACAATTACAGGCCGGCACTTACCCTGTGCGATGGGAAAAACATTAACTCAGGCTTACCATAGCAATCCACAATTCCACATCCGCCAGGCAGGCAGTGGACAGTGTGGTTACCAAGATTGATCGACGGAGCGCCCGATGGAATGTAGGAGTACCGTGAATAAGAGGACTACCTGGATGCATGCACCTTACTAATTTGACCAGGACAACTACAACATACAGTTACAGTATCCACTTAACTTGTCCTTATCTTTTAAATAATGTTATTGTTGTGAACTTCTATGAGTGTGACTCTGTGCGTTTCTTTGCTATTTTTAAAACTAATGTAATGTACCAAGTGTTTATTCTCTCTGAGGACAGATAGGGAAGTTAAATTGCGTAATTATTGCAGCCCTGTACTGTCTAATTGTTTAGTACTAGTTAGTTAGTTGGAGTATAAGTACTATTTTTCAGTAACCCAACCATCCATTTAGCAAACAACTTCATGCATGCACTTCCTTTATGTCCCTTAAAAGATTTATGGATATGGTTGTATCCAAAGATTTGTTTTTCTTCATTTGTTGTTCATACATCCTGTGGTTTTTTTTCTCTCCAAAAAACTTTCCCAAAAACCCCCATTTTCATCCATTTTTTCAAACCCTAAACCTCTTCGCCTGGGATGTGTGGTTTTCATTGAGGTGTGAGTAAATGACACCAAGAATTCCATACGCTTGCTGGGGAGGATAAGGTCAAAAGCAACAGAAAATCAATTTCAAGGCAGGTCACGCAATCCCAGGATATATTTCTATTCTGCTTGACACACACCCATGAGTATTTGCAAATCAATTCAGAATTTCATGTTCGCCATCGAGTGGATTCATCAACAACTACATCCTCCTACACGTGACAAAAGCTTACGCTGCTGTGTCCTTCAGTACGAGTTCTTGTACTAGCCATAATCCACGCACCTAGTAGTTAACTTTTTATTGAATACTTTAGCATTGCTTAGGCTACAATTTATGGCACTGTTCTTGTGTACTATCCTACTGTTCTAATGCTCCTCTCAGGCCACTCAATGTCTCATTTCCTTTTTTTTTATATGCTGCTACTGCCAATGTGTACCACTACTACTACAACCACAACAATGCCATTTAATCCATCCAGGATTCCATAGCCAACCTTATTCGCCATTTGCCATGCAGCCAGCCCTGTGCCTAGCCCTATTCTCAAACACGAATCACAGGTAAGATAAGAATTTTGGGGGAGGAAGAATAATGGAGTAGGAGGAGAGGAGAGACTGACGGTAGTACTAGTAAAGTAGTAGGACAATTGAATTCACTAATTCTGTCAGTGGCACTTTTGTACAAATTTGGGCGATTACTTATACAATTTGAATCAACCAGCCAGTTAAGTTTCAGGAAAACAAACGCACAGTAGTTAACACCACCTCCCCCTGCCTCCCCCACAAAACAGTAAAAACGCGTATGCTATGTTTAAGTGTAAAATAAATAATTATTTCGAGCCTACCAAAAATAAACTATCTGACAAGACCCGAACCACCCCCCTCCCTAACTCCAACCAATGTCCATGAAATGTCCCCAAAAGTTCAAAAACCCCAATGTCCAATTCCCACCACCCAAAAGTCTTTAAAAAAGGGGCAAGGGACAGTCTCTCTCCAGTCTCTACTTTGGCCGGCAGTGTCCTGTGGCCAGGTGGTCACGCAGCTCTCTCCAGAGGGCCTTGAGCGGGGCTTTCTGCCTCTCCACCTCCTACTCAAGGTAGGCCACTCGCAGGGGCAATCGGTGCATACGAGCCTTGAAGGTACTGTGGGGGGCAGCTGTTTTCGCTGCTCGGCGGCGGCGGGTGGCTGCCGGACCACGGCGCTGTACCGCTGGAGTATTGCGCTGGCTGTATGGCCCAGGGGCAGCAGAGGAGGATGCAGCTGTTGTTGTGGATGTTGACTGCGAGTCATCCTCCTCCTCCTCCTGAGCCCCCAGCCGCCGATATTCGGAGACAATTGCCTCCAGCTTTCGTCGCCTGGCCCGGATAGCCAACTCCTTCCTTGATGGTTTAGAAGGAGTATCTATATGAAAAAAGAAAAAAATACTGTAACCAATATTCTTTAAGATTAACACAAAATAATTAAACAGAAAGTTGTGTCACAGTAGCACTAGCAACTTGCAAGCATAGTACATAACATTTGTGGCATGTATCTATCTAACCTCCCACTTTGTCGGCCTCTGCTCTAACATTAGTGTGAGTTTCAGGAATTCTACTAGCACTATATGGACTCACTACATTAGAAACAGACAGTGCACCAGTCTTCTTCTTCCCTCTTGTTTAGCAAAATTAGTATGTAAACTTGTGGAAGCCGGCATAATGCCAGCGCAGTCAGCTTGCACCCAAGAAAAACAGACGCAAGCCATGATGACGCAGACTTGCGTTACTGTTACCAGTTCAGTACATGCAGGGGGTGAAGCTCTTACTTTTCTGTTACGGGTGGCACTGGCCATACACTGTTACAAGGGCTACTTCTCAATTAATTTAACTTTCACCCTGGCCTGCCCCTGACTACTACAAAAGGAAAATGAAGAAGATAATAGGATCATCTATCCCTTCACAGGATATGTGCTTATATAAGGGATGACTTTAGGTGCTTTGTTTTTATTGATTGAGTGAACACCGATAGGCCACACATGAATGACAGAGTGGAAAAAATTATTAACAGAGGTAGTGAGTGGTCCCCATAATCGCCGGAGGAAGGCACTTGTGACTTGACTTGATAATGTGAACTATACAATATAGATACACATTATATGCTGTGCTTGCAAACTACTGTTAGTCAAGGGAGTATTCTGAAAAATTACAACTTCTACTTTCCTCGGCTTTGCTACTCTGGCACGGACGTGCGGTGTTACATGCTCTTCAAAGTAACACTCTTCATCCAGTGACCGTCTACTCTTGTCTACTCTACATACACCTATGCTATCTATGAGGAAGATACCACCCAGGCATCCATCCATTCAAAGTAAATGTCAATCATTCTTCTTAATGTCTAAACTGGACAAACCTTACTTTTTCTCACCGAAAAAGACCCTTTTTATTTTATTTTGTAAACCGCCAGCCATGCATCCGTGCTTGACTTGCATTTGAATTTGAACCAAAGGATATATTGCACACACATACAGTTTCTGTTTCACCCACCCAGGCAGTCGTCTTTTCTTTCTCCTTCCACCCATCCTTGCTTCAGCCTCCAACCGGCAATGCATCAGATTCCCAGCCACCTGTGCCTGCATTCAAAAACAAGTATCATTCTTTGCCAGTCATTAATTTAACTCACTCGTCCTTCCTTACACCCTTCTTTCCCTTTTCGTTCATCCCATCCATCAAGTTCATCTCTGATCTGATTTGGCTTATTGATAAAACTTTCACAGCTGAGTTGAAGTAAAATTTAGAGGAGGCCATTGGTTACTCGTCAACTCCCGCCGCTAATGCTATTGCCAATGCGAAGTCAAGGGTGACTGTCTTCTACCTGGTTGAAAAAAACGTAGTTCTAATTTTGTAAGTCTTCTTAACAGTAAAGTGTACTTGCACTGTACAACATATACACCCCTGCAGCGAGCCTATTCTGCAATCTCAATAAGTAAGGAATATAATAGCTTACCACTGCCTGCCACTACCGTGGCATCCCCCACAGCAGTTCCTGCTGGCACAGCATCCGCCCCTGGAGTGACCACCTCTGCGCTGGCCCCGGGACTGGTGGTGGGCTGTGCCGATGGTGTTACGCCTAGAAAATACCTTTCATAATTTTAGATGCCATATACACCACTCCCTATTTTTAATTATTTGTGACTCTCTAGTCTACACTATAAATTCCCCTTTCGGAAGGGGAGGGTGTTTCTATTTCTGCTTAGCCATAACATGCTAAACTTTTTTGGCACAACTGATGACTGCTTGCTTTTTAACATGCACCATTTTTCTCATAACTGACAGAAGCTTTCCTTCTACGAACAAAAGCAAAATGTTACTCGTAGTCGTCATCATCACCACCAAGACTTTAAGTTCCAACCAGGTGAGGGCTCTCCCACAATTAATGTGTAAAATCAGCCACAGTTCAGTTTTCAAGAGTTCACCGTTTATCTTATATAAAGTTTATTTTAATAAATGTTTTATATAATGCACAATTGAAATGTAATATACATAGTACACACAGAGCTAGTTTTACTTTTAATAAAGCTTTAAAACTTACATAGACTCTGTGGTTTTTGGTCATGAGTGAGTGAGCGAAAGGGTTTGCAATTTGCAAGCATGAGTTTGTGACTCTGAGAGGTCGGGACTCTGACTCCGTAGTCTTATGTTCTGGGTTTTATAATCATTGGGTATCATTGCTGCATTTAGGAGCTAAATAATGACTCTGACACACTAGCTAGTCAGTAAGGAGATTGGGGGTTCAACTTCAGTTATGACTGAGGTTTGTGGAAAGTCTAACTGCGCCTATTATCACTAATGCCCTATTTCTTGTCCATAGTTCTGTATGTGCAGAATAATCCCTGCAACAGTAGTAGTATGTCCTCCTATCCAATCAAAAAGTAAACTAGTATCTTATTCTTGGTGGCCATTGACATTTTATTGTTGGGAATTTTCAAAGTATAAACATTAAGAAGACTTCAATAGACATTATGGACAACCCAGAGGACTGCACTCAGTGCCTAGAGCTATTGCTGAATAGGAGTTTTGTTTAACACCTTTTGCCAACTGTGCAAGCTTAGCTAGCTACACAGACAGACTAAGAAAAATAAATAGTAGTAGCACAGAGTCATAGTAGAGTCAGGATAAGAATTTAGAAACAGTCTACAAGAAGATCAAAGATGATTTAGGAAAAAATAGAATTATGATGAACGTTTGGAATAAATAGGTGCTGTAAAAGTTAGGGAAGTATAATTATTAATTATTAACAGAAAAACTTATTGGGGCCAGGAGAAGAGCCCTCGGCGGACCGATCCTGGCCTTCCTGCTCCGCCGGCGCCGCCACCGCCACCTCTATCCTCTTGCCCCTGGGAGGAGCTGCTGTACATGAAAGAAAGACACAAACATGGATGATTGTTGTCAACGAAATCAAACATTTAAAAAAAATGTGGAATTTGACTAAAAAGCTCCCTTTTCCTCCGGTGTCCCATCATGCACCCTATCCATCCTAACGTCGACCAGGCAAGCAGATTCTCCTATTTTCAAGCACAAACCCCGTTGCACCCCCGCTTGCCTGCTCTCTTTCTCATAAAAGCTGATACATGCAAAGAATAATGTCCAGCTACCATGTAACCTACAGGTTTCCATCCCGTTCGATATTTTCCCTTAGACAAGAACGGAGTCAGTCGGATGGTTGACTCGGAAAACCCCCCTTCCCTAAACTCTGTCACCGAACGAGCGGCTCTCGCTCGCCAATGATTTCCTAGTTTACGAGGACAGCCACAGGTTGGGTTAAACAACCAAGGGGAGACATAATCAAGCACACGAGACAGCCACGAAGAAGAATAGTTTACTACAGCCCATTCTCCTTCTTCCCCGCTGCACACACATACCATTGTGAAACATCACCACCCTTGTGTACGAAGTAAAGAACGCACAATGCCTTGTCCTCTTTACCTTTCCGACAGAAATGACCCTGTGACAATGCCTCGATTCTCTGTCCTCAGATACCAGCAACTCTGTAACTTGCCACCACAATCGCCCCGATGCAATATGTTTGTTTATATGCTATTCAGGTTATTCTTCAAACGAGAACAAGTATGCTATGTTTACTGTATGATTACTTCATGAAATGATTGAATCGAGTCTAAGGGAAACTTCTTCTTTTCGATTGTACTCGTATTGTATAAAAGTGCTGATATGTTTCAAGCAAAGTAGACTACTTCTGAACCCGCTTGGTGAAGGAGCTCTCCCTTAACTCGAGTTCTGGAATAAAACCCTTTCAACTCGAAGACCACGGACTCTGCTCCTCATTTCATGCATTACCATTTTCTTGGGTAATAATAGAAATTCCGACACGGCGTAAATAACTAGCTTTTTATTTACCACAAAACAATAACAAATTATTTCTGGGAAATAAACAACAATTGCACTAAACGTATTGACTTATCTGATGTGGTCTACTAGGATATTAGTATTGCTGGATTCATGGACCGTCTACTTGGAAAGTTATGTAACTCACTAAAGCAACTACAAAAAGTTTCTACTAGGACTGGCAGTACTCAGCAGGACGCAAAGTGACAGACGCAGTCCGTCATGATTGCAGACCACTAAAAAATGTCATACTACATAACAAGTCATAATATACTCAACCTATCAATCCACCACTAACCACTATCTCTTCTTATGAGTACAAAGGAAGGACTGGACTAAAGTCCCTAGTCTCTCTAGCATTACGCAGTTCTATAAAGTACACTCATACATAATCACTCAGGCCAAATGAGCACAAAATTGAAAACAAGTAAGCATATTAGCACCGCCACTGACTGAGCAGGCGAGCACCTGCAATCACAGAAGCTTTTCAAACATAATTTACCTGCAATGTAATCAGCAGCATTCTTGCTCTTCGGAAAAAACATATATTTGCAATATAACACAGAGCAGAAGAAAACAAAGTAGTTATTAAATAGCTACTATAACTCACCAAGCCCAGGGATCTCGACGCCAAGCAGGTCTAGCAGGTCTTGTTCCCGGTCCAGGATGTCGGACCACCGGTGTGTCACCTAATTGTAGGTGCGCCGGACCCCAGACTCCCGATACATTACCCCATAGCTGGTGACGCTCCTGGTAGCCGTACCCGGTACTAGGGCCTGCCGCCTGCTGCGACGGTCTTCGGGAGGTGGTCCTGCACAAAGAAGACAAGTGCAGCCACCGCCACCGCGCTGAAGATCTCCCTGGGACTTACTTACTCCCCCATTAATTGCCCGCAGGGGAGCCGGATACGGGGTGCGGGACTCTTCCCCTTTGACTTCCCGGCTCCCTTTCCCATGGTCCTGGGTCAAAGAAGAAAGGAAAAATAGCAAAGCATAGGGAAAAAAGGTAAATAAAATTAAAGAGAGCTAAAAAAAGTATTTATTAAAGTAACAAAAAGTTGAAAAAAACACAAAATATAGATGTACAAAAATAGAGAGATAGATAATGAGTAAAGAAGATAAAAAAAAGTTCAAAGAAACAAAGGATTACAAAGATTGAAACAGGATAGAAAAGGCATGCCCAGAACCATAGCAATGAATGAAAAACCAGATTTCCGCGCCCACTGAAACCACGTGGGCAAGTCTGTGCGATATTTTCCCCGCGAGCACGCAAAAACGGATGCGAACACGCAATTGTGCCCCGGGAACAGGAAATGCACAATGCGAGCATGCAACTAGCGACCGGAAACGGAAATATGCAACACGAACAGTAAAAACAAGATGGCCGCGCCCATATACGACCGCATGGGTAAGTTCGCAGTAGCCACGGTGAAAAAAATCCCGCGAACACGCAAAAATAAGAAAATACGCAATCTCGTGAAAGTTTGCAGATTTTGCAGACCGCGAGTACGCTTTCGCACTAATTCGCGTTCCGCGAATTCACAAAATTTGCCCATACTTACTGACAATCTTGCTGGGGTACAAAGAGTGTGAAAGTGAAAGGAAGGGCTGTGAACTATCCAGTTTTTCATAACACACATAGCAACATTTATATTCCAGGAAATTAATTGGGCAAATAATGAAAAATGTGTCAGCAGTTAGTAAAGCACAAATGAAGTAAATTGTTCTTGTAATTTTGAAGTGTGATAGGAACAAAGGTTTTAATAGGATCAAAACAAACCAAGACACTTTACTTCACATACAAATGATAAATATTTGCGGAAACCTGATTTCCACACATTATTACTTGTGTGCAAAATAGTGTTATCAGTAAAACTGCGTGTCAGTGAAAATGTGTGGTCATTTCAAGAGAAAATGAGCTATCAAAAAATGATAGTATGCAACCACACCATGCTTTCAACAGTGGCGTAACAAACAACCCACAGCCCCTGTAATGGGGGGGAGGGCAAGCTACAGGGGGTCCCCCTCTGGCACTGGCAGGTCCATGGACTGACATCTCCGATCTGGATCCGGGCCCTAATGTACTTTGCTGGGGGGCCTGCTCAAGTATCATTACGCCACTGGCTTTCATAATATATTTAGGACACTGTGCTCCAAAATTCTCTACTGGCTAAATACAGCGCTCCTCATTTTCCTACTCAATGGGCATTTCCCATTTTGCTATACTGATTAGAGTGGTTCTTGGAGTTTTCAAAACCCTAATTACTTCAGTGATTTAACAATGATGGCACCAGCCCTACTCTGAAAATGGTTATAGCACAATTGCCCTCAGACGAGGGAATGAGGGTCCCACTTAGTGCCGTTCACCCTGAGTGTAAGTTTGTTTTTTCCTGCGGAGCGGTACCGCAAAAACTAACATCCTAGAGATGCACAGCCGGGGGTCATACTGTGATGTTTATTACAAAGCAACTGAGCATTTGTATAGTCTTTTCCTAACCCGTCATTGCAAAAATCACTTAAAGAATGTTAAATGCAAATATTTTACCTTAAAAATGTATGTATTTAGTCCTGTAAATTACAGCAAAAAAGCTGTATTTTAAAACTCTCATAGCACTAAAGCAAAGTTCTAAACACACAACCAAAAGCGCACCACCCAAATGCATGTGTTTCTACTCAGATGTGAACTGGGTGCAGGTAGCAATTTAATTATCCCATTTGAGGTTGAATACCTATGATGTTTTGATAGAAGTGACACGCATGTGAAAAATAATTTTATGGATTTATATTTTTGTGTATCATCAACAATGAGGAATAGGCACTTTTACTCTTACTACCATATGTACAGACTGCAGGAATCTAGTACCCCCCCCCACAGTTTGCCCTGTGTTTAGTTACTAGATGCTGATTTTTGACTAGCCGTGCACTGAGGCCTGCTAACCAGACCTCAGTGCCAGTGCTCCTTCCCCCAAAATAGGGTGTTGTTGGCTAAGGACTTTAGCACCCCTGTAAGCCACTGGTAAATGGTACCCCAGGTACCTAGGCCATGAGTACAAAAGAGGGTCCCAAAGGCCTGCAGCATATCTTATGCCACCTAAAGGGACCCACACACAAATTCCACACAGACTGCCATTGCAGGCTGCATGTAATGGTGCAATCCATTAATTAAAACATGACATGCCAAATTTACTGCATTTAAAATATGTAAGTCACCCTACAGCCGGCCTCTGAGCCTAAAGCAGAGTGAATTGTATTTTATGTGAGGACATATCTGCATGAGCAGATATGGTCCTGTGATGCCTAGCTCTATTACTACAAATCCAATGGGGCACATCTCTCCTGCACCCGACTGTCGCACTGCGATTGAGGAAATCTTTCCTTTCTGAAACTCTTGCTCCATAATTACGTCATTTTTATCTATTTATCAATATTAATCCAACATCTTAACTCGTGCATATTCCTTAATTAAGCCACTACGGAGACAGCATGTTTGCATTTTGAATTCTTTATTCATCATTTTTAAACACCAAACGTTGCCAATCCAGGCTTTAACGGTGGCATGTGAGGACAAACACAAGCCACCGTTTGTTTCTAACTGAACCGTGATGAGGCGTTTCACGGCTTCTGTTCACACGCATTTCATCATATGAGCTGGAAAACAAGTGTAATTCATCAAGGGAAGGAGTGCAGTGGCTCAATCTTGACTTTATTTGCTTTGCAACATTATCGCCTCAGAGCTTGCACCCCAAGGATTCAAGTTTACTTTCTAAAGGAATCACCATTACGGAGACAGAAAGAATACGTCATCTTAAGTGGAATGATTTAAAAGCAACGATTAACAAAACTGACATTGGAATGAGGAGACAGTTGAACTTTGCTGCTTGTACAGTTCGTTTTTAGTAAATGTTTATTCACACGTATTTTCTTAACAGGACACTCGGATGTTTCATTATTTCTGAAATATTCTTTTACATTTTGCTGGAGGATTTAAAGGGGTAGATTTAATTTGGAGGGAGCATGTTTTCTCTTATTGTGATGTGGGGCACCATGGGAGATGAAGTTTATTGGTATGGTTCACAAAAAGGAGGGGCGGAGTGGATCACAGTTTGATTGCTCACAGGTGTGAGATTTCTCTCTTTAAAAACGGCACGAGCGCGAGGGAAAATCATCAAGAGTAGTTGTCATGAGGAAGTGAAGTGAGGTTATGCTGCTGGTTGTGGCGCAGAGAAGGTAAATTGTGAGAAGGGTGTCTCGTAGCTCAGTGGGAACTGTGTAGCTGGGAGGGAGTTGTGATTTATTGCACACATTAAGTACGATGGTGATTGACACTTTAGGAGATGGTAGGCCGTTGTTAAAGGACTTCTGAAGAAGCCGGCGCTAGACCCCGCGGACTTATCCAACTACAGACCCATCTCGCTCCTCCCTTGGATAGGTAAGGTCGCGGAGAAGCTTGCAAATAAAAAGCTGTCCCACTTCCTTGAAGCAAACCATCTCTTAAGAAACTCCCAAACAGGCTTCAGACCAGGTCAGGGCACGGACACTGCCCTCCTGGCGGCCGTAGAAAAAGCGAGGGAAATCATTGACTCAGGAGGATCAGTGGCAGTGGTCCTCCTGGACCTTAGCGCGGCATTCGACACTGTCAGCCACCAGGTCCTAGCCCAGCGCGTAGATAACACTGGCATTCGAGACAGTGCGCTGAGATGGCTCACATCCTTTCTCTCCCGACGCTCCTTCCAAGTTTGGGAAGGAGAAAGCCGCTCCCCCTCAATCCCCCTCCGGTGTGGAGTGCCTCAGGGCTCCTCATTGAGCCCCACACTTTTCAACGTGTATATGGCCCCACTGGAGGAGCTGGTCGCCCCATTCGGAGTCTCGATCGTCAGCTACGCTGACGACACTCAGCTGGTGGTGACCCTTTCACACCCCAAGCTAAAGCCCTCCAACCTGCGAGACTGCCTCTCCACCGTCCATCAATGGATGAGCGACTCTGACCTAAAGCTTAACGGGTCAAAAACAGAGATCCTGCTCCTCGGTCACAAAGCCGCGAGTCTCCCCCCTAACATCTGGCCCGCCTGTATGGGTGACCCCCCCTCCCCTAAGACAGAGGTTAAGAGTCTGGGAGTGTGGCTGGAGACAGATCTCACCTTCAGGACGCAGGCCAGGAAAACAGCCGGCATCTGCTATGGGCTACTTAGATCATGCAGAAAGGTACTCCCCCTACTACCACTCCAGTCTCGTCTCCTGATAATTCAAGGCTTAGTGCTAGCAAGGCTAGATTATAGCAACGCTATTTACCTCGGGGCGCCGGAAGCCACCTTCCAAATACTGCAAAAAACCCAAAATGCCGCAGCTCGCCTACTCACAAACACCCCAGCAAGAACATCTGCCAAACCTGCTCTGAGAAAACTTCACTGGCTCCCCATGAGGGAAAGAGTCGCCTTCAAGGCCCTCTGCCTAGCACACAAAGTTCTGCACAACGTTGGTCCCCCCCATTCTGAGTACTTGGATCACTCCATACAGACCGCCGAGAGCACTCCGGTCTGAACAGGGAAACCTTATCGTTGTCCCTAGGGTGAAGAAAACCCGCATAGGCGGCCGCAGATTTTCGGTAAATACGGCCAGAAAATGGAACGCTCTCCCCCCGAACCTCAGAGCTGAACCAAATCTCCTACGATTTAGGAAATCCCTCAAAACCCTCCTTTTCCCCTGATTCATTCAAAGCTTCCCTGTGCCCCCCCCTTAGGAGTCTGAGGTTTCAGCGCTGGGATACTCGAGGGTGACTACGCGCTCTATAAAAACCTAAAATAAAATAAATAAATAAATAATAGGGTTCGAGCACGGAGGGAGTGTCATGTGTTAGTGTAAATATTGGTTGTTTTTTCAGGTTGGTTGAGGGCAGAGTTAGAATAATGGTCGAGCAGCCAGCTTATTTGTGTCTTTATCTTATTTTCAGTTAAACCCCTGACGAAGAATTTTATTAATTTGAAATGCATTGGGAGCACGCTGATGTCATAAAACCACTTTTGAAACATGTTTGTCCTCACATGCCACCGTTAAAGCCTGGATTGGCAACGTTTGGTGTTTGAAAATGATGAATAAAGAATTCAAAATGCAAACATGCTGTCTCCGTAGTGGCGTAATCGAGTTAACATGTTGGATTAATATTGATAAATAGATAAAAATGACGTAATTATAGAGCAAGAGTTTCAGAAAGGAAAGATTTCCTCAATCGCAGTGCGACAGTCGGGTGCAGGAGAGATGTGCCCCATTGGATTTGTTTCTAACTGAACCGTGATAAGGCGTTTCACGGCTTCTGTTCGCACACATTTCATCATATGAGCTGGAAAACAAGTGTAATTCATAAAGGGAAGGAGTGCAGTGGCTCAATCTTGACTTTATTAGCTCTATTACTAGGCATTACAAGTGAGCCATCTTAAAGTATGTACTGGGCACTGGTCAAAAGGAATTCTCCAGCTACATAATAGCTTCACTGAAACCAATAGTGTTTGGTATCACACACCTCGTATTCCTAAACCCACTCTGATTCCTGAAGTAATTCCACAAACACAGGTTCAAGTAGAGAATTAAGTTTTATTCTCTATAGACAGCTTGTGCATCCACGACCAGTAAACTTGTTTCCTGCTGTAAAATTCAGTCAGACCTAAAAAGAAAAACAATTGTTCTTTTGTAGTAGGAGCAGAAGCATTAGAAATACTTTGGACGTGATTAGGCTGTAGGGTTTTAGGTTTAAACCTATAATAACTGATAAAGCCCCACTGAAAGATAAATAGCCCTCACCGGTGGCAATATATAAACACTGAAAAAACACTTGCACAACCAAAAACTAAATGCCATTGAAAGAAAGGAAAAAGATAGTGAAAGAGAATTTTTTTTCTTCCTGATGTCAATACAATGTAACTTTCTTATTCAAGCTAGCAGTAGGGAAGACTGGCGAACATTATTCTGCTTGAGTTTTGTTCTTTAGGGATGCCACTAAAATGTTGTTTCTTCTTCCTTTTACTTTTTTCACTTTTGTGGCCTTTGGTCTAAAGATGCAGGGTTTAGTTTCATGTTGTAGGCCTAGTTTAATTATTGTATAAACTGTGTAGAATCAGAAAATATCAAACTCATATTTGATATTTTGGCTGCATTTTATTCTTTCACTGATAGGTAAAATGGCTGGTTTCATAAAAATCTTTCCTAATATGTGTCATAACATTTACCCACAGAGAAGGTATAGTGACAAGTATATATATCACCAAGCATCTGGGGTGGTGGTGAAAACATGACACCAGGCTTTTGGAAAGCATTGAACTCAGTGTCACTTGTGAGGCTCTGCAAAAAAGGTTCTTTCCAAGTTCAACAAAGATTGGAGTGATATTGTTTGTATTTGCAGTGATTCAGCTACGTATATAAAAAAAGTTGTGTGATGACCTGTCAAAATTGATACCCAAGCTGAAGTGATTCCCTGTAGGAGATCCTTGCCACTTGTTAGATGGTATGCTGAGGGATGCTATTGACTTTTTAGTCCATTCTAGTGCACAGTTTTCTTATGCACAGGAACTAAAACGCAAATATTTATCATTTCGTGCTTTATGTGGCATCAAAGAAAGAGTCATCCCAACTGTGTCCCTTAGCTGATAGTTCTCAGCCCAAGGGGCTATGAATGCTGAGAGGGGCTTTTCACAGAAGATTTCATGGGTAGGAAAGAGCGAGCGCACATGTCCCAAAGACTCACTGAAGAAGTATTGTAGGGTGTACTACAATAAGATTAATTTGCAAAAATCTATTTGGAACTCATATACACTATAGGTACACTGTCTATATACCATGTTCTTTCAGTGCAGAAAGCAAGCAATAATAAAAGCAAAACTTTCCATAAACACTGGAAAAAACTTTTTCTGTTGTTTTTAGACTAGCGAAAATGTGTAACCACTGATAACAACTGTTTTTTAAGATATTGAAAACACTGAAAAAAGCCCACCAGAATGTACCAAAAATAGAAACTGAAAACAGGACAGCCTAGACGTGATTAAGCTTAGGTTTAATACCATTACTAGAAATTTCTTGTCCCAAATATTCCACTTTGCTTTGTCTGAATTTGCTCTTAGAAAATTTCAAAGTCAACATTTTCTTTGTACACATTTCAACACATTATCCACATTTTTTATCATGTTCCTCATAGTTTTTCCCAAAGATCAAAATATCATCCTGGAAAGCAATGGCACCAGGACATCCTTCAAGAACCTCTTTCATTAGCCTTTGGAAAACAGAAGCGGCACTGGCCAGGCCAAACGGCATGCGAGAAAAGTGAAACATACCCTCAGGCTTAACAAAAGTTGTCAGGAATTTTGATTCCGCATGTAAAACTACCTGATGAGAGGCACTAGCTAGGTCTATAGTAGAAAAAACACAAGCACCCGAAAGTGTAGAGTTTAGCTCATGTATATGAGGTAAGGGATGTCTATCAATCCAAATTTCCTTGTTTAGACTGTGAAGGTCTACACACAAACGAAGATCGCCATTGCTTTTTAAGGGATAAAACAACTGGAGAAACCCACGGAGAGGATTCTGTAGGCTCAATGATGTTCTTACAAACTAAGTCAGACAATATCACTTTTAATTTATCATGATACGCTAATGGTACATGTCTTACCCTGTGCTTAACAGGGATTGCACCCTCCTTGAGAATGATTTTGTTTAAAATTTAAAAATCCCCCTAAATTATTAGTAAAAATAGAAAGAAATGTGTTTTTCAATTAATTTGCAAATTCTCCATTGTCAGGAGGTACAACATAAACAGGTGATGAGGCATTAGGATCTAACTTTATACCCATCTCTTGTTGATGAGGCCAACCGAGAATAGATACTCCTTTGGTGGCTACGTATACTTTTCCTCTGGTTTTTCTGCCTTTAAACTCTAAATCTGCCCACATAAATCCATCAAGATCAATCTTATGACCAGAATAACCACCAGGATGAATGTCAGGGGGGAATCGTTTTTTTAGTTTTCCAAAATTCATCAAAAATATCTCTGCCAATAATACTGTACCAAGCACATTAATCTACCAACATAGTAATTTCTATGCCATTTATTGATATCTTGTCACTGGGAAAACCCTTACAATTAGTGTTACTAACACACAAAAGACTATTGATCTCTGGGGGATGTTCACTCTCTTCTTGTGTCATGAAATTCATTTTTTGAGAAGATTTACAAACTTTGCTAAAATGTCCAGATTTCTTACATTTGATACATATCTTATTCCACGCAGGACAACCTTTGTAGCTTACAAATGGTCAAAACCACCACACCTATAACAAACGACTTGAGATTTCTTTCCATAAAATCTGTTATCTTTTCCCATAATATCTTTCTTAGGCGGAAAAGCAGAGACATTTTTGGAAGTAAGTTGTTCCTTTACTCTTGATACTTCGGGCACAATCTCATTGACTTTGACAACTTGACCCCTAATTTCACTTAGAAACTTTTCAGATTGTTCAATGCCTTTGGCAATATTCACTACAGCATTTAAAGAGGATTCAGCGCCCATCCATATTCGTTCTTGAATTTTCTTACTTTTAGTTTTCATCATAATTTGGTCTCTTAAGACTTGTTCAAAATTGATAGTTTTGAAATCACAAGATCCTGCTAATGTGCGTAACACTGCTACATAATCCTATATGGATTCATCCTCTTTTTGGGCATGAGAATAAAATGTAAACCTTTCCATAACAGTATTAATTTTCCTACCAAATCTAGTACTCATTTGTTGGATAGTAACATCGAAAACATTGGTGTCCCCAGATCCTTCAATAGGAGGTAAATTTGCTTATTCTTTTAAACCTGCCCCCCTAAACAGTTCCTTAGAAGAGCAAGTTTTCTTTTAGAGGAACAACCATCTTCTTCCAAAACATCAACATAGGCTAAGTACATTGGGTACCATAAGTCCCATTCCACTTTTGGTTCTCCAGCCACTGGCAAAAAAAGTGGAGGTACAACTATATTGGACATGACTTAAGTTGGAGAGAGATAAAGACTAAATGACACTACGAATACTTGTAAGTTAATACAAAATAATAAAATGAGATATACATAATTTCCATAATATACACTGTAAAAACTAGAAAGGAAAAAAAATAGGTTATAAAATAACAAGTTAAAACAATGAATGTAGTCACCGACGTCCATGTATTTGCTGAAGAAATTCGAAACAGATAAGTTCCAATATTATAGTCACAAAATACGCCTTTTTATGGCAGCAATATGTAACTCGCAGTTTTTAATAGTAAAAAATAGCCGGAGGATACAGACAAAAATAAAATAACTAGGCAGCGTAGAGAATGATGAAAGATAGACGATATGAGGCTTGGTAAATGAAAATCTTCATTAATTTAATACTTGCAAGATGGCGTCACGTCGATTACGTGAACGATGTGTGAGACGCATGCACGAGTGCAGAAATATCCGGGTTAGAATTGACGCGAGCCTCGTAGCATACAGATTGCAAAGTGCATGCCTTCAGGAATAATGAAAGCTTCAACGCCCCTGGAGTCTCGTAGCGTACGAGCTGAAGAGTGCGCGATTTCTCGAACACAGAGAACTTCAGCGCGCTTAACAACTATTCTGCTTCAAAAGTAAGCAATAGAGGCAGTTTTTTTACTTCTTTTTTTTTTTAGTGAAACTTTTGTCAATAAATACCGTTTGACTGTTTGGGAATATGCCCCGTGAAACTGTAATTCAGGAACTATAAGTCTGGACTTCAATCAAAACATGAATGCAGATAATCCAATAATATGTAACAGCCGCAGATTGGTAATTCAGCAATGGGTGCAATCCAAATACACTTAAATAAATAACACGGTTTCCAGGCAATATTCCACATTCACTCTCGTGATAACAGCCGCTGGTGCTATCAAAGCACAATTAATAGGGAACAGCTGCAGGTGCAATCAATACACATGAAAAAAATATATAAAACAGAGTACCTGTTTAGTAACAAGTGAACGCTGTCTGTCTTTAGATCCCGATTGTCGCCAAATCATGAAGTAATTACACAAACACAGGTTCAAGAGGAATGAAGTTTTATTCACTAGAGACAGCTTGTACATCCACAACCTGTAAACTCGTTCCCTCAACCCCCACTACCCCCAAATGGAATGCAGAACAAGAAGGAAAGATAACATTCTACAAAGATATTCTAAATAGGAATACCTCAATTCCGGTGATGGATTTATTAATTCATGCACCCAGAAGGAACCTTAAAGGTATCCCCTGAAACCTAACAGTCCACTAGTGTGCTGGCTGACCCAGGCCAGCCTAACACCGACAAGTTTGATGAGTTTTTGGCCCCCAAGGTTGAGAGTCCATCCTCTGAGGAGGTCAGGAACAGTGCCTGCTTTAGAGGGAGGTGGTTTAAAAGTCCTCCAGGATGACTGGCAAATTAGCATTCCAAATCAGGGAGCTTGCAAATCTGACTTCGTTAGAGGTGAGGGAATGCCAACCCCCCTGACCAGGGCTCATTTCGAGCCAGGACAGGTGGAAAAATTAGTAGTCAGAGAGGTGTGTCCACCCTCAAGCTATATCCAGGCCTTCGGAGGTCTACCTGAAATGAAGATGACGTTTCAGAGTTTGCCATCCATAAGATGGCAAACTTAGGAATTCTGGGACAGGGTTATGCCCCCTCACCACAAGAAGTGGTCATATAGGGGACTTAGTGACCCCAGGGGTAAGTTGCCCATTAGCTTCTACTCTAAAGTCCCCTAACACCACTACATCTCTAAATCTAGTATTTAGGGGAGCCCCTGGTTCCAGTAAATCAGATTCCTGCTGACCTAAAAAGAAGAAGGACACTGAGGAGAGCGAGAAACAAGGAATGTGGAGAAGCAACTGACTTGGCGCCAAACCTGCCGGCCTGTCTACTGTTCCTGCTAGATTATACTAAAGTTGTCTCATCATGCAGTTGTTGTGCCTCCTAAAGCCTGGAGGACTGCCTGGCTTCAACAAAGACCCAGGAACTCCTGTAGAGTAGCAGAGCTGCTTCCCTGTATCCTGCAGGCACTCCAAAAGAACTGTGAGGACTAAGGACTGCTGCAAACCCGATACTAGAAAGCAACAGTACACTTGTGCCCGAAAGCCTGAGATGAAGTGGGCCAACTGTGCCAGCATGGTCCCTCAATCCTCCAAAGACAAAGTCCATCTTGTGTTTGGCCACCAACATCACCTGCAGCCTCTTTGTGCAGGCCCCCGCTACTGCGAGTGTCTCCGGTGATGAAAACCCGCCACCTCAGAACACCTCTGCACCCAGCCAATATGGCAGAGAAGAAGAGGATAAAAAGTGTCCCCATATCCAAAGCATTGTGAAACCTAAGCCCCCTTGTTGGTTCCGCCTGACTGGTCTCCCAATCCCAGCTTTCAGCCTCTTTGCAACCAGACCGATCCCCATTAAAATAAATAGGAAACTTGATGCTCAAACACACCTCTGCACCCAGGCGCTCCAGAGCCTCCTGAGGTGATCTGATGGTGTGGCCTTGGACCTTGCCCCATACTCACCTTATGTTCAAGAGAATGGTCCTGTAAGTTTCTGTGAAGTGCTCAAATGTAGCACGTTCCCCCCCCAACCCCCATAGGATAACATTGGGCACTCGATGCTGGAAAGCACCTCTGCACCCGGCCACCCCAGTGCTGCCTGAGGTGACCTGTTGGTGCTGCCTTGGACCTTGCCCCATTGTTACATTAGATACAGGAGATTGGTCATGTAAGTCGCTGTGGAGTACATGTATGCAGTGTGTGTCTTTCCTCCATAGATTAACATTGCCGCTTCAGAAATTGCTGTCTATTTAAAAAAAAATGTAAAATTCATAACTCGAAAAGTACTTACCTGATTCCGATGATCTTGGTATCTAAGTTGATATAAAAGTATGTATTATTCAAATACATTTGTGTAGGATTTCTTTATTGAGAGTGTGTCTCACTTACTGACTTTGTGTGTGCAATGAAAACTTAGCACTATCCGTCTCGATCAGCGTCTCAATGCTGATCGAGGGGAACACTTAGCAAGGTATTTGGAAACGGGCATGAGATGCCCTGGGAATTCCCGAAACATCCAGCACATTAAGCTGGATTGGAAATATTGATTTTGCTGTGAAGTAGGAATCCATTGATACTAAATCTTAAGCCCTGATTAAGTTCCTACTGTTTTGGAATGGAACGCGTTGGCTGAGCCGTATGTCTTATTAAGGATATTTATTAATTGGAGAAACAAATAAGTACAAATAAATGTTTTGAAACAATAAGACTGACTGAACTTCATTACCTGGCACACCTCTATTTGTATATTCTATTATATGTTACTTAGTCCACATTTCTGTGTTAAACACAATCTTGAACAAGATGGAAATCATTGCCGTCACTCACCCAGGGCTTCTCCAAGTACACACACTGTGAGTAGTTGGCCTGGCATATGCTGTCCACTATTCTAGTGGGCACCTTGCACCAGTCCAAACAACCCTTATTGATGGTAGGGTTAAAGACAGCCTTTACAGAAAGCTATCCTAGTGGTAGCTGTGGAGAGCAGCCTTCAGGCTAAGTCTTTAAGGAATGTAAAGCAGCTTGTTTTACCAGTCTATAATCTCATGAATTACCAAATGAAAGAGAATCACACCAGGTATAAAAAAAAAATGTATGTGTTTATTCTAAACACATCCCTCTAGTCTCTTTATGAGGCTAGAGGCAAAAGTACACAAAGTAAACTTATTTAGCACACAGTAAATTAGCACAGTATATGTTTTGCCCTAGGGGCCTCACAATTCATATACTAAGAAAGTGGTATAAGTACTGCTGTGAACATAGAGACAAGGTCTAGGGCCTGTAGTACAGCTGGGGCAACCAGGAACTACCCAAGGTAGGGACGCAGGAGACCCACGGGGGATGCGTGCAGTGTCTAAACACAGCCTTTCACTCGAAGAACGTGGATTAGAGTTCGCCGGACGGTTCACTTCGATTAAGAGAAGGGCTCCAGTCACTTTGACCTTAAGAAACCTTTTGCATAGAGCAACCCGATTAAGGACTGCTAAAATCATCAGCTTTGGTGCTTCGTGTGGGGTCGTCCCTCTACCCTCGCCTTCCAAATTGACTGCAATTTCGCCCAGACGTCTGTGGCTCTAGGCGTGAAATGTATTAATTTCACCTGGAGTAATCATCACTTCCTTCGTTTGGATTTCTTGACACATCTATATTAGGTGGCCCGTCCAAATTATATTGACGTGACCCTTTCGTGTTACCCTAAGTTCCTTGGTCCAGACCCCGGTACCCGCCCCTCCCATCCCTGTTCTGAAGAAGACCCGCAGCAGAGGCGTTGAAACTGACCCTTTCTTGTGCCAGGGTCGAAACGTCGACGGCTATCCCCCCTACTTAAGGCCAACACCCTTTTATCCTCCCCTTCCCTCCCCCCCATTGTGTTTGTTATAATTGATGTATATTCAAATGTATGGGTAGGCCTTTGTTCAACTGAAAAACTGTGGTTTTCAGTTGCACTGAATCATTTTAACTCTGCCCTTTAAGCTAATTTTCCTCTCAATTCACTTGAGCACCCCTTTAATTTCTTCTTACTGTCTACTGCATCTCTCAGTTTTTCTTGATCATTTATTTTAGGATTATGTAAATAAACTTGTGATATAAAAGTGAGATCAATTACGTCTAGCTTTTGATCAATATGTCGAGCCCCTGGTACGATAGTGCCCTTCGGGCCCTAAAGGGTGCCTGTAGACGGGCTGAGAGGGCCTGGAGGAAAACCTATGGAGCTGATCTAAAAGCTGCATACGCCAGGTCCGTCAAGCTCTACCATCGGGCTATCTGTCGAGCTCGAGCGGCTTTTTATGCCGCGGAATTCCGGAACAGTACTAATCCGTCGAAAGCCATCTTTAAGGCCGTAAAAGATCTTATGTCAAAGCGGACTACCTCTACGACCGTAAGCTCTCTTTCCCACTGTGAATCCCTTGCTTCCTATTTTCTGGGGAAAGTCCAAGCTATTTATCGGACATTCCCTAGCATAGGGTCCGGTCGGGAAAGTATCAATGGGACCCACCATCAGTCTACTCTGCTTGTCTTCCCCCCCCTTACCTTGGACGGGTTTGATAAACTTGCGTTGCAAGTCATATCTGGATCTCCATACGATCCAGTAAGGCCTGCTCTCTTTCGAGATCAGGCTTTTATGGGACGTGCAGCTGTATGTTCCCTCGTCAACCTTTCCTTGGAAACGGGAGTAGTTCCAGCCAAGTGGAAGCAAGCTGTGGTGTCCCCAATTATCAAAAAGCCCTCCCTGAACCCGGCCAAGCCTGAAAGCTATCGCCCCATTTCGTTGCTACCTTGGCCAGCCAAGATCACTGAGGCCCATGTCAACTTGGCCCTGTCTGAACATCTTGTACGGACCAATGCCCTCGACCCCACACAAAACGGATTCCGTGCCGGCCACAGCACGGAAACCGCGTTACTTGTGATGGTGGAACATCTCCGTGCAAGGTTGGATGCTGGTCAAACGGCGGCGCTTATATTGTTAGACCTTAGCGCCGCCTTTGACACGGTAGACCACAGCATCCTCCTGCATCGGCTTGAGGAGACCGGCATTGGCGGTCAGGTGTTGCAATGGTTCCACTCCTTTCTAGATAACCGCTCCTTCTGTGTTGCCATCCCTCCCTTCAAGTCCAATTTCCAACCGCTGGCCATGGGGGTTCCGCAAGGGTCCTCGCTGAGTCCCACGTTGTTCAATCTTTACGTGAGACCGCTGGCTGATGTCGCTAGGCAGTGGGGCCTAACTTTGGTCTCATATGCCGACGACACACAGCTGGCAGTTACTCTCAGCGGGGATGCGGAGACTGAGGCCCCCAGGTTTCAGTCTGGACTGAAGGCGGTGGCTAGCTGGTTGACAGGCAACTGCCTTCAGCTAAATGCCACAAAAACGGAGGTGATGGTTGTCGGTAAGGGAGTGGAGCTGTGGGGTGACCAATGGTGGCCCTCTGAGCTGGGACCCACTCCGACCCCGGTATCTGAGGTGAAAAACCTGGGGGTCTGGCTGGATGCGGGCCTCTCCTTTGTAGGGCATACTAAAAAAACTGCGGCCTGTTGTTTCGTTCTCCTAAGGGGCTTGAGACCTGTTCTCAAGTTCTTTGACGCCCCGACCAGGCAGCTGGTGATCCAGGCAACTATCATCTCCCGCCTGGATTATGCCAGCTCTCTTCTGGCTGGGGCTAACCAGGCCGAGTTAACCCGTCTGCAGCGGGTTCAGAATGCTGCGGCGAGGGCGATTGTCGGCCTGCCCAGATTCAGCTCGGTGGCAACTGTCCTTCGTACCCTACATTGGCTCCCTGTCAGGAAGCGCATCCTTTTTAAGGTCTTGTGTCTCGCTTTTAAGATTCTGAGAGGTATTGGCCCGGAAATCCTCTCCAGCTGTCTTTCCTTTTATGTTCCCACCCGCACCCTCCGTACCCAGGGTTTGGCCCTTGCGGTGGTCCCCAGATTTAGGCTTAGTCGCATGGGTGGCCGCTCGTTTAGTGTAAAGGCCGCGTCAGCATGGAACTCCCTTCCTGTTGAAATTCGTCTGATGGAGGACCTCTTGACTTTCCGGAGGGCTTTAAAAACTTTCCTGTTTTAGCTGCTTTCATGTTTTTAGTTTCCTGTTGTGTTATGTTCTACCTTGTCTCTGCGCCGGGACGCCCCTTGGCTGGGGTATCTGTGCGCATAATAAATCAATATAACATAACATAACATAACATGTGTTGGGTTTGTTGCAATTAATATTGCCGTCTGCAAACTATACATCTCCCGAGGCACAGATCTAATCTGTTTATGTTAATAACAAGACTTACATTAATTGTGTCTTGTACGATATCAAGGACCACCTTGTTTGAAGGAATGTAAAACAGCTTGTTTTACCAGTCTATAATCTCATGAATGACCAAATGAAAGGAGAATCACACCAGGTATAAAAAATAATTTTCTAGGCCTCACAAATCATATACTGAGAAAGTGGTATAAGTACTGCTGTGAACATAGAGACAAGGTCTAGGGCCTGTAGTACAGCTGGGGCAACCAGGAACTACCCAAGGTAGGGACGCAGGAGACCCACGGGGGATACGTGCAGTGTCTAAACACAGCCGCGAATCACCATTGGCTTCTATGGAGAAAGTTGCGATTAGATTTTTAAAGATTAAGGACACTTATGAGTGGACTAGGAACAACCCCCTTCAGTACTGGACAGTTCGAGAGTCAAGACCCACGGGAGCACCAAAGTACTCGTGTTACCTCGCCCAGGGAATCCGGGTGCATAGGTGTCTTTTAGTGTCGGGTTTCGTTGTAGTTTCCTATGGAGAGCTGCAACGAAGTGCAGCAGGCGACCAGATGAAAAGTGCCCGGATGGATCCAAGGGTGGATTGACGATCTGAAGAACCTGAGAGCAGAGGGGACAGAGTCTGGGCCACTTGCCAGTTACCAGGGAAGCAGTAAGAAGATGCCCACCGATGTCGGTGATTTCAGGTGCAGTAGGTGAAGCTTGACTCTTCAGCCACATGACCAGGAGGCGTCGATGACAACCAGGAGCTGGATTCGAGCTGTCCCACATCAGATGTTGAGTGCTGCAGCGTCGGTATCTGGATTGGACCCAACAAGCCTTGGCAACAGCAACCCAAGCAGAATGCAAAGATTGGCTTCAGAGCAGACCAGCAAGGTCTGAGGGACTCACCCTTTGGAGGGGTCAGGACACGTCTGGAGCAACCAGGGAAACCCAAGGAAGAAAAGAGTTACCTTTGTGGGGACCCATCAGTCGACGGACCAGAGATCGCGAAGGGGCATCAAGCAGAAAGGCTAGAAGCGGGTCCACGGAACACTTGTGGGGTGTAGGCCCACAATCTTCGGTGCAGATGGTGCTCAGGGCTTGGAATACAAGGAGCCTAATGCACAACTTCGGGAAAGCTCAGGAAGTAGATGCACTAGCAAATGTGTACGGTGTCCAGGAGTTCAGTTCCCACGTCTCTCGTGATGGCTACAGGTCTAAGCTTTGCTGGGATCTCGTGTCGGCCTCAGAGATTTCTGGAAGTCCATGTCCGGTGTCGCAGATTCTTCGGGATGCAGCAGGAGCCTCGAAAATGCAGACCGGCAAGATGCTACTTTGGTGCCTGTTTGAACAGGGGAGTCACTCCTTGACCCCAAGGGAGATCCTTCCCTCTTCTAGTAGAAATAGAATGTCGAAGTTCCAGGATATATTTTGCAGAGTTTCGTCCAGGGTAATCTAAAGTCCTAGGGACTGGGTTCCTATACTTCTACTAAGTTTAGGGGATGGACTAACTCTAAGCTCCCACCTATGGGAGGACCTGGGGAGGGGGTGGTTACACCCCTTCCCCTTTGTCCAGTTTTGCGCCAGAGATGGAGCTGAGTTCCCCAGCAACCGGTTTGAACTGGGGTATGCAAAGGGACATCTTGTGTGTCCCAGGCACTGTCTGAAAAGCATTCACTGAATGCACACACCATGCCCCAATACACTAAAGCCTGTCTGGGTCTGTGGCAGCAGCATCCATCTTCTGATGCTGGGGCTCTTTTAAACTATTACAGGTAAAGAAAAGGTGGACATGTCTTCTCCCTCTAGAAGGGTGGAATTCTACCTCCGCCTGGCGGGGGGGGGGGTAGGATTCCAAAATGTTTGACACCAAACACGACATGTTTTGATGCAGCCATTCCAAAGTTAGCGTTTACCGCGATGTTATAATGCACTTAAGAGGATATGGTATGGATGTATAACAGAACAGCTATAAGGAAGTGATTCCGAAAGCTGCAGAGGGGCTCAGCTCATGCTTGGGCACCCACTCACACAAAACCAAGCACTCTGCTTTCAGGATTGCCAAGGTCTGCCATAGGAGTGACTTATAGGTTTATATGTGTCTGTATATATGGGTAGATATAGGTATACTATATCTTACTTACACCACCTTACCCAGGCTGCAGTAGCAGACCTGTGGTGCATTTTGGAAGGCTTCCCAGGGGTGGAATAATACATGCTTCAGCCCCTGGTAGGCCTCTGGGGTACCTATGCCTTTAGTACCTAAGTTACCATATACTAGGGACTCACAAGGGTAACCCAGTAACCAATCTGGAGTGTACCTAATGTACATGCAATCAGTTTAGAGAGGAAGCAGCCAAACTAAGTCAAAAAAACATCAAAACACCAGGAGAAAAGTGGGGGTAACCATGCAATCGGATCCCACCTTCCTGCACACACCCTCCCCTCGAGCTCTTCAGCTGTAATGTATAAGGGTGTTTCCATTGTTATTCTTGTTTTGTTCATGGTGAATTTTCTCTAACTTGGATCTATTCACATGTTGCCATATTTTCAGTTTCTTCACTGAGACCTATTCATTCACATAAGGAAGTGATTCCGAAAGCTGCAGAGGGGCTCAGCTCATGCTTGGGCACCCACTCACACAAAACCAAGCACTCTGCTTTCAGGGTTGCCAAGGTCTGCCATAGGAGTGACTTATAGGTTTATATGTGTATGTATATATGAGTAGATATAGGTATACTATATCTTCCTTACACCACCTTACCCAGGCTGCAGTGCAGACCTGTGGTGCATTTTGGAAGGCTTCCCAGGGGTGGAATAATACATGCTTCAGCCCCTGGTAGGCCTCTGGGGTACCTATGCCTTTAGTACCTAAGTTACCATATACTAGGGACTCACAAGGGTAACCCAGTAACCAATCTGGAGTGTACCTAATGTACATGCAATCAGTTTAGAGAGGAAGCAGCCAAACTAAGTCAAAAAAACATCAAAACACCAGGAGAAAAGTGGGGGTAACCATGCAATCGGATTCCACCTTCCTGCACACACCCTCCCCTCGAGCTCTTCAGCTGTAATGTATTAGTGTGTTTCCATTGTTATTCTTGTTCTGTTCATGGTGAATTTTCTCTAACTTGGATCTATTCACATGTTGCCATATTTTCAGTTTCTTCACTGAGACCTATTCATTCACATAACATGACACTGTAAATGTAAATTGTTCTCTTCAAACATATCCAGGTTACATTAGCAGAGAGGGTGCTGAATAGTTATTCATGTACTGGGCTAATGCTTAGGTGTTAAGGTAATGTGACTTTTATTTTTAATGTGCTGTGATTTGCTGAAGAAATTATACATTCACTCACACCATGGTGTATCTGTGGAAATTATCATTTTTCAAAGTTTATAAGTCCAGGACGAACTACAGCTCTCATGAGCCTTCTAACATTAGTCCTTCTATTATGTCCACTCCAGGTATGATAGCCAGTCCTTCCTCAACCTTCCTCCTCTTTCTTCGCTGCTCACGCAGCAGTCAGTTAAGTGAATTTTTCTATTACTTGTTTTATGGGCTGTGACAATGTATTTCCCGTCTGAGGTTTGACGGGGGTGTTTTGGGCTCTAAAAGTGTTTATGTGAAGCATTTCTCCTACAGAGCCCCAGTCGCGGGAGCGTTCTCGCTCCTTTCGCGGCGTTTGTCCCGGCGGCGGTGCGGTGATCGAAGCGCCCGCCAGAGGGCGCTCGTACGTCTCGCCTACTCCTCAGCGCGCTTCCTTTCACTCTGGGGAGCCGCGCTGAGGAGTCGGTCTGCAACGGAGGTTTGCCCTCTCCACCCCTTCTACGCCTGGCGCTCCGGGTCTGTATTTGGCCCTAATTTTACACTGCTGACGCCCTGCGGGGTCTGTACTTGGCGGCAGAGACCGTGGTGAACGCCGATAGGTGAGTGCACGCTTGTGGTGAATTGTGTGGTTGAACGCGCATTGGGGTAGTCAGACCCAGTCCCTGTGTGGAGGGTCAGCGCGTTGGGGGGTTTTCGTGCAGCCCTACCTCGCCAGTTTCAGCTGGCCCAAAAAGTGATTGCAGCCTAAGTCGCCTGTCCATACCTTGTTCCCTGACACCCTCTGTGGGAGGTGGGGGGGGGGGGGTAAGGCTCACAACGCAGTTTTGCGACAGTTGATCATTTATTAGCTTGACAGCCATGGAGCAGGGGGATTATTTTGAGTAGGAGCCCCACTCCTACTTACAGGATGAGGAATTTTATCAGGCAGTCGACAGCTCTATCTATCGCTGTGTGACTAAGGTGGTGGGTCCCATGGAAGACCGCTTGTCTGCGCATTGTCTAGGAATGCGCCAAACGGGCGCAGGCCCATTTGGGAGCTCCTACTGGTCTCCCGGGCCCCTCAGGTGAGGGCCTTCCTGCCCCAAAGAAACCCTGCAGGGAGGGGGCTCTGGAAGGGTGGCAAGGGGTGGACAGAGGCGCCTTTGAGCGTCCCAGAGACACTTTTTAGCCAAGGCGACTGCTGTCCCCCCTGCGCCACTTTCGGACCCTGAGCCTTCAGTGGTTTCGGAGACCGCACCTCCGTCTCCGGTGCTGGATTCCACTGACACGGATGACGATGATGAGTCGGTGCACTCTTGGCGCCCCTCGAGCTCGGCCGCTGAGTTACCCCGGGACAGTTCCGGCATGTTGGACCCGGATGAGATTATGCATCCGCGGTCCGCTGCCTGGACGCCGGGAGACACGGTGGCAAAGTTCGTGGCAGGTCGCCTGCGTAAGCCTTTAGAAAAGGAAGCCAGGGGTTGCCTGCGAGGGGAGTGTCCGAGGCCCACTTTGGAGGGTAAGGTGGCCCTAACGCCCGAGTTAGACACAAAAATGGCCACCTTCCTCGCCAAATTTATGAAGGATCCGCTGAAGGGCATCGACCGTTCCTGGCGGTCGTGCCAGGATAAATTGTTGGACGCGGTGGGGCCCGCCACAAAGATCCGCGACATGGGGGAGGAGGCAAAAGCCAATGGCACGGTTTTTTCCCCTGACGTTTTGTCCAATTGGGCTCAGCGAGTAATCATCTTTTTGGGAAACGCCAACTGCGCCCTGTCCACCGAACGACTGAGATCTCTGCTTATTAAGCTGGACCCGAAGTTAGGTGATTTGGCTTCTTCAGAAGCGGGGGCGGTCACCCAGGGCGGCCTCTTTGGGGAGCCTTTCATTAAAGAGCTCGGCAAATTTGTGTCCACGTTCACTTCGCTGGATAAGGCGCAGTCCAGCATTAAGCGGGTGTTCCAGCAGCGTTCTTCCCAAGGGGCCAGTCGGGGCAGGGGCCGCCCTACCGGCCGAGCAGGGCAGCATGCCAACGGTAGAGGGCAAGGCTCCGGCAGAGGCCAATACCAGACCTCAGCGAACTTCAATAACTTTTACCCAACGAGAGGGCAACGCTTTGGCGGTCGAGGCTACCGCAAGAACCCTGGACCCAATACTTCCAACGGTAAGTGTGCGGTCTTCGGACCAGGTTCTCATGGGGGGCAGGTTAGCGGCCTTTTACGGGGAGTGGGTGTCGCTCACTGCAGACGCCTGGGTTTTGCAAACCGTGCGGGGGTTCCATATAGAGTTCTATGACCGGCCCTTCCAGGTGTGCCCTCCACGGCCGATCATTTTTTCCGAGTCCGACGCGTGCTTGATAGACGGAGAGGTCTCGGAGTTACTCCAAAAAGGAGCCATCGGCCTATCAACGCAGCATCCCGCTGGTTTCCTCAACAATGTCTTCCTAGTAGACAAGACGGATGGGAGCAAGCGTCCGGTGATCAACCTCAAGGAGTTCAACGGTTGGTTGGTCTACTGTCATTTCAAAATGGAGGGGATTCACCTCCTTCGGGATGTGCTCCTCCCACAAGATTGGACAGTGAGGCCGGATCTAAAAGACGCTTATTTGGTAGTACCCATCCATCCTCCACATCGACGTTTCCTTCAGTTTTGCTGTAAGGACAGAGTGTTCGAATTCACCGCCCTTCCCTTCGGTCTTTCCTCGGCCCCTTGGTGCTTCACGAAAGTGCTGCACCCGGTGGTGGAGTTCCTGCGGGGACAGGGTATTCGGATGATCGTCTACCTGGACGATATTCTTTTGATGGCCCAGTGCCCGGTGATCTTGAATGGTCAACTTCAGCAGGCAGTTCTGCTTCTCCAGAGGCTGGGTTTCATCATCAACGAATCCAAGTCGATTCTGGTTCCGTGTCAGAAAATTACGTTTCTAGGTTTTGTCATAGACTCCGTCGGAGCCTCCCTCGGTCTTCCCTCGAGGAAGATAGCCAAGATCAGGCATATGTTACGACAGACGATTTCAAAAGACAGAACCTCTCTGCAACAGGTGGCCAGAGTGGTAGGACTTCTGTCATCCTCCATTCAGGCAATTTTCCCAAGGCCGTTGCACTACAGAGCGCTCCAGCGCCTCAAGGCGCAACACCTCAGAAGGGGCATGTCCTACGACCAGATGGTACCCCTCTCGGAGGATGTGAAGGAGGAGATGTCCTGGTGGCTCTCGCACATGGAGGCCTGGAATGGTCGGGCGATCTGCGGGTCGGTTCCGGATCTTGTGATAGAGTCCGATGCCAGCAGGTCGGGTTGGGGTGCCCGTTGCGGGGAGTTCTCCACCGGCGGCGCTTGGTCATCTGACGAACAACAGTTGCATATAAACTGTTTAGAGCTTCTAGCAGGGTCTTTCGCGGTCCGCTGTTGGACCAAGGATTCCGTGAAGTCCTGCGTTCTCTTAAAGATGGACAATGTCTCGGCGGTTCGATACGTCAACCACCTGGGAGGCCCTCGCTCCCGAGCTCTGGCAGATTTGGCGAAGGAGTTCTGGGACTAATTCCTTTCGCATCACATATCGGTGACGGCGAAATACTTACCGGGTCAGGCCAATCAGGTGGCGGACTGGCACTCCAGGCACCTGAGGGATGCCAGTCAATGGATGCTAGACACCCCGGTCTTCCAATGGCTGAACGCCCGCTGGGGTCCGTTTTCGGTGGATCTGTTTGCGTCCCGGCTGGACCACCAACTCCCAAGATTTTTCAGTTGGAGGCTGGACCCGCTCGCGGAGGCCACGGACGCTTTCCTCCAGGATTGGAGCCAGGAGAAGCCCTATGCATTTCCTCCGTTCTCGATGGTGGTACGGACGGCGGCCCAGGTTCGCCATCAGGAGGTGGAGATGGTGTTGGTTACGCCGCTCTGGAGGTCTCAAGTCTGGTTTCTGGTTCTTCTGGAACTTTCTTGGGATTTTCCAATCCTACTCCCCCAGTTTCCTCACCTCTTGCTCAATCCGGATCGGGAGCCACATCCCCTCATCATGCAGGGCTCTCTCCGCCTCATGGCATGGAGGCTTTCCGGAGACGTTGGTCGATCCCGGGCCTTTCGGGATCGGCTGAGGGCCTGCTCTCCAAAGCCTGGGCTGATAGCATGGCGAAGCGCTACAAATCCGCTTGGCTTAAATGGATGCGTTGGTGTCTTCGAAGGGACCTGGATCCCGTGGTCGCAGGACTCGTTCCGATCTTAAATTTTTTAGCCGAGTTGGCAACTAAGGGCCTGGCTTATAGGACAATTAACGCTATGCGTTCCGCAATCTCAGCGGGTCACCAACCTGTGGAGGGTTCCCCAGTGGGAGAACATCCCTTTGTTTGCAGGCTCTTGCGAGGTGTTCGTCTCTCTTTACCTCCGGAGCCCCGGTATTCGGTCCTTTGGGACGTAAATGTGGTCTTGTCCTTAAAGGAGTTTTCAGCTAAATTGGCTATGCTTCTGTGTTTAGTTTCTTGCCGGCGTGTGTCGGATGTGCGCGCCTTGGACGTGTCGGCGCAAGTTTTTTCCCCGGACGGGGTTACTCTTACAGTGGGGCGTCACACAAAGTCTGCGTCACGCACTATCTCGTACCCAGCCTTTGTGGACACTCCCAAGTTGTGCGTTGTGCAATGTTTGAAGGCTTATGAGGACATGACGTTGGATATCCGCCCTCCGGGCGAACAACAATTGCTAATTGCCCTGCGAAAACCACACAGAGCAGTCTCTTCCCCCACCATTGCAAGGTGGGTGCGTTGGGTCATGCACGACGCGGGCATTGATACTAAACGTTTTGGAGCTCACTCTGCCAGGGGAGCCATGGCTTCTAAGGCGTTTTCGGTGGGAGCTCGTTTGGAGGATTTAATGCGAGCAGATTGGTCCTCGGATTCCACGTTTAAGAGGTTTTATTTTAAACCGGTGGTGGATCTAGCTCAATTGGTGGCGAGTAAGCTTTGAAATAGCATAATCCGAAGCCTCCGGTCCTGACATAAAATCGAAATTTGCCTAGCTTACGTAACAGTAAGTTTCAATTCTATTAAGGACACGGAGGCGAGGATTATCCCACCCTGGAGTTCGACGTTGCGAACCCACCCGTATGCCAGTAAGTAAGCTGTTTTACATCTATGCATTGTACATGTTATGATGCCAGTCTTGATGATGTCCTCAGTTTGGATGCTATCAGCAGAATTTTGGTGCTTCTCTTACGCTGTTATTTTTTCAGCTAGGAAATGACGGTTCCAAACAAGACCAATGAGGAATGTGCGTAACCAGCACGAAGAAAGAGGAGGAAGGTTGAGGAAGGACTGGCCATCATACCTGGAGTGGACATAATAGAAGGACTAATGTTAGAAGGCTCATTGGAGCTGTGGTTCGTCCTGGACTTATAAACTTTGAAAAAGTCTTTGTTTCTAGGTTTTTCCGCAGTTTAAACATGGATTGGAGATTTTCTAAGGCTGCTGTGTTTTTTGTATATGTAATAAAGCGAAGGAAGAAAAGCATAATCCTCGCCACCGTGTCCTTAATAGAATTGAAACTTACTGTTATGTAAGCTAGGCAAATCTCGATTCTACTAGAGATGCTGGCCAATTTTTTCCAAATGTTGCCGCCCATTGAAACCAAGTATACGTTCTGATTTTTTCATACTCTGTCTAACTCTGCACTTAACAGCTTTCATGGCATTAACTCAGTAAGCTTATTTTCGAATTTTGTAAAAGAACCTTTAACTTTTTATTGATCTAGAAGTGTTATTGACTGGTCTCATTCAATCCAAATTTCTAAATGTACTATATTTTCCCGGGTTTTGGGAGGTGCATTAACGTGGGGACACATTGCCTCATGCAAATTGGGTTTAACACAGTCTCCCATCTATTACATTGTGGGAAATCGGATTGAGGAAAAACATTGGGCATCTCAACTTTGGGGTACTCTTTTGCTCCCACACATGCATATTTGTCAAGTGGCCCCATGCCATATGCAACATCTTAAATCAATCCTACATTTTTAGCAAAATTGCTACTTATACTCTGACTTGTAGCATTAAATTTTACCTGTTATTAAGTGTGGGGGTAAAAATCCCAATTTACAAAGTTGTTTTAGATAAATAGCCGTGACATGAAGCAGTGGCAATTGGCAAATTCCAACCGGCCCCTTATGGCTGCCCATATTGTATCTTTTATCAACAAGGATTACATTTTATCTGCTCCTCCTCAACCAGTTTCTTTGGTGAAGAAGACTTGCATATCTGTTGCCCATGATGTATTTGCTTCATGAGAGAGGCCTGCACTCCAGTTTTCTTTCAGTACTGTACCTTATTAGAAATGTTTCTTGTGCAGCTGCTGCTCATGGTTTTCTTGTGTAATGAACGGGCTGCTTCCAAGCCAGTATTTGTTTTGTTAGGAAGACTTCCACCTCTGGTTCCTGTGCTGCAAGGGTTATGTGGACTGCAAACTGTCAGATGAATTAAAGCTTTTGAGTAAGAACGGCTTCAAAGCTGAACCCCATGCTGATCCTTTCCAGTTCTGTGGAAGCACTTGCACCACTGCTGTCTGTGGTACGAGTGGATGGAAGAATGTGCAGTCGCGGCCCTTCTGTCTGTGGTGCGCCTGCCGTGCCAGTGTGATGGAAGCCTGTACAGTCGAAGTCCATTCTACCCATGTTGAGCCTGTCCTATATGAGGCAAGTTGTGCTGCTGCTGCCTGTCTGTACCCGCTCATTAAGGAAGAGAAACTTGAACTTCTGCCAATGCTGGACCTGTTTTATGTGTGTATGAAGCTTGCAATGCCGTTCCCTATGCAGCACCTGTTTTATGGAGTACTGTTTCCATTGCAGCTGCCTTTGCTTCCCATGCTTGCTAAGACATTTGTGCAATTGCTGTATGTGCTATGGTATCCTGTTGCAAGCACAGAAGTGTTATCAATGTTATCTCTGACCCACTCCGCCCCTCACCCACACTGCTTTTATTGGACCTGATGAGAAAGGGGCTACGGGCTGAACGGAAGCACATGATTCAGCATAGTGACATGGAAAGAAAGGGAGCGAAACATAGAAGGGCGAAGGAAGAAGTTAGAACAGAACAATAGAAAAGTGGCATATAACTTAAGGGTGCGAAAGAATTGTATGAGTTGAAAGGAAGAGGGAAAGAATAATAATAAGACAAGTACTCTGTAGAGAATGACAGGGATGGGAAGAAGTATGGAGAATGAAAAATAAACTAACCACAAAGGTGAGAAAAAAAGTAACGAGAGGAACAAACCATGCATAGTTTAGAAAAACCAGAAAGAAAGGAAAAAGGCAGGCACATGCAATGATATAAAAGTAACAAAGAGACAGAACAGAAGTGAGCTGTGGCCAATTCAGAAAATGTTTTTATCTGTGATGGTGCGTGGCACTACCGAAGATGGGCTGTTGTTTGAAAAAGTAAATTATAGCTGAAGATACTGCAAAAAAATATGTAAACCCTTTTTAGGTCTCGGTAATATCCGGTCGGCAGACCGGAAGTCCGAGATTTAATGTTGTTTAGTAGGGCTTCAGAACCCGCCTCCCTGCCCTGTCTCTCCACCATTGGCTGGCTTCCGGAACGGAGGCAAGCAATTGGAAGAGAGAGCCGTCCCTCCAAAGAAGCTCCGTCTTTTTCGGATTCGGGCGTGATTGTTTGCGTTCTTTAGCCCTGTGACGTCGTCCATCACTCAGGGCGCAAAACCACGCCCCCGAATCCGAAAATTTTCAGAAGCGCCGGCCGCCATTTTGCTGTTTGTTGAAGATGAGGTAGGTCGCATGCTCCCGCTGTCCTCGTTCCCGCCCTCTCCCGCTGTTCGCTGCTCCCGCCCCCTCCCGCTGTTCGCTGCTCCCGCCCCGAATCCGAAAATCGTTGCGGCCGCCGTTTTGTTTTTGCCGTTTTATTCTTGTTTTTTACTGCTCCTTGCTTCACCCATCCCTCTGCCTGCTCCTGGAGTGGTAAAGAAAACAAATATTGCATCCCTCCCGTCGGGTCATGTGGGGCAGGCAGTTCTGCCCCTGCCCCAGACCCACCAGCGTTGCAGCCCTGAGCTCCCGCCCCCTCGAGCCCTCTGGCTCGGCTCGGCCCGGGGGTATAAAAGCGCCTCCTGGGGGCGGGCGGGTCTTCTAGGTGTGGGCGGTGCAGACTCTCCTACATTCCGAGTGAGTGAAGGTGAGTGAGCGCCTCGAGCGGGTGGGCAGCGCTGGGGAGGGGAGGGGGGCCTCTCAGCGCGCTCTAGGCGCTGGTCTGAAGCCCGGCCCTCATCCCTGCCGAACCCCCCCCGCACTGAAGCCCCCCCGCACTGAAGCCTCATGCGTCAGCGCCATCCTTCCCTGCATAGCTTCTCGAGGGGTATTCCCAGCACTACCATCCCCAGGTGCTACAATCCGTAAACACAGGAACAGCACCCCCCCCCCATTACCAGCGTGCGGCACGGCACAAGTGCACTTCATTCATGCCGGCCCCATTCGAGGCGCCTCTTTCTTTCGAGCCCCCCCCCCCCCCGACACGCATGAGACCCTTGCTGTCTGGGCCCCGCCCACACGCACTTTAAAGGGGGTGGACGTTTAGAACTACAGGTTCCAGCATCCTTTGCGCTCATAAGCCAGGAGCGGCAACAGCAGTGATATGGGGGGGGCTGGGGTGCTCACGCTCTGGTCTGACTGCAGCCGTCTCAGATGAGACCGACCCGGGAGGCTGCAGACTCTGAACCGCACAGGTCCTCGGGCTTGGCCAGGATCACAGGTGAGTCGGTCCGCTCGACAGGATTCCCGCCCTCCATAGTCCCCGCCAAAGGGAGCCTTCCACTTACAACCCTGGCTTTAACGTGTCCGGAACAGTGAGAAGACTAAAAGTCCCAGAACGCACTGGTTTAACTGAACTAGGAGAGGGGGGGGGGGGAGGCGCAACTTGTCCTCTTAACCCCAGAGTACACGTCCTAATAAAGGTGGGGTCTCCCCAAGGGGGCAGCAGGCACGTGACATCACCAGGAGGCGCTCCTACACCTTCTAACCCCCAGGGTCTTATCGAACACCTCTTTTATTTTGATGTACACACAGAATTTATCGTCAATGTTGAATGTGTTGGTGCGATGTAAAGCGCTGACGCCCTGCATTGGGCTGAGTAGTGCCACGAGTCACCCCCAAGGCAGGGTGTCGGAGCGCTTTACCTCGCACATACTCCAATAATGTAAGCCCCTCTCTTTTCTTCTATTTCTTTTTATAGCGCTTGAGCACTGTAGTGCCTGTCTGTAAATGCTGGGGACAAACACCCGAGCCTCTTAATCGCTTCCCTGCTAGGATTCCCTCCCCATGCAAAGCCTTTTTCCCTCTTTTTAGGTCGAGGTAATATCGTCCCCGGAGGTAAATCCGAGGCTGTGGCGCGCACAGGACCCTGGCTCATCTGGTCGTGTGTTATCAGGAGGCAGAGATGTGGCGGGTCCGCACATGCAGTGATCGGGGGTCAGACGGGGGCGCGGACTCTGTTGGTAGCCCAGCCCGTCACTCGTAGGCAGAAAGAACAGCTATCTGAATAGCTCAGTGGGATAACGCCCTCGGATTATGTAGATTTTGTCGAAGAGGTGTTTTCTTGGTCGATGTTGCTATTGGTGAGCATCACGTCGGCATGATTTTAACTCCCTTAGTTGAGCGGCTGTGTAGTTCATTGTACAGTGTGTTTTGTGAAACGGAGGACGTGGTTTACTTGGCACTTCCTTGTGAGGGCGTGTTTTGCAGCCATTTACAGATTTGGATGTTGAAGCATAGGTTTCTGTTTGTAGGTATTAAGAAATGTATCATAGTAAGATTTTTGGGAAAGCAATGCGATGTTTGTATGGTGGTTAGTGCCGTTGTGATTGAACAAGTGTTGTGATCATATTCTTTAGACCAAATGGACCTGCACTGTCAACCAGAGCTAAATAAGTCTATTAAATCACGTTTTGGGTTCTTGTTTGATGATTTGAACAACTAGTAATGCCTCCGTAAGCATTACACCATGCTAAATTTCTCTAACATTTTGAAGCTTTTTGTGCTTGTGTGACACCTTCTGGCCTAATAACTACTCGCTTTTTCTAGCCCAAGAGGTTATATGGATAGGAATGGTTGCTCAATAGAGTATGCTTTAGGAAATAGTTGATGGAGCCTGCACCAGGAAACACCGCGCAATAGAGCATGCACAGATAGTATAATGATGACTGGCGAGCTCCAATGGGAGAAATAATAAAATATCTAGTGATCCTTCTAGTGCTCCTTCTTACTTGACTGGATTTCAACTGCAGCAAACTTAAGTATTTAAAACAAAGTACGAGCGGCAGAGAAACATGTACAGTGTTGCTGTGTCTCTTGGAGTCCCAGGTTAACAGGCACAATGGAGTCACTGACTGTGGTTCACAAGTCAGATATCAAACCCTGCTGGCTGGCCCTGAACGTTTTGCAATAGACCGTGACGGACGAGGGAGCTGATCCATCTGTCTGCTCTTTTATATGCTGTTCGATATTCTAGAATGAGTAACCACTGACAGAAAGGGGGTTCACCTTTTTCTCCCATTCTGCTTAGATGTGCGAGTGTATATATATCTCAGTAGTTTTGCCATAAATGGCGTTAGCACCGTTATAAGTCAAACCTAAAAAGTAGTTGATGGTAATATTGACAGTATGATCACAAAAGAGAGTGGGGAGGGAAAGGCAAAGGGTATACGTCCTCCCAACGCATATAACATGCACTGAAAATTGCTGTTTGTCAAGAGTAATATTTTGTATGAGTTAGAAGCCATAGGTACTCCTATACTGTGGATGGAAGTCCCTCACCCATTTGTCAGGTGGCAAGCTTCATCACGGGGCCCCTTCCAGCACTGGCCTGTATGATACGTGTAAATTAACATATTTCTGCCCATGTAGCACCCTCCAGTGAGTTGAGAGGTGCAAGTCACTGAAAGCAATCTGTGTCATGTACTCGTGGCTCATGACATTTATATAGGTAAATATCTTGTAAGAGGGAAAATCAAATCGACTGTATTAGGCAAAGGGTAGGCCCCAACAGGTCATGCTAGTTGTTGGAGTACATATGGTTTAGCATATAATTATAAGTACAAATGAATCATAAACTCATGTCATCTGAATTATGACGGATGTCATTCCCGGTGTGAAAAACAGTGAAGCTCAGCACAACATCACCTCCCGAATCAAGCAAGCATCTCCTCAAAACACCAGTTAAACAGAACTCAGCGCCAACCACAACTCCACCACCTCACCATGCCTCACTACCACCATAGCCTCACTATGCACTACAATAGCATCACTCAACACCACCTCAACATCACTAAGCACCACCTCAACTTTAGTGTGTGTGCGTGGCTCTGTCTGTGTGTGCTGTGTGTGTGCGTACGTGGCTCTGTCAGTGTGTGTGTGTGTGTGTCCGTGGCTCTGTCTGTGTGTGTGTGTGTGTGTGGCTCTGTCTGTGTGTGTGTGTGTGTGGCTCTGTGTGTGTGTGTGTGTCTCTGTGTCCGCGAATACTCTCTACTACTCTCTAATGCTCACCTATTGCCATTGTAAATGACAATACCATTTATTTATGTTTTTTTAAAAAAAATGAAAAAAAATGTCATGAGCAATGCCAATAGCTCTAACTTTAATAATGCCGAGACCATTGCATTGTAAATGCTTGTTTAATTATCAAGTGTGAAGTTAATGAAAGGTCATGGTTTGGGCACCTAAGATGGCGGTGTAGGAAGCTGGCTCTGTATATACTATACGAAAGTGAGGTATTCTGTGCACAGAGTCCAGTGGATTCCCAAAGGTAGGCAGAGGTAAAAGTAGATAGCACCTTGCTCTCTATTTGTGGTAGTGTGGGCGAGCAGTAAGGCTGTATCAGAGGGTAGTGTTAAGCATTTGTTCTACACACTCAATCAGCAAATTATATCACACACTCAAAGACTGAACTTCAGACCAATTGGTTTATGTACAAAAAATATTCTTTTCGTTAGTTTATTTTCTAGAACCAAGCAAGCCTGGCACAGGTAAGCAATAAATACTTTACAGTAGTAATGCAGTTTGTAAATAGTTTGAATTGCAATTGTATATGCACTTTGATTTGATTACAGTAGAGCTACTATTAATGCAATGCTTTTGATATACTGTACATATACTTTGTATTGGTTTTTAAGTAGAATGTCAAGTAGATTACTTTACAGATTACTTTTCTTACACAGTGCAGTATACCTGGGTACTGCACTGGGACATTTCCTGTAAACAGGTAAGTAAAAGCGTTTTTGTTATTTAGTTATAGTGTTAAAGGGTTTACTAGATTTTCCAACTCCACACTTGGAAACCTTTCAGAGAAAAACAGTCAATGTTATCCTATGTAGGAACATAAGGTTATTATTGGTTCAAATGTAATTATTCAGTTGTGGGAGTTTGTATTCTGGTGGTAGACTCAGGGGTCCTCCAGGGACAAGGATGCACTCTTGTTATACCCTCAGCTGCACTAGGGCGGCGGGGTGCAGAGTGCTGAGGCCCAATGTTACCCAGGGAAGGATAGGGGGGGCTCCGGTTGGTGGCTGCTTATGAGCAGGCCACAAGGTTGTTGGAGAAAAGTTCCTGGACTTAAGCTCAGGGCAAATGGGGGTTCAAGCCTGCACAGAAGGTGCACCCTCAGCGGCACTGGGGCGGCTGGGTGCAGAGTGCTGTTTTGGCATCGGGCACCCTGTAGCTTTCACAATGGGGAGTCTCTGGTTTGCAAAGACACTGCAGGCTCGGGACGAAGGTCTTCTGGGTGCGACCACGATGTGGAGAGTCAAGTTGGGATGTTGGGGACTGGTTAGGCTTTGTCGAATGGGCTACCCAAGGGCATGGGGCGTTGGGTGCGGAGGTGCTTTTTAAGGTCGGATCTTCTTAACAGCTCCTGGTAGCGGCTGGGGGGACCTTCTGGTTTGAGGCTGCAGGCGGCGGCTTGATGCAGGTCAGGTGCCACCGGAACTTGGATTAGGATCGCCAGGGAAACTTCCTCAAGGTGTTGGGCCACTCAAACTTAGGCCACGAGCATAGTGTGCAGAGTGGTTCAGACTCGCAGACTTTGCCGGACCTAGAGTCTGTTGGTGAACAGATCCAGTGTTCACGGGAGACAGAGTCTTTTCTTTTGAAGGCATGGCAGGTCCTCAGGGTTCTAGAGGATGCTGGCTGCAGGACACACCAGAGTTTTGCTTCTGCAGGTTCAAGGTGGGGACAGGCCGGTAGGTCTGGGGCCAAGTCAGTGGGCGTCCTCCTCTTCTTAGCTTCGGCACGACTGTTCGGTCCTTCTTCTTTACTTCTTGTAGTTTCTGGTCTGAGTTCTTGGTTCAGGGCTGCACCCTAAAAACTGAATTTAGGGGGCATTTTAGGGGTCTCGAGGTCAGTAGCCAATGGGCTTCTGACCTTAGGGTGACTTAACCCTCGGTGTTCTCGCCCCACGTTGGGGAGTGAGCACAATCCCTGATCCTGATTGGGGAGTGTCTGCCATCTGCAAGATGGGGGCAACTGAAGAGTGGGCTTCACCTCACCTCCACCACCTGAGGGGTGGGATTGGCAGAGGTGGGCCTGTCTCCCACCCAAAAGGAGAGGAGACAGGGGGCATCCTCCTGATAGTAGGAGAGTGTGGGGGTCGCATTACAAAGGCTGCAAGGCCTTTGAAGCTCCCTTGCAACAGATGGCTCTTCCTGGACTGGGGGAGGGTGGCGGGGTGAACACCTCCATCCAGGAAAGGATTTGTTTCTGGGCTCAGGGATCAAAGGCTCCCATCCTAGGGGTCCAGAAACATGTCTTGTGGTGGCAGGCTGGTGTGTACCAGTCAGGGAACCCAAAAGAGGCTGGTTGTTTTTCAGGGGGCATCTCTAAGTTACCCTCTGAGTGCATTTTTCATTAAATCCCACTCTGGCATCAGTGTGGGTTTAATGTGCTGAGAAGTTTGATACCAAACTTCCCAGTTTTCAGTAAAGCCATTATGGTGCTGTGGAGTTCGTAATGACAACCTCCCAGCACCATATACTCTTAATGGCATTGTTGCACTTACAGTGTCTAAAAATTGGTCTAGTCACTGTAGGGGTACAGGGCTCATGCACCTGTACCCTCACCACTAATATAGTGTACCCAGATAGAGGGGTGGCTGACTTATGACAGGGCAGTGGGTTGTAGGTATGGCACACAGGGATGTGTGCCATGTTGACTCTTCACTTTGATTTGGACCTAAACACACAGCCTGCAATGGCAGTGTGTGTGTGTAAAGGGATAGGGCCTCTAAGGGGGGCACAATAAGTGCTGCATCCCTTGGAGGCCTTCCCTGGCCACAATACCCATGGTACCTTTTACAAGGGACTGAGATGTGACCGGAGAGGTGCCAATTGGGAGTGCAAGGTAAAGTTTAGGGGAAAGAGCACATGCCCTGGGGACCTGATTGGCAGGGACCCAGAGCACATCAAGTCAAAGTACATCAGTAGTCTGACAAAGAGTGGAGGGGGGTTACTGCAACAGAAACACAGCTTTCTACACAACCCCCCTTCCCCCCGGCTCAAAGGCCAGGAGGCTCAGCTAAACCTGAGAGAGTCTTTCTAGTCTTGCAGGTGAGGAAGAGTAGAGGAAGTGGGTTGAAGGTTGCAGTGCTTACTCTGTCTTACACCATTCTGTCCAGGTCAGTCCCTTTGGGGAGCTGGCCTACCTCAACAGTTCCAGGACCTAGTTCCCAATTCTCCTTTCCTAGCTCTTCAGGGTCTTTACCCCATCTGTTTAGTTTGGGTTCAGAGCTGCAATTTCTAACTTAGCTAGGGCAAAACCCAGCTTACCCACAGAGGATACCCATAGGTTGAGTAGCCACACCATGACCAATGGAGTCAGGGGGCCTATCTTGCTATTTGGCAGGGGGCTACGCCATCATGCCAAGGACAGTGGTGCCATGAAGGCTAAGACCCAGCAGAGGCTACTGACAGCTGTCAGTGCCCAGAACCACAGCTTTAGTTCTTCACAAGTAGGTGAAGTGGCCAACTTACAGGCTTCGTCGGGTCCTGGAATGCCTGTCTGCTGCTTTAGGGTAGGGGGTCACTACACTCGGTAGTGAACACCTTTCTTCCACCCTCTGTTCTGCCAGCTGAGGAGCCATCAACCCAGAGTGGACAATGGCCTGACTGGTCGGGCTTTTGGTTGGCTAGAGAGGACTACATCAGTGCCAATTTCAGAGTTCTTCCTTGCTGGGATAGAATCTCCCTGGCACACTGGAACTGTGGCTAACAGTTGTCAACCTTTCCTACACTGTCTCTTCTTTTACTTTTGGGGCTCAGCTGCACTAACTGTAGGTTCAGCCCCCCCCCCTCCCAGGTTGGATGAGGTCTGGCACTGGGCCAGTACCTTTCTTTGGTGCAGACCAACCTCTGGGTTGTCATTCCCAAGGAGACAATCAAGAAGAAGGTCTTTATTGACTACCACCTTTCTTCAACTAAGGGACCCATCTATTTCTAGGGGCACTACAGCCACCTGCCTAACAGTGACCTCTCCTGGGATAGCCCTTACTCTTTTTGTTTCCCCCGTGACTTACTAGTTTAAGAGTATCAACCTGTCATGCACTTCAGTGTGACTTGCACAGGTATCTCTCAGAGCAGTGGCTGGGATTCCTTTCACCAGTAGGTGGTGAAAGTGTCTACTCCTCTCTGGAATCTCCAACTCACCTTTTGCACCCATCTTCCAGTTGAAGGCTAGGATGACTTCCTCATCTGAGGAACCACTCTCCAAAGCTACACTGGCAACCCCTGGAGCTAATCTAGGGGTTGTAATTTTTTTTCTGGACAGCTAGCGTTTTTGGTGTGGGGTCCTGTCTTTTGACAGTTGCGACACCATACCTTGTTGGGATCCCAACTCTTACCTTGGTACCCAGTTTAAGTTGTGAGGTGTCTTTGGGCCCATCCCTCCTGGACAGGTTTTTTGGGGGGCTACCTGGGACTCCTTACTCTTATCTTTTAGAGGCTCACTGTCTTTCCTCTGTGGAGGTTTTGTAGCCCCCTTGTTTTGGTAACTCCCAGTGAACGTCTTTAGTCACCCTTGTCTGGGGAAAGAACACAGGCCCTGTAAACCTGATTGGCAGGGACCCAGGGCACATCAAGTCAAATTGTATCAGTAGTCTGGCAAAAAGTGGAGGGGTTCCTGCCAAAGAAACCCAGCTTCCTACAGGCGGTCGCGTGAGCCTGTAGCTCCGCACTGGCCCACAAATAATCCTGATTTTCCTGATGTTCCAGTGGCGGCCAGGACCTGGGTGCTCTTCTGGGGTAACCTCTGCGATCAGAGTAGACCCAGAGGCGCTTTGGACCTGGTCTCCGCCCGCACCTCTGTTGGCCAGCCTGTGCAGGGGCACTCCTCTCTGCATTCCGTCTCGCCAGGCAACTCAGAAGCCTCGGTCCCCCTCGACCACCGCTGTGATTCCCAGTGATTACGCCACCATCTTGGAAGCACTTAGTCCAGCCACAGCCTGCTGAACTCAGCCGCACCAGCTACCCTGGGCAGCAGAAGATCCAAAGCGCCTCTGGGTCTACTCTGATCGCAGAGGTTACCCCAGAAGAACACCCAGGTCCTGTCCGCCACTGGAACATCAGGAAAATCAGGATTATTTGTGGGCCAGTGCGGAGCTACAGGCTCACGCGACCAAGTGTTCAGGCCGGGGGCTTTCTCTGTAGTCCTCCGCAGTCCCACCAAGGCTCCTTTACTTTGCCGAGACCGCATGTGGGAAGTGGGTCTCCAGTACTCTCTAATATTTCCTGCCCGATTGCGTATACTCCTTGATGAGAAAGCACACTTTTGTGAGGATCCAAAGGCAGCGTGGGAGGGATAGAATCATACAGAACTGGAGATCCCCAGACAGCACGAGTAAGTATGACCTCGCCACGAATCCGGGAGCCCAGGAAAGGATCCAGGAGGTGCTCCCGACGGGGTGCCCAAAATAGGCCAACCTCCTCGCAAACCGAAAGGTATAGAATGGTGGTGCTACATGCAGTGGAGGTGATTATTCAGATAGGAAAACCCCCTCAGAGGCCGGGACTTGCTCTTCGTGGGGGGAGATAGAATGTAATCATTCTCTTCCCGCATCAATAGTGTAACATTACCTGCGGTGACCCTGAAGACGGCAGATGAGATTATTTGATGTTGGGTCGACCTGTGGCCTTTAAGGGCTCCTGCAGTGCGGGAGGCCCTGGCGGACTGCCCAGGACCTGAGCTGGCCTATCCAGATTTGAGCCAGTGCACCATGTGCAGTTTTCACGTTTTCGACTATATCTCTGATTTTACCACACCCCCCATCCTTGCCTTGCTGGGTTTGGGCCTCATCTAGTGCTCGATGTTTAACTAAAACTTTGGGCGGCTGGGCGTTGTCGGACTGCCCTGGGTTTGTGGAGTTGTTCAACATGGGGAATAATTTCCTGGGTTATTTCACAAAGTTTGCAGAATAGGGTGGCAATACATGATCTGGGGAGCAGCGATAAGGGGGGCCCAGTATAGTGGCTGCCAAGAGACTCACTGCAATTATGTTACAGACGCACAACGGAATAAAGTTTCTAACCTGGAACATACGAGGGATGTGGTCCAGGGCTAAGCGCCATAACATCTACACCTACTTAAGACGCTGAGATGTACACGTAGCCTTCCTTCTGGAGACCCATTTAACCAAGGATGAAGTCAGAAAATTATGCAAGAGGACAGGTTTTTGCAACAACATTCTCAGGCTTTTCCAGGGGAGTGCTGATTTGGATAAGGCCTGGGATTCCCTTTGATCTTACATATACCTTAAAAGACACCGAGGACAGGTATGTCCTCTTGACAGGGAGGTTGGCGGATCGGGAGGTAACGTTGGGTTAACATCGATGGGCCTTATTTATGAAGGCCTTGCGCCACCGGTGCGTCACTTTTAAAATGGGAAAAAGTGACGCACCGGTGGCGCAAGGTCTTCATAAATAAGGCCCTATGTGCCTAATCAGGACCAGATTGCTTTCCTCACCTCCCTCTCAGCTAAGATGGCTGACTACATAGGTGAACATCCGGGAAGGTTCCAAGGAACCTAGTGCACTGCTCAATTTACTCGAAAGAGTATAATCAAATATTATTTAAACAGTATAGTAATTATTTGTAGATACCAAATCCAAACAACTGTATACAAAATGTAAATCAATTTATCAAAATATCACAGATTCAGAAGTCGTCAAGTGTTGCTCAATAAGTGTTTTATTGAGTGTTCTTAGGAAGTTGTTGGATTGTCACAAGATCCAGAACTGGAGCAACGTCATACAATTAAAAGTCCCAATGCATTTCGGGCTTATCAAAACAACCTTCGTCAGGGGAATCTATGAGTGATAATTGTATAAATTGATAGACATTAACAGCAGCTTTATTACAGCAACTCATTAATTAAGGCCAGGAAATAGCATTCTAATCATAGTGTGTTTGGCACAAATCTTAATGAAAGTGAAAAGATACCAAACCACCAGAAGAGCAACCGAGACGACGAAAACTGTGGACGAAAGTGCAAGAGTCGTGGTGACTAAACAAAACAAACGCATGTGATAAAAACCAGTGTGCAAAACAAGTGTGGAAAAAACAAAAAGAACGAAAAAAAAAAGAAAAAAAAGGACAAAAGGCATGCTAAGTTGTGTGCTTACTTATTGTAACTATGGGGTGCGGTCACAGGTCGCTGGATGATCAAAGGGAACAACAAATGTTGTCCTGGTCGATCGATAATAAACGACCAACTGTATGGAATAGAAATGGCCCTGCATCAATAGTAAATTGAGCAGTGCACTAGGTTCCTGGGAACCTTCCCCGGATGTTAATGTTGCTTTCAGCATAAAGGTCTATCAGGGCCTTTTCACCTTATGCACGCAATTGTAACCATTTGATTAGATCATTTAATTTAGTGATTTTCCTTAAGCTTGAATAATGAGTGCACACGCTGCTGCGTTAACCTCCTACTGACTACATAAGTGCGCAGGTAATACTGGATGGGGCGGGACTTTAATTGTATCGAGGACATTGCGGCTGACCGCTCCCGGGTCCGCAGTCTCACCGCACGGCAGCAGGGTTCAGGGACTGGTTACTCCACTGGGGCCTTGGTACATTTGGATGGTAGAGCATGAAGGGGATAGGGAATATTCCTTCTTCTAATTGATCCAACAAGTACACACCAGGCTCAACAACTTCAATAGTTCCATCATACACACTGAATACTTAGGGCGCACTCTGTCTGATCATAGTCCATTATTGATGACCCAGCAACTCCTCGGGAGGCGGCCCCTCGATTCCCTCATAGAAGCTTTACCCGCTGACACTGGAAGACGCCCCCTTTCGGTCATCCTTGAATATGCTTATTGAAACCTTCTTTCCCATAAACACTCACACAGTATCTTCCGCCCAATTAGAGTGGGAGGTGTTCAAAGTAGTAGTGAAAGGTAACTGCATGGGGCAGTCGATTGGGGCAAAGAGAGAGATCCAGCAGGCACTCCTGGATCTTGAGGGGCAAATACGCCAGTTAGACAACGTTCAGGGAATGGTTCCTGCCTCCTTACAAAGATTACAAGAAACGCACGCGAGCTATAATGAAGTACTTGGAAGGCTGAGGTGCCACTGTTATAAGGAGTACCTGGACAGGGTACAAAGGGATAAGGGAGGGCTGGTCGGCTCCTGGCATGGTTAATTAAACCAGAGTCCTGTGGGTCAAGGATTACAGAGCTGCAGATGGAAAATGGTGACTTAATTTATAACCCTGGCGAAATTAATGCTGTATTCCAAGACTACTACGAGATGTTGTACACCGCTCCGGCAGCGGTTCACCCGTCATTCATAAGAGATCCATATCCTGCCACTCCGGACTGTAGACCGTCAGATACAGGAAGAACTGGGGGCCCAGTGATCTTGCAAGAAATGTATGCGGCTATTACGGCCATGGCACCAGGTAAAACACCAGGACCCGACGGCATCCAGGAAGAATTCTACAAAAGATTCACTACCAGTCTAGCACCGTAACTAGCAACCATATATGCCGAATCATTTGAGCACTGTAAAGTTCCCGAAACTACTCAGAACTCACTTGTGATTCCCCTCCCCAAATCTAAGGAGATAGGTGCCAAGCTGGTGGATTTTAGGCCCCTCTCCATGGTGAATTTAGATTTAAAAATTCTTAGTAAGGTTCTGGCGGGTAGGTTACTCCCCCACTTGAGATCCCTTCTCCACCCAACCAAATGGGTATATTCTCTCCCGTAGCACCTCCTACAATCTCCGTAGACTCTACTCTATCTTCTACCACACCGAAGCACCATTTAAAAAGCAGGCGGCAATGTTGTCAATCGTCTTGAAAAAGGCATTTGGTACAGTTAACTAAGAGTAGCTGTTTGAAGTTATTCTGCGTTTGAGCCTTGGTAACGGCTGGGTGAGGAGGGTACAGCTCCTCTATGCATCACCCATGGTGAGGGTTAACACGGGCAAAACAATCTCCAACCTATATAAGATTTCCCGGGCAACTAGATAGGGGTGCCCTCTCTCGCCCCTCCTGTTCTCCCATCAAATTAAGCCGCTTGCTGAGAGGGTCTGAATGTGGGGTGAGGGGATTGGACTCAATATAGGTGAGCGGGTGCATACCATTTCCCTATATGCGGATGAGCTTTTGATTTATCTCGAGGAGGAGGTGAAGGGCACCACCTCAGCAATACAGCTCCTGAAGAGCTTGGAACAGTTATCGGGCCTCTGGGTTAACAAAACCAGAATGTTCTTATTTCCTGCGGGCCCGCTACCCAGGCCTGCGGCATTGACAGCTGATATTCTTTTGACTCTCCGTTCCGTTAAATACCTGGGTATCCATATCTTCCATTCCCTGGGGGATCTGAGAGAAGGAAACCTGAACAGGGCTCTACGATCTCTTAGATCCTTTATCCTCTTCTGGCGTACCCTGGTGTTGCCAATTATGGCTAGGATTTCAGTATCTAAAATGGTTATGTTACCCCAGATATTGTATTTTATTGTTAATCTTTAAGTCTTGATGCCTTCTAGTAGGTTCCGCTCGCTGAATTCCCTGCTGTGAGACGTGGTGTGGGGTGACGGGAGACGGAGGGTGTCATTGAAAACTTTGCAACGTCCCATGTCTGAAAGAAGGTTGGGGGTACCGAATTTTGAGCTTTATATGTTGGCCGCCCAACTGGAATGGCTGGCCCAAGGGTTGGAGGGTGTGAATGAGGTAGGCACCTGTCTGACAGAACCTGATACTTGCGCTAGCCTATTGCTGGCAAAATTGTTAGACCCGACAATGCCCACCCCGTACCGCTCGTTACTGCAATGCACTGCTTTGCTGTCTTGCCCCATGTAGACCCTAAGACAATATTTACAGCTGAACGGTTGGCACCCTGGACAGAGGCAGGGCTGGAGAGTGTTGGGGTTTGCTACCCGGGAAAATCCCTGATCCCATTTAAGTAGTGGGTGGACAGCCACAGACTTTTCCCGGGGCAGTTTCTGCAGTATGAGGCCTTGGCACGCACCTTTGGGCAATTATGGGGGGGGGGGGGGGGAGCCCGAGACACACCCAGTATTACACTAATTGATTACTTTGGGCTTGGTGAAGTGGTTTTATGCTACTCTGATTACTGCGTCCCTTGACCCCTCTACGTGAACTGCAGGGGAGGTGGGAGAGGATTGTCGGTGGAGAACTCACAGATCGGGTAAGATATTGCAGTCCCCCAAGAAGGTCTCCCGTAATATGTACCTAAAATATATACAATTCAGTTTCATACACATGACCTACATGATGCCCCATCGCCTTAATGTCACTTATGTGGTGGGGGGTACGGAAGTGCCCAAGATGTGCCCAAATTGATGCAGATTTTATACATATGATTTGGGAATGTCACTGCATACCCCCCTTCTGGGAAGCAATCCTGGCCAAGAATAAGGGCACCTTTGGACGGGAATTGGCCCCCACAGTGCAGGCGTGCCTGCTGGGGCTGTTCCCCCAGCCACATAAACATAAGGCTGAGAACAGGTTGATAGACTTAGTCTTGGGACTTGCCAAATGAAGAATAGCATTACAATGGAAGTCAGAAACTGATGATGTCCTGGGAAAGGCCGACACAAACAAGTAGTGAATAGAAGGAATGGGTGATTAAGTGAAGAGGTGCTGAACCACAACAACTTTTTCTAATTATGTGGGCATGGAGCTGAACTTGACACCGTGCCCTATGATTGTTTATTGCCGAGGGATATGTGGTTTTGAGGGCAACTGCCTCCCTGGGGGAGTCCCTTTCAGTCCTCCTATGAGCCCCTTGTGTTATAGCCCCCAAATATATACTGTAGGATTTTCGTATCTAGCACCCTTCTGCACAAGTTTAAGTTTATAGTTTGAAGTTAAAGTAGACTCATTAAACACGAATGGTATTGATGTACCCTAGAGAGTAGATGAAGGCCGCCCACTTAAAAAGTTACAAATAAAATATGAAGCGAGTTATAGCATGGATACTTGTATACTAGAGACAAGGTTACTCCACTAGCTGATTTCCCAGCTCACAGCAAGGCTTAACACAAGTGCCAATAAATATGCACTGAGCTCGGAGTGACATAGAATGATGTATCTTAGTGTTGTAGCAGATGATGATATGAAGGTTATGCCTACTATTTGTAAACTGTAATGTTTTATACAAAATGTCAATAAAAATGTTTTTTTTTTTAAAGTGTGAAGTTAATGAAACTTTCATGTTAGTCTTCCCTTCTTGTTAAATGGATTCCATCTGCATCTCTTACAATTCCCTCTACAGATCCTTTTCTTAAGATGTGCATTGCTAGATTTAACTTCCAAAACATTAGTACCTCTACCGCCATTTTATAACTAACACAGGCTTTTGTTATGCCCTGCTCTCATTCTTACTGCAAAGCATGATGTAAATGTAAATGTAAATTGATACTTGTATAGCGCACTACTCACCCGCAAGGGTCTCAAGGCGCTTGTACGAATACCGCTGTGGAACCCATCCTTGCTTTCCCTGTTAGGCGTCCACTCCTGGGCACCCCCAAGGTGGAGGCCAGGCATCCTTAGCGTTGTGGGGGCCGTTGTGGAGATTAAGCAAGCTATTGCCCAGAGTTGCAGAGTTGCACTCCATGATTGGAATAGGCACAGAGGCGAGAATTATCAGGTCCGTGGAATTTTAGAGCCCAAGACCTACCGAGGCGGGAAATTGAACCCTGGTCCCGGGCTAGACCTCTGTATCAGGGTCTGCCGCTCTAATCATTGAGCCACACTTCTCCACGATGATCTCTTTGAAGCCAGTTCATTGAAATTCATGCTTTCAATGCAGAGTTGGCTGCAGTTTTTAGGTGTTTGAACACTGAGAAGCAGAGTCTGGAAGCAGGGTGAGTGAAGGAGTGGACACCCGAAGAGTACCTTGCAGGGGCACCCTAACCACAGTGTACCTTGCAAGGGCACCCAAACCGCATGATACCTTACAGGGGTACCCTAAGGTTTCATAACCCCATTCAAGATTGCATTTTACTTTTTAAAATTTGATAGATCGCCCACTGATTAATTAAAAAGAAAAACTGAAAGAGTTTAATTTTATTTACAACATTCAGGTGTTGTGGCTCAGAAGACTATTTCTTTGATAATTAATGCAGTTACTTTGATTAATGTGAGTAACTGGCGCTTCACACTACTTTTTTGTCCATAAAGTGTATTAAAAAATAAAAAATCGTAATACATTTTCTGAATCATACACACAGCAGTCAAATTTGCAGTGAGTTATTTGTGTGCAGTTTCTACTGCTCGTGCATCTGTAAAGCACAGGAACAGATGTTCTGCTGAAGACTCCTGCTGCCAACAGGAAGAAGAGAAAATTCCATTGGTGTGATTTCATTGAGTCTGAAAGCACGGAAAGCCTACTTGGACGGCTGCGTGGCTTCCACACACTGCCTTCTAAGGAGAACGTTCACTTCTGTTTACGAGAACGATATTTCCCTACCGCTTTCTTGCACAGGAACCGCCACAGGAATCTATGCAGACCTTAAAGCCAAGCCGGCCATTTTTGGTGACGAGTTCCAGCTCTGTTGTAGGAACTCTTCAGTGAGATCACATAAAGAGCTCGGATATGCACACACAGTGAGGTCATCTTATACACCGTTTCCTTCATAGTAAGGGCAGTGATGAAAGAAGGGCACTCTGCAGGGGTCCTTCCATTATAGCTTGGTCAAGTCAAATGTGTTCTGCCAAACAAGTAGAAATAAACCTTGCTAAAATGCTTGCAGAATGAGACAGGAAGAGGGGTTCTATCGCAAAGAGCATGTGGTGCGTGAACCCTTTCAGCAGCTGTCTTTTTGGCTATGTGGTGCCTGCTAGCTATTATATTAGACAGTGCATTGTCTATTTTCTGGTTAATTTCTCTTTTGCGTTTATTAGAGGCTTTGTGGTTAGTTGTCACGCTACGTTAACAGAAGAAAATTGCATGTAAACTTCTTCTTGAGCTGGGTTGTATTACAGAAAGGGCTACGATCGATCCCAAATATACCCTGTAGTTAAGTTGAAGCATTCTGTTAATGAAACTGATCAAATTTTCCTTCATACAAACCCATCACTACTTAAGAGAGTGGTAGAGGGGCCATGAGCACGATGTGCTATTTACAATATATATTGCATTGCAGGTTTGTATGGAGCAAAATGGACAACTAATCAGCAAAGTTTGGTGTGGAGCCAGTGCATTTGCATAAGTGATCATTCAATGCAAACTGGACCCACTAGGTAAAATACAGAATGTGTTCATCATCGCATAAGACAAATATATCCTCCTCCAGAGGAGGGCTGGCACCAAATGGCTGTGGAGTGTGAGAAAACTCTGGAACATAAATGTGCTTTATTCGTGGGCCAGGTTACTTGACTTTTAAGGAACACCTCGCACGCCACATTTCAACAAGCATTGGCAAAGCCAATAAGTCTCACCTATGCAAGAGCTGTTGGTGTTGCCAATATGTTTTAGCTATGTTGTACACCAGTATGGCTGCTGGTCAGCATAGCTAAAAGTTACTGCTGTATAGGAAGTGGGGTGTTGTAGACTGGAGTGTTATGGAGTGTCGATAGAGTCCTGGAGTGCCATGGAGTGGTGTACAGTTGAGTTCAGTGGCGTGGAGTGTCATGGATCGGCACGGAATGGAGTGGCGTAAAGTGTTGTTGAAGATGTAGAGTATCAGGGTGGAGTTGAGTTGAATGCAGTAGAGTGGCACAGAGTAGAGTAGAGAATCAGAGTGGAGTAGAGTTTAATGGAGTAGAGCGTCATAAATGGAGCATTGTGGAGGGGAGTGTTGAGTGTCATAGAGGGGCCTAGCGTGAAGTGGCATAAAGTACAGAGGTGGAAAGTAAGTTGTCGTAGAGTACATTAGTTTTGAGTAAGTGGTGTAGAGTACATTGGCATATAGTATAGTGATGTAGAGTAGAGTGGCGTAGTGTGTAGTGACAGAGTGGAGTGTCAAAGCATACTTTTCAGTGGTGTAGAGGGTAGTGGCGTAGAGTGGAGTAGAGTGTTGTAGAGTGCAGTGCTGTAGAGTTGAGTGGTATAGAGTGCACTGGCATGCATTGCAGTAGAGTAGAGTGATGCAGAGTAGAGTCGTATAGAGTGAAGTGGTGTAAAGTACAGTAGGGCACAGTAGAATAGAGTGGCATATAGTTCAGTGACAGAGTGCAGTGGTGCAGAGTAGAGTATTGCAGTGTAGGAGATGGTGGCATACAGTGCAGCGGTGCACAGTAGATTGGCACAGAGTGCAGGGGTGTAGAGGGTATTGATTTGAGTAACGTGATGTAAAGTGCAATAACAGAGTGCAGTGGAGTACAGTGTTGTGGAGTAGAGGGAGTAGCATAGAGTGGAATGTTGCAGTGGATTAGGGAGGCGTAGCCCAGTGGCATAGAGTAGAGTGGAATAAAGGGCATTGGCATAGAGTGCAGTAGAGTGCCATAGAGTACAGTGCAGTGGTGTAGAGTGCAGTGGCATAGAGTAGAGTGGCTTAGAGTTCAGTGGCAAAGACAGCAGTGTTACAAAGTAGACTGCTGAGTCAAGTGTAGTGCAGTGGTGTAGAGTGCAGTGGCATAAAGTAGAGTGGCGTAGAGTTCAATGGCAAAGACAGCAGTGTTACAAAGCAGACTGTTGAGTCGAATGTAGTGCAGTGGGATATAGTGAAGTGGTGCAAAGTAGAGTGGCATAGAGAGCAGTGGAGTAGAGTACAGTAGTGTAGAGTATGTTGAAGTAGGGTCCAATAGTGTAGAATAGAGTGCATAGAGTAGAATATTGCAGAGTAGAGTATAGTTGCATAATGTGCAGTGGAGAAGGGTACACTGGCACAGAGTGCATTTGTTTGGGGTAAAGGGGTGTAGAGTGCAGTGGTGAGTATAGTAACGTGGAATTGAGTGCTACAGAGAAGAGTGTGTTAGTACAGCGTAGAATGCAGTGGAGTGGCGCAGGGGGGAGGGGTGCAGAATAATTGGTTTTGAGAGTAGAGTGCCGTGTTGCAGAGTAGAGTAGTATTGAATGGAGTGACCTAGAGTGGAGTGGTGTAGAATGCAGTGGCGAAGAGTGCAGTGGTGCATAGTACAGTAGAGTGGGATATAGTGTATTGCATACAATAGAGGGGTACAGGGTAAGGTAGAATGGCTAATAAAGCAAACACAAGGAGATGATGGACAGAGCGCTGAAACTTTTCAGACACTCACCCCCAGTCACAAATCTGGGTTAAATCCATCATTGTTCTTTAGCTCACTTCGCCCCCTAATTTCAGACCCAGCCATATGCAAATCAGTCTTGACCAGACGTGGGTCATTTGCTCACTTTGCCACTGGATTCAAGCTAGCTGGGCTGATGAGGTGTAGCCCTGAAATTGGTCAGAGGATGCTTATTTCTAGTCCAGGGAAGACCTGGCTTGGCAGTTCGGGCTGGGCTGTTCCCATGAGGAATAGGGTCAAGGCTGATTTGCATATCTGTGCCCACATGAGCTTAGTATAGAAGGAGGGACAATAAATCCAATCATAGTCTATCCACCACAGATGACTCCCTGGCAAATTGCGTAATTGGCAGCCGATCAACACCTTTAGATTCTTTCATTTGATATATGGTGTTCATATTGAAGGTTCCAGGTCAGCCATATGACGCAAACCTATGCAAAGAACTCCATGCAGCACGGTGCAAAAGACAAACTCAAAACTCAGACTCCCCCTCTGGCAGTAAATGCATAGTCACATTCTCTGATAGCATGCATCACATTTCTTACTGATACTATATATCAGCCCATTTGGTATAATAACTAACACATGAGAGGAAAGAGCACTGTGAGATGAGGATACTGAAACCCCCTTGCTTGACCCACCCTGAGGGTGCCAAGTGCCTAACAAGCCCCTCTGCCATCATCTCTCCTATTGAAACACCAGCCATGTTTCATTGCAGGCTGACTCCAAAGGATAGCTGGCCCAAACACTGCAGTCTCTGTAGTGCTCTTGCTTCCATATACTTGGTCAACTCCATCCCCATGTAAAGAGACCTACTCCTCCCTTGACTCAACATTCATTTGACACACTACGTTTTCCTTTGTTCCCAAAATGCCTAAATACAGTTTGCTTTGGGAGCAGGGGAGAGGACACATGTGCGCAAGTGCCACGTCTGTAGATTCCTTCCAATTACCATGTACTTGTTCCTAACAAATTTCCAGCTTCAAACTGGCATCTTAATACAACTTTACAACTACACAGTGTCTTCGTTTTGCGCTTTTACAAGAAGAAAGAAACCATTGCACAAACCTACTAACGTCCTTGACTGCAGAGCTTGAACTACCAGAGGGGGTCATTAAACCGGATAGGAAGTGTTAGTCAAAAGTCCATTAATTGGGGGCTCCTTCTTGGTGATCTCATTGTACGTCCAGTTCCTATTGATGCATCTATGTGAGCACCCTCTCTTTAATCAAATCTTTGGTAAAATGTGCAAGTCAGATCAAAGCAACCTGAAACAGTGCTTTGTTGTAGACAACACAGGAAAAAGATGAAGACCACCCTCACGCCTCTGCTGATCCCTAGTACCAGCCATAATCTCATACAACTCATAAGAGAAAGATATCACTTTTACCAAGTTGCCCCATGCAGTGCGGGGAAGAACTATGCAGTTCATGTATTTTGCCAATTATTTACATTCCTTTTTTAAGAGGTAGGCGCTCACACCACTGCTCCCTGGTAGAACACATGGGACACCCGCTGTTGCCCTGACTAGAGTCTATTTACCTGGAAAGGTGTCAGCCCAATGGAATAAATTACTCCAAGTCCATTGTTTGGGTGATTGTTAGGAGTTTGCAGCAATTACTCGGTTCCGAAAATATTTGGTTGAAAACAAAAGGTAGTACAAATTATTTGACATTTACAGAACGCCAAACATACTTTTGTTTGTGGTCTCTGTCTCTGTGGCAGTCGGTAATAAAGTCCACATTCACTGACAGAGAGAAGGTCCTGCTTCACCAACTATAGCCTTCTTGTTAAAGAGACGAAACAACAAAAAAGGAACCCCATTTCTGTGCACATCCAGTGTGGCCGGAAAGAATACTTAAATATAGGAAGACTTCTAGAAATAAACTGAACTATTTTCCATGCAACAGGTTTTGCGTTGAGAGGAGGGCGATCTCCTGGTCAGTGCAGCAGATACACTTTCCAGAGTTCTGACTAGGCATGAGCGGATTTTGCGGATTGGCAATCCGCGAATTTGCGAATTTGCGGTTTGCCAAAATCCGCAAAATCCGCGCGGATTTTTTTTTTTTATGTTCGCACGGGTTTCTGCAAGTTCGCGAGGGTTTTGTACAATTTCGCAAATTGCGAAATTGTACAAAACGCGTGCGAACTTGCAGCAACCCGTGCGAACACAATTAGAAGAGAAAGAAGCTCCTGGTCACAGGAACAGCACGGGGATTGCGCTCATGAAAGTCAAGGATGCAAAGGCCTCTACCCAGCATCACAGCTGATTTTCCACAGTAGATTTGGGAAGAGGCACACCTGTCCAGCCTCGAAGACGCTCATGATTGTTTTTGGGCTAATGAATGAGTCACAGATTTTGAGCATCAACTAGTTCGAGCGACCATGCAAAGGCCGCCCTCTACCCAGCATCACAGCTGATTTTCCACGGTAGATTTGGGAAGAGGCACACCTGTCCAGCCTCGAAGACGCTCATGATTGTTTTTGGGCTAATGAATGAGTCACTGAATTTGAGCATCAACTAGTTCGAGTGACCATGTGTGTGTTACTATGCAATCGCCCTGAAGGGCGCAGGGGTCCCTTAAGTGACCTGTGTAAGGCTGTAACTATTTTACAATGGCGCCAGCAAGCTGCCAGCGCCGTTGTAAAATAGTTACAAAGTTAGCTTGCACAGGAAGCACCTGCTTCGTTTTATCTAGTGGTTCCTGTGCAAGCTAACTTTGTAACTATTTTACAACGGCGCTGGCAGCTTGCTGGTGCCATTGTAAAATAGTTGCATGAGTGGGGGTTCAACTTTTGAACCCGTTACGCTCGCGGATTTTTTTTGGGCGGATTTTGCGGGAAATCCGCAAAATTCGCGGATTTCCCAAAAATCCGCAAAATCCGCGAGCGTAACGGATTTCCCGCTCATGCTTAGTTCTGACCACATCTAGTCCAGTGATTAGGCAGTGTAAACGTAATAGTCCCACTAACTCAATCTAAATCAATCTACTTGCCACTTGAGAATGACAGGTGTACATTGATGAACTATCTACCTCATTTAAAATGAGCATTTACACAGAAAGTGACTTGCACACAAGAAATGCTGCATCTTGCACATGTGGGCTAGCAGAAATGTGCAAGAGTTTCACAGACTTTTCAGCACAACTATGTCTATGCTCTACAAAATGTTAGACTATTAAAATCTCTAGAAAATGCAAGATTCCTTTGCGAACCCCTTCAGACTCTCAGGCATTTGATGAAGTCAACAGGACTTACTAGATGGGCACACTACTCCTGCGATATGGTCAGTGAGAGACAATATCCCTGTAGGTAGGTCAGTCACAGTATTCCTTCATGGGTGACCTAGTTTACTGATAAAGCGAGGATAAATACACTAGGTGTCAATCTAGCTACATGAACCCAATACCCCATCACCACTAGAGGATTGCATAAACTCTTGCCCATGCTTGCCGAAACAGTGTGGAATTCTGAGCTCTTAAACGTCTTTAGTAAGAAAGTGATTGATGGAAGTGAGATTACACTACAGTGGGTCTGAATCTTAGTTTTAATGTGAGCAGAGTATGCGGTTCAATCTGATTAATTTCCCTATAGGAATACCTTTTCAATGGGATGCGTGATATTTAAGTGTGACTAAGGAAGATGCGTTAATGCATGGAACATTTGAGACCCATCCAGGTGAGCAGAGAGCTTGTGGTGACATCATATAGCGTTAGACTGATTTGCCTTAACGCAGGTTTTGTGTGTAACTGGGAAATGAAAGAGTTGTTCCATCAGTCTCCTGAAAAGCCTTCTTGTTGATGTAAGACGTTGCCTAGTTCCCTCTATAAAACAAAGGTTAGGGTCCCTACCACGGTTAGTCGGATCCTGGATTCATTGCCCAATCTGACTGAACTAACACTATGTCAGTGTGGCACTGAGGTGAGCGCTGGGCCATGTAGGCGTAGGACTACAGGTGAACCATTAGGTTGTTGTTTAAGCGGCAGTCATAGCAAGGTATCCAGGGACTGACAAACATATCAGACAGTATTGTATTCCTCTGAGGCAGGTTGCTAGGTGCCATTCGAAATCAGAATGGCATTTATAATGGCAAAGGCCAATCATCTCCTGTCTGCTAGAGTGTGCCACCCCACGGTAATGTATGACCTTCAGAAATGGAAGATTCAAGCCCAATATCAGTATGCCACACATCCTTAAAATCACACACAATTTGAGAAGCAAGGTGTTGTATTTTTAAAAATAGTTTATTGACTACCATACATAGGTTTGGCTTCTACCCTCTTCATGTGCTGTGATGGGACACATGGTGGCACCAGTGTTAGAGTAAAGGACATTCATTGAAAGCTGTTCAGGAAGTGCCTGTCTTAGAGGAGTAAAGCCGGGAGAGGTTAGGAGATACAGTGAGACAATCTCCTTTGCTACACACCAGGTCATGGCCCGGTTCCAGATAGTGTCCCACACTTGTTCTTTAGACAGGATGTGGCTAGACTTCACCAGTGAGATATACAAAGAAAGGAAGAGATAAGATGAATCACCATTTTGAAATGTTTGTATAAAAACATGCCCACTTCCTTCAGTAAAAGATTCCAGGAAAACTACTTTTTCAGATGCCGCATGTGTGCTTCGCTATCATTTGCCAGTCATAAACTTGGCTTACTACATAATTTGGAAACACATTTAAATGAGGAACACCACAGTAAGCAGGATAAAAGAGAGGGTGATAAAAAGCCTCGTGCTGACCATATGGTCCTTGATACAGTAAAGCAAGTTGTGTCTTCAGCTGCTACTTACTTTTTATATTAGAGTTACAACCCTCTGTTTGATATCAGAGTCAGAACATGAGCACACACGTGATTTAGCAATCTTGAATTAGGACCAGGGTGCTTTTGTGAGAGTAAAAGTGCAACTTGAGAGATTAAATCATTAAAAAACTTGGAGTCTTTTCCTGAAGATGGAAGAGTTGTACCTTTGGTATTAAACATGACAAAAGGGTGTTCATTTCGACAACTGTCTGCTAGCCAGAGTCATCACTCTTTGAATTAAAGTTGAAAAAGTAGGTATAGCTACGTTTATATAGAGAGTGAAGCAATGGGGGGCTGGAGGGGAGAGCAAAAGGTCTTTAACTCCAAGCCAATCAGCAACAATCTACTGCACTGGTGTTTGTGTTTGGTTTGAAGACTCAGCTTACCAGATATGGATGGTAGTCACAGTGAAGGACCACAGGCTGAACTGTGAGGCGAGGATGCTGAAAATTGCCTTAGCTTTCATATTTAAGATATCACTAGAGAACAAAGTCTACCACTGCTGGTGCTACACAGAAAATCTACGAGTGTCTACAAAATCCTAGGTGGAATTGTGAGCAATTTATAAAAAACATTTTGAACATCACAAATTATATAATTAACATGAAAATAAAATTGTGGAATGGCATGAAAAATAGTGGTGAAAGTATTCAGCTCCATTCTTGATGGTGGGCGGTGGTGGGGGCTGTGGCACCTCCTGCACATTACTTAGTATGTGCAAGTGCCCCAGCTCCTTGTCCAAATCCAAAACCCTTAGGTCCGAAGTTCTTGGCATAGCATGCTGCATGGGGGAAATAAAGCAGAAAGATTGTTTAAGCTATAATAGCACTAGATGAATAGTGAGAAAAGAAAATGCACTGTTTTATGAATGTACATGCCAGCATTTGGCCCGTTACATTATATAAAAGGTTGTCCTGTGGCATGAATTAGGACCCATAAAATAGTTTTATATTCTCTGGCACAGAGCAAATTACAATTACGGATATAAACCGCTGACTGATCTATCTATAAAATAGGGAAGTTATTCTAGTCCATTTGGATTTATGAATGGATAATTATTTCATTTTCACGAACTAAACCTTGTATCTTCAAAACTAAATTTATATTTTTCAAGAATTAATTTGTTTCCATCACAAATGTATTTGTTTTGCATAAAATAATAGTTTTTCAAATTTCTTGTATAATTTATTTTGGCAGAAAACAATGCCATAGGTAATTTGCTATACATTATATTTGGGTTTAAATTCATCTCTAAAATTCCCCCAGCCCTACAACTTGCATTAAGAGATCATTTGGATTAAGAGTCTTGATTGACTATAAAAGATTATAAAAACTGATTTTCAGATGCTCTACACCCATGGATTTTAAACTCCTCAAACCATAGACTTACCAACACAATACAATCACTCACTAACACTACATTTTAATGTAAGTGGCACTAGGACTTCTAAATCTTGCTATACATGGCAAGTATGAGGGATGATGACATGGTTTGTCCCTGGATGTATCCGCTCCACCTGCACGGCTTGTGTTGTCTTGCCACATCCCTTTTTAGGTCGAGCCTAGCGGCAGCGCGCTTGCACTGCTCAGCATACAGTGGAAGCCCCGCCCACTCTCCTGTTATATTTTTAATTGGCTTGCATCATTGTCTTTCGTAAACGCTGGCTTCCGATTTATTAGGAGCTTGTTAGTCCCTCCTGGGTACCTCCTTGTCGCCATTTGTTACTGCCCATAAGGACTGGACCTTTTATTTGGCTTGTTACACAGTCTGATGTATCTAGTAGGGAAGCACTATTTTATTTATTGACACCAATGGGGACAATGGGGGCTGCATTGTTGTATTTGTATGCTGAGCGCTGTGCCCGCTTTAGGGATAACACGCTCAGTTTACATTTTATTTTTCAAAGTTTGATGTTTAATTTTTATTTTAACTTTACTACTGAGCGCAGCGCCCGCTTCAGGGACACCACGCTTGGTTTTATTACTATTTTGATTTTAACTTTACTACTTAGCGCAACGCCTGCTTCAGGGACACTGCACTCGGTTTTATTAATATTATTATTATTATTTACTTTACTACTGAGCGCGGCACCCGTTTCAGGGACAGTGCATTTGGTTTTATTAGTATTATTCTCTTTTTGTCAGAGTTATTTTTTATTCTGTGTTTCTACTACTTTATTTGTGTTTTCTTCAAGCAGAGTTTGTGACATTAAAAAGTTTGGTATTGTTAAGTGCCCTAATGAAGGGCTTTACCAAGGCAATGACTCAAGTCTGATTGTTGAAGCCATTTCACAGTCTGAGCACTCACAGTAGAAAAAGAGAGGAGACTGGGAAATGTCTTACAGATGCTAATGTCAGACGGTGAAGTCAATGCACGAACGTCACGTCAGACATCATGGCCCGAACATGATACTGCGACATGCATGTAAGCTATGGCTTGCAACCAAACACAGACAAGGAAGCAATGCAACCAGTGGGACAAGATATGTCAGTTTGCACATAAACCAATCGGACAAGACTACAACACCTCCAATATTATGATATTTCACTGTGACATCAACAAATAAGCATTTGCAATGCAATAGGTCTTGCATTTACGCAAGTTTAAGCCATTGGCATTGGAAATGACAATCCGTTTTATTTAGGTTTCAAAAACCAAAACATAAATAAAAGGTATTGTCATTTACAATGCCAAACATTCAAACTTGCGTAAATGCGAGACCTGTTGCATTGCAAATGCTTGTTATTCATGTGTTCTGGGCTCTTTGACTAACCTTTGCAGTAGATTTCTCCATCCTTGTCTGCCAGTGTGGTGGATTCTAAGCTTTTTCCGCATTTTGCGCACCGGAAGCAGGCTTTGTGCCATGACTGAAAAAGACAAGACAGTGAAGGAGTGAGAGATAAAAACATGTGAAAGAACACCAGACGTTGATGGTAAGTGGAACTGAAATAGCTTAGGATGGTTCCTCATTACAATGAAAATCTCATGGGGCCTCTTGTTTCAAAGTGGCAACGGTTTACAATTCAAGCTTGACAAAACTGCATGAACCACTAGGCACATTTAATCAACATAATACGTCTTCTGTAAAAAGGTATCAGTATTTTTTTAGCTTGAGACATAAAAATTATTTTGGTTGCACATTCAGGTCACATGGTGCAAGGCTTGTCCAGGAGGTCATCTTTAGGTTTTGTGTGGACTGTGTGTAACATAAAATGTAATCACTTCTTGGTACTAAATCAGAGGCAGCATCTATGATTGTAGCAGGCACATAAATGTGGGATTGATCCATCTGGCAGTAGCTGCACATTGGTCACCCTGAATCGGCATAATGAGCTAAGCATCGGTTGCTAGTGTGCCATATACAATCACATAACGCACTTCACTACAAATTAGGGTAGGCAGCGAATTAACACAGGGAAAAAATGTAAATTATGCTGAGCAAAATAGGTTTGTGAAAACAAGGGCACTAGATTGCAAGTCGGGGAGATATCTGACAGGACCACCAGATCAGGAGAAATGTGTCAGTGTTTGGACTGAATTACAGGAGGATGCTGGGTTGGGAATGTCCAGGAGCAGCTTGATCTAGAGTAAGCAAGCAACATTTGCTCCAGGTTGTGCGTTCCATCTCGCACTTTTCAGTCTGAATGTGGACGTCTCTAAACAATTTAATCTTGGACCAAGATGATATGAGTGGACTGGTGTACTATAAAAGCAGGCTCATCAACATGGATACCAGTACACACTGGCTTCAGTACTGATGCACTGACAACAAAGTAAGACATGCCTTTGTGGTAAAAGATGAGTGAAGTCCAATGTAAAAAACACATGTACAGTGGAACGTATATTTCTCATTTTGCAACAGGTCTTTAGCGTTGACAGAATGCTGCATGAAACAAATCGGGCAGCACCATGCAACATTCAACGGTGGAACAGTGCATAGAACATCAACTTAATGTTACCACTTAGACAACTATTATTGCAAACCCTGTGAAGTTAGAGGCAAGAGGTTGGTAATAAAGTGCTTAATGTTCAGCCTCCAGCCTCTCCCTCCCAGCTAGTTCTTACTTCCATTTGGAGATAGATGCCTTTGTAATCACTAAAACAAATCAAGTTTAGTGTCTCAAGTAAAAGCCAACCAATAATTATAACAAGCACTAGTACAATTTGGGAACACCATTTATTAAAAGAAATCAATCTTTAATAAAAAGTTTAAGTGACTTGTCTATTTCAGAGAGCACACTGTGCTCATGTCAGCTGTGAGTTTGTCACACAGTCCTTATTTTTAATTTGCAGCCTGGAACGTATATTCTAGCATTTGTTTTGAAGAAAAAAAATGAAAAGAACCATGATTGGAGCGGATGAGGGGAACACCCTTAACTTCACCGAACCAAGGTTTACATGTCCACACAAGAATCTTGCAGGAGAGGGAGAGCGGCCGATTTAGCACTTTTGAGGTTTGCAAAGGTTTTAAAAAACTATGCAAATATGAGAATTTAACCAATTTGCAACTTTTCATATGCCTGACCAGAAGAGAAAAAAAAACTAGAACCAATCTATGTGAATGTTTTGACCTAAAGCACAAGTTACTTACCTTCGGTAACGATATATCTGTAAGAAACATTAGTGTTAGATTCCTTACCTTAGAATATAATATCCCCAGGCATCAGACTGGATCCGGAAAGTTTGTCAGTGGTACCCCTGCGCGTCGGTAGGCGTCGTCTGCGGCACCGCCTCTGCTGTCGGCGTCATGATCGCCGGAATGACGTCGCTGGAGTACTTAGACGCTGCCCTTGCGCGCTGACGTCAGTTCTGTACCTAGCTTTCCGCACCAGGAATGCAGAGCCATGCAAGAAACCGACACTGGTGCCATGAAACTAGGGCCCTGACAGGGAAATTCCTTAACCCTAGACATCAGTTCGCAGAACGGGGAGGATTGGTGGTGCGGTAAGGAATCTAACACTAACTAATGTTTCCTACAGATATATCGTTAACGAAGGTAAGTAACTTGTGCATCTGAAAGAAACACGTTAGTGTTAGACTCCTTACCTTAGAATAGATACCCTAGCAATACCAACCCCGGTGGTAGGTCTGCGAACCAAAATCAAACCAGAAAGTCCTGGAGAACAGAACGGCCGAAGAAGCGGTCTCTCCGGACTTGACTGTCCAGGCAGTAATGCTTGGCAAACGTGTACAGCGAGGCCCACGTAGCTGCCTGACAAATCTCCTGCAAAGGGACTCCCCATCCCAAGGCAGTAGTAGCCGCTGTGGCCAGAGTGGAATGGGCACGCAGCCCCACAGGAGGTTCCTTTTTAGCCAAGGAATACCAGATCTTGCACAAAACGACCCATCGAGAGATGGTCCGCTTTTGCACCGCTCGTCCCTTCTTAGCGCCAACGTAGCCAACAAAGAGTAGGTCGTCCACCCGGTTGTGTGCAATTCAGGTAAAAAGAGAGCGCATGTTTTGGGCCCAGACGGTGGAGCCTCTCTTCCTCTTTCGAGGGATGCGGAGGCGGAAAGAAGGTGGGCAAGGTAATGGTCAGACCGATGTGAAAGGCAGTAACCACCTTGGGTAGAAAAGAAGGACGAGTCCTCAGAACAACTTTGTCCGGATGGACAGAGAGAAAAGGAGGCTTAGAAGAAAGAGCCTGGAGCTCGCTCACTCTTCTGGCAGAGGTGATGGCAACCAGGAAAGCAGTCTTTAGAGTCAAAAGACGTAAAGGACAGTTATGGAGCGGCTCAAATGGAGCACACATTAGATAGGTTAACACCAGATTCAAGTCTCACTGAAGCATTACAAAGGTAACAGGAGGAAAATGAGAGGAATGACTTAAGAATCTATTTACAACAGGGGACTTGAAAAGAGAAGGCTGATCAGGAAGCCTCATGAAGGCTGAAACGGCCGAAAGATATCCCTTGATAGTGCCCAAATCAGAGCCCTGCTGGGCCAGGGAAAGAAGAAAGAGGAGAACCTCTGAAAGAGGGCCAGAGATGGGATCCACAGCCTTTGCTGTGAACCGTACCACAAATTTGTTCCACCTGCAGGCGTAAACCATTTTTGAGGCGGGATGCCTGGCTGCCAGAATGACATCACAGACTTCAGGAGGGAAGTCAAATGGCATCAACTGTCGCCGCTCAATCTCCACGCATGTAGGTGGAGGCTGGACAGGTTCGGGTGGAGGACCATCCCCTGTTGCTGCGACAGAAGGTCCTCCTGAAGAAGCAGTCTTATCGGGGGATCGATTGACATACCGAGTAGCTCGGGATACCAGTATCTTCGTGCCCAATCCGGAGCCACAATGATGACTTGGGCTTGATCTTCTTCAGCACTTCTTGGGCAGAAGTGGTATAGGCGGAAAGGCATATAACAGACCACAACTCAACTCGCGACGAAAAGCGTCGCCGAGCGAGTGCCGCCTTGGAAATTCCAACGTGCAAAACTGAAAACACTGCGCGTTCTCTTCTGTGGCAAATAGATCTAACCAAGGCTCTCCCCACTGCTGAAAGAGACCTTGCGCCATGTCCGAGTTTAGACGCCACTCGTGATCCATCATGCACCGACAGCTGAGTTTGTCCGCCCTGGCAACCAGGGAACCTGCCAGGTGTTGAACCACCAGGGTGATGCGAAAAAACACAAGAGGTACTCAAAGTCTGGGTGAGGAAAAACGGGTGGACCCAAATGGTGTCCAATGATGCATTCAGATCACTCAGTTGATCTTAAACAGAAGACACTATTATGTCAGAAAGGTAAAATAGAGAAGATACAGAGTCTGTGAGACTAGAAAACAGTACCCATCGGCCCACTCAAAAGCGGAGTCTCGTCAGGGTTGCAGTGCCTTCTTTTGCCCTGTCTGCTCACACACTGTCTTCTGTGGATTGGATGCTCGACCTAAGGGTCCATGATTAGGCAACCTTAGACTTTTGCTGAGGATAAGCCTAGAGGACACCTTTTCTACAACTACCCAGATGACGAGACTCCGCTTTTGAGTGGGCCGATGGGTACTGTTTTCTAGTCTCACAGACTCTGTATCTTCTCTATTTTACCTTTCTGACATAATAGTGTCTTCTGTTTAAGATCAACTGAGTGATCTGAATGCATCATTGGACACCATTTGGGTCCACCCGTTTTTCCTCACCCAGACTTTGAGTACCTCTTGTGTTTTTTCGCTGTACAAGTTGGGGGACAAGGTACCTTCTCTGTCTATAAACTATTTCCCCTAGGACCCTCCAAATACTCTGTATATTGTTGGTCCACCAGGGTGATGCCCTAATGTTCAAGCCATGTCCAGAGGCGCAGAGCCTCCCGACATAGGGTCCACGACCCCACCCCCCGTTTGTTGCAATACCACATGTCTGTGGTGTTGTCCGTTAACACCTGCACTACACTTCCCCGGACAGAGGGAAGGAATGCCTTCAGTGCAAGCCGGATCGCCCGCAGCTCCAGAAGGTTGATATGGAGCCGGGACTCCGCTGGAGACCAGAGGCCTCTAATCTCCACCTTTCCCATGTGCCCCCCCCCCCCCACACCAGGAGGGACGCATCCGTCACCACTGTGTGCTGCGGTTGGGGAAGGGAGAGGAATCTGCCACTGACCTAATCGCGGTCTGTGAGCCACCACTGCAACGGTCTCGTAGTGACCTCCGAGATCAGGACGTGGTCGGACAGGTTGCCCTGATGCTGTGCCAACTGGAACTTCAGGCCCCATTGCAGAGTCCGCATTTGCCACCTGGTGTGAGGTACTAGCAGGATGCAGGAGGCCATCAGTCCCAGAAGCTGTAGGGTCAACCTGACCGAAACTCGGGATAAAGGCTGAAAGATCGGAATCAGAGCCTGAATATCCCGAACCCGATGCTCAGGAGGAGAACCCCGAAACTGCGCAAGTCCAGAACCGCTCGATGAAGGTGAGCTTCTGGGAGGGGCTCAGGTGCGACTTCGACACGTTGATGGAGAACCCCAGCGAATGCAGGAGATCGGCCGTAGTCTGGAGGTGGGCGACGACTGGTTGGGGCGAGCCCGCCTTCAACAACCAGTTGTCGAGATAGGGGAAGACTGGAACCTCTGATCTGCGCAGATGAGCTGCAACCACCACCATCCCTTTCATAAACACCCGAGGGGTACTGGTGAGGCCGAAGGGGAACACAGTAAACTGAAAGGGCTCGAGGCCTACCGTGAACCGCAGGTAACGCCGATGGGTCAGCAGGACGGGAATATGGAAATAAGCGTCTTGCAAGTCCAACACTACCATCCAGTCTCCAGGGTCTAGGGCAGCCAGAACCTGAGCTAACGTCAGCATCTTGAACTTCTCCTTCCGGAGGAAGACGTTGACGCTCCTGAGGTCCAAGATAGGGAGCAAGCCCCCTTTGCCCTTCATGGGAAGCAGAAAGTAGTGGGAGTAACAACCCCACCCTACTTCTGGCCCAGGAACGCGCTCGATGGCCCCCTTGGCCAAGAGGGCCATAACTTCCTCCTGCAGAAGTTGCAAGTGATCCCCGACATGCGGTGGTACTGCGTTGGCATGGCTGGAGGGGTTGTTTTGAAGGGGAGGGAGTAGTCCCTTTGGACGATTTGCAGCACCCTCCTGTCCGAAGTGATGGTACGCCAATGGAGCAGGTGATGGCGAACTCTGCCTCCCACTGGTGTGGAATGGGCCTGAAAGCTCCGACTAGGAAGGCTTTGAGGCAGATGCTGCAGTAGCGGATGTGGACTGACCAGCTCTCTGGCCCTCCACTCTGCCACGGCGGAATGCATATCCGCGACAGTGTGGAGGTTGGTTCTGCGGCCTGTGGCTGGACGAACGTGTGGGGGTGCCCCTTCCATGACCACGAAAGGAGCGAAAAGCAGAAGTTTGCTGGCGCTGGGCCGACAGGCCCAAGGACTTGGCCGTAGCCCTGGAGTCCTTAAAGCGCTCCAGCTCGCTATCTGCCTTGTCGCCAAAGAGGCGACGGCCATCAAAAGGCATGTCCATGAGAGTGCTCTGGGACATCCCCATAAAAGTTGGTGGACCTCAGCCAGGCATGACGACGAACTGCCACCGTAGTTGCAATCGCTCTGCCCAGCGAGTCTGTGGTATCAAGTCCACATCAAATGGAGTACCGTGCTGCATCCCGCCCCTAAGCAAGAGCCTGAGCGAGCAGTGTCTTGGCCTCCTCCGGACACAGGGGCAGCACGTCCGCCACCGTATCCCACTGAGAGTGGGTGTAACGGCCCAAAAGGCATGCGGTATTAATGGATCGCAACCCTTGACTGACAGAGGAAAACAGTTTCTTGCCAAACTGTTCCAGCCTTTTGGATTCCTGACGCGATAGGGAAGGCGGTTTGCGACAAGGAGGCTTGGATAACCAGACTCTCAGGGGTGGGGTGCGTGGACAGAAAGCAGGGGTAGCCCGGAGTTGGGCGGTAGCGCCGGGCCACGTTTCGATCCACAGGAGGGACTGTGGTGGGCTTGGACCAAGTGCCCATCAGAACGTCAGTGATGGCCTCATTAAACTGCAGCAGAAGCTCCGAAGAGCTTAATGGCAGTTGGAGCACCTCGGTGAGGAGGTTAGTCCTCACGGTCGCTGCAGGAACCTCAAGGCACAAGGTCTTGGCCGCCTTGCGCAGCGCCACAGCATAAGTTGCTCCCTCCTCCGTAGCCACGGAAGGATAAGAGAGAAAACTAGTGTCAGGCGAAGTGTCTAGACCCCTGGCCTCCCCCAGCTCATCTGCCCAGTCACGACTTAACTGGCACTGCTGTGCCAGAGGGTCCTCAGACCCCCCATTCCTCCCCCTTCATCCGTGTCCTGATAAACAGGCAAAAATTACGGAGTCGGGCATAGGTGAAAAGCTCACCAGTCGGCGTCGGAGCCCGGGCCGGGGCTGAAAGCGGGGACTGTGTCGGCGCCAGCGGAGGAGTCGTAAGGTCAACTGGCGTCAACCGGGATCCAGGCCTGGATCCCAGGGGGTCCTGCGATGCCAGGACCGAAGCCGCCGGCAACACAGGGCTAGGACCCCCAGTCGAACCCACGGGCCTGAAGGCGTGCCGGTGGGTCTCGATGGAGGGAAGAGCGTCCTCATGGCCACGAGGAAGTCTCTAATCTGCTCCGGAGTCGCATTGAGCCCAGGGACCGGAGGTTGTGGGGCTGGATGCACCACCTGAACCTTTGGCCGAGTCGTGTGACCGGCGAGGGGAGGTCGAAGAACGATGACGACTCTTCGACTTTTTTTGCCATGCCTCGACTTACCTGAGTGTGAGGACTTGGATCCAGACGATCGATGATGAGTTCCTACTCGACCGGGACCTTGAGCGGCACGGAGCCGACTGCCGGAGCTCGAGGAGCTTACGGGAACACTCCCGCCTAGCCTTCGACGTCAAAGCCTGGCAGTCGGGGCACGACTTGTCATTGTGGTCAGCCCCCAAACAGTAGAGACAACGGCAGTGGGAGTCGGTAACCGACATCAGTCGATGACAGGCGTCACACGGCTTGAACCCGGGCATCCCTATTGGCACCAGGAGGCGATATCAACTCGAAAAAGATAGTCAAAAATGTCCAAACAGTTAGTCAAAAAATGACTAAGGTACGCTCTTCCCAGATCTGCGCTTGCTGGTGCGGAAAAAATAAGAACTGATGTCAGCGCGCGAGGGCAGCGTCTAAGTACTCCAACGACATCATTCCGGCGATCACGACGCCAACGACGGACGTGGAGCCGCAGGCGACGCCTACCGACGCGAATGGGGTACTGCTGACGAAAACTTTCCGGATCCAGTCTGACGCCTGGGGTAAGGAATCTAACACTAACGTGTTTCTTTCAGATACATGTACTGCAACAATGACGAACAAACCGAGCATTAAAATCTGCCTGTTGAAATCATTATTGCAACTCCAGTACTATCATAGCAGAGTTGGATTCATAGTAATATTTTTGGATTGCAATACATTTTGTTTATATTTTTTACATTTTTAATGGAATTCTTTATTAGTTATGCGATACCATATTTTGTTTGTATCACTTTACCATAAAGCAACAATTTTTTTTATCTCGGGAACAAGGGCTCCACCATGGAAACACACTGTGTAATGTCTAAGAAAGAAGGGAGCTTATAGAAAATAACATCACAGTGAGGGTGACCCAAACTTCCTTCACTGCAGCCACACTGTAATGGCAATCAATGACACTATGAAAAAGAATATGAAATTGCAATTTGTCTGGTAGAGAGCAAGTGAGCAGAAACCGCCCTAGAAAAATCTCCACAAATGTGTGACCGAGGTGAGCAGGGGTGCTGTACAGGAATTTAGGAAAAAATGATGGTATTAGAAGCGGACACTAATATGACTCACGGACAGCAAGAAGGCAATCTGGGGATTATTTTGTCAGTTATTGATCAGCGATTGATAAAAAACACTTTGATGAGAATTTAGACACCATGTTACCCAGCCATCTATCCTCCTTGGTGAAAATACGGAGGTGAATGGCCACAACGGTTTGAAATTTACATTTACGCTCATCAAACGCACTCGGCCTCCACAATTGGCCACAAGATGAACTGCTCTACTCCTGCTCACCACACTTTAAGAAAAGGCCTACAGCTCGGGATTTGGATGTTATATGAACAAACACACTGAGTGAGAAGTGAGGGTACATGGTGCGAAGAGAGACAAGCTGGCTGTATCACCGTGACAGGTGCATGGCTCTGGACCAACCATGAGCCGGACAGCAGGGGTGAGGTGGGCTGTCAGGTTACACAAGCAGAAGTGCAGGACGGGCCAGTAGAAGGAAATGGAACCTGGGGTGAGAGAGTGAATAAACTAGTGTTCCACAAAGAATGTCCGTGTTTGAGTTTGTAATGGTATTTTTAACTTCCATTGTAACCTAACTAGAACATCATTTTAACTTTGTGTTTTCCAGTAATTTTCTGAGTTTGTTTTTTATGTTAAGTAAGATGTAATTAACCTAGCTAACTATAGTGTCACCAGCCTGTGGCAGATAGGCCCTGCAGCCAACCCCACCAGGAAAGGCCAACACCCCCCAGCTCCACCCGTACCTGTGCACGGCCAGCCAATGAGCGCGCTCATCATCAGATAAAAGGGTGTCATTTTAAATAATACAGCTTTACTGGCTTTCTCAAAGTGTCATCAAATGAATATATAAAAGGCAGGCCTATCAACATGTCAAGAGGTGACCACACCAATATACAAGGTAAGTCAATAGGCTCTGTTAAAGGGTGATCACATCAGTATACAAGGCAAGCTAATTGGCTTTTGTCAACGGGTGACCAAATCAATATAGAAGGCAAGCTTTTTGTCAGCATTAAGACACGTGTTACAGTCTTTCACTTACACCTCTCAGACCACATAATGCATCCTTAAAAAGGGAGCTCTACAATCCTCAGCTGAAGAGCAAAAGCTCCAGCTCCATCAATGTCCGAGTCCCTTTGTCCTGAAATGGTAGCCACAACATTTCTCCTCATGTTGAGGCTTGTCAGTCACAGAGCCGTAGGACTTGTGGTATGAAGAGGTGAAACAGTGAAAGGGAAAATAGGCTCTCTCAGCTAATCAGATTGTTCTATTATTTAAAAGTGCTCACCTTTGGGACTCGCACAAATGTCCTGCAAACCCAACCTTTCAGATATACGTAAATTATTTGCCCTAATTTCTCAAAAACTATTGAAAAGATTCCCACCAAATCACACAACAGCACACTTTCTGTGTAACTATCTAGCTTTCTGTCAAATTTTGTGTTTAATTGTGTTCAGCTGTTTGGGCTCTAGCACTGTTCAAAATCCCTGTGGAATTTGCAAGGGGGAAGTGGAATTTTGGGGCTCCCACTTTCTCTGCCCCTGCTTAGAGGATCGCCCTGAATCTTTTAAGTAAGGAGGTGTGGTGGATGAACTTTTTCACCAAAACGGCACCAAAGTTATTAGCAAACCAAAAAATGCTCTCCCTATGGTGACTAGGTCCTAACTATAACTACACAGTGGTGACTGCCACTGTGTTTAATGAGAGAGAGAGACTGTCCAGGCTGACAGGGAGCTATATATATTTAAGACTGTCAGACAGTAGGAGAGAAAATAGATAGATAGATAGATAGATAGATAGAGAGGTACGATGTACAGATAAACACTGTGGAGAGGGATAAACTGTTGCGACTGACGCTGATATTTGAAGAGACAGTGCAAGAGAAAGCGGTTCAGTGACCGAGATAGAGAGCTAAAGAGTGAGTGAGGCAAAGGCATAAACTATGCAGACTCAAATAGGGATATGGATATCAATCCAAAGACCAACAGAACCATACCAGAACTAGAAATACTTACATAAGATAGAGTGGGTGAGAGAGGGAAAGAGAGAGACAGAAACAGGGAGGGACGAAGCTTGTGAGACAAGGAGATCTGATTGAGAGGCAGACGTTCATTTATAGACGGATATGAACCAGAAGGTAGATTCGGGTGAAAAGACAGAGGAGGGAGTGTGGCGGTTTGGCTAACACAGACATTAACCACACAGCAACGTGGAGCACATGCCTCAAATGAAGAAATCCTCTCAAGTTAAGAGTCTGGTGTCTGAAGTCACAGACCAACATAACATGAACCACACTATTTTGTGTGAGAGAGGTCTGGCAACACTGAGAAATGGGTGATCATCCACAGACTGGATTGGTAGGAACAAATACAATATAATCACGCTAGTCATGTAGGAACAGGTCTATCCCTGTCATGGAGAACCTGTCTGGCAAGTTTGGGGCGGTGTCTATGTCTGCGTCCTTCTAAATAGAACATGTTCCAGCTAATGTTTCTGATTGTCTTGGGCTGGATGTATTATGTCACAAGTCTACATATGATATGGCATTTTCGTTCACCTGCATACCATCAAGAACATGCATAAGATGCAAAAGATAAAAAATCCTGGCAACATAGAAAATGTTCATTGTTTTATGGCGTTTAACTCAATAGGCTTTCAATAGGAGAGTGCCAAACATTTTGACGGGATGCCTGCCCTGATTCCAATGGCATTTTGACTGCTCTTACTAAGTATTAGAGTCTCACCCCAGTAACTTACTGTACTTCATCAAAAAGAACCTTTCTTTCCACATTGTCAGCATAATCCCTCATTATGGTACAACCTTGTAGTTCTATGTTGTGGAGTCAAAGAGCCACTAATGGCTGCCTCCCATATATCCAGCAAATATAACATTAAAGGGGGCCTGAGCATGTACCATGGGATTGGCTTCAATCATTTGCAGCATTGATTGAGAGGTATTGATTGCAATAGAAAAGATGTCCTGGAAATGCAACACAGCTTGTCAATACTCACGTTTCCAGCTCCGATCACTTTCTCTGCGGCATAAACTGCACGTCCACATCGAGGGCAACCATCGGTCCCAGCAACCTTCTGGGCAAACTTAGAAGCATTGGGGTTGTTGGTTGGTTGATGGCTTGGGGTCCTGCAGGAGTCAATGACATAAACATCTTATACTTTCATATGGTCAATTGAGCATACAAAGACAGCTCAAATGAACGCAAATATCAACCAACAGTGTATTTCTCCCAAGATGACAATAATAGTAGCAGTTGGCTCCCGAAAATGGGTTCAAAGCATGGCGACAGCACCACATTAATGCTCCACTGGCAGGGAGAATGCATTTAAGCATATTAAACATTGATAGCACGGATTGGGGTCAAAATTAAATAATATTGTTCACCATTTCAATTACCATCACTTACAGGGTTAAGCCCTGTTCCTTCACTGGTTTCTCTTTGCTTAAGTTGACAGATCTTTGCCACCATATTTCAATTCAAAGAGCTATTATGGCATCACAAGCAAAATTTAAATACATTTCCAAGTTCAGTCAATGGTAAGAGTTTTAATAAGTTTTAAACGTTTTTTCTCATTAAGAGATTAGGAATTAGCTTTATATTAATTTTTTTGTATTAGTAAATCTTTAGTAAGTTTACAGAAATATCTTAAAAAGGGTTGTTTTGAATCAAATAGACAAATAATGCATCAAGCGCATTCCATAAAAGAAATAAGACCGGATTCTAAAAGTAAAGATCAGAATATCAGAGTTAGTAGAACCCGTGGAGAGTTCAAGTTAAGGAAAAGATTGGGCTTAAAGGAGCATAAAGCTCAAAGCCAAATTAAAGTAGCAGAACTTCCCATAAAGAGTAGTTCATGAAACTCAGCAGTCTCAGTAATACAATAAATGATCATACAGTTGCGAGCTATAAAAATAAAGCATCATCATGAAGTAAGGATGAACAGAAGCAGCAGTAGCTACAACCGTCAGTCTAAGACAAGAATGTAGGTTGAAAGTATCGGGGGAATAGAGCATTAAAACTAACTAGGAACACGCACTAATATAAAAGACAGGAATACATGTTGCAGACATTGTATCAGGCTTCATCCTCTCTTCTGTGCGCTGGTTCAACACTTCCTTTCCCACAAAAATACATGCGGATTGCAAAGCTTTCTCAAAAGTTAGCCACAGACATTCCCACGTAGTTAAGTTCTGAAAACAGGCCTCAGTTGCATTAAGGGCTTTCTAAATATTAAATGCTTCAATGCACACAATGAACTATGCTATAGAAGAGAAACATTAAATTGCAAAATACTGTTATCAATGCATTTAAATAATACGAATAAGAAATATTGTTTTAAAATGTGCAACTATTCTATTCAGGCAATATGTGAAACAGGGTGATAATCGGAAGTTAATCATTACAAACAATATGTCGCTTGGTAAAATAATACATTGATTATAACCAGAACATTCTGAAGTTATGACAAACATTTCTAACCAGGTCAGATTTCTAAATTATATTTCTGCACAGTTCAGCAATATTAGGTTATCTTCTAGTTAAAGGAAGCTTGCTTCTTAGAATTTATAAAGCCTGAGCACATAGCTATAAATGCAATCGTTTTCACATTCTAAATGCATGTCATTTTAGCTTTGATTTTTACATTCATCATTGCACATTTGTTTCTGTTAATTTAAATAATTAGCATTTTAATTAGTCAACCTTATCAACATGTTTTAGACATTAGTCTCTGGCAAACACATGACAATGTTCTGAACTTTTGATTGGATTCTGAAGTTAACCACTTGATAAATGGATCGAGAAGGGCAGCGCAGTGGGGATTTTTTTCTGCTATAGAAGTCTGAAGTTGAGAATGAGGTCTTCTCTGAGCAAAGCGCTTTCAACCTGAAATCAAGGACCGGGGCAGGATTGGTATGCTAACATTCAGAGAGAATGTGTTTTCTAACCAAACCAATAAGGAACACATTGGGAGGACATTAATCCTTTTATTATCAATTATGAAATATCCTCATGGTGGCTTTGTCTAGCTGATTGATGTGTAATGCAGGTACTCACCTAGGGGACTCAGTCAAGGCGTGGGGTACAATCCTGTCTCATGTTTAATGGCATTTTCATTAGATAAACATCTTTAACGTCACAGGATTGAGAGGAAACGTAAAAATAGAGAGCTGATGAAAAATGTGAACAAAAAGATGATCAACATCTTGAAAATCATGCGGACTCCTACTGGAGGTTTTCCACAAATTGGAGGAAAATGCTCACTCATTGAGTAACGTGACATGAGGAGGAAGGGCCTACCACTTGGATGACAATTACAACTGGTGACATTTATGGATTTGCGAGGCCAAATGAATATATGTAACGGATATATTTGGGTGGATGTTTACACTTTGGGGGCCCGTTTTGAGGGGCTGCACATAACGTACAATATAGAATAAAATAAAATGTATTCACGTGGAAGAAATTGGTGACACACAAGCAAACGAGGGCAAGATTTGAAGTAGGGGATAGATTCCAAAAATAACAAGAAGTGGGGTAAAGGGGGTAAATCCTTCCATCACGAAGGGCGGTGGATTCGGCAGGCACTAGTTTTCCTCTTTTGGGAAAGAGTACACAGGGTGTGCTTTATTGCCAACCTCTTTGGTCAATAACGGGAGAGGAGGTTTTTATTGAGGTCAGTCACGTTCCGCTCAATTGAACATGGCAGTATCCAGATGAATCCTAGAGGCCAGGATCTGAAGGAGCAGGTGTTGCACGCGCCGTGATAGCTATTCCATGTGATTGGTTTGTTCAATGACTCCCCCTCTGCTGATTGAGGTTGGTAAGGTCAATGCGAGGGGCTTCTTTTTTATGAGTTCTGCATGGGTGGCTTCTCATTTCTGTTTTCCACTTTACAGCTGAGAATAAAAATTCATATGTTCTGTGACTGGCCTCAGTGTTTCACAGGCCCCGTCCATGACCTTTTCAACAGCCGGACCTGTGTTGATTTACAGTTATTGGAACAGAGTTTATCTCCTGGAAGAGAGGAACCCTGGCCCAATCAAAAGCAAGAAATGAAAAACGTCAAGAGCGAAAAATCGCATCAACATATTTTACGCATGAGACACCAAAATGACCTTTCGCCGCTTACTGGAAAGGGATTAGGCTCTCAACTAATAAGGACAAGATTGGGTGATACTGAAACAGGTCCTAGGAATGCTTTTTTTCTGGCGGGGTGAGCTTCCGCCTGTGCAGCACCCTCACTCACACTTTACCTACTAGCGCTCTTTTGATAGGTGTAGCAGTTGGATTCAACTGAAGAATTCACATCCATTTACTCCAGTGGGGACCTATCCCACACAGTTGTAGGATTTGATGTATATAGTCCTAATGTGAAGAACTGAATGATTTTTTTTAGATCCAGTGCAATACATGCTGCTGCCTGTGGTTATAGATCAGTCGATTCTTTGTTAAAATGCCAGAGTCGCCAAAGATTGTTGGTAGTATTATGGCCTGGAATAAATCCAGCTTGGTCCACGTGGATAGATTCCGGTAGCTCCTGTCACAACCTACGTGCCAGAAGCTTGGTTAGGATTTTAAAATCGGAGCCAATAAAGAAATCAGACAATAGGATGTACATCAGAGGGATCTTTGTAGGGTTTCTACAAAGTGGAAATGAGGGCTTTGTTGAGCTAGATTGGGTGGCAGTGTTTGGGCCAATGGAGTATTCTCCCAGGAAACTGTCAGATCCGTAGGGGAAAATCTCTCAAACGGTAGCAATCTCCTGTTGGGATACTGGGGCATCCAAAGAGAGCCGTGCCTCTGAGGAGATCCAGCGTATCTGTATTGGGGCAACAAGGTTAACTATGGCTGATTCTGGGGATCGGCATGTATCGTTCTTCATAATAGCGATGGAAAGCGTCTTTAATAGGCAATTGTGTGTTGGCAACTAACCCAGTCGGTAATGTCACTGATGGAGGGGGGGCGGGTGTACACTGTCAGGAGAGGAGATAGCATATGGCTGGGATTATAACTTCAAGTTCAGAAGGTTGAATAGGCATAAAGTCCAAGTACTTCACTGCATCAAAATATGTTGCCCTAGCTGTGCGCAAGTTGTCTGCCTAATTCAGCAAGGTCAGTACCATTCTCCCAGCGCAGAGAGGAATATTTGTGCCTTCAAAACTGTCAATAAGGTCTTCCAAACCCATACTATTGTTTTAATGCAGAGCCCTCTCATCATCACCTTAAACTCTTCCCACTCCACTTTAGGGGAGGGAGCAGACTGATTTCATAAAAGCATATATGCAGGTGGTCAAAAGTGAAACCGGTCGGTTATTCCAGCTGGATTTCAACAGGCTCAGTCAGAGGCCTCACGATAATCCCTAAAGACGACATTTACGCCGTTGGGATTACGATGTCTGTTTCCGACAGCCTTTCCATGTTGGGCTTTCCAATATAGAAAGCCTGTCGGAAAGCAACTTTGGGGGGCCCTAGCAGGGCCCCCATTCCTCCACACCAACGGTTGGGGACTGAGGTGCCTGCCACGCGGTCCACGGATTAACAGAAACTCCCATTTCACTATGCACAGTTTTCACAGAGAACGCAATTAAGACGAGGAGGGATGCCCAGGGATGCTGCAGCTTAAGGTAAGGTTATTTTTATTAATTTTAAAGTTGTTTTTGAAAAGTTTTATTAATTGTAAATAGTGTGGGTGGCATGGCGGAGCTACGCGGAGTGCCACAGATTTTTTTTCTCAGCTCTGTGGTGCTTTGCATATCCCTACCATGCCCAGCCTTAAAGTTTGGTTATGGATTGCCTTTGGTAGTAGCTACCCAAATGTTAGATGGCTAACGGTTGAAGAACACACTCCTCTATAATCCATGAGGTGATTATGGAGCTGCAGAAAGTTTGGACAAGCAAGGCTTGAAGAAAAAAATGCAGATGGGGGTGGAAGTTCTCCAAGATAAATGCTGCCGTGGGAACAACTCCTCCATCAGCCTGAGAGAGATCGCACAGAGAGACCTTGGATCGTCAAGCCATGATGAAGAAACACTGCCAGCATCTCTGGAAGTCATTGAACAGCGAAAAAAAGAATCTGGATGGAAAGGTTCTGGGGCAGAACTTTAATATCACTCTTCGTGGTGAATGTATGCAAGGTGCTTATGGCTAAACACAGCCCAAAGACTACACTTTCAGCAAGGAGGGCAACGGAAGAAAGGGCCCCACAGAATTAACTCTCCCATTCGTAGAGCTTTTCTCCTCAGGGAATGGCTGGGCATACAAGTGAGGAGAGCTTACACAGCAGACACTGACAGTATTCATGGTGCACTTTAGTGAGAGCATCTAAGGCACATGTTCCCTCTAAGCTAGCGCTGCCGAACAAGGCTGATGGAAGACTGTACTGGTGATGTCTGCAGGGCAGCATTGTGACTGAAACTTAAATAGCTGGTTTCTCCAGATCAGGGGCACACTTTTAAAGAAAGAATTCATAATTGATAACCCCAGGGTTGCCACACTTGGTTTGCATGTGTAATGAAACTGATAGAGATGGTCTGCCCTGGGGAGGGTGACACCAGTAAATACTTTTATTGTAAAAATCTTGCATTTCTTATTTCTCTATTACATGCTTCTTGTACACGAGTGATGGTGAAACTTGCAGAAGCATCGCTAACCTCAGCCAGGTAGGATAGGCAGACATTTGTGGAAAGAAAATTGCATTTCTGATGCGCTCGTTGCCTTTCTAAACCCCATGGGCGAGAGAGTGATGCACAATTGCAGCGGATTTCTTTATGCTATGAGTAAGTCACATGTATGAGTGTTGCATCTCAGCTATTTTGACAGGGTGTGGCAAATGAGTGGGTTTCGTTCCCAAGGAAAGCCTGCCATGCTCTGCCAGAGCAAACATGTGCACTAATAAAATGGTAACAGTACTACAAATAATGGAAATCGGACATACTCTTCCGGCCGGATCCCAAGAGATTCTCCTGTGTCCATGCTCAGCGTTCCTGCTCCTCCCCCGTAGCCGTACCCTTTTGGTCCATACTTCTTCCCGTAGCAGGATTTACAGTAGATCTCCTCCCCATGCACAGCCACTGTAGTACTGTCGAGATTCTTTTTACATACCACTGCGGAAAAACAGACAGATATTATAGAGAGTCCCAGAGACACATATAAGCAAATTGGTGAGAACTGTCTGACATCAGTTAGTCCGACCACTGCATGCGACAGGGCAAGCGTATGCCTCAGTCCATGTATTCAGGAAAAGAAGTAAAAAAGTATCCTGTCAAGCATTAAGGACAAGCAGGTGAGTTTGGACTGGCTGCAAGAGCTGCTTATAGACCAACAAAGACTTGAGAGCTGAAGTTCCAAAGTGCAAGATATAATTAAGTGTCCTCCAGCTTTCCTGTGGTTGAAAAATTTCAAGGTGTGGTGCACCCACACAAATACAGAAATAGAAAATAAGTACTTGTTTTGGCTTATAGTGGCATGTAATTACCACTAGAGGTAAAGTGTTTTATTAGTGGCCTGATGCATTTCTGAAGACAAAAAAATGTTTCCCACACATGAAGTCACAACTAATCAGCTTTTAGTATTGTTGATACCTATCCGAATAGGGTGATACAAAACCTGTATCAAAGCAATCCATAGTTCATCAAATAAGGTGCAGGAAGATGAAGAGATTTGCCCGATACCAGGCAATGGGGTCGAGTGCAGAGTGCGAGATTAGAATCTGTGTCTCAGGTTCCACTGAAGACACCTTGGACTCTAAACCACGCGTAAGTGAAGTGATGTCATTTGTTATTTTGTTCGAGGCTCATCCCAAGATACGGTACAAAAGGGGGTGGTGATGGACGGAGCATCTGAATCAATCAAAAACTCACACCCAGTCAAAAGATCTGGGTTTAATCCATCACCGCTCTTTAGCCCACTCTGCCACCCCCTTTTGTACCGCTTTTTGGCCGCCATAAGTGTGGCAGGGTATGCTCAGACGTGAGTCCCTTGCTCACTTTGCCACTGGATTCAAGCAAGCCGGGCTGAAGACGGCTGGAATGCCAGAAACCGGTCCTCAGAAGCTTGTTTCTGGTCCAGGGAAGACATGGCTTGGCAGTTCGGGCTGGACTGTTCCGATGAGGCACAGGGTCAGACTGATTTGCATATAGCCATGTCTGAACTGGGGTGGCAGAGTGGGCTAAAGAACGGTGATGGATTAAACCCAGATCTTTTGACTGGGTGTGAGTGTTTGATTGATTGATTCAGATGCTCCGTCCATCACCACCCGCTTTTGTACCGCTATAATCCCAAGATAGGCTACGGCGATTCCTTACTTCTCCCATACAGTGACATCCCTCTATTCCACCATAAAGAGAGGCAAAGGTGATGATTTATACAAGAGCATGTTAGCACGACAATGAGTTTCGATCCAAGCTGTGAAACCCACATAGGGTCTATCATTAACTATAAGAGTCAGCAGCACTTGTTAACACAGATCAGCACAGGTCATTTATTGGACTAGTTGAGTATTTCTCAAAGTCTGTGTCGCATTCTAGCACAATCAGTCACTAAGTAAACTGTTGGAGAAGGGTAAAAACTTTGAGTAGAGGATGAACAGATCCAAACATAATATAGTAAAACAGCAGCAGCGGCTGTGAGTTCCTACTACAGGATTGGCACAGTGTTAGCTCAGAAGGAAAAGAGTTCATACTTGTGTCCCATGCCCCTATAGAGATAGAATGGTAATACTCTGCAATCGAGTGAGAAACTCTGGTGTGTGTATGGCCACATCTTATTTTAGCAATTTTCTGTGTGTGGGGGGGGGGGGGGGGGGGCAGATGGTAAGTGCCTACTAATAAGACTGATACTGGAAGCTGTAGATAATGTATACTACAATTTCTAGCTTCTCATGTTCCAGAGCGCCTATTGGTCATGCAATAGAAAAATACATTAGAAATTTCCTTATCATGACTGCCAGAGTGCTATTTGAATTATTAAATTAGACAAAGACTTAATCCATCTACATTGTTTTTAATCACAATGAGGAAAAAATGATACATATCATCTGATAAACAGTCAATAGTAATCGAATAACTGTGCCCCGGTAAGGGAGGGGGAGTGAGTGATATCAAGTGAGGAAAAGGTGATGGGGAGTGAATATTGTGACAGAATAATCGATCAATTGAGAAAAGCCATTGAACAGTTACATATTCTGTACAAAGAAGACTTAAAAGTTCAAAACTGTTGTAATTGCACATAACATACTCCACATGAGTTCAAATAAATGAAAAGTTAGGGCCTGGAGTTGTCATAGAAGGAAGTTGTCGACGTTTCGACCCACAAAAATATGCAGGTAATTCTTATTATCCTTGCCGTGGGGTCTTCATCAGGACGGGTGGTGGGGCAAGAAACCTGTATCTTGGATGGATACGGTATGCTGGTGAGAAATTCTTTAGATGTTTCAGGGTTGCGTGTTCAAGACGGCTTCCTCAAAGGTAATTGGAGGGGTAGGAAGGCGTATTGTGGTCTCTGTCGAGTGCGGGTGCCGAATCAATCAGGCGTGCACGGCGGTCGACTCCGCCCGTCCTGATGAAGACCCCACGGCAAGGATAATAAGAATTACCTGCATATTTTTGTGGGTCGAAACGTCGACAACTTCCTTCTATGACAACTCCAGGCCCTAACTTTTCATTTATTTGAACTCATGTGGAGTATGTTATGTGCAATTACAACAGTTTTGAACTTTTAAGTCTTCTTTGTACAGAATATGTAACTGTTCAATGGCTTTTCTCAATTGATTGATTATTCTGTCACAATATTCACTCCCCATCACCTTTTCCTCACTTGATATCACTCACTCCCCCTCCCTTACCGGGGCACTGTTATTCGATTACTATTGACTGTTTATCAGATGATATGTATCATTTTTTCCTCATTGTGATTAAAAACAATGTAGATGGATTAAGTCTTTGTCTAATTTAATAATTCAAATTTCTATATAAACTGTCCTACTAAGCTGGAACCCCTTCCTCTTATCACTTAGTTTACCCAGGTTCCAGGAACTATAGTTGGGTACAACCCGTACATTCATACACCTGCCAGAGTGCTAGGCAATTCACACACAGAGGGAGAAATCAGCCCTGAATTCCAAACTATTGGAGCAAACACAGAAACCTAAAAGGAGGCGTGTCCAGTATTTGACTTGCATAATGGGAGAACACATTTCAAGTGGACAATATTTTGAGTCTGGTCATGTCTAAAACTCAGAATAAATGGAAACTGGGAAGATCCGAAGATCAATGAAAGCCCACTAAGACCCTTCTGGGGGGAAAAAACTGGAATAATTGGAACAGATGGATATCTTATTTAAAGGAGAAAAGTTAATAGTATGAACACTTTTCCAAAGCAAACTACTGACAAAGGACCACCAAAGACATCTTGTAAAACTGTTAACTAAGAGACAGCTTAAATAGGAATACTGAAGGAATGGACTGTGACATGGGCAAATGCATAGACAAATAAGCCAAAGTAAACAAAGTTAGAAGAGGATCTTCACATGGCTGGTACCCATGACTACAGCAACATCTCAACGAATGCATGAACAGTTAAGGTTAGACTTTAGTGGCTCCATGTGTGGCTTAATTGGAGTTTGACAGAATACGTGTTGATCTCAGGAGCAAGCGGATTGACTTTACATCTAGGTCAGACATTAGAAGTATGGTAATGGAGAGATTAATAAAAGAAACCATAACGTTGTCTGTCAATCACTGTATTGATACTGAGAAAACCATAATTAGAACCTTAAGTGACACTACCAGTACTGCACCATTTGGGCAAATGAGAAGTAAGTCACATCATAATTTCTTGTCACGTGGACTCATTTGGAAGCTGTGTGTATTGCAAAACTACAGACCAAACAGGAATTGAAGGTTTAAAGGGGGAAAAAACGTTAAAAATATTTAGTGAGAGAAAAAAAGAGTGAAGCATTCACAAATTAGGGCAGATGGTCGTGGGAAGATAAAATTACAGTGTGCTTGACATCTAGTATTAAATAAATATGGTTGACCCAGAGAATCCCCAAAAAATAATGGTTAATGGCTGTAGCTAGTAAATGGTAAAAGATGAACTGCGTCAAAAGCAGTTCTGTACAAAAAGAAGCAAAGTGGGGTTACGGAAAAGAAGGAGGCAGATACCTTGAGTTATAAGTTAGCAGATGATATTTCTGTGCGAGTGATAGAAGATGTGGGGCAGACAAACTCAGATAACTAAAAAACTAACCTTCAGGAACACCCACAAAATTCAGAAACATTGATACTTTTACAAAAATGTCATTTGTCCAATGAAATAAGACTACTCAAACTTGCGGAACCATCACATATGTGCATGTGTTTTCAAAATATTACTTTCCACCATGATTTCGGGGTGGGGGCCTAGCATCAATTTAGCAGGTACTCAAGAATTTTTTTTCTTAATCCTTTCTTTTATTACGCATTCGTTTTTAAAAAAAAATTAACTTCTTAGTTCGTTTGTTGAAAGGGACAGGTGTGTAGCTAGGGTGGCTTCAATGTATTCTAAAGCCCAGGCGCGCACTGACTATTCTCATGGGTCTCGGTACCCTCGAGTGGGGCAGCTGAGACGTGCATCATGAAGGACTAATGTTTTACTCACATCACTGGCACATTCTTTAAAATAAACTTTTATGGACAGCAGATCGCTGTGTTTCATCTACGCTACAATTCTCTCCTATACAATGTATGGGGGCGGGGGTCCAGTACAAATGATATATTCGTTAGACTGACAGAGACGAGAAGTTTGCCTTTTAAGGATGGGATCCAGTAAAGTGTGTCGGATACTTACAGACTCTTAAGGTTAGTTCTGTGTTTAAGTGAACTCGTGTTTAAGTGAACTCGTAAACACCCTGTGATCTTAAGCATATTTCCTTCTTGACAGAAAAAGGTCCTTCGTTTGCCTCAGTCGGTGCTCTCAGGAATTCCCCCACGTCACGCACCCGACGCCCCGCGCCAGTCCATTCCATCCGCAGTCTGCCATAGTTGGCGAGACTTCCCCATCCATCCAGAACTGCCGGCCGGGGATGCGACCCGCTCCGCGCCTCCAGTCAGCGGCAGGACATCGCTGACGTTCCTGTGGTTGCGCGGGTCACCGAGAATCGGCTGCCAGGGCGAACTCCTCCAGAGAGGAGGAAACGCACCATTAGGCCTCGGGCTTTCTATACGCGGACTCGGATAACCCCGCACCCCCCCCCCCCCCCCCCCCCCCCCTGCGAAGGAGCGCTCCTAACACAGCCCCGTGGCTCAAAAGCCTGGGATCTAATGTACTTGTGGAGCGTTTCTGACACGTTATGCAGCAGGTGCAGTGGCGCTGAGGGATGTGAGCCAACTGAAACCGGATTATGGTAATACAGAAACACGAGCTGGGGACAATTTCCTTCCTTGCAATGGGGCCCATGGCATATTGGCTACTACACCGCTGCCAATGCACAGAGATACTGTGCCCTTTAGAGTCAGTGCGTCACGAACAGGACTTGTGCGCTAGAATGGAGCTTCAACCCTTCACTTCTGTCAGTCAATCTTCTATTCGGCTCCACCATCAAACATTCGAATCACAATTCTAGTTTCTCTTGTTTTTACATTTTCTCACAAAACCCTACAGTCAACAATCATAGAGAGCTAGAGGAGAACAACAGCATGGCCAGGGTGCAGACCGCTCAAGTTTCCCAGTTCCATAGTTCCATCTGTGAGTAGCCCATTCAGTCCAGGTATTATTTTAATTCCGAGACGTATATTACTGGGTTTATAATAGATTAAACAGGACTGCAAATCCCAGCATGCAGCAAAAAATATGCACGAGATAAGCTACTCGCGTATGGAACTGGAAAACTTGGGGCCGCTGCAGACGCTTTCTACTTAAATTGCCATAGCACACTCCACCTAAAGCCCCGCTGACACCACGAAAATGTTGCTGCTCCTGAGTTTCAAAAAGAGAAGGGAAATCCAGAGAGAAAATGACTCTCCTTAAAGAATTTCCCTTCCCAGACACCGGTCACCTGGCATGACGTCATGCCGTAACTTCTCCACTAGTGAGAAGTGAGCAGTGTGAGCACACGCACATCCATGTGCCTGCTGTCACTGCAATCCGGAAAAAAAATGTACCGCCTGGGCCAGGGCACAAAACAGAGCCCGATAGAAACCCGTTTCGAGCCCCCCTTTAAAAAACTGTTGGTGCTCCGACCCGGTGAGACCCGGCCCACTGAAAGTATCTTTTTTTCCGGAGAGACCTGGCCCTGCATTTTTATAGTTAAAAAAAAAAATGTTTTCTGCTTGGAAATATACTGGAATCCGCAGGCGAGGGTCATCTGTCCCTTTGCCAAACTCCCCCCCCCCCCCATAAGGTTTCCCAACAAAATTCACAGAGAAAAAAGAGCACAAAAGGGACGCCATTCCCTTTGCAAATCATTGTCAACTCCTTTGAGGTGCTGGGAGCTGATCAATGGTTTGTAACCCACGCACCACTGCGACTCGCAACTAGAAGGGGATGCCCCTTTCATAACCTCTCCTACTAGCAATTTGGGATAGGACACAAGACCCCTTTGGAACTCCAAGAGTTCTAAAACGTCCTCTTTCATGCCAGCCATTTTAGCCCTCCATACAGCGGAGTGGTGGCTCCCACGTATAGCCCACCACTCAGAAGCAAATGTTGTTGTTTCATTCCTGCCACAGAAATAAGGTATACAGACCACTTAATCCATCATTATTACGCACATTACATATGGATCTGTTGCAGATTTAAATGTAGTAAATTGCTCTCTGGCAGATAATGCTTGCATCTTACTATGACAATTAGTTATGAGGAGAATAATAGGGTTTCAAGCATCATCTTGCAGTGAAAGGTAATCAGAATCAACTTAGCTTGTGTGGGTGTTCAATAGTAAAGCTCTCAGGTTGCACCGTTCTACAGTGCAAGCCTGCGGCCATTTGCAATGGTACGAAGACGGACAGTATCGAGTCCTACATAGGGGCAGACACTCTCCTCTCCTATAGGAGACCTGCCACCACCAAGTACATGGCATCTGATATTATATACAAATATCAATGTTTGCATCAGACACGTGTAGTGAAACGGTCAGGAGATGGTCCGGAAACGCTTTTGGTAAACTTTCTTCCCCATTAACATTTGCTGCCTGGGCTTAATTTGTAACAGAATAAGTGCTGGGCCCACATTTTTCCTCGGCAAGTGACAGAGGCAGTTGCTATTTTAAGTCATTGGCCAGCAGTGCTTTGAGACCCATGAATGACCCAAGCAATGTAACATGGTACAAGACCCTGAGCTGTGATAGATAATGTCTCATGGTTCCATCAAGAAAAAAAGCGCCTCTGCACAATGATGCCACATATGCCAAATAGACAATAACTAGATCAGAAGTTACATATTTGATTGTAAACATATTGTGAAAGACACTGGGCATAAAGTTGCGTTGCTACAGTTGCCAGGGTGCATCACACAATATTTGGAATGTGCCAGTTTCTATTTTAAAATGTGGACTAAAGCTGGATCGGGGCAAATAGTGGATGATGCGTTCTCAAAGTCTTTTACTACCTATCTAAGGAGATCAAGGGGGGAGCTGTGTATACAAGAAAAGCTGAAAAGCTTATATGAAGCCCACGGGCTAAAGAATAGAATAGAAATTATTGGGGAATGCTTACATTGATCTCATCCTCTTGTTACTACTTAGGGCCACACTCCAGTTCTCTGTTTGTCGCGCACCTTAGCACTGTAGATGCGGAGCAGCTGTGTCCTCAGCTGCGTGGTTCTGCTCCAAAAGGAATAGGCCACCCCAAACTGCAAGGCACAATTTTAAATTGTTTGGCCTTATTAGTGAATTGAAACTTGTGTCCTATGGTACAGTGAGCTGGAGATCCACATCTCACCATACATGTTGCACACAGAGCATGCTGCGGTATCTACAGCAGCCGCAGCCGGTGGAGGTAAGAGCGGCTCGGCCGGGTGGGTGAGGATGGCGACAGACGACAACGACGGAAAGTTAGTTAATTATTGAATTTTCCGTTGTGGCCTCTGTCGAATTCTCCACAATCCGGCCCCACCGACCCACCGCTCTTACCTGAACGGACCGCAGCTGATCAACAGAGTAGCTGGTTGCTCTCATGGAACAGATTACTGGACCCTGATTTGGTCGGAAGAGGAGAAGCAAACACGAGAGCAGAGCAGGATTTAGGCAAGCAACAGATTTATAATCCTCACCTAGTATGTAGCATGGGTGTACTTGATGCCCATATTTAATTAGTAGGATCTGTTTATTCAGACGAGCTCCTTCTGGGTCCCTGTGAGTAATGGCATGTTTGCAGTACAGTACTCACACAGTAAGACTACAAATGCTTTTTGCCTGTTTAAAAGATCCCCACGCACCGCCATCCTGACACTCAAAAATCCAAGTGGACATTGAACAGGAACCTCTTCAAAACATGCTCAGCGCTGTCCAAAGGTCTGTGTATGTTGTACACTTGCCAAGTTTAACTTACGTTCCATGACATTTGTTAACTTCACATACAGTACTTGAGGGGGTAGAAGGGATTTAATGTAAATGTTTAAGATAGGGAAGAAAATGAACAGCATTAGAGCACACCCCCAGCAGGAGCTGCAGTAGCGAAACTAAGAGCCTAATTTAGATCTTGGCGGACAGGTTACTCCTTCACAGCAGTGACGGATATCCCATTTGCCGAAAGAGGAAGCCATTATATCTTATGGGATTTATATTTCAGAGGAGCGAATGTCTGTCACTGTTGTCTAAATCAGACCCTAAATTCAGCTATGTCTTTACACAGACTTAGCCACTGCCACATCGTTTTCCCACTATTCACGGGGCACATGGAGGGTGGATACTGCCAGACGCTAGGGCTGGCTGTCACCAGTGTGAAATCAGACCTTTCAGATGGACCATAAAACACATGCTCGTACTCACAGCACAGGAAGCAGGACTTGTGAAAGCTGTTCCCCTCACACTGCACTTCCTCTGCAAAGTACACGGTCTTCTGGCAGACGCCGCACTTCTTTCCTCCGCCCCAGTTCGGCATCCTGAGTAAAGAAAGAGGTCTCCATTATGGCGAGTGAATAAAACAGGAAAACACCATGGATTATTAGCCCAGCCCCTTCCGTTTCAACATCAGCGCAGGAAGGGGTGTGATGAACTGTCAGAAGGACGGTTTATGTTCAACTTTGTAAAACAAAGGGATAGCGAGATTAAGAACAATAGAGAAGTGAGGCAGGGGAAGGGAGACAGAGTGACACTGACACAGGACAGCAGTGAGACATGGGGAAGAGGCTGATGAGGCGAGGAAAGAGAGATTGACGGGGGAGTGGTAGAGGGAAGAGGAGATAGGGGAGTAAATGATAGTGTTAAAGGAGGGGGAACGAAGACGTAAACAGCAAAACATAACGGAAAGGAAAAGTAGCGTAATGGCAAAGAAAAAGAGAAGCTGGAGGCAGGAGGGGCTAAAGAGAGCTAGAAGTGGGCGAGACACTGAAAGCACGAGCCAGGATCAAGCCTGCAGCCTGACCCTGGCTCAGCTCAATGTCCTGTTGGAATCTCAAATCCATAACGAGCCAAGAATTCATGTGGCTCCTACCTTCTTTCCTCTCTCTACCCAGAATTAGGGCCACAGATGCCGACTTTGGAACTGGAGAATTGGGTTCCAGTCTCGGCGTCACCTCAACACCGTGTGATTCTGGCCAAAGACTTAATATCCCCATGAACTATAAACAATGAATGAATGTGACCTTGCGTAATGTAACTTCTGCTCATGTAAAGTGCTCCAAGTTTGTGCAATATAAGAACTGCAGAAAGGTAAAACAAAGCTTTAACATAGGGAAAAGTAAACAAGACACCCATTGACTGGTACAAAGTGAAACAAAGTAAACTGAATAACTTGGGGCTTTCCTATTTAAAGTGTGGGATCTTAGGAAATATTTTATTAAAACTTTCTTCATTATTGCATATGAAAGCACGTTCAAATACCAGAGTTCAGAATAAAAGATGTGCAAAAACCTATTGTGTCTGATTTAATAGACTACAACGAGGGCAAATGGAATTATGCAGCAAGACAGTGTCAAATTAGGCACCAGGGTTGACTAAATTATGTAGCAAGAAAAGGCAAATTATGTGGCATCATACGACTCATTTTCTGATAGTATTACTTAATTATTTTGTCATTTCTACACTTGTTAACACTGCTGTGGTATAGGTAACACCTCATTATTACTACTTTAACACCCAAACACAGCAATAAGCAACAGAAAGGTGACCAGTCAACCTTTGCAAATGGCATTCCACTGTGCGAGAACACATGTTGCTGGGATTTTAGTATCTTTTGAACCATTTAAGATAGATATCATTTTTGGGGTTAGAATCTGCAAATTATGCAACAGATGATGGATTATGTGGCAAATGCGGCTGATCCATAACTACGCGAAAATACACAGCGGCTGCACAATCGCATAATTCAAGTGGCCCTGGCAATAATAATGTGGGTCACGTACAGGGTTTATAAATACCTTGTCTCTTAGTTCACTAATGGGTCATGTTTAGAAACTATCACTTTTAATACATACTTCTCAGTGCAGTGCTATCATGTGAAATATTAATGCCAAAGCTTGCACATGTTATAGAAATATAGATTTTTTAATTTTGAATAGACTTTATCATATTTTACGTTATGTTTGTTGTATGATTTACATAGCAGACATTTTCAGGGCTCGGCTCATGCACGGAATCTAAGATGCAAGCCAGACCCTTGGCTCTGCTCTGGCTAGGCTATCCCTACTAAATTGTTGGCTCGCCACATCTACAGAGAACTGAGAATGAGGAGAGACAGATTGATATGGAAAGAAGAGTATGAGAAGGAGTCAGTGGCGCCACTAGGGTTGGTGTCACCCGGTGCGGGTAACTCATGGTGTCACCCCCTCACGACTTACCGCATGGACCTCCTCTGCACCAAGTCTGCCAGTGGACACAGATGGCAAATATATATATGTTCATACAGTTTCTCTTTACTGCGGCATGTGATGAAATCACAGAAACATATTTTCATCTCGTGATTGACTGTCTTTCACTTTAAAATCTGGTTCTCCTCTTCTCTTTGTGGGCACTTGAAAGGCGCAGCACGAATGCTCAATTTTCTAACTGGTAACCCATACGCCGATTTTACCTCCAACAGACCAGAAACCCAAAAGAGAAATGGCACAGCAAGTGTACCCAGAGAAGCAGGGCCCCAACCGAGGGAATGACCAAAATAACAAATCACAAGTCAACAGAAACACAAATCCACACCCAAAAGCACAAGGACATAAAAGCTGCCACTGCCAGGATGGACAATAAGGCAGCAGGATGAAGACTGGCCAGCAAAGCAGGCATATTTCAGCCAAAACAGATCACTTCATAGTATACGTAAGAAGTGAACTAACTGTGAAGTGAACCACCTGCAAGTGAAGTGACGAGTTCAAGGAAAGGCCTGACCTGCTCCCTGCCTTGAGCAATGAATCATGCAGCCGGCCCGCCGTGTGCAACTGCAAGCACAATGCACCGCCTGGGTCAGGACTAGCCTAGGAGGCTGGAAGGCCGGGGCTGGACAGGGTCTTCCGGTCTATTTATTTATGCGTTTTTATATAGCGCAGACTTCACCCAAAGGCGTCAGAGCGCTTCACAATAGGAACAGTAATGAAACATGAGGAGAAAATTACAAGTGAACAAATTACAAAAGCAAACGTTAAGTTACAAGAGGCAAAAGTGACAATTGTGAGCAAACAAAATACATGAGGTTTGAAACGGTGCATTACAGGAAGAAAAAGTGACATGTGTGCAGGTTACAAGTGCTTAAAAGATAAACTATGACTGAAGGCAGGTTTTGAATTTTCCAATCCCTGAATGTAAGAGCTTCACATCCACTTTCTGAATGCCAGATGCATTATCTACACGAGTAATTAAACTAATAACAGTGTATAAAAGCAATTACTAATGTGTCTTTAATACTTTTGTGAAAAATTTGAGTAATGAAATACTGAGCAAAAAGCAGTTTCTAAACTTATACCTTGCAGTTAGCATGCAATTCCTTAAAGATGGTTCATAATTCATTAAGCAGGTATATTACAAGGATGGTAACCTGAGACCTATCTCACTCAAGAATGTCTGCAATGAAAGATGAAAGCAGTAACTCGCTGAGCTTCATACGTAAAATACAAATCTGTGGCATGCATGGTGCATGCTTCACTTTGCAGCTGGGACATCACATTAACTCTTTATACTTTGTATGAGTCAGGCCGGCTTGTCACTAGACTGCACACAGATCTCGCCAGCAAGTGTATTCACCACCAAAGTTATCTTACAGCTACAATGCTTTGGAATTTGTTGGGTAAACAAAGATCTCTGCACCAGGTGTCTACAGTCTAATCCCAATAAACAATTTTAAAGTGAAGTCTGCTCGAGAGAAAACAAAGTACAATTAGAAGAGGTATAATACTGCAATATATGGTAGACACTCAAGCACAAGAACAAACGTTACGTAGGCAATGGTGGCACAGTTGTGCAAGTATCTAAAGCAAACAAAATGTAGGAGGTAGCAAACAGTGTGTTACATTACAACAAGAGAAAAAGTGACGTGTGCATGTTACAAAGGAGTACCAAACGCAGGTAGAAGGATAATACTGCAATGGCAGACACTCAAACACAAGAACAAACGTTACGTTCGTAGGCAATAGTGGCACTTGTGCAATGATGTGCAAGTATCAAAGCAAACAAAATGCCATTACCGCGCAGTCCCCAGGCCTATCATGACTGCCCAAGCCTAGGAAGGAAGAAAGCTTAGCCTGGTGCACCCGCCCGAAGAGGGCCGTGTTTTCGTTTGTGCCAGTAAAAAAAAGCATGTACTGAATCTGATCAGTTCATTTGTGTGCCACTGCACTGCCACATTTTTAACTTACTTAGTTCATGCGGTAATAGTATTCATATTAATTCATAAATCAAAATGTGTAAATGATATTATTTCTCTCTCACCATCCCAAATTTGAAGGGGAGAGAGACCACGACGGCGCTCACAAATCGCGATATCAGAAGATGGTGCAGTCTCTGATGTTGGCTTATTAATTCTTTATTCTCACCACCGTGCACGCACTCTCGTCTCCGACCTCCCTGGCGGGCGCGTGACCGCGCCATGACGCGTCAGCAGGTGCGCTGTGCGCACAGCACGCGGGGGCTGTCCCAGGGCTGTCATTGGTAGCACTAAGATGGACGGCCCTGGGACCAAAGTGCTGGGTACGCCGCACGCATCCGCATCGCACCACCAGTGACGAACATCACAATCATACATCTGGTGCGGTGCCTGCGTGCGTGGTGCGGTGGCGTGCGCTTGCACTAAAGCAGTGCAGCAGTGCACTACACTACACTAGTGGCAAGGCAGGCAAGCACCTAACTAACTAGATTGGTGTCACCTCAGCTGGGGTGACACCCGGTGCGGTCCGCACCCCCCGCGTGACGACACTGGAAGGAGTGAATGACAGGAAGAGAGGAAGGAACATGATTTGAGGTGAGTAAGACTGAAAGGAGAGAGAGCTACACAAAGGACACTTTGATAGAGAGGAAAGATACAGAGGGTGTGAAGATTGATAACAGAGGAGGAGAGATGAAAGACAGGAGGCGGAGAGACTGATACAGTGAATGAAGAGAGATAATGAAACGAGATGTTGACAGATAAGAGATAAAGAAGAGAGAAATATAAGGTCAATATTTTGTAATGCAAATATATTAAAAGTATACAATCAAAGTAAAGCCTGCCTTAAAGCTTTTACAGAAAACAGACTTTAAATTAGGGAAAAACAGCAGAAGTCAATCGTAGATGCTAACCAAGTGAACAAAAACAATAGTTTGAGTACATCCATATTTCAATTTGGTGGTCGCAAAACACACAAAGATGCCAACTCTTTGTTCCTCTATGCATCTATTGAAGCCAAGGCTAGGTTATCACTTTGAAAAGAAATATAATTAAACAAGTAAATTAGAATGATGGTACAGTAAATAAGAAATAGAGCAAGAATTAGTTTAAGTCTCTTGCCTTATATGATTTAGAGATATATCTGTTTATTAGGTACCTGTTTTGCAGTGAATGCACCTAATGAATGTTTTTCATCAATTTTAAAAGACCACTCTCAAACTCCCTTCCTTACGCTCATCATTTTTTGTGGTTAAATGTGGAGTGCCACGAGTTATCGCTGTCCTCCATGCCCTGTGCCAAAACTAATCAGGCCATTTGGATACAAGGAAGCTAGGTATGCAGTCAATGCTCAGCCCTCACCACATGCATTCATGGCCACCCTTATTTTTAAATCGTTTTCAGATCATGCGGTACTCCTGCGGGATCCAGTGTGGTCCCAGCATGCCCATGAGACTCTCACAAGTGCAGGGAACTCCTCCTGGCTTTTGCAAAAGTCCTGTGGGATTGTGGCAAACCCAAAATGTTTTTTAAAACAATTTGCCCCTTTGGGGAGGGAGAGGGGAGAGTGTACCGCTGGGAACCCTTTAAGATCCACAGGGACAGTAGCCCTTCTTAGCCCCATTAAAAAATATAAAATCAGGACCAAGAGACAGAGGCCGCTTCTCATGAAATGGCGGCCATAACATTTCTCCTTATGTTGTCACCAGCCAATCAGCGCTCGACCTCCTGTGGGAGCAAGACAGCGACAAGAAAAGAGGTCCTCTCAGCAAAACAGATGCTCCATGCATTTAAATGTGCATGCTTGCAGGACTCCCATGGAAGTACCACAAATCCAACCATCCAGATATACATACATTTTGACGTTTAATGTCTCAAAAACGACTGAATGGATTTACAAGAAATCACAAAAAACATGCTTTCTGGGTAAAGATCTAGCTTTCTGCCAAACTTGGTGAAATTCAGTTCAGCCATCAGGGCTGTAGCACTGTTGAAAAATCCTATGGAAAATACATGTGGAATCACATTTTGGCACCCCCCTTTTTTCCCCGACTCTTGTTTGACGGATCACTCTGAAACTTTCAAGGAAGGAGCTGAGATGGATTAACTTCATTTTGGAAAGTTTCATGAAGATTCATTAAATGACGCCAAACCAAAAAACGTTATTTCTATGGTAACTATGTCCTAACTAATACTACAAAGTGGTGATCTATCTATCTATAATTTCACTGAAAATATCAAAGTTGTAAAGTGACGTTATAGGACCGATTTGCAATAAGGTAAAAACTAACTAACGTTTGAAAAAAAAACACAAATTCACCAGTTATAGTTCGCTGAGCAAACTATAACTTGCGCCCCACCATGCATTGCTTATGATCTCACATATTACACCTGTGATGACATGTTGAATGACATCATTTACAACATCACTGATAAAATGGTGGTGCACCCATTACAGGACTTTGGGACGTGATCCTGGACTGCAAATTGAAGGCCACATAATGGAGCAGGGTGGAGACACCCTAATCTCCATTTGGAGGAGAGGGATGAGGGGTATTATAGGGTCCCCTATTGGCCAAAATTAAAAGAAAATGTTTCCTCCACGTGGTACTGTGCTATCAGTGCAAGTATCACATTATGTTTTTTTTTTAAAGGTTCTGGTCATAAACCAGACCCTGCAGCCAGGTCAGAGGACACGCACAGTGATGGTAGGCAACCTTTAGTAGGTTGGGCATGGGACCAACCCACTGCTGCGCATGGGTGAAGGCTGCGAGCAGGTCATTGGTTGCCGCTGGGTAGTTGGCACCTGTGGGAGGTTTAACACAGAGCCAGACTGAAGGCCAGATCCTATGGCCAAACCCGGGAATCACGGGACCAGTACATGGCACCTTGTACCATGCAACCCACTAAGGAATCGAGGTACTAGTATGGACACCAACAACAAAAAACATTAAAAAAAAAAAATGTAACAGTGGCGTGGTCTGGCCACGCAGGAAGATGGCCGCCTGCTAGAGGAGCTCTGCAGAGGGACAGACCCCCGACGAGCTCCTTAGGCTTACCTGCTCGAGTGGGGATTCCCTTTTGTGCCTGGAGGTTTCCGGAAACCATGGGGGTTGCAGCGATGGTCTCTCCTGGCAGCTGGTGGCACCTACTCCTGTCTCACGACATGACGGTGTGATAGCTGGTTCTTCAGGCGCCCGCCTCGACACTCGCGCGCTTTTGAAACCGCGCCTCTCCACAGCGTAGGCGGCGCCCTTGCTAATACGGGGCCACGCCTCTCTGGTCTCTAGGCCGCGCCTCCTTTGACGGTAGGAGTGCGCTTTATATCGGCTGAAAAAATACATTTTGCCTGCCATAGTGCTGCATTTGTGGTGTACGCTGCGCTCTCCAGGATCATTTAGGAAAGGGTTTTCCTCAGCATTCCTGGTAATATTCTTCGAGGAACTTTCTTCAAGCACATTATTGTTGCCCTAACAGTGCTTAATGATTAACCTGTAGGACTATAAGCACTGCTCCGTTTCCCCCCCTTTCATGTGACATTAGGGGCAGAGTCAACTGACACTATAGTATTATTCATTTCTCTTCCACTTACAACACTTCAACCTATTCTACTTGTATGACTTTTCTGCCAGTGAGGTCTACAAGTGTTGGAAGGAAACTTAACAGACTGGCACACTCGCTTTTTCACAAAAACAGGTCTACTTAATTAAATGTGCACATGTGCCCAGCGGATCTATCAATACTGGTGGAACTAATATTGCCTGAATTATCAATCCTAATATTTATTATCTCATGTGGAAACAAAACTGTGACTATCATTTGAAAGGGCAGAAATAATGGTACTGGCAGATTTACGTGCAGGAGTACTGGTCCATTTCTCCCTCTCACTTTCACCACTTGGTTTTGGAACTTTTGCTTCGCTGTTTTATGCGCCATAAGTGAAACTTGTGTCAGACTGACTTGACCTTCTCAGTTTTACTATCTCTGTTCTCTGTCTTATTCTCCCAATATGGTATCTTGCCAGTTACTCTATTACAGGGTGAGGCAGATGGAAAAGATAGACGGCTAATTTCTCATTTACAGTCACAATTTTCTATTGTAAGCTCATGTACTTTGTTCTTCTTTGCAGCCATTCACTGTATTTACAGGCTTTGCTTATGAGGTAGTTTATGTACTGGCTACTCTGATATCTCATTGGTTTTGTGGCATAATAATTTTCCAATTCCAGGAATTACTTGTCTGCTGGTCGTATTGGTTATTTCTTGCTGCGTACACCCTATTACGTCATTGTTATTTGCTACATTCCTGGCTTCACCATTGCCTCATATTCCAATATTTCCTCTATTTGCTACTGCAGACCACCATTGAAACGGTGCACAACCATGTCTAACAATAGAAATGGTGGTTGTGGGCCTAAGCAGCCACTTGTCAATGAAGTGGTAAAACAATCTTCTCCTGTGGCAGTTAAGGGTAATGGCTCTACGTCACCTCCTTCATCGCAAGTTGCACTGCCTCCGAGCGACAAATCCTTATCTGACACTATGCAATGTATTTTGCAAGAACTCTCTGGGGTCAACCGACGGTTAGAGGGTCTGGATATTGCTATGACTTCATTGACTGCAGAAACAAAGTCTATCAGGGCAGAACTTACAACGTTTCACTCCAGGTTTGAAGTTATTGTCTCTAAAATAATGGACATAGAGGGTTGTCTGGATTCTGTTCAGGGTTCAGATCAAGACTTACTTTTCCTACATAGTAAGATCATCGACTTGGAAGATCGCAGTCGTAGGGACAATATCCATTTTTTTGGTTTTCCAGAAAATGTTGAGAAGCAAGACATGAAGTCCTTTCTTTGTTATGCCCTTCTTACTTTGACTGGGATTTCTTTTACTCCTCCGCTTGAGCTCCAACGTGCTCACAGATTGGGCCCACCGTGTCCTGGATCTTCGGCAAGACCTAGACCAATCATTGCTTGCGTCCTTCGACATGAACAAACCAGACAGATTACATCACTGGCTCGTACTCCTGGTTCCTTTCTGTTTCAGGGTCATACCATCCATATGCGTGCCGATTTCTCTAAAGAAACGAATGAACGACGGCAGGCATTTCTTTCCATGCGACCCCAAGCGACGTCAAATGGACATCAAATATGGATTATTTGAGCCTGCACGTTTTCGTATTACTAGGAATGGTGAGTCCAAAGACTTTTATGATCCTACACTTCTACAGCAGTTTCTGAATTATATCAGGCCAGACGATATGGAAACGCAGTCTCCTCCCTATGCTCAATCTTCTCAGTCCAAGTCCTCATCTACGAATCTTTCAACATCTCAATTGTATTGCTCTCCTGAATCTAGACAACGTGGCAGAGATCTCACTAGTCTGTCTCACTCTCAGGATGGCAAGTAATCGGCTCTACGTTCTGTCTCTTCTCACACTACTACGCAGCAAAGAGACAAGTCCAGATCGCCTCTTAAGACACCTTCTGATGCTGACTGATTTTTTTCGATGCTTTAATGTTTTATTACTTTTTCTTATTCTATAAGTGTATAGCAGTGTTTATTGTTCATAATGTTTTCACTGCTCGTTAAGCTCACTGAGATTTTAATGCATGGTACAATAAGATCCACTCTCCTTAGTGTCCTATATAGTATTCTGTACCCTATTGTTCTTCTATATTTACTAATAATATGTGATTTACAGTTTGCAGTTATTTAATTATTTCACGTTTTGCTTATTATATAGTATAAGATGGTTCCTCATCCCACAAGAGATCTTTTTCCCCCTCCTGTTCACTCCCCTAGCTATGGTGTTGGTATTGTTGCTATACCTATCACCATTTGTTTCATGTATTAATTACTCCGGTTTTATATGATATTCTTTGTTTTACTGTTTTCTTGATTTAAATTGTGTTTGATCACTTTTCTTTTGTTTCTTCTCTGTTGTATGACTTTAGGGGCTCCTTCCTTCTACTTCCTATTTCTTTACCTCCTTTTCTATGACAATGTTGGTATGTTCCTCATTCCTGTTTTCTTCTCCTTAGCTAGGTTTTCTCTTTTTTCTAGTCATGATATTCTTGTCTAGGTTTTATTCTAACGGTGTGTTCTTCTTTGTGGTGTGATTACCCTTGTTCTCTGTTTCATATTGTGACTTATGCCTCCTTGTTCTTTTACGTTTTTTTATTAGGCGATTGAATTCCTCGGAGTATTTATTTGATTGCAGCCTTTCCTCAAAGTTGTTACCTCTTTTATAATGATCCCTTTTCCAATGCATTCCCCCTTCCTATGATGTTTTACTTGTTATTAAATGTGACATTATCCATTTCCTTTATTCTGCTATGGATGGTTTCACATATTTCTTTAAATAGGTTCTAATATTTTCTTCTGCGTCTATTACTCTTTTCTTCCCTTTGCTTTATCCTTATTGCTTCTCTCCACTCCTCTCATGTCCTTCTCATGTGATCTTTAGGATGCTGGGGGTTTTGATGTGTTGGTTCCTCTTCTCATTAAATTTTGTGACAGTCTCCTGTGGGGACATACAGCAGTTGGTCCAGACTTTTATGATGATATTTTATTCTCTTATGCTTTATGTATTTCATGTTATCATTTATTCTCTAGATCCCCATTCTTCTTTGCTCGAAGGGGGTTCGGTTCCCCCTGGCGTTGCTCTAAGTGCGCCCAGACCCGCAGTTAACAGTCCAGGTTGCTCTTTTCTCCTACTGTTCTTACTTTTTCTTTTTCCTTTTTTTTCTCTTTTTCCCTCCCAAAGTTGCATTTCTCCTCTTTTCTCCCTGCTTTTCCTCACTTATTGTTAACGCTCTCCTATTATCATGCCTTCCATCCATCCGTTGTCTGTGGTTTCTTGGAATGTTCATGGCCTCACCCATTACATAAAACGTAAGAAAGTTCTTTCCTATTTACATTCTAAGCATGTGGATGTTGCTCTATTGCAGGAGACTCATTTGGATGATATTGAGTCTAGTAAGCTCAGCAGAGACTGGGTTGGTAAAGTCATTCATAGTTCAGTCTCTAAACCTGATCCCACCAATCCTAATCCTATTCGTAAATGCGGAGTCGCCATTCTCTTTCGGAAGTCACTTCCTTTCACAATTGTAAAGATATGGTCGAACCAGAAGTTCGGTATATTTTTGTTAAATTGAAGCTTGGCAATTCCTTCCTTTGTCTTGGTTCTGTATACGCTCCGCTAGGTTCCAAAAAGCAATTTTTTCTTCGACTAAATCGTCTTCTTACGGAAATAAATGCTTTTCAATTTCTCATTGGTGGTGATTGGAATTTGGCACTGGATCCTGCTCTTGACAGAACAGGTTGCATTGACACTGTCAACGCTTCAGACAGACCCATCTTCGGTGACATTCTTGCTGACGCTGGTCTTGTTGACCACTGGAGACTAAGTCATCCACAGGATAAAGAATATACGTTTTTTTCATTCTACTCACGGTACGTTTTCGTGTCTTGACTACTTTTTCTTTCGCAAGATTCAGTCAGACTGGTTACTGATTCTAAGATTTTAGAAGCAGCTATATCTGATCATTCTCCTGTCCTTTGGTCTCTAGATTGGAGTCTTATGAGTCAGAGGCGCAAATCGTGGTATTTGAATATCAAATATAAAACGCCAGTGGGTTAACTTCTTTTGCAATCTCACTTACGTGATTATCTTCTCAATAATCCAGATTCGTTTTCCTCTAAACGAACGGTTTGGGCAGCTGCTAAGTCAACCATTAGAGGCCAAATTATGCGGGACGCTGCATTTCATAATAAAAAGAACGCTGCCAAGCAGATTGAACTGGAAAAGGATATTCGCAGACTCTCTCAATTATATATTTCGCAACCATCTCTCCAAAACCGAAAGTTATTGGAACAGGCGCGTATGTCCCTCAATTCTCTTTTTACTTCTAAGGCGGAATATGCCTTACAAAAGATGAAAGGCTGTCATTATGAACAAGGAGAGAAAGCTGGTCGGTTATTGGCTGTGCAGTTGCGTCAAAGGAAGGCCGCTATGGCGATTCCAGCAATAAGATCAAGTGGTGGCGATATCCTTACTCTGCCACAAGAGAAAGTTGAGGAATTCGCCTCATTTTATAGATCTCTATACTCCCCAGGCACTCAGGTAGATACGATAACGATATCTAACTTTCTGGATGAAGTTCATCTTCCCCGGCTCTCCGATGACGGTAGGGCTCTACTTGAGGGAACTATCACGAAGGAGGAAATTTCTTCAGCTATATCTACCTTACCGTACCATAAAGCTCCGGGAGATGATGGTTTCCCTCCTGAATTTTTTAAATGGACTGGTCAGAGTATGCTTGATACACTTCATGCTGCCTTTGAGGAAGCCGTGGAGGAGTCTTCTCTTGGTTCTATCTCTAACAAAGCCATCATAGCAGTCTTGCCAAAACCTGGCAAGGATCCTCTATTGTGTAGTAGTTATCGTCCTATATCTCTTTTAAATTCTGATGTTAAGATTCTTGCCAGCATTCTAGCATCAAGACTCCGTAAAGTTTTGCCTTCCTTGATCCATAACTCCCAAGTAGGTTTTGTTCCCGTTCGTTCCTCCCATTTACGTACTCTCTCCCATGACCTATGGTCCGCTAAACATCTTGCAGATGATGCCCTCATTCTTTCTTTAGCTGCTGAGAAAGCATTTGACCGTATTGAGTTGGAATATCTTTTTACAATAATGCAAAAATTTGGATTAGGTGATCAGTTCATAGCCAAAGTTCGAATACTTTATGATAGCCCATCTGCCCAAGTTAACTGTGGAGGTTCTCTCTACTCCATTTCCTATTCAACGGGGTACCCGTCAAGGTTGTCCACTCTCCCCTCTTCTTTTCCTTTTGGCTATGGAACCTCTGGATGCTGCAATTCGTCAATCGGCTGCTGTGGTGGGTGTTCCTCTTTCAATTGGTCAGTCAAAAATGTATTTATATGCGGACGATATTCTTCTTACACTTACTAATCTTCCACGATCTCTCCCTGCTCTCCTCCGTATCATTGATGATTTTTCTTCTTTTTTTGGCTATAAGATAAACTTGGGACAAGAGCGAAGCCTTACCTATGTCCCTTGGTACTACAAAGGATGAAATTTCGGCTTAAATACTTACGAATACTCCTTAATAGGGCATTGGATACGGACAATATAACTCCCTTGATTACACAAATGCAAAGGGACTTCGATTAATCGAAGGCCCTGGGTTTATCCCTTTGGGGGCGGGTTTAGGCGATTAAGATGGTCACCTTACCGCGTTTTCTTTATGTTCTGGGTATGCTCCCTTTGACTATTCCTCTGGCTACTCTTCGGTCCATTGATTAAAAAATTAAACTTTTTATATGGGGTACAGCTAAACCGCGTCTCACCTTTGCTAAATTAAAATCCCACCAATTGCAGGGAGGTTTGGGTCTCCCCTCTATTGAGCACTATTCCCTTGATCTTTCCCATCTTTCTTTCTTTTTACCTAAGTCTAAGGACATCCCTCAATGGGTGCACTTGAACGCCATTTATTGGCTTCTGGACCTGGTTTGTCCCTTTTATATGGCAAGGGTTCCAGTTCTCTTGACCCCAAAAATCCTATCTTATCTGCCATGTTTAAGTCTTGGCAAAGAAGTCACCGCCTTCCTTAAATCTAACTCGCGGATTCATTTTAATGCTCCTATATGGTCTAATTCGGCTATTCGGGTTCGAGGTCGAACTGTATCCTGGTCTCTATGGCAGGAAGCTGGCATTCATTCCCTGGAACAACTGTTCCATGGTGACAATTTTAAATCCTTTTCCCAATTAAGGGCCCGATGTAGGTGGCAAATTCCGGTCGGAAACGGCCGAAATCGGCCGTTTCCGACCGGTATTTGGCACTTTGAGATGTAGGGGGGCCAGTATTTACCTATTCGGTATATTTACCGAATCGGTAAATTTACAGAATCTGTAAAATACCGAATCGGTATTTTTACCGATTCGGTATCTTCCAGATGTAGGTGGGACTCTTCTGAGTCCCACAAGCCTTTCAGATTCGGTATTTTAACACCCAATCCAATTGGGTGTTAAAATACCGAATCCAGGTGTGCATGCACATGTGTGCATGCACACCTATGCCATGTGACAGACAGACATGCCCTTAGGGCATGTCTGTGTGCCACATGGCACACAAGCCAGTATAGGAGGTGCTAGAGGGTGTCAAAGTGACACCCGCTGCACCCTTGCTGGAATCGGTATTAACCGATTTGGTAAATACCGAATCGGTAATGCCCATTGATTCCTATGGGCTTCAATGCCCATAGGAATCAATGGCAATTACCGATTCGGTATTTACTGAATCGGTAAATACCGATTCCTTCCGATTCGGTAATTTTTTAAATAAAATTACCTACATCTGCCCTTCTCTTTTTTACCACTTCTTAAATACCGATTCGGTATGAATCGGTATTTATGAAGTGGTAAAAAGGATTTACCTACATCGGGCCCTAAGTGAGGAATTTCATCAACCGCCCACACAATCCTGTAAATACTATCATCTTCAGCAAGCTATCATAAAACATTTAAATTCCCCACCTGAATTGTTGTCCGCTTCTCCTATTTTATCTTATCTGAATTTATAGGGAACTTTTAAGGGTGTCACTTCTGGTCTTTATAAGACTTTCCTGCACCCTCTATTTTGGCAACCCCTTTCGAAAGCTCTTCAATTGAAATGGCAAACACGCCTATCTGTGACATGCTCAGATACTCAATAGGATCTCATTTTGGAAGGATTACATAAGGGTGTGCGAGAAGCTCGCCTTAAATTTTGTATTTTTAAAATTCTCCATGAATGGCATTGGTCTCCGGTCAAATTACATCATGCTAAGTTACTTTCGCATTCCTTGTGTTGGGGATGTCCTGCTTCCGGCTGTGATATAACACACATTATATGTGAGTGCCCTAGTACCAGAGCATTTTGGCTTTTTGTACGAAACACTTTGGCTTATTCTATGTCACTGCCCTTACCCTTTACCTCTGCAAATATAATTTTACATGACTCGTGGCCTTTCCAAGTTTCCTAAACCACAGACCCGCCTCCATCATACTGCTTTAGCCACAGCAAAAATTTGTATTTTGCGTCATTGGAAGTCTTCCTTACCTCCTTCTCAGGAGGAGTGGTTGGTGGCAATGATACAAACCGCTTCTTATGAACGTATAATCTATAATCTACAAGACCAAGCTTCCATTTTTCTTCAAGTATGGTCCTCATTCCTGGAAACCACAGTGGATAATGACTCTGTTTCTACTTCTTCTTCTACGACTACTCTTTCTTCTTAATTTCACCTTCCTTGTAACATGTTTACTCTCTCTTCCTTCTCTCTTTTCCGCTTCTTATCATTCTTCTTGCTTCCATCTCTCTTCACAACTAGTTTGTTACTCTGGGGCTTCTTTTCTTTTTCTCCTTCCTTTCTTCGCTCTTTCTTTTCTTGGTTACCCTAAATTTTGCCTTATGAATACTAGAGGATGTGTTGCTTTATGCCTCCTTTGTTATATTTTATGAATGGTTTCCTCATTTATACTGTGTTCCATTTCTTCCTCTGCATATATATCTGCATTTGTGATTTATTTGAAATTTTCTTAACAAACAATTTCAACACAAAATAAAATGTAACAATGGTCTAGTCATAGACCTGACCCTGAGACAACTGTCATTTACAGGCAGTAAGTAGGCCCTACGCAGTGGGGGTTGGCTGCTTGCAGAGGATTAGGTACTAGCCCAAACCAATGCTGCACGTGGATGAAAGCTATGTGCAGCCTTGCTCGGTTGTGTGCAGCGGGGGTGTGCACAGGTTGCCCAAGGGGGTTTGACATATGGTCATCTTTGAACATGATAGAAAACAGAGAAATTCACTGGAATAAAACAAAGCTTAAAGTGATGTTATAGTTAGTTGTGGTGATAAAATCTTAGTTATGTTAAAAAACCTAATGTTCACTGTAGAAACCAAGGGTTGAAGTAAATTTACAATTAGGTTTTGAAATCAGATAAGAGGTAATGTTTATAACTGGCAAATCTCAAGAGGTTTTTCAGCTTTTAGTTTAGAGACTTACATTCCTGTCATACACTGCTGAGTGAGATCCATGAGAAGGCGGCTAAATAGCTCCTCGGATTAGATGCGATCAGTCATGCCAAAATGGAAAACGTTAGCAGGGCAAGTATGATAAAAAAGGCATGGAGTTTAGAACAGCTGGTACTGATGTTTCTAGACTTCCACAGCTACAAAGCAGAAATGGTATGTTCCATCACATGTATTCTTATTCAAGATTGGCAAAAATATTATTTTTTTTTTCTTTAGGAAGCAGAGGATTTCAGGATGGGCTAAAGAATTGGTAATGTTGCTAGGCTAGGCTGATCAGGTGCTTTGCCATGAATGCCTGACGTGATGCTCTAGAATCCTTTGTTGCCCTTGTGGATTTTTCATGGTGTAGAGACCAAAGGAGAAATGATGCAGATAAGAGATGTCCATGACATGTGGATACACCGACAGTGACATCAAAAAGCATGGGATCAGAGCATTTCTGTCTGCTCGATAAAATAATTTCTAGGAATTATAAAGCACCAAAACCCTGGAGTAAGTAAGTCTTTATTGCCTGATTAATTAAAATCTTAGCAGTCCGTACAATTATAAAAAACACATATATAACACAATTCCATATTTCCTTAAAAACAGGGGTTACTGTATTCTAAAACAAGAGTTTAAACTGATTAAAAAATACATCTGATAAAATTAGAATGAGCTTCTTAATTCAGGCGAAGTCTGTATGAGAGTCCCGGGCTTACGTTATAACAATTTATTGTGCGCACTACTACCCGAAGGTGTCTAGGCGCTTGCGGTCTCCAAGGGAACTGAGAAGAACTAGTATCTAAAAAGCAAAGTTTTGAGCAGCTTCCTGAACTCAAGCAAGGAGGACTTCCTAAGAGGGAGTGGAAGGGCATTCCACTCCTTAATAGTATTATAGCTGAAACTCCTTTCTCCCCAATTAGATCTTTTAATTCTGCGGTGAGCATCAGGAAGGCATTGGCTGAACGAAGCAATCTGTTGGGAGAGTACCAACCAAACAGATATTTAAAAAATCGTGGTCCTTCTCCATGCAAGGCCTTAAAGGCCGTGCAGAGAGCCTTGAACTTAATCCGCTGGCCGACTGGTAACCAGTGTAGATCCCGAATTCCTGCACTAATAGACTGATATTTAGGGACATCCAGGACCAGTCTGGCTGCAGCGTTCTGTACTGCCTGCAACCATCTAAGTAAATAGGACTGTAGATTAATATACAGTCCATTACAGTAATCCAATTTGGATAACACCAGGGAGGTCATCACCGTTTTTCTAGAACTTATAGGGATGAAAGGCAGAATTTTCCATACCATTTTAATAGTAAGGAAAGCGGAAGAGATCACCTTAGATACTTGGGCCTCCATATTGAGTTTCTCATCTATAATGACCCCCAGATTTTTAGCCTTAGACACTGGTGTGGGAGTAATGCCCAATGAATCTGGCCACCAGACTGGAGACCACTGAGGGGAAAGACTGCCAAACAGCACCACCTCAGTTTTTCCTGAGTTCAGCTTGAGCCAATGTCTCCCCATCCAGTCGCTCAGGGAGACCATACATTCATGGAGTTTGGTTAAATAATTGATATCCTTATCCACAGCTGAGATGACCAACTGAGTGTCGTCAGCATAAGAAGTTGGACATAGTTTAAAATTCGTAATCAGAGGGGCTAATTCCGAGACGTAAATATGAAACAACGTGGGGCTCAGAGAAGACCCCTGCGGCACCCCACATGGGAGGATGAAAGGTGCAGATTTAAAGTTGCCCAGTTGCACCGTCTGAGTTCGGTCCAAAAGGAGAGATGTTAAGAGGGAGAGGGCCCTTCCTCCTATCGCGATAGTTTTTAGGCGGTTGACCAAGCTCGTATGGTCCACGGTATCAAACGCCGCAGACAGGTCAAGGAGAACAAGGGCAGACGACCCCCCACCGTCCAGTGTTTTACGGATCTCCTCCGTGGTCTTTATAGGAGCTCTCTCGGTACTATGACCCGTTCTGAACCCGAACTGGCTCTGATCCAAGATTTCGTTCACCGCAATAAAGTTGGAAAGTTCAGTATTTAACAGTTTCTCAAAGATTTTGACATGAATAGGGATTCCGGCAATAGGACGATAGTTGGCAGGGTCCGTATTATTCAGATTGGCTTTCTTCAGGAGAGGCAGGATGCAGGCCTGGTTCCAAATTGTAGGGAAGTGCCCTTGCAATAACATTTGATTAAACACATGGGTTAGCATTGGGCTAATAATGTGGCTGATGTTTTTGTGAATCCTAAGGGTACATGGATCATCCAGGGATCCGGATTTAGTGGAAAAAAGAAGAGTAGATACTTGTTCGGAGCACGCCGGAGAAAAGTCTGAGAAAGTCACTATGCCCGCTTGTACTTGTACTATGTTATTAGAAACAGATCTGTGTTTGGAGAAAAGATCATATATTTGGTCCACCTTGGACTTGAAGTAGTGGGCAAGAGTATTGCAGATATCTTGGTTGGAGTTATCGGCGTCATCCTTAGGTGCTGAGATAAGGTTCTTTATAATTTTGAAGAGTTCCTTGCTGGAAGAGTCCGCCCCTTCAATTTGTGTCTTATAATACTGACTTTTTTCCCCAATTAATTTTTTCTTATAGTCAGCCAATGCGGCTTTATATATTTCCTTCTCTGCTTCCTCATAAAATTCCCTCCATCTTCTTTCCTGCCTTCTGCAAGCTTGCTTATCTAGTCGAAGGGCCTCTGAGAACCAAGGGTCGGACGGAGCATTCCTATTTTTATTTATCACTGTGGTGGGAATTAGCATTGCAAAGTTTGACCCTAACCATTCAGTGTAATTAATGGCTGAGCCTTCTGCTTCATCGTGCAAAGCAGGTTGACTTTGAGTTAGATTAACATCCAGGATACTCTGGTCGATTTTTTGCCATGCTCTGCCAAGAGTCTTACTGCTGGTCAATTTACCAGCCGAAGATCGAGGCAGGTTGTAACTAAACAAGATGGCATGGTGATCAGACCAGGTCAAAGGGAGAGAAGTCTTAGCGATGGCTGGATTGTTAGTAAATAGTCCATCCAAAGTATGCCCTGCTACATGCGTGGGGTAGTGTATGATCTGCTATAACCCTACTTCTGTAGTGGCATCAAGAAGTTTGCGTGTGTCTCTCTCTTCTGGAACGTCAGGATGGAAGTTCATATCCCCTAGGATAGTAAAGAATTCTGAATGAAGCCCTACATCTAATAGTGAATGCACATTAGTGAGGAACCTATTTCTAGGGCCGGGAGGACAGTAAATTAGAATACCATTAATTGTAACTTGGTCATTAATGGAGATCTTAAAATGAACCGCCTCACAGTCCGGTGCAGGTACGGCTGAGCAGAAGGTGTTCGACCTTATGAATGATTGCAAGGGTGCCCCCTTTCTTGAGTAGTCTATCCTTAACTGACAACTTTATACCCATGGGGACAACGATGTTGAAGTCTGAAACAGATGATTGGTCACCCCAGGTTTCAGTGACAAACAGGATGTCCAGTTTCTTATTAGTGATAAAATCCGCAATTTCATACTTGTGTTTAATCAAAGATCTCGCATTAATAAGTGCTAGCAGGAGTTCTCTAGGTTCCAGGGCAGTGATGCTCAATATTTCTTTGGATTTGAGCGGGACCCGGGCGCGCCTTGCGATTTTAGTTAGACATTCAGGACACTGAAAGTCCTCTAAACTATGAGGCGCTTCACAGGGGAGCAGTGCACATGTCTTACTCCTATGTATGCGGAGGGCATGAAGATTATCTCCCGAGTACATAAGTAAGTCCCTGCCTTTGAAAAAAGATCCAGGGGTTGTGGCCCTGGGCCCGGACGAAGCGCGGATGGGCGCAGACGGGCTTGCCTTTGGCGCGCCAGCGTCGCGTCGGAAGCTCGTCCTCTCCAGCCTGACCTTAAGTATGTGCAGCTGGAGAACTCGAGCGTCAACCTGGGCGGAAGTGCGGCCCCGGAAGCGTGTGAAAACTAACTGGTCTTCCCTCCGCAACAAGAGGTACAAACCGTGGTGGACCAGGGAAGCCAGACAAGTAACAGGTGAGCAGGAGCGTCAAAGTGCAAATGCAATTAAAATAATAAAGTTAAAAATGGTAAAAAGGTTAAAAAACCACAATTCAATACATCACAACAGGCAGTGCAAAACTTAAGATAAAGAGCTAGAACCACTGAGCAGCAGCAGATAAATTAGACTAACAGCAGTGGTCACCTGTGTCCATAAATCTGAATGATTAATTGTTGGGTCGTGGCCCAACTGGTTTTAGTGACTATGTGGGATGGAAGTCATATGCAGTCACCTGGCAGGAGGCCATGGACGTGGGTGGTTGTACTCCGGTTACTGCGCCTAGTTTTGTTTGTGCTTCTTTCATAAAATGGACAAAACTGCTAACTAATCGAACATTGACCCCATCAAAGCACGCCTTCACCGCCTGTCTGCAAGACCGGATGTGCATTTCATTGAGATGTGGCTTTAACAACTCTCTCCTCTCCGGGTCAAGAGACTTGAAACCCTGGAGTAGGAAAATGTCAATTCATTTCCAAGAACAGAATGAAATATTTTAAAAAGTGCTATGCACTGAATACCTTTGCAGCCACCCTGGGCAACTAATATCATACAACTCAACCAATACATAATTTATACAATGCCATAGATCACAAAACACTGCTGAACTGACAAACTCCTTTATTTGAAGTGGAACTGAAGGCTGTGCAATATTTCAGGTTCGTACAGTCAAACTAGATGCCTAATGGTGCCCAAATAAACAGTGCCCACAGCAGGGTATCTTATGAACTATATGCATTGGACATTGGTCATGGAATGCCTCACACATGTGAAAATGTGCATACAATCAAAGTTTCTCTGTTGAAGGTTTCAAATACAAATATTTGCACTGGTCTGATTTAATGGACTTAATCGGGATCCTCCTCCCTTCACTTTCACGGGTATCATTTAATGGAGTCTACCAAATTCTTCTCAGAATGTCTGTGACTAGAGCGCCTCTTCCACATTGATCTGCCATCGATTCTTCAGACTAGCGAGATCAATATTAGCCTTTGACATCTAGATAGACTCTGCTGCATCAACATCAATGGATTGATCAACTCTGAACAGTGAAAGTATATGATCATGATTCATCCTTCCAAGGAGTACAAATCTAAGTGGACCACTCATATTTTGTATAAGGTGAACAGCACATTACATCCTCATGCATTGCTGTCTCCCAATTGGTTGATGCTACTATTCAAACTCTGGTTTATTGACAAAACTCATCTTTTCGGTCACTGGCTACTTAACCAAAGCGCTGCTCTCCTACTAGTCAGTCAAACGCCAGAGGTAGGCAACTTAGAATACGAGTTCCCTAACTCTACAAGATACCAGTCATTTGGAGCGAAAGGAAAAGACTTCCTATAGGAATGTGAGCTATACATTAGCTAAATGCCTCAAATACCCCTGCTACCTGGACTCAGTGGACTGAACCCCTTAGTTTTCTTTCACTCTTCTCCCTTCCGTCGCCAGAGAAGCCCTCAGAAGCATCACTGAGCTGCATTTAAGGCTAAATAGAAATAATAAATGAAAGGAAATATAATAATATAATACAAAATGGGACTAAGCGGTGTTGCAAAGACATATAGTAAGTGGCATGTTTAACTCTGTCATTATTGTCACTAAAACTGCATTTTTTGCATTTCCAACTATGCATAAGAAGATTCATATTTTACTTTCAAGACAAATATCTGGGTACTCCTAAGAAAAATCTGAAAAGTTTTCCATCAAGTGTTAAATGAATTTACTTCAATTTAAGACCACACTATAATCAGTGTGTGATTTCAAATTACTGGATTGAATCCAGTGTGGGCCCTGTAGCGTAAACTTTAAAATCGACATGTCATTTGGCTCCCCCACTCCATGGTTAATAGTTCCAGAAGCCGAATTGCATTATGGGCCCAGGGGCCGCCGTATTACATAAAGTACTTCGGGTGCAATGGGCATGTGCATACAATTTCTCCGCCCTCAGAGCAGTGTGGTATTTCAAACGGTGCCACAGATGCTTGCGGGGCCTCTTCTGCAATAGAGTTGACAGAGCATAGATATACAGCACTATATGCCGAGAGGGTGTTCCCTCACTTACATGAGGGATTGACCCCATGCAAAAGTGGGCCACACTTTCCTCTGCAAATGCATCTGTAATATGCTATGGTCGCAAAGGAGCTATCAAGAGATATCTTCTGTGCATCACAAAGAGGTGGTGCACGGTCAGTGCATTCCCGGAGGGACACTTGCACGGAGGTGGAGAGGGTCTGTGCATCCCCAGACATCTTTGTAAAGGAGTCTGGAATGCCACATGCAGTGAAAACAAGCATTTGCAATAGGTCTCACAGTCACACAAGTTTAGGCTATTGAAATTGCAAATAACAATGCCTTTTATTTTTGTTTTCTTTTTAAAAACCTAAATAAAAGGCATTGTTATTTAAATTTTTACATGTTATTGTGGAGAAGTGTGGCTCAACGATTAGAGCTGCAGACCCTGATGCAAAGGTCTGGCCCAGGACCAGGGTTCAATTCCCGCCTCGGCGGGACTTGGGCTCAATTTCCTCGGACCTGATAATTCTCACCTGTGTGCCAATTCTAATCATGGGTCCTACTCTGCAACTCTGGGCAATAGCTTGCTTAATCTCCACAACGGCCCCAACAGCGCTGGGATGCTTGGCTTCACCTTGGGGTGCCCAGGAGTGAACATTTCAAAGGGAAAAGCCAGGAAGGGTTCCACAGCGGTATGAGTTACAGCGCCAGGACACCCCAGTTGGGGTATTAGTGCGCTTTACAAGTACAAATTACATTCAGGCTATGTATTCGTCACCTATGGCAAGAATCCAACTAATGGGTGAAAGATCGGGTAAAATCAACATAACAAGGGGTACGAGACAGGGTTGTCCATGTTCACCAATCCTGTTCGCGCTTTATATAGACCCCTTAATTACGCAAATAATGAACAATGTGGCCATTAAACGAGTTATAACTAATGGGTTTCAGACTAAAGTTCTCGCATACTCGAATGACTTAGCAGTTATTATTAAAGACCCAGAGTCAGCTATGAGGGAAGTAGTTAATATAACCGGTCGGTTTGGAGATGTGTCGGGTTACCGATTAAATGTGGACAAAACACAAGTATTATGCTCTAAAAAAATTATCAAGTTGGATGTTAGATATGTAGAATCTGTAGTTTACTTGGGCATAATAATAAACGCAGAACCGGGTAATATAATTAACGATAATTACACACCGCTTATGCTTTCAATGGAAACAGAATTAAAAAGAATGGATTCATTACAGCTGTCGTTGATTGGGAGGGCTAATGTTATAAAAATGACAATGTTTCCCAGAAAGAAGATTGAGGCTATATTCATGAAATTCTTGTGGCAATATGGCAAAACAAGGCGATCAAACAGATATATGTCACTACCACAAGAAAGAGGAGGGCTAGGATTGCCATATATAAAGAGCTATCATTTTGCATGTCTCCTCATAGACATGGCAATCCTATTCCACCCGGGGGGCCCAACGCTCAGGCAGGCGGTGATACCATCAATTTATCAGCTACTGGTGGGAAGTGAAGCTGCAGGGCTCTTATTAAGGAGAACTCAGAGGAGTTATTACAAGGAATTTGGATATAAGACGCTGGAAGATGTATGGTATATGTGGAAAACTGTTTAAAAAAATCCTAGATATACCCACTTTTCATCATAGCACACCACTCTGGAACTCAACACTTTTTCCAAACTTTAGCAGGGATGGAGCATGGCGTCACTGGGAGAGTCAGGGTATTGTGGAGCTGGGGCAAATAATGATTAGAGATCATTGTAGAACACTTGAAGAACTTACGCAACACTATTCATTACAAGGTTATCAAGATTTTAAATACACAGATTGTTAATAGAATTAAATCAATTAGGCCACGTATCACTTTGTCAGGGAGACATGAATTATTCGAGTATCTGAAGTTGGGGGGCCATAGAATTAGGGATATATATAAAATATTTATTGAAGCTTCAATGGACGATATGGGTAAAATGGAAGCTGCCTGGTCCAAAAAATTGGGGGATCCGGAATTAGATCTGGATAAGGCTCTAGCTATGGATAAAAGGTTTTTGCGTTCTTCGAATCTCAGGGCCCAACACTATAAAACTTTATTTAATCTATACTATACGCCGGAAAAATTATTCTCTTGGGGTAAAGCGGCAGATAGCAATTGTCCCAGATGTGGAAATGGTCCAGCTGATATCATACACATGTTCTATGGCTGTGAAAAATTAAAAAGCATTAAAACTGAAATAGAGCGGTTTCTAGAGGGGCTGCTAGATGTCAAAATTAATCTATCCCCAACCCTGATAATAATTGGATGTGATGTGAAACTAAATATGCGTATTGAGGCCGAAGCTTTAGTTTTTATCTCTGTAGCAATCCTAAGGATTTTAATTAGTGCAGCTTGGAAGGATATAGAAGCACCTACATTTCAAATGTGGATGTGTAGAATGTTGGGTATCCATAACATAGAGGAAGCCCTATATGAATTAAAAGGAGCCAAGACAAGGGAAATGGGTATGCAACTTTAGGCCCCAGTAGCTGCTTGGAGGATAGCTAAAGTGCAAAATGAATGACTTATTAGTATTGTAGTTATTTAACCTGTCTATTATTCTTTTTATTGATGGTATATTTCTATGTATGTATCTATGTATGTATTTATGAATCTGTAACTTGTTGGTATGAACGCTCAAATCAAAAAAAATAAAAAAAAACAAGTACAAATTACATTTACATTACATTTATTTAGTCTGAATGTCTAGGATTTGCTGAACTTTCAATCTTTCCTTACTATACCGATTAATTTCCCCGAAAAATGTGTTCAACTTTGGGCATTCCCAGATATTCATCGGGAGCAGTTTGCAGTTATCTGGGAATTTATTTTATGTAAAAAGTCTGGCATTCTATATAGGTGCCACTGAGTATAGTATTGCATCCATCGGAGATTGGCCGCTTTCAATAATGAGTGGTTAAAATGATTATTCTGATCCCAGGCTAAGGTGGTAACCTGGAGGCATTGTTGGGATTGCCATTTGTTCTGAGCTTTCAGAGTTAGATATACAATATTACAATGGAGTATCAAGCGCAAGAAACAACTTTTCAGCCATTATGTGATCCTCATTATTAATGGTGAAACATTGCTATCAGACGTATATATAGGCCTAGAACAATTACTTGACAAGATTGGTATATCTAAATGGAGCTGCCAGGATTTTAGCAAAATAGGGCTTTTTTAAAATTGGAAATGGAAAAAAATTGGACTGAAATAGAACCGAGCATTGAACTTAGCAAACCAGTTCTGCAATGGTCCTTTATTAGGTCTCGGCTAGTAATGCGCTGAAAGCGCGTTCTCGCCAGAGAACTATAGTTGGCGTCTCAGCAGTCTGAGAACGCCGAAGTGAGACAAGACCTGGCCGCGCGCAGCGTTTCCCCATAGGATAACGTTGAGCGCCCGGCCAGGTCTTGTCTCCACAGCATGCATGGCAGACCAGATCGCGACGCGCGCCTCTCTGGAATGCAGGGGGAGTCTGCAGAGAGGCGAGCGGCGCGTGAGCTTGTTTTTTCACTCCAGCGCGCATTCCTTTCTCAGACCCGGTCCCTGTTCCGTCCTGCTGGTGCCCCCACGTCTATCCGGGGAGTAGATGCAGACGAGGGGCTGGCGAGAGCTATGGATATTATTTTGTTTACCGAACAGATAAGCACATTGCTTGCGTGCACGTACAAGCTATCGCGGCCGTCACGGCCGCGGTATCGTATATGGATATTATTTTATTTACCGTCCAGATAAGCACATGGTTCGCGTGCACGTATAAGCTCCATTAAAATATGCCGCTCATGATGAAATTAATTTCGCTCTTTGTGAGGTCTAAATACTATTTTGCTTGCTCAATTATACATACAGTATCACCCAAAAAAAACTCCCTGGTAGCCCCCTATCGTATTTGCAGACATATGATTTCATCTTTGCTGTGTGGCTATTTGAAGGATGTTGGATTTGCTCTTTTGAATGAGTCACGTCATTAAATTAGCACACACACACACAACCACACACACACACACCACCAGCCGTCACTGCACACTTTCACCGGGCACAAACATCACCAGCCGTCAGTGCACGCTTTCACCGGGCACAAACACCATCAGCTGTCAGTGCAGGTTTTCACCAGGCAACAACACCAGACATCAGTGCACACTTTCACCAGGCACACACACCTCCAGCCGCCTGTGCATGCTTTTACCAGGCACACACACCACCAGCCATCAGTGCACGCTTCCACCAAACACACACACATCCAGCCGGCAGTGCACGCTTCCACCAAGCACACACACCACCAGCCATCAGTGCACACATCAATTGTTAACACATCCACAATTAACTATTGGAGCAATCGCAGTATGGTGCACTTTACTTTTAAACATATTCATCTAAAGCGCAGCATGCCACCATTGCTACAATTCCAATCCAACCCACATAATTCCACTACACACCACATGCATACACTCCATAACACATGGCTAAAAGACATTGCCATTTACAATGCCATTAGCTCTAACTCAAATAAACCTGAGACCTATTGCATTTCTAATGCTAGTAAGGATTAGACATTTCCTGCAAGACCATAATCTTATACGTATAAATGCAACAAGGGAGCTTGCGGGGCAGCTGTTGGATCCCAAAAACCATAAAACGATTAGTGGTTGGGCCTCTCTTTTACGTAGTCAGGAGGCAGGTAAACTCGATCTGAAAGCTCAGAAAAAATGGCAATTCCTTCCATCATCTTGTTGTGTTTGCTAACATCTGGCAGTTGCCTAGGGTACGGTCAGCAGGCAGTAAAGGTCTGTCAGGCGGTCGAAGTGACATAATTGTGCTGTGAGTAGGGGCACAATAAGGCTGGCACCTTTCAAAAAGTAATGGGTGGCACTGATGGGCATGAAAATACTATCACTGAAAACAAAATGAGGCCGTGGGCACTGATGGTCACTGGAGCAATCTGAATAGATGGGCACCCATGGCACTGCAAAGCAGTGGCATTAGTGGTTATTGAGTGTGTCTGCACTGGTTATTATTGGGCCGCTAGTATCCTAGGTACTGTGGTGAAAGGTACTCATTCCGGCTACTAGCATTGTTGTCCACTTAGGGTACTCACAATATGGGCACTTCTAGTTTCTAAAAAAAACTTTTTTTTTAAAAAAAGGGACGCCTCATTTAGAGTCCTTCAGAGTTTAAAAAATGCATACTAACCCTGTTACTGGATATTTTGCAATTGAAGCTTTAAATGTAAAACTGTTCTGGTGATGCTGTTTTACCACTTCCTTGACACAGTAAAACTAAACAAACATAATTTCCATTGCGTTAAGCTAAACCTGGTGTTAATTACATAAGATCAGTGTGCAAAAGGACGTATTCATTATTACTACATGATGTTCTTTATTTATTCGTGCATTTTGCCAAAATAGGAGGTAAAGTCAAATGGTTACATTATTTCACAATGGAAACAAAAGCTTGAAATATTTGGGCGCTCATGTTTGCTTTTATGGATAAGCAGGGTGAAAGTGCAGGGTTCAACTTTACGAGGTTCTGGATTGTTCTTTGAAATCTAGTATTTCTAGGTTTGTTTGTTCCATTTTATATCTTGCACAAGTATCAAAAAGCCTAGGGAAAAAAAAATTAAGGTCTGTATGAGCTATTCACGCTGGGGCCTCGAAATCCCTGGAGCTCTTTCAGGGTCCGACAGTAAAAAGTAATGTCCCAGTAAGACTTCATAGGAAACATAGGGAATGTAGATGGGGCGGAGTCCTTGCGGCCACCGGGTTCAGAAGTCACTCTGCAGTGGGAGGAGGGACTCCACTCAAGGGCGAGCTGTGAGAAGCCTGTTCTGAACCCCATCGGCTAAGTAAACATGCAGTAAGTCGGGTTTTAAAATTAAATAAACTGTGTCTGTTCACTACAGAACACGTGCTGTTCTCTTATTTTATTGCTGTGAAGAAGTTAGTTAGCTGTTACCGCGGTCTTGCTATATTGAAAGTTCTACTGCATTGTATACAAAGGCCAGTCCTATAGACTTTGCTCACTTCAGGGAAAGATTAGTCTCTAATCGGGGTTTTCTTGCCAGTGTTTACATGCGTTGCATGTAAGACAAGAAGTCTCGGTGGAGCCGACGGTGGGGAGGGGGGAGGGAAAGTGAAAGACGCGCGATGCACACGCTGTGTAACGCCAGCCTCCGTGGACAGGAGATGTACACGCGAACGAAGTGCACATCTCCTGTCCATACGCGTGCACATCTCCTGTCCGCGCGTGCGACCTCCTGTCTCCCTTCAGAACAGAAAGCGGCAACAATAGAGTCTCGCAAGCGAAGCAGCGCATGCGCTGCATTCTCTAGCACCCAGTTCTCCTTTTACTAATACAGTCTAAAAGACGTGAACAAGTATGTGACTTCACTGGGATCAGCAAGAGAGCGGCTCACTAGTAAGACCGATACAGTGCACCCTATGTATAATAAATCACTTGTCAGGTCAAGAGACACAGTGAGGCACAAGAGAGGCAAACATGGAAGAGATGGTACACAGTACAATAGAAATTAAACCATTTGAAACAAAAAACTACATTTCCAAAAGTAAGAGTCGCAGCGCAGGCCACCAGCGGACCAGCAAAATCAGAAACACTTCAAGGTCAAAAGTACCAGATAGAGAATTTAGACCTCACTGACATGGACCTCCATTGTCTGGAAACAGCAGCTGTTGTGACACCTCGATACTCTCATTAGTTCACATACGGTTTGACTTGTTCTTTCACCTTTCTCATGCATCCCTGTTCGGTTCCCTTCTTCCCTCTCCTGTTGTGCACTGGCATTCTCCCTCTGACCCTTTTGGTGAAATTGTTCTTCTCAACCAGTCTCCCTCTTTCCCGATGCCGCAGTGGTCTTCATCTTTAGCTCCTGTGTTGGTTTTGTGGTACTACACTGTGAGCTAGTTATAGCATACCATCTCCTTGCACCGAGTAAGTCCCAATCTGTGGTATTTGTTTCTTCTACTTCTCTTCCGTGTATAGACTTCATAGTGATTTGTGTTCTCTCACCCATAGGTGGATACCTCACCTGGATAAGTCTGACTCGAGATTATGCCTAGGAATCTAGTCTGAATCTTCTAATTACCAATCTACAGTGTCTTACGTCTATCGCTCTCTCGTTATCTAAAGTTTGCACATAAAATTTTGAATTTGAGTTCAGGCAAAAGAATGTATTCAGAACAAGTCAAACAGTGAGCAGAGATTTCCTCTGTCCTATTCCAACAGTTCTTCTGTCTCAAGGACACACCAAGTCTCTCTGTTATCAGGCATTCCTGGAGTATCTCGGAGCTTAAACTCTCATTTCTTGCACTTTGGTTTCTCTGTTCTATTTTTTACTGCTGCTTTGTTGTTCCTGCTAGCGCCGGGCCCCAGCTGGGAGCCAGCTTGGCTTCAAAAGATTTTAAACTCAGCCAGTCATTGAATGACAGGATGGGAAAATGGGCCTCATCTCTAAAGCAGGGGGATTGTAAGTTTAGGAGGAAGATGGGAGTGGTATATGCAGGCCCAGTTCTAGAGGGTGGGCCGGGTGGGCCAGGCCCACCCAAACATGAACCTTGGCCCTAGCACTTACATCAGCAAGGCCAACAGAAAATGGCCACTGCCATTTAAAATGTTCTCTGAACGTTATTTTCCTTCTTTCTTGAGGAGTTGCCTGATTGGGCCTGGGCTCGCTACCCCAATCACGTATCTGCATCTCCCGCCCACTCGTGCACGTACAATAGGGGCAATGCAAAGGTGACAAATCCTTTCGTTGGTACTAGATTTGGATTTGAGTACCATCCTGCTGCGTGGACATTTCATTCTTTTCAGCGCTGGTGAAGAGGACTTTGTTTATGCAGGTTCATTTTCCTGACCCCTTGAGCTTCTTATCAGATCGGGCTCTAACAGGGTTTGTAAGGAGCAGGTCAGAGAATGTGTGGCTATTGTTGTGGGTTTTTTTCATCTGTGAGCAAGACATACTTTGCGTGCTGTGTATATTTTATTTCAATCGTTTGTTTAAATCGTTAGTGTCATTATCATGACTTGTTCTGCCAAGGAGGCACGACAACTATTAAAATGTCCAGATAACTCTGGGGATTAATGATCCTGCTGGACAGCAATCTTTTGTCTGTTTGTAGTATTTAAATGCAGAAAAAATGTAGTTAAAGTGGATAGCCCAGTGGGTTACTTCACGGAGATCCTTTTATTACTTGCAGTTCAGAAGTTACAATCCTAACATAGGACAGTGACCTATGGACTGTCATCAAAGACCTGCTTTCAAACCAGAATGGTATCTTTAGATTTTTTTTGTATTGCTAGTTAGTTCACATTAAGCAGTAAAGCCAACCCCCAACCACTGGGGTATGCTTTAAATCCTGCGTTTGTGCTTCTCCAGACCTAACCCTCTTAAAACATATTGCCCAGCAGTATGGATGACATGCGATTCCTACACCTGGTAATCCTCATTAGCTTATGCGACCTTCCCTATAGGCTGATTTACATACTTGTATGATTCATTGTCTCAGCATAATGTGAACGTGATGTAAAGTACTGTGACACCCTACACTACGAGTAGCTCTAGACAACAAATAAAATGCATACGAGAGAAGGGCTACGGAGAGATGATGGGCACTGTTGGAGGGTGGCTATGAGGGAATCAGAGGGGGACATCATGGGGGGAGGGGCTATGGAGCGCTGAGGGGCACTGGTGGAGGGTGGCAATAAGGGAATCTGAGGAGGTCATGGGGTGGAGCTACGGAGAGATGTGTGGACTGGTGGGGGGTGTTTGTGAGGGAGCCGAGGAGGTCATGGGGGAGGGGCTATGGAGCGATGAGGTGCCCTGGTGGAGGGTGGTAGGGAGAGAGTATGAGGGGGAGGTCATGGGGGAGGAGCTACAGAGAGATGAGGGGCACTGGTGGGAGGGTGGTAGGGAGGGAGTATGAGGGGGGTCATGGGGAGGAGCTACGGAGAGATGAGGGGCACTGGTGGAGGGTGGTAGGGAGGGAGTATGAGAGGGAGGAACTACAGAGAGATGAGGGGCACTGGTGGAGGGTGGCAATGAGGGAATCTGAGGAGGAGGTCATGGGGTGGAGATACGGAGAGATGTGCGGACTAGTGGAGGTTGTTTGTGAGGGAGCCTGAGGAGGAGGTCATGAGGGGGGGGGCTATGGAGCGATGAGGGGCACTGGTGGAGGGTGGCAGTGAGGAAGTATGAGGGGGAGGTCATGGGGGAGGAGCTACAGAGAGATGAGGGCCACTGGTGGAGGGTGGTAGGGAGGGAGTCTGAGGAGGAGATGAAGGGCAGTGTTGGAGGATGGCACTGAGAGAATCCAAGGAGGAGGTCATGAGGGGGAGGTGCTTTGGAGCGATGAGTGGCACTGGTGTCAAGGCTTTCGTTTAGTAAGAGGGACTTCATTAATCTTGAACGCTTTATAATATGCTTAGCATTCAAGTACTTGTGTTGAAGAATTCGAGGGTTGCAGTTAGGTCCAAACCTTGGTCTTACTTTTAAATAACTCTTCACGTGCTCTGTGTACACACAGCAGCAATCCGTTGTATCATGCTGCCTGTTTGCAAGTACATATGATGTAATTAGGGCTTGTAGGCTACCTCCAGAAGCGACAAATTGGCTCCGCAGTGGCCCACCTGAATGCGCCTTTGGCCCACCCAAATAAAAATTCCTGGAGCCAGGCCTGGGTATAGGTATCTATCTATATGTATTGGTCTAGGGGTAAAGGGATTCTAATACTTGTCTGTGGCAAAGTACCAATGATTTAGGGAATTGTCCGTTTTTCTCTGCCTACAATAAAGCAACTTTTTTATCAACTGTATCCTTCACTAAGCCCTGCTTCTTGTCCCTTCTCAATTTCAATAACTTACTTATGGGGCTCTGTAGAGCCGCAGGAAATGACAGATATAATATGCCCGTGTCATGTGACTTTAATGGTTGGCAATGCGGTTCATTTTTATGATCTCTTAAGGGCATTCCTCAAATATGTATGTGGACAGTAAACACAGAGCTCTGAATACTGCGCAAGTCATATTTGAATGTTATAACACGCAAGGCCCTCGGCACGAAAGCATCATTCACTGAACGTTTTGTTATATAAATTGCATAACACGCTTCCAGTATTTGGGTTACCGCCCAGCTACGACAGACATTGTTCAACATACAATTCTAAAATTCCTGTTCAAATTCTTTTTGTCCCTGCCGACACACCGGAAGAAATACCCCCAAGGGAAGGCTGACATATGTAAGTATAATATTAATTGTAAAAGAGCACCCTTGGTGCCAGGCATTACTTGGCTGTGTTGTGTCTACAAAAGACGCATTTCCTTCTTCTAGGCTCCGCCAGAGCCAGTTTTCCCCTTCTCGTTCTGTTTTATGACGGTTTCCAGGACACTCCCTATTTGCTAACTTGTTCCAAGCTCAGCTCTCTTTTACCTTAAAAGGAGGGCTGGTCACAGCGGCTGTGACATCAGCGAAAGTTTGGCGATGCCAGCGCCTGGGAGCCTTCCGCCTGCCAGAGCCAGACTTGCAGCTATCAAAGAGGGCGCTTAAAAAAAAAAAACAAGCATTGGCAAAGCCAGTAGGTCTCACCTTTATTTTATGCGTTGGTGTAGTTATTGCAATACAGTGTAAAGTGTTTTAATGTGTGGCGAGGGTGTGTGAAAAACAGACCGGTGTTCTTTCTTTACTGTGGTATTTTACTGTAGCTATAAACAGTTTGATATGGATGTGCAGTTCACTGAGCAATACAATAGGCGTGATAAGGAAAACCAGCACTGGCTGCATCATGACGCTTTGTTTTCTTGAGTTGGGTGGGAGTGGGCAAGACGGACAATGGGAGGAAGGGGGACGGGCATGTGAAGGAGGGTGAGAATGGGAGAGTAAAACATTTTCAATGACATGGCCAGGGCTGGCTATGCCCTCACTCTTTTTTTTGTTGTGTCAGGTGGGGGGAGGCAACACAAACAAATGAGGATGGGGTTTGAAGGGAAAGAAGAAATGGGGAAGAATGCCGGGCCCCGAGGAAAGCAGAGTCGCAGACTAGTCTTTCCCCGGGGTCTTTCGCGCAGGGGATAGGCCAGGTAGGGAAAGGGGTGGAGTTAGGGGGTGGGTACTTAAACGCGGGGGAGGAAGGGATCTTCCACTTTTCTGCGCCTGGCACCATCGGGAGGGAGCTCGAAAGGAGTTAGTTAGCGGTTAGTTTGAGGCCTAGTGCTAATTTTGGCGGATTTTTTGCTCGGAGCTGTTCCACTGCAACTGGGGTTTCTAGCTTTTCCTATTGTTAGTTCTCTTGCTTGGGTAGGATGTCTGGTGTGTCTGCGGAACAGGTCCGCGAGGCCTTGTTGCTGCTTGCTAGGGCCGGCCGCGACGATCTTATTAGGCCTGGGGTCATGGATCAAGCCTGGGTGGGGGCCACCAGGGGCACGAGGGCTGCCTCGGCCGGGGTTCAGGCGGCGGTGTTCGCCTGCTTGGAGGACGAGCCGGACCAGGAGGGGGGGTCTGGGGTGAGGAGGGGAGGGGTGTTCCCAAGGACACGGCGCGGGAAGCACAGGACAACCTCCGCGCGGCCCTTCCCCCCGCTGGATTTTTTGCCTGGGGCCTCGGGTGCGGCCGTGATGGCCGCGCCTTCCGCGCTTCCGCTCCGCGGGCCTCTGACGGTGCCGGCCGGCGCCGTGCAGGGGGAGGGGCAGGCGGGCGACCCGGCCGGGCCTGCTGTGGTCCTGGTGGGGCCGCCGGGAGGCAGTGGGGCCTCTGGGCCTTTGGTCCGCCTGGAGGATGACTCTGTTCAGGGGGATGGGCCTGGGCTTGTGCTTCGGGGGCCGGGCGAGGTGTTGGGGGAGGCCCCCATTGACTTGTCCAGGGGTTCTAGGGCAGGCACCCCGGCCATTGTGAGGCCGTTGGCGCCTGGGTTTCCGGCGGGCCGGAGCGCTTCGCCCGCTCTGGTCCCTATTAGCGGCCCGGGTTGGGTGCAGGGTTTTCAGCAGGTGGGTTTTTTCCCCCGGGGGGGTGGTTTCTTTGGCTACGGCCCGCCCCTCCCTCCGCCGATTTGGGGTTCCGTTTCCTGGGAAGAGAGGTCGCATGGAGAGCGGATTCTGGAGCAAATTCAGGAGGTTAGATGGGCTGAGGAGACGAGGGCCAGAGTGGGTGCAGTTTGGGGCCCTGAGATTGAGGGTCCTCCCACCCCCACCTCTGAAGAGGAGAGGGAGGCGGAGAGGCAGGAGGAGGAGGCCAGGAAAGCCAGGTTAAAGAAGTCAGGGCCGGCCGCCCACCTTCCTGAGGGCGCGGCCGGAGTAGGGACGGCCTGCACGGCTTTGAGGCTCGATGGTGCCGGGGCCCCACCAGGTTCGAGCGACCTGGGGGGCGGGAGGGGTTCCAAGTCGGCGGTTGTAGGCAGAGCAAAGGGGGGCCTAGCGAGGCGCACCACGGCTCCGAGACGCAGGCCGGAAGAAGTAGGGCAGTCCGCGGCGGTTGGCCCTCCTCCGCGGGATCGGGCGACTTCGACACGTGGCGCCACCGGAATGCGTGGCCGCGGATGTGTGCAGAAGGGTGTGAAGCGTGCTGTGAAAGATGTGGCCTGCGATGGAATGAATCTGGAACCGGTGCTTGAGCTGGATTACAGTGCTGAGAGTGAAGACTTGGAAGAGGGGGAGGAGCGGGATGACTTGGAAGGCGTAGGCCGTGCAGCGGGAGACAACGACCTTGGTGTGTTGCAGGTCGAGCCCAGAACGGGGAAGAAGACGGGATCCATGGTGGTCCGTGGAAAGGAGTCAAGAGGAAGGCCCCGGGAGCGGACGGAGGCACTGACAGGTGAGGGTGCCTGGTGGGTGGCTTGGGATGACGCTCCTCGGGGTGGGGATGGCCGTAAACGCACCTGCCGGTCTGTGGGTGTGGGGGATGGGTCTGTGAGGGAGGGGGGGCGCCGTCAGGCGGTCCACCTGAGGATGGTAAGAAGGTGGATGGTAAGTCGGTGACTTTGGGGGTGCAGACGGAAAAAGGTGATGGCAAGGAGAAAAAAGGGGTGAAGGTCCCTAAGAAAATGCCTTACATGGGGTTGGCGATGCCTTTGGGGTCGCATTTGTCGGAAAAAATGAGGGACAAGATATGGAAACACGAATTTGTGGATGTTTTTAAATTGCTGCATCGGGAAGTGCAGGCTAAGGAGGGCTCCAAGCAGGAGGAGTGGGAGTTGACGAGGCGGCCTAGGGTGCCTATAACTATGGAGAACTGGACGTCAGCCTTTTTGATTTTTGCCAGCGTGTATTGCCAGAAGTATCTGGACCGGGCGATTGCGCTGTTCAAGTATATGGATATCATTCGCAAGGCCCAGATGCAGTTTGGTGGGTTTGCATGGTTGAGCTACGACGAGGAGTTTCGGGCCCGGGTTAGCGCCGATCCGGAGAAGAGTTGGGGAGAGGTGGACCAAGAGCTTTGGATGCAGTGGATGGCGTCCTCGCACTCGTCGGCCTATACACACACGGCCAGTGGTTTACCGGTTTTATATCGGTCTTTTCCGACGCGTCCCGCCCAGGGCGGGGCGGGGGGCGGAACTGTGCCCAACACCATTGTGTCCGGTCAGCCGTCCAAACCCGGAGGGCCCGCTTCTGGGGTGTGTTGGAGCTACAGTCGGGGTTTCTGCTCTCGGTACCCATGTAAGTTCAAGCACGAGTGCTCGAAGTGCGGCGGGAAACACCCCCTTACGCAGTGCCTCTCGCTCACCACCCCCTCCGAGCAGTGGCGGAACGCGAGGGGTCGGGGCCAGCCTGGCCCAAAGGGCGCCTACTCCGGTTAGGGTGGAGGCGATGGCCCAGTGGTTCGAGCGCTATCCTGATCGCGAGGCCGCGGCGCGGCTCTTCTGGGGTTTCACTGAGGGATTTAGGGTTGGCTACCAGGGTCCCAGGGAGCGCCGTTGGGCTGAGAATTTGAGATCGGCGAGGGAGTTGCCGGGGGTGGTGGCTGCGAAGTTGGACAAGGGGGTGGTGGCTGCGAAGTTGGACAAGGAGGTGGCGGAGGGGAGAGTGGCAGGCCCGTTTGCGGACTGGCCTTTGCCGGATCTGATCATTTCTCCTTTGGGGGTGGTGCCCAAGAAAGAGGAAGGGGAGTTCAGGATGATTCACCACTTGTCGTGGCCGGAGGGGAGGTCGGTGAATGACTTCATTGCAGAGGAAGACTCGAGGGTGCTATATGCGTCGGTGGACGATGCGGTTCGGATGGTGCGGTTGTGTGGTCCCGGTACGGAGTTGGCGAAGTGTGACATTAAGTCGGCTTTCCGGCTCCTGCCTATTCACCCGGCTGATTTTGCGCTTTTGGGCATGCAGTTCGGGGGAGACATCTATGAGGACAAGGTCCTGCCCATGGGCTGTGCCATTTCCTGTGCGTTGTTTGAGCTTTTTAGCACTTTTCTGCAGTGGGTCATGGTGCGGTGAGTGGGTGCCGTGAAGTCACTCACTACTTGGACGATTTCCTCTTCCTGGGCAGGGCGGGGTCGGGGGACTGCGGCAGGCCCCTGTCGCATTTCCAGGCCTTGGCCGTGCAGTTTGGGGTCCCTTTGGCGCCCGAGAAGACGGCTGGTCCCAGCTGTTGCCTCACGTTTCTGGGGATTGAACTGGACTCGGTGGAATGGTTGGCGCGCCTGCCGGCAGCTAAGGTGAAGGAGATTCTTGCGTGTCTGGAGTGGGCTGTGGGGGAACGGCGGATCCCTTTGCGGGCGGTTCAGAAGCTTCTGGGTTTCCTTAACTTTGCGTGCAGGGTGGTGCGGGCGGGGCGGATTTTCTGCAGACGGCTCCGCATGGCCATGTCGGGGGCAGTGCTTCCGCATCACAGAGTGAGGGTTTCCCTGGGGGTGAGGACGGATTTGAGGACTTGGATTACGTTCCTGCAGGAGTTCAACGGGGTGCCTTTGGATTTTGATGAGGAACGGGCGGTCTGGGAATGCCAAATTTTCTCTGACGCTGCTGGGTCAGCGGGGTTTGGTATTTTCTGGGATGGTCGGTGGTGTGCGGAGAGCTGCCCGGCCTCCTGGATCAAGCAAGGCAGGAGCATTGCCTTTTTGGAGTTCTTCCCATTGCTGGTGGCACTGGCGGTGTGGGGGGAGGACTTTCGTAACAGGACTGTGCTTTTTCACGTTGACAACATGACGGTGGTGGACCTTGTTAATCACCAAAGGGCGAGGGACCTGCGAGTGCTGCGGCTGTTGTGCAGATTCATGTTGGCGTGCCTGCAGTTGAATGTGGTGTTTCGGGCCAAGCATGTCCCTGGGGCGAATAATGACATTGCGGATGCTTTGTCTCGTTCGCAGTGGCAGCGGTTCCGGCACCTGGCGCCGGGAGCGGACGCCTGCAAGACCGAGCTGCCGGCCGGCATCAGGGCCTTGGGGGAGTGAGGATGATTGGTCTGGTGGAGGGTTCATTGGCGCCGTCCACGAGGAGGACTTATCGTCTGGCATGGTCTGAATTTAGTACTTTTATGGGCTAGATGGTGGATGGTGTCGTGAGTGGGGAGTCGGCTGTGCTGGAGGGTTTGAGGGGCTATGTGTTGTCCTGTATGGACCGGGGTCTGACTGCTGCTACGATCTCTGGGAAGTTGGCTGGAATTTCCTTTTACTGTGTTTTGTTTTTGGGTTTTGACCCCACCAGGGATGTGGTGCTGGCTCGCATGTTGCGGGGGTGGGGTCGGGAGAGGGGGGCCGGGGTGGGTCGACTGCGGGAGGCAGTGACGTTTGATCTGTTGGTTCGGCTGGTTGGGGTGTTGCCGGATTGCTGTTATGACTAGTTTGAGGTGGGCCTGTTTCGTTTGTGCATGGTGTGGATGTACTTTGGGGCGTTTCGGGTGCCGGAACTGTTGGGCACGAGACGGGGGGCGGGCAGGTTGTTTGAGGATGTGCGGGTGGATGCGGGGCGTCTGGGGATCTGGCTGGGTCGCTCGAAGACTGATCAGGTGGGCAGGGGCAAATGGGTGTGGTTGAATGAGTCTGGCGGGGCGGTTTGCCTGGTTCTGGAGTGGAGATCTTTCTGGGGGTCGGCTGGGGCCCGGGGTGGGGAGATTTTCTGCCATGCCTCTGGTGCGAGAGTGTCGGCTGGCCAGTTGTTGGCGGTGTTGCGTATGGCTTTGGGATGATTGGGGATTGATGGAACTGGTTACGGTACTCATTCCTTTCGCATTGGGGCTGCGACTGCGGCGGCTCGCCTGGGTTGGTCCTGGGACAGGATTAAGGGGATTGGGCGTTGGAAGTTGCGCTGTTGCGAGAGGTATGTGAGGAAGTAGTAGGGTCCCAGGCAGGTTGTTGGTGTTGCACTGTTTTGTTTGCCTGTTCTAACATCTTTTTCTTCGTAGGTTGCGTGGGTGGCCCGGGCGGTAGGACGGTGACTTGGATCGTTGGGCACTCATTCGTGCACTGGGCTTCCAGATATGCTGACCAGCAGGTTTACGGCCGTAACCTGGGACTGAAAGGACAATTGCACGAGGTGAAATGGTGGGGAAAGAGCGGAATGCGATGGGGGGCACTACTGCCCTGGCTCGCGAAGATGGTCCCACAGAGGGGATGCCCGGATTTGTTAATCATTCATTTGGGAGAGAACGACCTGGTGCAACTGTCTGGATTGGCATTGTTACAACTTATGCAAAGGGACTTGGAAGTGTTGAAATCAAGAATGGTGGGGGCCTGCATTGCCTGGACGGAGCTGGTCCCCAGGAAAGTATGGAGGGGTGCTATGAAACATGGGGCCATTGAGAAGGCCGGGAGGAAACTTAATCGGGCAATGAGACTGTACTGTGCGGACAGGGACGTTAAGGTCATTTCGCATCCTGGGATTCGACTGGAGGAGCCTTTAGCTTTTAGGGAGGACGGTGTGCATCTATCTCGGCTGGGCAATGCGTGGTACATGATGGAGTTGCGGGATGTGGTGAGCAAGTTGTGGAACGAGTCTATATGGTGTCGGCGGGAGTAACTGTGCAGTGACGGACGGACAGCCCTGTGGGGGGGTGGGGCAGTGAACCGCCCTACAGGGGGTCCACTGGTTGGCAGGATTCGAAGGGACAGGGGGTCAAGAGCGGGCATACCCATCCCTTGGGGGGGGGGGGAGTTGGCACAGGACGGACCGAAGTTTGACTGGAAGTTTGCAATGACTGGGGGCTGGAAGACGGTGATTGACGGCCAAGAGAAGGGTGTTTGGAGCCGCTAGGGCTTAGTGATGACGTGGGTGAATGAAACGAATGGGGGGGGGGGAAGTGTGAGTGGGGGTTTGCTGTTACTGTTATTGTTGATTTATTGTTATGTACAGAGTCGCAGAAGAAGAAGAAAGAAGAAACGGGGAAGAAGCAACAGGAACACAAACCAGGATGGGAAGAAGCAACAAGAGCGGGAGGGGAAGCAGCACTCGGGGTGGGAGGGGATAAAGCAACTGCAGCGCAGGGACCACGGGGTGACAGGGGAAACAATCAAATAAAGAAAATTGTGTCTGAATCACAGCGCAAACAATGAATAGACAGTGAAAGGACATTAATGAAGATTAATCAATCAGACGTTGGTCCATGCTCCACACGAAAGAAGAGGAAGTGAAGCCAGCGTTTGCTGGTCAACTAGGAAGCAGTCAACAAGAATGAAAATGACTGATTTGGAGAACAAAATCCAAGGACTGGAACATTATGACCTCAGTGACCTGCGCAATCTCATACACGTACTTCTTACAACACGTCCACGAATACCAACAAAAACCTGGACTGAGTGAGCTACACCAGGCCAGGCCATAGGAAACTTGAGAACGCGGAGATATTCTCAATTTTGCACTGCAGGTTGTTTTATTAAACTGCTAAAACTCTTATTTTTTCAAACTAGAGCATCTCTACTCTGGCAGAAACTGCATGCGAGTTAGAGGAAAAATTGCTAATCTGGTTTTTACTAGCCAGACATTTGAAGTCAAAAAGAAATGCCATTTGCAAAGTCAAATATACTTTATTCGATTTTTAACATTAAAAATCATAACAATAGCATGTTAAAAAGAAAATACTTTCAGACATATAAATACAGACAGTTCCATCTATACAAAAATCTCGATCTGATCAGTCTAACGGAAAAAGTAAAATTGTATATACTAACCAACTTAATGCTTAAGCAGTTATGCTTTTCCTTTTTCTCAATATACTTTTCACAAATCCAGTCATAACTCCCACACAGTAAACATTTTCCAACATTTGCAAAGTCAATAATTATGGCTTGAAATAGGAGTCCCTACTAAAATAGTTTTTTTGAAAAGCCTGGTACTGTGTAAAAACATAAACCAAAAACATGCTCTCTGTATTCAGTCTATCTATGAGGATAGGGCCATATTTATCAACCTCTCCATTTGCGATTCTCAAATAGCGATTTTTTGTGAATTGCTCATTGAGAATCGTAAAATGCTATGTATGTAGGATTTGCAATAAATTTTGCGAATCCAACATATTCCTTATTTTCAAATCTCAAATTGCGATTCGCAATTTAGGAATACCTTCCCACTCATTCCTATGGGCCTAGAGGCACTTAGGAATGAATGGGAAGACATTCCCAATTTGCGATTTGCGAATCGCAAATTGAGAATGCAATTTCGAGGGTGCAGGGGTGTCAAAAGGACACCCTGTTGCACCCCTGAAATAAGCATGGGTGCACATGTGGCGCACATACATGCACTAAGGGCAAGTATGTGCTTCACATTGCACTTTGAAAAATGCAAAAAAGTGCATTTTTCAAAGAAATCGCAAATTACCACCAACTTGAAGTTGGTGGTAATTTGCGATTCCTTAAGGCCAAATTGCACTTTTTTGTGGTTCTTACATTGCAATTCCTTATTTTCCACGCAGATTTGCCTCATACATACCATTTGGCAAAATTGCAATCGCAAACGCCGTTTGCAAATGCAATTCTGCTTGATACATATGGCCCTAAATGATTTAATTTGCCATGATTCATTGTACTATTTAGATATAGAATATTCCCTTGCAATACAAACGCTCCGTAGGAGGTGGAATACCTCAAACAGCTAATAGCATGAGATGACAAAAAAAAATACTCGTTTGGGCATAGCCAAAGCCTTCTCCATTTGTATTTCAAAGAATTGGTAGCAAAAGGTAAGCAGTAAGCTATACTGTCAAGCCATATGGCAAAAATGTTTTGGCAAAGCCGATAAGGTCTGGCTTTGGCTATAAGCCCTTTGGGTTTGTCAATGCTCGTTACGTTCTATTGCAGCGGTTTTTGAAACTTTGTCGGTGGAGACAGAGGGCACTTGCCCTTATAAAAAAATTTAATTGGCTGAAAGGAAAACTGTGTTTTAGTCTTAAAAAGCACACCGTGCCATAGTAGCCCCTGGCACTAAGGGAAAGAAAAGAATGCAGTCACTTAGAGCAAAGTTAGCCAATGTTTTAAGTGGGTTGAACCACTGCGGCATGTAGAAGACAAAACTAAAATGTGGATGACTCAATAACAGAACAATGGATAAAGAAATCGGGTTGGAACCCCCTATAAATTAAATGTTGCATTAGTAAAATCAAAAGATCTTGGCTAATGCCACACCATATAATGGGTCGCAAAAAGTAAATACAAAAGCCGGGGCACCTTGAGAGGGGGGGGGGGGGGGACTTTCAGAAGGGGATTGAATGTTATGGGAAGGCGGGAGGACTGTGAATGCCAACTGTAGTTTTTGGTGGTCATTTAAAACTCACCAAGCACAGTGTCCTCCTCCCCATGGTTTGCTGAAAAAGCAGATGATCAAAGCTAAGCGCTGATAATGTTAGTAACAACAACAAAATCTTTCATCGAGCCAAAAACGAATTGACCAACCATCCGTAAATTTCACAGACTGTCCGTAAATTTCACAGACTGTCCGTAATTGGAATCTCGCATCCGTTGGCACCCGTTGTCCATGACGATCCCTTTTACGGACGCCTTTTGTCCGTAATTTTGGGAATTGGGGAACATCACTGTTCCCCTGCCAGAAGCCTCAGCTCCCTGAGGGGCCACCTCACACTCCTCTGAGCACAAGAGCAACACCACCAAACCCATTTTCATTCTGTCTGCATTACCACATACAGAATGATAACGGGCCGGTCTGAGCTCTTCCTGCATGTTGTGGGCCTCCTCCTTCCTCAGTCCAAGGCAGGACATTCAGTCAGGTGGAAGAAATGAACAAAAAGCCCCATGCTGCTAGGTGACAATCCAGTTAATAAGATGGTGAAACAAGTTTAAAAAGGGGTTATGGGTCTTTCACGGTCTCATCATTTTAAAACTGATGCATTTTCAATGTTATATTCAACAAAGCCATGGATGCTGCTTTTTTATTTTATGCAACTAGCACCCATTGACTAAGCCAATAGTTCTGGCTTGTAGGTGTACCACTACTTTTTGTGTTATATATCTGTATGCAATGACAGAAGTGGCAAATTACCAGTTGGTCGGCACACTATGCTAAGCACAGATTTTTAGCTTAGGTGTTTTAAGCCATGCCCTTAATTACATCGAATACCCCCTTTGGAGAGAACCCCAGTTTTTTCATCCCACTTAAAGCCCTGGAAACCACACCATGTCACAGTGGCACTGTGCATCATGCATAGCTCATGACTTCCACTTTTACGGATTGCCTATGTACAGGGACATAGGCTTAGTGAGCCCTCCCCTGCCCCACCTCTTGCTTTAAGAACTACAGCAGGGGTGAAGGCCTTGATGGGCCTCTTCTGTCTGCAAATTAGCAGACAAAGGCTCAGCTCATAATTAATGTGAAACGGTGGGTGAGTGAAGGGATGGCTAGATGGATGGATTAATGAAAGAGTGAATGAAAGGATGGATGGATAATGAGAGAAAGGATGGACGGATGAGTGAGTGGAAGGATGGATGAGAGAAAAGGTAAATAGATGGATATGTGGGTGGAAGGGTAGATGGAGAGGTAAAAGGATGGATGGATGAGTGAAACGATGGATGAGTGAAAGGGTAGATGGATGAGTGAAAGGGTGGATGGATGAGTGAACTGGTAAGTGAAATGGTGAATGGATGGATGAGTGAGTGAAAGGGTGGATGTAAGGCTGGATGAGCGAGTGAAAGGGAGGGTGGATGGACAGGAGGGTGGATAGATAAGTGAAGGAGTGAAAGGGAGAAAGGGTGGAAGGATGAGATAAAGGATGGATGGATGAATGAAGGAGATAACAGGTGGATGGATAAGAGAAAGGATTGAGGGATGAAGGAATGAAAGGGTGGATGGATGAGTGAAAAGGTGGATGGATGAGAGAAAGGATGGATGGATGGATGAGAGAAAGGGTCAATGGATGGATTCATGAATGGATGAGTGGGTGGATGGATGGATGGATGGCTAAATGAAAGGGGGATGGAGAGAGAAAGGGGATGATAGCTTAAAGGGTGATTGGGTGGAAGGATGAGTGGCTGGGTGGATGAATGAGTAAGTGAAAGGATGGCTGGATGGGTGAAAGGATAAATGGCTAGATGGATGAGTGAATGGATGGACGAGTGTACGGATGGATAAGGTGAAAGGATGAATGGAGGGATGGATGAGTGAAAGGGTGGATGGAGTGATGGATGAGTGGAATGATGGATGGATGGAAGGATAGATGATTAATCGGTTTGCAAATGGTTGAATATTGATATGGATGGACACACAGATGGAAGGACAGAATGAATGGTGAAAGACTGAATGATGGATGAGCGAATGATTACACCTTGTAACCACCATTATCTTAAGTACATTTCCTATAGATTGACTTTCACATTTATGAGTCATGGTCTCTATATAATATGTGTGTGATGTAAAATACTCCTACACCCTTTCCTGCTTGCTTGGGATGAGTAGCACTATTAAAGAAATTAAATAAATGAGAGAGGGTCTATGTGAAGAGGAGGGTCACCATTGGAGGGTGGTAGCAAGGCCGGACTGGCTATACAGGGCATAGGGCGTTTTCCTGATAGGCTGGAAAAGTGAGGGGGTGGTTTTGTTACCACAAAAAGACCTGCACATTTGTTCAAAGCTGCGTGCATACTGAAAAAAAACATGAAGTGCAGAATTGTCTCAACCTAATATAAACTTCTTTTTACTTGTACTTAAGTGGTTGTCTATTTACTTACTTATATACTATTGCGTGACCTCTTCTGATGTGTCTGTATAATTTACCTTTTGCCCTGAATTTTGACCTCCTGTCCTGAATTTTTGTCCTGAATTTTGACCCTTTGTCCTGAATTTTTACATTCACCGTCCCTAATTTGCACCCACACCAGTTCTTCACACTAAACTGAAATGCGCTTTAATAGTAGCTATGGTTACTCAGTTTAAGAAATAAAACATTATGCTGGAGACTCCTGCTTTGATTATAATATTCCATGATGCTGTATCTGTTCCCCACTCCCGATGCGAAGGATATAACATACAGTGACTATTCCTACAAATACATTATTATCACATTAAATCTGCATGACATAGAAGACAATGTTGCAAAGCTATGACTGCCGAAATTGGGGACTGAAAGAATGTAAACTCCAGCTTTGAAACATACCTGCACAACTAACTCCCCTCCCCTCCCCGGCCACCACACCCACATGATGCGGAGATTGTTTTTAACAACACTAAACGTGTGGAACAGACTGTAGTTTCACTTTCCCATTAGTGTTGTCGTCTGACAAGCCAGAGCGAGCTGATTGTAACTGCAACACAGGACCACATAATGACAGTGTACAAACATTAACTGGACATTCGTGTGAAAAGTTCGGCAGGGCTGACTTTGGGTTTCCTCCTTCATAGCTTAATATTTATAACTCGGGTAAATCTAAAGTGCTCGTTTTACTCCGCTGCAAAACAGAAAACACTGTGAAAAGAGGGCAAATGCATGGTCTGTGAAGCTAGATTACAAAAATATTTTACTTAGACAATGCTCTTCCATATTGATATAAACATTCCATGTATAAAACAACCACTGGCTGTACAGTACATGTAAAATGCTGCGACCTTTCAAAGAAGCTAGAAAGTGATCAAGACCAATCACCCCATCTAGCAACGTAAATCTACTAAATGTTTCATTGAACATGAACTGGCATGATATTATATTTAACAAATAGAAGAACCCGAAAGTCTAATCCTGGCGTCCACGCATGCCTAGACTGTGTGATCTTGGGCATTATCTCTGGTGGTCCTGGAGCAGTTAGAAACAAGTTTAATAGTTTCATTAGCATTTTTAAAAACATGGAAGAAGAGGCGAAACTACTATTATAGGAGGAGTTCTTGGCATCTGGGAAGTAGGGTCTTTCCCCATCTTCCTTCAGGGAAGCTCTGCTGTGTAGCTCAGCCTGTTTCATGTAAACAGAAGTCTCCCGAGATGGATGGGCAGCGCACGGTATGTGTATTTATTTCTGTCTATGCCTGTGAATATGAGTCAGTTGTCTGCATCTTGTATGTATGAGCTGAAGCTCAACATTGTTGTGTGTGTCTGTCTGTCAGTTAGTGCTTATATATGTTTGTCTTTAAACGTTTGTGTTTGATAGAGTGTTTGATAGAGTGAACATGTAAACCACTGTTCATGTGTGTAGGTTTCTATGACTGAGTAAGCAAGCACGTTTGTTAGTATATACAGTTTCGTGTGGGATTTTTATGTATCTATGAATTTTTGTGTTTATGTGCATTTGTTTGTTAGTCAATTTACATATCTGCATGTCTAGCCTAGTATATGCTTGCGGCCCAGAGTACATATGTATGTTAATCTTAGCGTCAGTTGGTTTGAGCCACGGTTTTTGTTTTTGCATCTGTGATTGGTGTTCGCTGCGTGTGCATGTTTGAACCTTTCTTTATGCGCTCCTTTCAGTCTATCCGAGTGAGCCGATGGGTGTGTGCCTGTTTTGAATTGTGTTTGTGGGAGCAGTTTGTGTGCGTGTCTGATGTGTTTTAAATGTGGTATCCAGCTTTACATGTAAAGTAGATGGAACCAGAAAATTAATTTGGACCCACTGAAAAGGCCAAGAGAAGATGTTAGCTGTCAAAAAGTAATTTTTCTTACTACCTGATCTTATTAGGAGCAGCAGCTAAGACTACAATTTTCTCTCCAAATCAGGCCCGGCTCCAGGAATTTTTACTTGGGTGGGCCAAGGGTGCCTTTGGGTGTGCCTCTGCGGGCTCGATTTGTGGCATATATGTCTGGGCAGGCTTGCTTCAGGGCCCTCCTTTATCTTTTCTTAGTCTTACAAGGCCCAGTAAAGCGCACTCTTTTCCAAATCTCTTTCTAAATATTATCACTCTCAAAAAGTGTTTTTTCCATGTAATGTTCCTTTGATGGGAAGAGGAGGTTTCTGAGGTGGGAGTATCAGGCAAGTGACACTTCTCGGGCTCCCTCTGCGAACCTTCAGGGAGAATTCCTCTACATTACTTCATCCACCTGACCCCGGACTCTGCAATGCACTCACTCCCTTACAGACTTGATTATCCACTACTCCTCTCCAGTGCACCTTATCTCACAGCTGACCTTGGGCCCCAGCCCCATGACAGGCACCATCAGGCTCCACTTTCATTTTTCCCGGTAAAAACATTAGTGAAATCACCTTCAAACTTAAAACATTGAATATGTAGCAGTAAATATAATTAGAACACACTTTAAAGTATGATCCACAGTAGCCCTTACGACGAACTGTTAATTAAATAAACAAAAAAACAGAAATTCCATGACAGGGCCGGCTTCAGCGCTGATGCAAAAGTCTTTTTTTGGTGCCGCACCAATAACCTCTTTCTCCGTAAATACCTTTACTACCACCTTCCAACAGTGCCCCTCATCCCTCCATGGCCCCCCTATTGACCTCCTCCTCGGATTCCCTCACTGCCACAAGTGCCCCTCATCTCCCCATAGCCCCTCCCCTTATGACCTGTTCTTCAAATTCCCTCCCTGCCACCCTACACCAGTGCCCTTCATCTCTCTCTAGCCCCTCCCCCTCATGACCTCCTCAGCCTCCCTCACTGCCAACCTCCACCAGTGCTCCTTATCTCTCCCTAGCTCCCCCTCCACCCATGACTTCTTCCTCGGATTCCCTCACTTCCTCCCTCCAACAGTGCCCCTCATCTTTAAGTAGCCCCTCTCTCATATGCATTTCATTTGTTGTATAGCGCCACTCATATCAGTGTAGGGTGTCACAGTACTTTACATCACACACACATTATACAGAGACAATGAATCATACAAGTATGTAAATCAGTCTACAGGGAATGTCACATAAGCCAATGAGGATTACAAGGTGTAGGATTCACGTGTCATCCATACTGGTGGGCAGTATATTTTAAGAGGGTTTGGTCTGGGGAAACACAACCTTAGGATTTAAAGAGTATTCCATGGGGGTCAGCTTTACTGCTAAAAATGCATATCAACCCAAATATACTCATTTTAGCAACATTAGAATAATGAAAGACTGGGGCAGTTATAACTATATCACAAAACAAAAAAAAATGAAGTTCTAACTATACCATTCATGTTTGTATGCAGCTCTTTGATGACAGTTCATTGGTCACTGTCCTATGTTAGGATTGTAACTTCTGAACTCCAAGTAACACAAGGTTCTCTGTGACAGGGACCACTGAGCTATCCACATAAAACACAGTTCATCTGCATTTAAAAACGACTAACATACCAATGATTGCTCTCCAGCAGGATCATTAATCACCAGCGTTAACTGGACATTTTGTATTGTCTTATTGTTGTCCTGCATCGGCCATTGATAATGATAACAAGAATTGGCCTAGCCAATAGGTCTCGCCTTTGGGACCTTATAAGTGCTTAGTTATCCAGCACAATATCCTTGGTGCAACAACATCAACTGTTGCATGGCTAAACACTTATAAGGTCCCAAAGGCAAGACCTATTGGCTATGCCAATGCTTGTTTCTTCTGCTTTGTTTTTCTAGATGAACAGTGATAGGCAGAAGGATGATATTATGGCAACATGTTTATTTTTGTGCACTTTATGTAATTAAAGAACGTTATTTTAAAAATGACTTATGTTAAACTGATATAAATATATTTTGCAACAAATATCCAACTGCTTTTTAGTGTGTTTAATTTTACAATACAGATTCTACTTTTATTCTCCACACCTGCACCCATCCTGTCTATTTCATATGAAAAATCTAAATTCCAAGGCTATTTGAGTATTGTGGGAAGGCAAGCGTGTGACCATGTATTATAAAGTATAAAGTACACCCTAGCATACATTAATGCGATATTGCAAGTTACTGCCACAACCTTATAAAGGAACTTTGCCTTCAGCCTCATTCTTCTATATAGTCATGGAACTTGTCTGTAACTTGCTAAATCCTTAATATGTAAAGTAGGGTTATTTAAGCCATATATAATATACCTACATGTAGGTTTGGGCGTTGAGATGAGCTAAAAAGTAGTGCCTTCCTTCTTGGGTGCTTTTACCGTTTTAGCACAATTCTGCTCATCAGAACCTGTGAAAGTGTTTTAGGCCAATCTGCTTTTGTCGCCTCTGAAAACCAGCATTTCATTTTTCTTCTATTTCATTTGAGCAGTTTTATATAGCGCAAACTGGGCATGAAGGTATTGGAGCTCTTTTCCTGAGCACTTGTAACATTAACACAAGGCCCCAGTAATTTTTAAGCACAGAGCGAATAGGTGATTTGCCCAAAGTCACAGGACGTTAAGCGACACCGAGACTTGAACCAGGTTACCAAGGTCCAAAGTCAGCACTTCTGGTCATAACGCCTCATCCTCCCACCATATTCTGTTAAAACTATTTTTTTTTAAACGCCAAGATGGGTCTTTTAGACAGAGCTGCTAAAGGCAGTGTGCTCCTGTTGGTGTTTTTAGGGTTGCAACACAATGCTGCTTTTCATTGCTTGTGAAGACCAGTAAGCTGGCTCAACTTTAAAAATACACCAACACAGGCGCATAGTCTATCGGTAAAAGATGGCACTAGGCAATGTGTCAGTGTTGGTGTTGGTGTTTCTTGCCTCAAGAATGGTCTGGGCTCGGATTGTGTTAGGCTCAAGGGTCTATGAGGACCCCGAGTCAGAGCCAGGCATCGGTCTCGAACCAATCTCGAGCTTTAAGGGGTCGTCCACCAGTATGAAAATACTGGCGTGATGGGCGCCTGATAACCAAAATTCACTTTGACTTGTTTTGTTCACTAATGAACAGACACCTACGTCCGTTTATAACAATCACTGCTCCAGCACACACATCACCACCCTGATATACTCTAAATAAAAAGCTGTGCATTCAGTGACCCCATGCGACCATGTGAGGAGTGGGATCCTAGCATTGAACAGACAACTTGGGTTTGATGCACTTTACTGTAATGTACAGTGCATTCTGAAAGTGCTTCAGTGCAGGCACAGCGCACGCATAAGGTGCTGTAATAGGCCCTTTGGTTCCCAGCTTATCTAGGAGTAACCAGATTGTTAGCATCAAAATCAGGGACGTTCCACAACAAAGCAGGAGAACACCTGCGCTTCGTTCGGGCACAGAGTGCAGCTGGCAGCCCCCATAACCACGGAAAGCACACACAACAAAGCACCGCGTAATGACATTTAACTTTCACACAGCTGCATCTCTTAACTAAACTGCTTTCTGATCAGGGCTTCCACCTAATCCTCCCCAGGAACTTATGAAAACTTGCCGCCCTCGCTATTGCGTCGACATTCTCCAAAAAAAATGACGTGTTACATTTACTGAAATTTACTGAGACAAAATGGTGAAAAACAGTGGTGAAAACGGGGAGTGTCCTTCTACACTGGAGACTCCTGGTTCACCTTTGTTCCACCTTTAAGTGGAAAACGAAGCCTCATTAACATGTAAATGGTCCTTAAAGACCAGTGAAGGACTTGGGTGCGGCTGCGATAATTTCTAAAACTGTTTCTGTGTGTGTGCTCCCCTGAAGCTGTTTCGGCCCGGCCTGATGCACACGACGGGGAAGGGTTTAAGCACTTTGATCCCAAACGCATTGCGCTCAGCCTGCCTTCAAGCCCTCGCTGCGAGGGCCAAGGATCCTGTTTGGGTGGGCCAGGGTCATGTTTGGGTGGGCCTGGCCGCTAGAACTGCCAAGGCCTGATCATTTACCATCGGACAAGATTGTGGTCGGAAGTTGAACAACAACAACAAGTGGCATGGAAGGTTGTGTGACAGGGGAAACAAGAAATACAACACAAGAAACAAGTTGAACAAGCAATAACAAACACGGGCAGGAACAAATAAAAAAAATTGTCCCCTAAAACACATAAACACAGAAGCATAAAGATACAAGTAATTAGACGGAGCTCCTTGGGAGGAAACAAAAGACAAAAAGGAGGGACAAAGAGGAAGTATTAACCACTAGCAATCTAGCATTTTTTAACAGCAATCGAATGGATGAATAAAAAGTCAATGGGCAGGCTATAAGTCCACAGAGTGAATACAGCAAGTCTCGAAGAGACCGCGCATGCGCTGCCTAGGCTAGACCTAAAAAAAAAAATAAAATAAAAAGTATGGTTGGTTGCCACCTGGCCCAACTTTACCAATGACCAAATTACATTCATGGACAGGGAGTCAGAGAAAACGAGGAAATCCCACACTGAAACAAAAGCCTGTAGAAAGTGCATGTGACTAGCACTCCAAGTGTACTTTAGAGCAATCTAAACTATTCCTAACATTTGGAGACACAAAAAAGCAATGTCTGTACAAAAGCATTTAAAAACAAATCACGTTGTGTTGATGCATCAGTATCGGATGTTCCATTTATCAAAGTATAAATAAACTCTGGTGAATTTTGTCTCAAACAGTTGTTAGCAGGGCTAGCTGAAGGTAAAGCAGTCCCATTTCAGATCCAGTTAGATTTCAACAATGGCTTGTTTGAAAAGTTCACTTTTAGGAATTTCCTGAAATTAATTTACCGTGCTTCTGTCGAGACTCAATGACAGAGGCTGAGATAGAGCACAGTCTACCACTGTGGGTTGTATGAAGAAATATTGATAACAGAAATACCAAAATATTGTTTATTCAATGTTGTTGACATACATATTGTTTTCCTGTACTTATATTAGGAATGACAAAAATATTGTGTCAAGAATAGCATGGAAGGGAATATTGTCAAAAATAAGAAAATATGGTTTTTGAAAAAATACAAACTTTAAAGTAATATATTTGAAATATTTTATCTAAATGTATTCTAGCCTCTTAGGTGCTGCGCCTATTCCAACGGCCGACGGCACCACTACCTCAGGAGTGCTGCCGTCGGCCGTTGGACGTTCGAACCTCACCTGCGCAATGGAACGTTCAGCACTGGAGTTGGACGTTCCATAGCTGCTAAGAGGATAACGTAAACTAGTTTTAATTATTTGTCACTATATAGATGGATAAATAGACAGACAAACTTCAATACTGTGGGTGGGTTAGATTTACTATTCCCACTCCAAATTAAGCAACAGCAGGGAAAGTGTTAGACTCCAGAGGAGTTATATCTACTAGTCCCACCCCAGTTAAAATCAACAGTGGGGTAATATACAATAAAGAGGCTGAGATTTCAAGGTCGGCACCAGCTTGTTCCTCTAGAGATGTGTGCAAGTCTTTATGATGATTCTGCAGGTGTTCCATTTCACCATTCCAGTACCTACCACTGTGGCCTGTTCAGGTTTCTTGTTGGCCACAGAACAATGCAGTGTTTGGCAGCAAGACAGATCGTTGGTACCCAACGTATATGCGCAAAAAAGCCAGGATCTTGAATCAAGTCAATACTACCTGGGCATGGAGCCAATAGACAGATACCAAGAAAGGTTTGTTAAAAAATATCGTTTAACAAACACTCCAATTTTCACTGACTGCTAAGTTTCTCATTTTTTCTTCAACTTTGCATGAAGCAGTGAAGTACCCTTTTCTTTAATTACAGTTTCAGTGAGCCGTTCAACACGCTAATAAACCAGCCAAAGTCTACCCAGACACACAGAGTAGAATTGATACCCTACTATTTGTACAATCGAATCGACTACAAAATGTATGCAAAACTAGTCTTCTGCAAGTTCACATTTCATAGATCTGTTCTACACTCAATGGTGTTACAAAATTAAAAAGATTTATGAAAAGTAGATCTTACACAAAACCATGTTTATAGCTATAAATAAGGATACAGGCAGAATCAAAAAGCACAATATCTATATAGGAATTACTAGCCAAAACTCTGTGTAGCTCCATGAAGGATGAGACGTTTTTTGAACAACTTAGTAAAAGCTGCCAAGAAAATAATCCCAATTCATAGACGGCTGCGCCAAGGTTGGGGAGATGCGATAGTGCTTCCTAATTTAAGCTTTATCATTCCTGTTTATATGTAGAGAATGCGGATTTCATACTGAGCTATTGATTTATGATGCAGCCCCCGCAATCCCTTCTGTGAGCTACCTGATGCGGTCCCACACCGCCCATTTGTCAAAAGTAGATAGATGTAGCCATATGCTCACTATGATAGCCAAGACAGACCCAGGCTCCCTCTGACAGATGTCTGATGCAGCCCACGCTTACTGAGACAGCGGTCTAAAGCAGCCGACGCTTATTGAAACAGCAGTCTGATGCAGGCTACACTTACCGAGACAACAGTCTTATGCAACTCACACTTACCGAGACCACTGTCTGATGCAAGCCACACTTACTGAGACCACTGTCTGATGCAGGCCACACTTACTGAGACAGCTATCTGATGCAGCCGGCACTTACTGAGACAGCTCTGATGCAGCCGGCACTTTCTGATGAAGCCGGCACTTACTGAGACAGCTCTCTGATGCAGTCCTCATTCACAGAGACAGCTCTCTGATGCAGCTCTGCAATCCCTGCCTGGGTTTCCTGTTGCTGCTTCACACTCCCTGCAACAGCTGTCTGATAGAACCCCTCATTCCTTGTTTGTAGCTGCCCCAATGCAGCCCCATGGTCACTGCAACAGCTGCCTGACGCAGGCCACACTCCCCGTGACAGCTACCTCATGGACCCTCATGCTGCACGTGACAGCTGCTTGATGCAGCCCCACACGGTCTGCAACAGCTGTGTTATGCAGCTCCTGCGACAGCTGTCTCGTGCAGCTTCACATTCCCTGCAATAGTGGTCTATTGCAACTCTGTACTCCATGTGCATATCTGTTTCATACAGCCCCACTCCCAGCTGTAGCCGTTTGATGCAGTCCCACAAATCCCACAACAGATGTCTGATGCAGCCACTCTCCATGTGACATCTGCATGACGCGGCCCCACATTTCCCGCAGCAACTGGCGGATGCAGCCTGCCGCTTCCTGTGACAGTTGCCTAATGCAGCCCACACTCCATGTAAGAGATGCCTGATGTGGCTCAGCAGTCTCTGGGATAGCTGTATGTGACTGCCCTACACTCCATATGTGAACTGCCTGATGCAGCCCCACACTCCTTACGAGAACTGTCTGATGCAGTGGAGAATTTGAGAAACCTCATAGACTCTTTGACTCTTGTTGGTTCCCCTTTTGAGTTTGTGGATCGCCTTCAGGCCTGTGATTCTGAGAGGGTACCCATGGATTGTCTAAGACCCCTTGGCATGGGGTTTGCGACACAGATAGGAGACCCTGGAGCCACGCTTAAGGTCTGTGAGCCCATACAATCCATCGAAAATATACTATGTGTTCTTATTTTTAATCTCGGAGGGTCCATTTGCCCTCTCTCAGCCATGAGCCAGAGGGCTAGGGGATGATCCTTCTGACCCTTTAAGCCTCCTCCACTTTTATCGCAAGGTCTGAGCCCAAGGCTATAGGCCCTGTGTCCTATAGCTGTGACCGCAACAGATATTTCTTTTTTGTGACCAGTCAAAAAAGAGGCTTCGGTTCTGCAAATTAAATAGAAGACGAGAAAAAAACTGCCTCATCCAATCAAATTCAGATTCTTTTTTTAAAAAAAAATGTGAGCAAGCAGTTAATCCAGAAACTTTGGTTCATGGACTACCGCAGATTAATGGCTCATATATCTTAGTTGTAAACCTATCTTCCCAGTTGACACTTTTGTAACATTAACTTCTCAGAAAGCACTGTATGCACTTACGCCGAACTAAGCAAAGTTCTATTTCATGCCAAGTCTTGTGTAATTCCGTTTAACTATTTTTCTATAGGGGAGAGCAAAGACTCTTGTGAGAGTTAAAATGGGAAAAGACGAACTAATTTACTTGTACCTTTATTTAACACTGGTTGCATATGTAATCTGTGATATAAGGAGACTCTGCAGGGGGCAAACAGGAGGTATTGAAAAGTTAAGTGCAGCAAAAGAGAAGAGTGGCATAGAGTGTAGTGGCGTAGGGTGGTGCAGTGTGCAGTGGCAACAGTGCAGCGGTATGCAGTGGAGTGCTGCAGAGTGCAGTGGCTTTAAGTAGATTGGCGTAGAGTGCGTGCATTAGTGCAGAGTAAAGGGGAGTACAGTTCAGTGGGGGAGAGTGTCATAGATTTCATTGGTGTAGAGTGCATTGGCATAGAGTTCTATGGCATAGAGTAGAATGGTGTAGAGAGCAGTGGTACAGAGAAGAGTGCAGTGATGCGGTTGCGTAGAGCGCATTGTCAGAGTGCAGTGGTCTAGAATAGAGTGTCTTAGATTGCATTGGCATAGAGTGGAGTGGCGTAGAGTAGAGTGCAGTGGAACAGAATAGATGGTTTCATAGTAGAGTGAAATTTCATAGAGTAGAGTGGTGCATGGCTGAGTGCATTGGCGTAGAGTGTAATGGCATAGAGGAAAGTGGTGCAGTGTAGATTTGAGTGGCGCACAGTGGATTGGCATAAAGTGCAGGGCCATAGGGTGAAGTGGTACAGGGTAGAGTTCATTGGCATAGAGTGCAATGCTGCAGAGTGGCATGGAGTTGTGAAGAGTAGAATGGAGTGGCCTAGACTGGAGAGCTGCACAGTGCAATGGTGTAGAGTAGAGTGGTATAGAGTGCACTGGCATAGAGTAGTGCAGATTAGAGTAGGGAGGCGGAGAGTGAAGTGGCATATAGTGGAATGGTGTAAAGTGGAGTGGTGCCGAATAGAGTGCAGTTGCGTGGACTGGTGCATAGATGAGTGGAGTATGGATGGTGTGGTAGTGCACTGCCATTACAGACAACACATTTTCAATTGAAATGACCATCACATTTGCACAGATATTCCATTTTACTAATAAAACTATACAGCGCACAAAATATAATGTGTGAAAATGGCATCACTTATGGATTTGAATATATATTTTCATATTTAAGTATTTGTTTCCGAGACACTTCAGAATTCTTAAACAAATTGCTTAATTTGTGCTTTCAGAACTCGAATATATTATGAAATGCTTGCACAGTTCATTTAAATGCTGTTAAGTGCTAGTAAAAAAGAGCCTTTCCTACCCCCAGTATCCAGCAAGGTTGTCACATAAATCCGCTCTTTGAAGTCAGGGAGAGAAAAGAAAACACCAAGCTCCCTCAGAAGACAGAGTATGACATTTGATATCTGTCTGTGAATGCACAGCAAGTGTGACAAGATAAGAACAAGATTTACAGGCCTATTTACAGAAAGGAGGACTCGTGGAAGAATACAAGGAGATGGCGTGAAAAGGCTTTGCTCCTTGAGGGGAATGAACGCAAGCTGGACAGTTTAAAACAAACAAAGACAGCAAATAGAAAGCAAGCTAATGTGAGTCACGTACCACACAATCAATGGTAAGCAGTGGGCAGAATGCATTCCCATGGAGGATTTCCGAATGTCAATGTCCCTAAGAGGTCTTTAGCAAACCAGACTTGCTTTGACCTAAACATTTTGAACTTGTGTTTTTTAGTCCAAGAGAGATCATTGATTCTATATGACTGAGTATAAAGTTGGCTAGTCATCATATGACTAAAACATCAATGATAAAAGTCCTCTCTGTTGTGTGGGTGGGTACATTTTAGTGTTGTATATGTATTCTTCACAAAGAGGCCAATACTAAGCTGGCACTCAGACACTCTTTAGAATTAGCGGACAGGGGGTGCCAAGATGAGGCACAATGGCTACTCTGGCTGTCTTATGACGTAAAGTTGTGATATTCTGGTGTGCTGTTAGCTTACCCGGTGTTGTCTTACGCCATTTTATGCTAATCTATGTTCTACTTTATCCACTTCTGTTTCTTCGTACTTGGAATGCATCTCTCAAGGCCATTGCTTGCTTGACCACAGTATTTTCCCTCAAACTGGTCTATGATCTTGCAGCTCTGTTAAGATTTGTGAGTGCACTTGAAAAGAAAAAAGGTTTCCTTCATGGACCTTCACATCCCCTCAGAGGAAGGCATCTGCCTTTCAATGTTGCATGAACTAATCAAATAACCAATTACTTAAAGCTCTGCACTCAGCCCCTGGAAGGTTCTGGCATCTGACAAGATTTCTGTAGTAATTTGCCCTGAACCCATGAAGGGGCGCCTTCTGAGAAGCAGAATTACCTGAGAAGACCAGAGGAAAATCTCTGCACAGCCGTATCTACAGCTAGACAATACCAGAAGGGTACCGAGGGCACCAGATAGCTTCTGAAGCAACAAAAGTGGCCTTATTGTAAGGGGGGTAAGAAGGTACAAGGGCAAATCTACCTAGAGCCGCACAAACATTGCAGCGGTCCTGCAAACGGCAGCTCAATTGTCTAAGGCCTGACATTGGGACACATTGATGGAGAACCAACAAAGCATTTAAATGCTGTTGCTTATGCTTAAGTGCCAAGCTAATTCATTTAATGGTGTAACCTCCAGTCATTCTGTACATTTTAACTCATATATGGCATTAATGAAGGGATGCATTCATATGAAAATCAATTCATTGAGGTGCCACAAGTGCAGTCGTGACTGAACTGGTAGGTCTCGTCCGCTCTACACGAGTGCTCTACAATATTCTACACGAGTGCTCTACATCTATTAAAGTCTGTCATGAATCCTTCAGTGACAATAAACTCTGTCCACGTGGACCCTTGTTGGATGTGGCTGAAGCTACTCCTCATTGACGAAGCCCAGCGAAGGAGAACCACATTAGTGGTAACTAATTATATCACACAGGGCGTAGCCAAACAGTTCAGGAGTGCTTCTTTTGCGATATGGTTGATCTAAATGGAATATGGTCAGTTCCTTCCAGTAAAAGAACAGGTGACCATAAAAACGAAATAATGCTGCTCCAACACCTAATAGACCAGGAAGCTTGGAAATTGTTTTTGGGAAACCTAGGTGTGGGAATATGCATTCTAGGATTGAGGAAATTGGTTCGGCATCTCACTACATCACCTGTTTGTGGGCCTGCATCTATGATGATTTCTAAAAATTATGTGTTTGTTCAGGGGGTGCTGTGTCTGCAGGCCAGTTAGGGACTTCTGGGGCCATTTTCCACATCTGAGTTTTTCGGTTTTGTCTGAGGTAGACTTTCAGACGTTTGGCGGCCATCCAGCGTTTCACAACGACCAAGTAACTGCCAAGCTGAATGCCATGGTATCACTGAAGTTCATGAACTTGGGGATGATTTGTGTGTAATGTTTGTGGTTGAAACAAGACAGACGAAAGACTAAATCATTCCAGTAAGAGGGCTGAGGTATGAGTAAGTTTATGCACATTGGGTGGCCAAAGCCAAATACAAAACACATTTAGAAAAGAAATTCTTGAGACTTAACTAGACTCTTCCTCCACCCTTTTTTCTCTCCCATCTTTCACTGAATGTGTTAGTAGCATAAAGGGACACTATACTTTTTGTTTATCTCAGACTGTCATTTTGTCACAACGGCAAGCCAGTATTTGTCTGGCTGTACAGCAGGAGCTCATGTACGTGTAATTTAATAATTTGATGTTACATTCTGACACAAATAGTTTACATACATATGGATGTAGACATATCCACATTTCATAGCATTGCCTTGTTGTTTGGCCTGGATGAGGTAGATTGACAGAGGTCTGTGATGGTAGAGTTGACCACACGTGACGAATTTTGACAGTCTTCCGTGGAGCTGCATAGGCATATATGTCCGGAGATGAGAAAGTAGGCAATTCGGTTTTAAGTCATCCTCTCTGGACCCCCAAATTATCTTGCTGAAAATGAACTTTTTTGGAGGTGTACTTACTCTTCCGAGCTTTGGCAACTTTATTAGTAAGAACTTATAGTGTACACAGCTACCCCAAGGGCTTTTCCGCCGCATGCAGAAGGAAGGAAGGGATGCAGAGAGCTACAATGGGCAGGTTGGAAAAGCCAAGTCTTAAGGCTCTTGCAAAAACGCAAGAAAAGTACATACAGTTCCTCAGTGAATCTGGAAGGGAGTTCCAAAGTTTCAGACCTAAATAAGCAAAAGAGTATCCCTTCATGTGCGACAAGTAGAACCTGGGTACAGTAAAGAGGACCTGTTGTGAGGACGTCAGAGAGATCGGGATGGATGGTAAAGGTGAGCCAGATCCATAATGTATTTAGGACCACCGCTGGCTTTTGCCTGAAACATATTGCATAGAGCTTTAAACTTGTTGCGGTTCAAGATGGTAAGCCAGTGCAACTCATGAAGTAGATTAGAGACTGAGGCAAATGGAGGCAACTGATAGAGAAAACAGGCAGCAGAATTCCGTACTAGCTGCAGACGACGGATAGAAGATGTGTTGCCTCCTAAATACAGCACGTTGCCGTAATCAAGTCTGGAGATGATAAGGGCTTGAATCACAATCCTTTGCGTAGAGATGAGGATCAGCCAAAGGATCTTTTTAAGCCATTTAAGCAATGCAAAGCAGGTGGCCATCACCTTAGCCACTTAGATAATGGTTTACCCACAAGGAAACCCAGATTCTTAACCTTGTCCAATGGTGTAGGTAGAACACCTAAAGAGGCAGGCCAATGGCGTCGGCCCCTAAAAGCGGGGTCTTGCCTAGGATCATGACCTCTGTTTTATCTCCGTTGAGCTTGACTAGGTTGTTATACATCCAGGAGGAGATCTGACTCAAGCACAAAACTAAGGTCCGAATGCCAATGACTGAGACAAGGTATGTATGTATGTATGTATGTATGTATTTATAGGCATTTATATAGCGCACTACTTACCCGGAGGGTCCCAAGGCGCTTCGACCGCTGCAAAACCCTTCCTGGCTTCCCTGAGAGATGGTCCCTTAATGGGTATCTCCAGGGTGAGACCAGGCATCCCCGGCGGTCTGGTGGGGCCGTTAGTGAAGATGAGGCAAGCTAATGCCCAGAGTTGCCGAGTGTGATCGCTGATCAGAGTGGGCACCGAGGCGAGAGAATTATCGAGTCCGCTGACCCTGGTCCAGAAACCTGCCGCGTCGGGAATCGAACCCTGGTCCCGGGCCATCCTCTGCTCTCGGGTCTGCCGCCTCTAACCAGTGAGCCACACTACTTCAGGTAGGTACTTCAGGAAGGTGAAGATGACCTTCCTACTAAACCAGCTAATATTCAAAAAGATAAATAAAGCCAACACAATCAATCTCGGGGAATGATCTGAAGTTTTAGAATAGCATTTGTTTGAGAAACAGATACATCTTTCATTGCAAGCCATTCTGTTGTAATAAGGGGTGCCTAGGGGCTGGATGTGAGTCTTCAAACAATTTTGGACATACCATGTTAAATGTGCCAGATAAGCCCATGTTGGCCAAATGGGCTGCGATAGGAGTACGTTTCTCACATTAGTAGTTTGTTAATGTTTTAATTCTTCAAAGTGGGGATATTTTTTACCATTAAGCTACATCACAATGCTCGCTATTTGCATAACCTGTCGGGTGGATGTCAATTTTAGCATCCACTGCAAAACTGTCGATGTTGATTGTCCTACTGTTTGAGCTATGAAAAGGGGTTCTCTTCTTATAAGCATCCACAACCCTCGTTGCATTTTGTTTTTTCCTATCTACAATGTACGAAAACCTCCACTCCAGTGTTAATTTCCCGAACCCAGCAAATCTGTCATATCTGAGGGTTAGGTTTCCATCCAAATGTTATTTTTCTTCTTTACCAGTGTTTGTTTCCTCCGTCCCAGTGTTTTCTTGAGTCAGTGAGAGTATTTCTAATGTTTTTGTGGCTGCCCTTCCCCAGGACCAGTCTCTACTATCCCTGTGTAACATGCACATGACATGGTATGTCAGCTTCAGAGCTATTTTACAAATTATGTAGCTCTAAACATGTCACAATATTTCCCAGCAGGTAATTTGTCTCCCTCGTTTGGTTTAGGAATTGTTTGGTGTTTCTTAGAATGTATTTATTTTGCAAGGTTTTGCGTAGCCAGCATGTTGTCAGTCAATTACTTCAGAGAACCTTTGGACAGTAAGGGGTGCAATGTCCTATGCAATTCGGGACCTTGTACTCCACGAATTTTCGCCCTTTTGAATGGTCTTAGTTGGATCAGGTGAGTAGAAGAGGATTGAAGGTGCTAGGCTGGCTGAGGTGTAGAGTGGGCTTTGCTTTTTGCAGGTATTCCTCACCTCTGCTGTACTCTGCCTTTTTGGTGCTGTGAACCTTGAAAAGGGTTCCAGACAATGCAGTGATCAGAGTGCAGAACTTTTAGGGAGGCGACCTTAGAGTCAAAAGCAAAGCTGGGGAAGCTTATAAAACGGACTAAGAATGCTGCAGAATTCAGAGACGTTTTAAGGCATGGGCAAAGTGGGCTATACCTCAAAGCCCCCTTAATTCAGGAGGTGGGGGAGGGGAGGGGACAGACAGAGCCAGCTCTACTCTGCAGTTTTGCCCTGATGACCTTGAATAATTCTTAAACAGATTGTTTTAAATACTGTTTTCCTTTAATTGTGTTTTTTTCTGTGGGTAATGTGTGAGTCTAATACAGACATTTTGTAGAGAAACGTGTTTATATTTCATGCAACACCCATTAAAAACTTTCTTTTAAATCAAAGCTGGACTTCATATAGAAGAAGTGGGAGGGTATCACAGAAATTATTTGTAGTAATGTTAGTGAGATTCTGCTGTGTTACAATATTCAAAACACACATCACTATCCCTGAATATTAGATGCAAACACATTCAGAATTTGGAGGAGTGTGCCTGTGCACTGTCAGTGATCTGACCAAAGAAGGCATGAAAGAGATGAAACTGGATCATAAAATCAAAACTGTTCCGAACAGGGGCCCCAAAATACATTTGGCCCAGGCCCCCTGAAATTCTTAATTTGTCCCTGGCAGAATTGCAGAAAAACAAGGTTGTTTCAATATGAGTCGAGCCAAGCCACAGAGAGCTTTAGCAGCCTTCTCTTTCAGTGGAGCTTCTACTTGCAATACTCAGCATGTTCTTTGCTCAGTGAATCTCTGACCTTGTTAAAGTCATCTTGTCCATCTATTATGTGACTCCTAGCCGTTGCCTTCCGCTTCAGCGGCCTTGCTTCCGGAAAGAGGACACAAATTATCCCCTCATTGGTCTGCGTGCTAACGTCATCCCACAGGTCCCCTAGGGTGATATCACCACTAAGTCCCGCCTGAGCTGCTCGGCCACATTTATCCATACTGAGGTCAGCACAAGTAACACATTATCCTCACTGGCGACCACATCATGGTCGCCATAGAGACCCCATCACCCCAGAGTACGCCCCTAGGCACGCAGCTTTAGGTTCTAAAGAGATGGTAATAACAATAATAATATTAATACTGTTATTACTACTACTAATACTTATTTTATTAAAACCTCTTAGCACAAATTTGCAGCTTCTAAGGGCCATATGTATGAACACATATTTCCATAGACACAAAATGGGTAAACCCTTTGATACAACTGGCCCAATGTGCTGTAACCAATATGTGTTACCTATCCAATGTAATTGCACTCAATTCACCCAGATCATGAGGATGGAAGGCCAAATGTCACACTGAAATTCAAACCTATAAGTTGCATATCTCACCTGCTATCAACAATATATAGGACAGGAGAGTACTGTACAGGGCCAAATACGAAGATGGAGTCAATAATAGACTGGGGGATTGCTGGGTTCTGAAGGAAGAGGTACACTGTTACTGCATCATGGTGTAGTGTTTTTAAAGTTATAACATCTGATCTTTCCTGGAATTAAGCAGGGTTGTTGTAGTCCTGATGCCTACAGAGACGTTGCTGTAGATCCTGGATACACAGAATGAGGCAGAATACCTGTTGCCTTGCTTTTTTTCCCTTCTTTGCACTTCTTTCACTCTTGTTTGATAGTGTCCTGGCTGCAGGTGCTTTGAAGAGCCACCGGACATGCAGAGCATGTCAGCCAAGCAGGAATGGTTGCCAATCGTGAAAGCTTTGTATATGATGCATCTGTTTTTGGAGATGGTGCAGGCCGGCAAACAGAGCCAGAGGAGTTCCATTAGGGTGGGGGGTTGGCTTTATTTCTTCAGGCCTTTGTTGAGGGGTTCTGCAATATGTAGGGTGCTCTATAGTGGGTAGCATTACATTCACTCAGCCGTCTTATACCAAAAAAGTTGAATATTCTGGTTTGTGGAAGATATGGGAGCTATGTGTTCTACTCAGGATAGTGGTTTAAACAAAAGTGTTGGATGCAGAATGAGGCTCTGTTGATTCCCAAGCCCTAACTCAAAACCTATGTGACCTGAACAGGCCGAGTTGTGTCTCGTTCCTTAGGTAACCAATTCACTCACAGACTGAAGAGATGCAGACTGAGTTCATCACTTGCTATATTATTTAGATCAATGCACCGGTACTACCTGACAATTTTGGAAAAGGGTGGCAGTTCTTTCTGACAAGCTATAAGTATGTTATGTTAAGTGGTGTTCTGAGCTGGCATGGTCGGACTAAGAAAAATAAGTGGAGATCTGCTGGGATGGGATTTGTTACTATAATTCCATATTAGAGGGTCACCGTGAGATGTAAAGAAGTACTCATGCTGTGCAGTTATGTGGGATATGCAGTGGTGGACTAGACTAAAGTCCTCCGATGGACCAGCAGCATGTGGCTGATCACTTTAGTTGTTCCATGCCTACTAATTTAGGGATGGCTGGTTTATTGGCTGGCATAATATTGGTGATGGGCAAGCTGCGAAACAGATATGTCTTATGTGAGTGCATGAGGGGCAATTCACAGTTGACTGCGGATCGCTGAGCGTGTTGTTATTAGTGTGGGTCAGAAAATATATATGTGAATTGACAGAACGACATAATACTCAGGCGAACCACAGGCCAGCCCTTCATAGCTAACTTACATATTGAAAGTAGTTTGCTGGCTGGGTGGTTCCCTATTTCTCTAGTTCTCAGTTGTAAGCTGCAGATTGAACTTAAAGGTGTTATTGCCTTACGGGTTCTATCACAGAGATGTGGGATATTTTAATTATATTCGAACAACCATGTTTTCTACATTTTTCTGCAGTGTATTTGCTCCTGGGTGCTTGCAATATTGGCTGGTAGCTACTTACAGAGCTTGACAGCTTATCATATTTGTAATTGGCTTGTGTCATTGTCTTTTGGAAACTGTAGCTTTTCATTGGTCAGTAGGCTTAGTCCCTCCTTAGTACCGCCTTGTTTCATTTTGTAGCCTCATTTTGTAACCTCCTATGAGGATACCCCCTGTTACATGTGTTGTCTTTAATTACAGTCTCCGAGCACTATTTACATAAATGGCTTTTGGCTTTCTCAGGGAGGACACGCTCTCAAGGAACGCTTACAAGTATGAGCCGACTGTAGCAGAGCTTCAAGGCCATACCTGAAAACAGTATGCCTCGCAGAGCAGCACATGCACTGCCCAGGCTCGACCTAAAAATGGGAGGTCTCTCCAAGGGGCAAGGCCCATGTAATTAAGGGCATGGCTTAAAAACGCCTAAGCTAAACAAGCATTTACAATGCAATGGTCTCGGCATCATTAAAGGAAGAGCTATTGGCATTGCTCATGACATTTCTTTTTTTTTCTTTAAATCATAAACAAATGACATTGTCATTTACATTGCCAATACACACCGCTCTGCACCTGCACTTACTGCTCTGCACACTCACTCTGCATTCTGCGCTCACTCCTCTGCGCTCGCAACTCTGCGCTCGCAACTCTGCGCTCGCAACTCTGCGCTCGCAACTCTGCGCTCGCAACTCTGCGCTCGCAACTCTGCGCTCTGCGCTCACAACTCTGCATTCTGCGCTCACAACTCTGCACTCTGCGCTCACAACTCTGCGCTCACAACTCTGCACTCTGCGCTCACAACTCTGCGCTCGCAACTCTGCACTCTGCGCTCGCAACTCTGCACTCTGCGCTCGCAACTCTGCACTCTGCGCTCGCAACTCTGCACTCTGCGCTCACAACTCTGCGCTCACAACTCTGCGCTCACAACTCTGCGCTCACAACTCTGCGCTCACAACTCTGCGCTCACAACTCTGCGCTCACAACTCTGCGCTCACAACTCTGCGCTCACAACTCTGCGCTCACAACTCTGCGCTCACAACTCTGCGCTCACAACTCTGCGCTCACAACTCTGCGCTCACAACTCTGCGCTCACAACTCTGCGCTCACAACTCTGCGCTCACAACTCTGCGCTCACAACTCTGCACTCACAACTCTGCACTCACAACTCTGCACTCACAACTCTGCACTCTGCGCTCACAACTCTGCACTCTGCGCTCACAACTCTGCACTCTGCGCTCGCAACTCTGCACTCTGCGCTCGCAACTCTGCTCTCTGCGCTCGCAACTCTGCTCTCTGCGCTCGCAACTCTGCGCTCGCAACTCTGCACTCTGCGCTCGCAACTCTGCACTCTGCGCTCGCAACTCTGCGCTCGCAACTCTGCACTCTGCGCTCACAACTCTGCACTCTGCGCTCACAACTCTGCGCTCACAACTCTGCACTCTGCGCTCACAACTCTGCACTCTGCGCTCACAACTCTGCGCTCGCAACTCTGCGCTCGCAACTCTGCACTCTGCGCTCACAACTCTGCACTCTGCGCTCTCAACTCTGCGCTCGCAACTCTGCGCTCGCAACTCTGCGCTCGCAACTCTGCACTCTGCGCTCGCAACTCTGCACTCTGCGCTCGCAACTCTGCACTCTGCGCTCGCAACTCTGCGCTCGCAACTCTGCGCTCGCAACTCTGCGCTCGCAACTCTGCACTCTGCGCTCGCAACTCTGCGCTCGCAACTCTGCACTCGCAACTCTGCACTCGCAACTCTGCACTCGCAACTCTGCACTCGCAACTCTGCACTCGCAACTCTGCACTCGCAACTCTGCACTCGCAACTCTGCACTCGCAACTCTGCACTCGCAACTCTGCACTCTGCGCTCGCAACTCTGCACTCTGCGCTCGCAACTCTGCGCTCGCAACTCTGCACTCTGCGCTCACAACTCTGCACTCTGCGCTCACAACTCTGCGCTCACAACTCTGCACTCTGCGCTCACAACTCTGCACTCTGCGCTCGCAACTCTGCGCTCGCAACTCTGCGCTCGCAACTCTGCACTCTGCGCTCACAACTCTGCACTCTGCGCTCACAACTCTGCGCTCGCAACTCTGCGCTCGCAACTCTGCACTCGCAACTCTGCGCTCGCAACTCTGCGCTCTGCGCTCGCAACTCTGCACTCTGCGCTCGCAACTCTGCACTCTGCGCTCGCAACTCTGCACTCTGCGCTCGCAACTCTGCGCTCGCAACTCTGCACTCTGCGCTCGCAACTCTGCGCTCGCAACTCTGCACTCGCAACTCTGCACTCGCAACTCTGCACTCGCAACTCTGCACTCGCAACTCTGCACTCGCAACTCTGCACTCGCAACTCTGCACTCGCAACTCTGCGCTCTGCGCTCGCAACTCTGCACTCGCAACTCTGCACTCGCAACTCTGCACTCGCAACTCTGCACTCGCAACTCTGCACTCGCAACTCTGCACTCGCAACTCTGCACTCGCAACTCTGCACTCGCAACTCTGCGCTCGCAACTCTGCGCTCGCAACTCTGCGCTCGCAACTCTGCGCTCGCAACTCTGCGCTCGCAACTCTGCGCTCGCAACTCTGCACTCGCAACTCTGCACTCTGCGCTCGCAACTCTGCACTCTGCGCTCGCAACTCTGCACTCTGCGCTCGCAACTCTGCACTCTGCGCTCGCAACTCTGCGCTCAAAACTCTGCGCTCAAAACTCTGCACTCTGCGCTCGCAACTCTGCGCTCTGCGCTCGCAACTCTGCGCTCGCAACTCTGCGCTCGCAACTCTGCACTCGCAACTCTGCGCTCGCAACTCTGCACTCGCAACTCTGCACTCGCAACTCTGCACTCGCAACTCTGCACTCGCAACTCTGCACTCGCAACTCTGCACTCGCAACTCTGCACTCGCAACTCTGCACTCGCAACTCTGCGCTCGCAACTCTGCGCTCGCAACTCTGCACTCTGCGCTCGCAACTCTGCGCTCGCAACTCTGCACTCTGCGCTCGCAACTCTGCGCTCGCAACTCTGCACTCGCAACTCTGCACTCGCAACTCTGCACTCGCAACTCTGCGCTCGCAACTCTGCGCTCGCAACTCTGCGCTCGCAACTCTGCACTCTGCGCTCGCAACTCTGCGCTCGCAACTCTGCACTCGCAACTCTGCACTCGCAACTCTGCACTCGCAACTCTGCGCTCGCAACTCTGCGCTCGCAACTCTGCGCTCGCAACTCTGCACTCTGCGCTCACAACTCTGCACTCACAACTCTGCGCTCACAACTCTGCGCTCACAACTCTGCGCTCACAACTCTGCGCTCACAACTCTGCGCTCACAACTCTGCGCTCACAACTCTGCGCTCACAACTCTGCGCTCACAACTCTGCGCTCACAACTCTGCGCTCACAACTCTGCGCTCACAACTCTGCGCTCACAACTCTGCGCTCACAACTCTGCGCTCACAACTCTGCGCTCACAACTCTGCGCTCACAACTCTGCGCTCACAACTCTGCGCTCACAACTCTGCGCTCACAACTCTGCGCTCACAACTCTGCGCTCACAACTCTGCGCTCACAACTCTGCGCTCACAACTCTGCGCTCACAACTCTGCGCTCACAACTCTGCGCTCACAACTCTGCGCTCACAACTCTGCACTCACAACTCTGCGCTCACAACTCTGCACTCACAACTCTGCACTCTCTGCACTCACAACTCTGCACTCTCTGCACTCACTACTCTGCACTCTCTGCACTCACTACTCTGCACTCTCTGCACTCACTACTCTGCACTCTCTGCACTCACTACTCTGCACTCTCTGCACTCACTACTCTGCACTCTCTGCACTCACTACTCTGCACTCTCTGCACTCACTACTCTGCACTCTCTGCACTCACTACTCTGCACTCACTACTCTGCACTCACTACTCTGCACTCACTACTCTGCACTCACTACTCTGCACTCACTACTCTGCACTCACTACTCTGCACTCACTACTCTGCACTCACTACTCTGCACTCACTACTCTGCACTCACTACTTTGCACTCAGCACTCACTACTCTGCACTCACTACTCTGCACTCACTACTCTGCACTCTCTGCACTCACTACTCTGCACTCACTACTCTGCACTCACTACTCTGCACTCACTACTCTGCACTCACTACTCTGCACTCACTACTCTGCACTCTGCACTCACTACTTTGCACTCTGCACTCACTACTTTGCACTCTGCACTCACTACTTTGCACTCTGCACTCACTACTTTGCACTCTGCACTCACTACTCTGCACTCACTACTCTGCACTCACTACTCTGCACTCACTACTCTGCACTCACTACTCTGCACTCACTACTCTGCACTCACTACTCTGCACTCACTACTCTGCACTCACTACTCTGCACTCTGCACTCACTACTCTGCACTCTGCACTCACTACTCTGCACTCACTACTCTGCACTCTGCACTCACTACTCTGCACTCTGCACTCACTACTCTGCACTCTGCACTCACTACTCTGCACTCTGCACTCACTACTCTGCACTCTGCACTCACTACTCTGCACTCTGCACTCACTACTCTGCACTCTCTGCACTCACTACTCTGCACTCTCTGCACTCACTACTCTGCACTCTGCACTCACTACTCTGCACTCACTACTCTGCACTCACTACTCTGCACTCACTACTTTGCACTCTGCACTCACTACTCTGCACTCACTACTCTGCACTCACTACTCTGCACTCACTACTCTGCACTCACTACTCTGCACTCACTACTCTGCACTCACTACTCTGCACTCTGCACTCACTACTCTGCACTCACTACTCTGCACTCTGCACTCACTACTCTGCACTCACTACTCTGCACTCTGCACTCACTACTCTGCACTCACTACTCTGCACTCTGCACTCACTACTCTGCACTCACTACTCTGCACTCACTACTCTGCACTCTCTGCACTCACTACTCTGCACTCTCTGCACTCACTACTCTGCACTCACTACTCTGCACTCACTACTCTGCACTCTCTGCACTCACTACTCTGCACTCACTACTCTGCACTCACTACTCTGCACTCACTACTCTGCACTCACTACTCTGCACTCACTACTCTGCACTCACTACTCTGCACTCTGCACTCACTACTCTGCACTCACTACTCTGCACTCACTACTCTGCACTCACTACTCTGCACTCTGCACTCACTACTCTGCACTCACTACTCTGCACTCACTACTCTGCACTCACTACTCTGCACTCTCTGCACTCACTACTCTGCACTCTCTGCACTCACTACTCTGCACTCACTACTCTGCACTCACTATGCACTCTCTGCACTCACTACTCTGCACTCTGCACTCACTACTCTGCACTCACTACTCTGCACTCACTACTCTGCACTCACTACTCTGCACTCACTACTCTGCACTCACTACTCTGCACTCACTACTCTGCACTCACTACTTTGCACTCTGCACTCACTACTTTGCACTCTCTGCACTCTCTGCACTCACTACTCTGCACTCACTACTCTGCACTCACTACTCTGCACTCACTACTCTGCACTCACTACTCTGCACTCAGCACTCTGCACTCACTACTCTGCACTCACTACTCTGCACTCACTACTCTGCACTCACTACTCTGCACTCACTACTCTGCACTCACTACTCTGCACTCACTACTCTGCACTCACTACTCTGCACTCACTACTCTGCACTCACTACTCTGCACTCACTACTCTGCACTCACTACTCTGCACTCACTACTCTGCACTCACTACTCTGCACTCACTACTTTGCAGTCACTACTTTGCACTCTGCACTCACTACTTTGCACTCTGCACTCACTACTCTGCACTCACTACTCTGCACTCACTACTCTGCACTCACTACTCTGCACTCACTACTCTGCACTCACTACTCTGCACTCACTACTCTGCACTCACTACTCTGCACTCACTACTCTGCACTCACTACTCTACACACTCACTACTCTACACACTCACTACTCTACACACTCACTACTCTGCACTCACTACTCTGCACTCACTACTCTGCACTCACTACTCTGCACTCACTACCCTGCACTCACTACTCTACACACTCACTACTCTACACACTCACTACTCTACACACTCACTACTCTACACACTCACTACTCTACACACTCACTACTCTGCACACTCACTACTCTGCACTCACTACTCTGCACTCACTACTCTGCACTCTGCACACTCACTCTGCACTCACTACTTCACACTCTGCGCACTCTGCACTCACACTCACCTTCTGCCTCACAGAGGGATGAAGTGAGCGCCGTTCTACTGGGCAGACCTGGGGTTGGGCGGGAGGGTCACCAGGGGCGCGCGCGGCTTATAGAGCTATACAGATCAACACAATATTCTCCGGAGTGCCATCCATCTACCGCAGTAGCAGAAATTAGTTTGAAAGCATTGTCGAAGAATGCCAAAAAGCGCCTCATTTAGAAGCGATGAACAGAATTCAATTTTTAGAGCTCCCATGATGTGAAAACAATTTACAATGTACTGTGAACAAACTATTTACGAAGATAAAATATTAGTGAGATAGGTAGTAATCCTATGCATATTGCCAGATAAGCAGGTGCACCAATGGTCCTCTACACTGGAAAGTCATTTTGAGGATGTAAACACTTCTCAGAAGACAATCTCCTTGACTACAGCGGACCTGCAACAGTGTGCAAAATGTCATGACATTTTGTGTTTACGTACTCTGCTGTATAGATATTTATTGCCCCAATTTGTTTTTCAGTATTAGAGGATATCTTTGAAAATACAAGCCTATTATGAAAGTGGATAGAAATGATTATGATCATCGTGGCTAACACAAAGGTGCAGTGAGGAAAGGGAGTGGCAGATATCGCCACCTCATGGTAACTGAGTATAGTGGGTCCAGTGGTAGCTTGCACAGCCACTTTCTTTCACTCCGTGTCCAGACTTTGACACTGTGGAATGGGGTTCAAGTCCCAGCGTCGGCTCTCCCAGAGATTACAAAAAAACATGCTGATCGAAAGAAATAAAATTAAACAATACCGATTGGCGTGACGAGGATAAATCCATGTGCAGTGCACTGCCCCCTTGCCTTGTAGACACCGCAGCCCAAGAAAACATGATTGACGGAGCAAAACGGTGGTCTAATTGTCCATAGCCAAAGTATATAACAAGCTGAGGATCAACGGGCATGAAAACAGAGTGGTGGGCGCGCACGTGACGCAGCGTGGGCGTGCACATCAGCTGAAGGATCGCCGGAGAAGACACGAGTCTGCCTGCTGCCATGACTGACCAACTGCAGAGGGAAAGAGCCCGGTGAGTGTGGGTAGAGGGGGGGCGGCAGAGAGGGAGTGGGCAGAGAGAGATGGGGTGTGTGTGTGCGTGCGTGTGTGCGTGTGTCTGTTTCTGTGTGTGTCTGTGTGTGCACGGCCATGCCTGCCTGTGTGTGTGCGCGTTCACGGACCCTGGTCGGCGTGTTCACAGCTCAAGGTCCCTTCAGAGCGAACTCCATAACAATAGGTCTCGATGCCGAGACCTAAAAAACTGTGCTTAGCCTTGATTCCCGCCCCACTTGAATTTTGCTGCTTCTGTCATTGAATCCAGCTATATAATACCAGTAAATAATACACCTACAAGCCAGAAATATTGGCTTTGTCAAGGGTTGTTAGTTCCCTAAGATAAATAAGCATCAACTATAGATTCATTGTATAGAACATTGAAAATGCTTCAGTTTTGAAAGGAGACGACTGAAAGAACTAGATCAAGTCTCTCTGAAGTTACCTCAATTGTAGGTAAGGGTGGTATTTCTGAAGAGTTCAGATTTTTTTTCACCCTGAGGGTGAGAGCAAAGATTGAGAGCACGATAGGGACCTGCTTTTCAGAACTTCCGGTAGGACCCGGTCCACTTAAAGCCCTGGCTTGCACAATTAACAAAAGATGCCTGTGCACCTAGAGAATAGGTTGCAGGGGCGTAGCTTTGTCAGTAAGATGGGGGCAGCTTCATATTTTCCAACAATTGCTCTGGCTAATGTTAAAATACATTATACACCAGCTGGGTGCATGAAATGTGTTAAAGAGCAATGGAAAGGGAGACAATGCGGATTGATAACATTTCTAAGTAAGAGAAAACACATTATTTTGTAAAATAACTAGCATTGTTGAAGACTCAAAACAGAAGGAAAGTGTGTGTGTGTTTTTGTTTGTATGTAGGTAAACGTTCCTGTTGAAATCCGACAGACTCCTCACTATACTCGACGGAAAGCACCTGTAATCAACTATTTAGGAGAACATACATTTATTAGGGTTTATTAGGTGGGTGCAACACCCCAAACACTCCCCCTCACGCACACCCTACCGCCCCCCACCACTCAATAAGCTATGCCCCTGATTGTTTGTCTGGAAGGCTTAATATCTAGGCTAGCTAGATTCTAAGCACTCTAATTTTCCGAACAGATCAAACTGCAGCAATGGATGGGAGGCAATGGATGTGTCCAAGATCACACGTCGCTCAACTGAGGAACACAGTAGTGAAATAAAGGATTTAAACAGATGATCATTTATCACACGACACTAACTGCCCCTTCACAGCGTACACTATATATTGTACATGTATACAGCAGGAGGGATGTACATCTAATTAGGGGAGGGGCGGAGCTGCTCGTCATGGCTCCTGCATCTGAGACTGCAGCAGCAGTTCTCGCCAGATCGTCCTTGTATTTAATGGGATATAGCAAGAACAGCTTCGAAAGTTTGACTCTAGTAGTCACCTTTCACTCTGTTTATCAACCAAGCCTTGGTCACCTGCTTAGTAAGCAGGAACAGCTGTCGGATTTAGCGCAACTTGGATTAACCGAAACAACAACAATGTCAAGGTTTACATGTCAGAGTTATATAAACAAAAGAACAGCTGTGGAACATTTTATTCTTACGATTAAAACAAACGTTTGTTCCTTTATCATATAGTTCAATGCAAGAATACATATATTAATGTTACTGATATGGAAAGGATGAAAGGCTGTGCCAGACTTTGGGATACAAGTCCGTGACACGTGACCTATACACATGACTGCGGCGGGAGTTGAATGTACAGAACTCTCCCGCCAGCCCAAACGTCACATATGGAGGTAGCAGAAGCCAGCAAACTTTACTCTGCTGCGACATGACTTCCTCTTCCGCTCAGACCCCGCGGGAGCTCAGGTAGCCCGAGGCTTACAGCCACACACGCACTCACGTTCTTACCTGCTGGCTGCTGTGTGCTTCTCCGGTGATGGGCGGATCACCTTCCTGTCTCTCTCCCTGCAGACTGGCGATAGCTGGCGCGCGGGGCTGGGTTTTGTGTGTGTGCAGACGGGGAGGGGCCCCAGTGAATACCAGAAGCAGACCGGATTTTGCACACAGCCCAGCGGCAGGCTGACACCGCCTTCACCACTTAACCCCCACACAGAAGGATGCATTTTCCTTATAAAGGCGTCAGTGCGGCAGCCAGGCAGGTTTCTGTGCGTAAGTCAATTCTTATTTAGGAGGGAAACTGTTTTTAGGCCCCAGCTTGTATCAATCGGTACAATTCAAATGAAAAGACTGCCAGCAAAAACCAAATGCATCTATGTTTTATTTTATTTTATTTATTTAATGCGATTTTATATAGCGCGAACATTACCCGAAGGTGTCAGAGCGCTTTACAAAAGAACCAGTTGTGATACATACGGATTTAGGATTACATGAGTTACATAGTTACATAAAAGATACAAACAGAAAAAATTGCAAATGTACAAGTTGTAAAGTCACATAAGGAAGAGATACAAACAGAGAAAATTGGAAATGTGCAAGTTGTAAAGTCACTCAAGGAAGAGATACAAATGGATAAACTCTAAGAATCTCATAGGGATGGCAGTCTACTACATATACTAGTGGTCTGCTTGTGGCCGTGCACACTGCCCAAGGGCCCCCATATAGATCGCCCCCTCCCCCCCCCTTGCAGGGGTTATTGTTACGCCCATGCTTGTGAATAAGTGAGCCAGTGGGAGTGGGTGTTATTTTATTAGATCCTGCGGTTTAAGTATTGTGGCCAGTACCCTTACCATAGTTGATATGCATTATATTATGCCTCATTTATTCCACAAGGGGCTAGGGTTAGATGGGGGAGGTGAGAGGGAGAGTGGATTCATTGGAGGCTGGTTTTAAAAGGCTAGGGCTGCTAATGGTGCCCCTTTCACAAACATATCAAAAGGGCCACCCGTAAATAGAAACAAACATCAGAAATGTAATAGGTCTCGAATATTTTTGAGTTAGAGCTTTTGGTGTTGTAAATGGCAACGTCTTTTACCCTTGTGTTATGGAGTGGATGTATGTGGTTTGAGTGGAATAATGTGGGTTGGATTTGAATTGTTAGTTGTGTAATTGTGTAGCGTGGAATTGTGTGGAGAGGATTTGTTTAGTGTAAATGTGTGGCATTGTGTGCAGTGGAATTATGTGTATAGTAATTATGTGATGTTGAGTGCCGTGATGTAGAGTAAAGTTGTGTAGAGTATAGTGGCATAGAGTGGCACTGCTTATATTGCAGTGGAACAGACTGCAGTGGAGTAGAGTGGAGTGGCAGAGATTGTGAAAGAGTGGATTAGAGTGGTGTAGTATAGAGTGTAGTGGCGTACAGTAGAATATCTTAGAGCTGAGTGAAGTGGTATAGAGTGGAATGGTAAAGAGTAGAGTGGATTGGCGTAGAATGCAGTGCTTTAGAGTGCAGTTTTGTGGAGTAGAATCAAAGCTGTCAAGGTTTTGGATTGCTTTGTGTGACATTTTCATAATTTCAGTGTGATTATGAGTGACATTTCAGTGACTATGAGTGACACTATCTCTATCTCCACGGGCCAGAGTCACCCGACCCTCACCAGCGCGGCCCATTCTATTGCTGCCATGGTTTCAGTACACACTTGAATGACATATCTATGTTTTCAAGTCACCTATGAGTGATATTCACGTCTCATGTGTGACACCTTCAGTGGCACTTTGTAACTGGCGGTGGATTATGGTACAAAAAGAAAAAACTTGTTTTAAGGAATGCATTGTAGTACCTAGATTAAATAAACCACTCACACCTGACATGGGGTACTTTGAGATTTGTAAAGTAGCCCTGCGCCCGTTCCTACTGTACCATACCTTCATGTAATATTTTTTTGTAGCGTTAAATAAAATGCAGCTGATAGTCTATGCCAAATAACTTTTTTATCTTAGTGTCGGCATGCACATATGAGTGTAGTGGCATAGTGTGTATTGGTATGGAGTGTGGTGGCATAAAGAGGGGAAGAGTGGAATGGTTCAGAGTAGAGTGCAGTGTTATAGCGTGTAGTGGTGAAGAGTAGAGTGGCGTAGAGTTTAGTGGTGTTGAGTAGAGTGGCTTAGAGAGCTGGGACAGCTGTACTGTCTGGTAGAGTTTTACATAAAAAAGGGTAGAGATACAGATGTGTATAAAAAAAAAGAGATGGGGACCAGGTGGACACAAACAGGCAAGGAGATGCCAACACGAATAAGTGCCGACGCACAGGCACCACAGCACTCAGTTCAGGCAACAAGGCACTAAGTAGAGCCAACAAGGCACTTGCAAATTGTGGTCATTGGGACGAGGAGAAGTGAACACGAAAAGAAAATATATATGATAAAAAAATAACAAGGGCTATGTGAACCAAGAGGGATACATGAGCAACAGGAGGACTAGCAACAGCCTTATATGCAAAAAAGGAATAGGGACATGCAAATAATCAACAGGGGGACATGAAAATAAGCAACAATTGGACATGCAGATAATCAACAGAGGGGCAGGCTTACAAGCAAAATGACCACTAACTTCTGTCCGAGGGCAGTAAATGGCCAAAGGGTAGTAACAGATGAGACTTCTTTGATGGCCAGTAGTGTGTAAGTGTGTGTTTTAAGATAAAAAATGGCTGTGGTTTTGAGTTACAGAGCTGGTGGTGGATGTAATATGCAGCAGAAATGGGTGATGTTGTGAATTGCAGATTAGGTGAATGGAAGACAGAGAACCAGAGTTCCATCAAGAGGTCGCTACTAGAAGTAAAGAAAGACAGGGTAGTATATAGGTAGATCTTATTTGGCAATACATGCATTTGGAACTAGACTAAAAGTCGGTGAGTGCACAGCACAGTGAGATCTACAGCTGCAAACAACAAGGAGGTAGGCAGGCCATGTGTTGCTGCTTCAGTTCTGTATTTCATGCATTCGGATATCTCTGCCTCCAAAGTTTTCTAATTACCCACATCATTTCACCGGCCACCCGGCCACACATTCCAGCTTCACCTCTCAAATCCCCCTCTATGGCTCCTTTTCCCGTCTACCCCCTCTCACCTGCACAGTATCTGCCATTTTGGCCAATTCATGCTCCTCTCTTGATCCCTCACTCTGCGCACGCCACCCCCTCTCAACTCTTTGCACAATGTGCATGCACTCTGGCAAGTATCCACCATACGCTCACAGAACAGCCTTGAGAAGCAGGAAGGTACTCCTTTTGCTTAGCGCACAATGCTTCTTGGAATAGAGACAACGCTATGATGATTTCATGTGTAGAGAAAGCAGGAGTGTGATATTTAGCACTGCAGCTTTAATAGAATCTTAAGTATTCAAGGAGCCCATGTTGTTAATGTGAAAGCAGGCAACCATGCCGTTAATGTGAAAGCGGGTACCCGTGTTGTTAATCTCAAAGTTGGTGCTGTGCTCAAACCTATAGAGTGGTGCCCCAGGGGCGGGACGTGGATGAGGGGCGTTAACCCTTTCACTGCGGGGTTAATTTCCCCGCGGTGCGGGGGGCAGGGGGGCCGCGCACGGCGCCGCTGTGCTCATGACGAGCCCAGGCTCGTCATGCAGCACGGTGCTCGTGTGCTCATGACGAGCCTGGGCTCGTCATGAACCCGCCCGCGCAATGGAACGCTCAGCACAGCGGGGGAATTAGCCCCGCGTGTGAGCGTTCTACGGCTCATGACGAGCCCAGGCTCGTCATGAGCACACGAGCACCATGCTGCATGACGAGCCTGGGCTCGTCATCAGCACTGAAGGGGTTAAGCAGCGGGTGCCACTGTTTACATGTGTTAATTGATTTCCACGAGCCACGCATAGCAAAAGAAATACACATCTGTCATTCTCGAACCGGAAGACTGCCTCACAAGTCCTCATGGGAGGTTACAAAAGGAGTAAAGGCGGTACTAAGGAGGGACTACTAAGCCTATTCACAAATTAAAAGCAACCTTTTAGAAAGGACAATAACAGGAGTCAATTGAAAAGGTGAGTGGAAAATGGGCACAGCTTCAAGTCCACACTTACATACAGCATGTCTCAAAGAGATAGCGCAAGAACTGCCTAGGCGAGATCTAAAAAAAGACTGATAGTTTATTTTATGATATTAGACAAAAGAGAGAGGTGGCTCACTCGTTCCCAGGGGGCTGGACCTCTTCGAATGAAAGCAAGAAGGGTTCCACCTGGACTCAAATGTACAGATATATATTCACAACAACTATATTTTACACATCGCACCTTTTTCAAAATTAAACATTCATTCTTCCCTCATTCAAATGCCCCTCTGAGGTTTCACCAATTGTGCCATGAATCTAAGACCAAACTGAAGAGTAGTGCTAATATATATTTATTTTATAAAAAAATATAAAAAATGTACTTGCTTCTGTGCAGATATTAAAAAGCTCCTTCATAATTTTTCTTGGAGGATACTATTAAAATTTAAAACATACAGTGTGTATACAAAAAACATTAATTGAAAACATTTGTAATTAAAACACGAGACCCTATGACCTCAGCAACACGATCATAAAATAATGTTTTGGTACAAATGTGAATCAAATCAAATGTGTAATATAAGGATAATTTCGGTAAAAAGTATATTGTCTTTTATCCTGAAATCCGTTAATGTTTGGATTCGTTAAAAAGTGCTTCAACACGTTTCGGTGGTGTCATAACTCTTTACCCAACCACCTTCTTCAGGACTAGCAATTATAGACAAAGGGTCAATTTTCCATTTTTGCGACAAGTTAATCGTCAAATTGGAGGGATGATTGCCTCCTAATGTGTATTTTGTTTACTTTGATGGGTGTTTTCGACTAGGTGGTCCACTTTCTATATCTTCTCATTATTGGAGGGGGCACTTACAGCTTACACTGGTTCCGAAGCTGATTACGCTGCTCAAATTAAAAAACCTTCCTCTCCTACACGTCTCGTGGAGTTCTTTGCTTGTACCATAAGGGATAATGCCCTTGATTCAGGTATAGTTCTTTAAATAAGTTTTTCCTTCTGATGAGGCTCAACCACCCAAAGACTTCTGACACGTCCTTATCTGGGGATACACCGGAATTCCTCAATTGTAAGTTCCCTGGTGTTATCTCATCACGCCTGTGTACCGTTTGCTGGCGTCCTGTATATGTTTATTTTATGTACTTGGTGAGGTTCCCAAGGGAACTTTCCTAAGTCTCTCAGTGGGTCCATTTGCCTGTAAGATAAAAATGTCACTCACATTTCTTGGCGTGCTTCGTCATAGGATGATTTATCTCACCCAGCAACAATTATTTGTAGTTCGGACTCAACCAGGGTATAGGAGCTTTTGATTTCATACTTTGGGATTAGATCTGCTCTTGCATTCAGATTATTAGAATTGTCTAGTGTCTACCTCAGAAATTAATTTGTTTGGGGTAACTGACTATATTAAAAATTTTAATTGAACTGTGGATGTTCCTGAATTTGATTGTTTCCCTGTAACCATACATTAGTGATGATTGGTGTTGTAGTAAATTGTTGTATCTTTTAAAAGAAAAGGTACATTCTGAGAGACTCTTGAGAATCACTTAGTACAAAAAGTAAAATACCAATCTCTTTTCTTGGTTGCAAGGGAGTAGGCAAAACATTTAAATACCTCCCTCTTTGAACAAAACCTCTGATGGCACAAAACAAGCGAAACAAACAAGCCTAACTCTCTCTAGAGGATCTCCCTAGTCTCTTTAAGCCAAGCATTTATCAGTTCATCCATGAACCCTACCATCCACCTTCTGATATCCACTATTTTACCTTTACATTCTGACCTCCATTAATTATTTCATTCATCACTCAATCTTTCCTTGTTCAATCCATCCATCCACTGTACCATTCATCCATTCAATCTCTCTGCCATCCACAGGTGTTTCTATCCATCTGTCCACCCATTGCCAACCACCCACCAAACCAGCCATCAAACCTTCTATCAGTCAATCCTACCATCCATTCATTCATCCACTCAACAATCATCCTGCCATCCATCCATTATTCCAGCCATCCACGATCCATCCAGAGGTCCATCTATCCATCCATCCCCTCTGCCATCCATTCATCCAGAGAATAGAGACGGAGAAAGACATATGATGGATGGCCAGAGACAGATTGACAGAACAAGGGGAGGAGGGGAGTGTGGCAGCTTTAAGCATGTTTAGCCGGGGCTGCTTTTCATTCCCATTCTGCCTCCATTTTGCTGTCTGTATTGGCAGCACGTTTTTGTGAGTCATCACTTGCACAGTGCAGTAATATGTGCCATTCACACGTCTCCTGTAAAGATTGTACATGATGTGAATGTAAAGGAAGCTTACTTTGATAAGAATAGTACTCCAGTTTATTCAAACGCTTTCAGCCATTTAGCGCATAGAAAATAGAAGGATGTTCATCGTTTATCAGGTAAAACAACATAGTAAGGGAAGGACTTGTTCCTCAGTGTAGCTAAAAGTACAGGGGATTGCAGACAGTGCGAACCAGGATAAAAGGGTCATGAACAAAGAACACTATATTGCACAACTTGGGGAACCAGGTACAAGGATTAAGACTGGAAAATTCAATTAATGTGCCACAACCTTATGGTGCTTGAGAGAGATAGAAGAAGTACAATCAATCTTGCCAGAAACATGGAAACGGACAGACAAAATCAGTTTCATGATCCCTGGAAGGTATTCATGAACCAATGGTAGCAGAGCGCGGTCCGGAACGCCTCCACTTTAACAGCTGTCACGGGGGTGGTGTTTTTTCTTGCCATCTTCTGCCCGGATATCTGCTGACAATCACGACGCTACTGTCACCAGCATGTCAGCAGTGTTGTAATTAGTGTGAGCACCCTGGTAAGGTGCATAGACAGGGACTGGGAGCCTGTGCATATTCTCCACTCAGACTCTGCAATATACCTGGGAGAGGAACATGCAACATGTTAAGTGTGCATGACTGCTTGGCCATCCCAAGAGGGCTGGCTAAAACGTAATGCGCACTTAGAAAGTGCTCACCACTACTCCCCCTGTTGTGTGGGCAGCCTAGCCCCACCCTGCCAGCACCTAAAGTCAGGATGGGAAAATAAATTGATAATTTCATGGTGTGATTATAATCTTATTTTTCCTGTGGGGCGATGCTCCTCCGCATTAGCCGAGGTGCCGTCCCTGGAATGGTGAAAGATGGAATGATAGATGAAAGAATAAATGGGAAGGTGAAATGGTGGATAACAGCAGGTGGATGGATGGATGAAATTATGAATGAATGCATGGATGGAAGAGACAAAGGAGCTATTCCAGGGAGGGTTGGGCTTACTTGCTTCGCTTGCTTAATGCCATCAGAGCTTTGACTCAAAGAGGGGGATATTTACATTTTCTAGTTTCTCCCTTGAGTAGTAGAAATATAACTGCCTAGTCTGAGTTATGTAAAGTTAAGTGCCGCCATCATAATACGTGGTCCATAAAGTTCATTTTGCACTCTTTCCAAATAAAACACACTCACAGGTTGTCCATGTGCCATACTTATAGTTCATTAACACACAAAAGTGTGACTCAGTGCCTGTTTAACACAAGGAAACATATTTTGAGTCACACTTTTGTCAATATCACATGCCATAGTGACTTCATCACATATGCACTTGTGAGACAATTCCTCTGGGTCCATTCCAGATGTGGGTCCCTTGCTCGCTGTGCCACTGGATTCAAGCTATCCTGGCAGATGAGGGATGAAACCTTGAAACCAATCCCAGGATGCTTGTTTCCAGCCTGGCAGTTCGGGCTGGACTGTTCCCATAAAGAGCAGGGTCAAGACTGATTTGCATATGGCTGGGTTTGACCTGGGGTGGCATAGTGAGCAAAAGAACAATGGATTCAACCCACATCTCTTGACTGAGTGTGAGAGGTTGAAAAGGTTCAGCACTCCGTACATCCTCTTCTTGTCTTTGCTATGTTCACCCCAAGTGGCTAATGGTATGCCCAGATGGGGGTCCCTTGCTTACTGTGCCACAGGATTCTAGTTACTGGCTGATGAAGAGTGAAACCCGAAACCAGTCCCAGGAGGCTTGTTTCCAGTCCAGGGACAACCTAGCCTGGCAGTGCGGACTGTTACCATGAGAAGCACGTTCAAGACTGATTTGCATATGGCTGGGTTTGACCTGGGTTGGCATAGTGAGCAAAAGAACAATGGATTCAACCCAGATCTCTTGACTAGTGGTGAGAGGATGACAAGTTTCAGCATTTCATCCATCATCTTTTTGAGTTTGTTATATTAGCACCAAGTGACTCAGAATTGTCTTACCTCCTCTGTGGGTTTATCAGTAAATGGTGATGAAAAATTTGCCCTGCAAACAAATTTGCTAATAATATCCCATGATACTGCTCTCAGGCCCGCCTAAAACTCAGGCTGCTACCAATGATCTACATCTTATAAAGTAGGTGTGAGGGAATGGCTGATTATCAGCATTTTTTAGGCAAAGAGATCCATCTGGCATTAGAACATTGGAATGTTGAGAGCTCCATTGTAAACAATGGAGATCTCTTGGCTTCTAAAGGCACAGCTGTTGCTGTGAACAAAGGCCTCATGGAGCCCAAGGGCATGGAAATCCCCTCTGGCTCGTGAGGCCTTTGTTTTATTTGTTAGAACATTCTGCCCTCTAGTGGTGGAATGTTCTAATACAGTTTAATGTACAAAATGTAGCAGTGGGTCACACAAACAAAATGAACTAACTACGTGTCTGAAAGCAAAGGCTGGACAGTACAGATAAGCATTAAACCTATATTGTGTCTAAATAATAAGAGAAATTAGTACTCTTTCTTCGTGAGAAAAATATACCCATCAGTTGTCGATCGATACCGCCCTGTTCATCATCTGGGATCCTTCACACCAAGAAGGTAAGAGTTGTTTTTCTACCCACTGGGGATAGGAAAGATGTAGACAACCTATCTAACCAAAAAGGCCCAGTGTGAACTATGATGTACCTGGGTGTAAAGTGACAACTGTAGAGCAGTGCAAAGAATATAGTGAAGTGAGGAAGTGCTAAATGTGACTAAAATTGGATAGTGAAGAGGGAAAAGACCACTTTAATGAAGCACCTCTTTACTCTCAAATTAATAAAAAGAAGCGACAAAACAGCAGTTTTAACAAATAACTACTACTTGGTTTGTGAGGTCGACATGCTTCTGCAGACTACGTGGATCGCAAAAGGTATCCTGCTGCTTCATCAGGACCATTATCGCTACTGCTCAAAGTGCTTGTGAAGAAATAAAACAGATTTTATCACCTGGGTATTGTGTATATCATCATTCTCCTCGCTTTTTGAAGTCCCCAGATTTAACAAGGACAGGAAACACACAGACAGACACATAGAAAGACAAACAACCAAAAATTAATATAAAATTTGGTTAGAATTCACGCAGTAATCCAACATAAGAGCAACTCTTTAGTACTCTAGTGCATGTAGAAATTGCACAAATACTCTCTGGTAGGTAGAGTATTAGCTCTCACTTACCTTAATGGTAGGAGAGAAAAACTCCACCTCACCTGGCCACAACGCAGGTAATTGGAGCACCGCTCTAGAGGGCAAGAGTATCATGAAAAGGGATTAATATGATAAACCAGTAACACTTATTGTCACAACACTGTTCATTGCACTAAAACTGCGAGGCAAATGATGTCAAACTTGGATAATAAAATATTTGGTCTTAATCATATTGCACCAGGTTTCTTCGGCATACAGAAGGAATTGTTTTAAGCAGTTTAGACTGTTCAGAGGAGAAGCCCGTTGCCTCTTTATCACACGTTATACTCCTTATTTGATGTAACATTTAAATGGGATACTACTCGTGCGAGGAGCTTTTCTGTTTTGTAATATGGTTAGTCTGTAACCGAAAATTACGAGCAACTATAAAGTATCTTATCTTTATTGCGTTGCAACTGGTTGTTTTGGCATAGAGAGGGGCTATGTAAAGTTGTTTTTACCGTTCACAGAAAGAGCCCGTTGCCTCTCTAACACGCGTTATACTTTTTGTTTGTTGTCACTCCAAGTCGGAGCTTTACTATCCGGTTAACAGGGAGCTACAAACAACTGTGTATCAAGCGCCCCTTCGAAGTTAGTTAAAAATTGAAGGCTTTGGAGAGCACTCATATCTCATCTACAGCGCGGGCTTACCTTGCAGTCGGTACTCCTGCGTCCTTCTGGGCTGTCTCGGGGAGGTACCGACCCGGAGCAAACCATGAGCATATATCCACATTCATGCGCTGCGTGGTTGACGTAGCATACGTCATTTTTCTGCGCGCAACAAGTGTTTGATGGGAAATGAAGTCCTTGTCTCATTAGGAGACCCGTTCTCGGCTATATCTTTAATAAAGTTTCTTTTGAAAAAAGTATCTAGGAATTGAGACCAAATCCCGGCCATACTTATGATAAAGTTTATTTTTAAGCAGTATGGTATATTCTAACAAACAAAACAAACATCCCAAATGGGGAAAGAGAGTTTGGAAGTTTTCTTTTAGTTATCACTATTATCAGGGTTGCATGTCCCTCGTATATCCGCACATTCTCCTTACGTTAAACCCATAAAATTCCAATTGTATATTTCATCGTCACACATTAGCATTTATCATAGTGTGTCTATATAATATTTTAGATGGAAGAAACTTAAGGGCAACAGGATTACAGTTTTGCAGTCTACCTTTAGTTGTCACAGTTGGTATTAGATCAAGTGATACACTTTAGAGGCAAAGAAGGTCATGTCGTGTTTCAGTGTGTTCGGTGCCAATATCATATGTGCAGGTCCTGCCATCTGACAACGAACGCTCACCTACATACACTTGTTTTTTTGGGGCCCAAATGTAGCTATAATTAGAGATGAACCATTAATTTTCCAGAATGACCTTGTGTTTAAAAAAGAGTGGTCATTGATCTCTTGGCACTGCTCAAGAGACTGGTTAGTCCTAATAGTTAAAACAGCAGCTAGGATCACCCAAGAGCTAAAAATTGAGATTAACAAAATAGAGGTACAGCTAAACACATACATATCCCCCGCAGATCTGAAAGCAAGACTGGATGAACTAAACCAGCAAATGACGGATTTTGAATTCACCTCAAAACAGAGCAAATCTAACAAATTAACTAAAGACAAGGCCAAATTCCCTCCGAAAGGTGCATATCCTTATACAAAACCTGACTATGTTCCCAAATACTCCAACAGTGATGTTGACAGCGATGTTTCGTACAATGGGTCCTCAGGCTCGAATTCCAGTAGCAACAGAGGGTCCAGACCACGAAGAGGAGGTTGGAGACAAAGGATACAGCAGTTTCCCAGACAACGTGGATGGAGAGGATACCAGGCCCAACCTCAATACCCACAATACATGGGCCCACCACAATTCACCCCCTTCCAGTATGGACCTCCATCCGGAGGACAGAATTACCAACAATGGAATCCTGATTACAATGAAGGATTCTACGGTCAACAACAACCTTTTTTAGGCCCACGCCCCGGGACACGGGGAAGGAACAGGAAAGGCAACAATGTCGCATGGGAAGACCAAGACCAAGCCAACTCCCGAACCCCCAGGAGCATGACCGGATCCCTCCCGAACCACCCATCGGCAAGCAAGAGGGGGACCTAGTGGTTAACCTTACACCTTGGCCCTTATCAGATACACAAAGAAATGTGTTGAACAAGGGACTAGGTTTTGTGCCAACACAAAAACCCGATATCTTCAAATTAAACATGTAACTACAGGACTTTACACGAAAGTTGAAATTACAAGACTTCTTTCAGGATAAACCATCAACCGCAGGAACAACAGACACAGGCTTAAGGCTAAAATCCACGTTTTCTCCTCCAGACTCCGCACTACCAATTGAACTCTTAACTTTTGAAAAGGCCATCATTACTGAAGTCAACAAATTGAAGTTATTGGACAACAACATTTTCATTAATACCAGTGGAGAAGAACAAAGAGCAATCAGAGAGTTGTCTAACAACAAAGAGTTAATTATAAAACCGGCAGACAAAGGCGGAGCCATCGTCCTACAAACTTTGGACGCATACGATATGGAATGTATGAGGTTACTGTCAGACAAACGAAACTACAGGGTCTTATTGGAGGATCCTACTGAGAAGTTACGCACCAGAATTGGAGGCATGATTGAGGAAGGGCAAGCACACGATTGGCTGAGCAAAAAGGAAGCAGATTTTCTACAACAACCCTCACCACGTGTTCCATACTTTTACTGCATCCCCAAAATCCATAAGAACATCAATAATCCACCAGGAAGACCAATTGTATCAGGGATTGGCTCCATCCTCGAGCCACTTTCAAAATTTGCTGACGCCTTTCTACGCCCTCTAGTACAGTCCACCAACACTTACCTAAAGGACACCAAGTCAGTCCTACAACTACTGGAGGATAAACCTTTTGACCCAACAAAGCAACTACTAATGGGCCTAGACGTGGAGAGTTTATACACAAGTCTACCACATGATGAAACACTCCAAATCATTGAGGAAGTTCTGTTTACCACTCCATGGAAATACCAAACACCACGTGGCTTAGTCCTCGAGTGCATCTCTCTGGCATTACAGCACAATTTCTTTCAATACAAACAGACAATTTACCTACAGAGCCATGGTACCAGTATGGGCAGCACTTTTGCTCCAAGTCTAGCCGGACTATATGTCCACCATCTAGAGCAAAACAGGATATTACATACGGACAACCCATACAGAAACCACGTTAACAACTGGAAAAGGTATATTGACGACGTCCTTATCATCTGGGACAGTGAACAAGCAACTGCCGTCGATTTCGTGAACTGGCTCAACTACCAGAATGCTTATCTGAAATTTACAAGCACTATCTCAAATCAATCCATAGTCTTCTTGGATCTCAATATCTACGCAGAAGGGGACAGACTCAAGAGTACCACCCATTTCAAACCGACGGCGAGAAATTGTCTTCTGAGGTATGATAGTTTTCATCCCAGACATTTTAGGGAGAACTTGCCGTATGGACAATTTTTGCGGTTGAGACGCAATTGCACAGAACTTACTGAATACAGATCTCAAGCTGGTGACTTGAAAAAGAAACTGATACAGAGACAATATCCTATCAGGATTATCGACAAAGCTATGAAAAGGGCTTAAAACAATCATAGGGAGGCACTCCTGGAGGACAGACAACCAAAACAAGATGAAAACAAAAGACCAATATGCGTCACAACTTACTCCACTATGTCCAATGAGGTGTCCAAAATTATAAACAAACACTGGAGGATACTAAATTGTGGTAGTCTCAACCTTGAAAAAACAACGCATGCACACCTCCGAGGCAGGAACCTCAAAGACATATTTGTCCACACCAGACCTAAACCAAATACCACGACGAGGCAAAACACAATTGGGATACAGGGACATTTCCCCTGTGGCAATTGCAGCAGTTGTCACCTCACACAGAAAAGCAGCACCTTGACATTCAGAAATGGCACCACCTGGGAACAACGACAATTCACAAATTGCAATACAAAAAATGTGGTCTATATGATTACATGGCCATGTGGTTTGGAGTATGTGGGCATGACCACGAGGCCTGTCAAAACGAGACTGGGTGAACATAAAAGCAATGTTTGCTGCAAAAAGTCCACAACTAAAATGGCGACACATTACTTGGAGAAACAACACTGTGTGAACGATTTAAAATGGACTGTAATCGAACACATGCCATCGGAATTAGGTCTATTCCAAAAGGAACAGAGATGGGTGTTCCGTCTTGGCACACACATCCAGGGTCTGAATGATGACGTCCCTTGGGGTCAACTGTCCAACTAACTAAAAAATGCCCCCTACAGAAGAATGGGTCGACAACCTCTAGTAGCTCTATATATCGATTTACCTACATTACATCACTGATAGGCTCATCACCGAGGGGGTCTATTTGTGATCGTGGGGATATATATCATGTTCTCACTATGCGCATAACTGTAGCGATGCGCAAAGCGTCCACTTTTTGACTTGTGGAGTACTGAAACATAACACTGTGCTGTGCCCGCTATGTATTGTGTTGAAGAGATCACCGCTGGCGCAAGGAGGATAGCTCGCGCTACAACAGACACTTTCCCCATAGCGCATGCGCACAACAATGAACAATCGCGCATGCGCGCTTCAGAGGGACACTACCGCACTTGCGCTGAGCCATTACGCCCATACCGGTAACAAACGATTGCCGATTCGACCGGATATACCTTATAAGGTGATAATTATCCACAAACAAGACGGATTATCCTTATTTGGGCATAAAGCACATCCGACAATTATCCCACGATCGCAAAACCAATTAGGGAATCAAAGTATAAATACCGTACGGCATGCATCCACAGTCACTACCAGCGGAGCAGCGTGTGGGGTAGCACGGAGGAAAACTCGTCCCGAGTCTGTGAGTATAGGGTACAAAAACACACCTTTTCCTCCTTCTAAAAAAGTGAGTACAATGTACTAAAACCGATTCTTTATCCATCTAGATTGCAAAAATAGCAATCAACCCCAGACGTTCTTGAGTGCTCATGAAGCAAGACAGCTTTTAACAATGAGTATGACCCAAGTGTTTTAAACAACTTTATGTGTTTTATCTATGATGTATGTTTTGTCTGTCACTTTCCTTTACATGGCTATTGCGCCAATGGTGTTCCAGGTGACTGCACCTGTATGAGCCACCCTAACTAGGGTAACCATATCCATTTTTCTTTTCTTTTTTCAGGTCATGCAAATGCATGTGTCCTGAGCCAAAAACCGCTGTAGGCACATTATAGCCTATAATCCTTTATTAAGACACTGTAAATAGTCCTGCACTTTTTGGTTATTTACACAAAAGTAATAGAGATACGTGAGTAAGGTGGGGAAGTTGTGCCCCCGTCCTGAAGAAGGAGCATATGATCCGAAACATGTCGACGCACACCTGAGGTACTGTCCATAGTCACGACAGAGAACTACCTCGCACTGCACTTCTTTTAACAGTACCAGCCCGGGGTTGTGAATAAAGTTTTTTCCTATACACCCATGAGCCAGGTACTTTTTAAACCTTCACTATATCCCACCACTCACATTAATACCCCAACCACGTACACCACATGCACCACACATAGTCAATACTATCAGTGCTCCCGCGTAGTCGTAGGTCGTAGCACGCGGCATCCCGTTAGAGGGGTGCGAAGACCCCAAGGGGCCTGTTGGTGTGTGAGGGGTATTTTACACAACACTGAGTGCCCCCACACCTCTGTGGTTGACACTTTCCCCTTTCACTGCGAGTAGGATTCCTTTTGTTTATGTAACTGTGCCTGTGGAGTAAGAATCCTACTCCTATACTCTACCTCCCTCTCCTGATTTTTTTTTTTATAATTAGAGATTCTACAGACAATGTGCACTGAGCAGTCCTTCAGTATGGTCTGGACAATTTCTGTGAGACAAATACACAACTAGTTAATAACAAAAGATATTGTTCCTATTATGCCGACATCTTTGCGTTTCTTTTATATCATCTCTAGAAATCTAAGAGACATCACAGTGCAAGCTACTTTCGTGTCCCTAATTTGTCTGAACATATGTAGCTCATTCAGCATATCATAGCGACATCCAAGGGATGTCCTCGTTCAATCCATTTTTGTCTGAGTTTAATTTATATACCCATTTCTGCTCTTTTCTAAACAGAAATTTATTGATATCTGTTAGGTGAGTGGGGATCAGTGGCTGTTCGATTACTGTCCATTTCATGTCAGTGGGTTTATGTCCTGCTTCCAAGAAGTGATTAGTCAACCTCGTCGCCTGCTTCTGACATCTGATTGAGCACTTATGTTCAGAGATGCGGATCTTAATTTTTTGCATAGTCATCCCTACATATTTTTTATTGCAGGGGCAGGTTATGAGATAGATAAGGTTCTGACTTTTACAGTTTGTAAACCGTCGCTGCTCCCAGGGACGTGCAGTACCTATATCAATACTAGTTGTTCTTGAAGTTTGTGGACAAGCCGCACAGTTGCCACAGGGGTGATGGCCTGTAACAGCTGGCATATCCCATAAAGTGCCTACTGCTCGAGAAACTTTAGCCTTTGGTCTAGTATGGACTAGTTGATCCTTCAAATTCTGTCCTCGCTTAAAAGCGAACAGAGGTGGAAGAAGCTTGTCTGTGCCCGTATTCAGGATCCCCCAGTGTTTCTTAATGATTTTCTGGATCTTATTAGACTGTGTACAATATGTATTCACACATGTGATTCGGTCTTGTTTCTCTTTCGGGGGTACCACTTCTAGCAGGCTCTCACGATTGTTATTAGAGGCTCTTTTGTTTGACCTACGGATCAACTGTTTTGGGTATTTTTTAGCAGCTAGATTGTCCTCTAGAGTTTTAGCATGGTTCAAAAAGGATGCTTTTGTTGAGCAATTGTGCTGAATTCTCAAGAATTGCCCATAAGGCAGGTCATCACGTAGAGCTTTCAGGTGACAACTATCATAGCTCAAAAGGGAATTTCTTGCCATTGGTTTACGGTACAGCTCTGACTGTAGACCAGAAGGTGTTGATGTAATCAGAAGATCCAAAAAAGCAAGCTGATTTTTATTGTATTCAATGGTGAATCTCAAAAACTGATTTTTCTCATTTAGCCAAAGGTGAAAGCTCTCAAGATCTTCAATTGTCCCTCGCCATATGACTAGCACGTCATCAATGTTACGTTTCCACAGCCATAGGCAACTGTGGTAGGGGTTAGTTACATTGAGAATGTGGTCCTGCTCAAATTTGCGTACATACAGATTAGCGAGACTAGGGGCAAAAACGCTGCCCATACTAGTCCCGCTAATCTGTATGAAGATGGACTCCTCAAATTGAAAAAAGTTTTCTGTCATTGCCAGTGTAGCTAGTGTCATAATAAAGCCAACCGGTGTAATAGAGTTGAGATTCCTTTCTGAAAGCAGAGTCTCTATCACCTCCAACGTCTCCATTTGTGGTATGGACGTATATAGTGACTCTACGTTGAAGGAAATGAGTAGATCTAGTTCCCCGTTGAACTCTATGTCAGGCAACATCCTAAGCACATCTTTTCTGTCCTTTACAAAGGTGGGCATTTCCCTCACCATAGGTTTGAGGAAGAAGTCAACAAAAGATGACAGTAGTTCTAGCAATGAACCTATGCCGGAAATTATTGAGCGTCCTGGGGGCGGACGTTGTATTGTATAAGCATGGGCTGAAAATTCGTTCCGCTCGCGGAATTTGCGGATTTCCCGCGATTTCGCGATCTGTGAATCTCGCGAAATCGCGGTAAAATCCGCGAATCAGCGGGGACGAATTTTCAGCCAAGCACTTACAGGGTTACAGCAGCAGGTGCAAAAGTTGAAGCTAATTTTTTGTAACCTTTTACAAAAAGGTTACAAAGAAATTAACGTCAATTTGGGCACCTGCTGCTGTAAGCCTGTAAGTGCTTCCTGGCGCCTCGTTGCCTACTTGCAACTATTCTCTGACCCTGCTCTGACCCTTGAAGCAGGGTCAGAGAATAGTTACAAGTAGGCAATGAGGCACCTTTCACAAAAATTAAACCTCAACAGGAAGCACTGACAGATATAAAAACAAGCATTTGCAATGCAATAGGTCTCGCATTAGGAAAGTTTGAGCTATTGGTCTTGTAAATGACAATTTTTTTTATTTATGTGTTGGTTTTGAAAATAGCTAAATTAATAGCTTTGTTATTTACAATGCCAATAGTTATAACTTTCGCAAATGTGACACCTATAGCATTTGTAATGCAACATGTTTTGTATTTACGTGACTTAGCTGTATTGATATTACAAATTGCAATGGCTTTTAATTTTTTTAAATAATTAATACTTAAATAATAGTGATTTGATTTTATAATGGCAATAGCTTAAACTTTTGTAAATAACTTTTGGGAAGATTATGTTCAATGTATTTTATTGTGACGAAAATCCAAGAACAGAAGTAAAATATTAACATCTTTTTGTGACATTTGTAATAAAGTTTGAAACATTGAGAGAACATATTTGAACCAGTTGTTGTTGAATGGTTGCGCAGATTGATGCTGGGGTGGCGCTGAGTGGTTCTGTGGTAGTGCTGAGTGGTGCTGCGGTGATGCTGAGTGTTGCTGTGGTGGTGTTGAGTGATACTGGGATGGTGCTGAGTGATGCTGGAGTGGTGCTGAGTGGTGCTGGGGTGGTGCTGAGTGATGCTGTGGTGGTGCTGAGTGGGTCTGTGGTGGTGCTGAGTGATGCTGTGGTGGTGCTGAGTGATGCTGTGGTGGCGCTGAGTGGTGCTGTGGCAGTGCTGATTGGTGCTGTGGTAGTGCTGAGTGATGCTGTGGTGGTGCTGAGTGATGCTGTGGTGGTGCTGAGTGGTGCTGTGGTGGTGCTGAGTGATAATGTGGTGGCACTGAGTGATGCTGTGGTGGCGCTGAGTGATGCTGTGGTGGCGCTGAGTGGTGCTGTGGTGGTGCTGAGTGATAATGTGGTGGTGCTGAGTGATGCTGGGGTAGCGCTGAGTGATGATGTGGTGATGCAGAGAGCAGAAAGGCACACAAAGCAGTCTAACAAAGGGCAGAAGGGCAGAAAAACAAGGGAAAAACGAGTGTAACAGAGGGCAGAAGGGCACAAAAAACCAGTCTAACGGGGCAGAAAGGTACAAAAGCAAGTCTCACAGAGGGCAGAAGGGCACAAAAAACAAGTCTAACAGAGGGCATAAGGGCAGAAAAACAAGGGAAAAATTAGTCTAACAGAGGGCAGAAGGGCACAAAAAACGAGTCTAACAGGAGGCAGAAGGGCAGAAAAACAGGGGAAAAACGAGTCTAACACAGGGCAGAAGGGCAGAAAAACCAAGGAAAACGAGTCTAACAGAGGACAGAAGGGCAGAATAACAAGGGAAAAATGAGTCTAACAGAGGGCAGAAGGGCACAAAAAACTAGTCTAACGGGGCAGAAAGGCACAAAAGCAAGTCGAACTGAGGGCAGAAGGGCACAAAAAACGAGTCTAACAGAGGACAGAAGGGCACAAAAACAAGGGAATAACCCTAAAAAAGGCTGCTGATTATAGTCGGGATAGAATTGTTGGGGACCATAAGGTCCTACTTGTTGTGGATAGAGTGGGACTCCAGATGCCCATGGATGTGGCTGCCACCACGGGGAAAAAGGTGCTTGACTATGGTGTGGATTGAATCCCATCCAGTTTCTCCTGTTGCCTCTCCCTCGGTACTTATTTTGTGAATTCCCTGAATTGGAAGAGTCAGAGTCACTCGACCGATCTTCTGAACTGGAGGTCCCATAAGTTATGGTCCGCAACAATTCTATCCCGACTATAATCAGCAGCCTTTTTAAGGGTTTGGTCGGGGGAGGACTACCTCGAGTTCAACCTAATTGTACTGGCATTTCTAACCCACATAAATCCAAACCTGACCTTCATCTAATTTATTCAACAGGCTGTCTGCCCCCCTCACCCAGTCCTGATGAAGACCCGCAATGACCGTTTAAGAGTGCTTTCCCAGGGTTGAAACGTCGACATTAAAATCCTTTGGACCAGTTAAAAAGGATTCTGCCATAAGACCAACTGATGTGGTCGCAGAACTTACTAAAAACATTGTATTACTGGCCAATTTCCCCTCCCCCTCTCTTCCACCCTATCCAAAGTCACCATTGTATATCTTAACTTTCCCGAATATCACAGAGCACTGAATGTCACCTTCTTCACATATGATGCGCCGCCATGTACTGGTTACAGCCTTGTAAAAATTGAAATTAGGGTAATTATAAATGAAAGTAATTTATAAAAGTATTTTGATTTACCCTAGATGGTTTGGGTTTACATTTCTTTTTGGTTGGATTAACTCGTTTGAAAATGAATACATTGTTGAATATTCAGAATCATTTTAAGAAATAGTACATACCCGACAGAACCAATTGTATACTTTTTATTTTTGATTCCTCTAAGCCAGCTGTCTTAAGACAGATGGGTCACAGAAGTTTATATTGCTCATGCCTGGCTGGCCATCACAAGATAACTGGCCAAAGAGATGTGCATTTTAAACTCGAGAGCACACGGCTCCCTGCTGCCACTCAACAGCAATGTCCCCGCCCCATCCTAACGCTCAGTTTGGGACGGGTCCGTTGATGTAAAATAAAATGGTAATAAATTCACTTTATTGCCATTGTATTTTTCAGCTCTGGCCTGGGGTTTTTTGTTTGTGGGGCGATGCTCCTCCACTCAAACGATGAAGCCGCCGCGGCAAATGTACAGCTTTGAGTAACATGGCTTCTGGGTCCAATTGAATTATGAAAACTGGCAAGCATGTTTAAAGCTACTGGATCCTCCAAACCATTATGAAACCACATCCATATTTGATTGTAAAACATTGGTATATTTGTCATTATGCTTAAACATTAAGAGTTTAATGCATAGGAGTATATCAGCATGATACAAACAGGATTTCGGTTTTCACAGGCTGTATAATCCTTCTGCCTACGGCTCTGCACCCTTGCTATAAGCTCTTGCCTGCGGCTGAAGCTTTAACTGGGGCTTTGGGCCTTTAACTTCCGTTATTGCTTTCGGCAGGGGGTCATATAGCTTCAGTATGCACTTTTATATGTGCATTTAATTCCGCCAGAGTGCCTATTCACTGTATACTGCTCACGTGTTATCCATGAAGGGAATATTCACAGTCAATTCTTCTCTGTCTCCAGCGCAGCCGTGCTTGGTGCAAATGACAGACTTGATCAGAGGTGCTCTCAGGAAGTCTTCCAAGGACAGACTTGTCAATTCCTAGAATCTGGCTGTGTAGTGCCATCCTTACTGGAAGTGAACCCTGGACCCACATAGATGCTCCTTTTTCAAAGAAACGTTTAGGTCCATTTCACCTGTGATGTCCATGGCAGTGCAGAGAACGTGGGGCAGCATCCACGGACGTCATGACTCATGATGATAGCTGGTCCTCATGGACCAGCTATCATCATGTGTATTTTTAAACACCTCAAAAGTTCCAGTCGAATACCTTCACAAAAACACCTGGCCATCCAGTCACACCAAAACATAGCCCATGGTAGGCAGAAACCCATCGTGGGGTGTTACATCAGACTCCCTTTCTGAAGTAGATGCTTGTCATAACCAGTTTGAGAGCCACAGGTCGCCATTTCTATTGTAATAGAAGCCCCCCTGCGGATTGGTAGATGTAAATAGCAGTCTTTATGCTTGTGTGGTCCTCAGAGAGACTGTTAACATCATGATGTGGTGAAAGCAAACCAGTCGGAGAGGTACACTGCTCTTCTGCCGCTTCTGGGTCACAGCTCCTTATTTCATCCATTCACACCTCTTCTCTAAAGCTGCTGGCTCGTAGAATGGCTATGGTACGCGGGCTGGTTAACGTCAGAGATCTACAGACCATGGTCACAGGCCCAAACAATACAACTTGGCCAAATAAGACAAGATCTCAGCTGGATATCCACTGAGAAAGGAAAGTGTTCCACTAGCCAAAGGATCGAGAGTCTGTGGAGGGCTGAAGTTGTTGCATGGCAGCTGCACGTCAGATTCCCAGGCTGCACTGGTGAATGTGGGAAAAGGTCACACCGGTGTTATCCGCTGCACCAAACACAATTTATTCAGCCAAAGAAAAACAGAAACACTGAGGACCATGGTTGCAGTGAATCACCCGTTTAATGCTTATGGAGCCAGAGAAAGTATCCACTCGATAACAGGGGGGTCTCACACACACACAGCTACTTAGTAAATAATCAGTGTCAGTTCAGTCCGGCAACACCACCAAACTGTGCCCGGTAGACACCATTTAGCCCCACTGGGGGCAGCTGGTACAGGTGTCTTACCAGCCAGGGATGCAGGGGCTCACGATATACCCTTGCAGTGCCGTTCTCTAAAAGATACTTTGCAATGAAGCAGTCAAATGTACTTTCTTGTGCAGAGTCTCTTCTCACTGGGCAGCTCCTCCTCCATGCAGCCATGTCTGGATTCTGATCTGGGCAGATTACTACTGCAGGGACACCTCCAGCTCCCCTCTCTGAGCAGCATTAGGGTTCCTCACCCAAGGCAGATCCTCACTACGAAGAACAAAACGTTACAGCTCTTTCAGGTGTTGTCCAGTCACTTCACTGGGAAGCTGAATGCCAAGAACACCAGCTCTAGATCTAAGAAACTACAATACCCAGCAAGCTTAGGTGCTGGACAACACTCTTACAGTCACACAGGTACATCGTTCGTCCTCTATATATGCCTTCAATGATCTTGTTCCTCCTCTTTCTCGCTGCTGGCAGTTAGTTAAGTCACATCACTTAATTTACCATTCTAACCACTCGTTATTGCTGCAATTTTGCATAATTGCTTAAATATTTAGACTGACTGTGTTGTCTACCTAGAGGCAATTCAAATATATCTTGCATTCGTATTTATAAGTAAACTGTGTCAATCGAAGTTCCTATTTACGTTTTCATGCTGATTGCTTTTCCTATTTGTGTTAGATTGATTTGCATTTTCTAGGCTATTAGTTTGTTACTTTCGTTAAAACACTAGCCAGATCCTTTTATATATATGTTGCGCTAGTTTATAGAAGTTTCAGTTGTGCCAATAGCAGTTACTATTTACAATTTTCATTCGGTTTTGCCTTTCACTTTGCCTTTTGATAGATGTACATCTTTAAAAGCTATTGATTTGACATTTTTATTCATTTACAGGGCGACTCCCAGGGCTCGCGACTCGGGCTTAATAATTGTTTTTGTGAGTTTCGTGGGAGCCGCCATCAAACTGAGTAGGAGCCCGTTTATCTTCCAAACCTCTGGCTCTGAAGGAAGCAAGAGTGACCCACGTGTCCTCTGTGAGCTTTTGTTTTTCTTTCCATGTGGCTGTCCCTTTAAGGTCCACCCTATCTTATTCTTGTAAACAAGCCCAATCTCTCATAGGGGCTTAGAAAATGAGATACTTTAAAAAAAGCTTTATTGTCAGTTCAAACCAATTGATGTGATGTTTTCGAAAGACTTTATTTCCTCAATAAATTCTTTCACATCTTTTCTTAGATAAGTCAAGGTAGGGAAGAGATGGATACCAATGAGGACTTTTTTCAGTATACCCTAAAACAATTTATAAATTAATTTGTGAATTCAGCTGTTGATGCTTCTATGGAGGCTATTGTTGTGGGCGTTGGTCACAGCCCAAGAGTGGTTTTAATGGCCCAGACCCAACCTGCTGGTGGCAGGAGGTATTTTTCTTCAACTTCAAAAAATAGAAGCCCAGACTCTTATGTCATCCACTTCCCTGACAAACCAAACGCAGTCAAAGATCTTTAAAATCAGGTAGAATGAGTCATTTGGATTCAGCTGGGCCTGCTGCTGAAAAGATATCTGAGGCAGTCAGAGGAAAAGATGAGGATGATGCATCCCTTGATGATGGTGGGGACATAATCGCTACTAGATCCTCCTTAGAGGAGGTATAAACAGGTACTGCTAAGAGAAATAATATTCAAATGGATAATATATATCCTGATGAGGATTTGGATGTGATTACATATACTCCAGACACAATGACAGGCAATCAGGACACCTCAAAATGTATTTTGTTAGGTCCCCACAAGAGTAAATGGAACAAGCCTACCAAATTACCAAAAGAGTCAAGAGACATTGAATCTCAAACTGATATTTTTGATGCCTCTGGAAAACTTCTGTTTGATCCATTGTTAGAGTTTCACCCTCTGTCAATGGACTAATCAACCATCCCTCACATTGAGGATCATATTCCTGGACCTCTCTGATGCCTTCTATAACATCTCTCAGCACATCCTATTCACAAGACTCCATGATGCCGGCATCCGTGACCAAGCCCTGTCATGGATCCGCTCCTTCCTCACTGGCCAAACACAGAGTCAGACTATCACCGTTCCACTCGGAATCGACAAAGATCAGCTGCGGAGTGCCTCAGGGCTCCTCCTTGCTCCCCACTCTCCAACATCTACATGGCCCGCTCGCAGCCATCATCCTTAACCACAGACTCAACATAGTCTCCCTCACCAACGAATCCACTGTCACCAAGAAGAACTTCCATGACTTGATGAAGGTTGTTGCCAATTGGATGAAGAGCAGCTGCCTCAAGCTCAACTCTGAGAAGATCGAAGTCCTCTCCATGGGCTCCACCCCCTCTGCCTGAGATGACTCCTGGTGTCAATTAGCACTTGGGACCCCCTCACACCCTGATCACGCACACAATCTCTGCATCATCTTGGACTCCTAGTTCACCATGAACTGCCAGATCAACGCCGTCTTATCCTGTTTCCACAGGCTATGCCTGCTCCGAAAGATCTTCAAGTGGCTCCCCACAGAGTCCACAAAGATTGTCAGCCACACACTCCAGCAGCAGAATCGACTATGGCTACAAACTCATCCGCATCACCCAGCAACTTCTCAAGAAACTGCAGAACATTCAGAGTCCCTCCGCTAGACTCATCCTCAACATCCCCCCGCCGCAACCAAATCACCAGCCACCCGAGAGACCTCCACTGACTCCCAGTCAACAAAGAATCACCTTCAAGCTCCTCACACTCACCTACAAAGCCTTGCACAATGTGGAAGCTGCGTACCTCAACCACTGCCTCTCATTCCACTCACCCACCAGAGACCTCCACTACGCCCATCTGGCCCTTGCCACCCACCTTTGTATCCGCATGACCACAGCCGAGGGAAGATCTTTTTCCTACCTCACAGCCAACACCATGAACACCCTGCCTCGCCATCTCAGGCAATCACTGTTACTGCCTCAATTCAGGAAGGATCTAAAGAGCTGGCTCTTCTACTCAACCACGGTGCACTCGACGGACCAGCCTTGCCTTCCGTGGTTGCCAGGTGTTCCGCTGCATCTTTCCGATGCTGTGGCTGGGACACGCAGGTCATGTTTCCCCCTACGGAGCAGCCTTGACAGTGCCGGGACGCTGCTGCCCTTACCACCGACCTTGTTTTTCTCTTTTATTTGCTGTGTTAACACGCCCTCCTGACCCCACAGCTGCCTTCCTCTTCCAGGGCTGCTGCTTGGGCGCCCGTGCTAACTTTCCCCTGACTATGACGATTTGTGAGGGATCGACGATCTCCAGCCTTCCTCCCTCCGGATCTGGTGGCTGCCCTACCTATTCAGCCCTGCTCCTGGGGTAGGTTTCCTTGTTGGCTTTTTGACCTGATTTTTGTTTGCCTACTTTCCTACCATTTTGTTACAAGGTTTTTGGGGTCCATGACCTGGATCCTCCATCTTGCGGTTTCGACAGGCTCCCAGATTGATTCACGCCGCTGGTCAGCGCCTTGTACTGCCAGATTTACCATTGCCTTAAGTCGACCCCCTTGTGAGTCACCAACACCCCTCTCTTCTTGTATGATCACGGTGAGGCACCCTTTTCGCTCCTTCTCTCGGACCCGCTCCATCTCTAATTGTGTCCCGACTCAGTGAGGGAGTCCGGCTCTGGATGTGGCTGATCACGGGAACCCTACCTGTTTGATGACTCTGACTTTTTGTTGTCCCCTGTAGTACTTTACTCAATGGCAGGTCTACCGAGACCTGATCTGCATTTAAACCCCTTTACTTTTCCCCCCCACTACCCTCTATGCTATATTGGACTTGTTTTTCTATGTTATTTAATGCCATAGTTACGGATGTAATTGTGTAACACAGTTTTTCTCTATGCTATGTTAGCCTCTAGTAACTGATGTAACTTTGTAACTCTGTTAACCTCATGTAAAGCGCTCTGATACCTCCGGGTCTAGCCAGCGCTATATAAAACTCTTCAAATAAAAAATAAAATAAATAAATTACATTCGATACAGAAGAAGGCCACCTGTAGATAAACTCATAAGGAATAGACTCAAATCAGATCGCTCTAAGTTTGTTATTCCTGACCATCTTAGTCACACCAGCAATTGACTCCAATCTTTTAAACTTCTTTTCCAAATACATGAAGGATCCAAAAAAAGGCATTGGTTGCACTGTGAGGATACACGTTTTGATTCAATGTGTCCCATAATTAAAAAAAATTGATGGATGAACAAGGAAAAGAAAGGTTTTTAAAATTGACCATAATGAACTTTTTAAGTAGGATACAATGTGTAATGTGTTTAATTGCATTGCCAATCCAGTCATCTCTCTCTTAAGTCACAAGGGTTTGCTACTAAAATCAGATCCCAAACTTACAAAACTAGCTTCAAAGGAATTCCGAATGACCCCCATGACCTTGCTGTTCGAATAAGCTTCTGGGGCCTGCAAGCTCCTGGATACCCTATTGGGTGATTAGGCATGCTTTATACATCCTGATTGAATAATTGAAAGGAAGAAAGGCCACAGTTAATGGGATTCTCCATGTGGACAATTTTATAAAAGAAATCTCTTATAACACCCTGAGTTCTATTAACAAAGCCCAATTATCTCTCAGGGAGGGGTTCTGTCAACAGCTTTTCTCACAGACCACCAGCAGAGGGGGCCGTTCTTCCGGTGGTTATCAATTCCATAGCAGTCTTGAAACCTCAAGTTACAGAGGTCTATCTGGGTGCTCCTACCAAACACCTCCCTTCTACCCACAATGACAGACAGATAATTTAATGACAAGTGGGGTAAAATGGCTTTGTTTTTACAAATTTGGAAGCAAATGGCCCAATAGCCATGGGTTCCCCCCCCTTCAAAAATAATTTCATTGTCAGTAGGGGAGGATGTTTTACAAATTCACAGCACTTCCTTTTGGTCTGTACTCCACTCCTTGATGTATCAACAAGTTGATAAAAAATAATAACAAATCTCACATTGCAGAGGTTTTGCCTTCTCATTTATAGATGACAGGATAAAACACTACTCATATTCCAGTTCCAGACTACCATTGTTATTTCGGAAAATATGGATTTTGTTATAAATCAAGAAAAATTCTTATAATCTCCTACAACAATAGAATTTCTCGAAGCTCTCAACTCTCAATCTTCAAATACCAAAGCGGAATACTATCAGGAAGGAGTTAGCACTTCTACTAACTTCATCTTCTGTTTCCCTCCAACAATTAACACATATAGTGGGTCTACTCACTTTTTAATTCTAAGCTATTTTTCTAGGCCCTCTTCACTATTGTGCTTTACAGAACATATTACTTCACCACCTCAGCCAGAGCTTATGTTACTACAATCTAATTCATCCTGCAACCAGAGAAAAAGAAGCAGCCTGGTGGTTAGAAAATCTAGAGGCTTGGAACAGCAGATAGTTGGTAGGTACACAATCCCATATTCTAGTGGATCTAGCAAACCAGTTTTGGTTTACTGCCTTCAGCATCATATTTTAGCAGGAGCTTAGTATATCACCTGGGTTATCTAAATTCAGAAGCAGATTGTTACTCCCAAAATCTGAGGGACAGCGTCTTCAAAACTGCATCTTCAGTGTATAATAAAATAGGGAGGAGGCACGAAACAAAACGAGGATGGTCTCTAACTTTGTCCACCTGGTATTTCTCAATGCTTTTTATGTACAAAGTAAAGAGCAAGGGTGCCAAGATGCACCCTGCCTCGTGTCTCTCTGTATTCTGAATTGCTCCGTACATTTGCCAGCTGTAACATACCACATACATGCATTAGTATTGGTGTAAAGTTGTCCAAGAAACTTTAACAATGCGTCATCAACCCCCATCTCACCTATGTGTGCGCAGAGCTTAGAGTGAATAATGCAGGCAAAGGCACTGGACAGGTCCATAAAAGCAAGATAAATAGAGAAATCTGTCTCCACTATATACTTATTGATTATCAAATGACGATTTACGCACTGTTCAATTGTGCCAATACCTTTGCAGAACCCGTATTGCACATTATTCATAACCCTTTGTTCATCTGCCCACTCTTCCAATCATGCCAACAAAACTCTTACAGCATCTTTAAGGTAGAGTCTAAAAGCAATATGGGCCTATTGCAACTGGTGTCAGATCTGGACCCTCTTTTGAACATAGGTACAATACCTGACTGATGTCAAGAGGACAACACACCCGTCCTAACTGTGTTGTTAAGGACATTCATCAAGATGGGGGCCCATAGGTCTAAGTTGCCAATAAACAAGTCTAAAGGGACCCTTTGTGGTCCCAGTGCCTTCCATTTGTAGTTAGTTTTGATCGCACTCACAACGTTTTTAAATGTTAAACCCCATATTTCCCACAGACCCATGTTCAGCCTCTGGGTTTTAAGCCATATCATCACAGTCCTCCATCTCTATGGACAGGGAACCAATGGCAAAAAGGTATTTGACCCGACCATTTGCAGGAATAACACATTCGACAGTGAGATCAGAGAACACCTTAAAGAAAGGTAAATTAATTACTGTCCCAAATGCAGGGCCATCAATCTGGTAACTAGCCTCTTGTAAAGTAGCTTTGATAACTATTTTCCATTTTCTCAGGATCTCTTTATATTGAGTCCTATATTTTGTAACCAAATCAGACATTTCAGTGCCTCACCACGGGTTGTAACCGCTTTATACATACATTTGAAAGCACCATATTTGGGATTTGTTGTTAACGCCTCATTTAGAGTTTAAAGCACCTTGGTGCAAACAGAATCAAATGACCTGTCCGGGTTTGTTTGTCCATTACAAGGGAATCTTTAGAGAGCTTGCCTAATAAGTGTCGGGATTAGCTCAAAGGAGTGAAGTGAAGTTGAATCCCATCTGTTGTATGGTCCAGGCATGTTGGTTTTTATAGTGGCCGCAAGGAAGTTATCATTGTCAATACAATTCCAATTCATCGTAAGACCATTCTGCTTCCCTACCTCTAGGCCCTGTATTGACCGTAAAGTTTTATTAGCCCTCAGTGGAATATTAATATCGAAAATTAAAGGATTCTAAGAACTCATACACAGGGAAGGATCTGGGAGCAAGATAGTAGCAATTTGAGATTTTCTGTGACCAGGATACAATCTATAGTGCTAGCACTGCCATTCACAAATGTGACAAAGAGTAACAGATGTCACAAGTGGCAAGTAGTGGAAATTTAATAATAACATTGTTTAGTGCATCCCCGTAGGGATTTTGAATAAAGTGTATGACACCTTCACCATCAACAGAAATCACACCACAAACATCTTTAGCAGGTTAAGTTACAGATATGCACATCAGAATCCATTGACCAAACTATTGAAAGGTGACACCAGTATCCTTGCATGAACATTTTATAATCTTCTAGTACAAGGACAACATTAGCACTCCTCAGATCAAAGCTTTTATCATAGTAATTTGTGGCTTTCTTTTGCTTACAACTTCATATAAAACAAACTGATAAAAGGGGGAATTCACACACATTTCTATCAATTTTACAGATAGGGAGGTAGGGTAATAGAGATCAGTATAGCCAGACCTCTCTTCGACCTCGCTTGCCTTGACGGAATTGCTTTAGTACAATATGAAGTGTAGCAGTCGATACGAAAAGTATTTTTGCTCCACATTTCCTGGAAACATAGGACTGAATACTTCTGGATTAGGTTTACCCATTCAGGGTTACACAATTTAGATTAAATACCGGCAATGTTCAAGGATATTAACCTCACAGCTCACCCTGTGAGCGTTGAAACAGGGGCAGCTGATGATGCAATCACTGTATCACTATTCCATGCAATCATAGTTTGATTGTAGTCATGATCATGTAGGGTTTGTTGAGGGACTGTCTGAGAAACACCAAGCGGTGTATCGCTGACGATAGCAATGCTTGATTCAACACCATCATATTCAAATGTAGCCTGAGATTGAATTGACAAAGACAGCAGTCAATCTTGATCATTCAATTCCCTGGGGAAATGTGGTTTCAAGTGTTGACTGGATGATTCATGACAGGTTGGGGAAAGCGGAAGGCTTATAAGAGCATGCACTGTGGTTGCAAACTCCTTTGGAGTGCTGTGTAATCGGTAGGTTAATAAAAATCTCCTAAAGGCACTACAGAAATATTGTTTGAGTTCAACCACTAAGTGCAAAAGACAGACAGTATTCTTTCAACATAAAAAGCAGATATAAATTCGACCCCACACAATCCCCTTTTTCTGTTTTAGCACTACTCCGAACCCATGATACACACCTTACCATGTTGCTGCCTTCTACTCGAGCTAAGGACCTGCCAAGATTATTTCCCAGCCAGTGCCGAACCTTGTTCCACAATTTACTCCATCCTTCATAATGACCTTTATGGAGCAATATAACATCCTTTAGGACAGGGACAAACAGGGTTGACTCTGGGGGCAATTGAAGATGTAAATGATAGCTCAGGCTGGGCGAGGCTGTGGAAAGCAATGCAAGTAGCACTACCACAGAGGATATCAGATGGCAGATGGGTTGATGGCAAACAGGATGACAGAAAGACAGCAGAAAGCTCCTCACTCTCAAGCCCTCCAGTACTCTACAACTTGATGTCAGAAACTGAACGACAGATGCCAGAGATGGTGATTCCAGTTTGAGGGCACATGCATGGTGAGTTCAGAGAAGGAGAGGAATATCTGATCTACTATGTCTAATTTCTTTCAAAACAGTTTCTGATGTAAAAGCTTGATTCCAGCTCAGCAGTTTATTCTATCTGTTGTCCATTTTTCAAATTTTAAAGAGAACAAAGACGCTGATTTCAGCTGTGGAATATCCTGGTTCTCTACATCACCCAAAACTTTCTGTTGTACGATGCTTAAAAGAATGAGAATCCATAACCACTTCTCTCAGGACCAATAATGGTCAACTGCTCATTTCGATTACTAAATCTCATTCTCTGGTGTCTTCAGCTACTGTCACCCATTGAGGTAGGTTGTTAATATCTCAAACAGAAAAAGATGTTTCCATTTTTGTACTCATTACAGGCTGTTTGGTCTGGAGCAAGATATAAAGGCATATTTAGAGCAGCAGAAAGGTCCACAGATTCCATGTTCAAATAAGTTGTATTGCAAACCTGTTTCTCACACATCTTTTGCTGTGGTTAATTTGCTTCAAAATAACATAAAATGAGCCTCAAGTCTTGACATGCAATGGTGATTATCCAAATATTCATGGAGGAACATCGAAATGTTATTAAAGACACAGAGGCAAGTATTGTCCCACCGCTTTAGATTGTACATTATGAATATGTATTATCCCCAATTAACAAGAATATCATTTTGGGTATGTGGCTTGGCCGAGCAGCGGAATGGCCGCATTGTAGAGCGACTCCGCCGGCCGGGTGAATTCATTTGCTAATTATCCGTACACAACACGTACGAGTGAGGTCCATCAGCTGGATACCATCATAGGACCTGCCCGGCAGTAAGTGGTGATCCGACTGCATAAATTAATCGACAAAAGGAGACGGTTTGGCTTACGTGTCTCTGTTGGGCCTGTACGTGCGGCAGATAATAGAAGCCGGGGACTGGATTTGGGTGCCGCCCGTGTGGACGAGAGAGCGTGCACACGGGCGAGTAAACATCGGACCTCTGGTTGGAGTGACCTGGCAGAAATACAGTGGATAGGCACCGGAGGCAGGGAAGATCGCTGGCGCTGCCGTGAGTGAGACATGGAATCTGTAAGCAGCGCTGGCCAGAGCGAACACTGCTGGTGCCGCAAGACGGAGACCCGAGGCACATAAGTGGTCCCAGTGGGGCAGAGGTGAACAGCGGGGGCATGCACGTGTAGTGGAGGAGACTTTGGGGAGCTAGCAGAGGTGAGCGGAGTCCCCCCGCTTATTGGCTAGCTGGAAGAAAACTCCGGAGCCTTACTAGAGCAAGGGATGCCATTTTGTGACACTTGAGGCGGTGGGAACGGACGGCGCCCCCCCAGAAGACGGTGCACAACATAGCCCCCTGTGTGTGAGGAGTGAGAGAAGGACACAGGTGATAATGATATCAGCAGATGGTGGCAGCACCTGGAAAAACGGGTGAGAGAGCAGGGAGACACTCTGGAAGCGGATCTGCAGCCCAGGAGGTGCAGAGGTGAGAGAGCAGAGCTAGAGAGAACTTGTGCTGGGAAAAGTCGGCGGCACCAGAATAAGGCGTGAGAGACTGAGAAACATTCCTGCAACTTGCACACATTACGTACTGGCCAGAGTGGGCAGGCACGCTCTCGCCCTGCGATTGTGGCTGTGTGACCATAGCGGCAGTGCAATGTACTGCGTGCAGGAAGCAGCCTAGTGGGGGGGGGGTGCTGGGTTGTGGGCTGTTCAACTGGAGAGGCGCTCTGGGACGTGACAGTAGCCCAGGTCGGAACACTTTGGGGCGCACGTAAGTCCTTTGGGAGCCAGTATACTGAGGCAGAGCGGGTACATTGCGCTTAGTGGAAGATACAAGTGGGCAGCCCTCGGGGGCAGCGGAAACCTCCAGAAGTGGCAAACTACAGTTACGGGACTTGCGGGGCGGGGTGCGTGGTGGGTTGTACCCTGCTACGAGTCCGGGTCAGTGCCCGCAGAAGAGTGCTTACACTAGGCCCTCGTGGGAAGGACTATCTTTAGTGGCGCTTGGTCATAGTGGTGTTGAAAGATCAAGATGGGGAAGCCGGACACTAGACAACCAAAGATAACCTTTGACAAAAAGAATGGCAAGGGAACGGATGCAGATACTAGCCACCAAGACCAAGCAGGGGACACCACGTCGCAACAACCACCAGTTGATGACATCCGTGAAATGGTTTGAGATCTTAAATCTAGTCTCCAGGGCCTTGACACTAAGATGGACTCATTGGCGGACAGGATGGACAGGATCACGCAAAGAATGGACAAGCAGGAGAGCCGAGTGAGCGTATTAGAAAAGTGGGTCACTGAAACGGAAGAGGGCCAAACGGAAATGGATAAGAAGATTTGCAGTAAGGACGGTGTCTTGTAAGCGATCCAGCAGAAAAATGAGGTTTTGGAAGACCAGGTCTAGGCGCATCAAGAGACATGAAATAGACATATGCTTGCTGCAAGAGACCCATTTGACGACTGCAGCAGCAACTGCACTCAGACACACGAGATGGAAGAGGTGGTGGAGGTTGGGTTCTCAAACTACTCAAGGGGAGTGGCAATATTGATTCGTAGAGGGCTACAATGGCAAACACATCACAAATGTAAAGACAGAGAGGGGAGGAATATTTTGCTCTAAGGCACACTTTACAACACCGGAGTAGTGATTATAAATACCTATGGGCCGAACACAGACGATCCCCTTTTCTTTCACAATTTAGGGCAGAAGATTAGGACTTTAGGCGACACAGCGATACTGTGGGGGGCGGGGTGATTTTAATCTTGTACTCTCATCGGATGTGGACAGGCAGGGAGTGATGCGGGAACACCACCCGAAAGCGACTAAAGTCCTGCTGGGACTTGTTGAAGAACACTGCTTAGTTGACGTCTGGAGAAGGTTGCACCCGACAGATAGGGAGACACGTGCATGACGTATAATTGCAATGCCTGGTCCAGGCTGGATTTCTGGCTTGCATCAAGGGATATCCACGCATGGGTAATGCAAACTACACACTGTCCCCGCACATTATCTGATCATGCGCCCACACTGATAAACTCAAATCCCACCACAGTATCGCCAACCCTTTAGCTGGCGCTTCCCCTCGAGAGCGCTCCTAGATCAGGTTTTTCATAGGAGCTGAGAGAAAAAATAAACGATTACTTCACATTGAATGAAGGGACAGTAGACTCATCGGGCACTCTGTGAGAGGCGTTTAAGGTGGTCATCAGGGGAAATTTTATGCCACTAAAACTGGGGTACTCAGGGACATACGCAACACACTACAGAGGCTGGAGCGTGAAATAGGTGAAGCTGAACGATCAATCCGACAAGCCCCAACTCCCGGCGCCCTAGCTCAACTAAGAGCAAAACTAACAGAGTACCAGACAGAGGCAGAATGAGAAACGGCAGTCATGTGTAAATATACACAGGCAAGACGGTACGGTGAGGGAGAAAGAGCAGGTAAAACCTTGGCCGGTTTGCTCAGAGGCCCAAGAGGAGTTAATTATATCACTGAGCTACGAACGGAGAATGGTGAGGCAGTAAGAACACCCAGCGACATAATGCATACAATGACCCAATTCTATAAACAACTACATACTTCACAGACGAATCCCACCCAATCCTCCATTGTAGAATACCTAGACACGGAGGCGCTAGCATGGTTTAATAGGGGAGCTCGTGAATGCATGGATTTACCAATTACGGTTGAAGATGTGAGACAGTTAATTAGTGGAATGCCAGCAGATAAATCCCCAGGGGCAGACAGCTTGACAGCGACCTTTCATAAAGAATATGCAGATGTACTGGCACCATATCTATTGCGGGTCTATATGGAGGCAATTGAAATGGTGTGCTGCCACCCACTCTTAGGGAAGCCACAATAATTACAATATTGAAACCTGACAAAGACCCTACTAGACTGGACTCTTACAGGCCACTGTCTTTAATCAACAGAGATGCCAGAATATACGAAAAATTACTTGCAAACAGACTGCAGCCGATGCTGCCACAAATTGGGTTGCCAGACCAATCCGAGTTTATCCCGGGCCAGACAACGGCGCACAACCTACGAACTATATTTGGAATATTGCATTATCTGGCCCCTCGCGTGCAGGCAGTGGCTGCCTTATTGGACGCAACAAAAGCGTTGGATTCACTGGAGTGGAAGTATCTATTTACTCTGTTACCCCGGTTAGGGTTCAGTCCTATGTTTGTGAAACAAATACAGGTAATCTACTGCAACCCGATGGCACACGTAAAGGTGAACGGGTGGATGTCGGACACGTTTGGTATCACAAGAGGGAAAAGACCGGGGTGCCCACTCTCGTTGCTATTATTTGCAATCGCCACTGAGCCACTTGCGGCCAGACTCCCCCAACATCACACCCAACAAAGTATAGGTTTTACGTCTCGGGATTACTGATATCTATGTACGCAGATGACATGACGATCTATCTTGTAAACCAAGTGAAAACTTTGACGTAGTAATGAGAGAACTGGTGCGTTTTGGAGGCTTAACAGGGATACGGATAAACTGGGAGAAGTTGGTAATGCTACCACTCACTGACGGCACTGCTCCATGTGAGACGGAATTTCCCATTCAATGGGCGGACAGCACAACACACTACCTTGGCATATGGATAAGTAGATCCATACACGATATATGGCTAGCTTACTATGGGAAAGAGATGGATTGGATAGAAAGTAAAGCCCGGTGTTGGAAGGGACTCTCGCTGTCATTGACGGGCCGCATAGCTGTAACAAAAATGGTAATACTCCCCAAACTCTTATAACTCTTTGTAAATATACCGATGCTACTGAACACACATTTTTTAAAAAGACTGTGTACCAATATCATCAAGTTAACATGGGCGGGCAGACAACCACGGGTATCATGGAACCTGTTGACATTGCCATTGCCATCCACAGTCTATAATATGAGGACTCCCTCAAGCTCCAGCAACACCAGCAATAAAGATTGCTGGTGTGGCAGATTCTCACAAACCTCCATTCTGTACAAAAAATAGAACTGACTATGCTCACAATCATCCATGACATTCAGACACTCCTGGTTCTTCCTCCCGCCCACATAAATACCTAAACATTCACACCGAACACAGTGAAGTATTAGACTACAGAAGACTGAAAGTCTTAAAGGTAGGATTTTTCTCAGTTCCAAACTGAGAAAAATCCTAACTTTAAGACTTTCGGAATTAACAGAAGGCATTTAGTAGTCCTAAAGTTAGGAGTCCTAACTATACTACTCCTAAACTAAGAAAAATCCTAACTGTAAGACTTTCGGTATTCACAGAAGGCATTTAGGAGTCCTAAAGTTAGAACTACTAACTTCTGTGAATACCAAAATGAGTAAGTGCCTTCTGTGAATACCAAAATGAGTAAGTGCCTTCTGTGAATATCAACATGAGTAAGTGCCTTCTGTGAATACCAAAATGGTAGTAAGTTTAGGATTTTGTTTAAGTTAGTTCTGTAAATCGGGCCCGTAGTTCCTGCCTTTTAAGGTTAATTATAGTTCAGGTATATTAACCAGAAAAAACCTTGAGATGACCTAGTTCAGTGGTTCCTAAGCTGTGCGCCGTGGCTCCTTAGAGAGCCATCCAACCTAGCCAGGGGAGCTGCGCACCAGGCCCTTTAATGCATTTAATGTTGAAGTGTCTGTTGGCTTCAGTTAAACTAATTAGACTGAAACGCATTATGTTTATGATTTGTAAGTGACATGCCTAAAGCTGTAAATGCCGTGCTTAATAGATGGGATGTTGAGGGAGATGGCCTCCATATTTCACAGGATCCCCACGTTCCAACACTTCCAAAGTAAGCAGAAGATGCCTGATTTATTTTATTAGACTCGTTAATAGTTTTGTTTTGCTCCAAATGTATTTTATACCAAAGCAAGTTATCATGAAAGTACAGTTGTCCTGTCTATTAAATACACTAAGGCGCTGATAACAATGTCGGTCGGAAACTCTTCTGACTGAATCGGTTCCGGAATTGTTTCTGACCGAATCAGGTTCTGTGAGTCCAACCGACCGATTATGATGCTTCTGAACATCGTTTGGTCGGACTCACATTGACTTCAATGGGAGCCTGTGTTCCGAACAAGAACACGGGCTCCCATTGAAAAAAAGGGTTGGTTGGGAAAAACCTTCCACCCTGTGGCAGGCGCTGTGCATGATTGGAAAGAGGGGTCCCTTCAGTACCCCAGAGGGCCGCAACCGGTGGCCTCAGTTTGAAGGGGGGGCCTGCTCTGGGCCCCCAAAGTCAGATTCTGTTTCATGTCAGGCAATTCTAATCAGAACGGCTGTCAGAATCTGACATCACTCAGTCGGAAGCTGAATCCATAGAGCTGTACGATTCGGCTCCCAACTACTCTGGCTGTCCAAATGCTGATCGGAACCGAATCAGACAGCCCAAACAATTTCCTTGCATCGTAATCGGTCGGTCGGAAATGTATCCAACTCGGTCAGAAAAATAGGTCCTGAAACCAGTTTGGAGCCTTTCTGACCGATATCGTAATCAGCCCCTAAGTATTATTAAGTATTGAAATGTGTTCTTGAATAATAGGTACTTCCAGTACACATTTCTTTCAGTACACACACATTTCCAGACAGGCGTGCTCTCTCCTTGAGCACAGGGAAGTAAAACACCATATACAGCACAATGCCTAAATTTGGAAGCAAGAAAGAAGAACGTTAACATTTATTTTACTTGCATTGATTCGGAGGCAATTTTAGGGAGAAGACAACAAAAATAAAGCTGTATGTGGTTTAAAAAATTGTGAGTCACCCTGCTGAGACAGGTGTGTTGGCACGTGTGACATGGGTTGAAATAGAAGTGCGTGCAAATATTTTCCTAGCGCAGAAACACTTTGGCAATGGGGCGTGGGGGTGCTATCTTGCACTGTAAGTGGGATAAAGTACTTTGAGAGGGTACTCTAAAAAAGCATGGGCAAGGAAGTGTAACTAGGAATATTTTATTAGCGGCGCCGCCTTAGTAATATGAAACACCCTGCGTATATGATTTTAATACCGTGATCAGTTTCATCCTAGTTATTTTCAGGGAGAAAAATGCAAGTACTTCCGAGGCCGGGCTTACATCCACCTCACCCTCCAAAAAAAGTAACGGTGGGGAGCCATGGGTAATGGCCAATGGTAAAGTGAGACGTGGGTCGAAACAGTTTGGGACCACTGACCTAGTTATATATGCAATGCATTAAGGGTTCCATGTTTCACAAACCCAATCATTTTGTTTGGGTCCGTGACCCCTAAGTGGAAGACAGGATTAACATCTCTCTCATTCAATCACTTTGCATCATTTCTTATTTGGGTCCTCAAACCCAGGTTTGAGGACTCCCGTAGGTTTTGAATTTGGGTCCTTGAATTGTCCTTAAGAATGGGCTTAGAAACACTATGGAAGCTGGGCTTTTGAGTTTGGCTTCTTGAACTTCAATTGAACCAGGGTTCCAGTACAGTTAAAGGACCATAGGGCATATTAGCAAGAGCCTCCTTAAAATTATCGCCGTCTTAGCGGCAGGAAACTTCTGCTAAAACGGTGATAATGGGCTGGCTAATATGCGTTATAGAATTCCAATAGAAGCCCTGCTCAGATGTGCAGGACATCTAACCTGGGCTTCTATTGGAATTCTATAACGCATATTAGCAAGCCAATTATCGATGTTTTAGCGGCAGTTTCCGGCCGCTAAAAATGGCGATAATTTTAATGAGGTTCTTGCTAATATGCCCCAATGAGTTTGCAATCCCAGAATTGGCAAACAGTATAATAAAAAACATTTTCCAAAAATTACTTCGATGGGGTCACCCTTTGAAGCACCCCCTCATGAGCCAGTGTGGCATTGAAGTTCTTCTTATTACTTTGTTGCTCATTCTTTATTTTTGTAGAACATAGTGGCCACAAGGAAAAATATTCTCTTGCAGCCAGCCAATTAAAACTTTTGGGTCTGTGGACACAGCTTTGGGTATATGGACCCAAAATGTATGACAGGAAAAAGCTGCCTTATCTTATTATTTTTTTGGCATTTCAAAAATGAAACAGCCAGGATATTTCTGCATTTTTATCTTTGATACCACTTGGAGCATTTTTCAAATGCCAATATCTCAAAACCTACTGAACGAATTTATACCAAATAAAAAAGTGAGTGATGCTCCGTTTCCTTACTAGGAGGCCTATTACGATGGCGGGCGGGGAGCGCTGGACCGCCCGCCGATGCTGCGGCGGTCCCGCCATGCATATTAGGATGTGCCCGCCACACTGGTGGGCGCATCCTGTGCCTTTTCCATTGCGGTTGGTTATGCTGGCTGCAGACCCGCCCGCAATGGAAAAGGACTGTGCACTGCACTGCCATGCACTACTTGGCAGGCACCACGTGGTGCCTGCCACGTAGTGCATGGCAATGAGGGGGGTACCATAGGTTTCCACCATGTGCACCCCCACTCCCCCTCTTCACCCTGGGGGCCCAACAGGCCCCCAATGCAAGGACCGCATGCCTTTCCATGGCGGCAACGCTGCCGTGGAAAGGCCATTGACCGCCAGAATTCTAATATGGATGGCGGAGTCTCGCACCATATGCAGGCACTTTTTCTGCCGGTCGACGTGCCGACTGGCGGAAAAGCGGCGGACGGTCTTCCTGTCTGCCTCGGACCCCCCAGCCATCCTAATGTGGCGGGGGTCATTCTAGTAAGGATGGCGGGTGGATCGCCCCCGCCGGGCCGGCGTCGGTGAGCCGCCTGCCATCCTAATAGGCCCCTAGGTTTGGTGTAAACCATTCAGTGGGTTTTCCTGTAGAGGAGAGCAAAATATTCTATGTTATCTAAAATGGACAATATTAATCATTTGACCCCACTGTAACCTTTTGTTTCCTCAATGGATCTGCATGAAACTTGGCGTGCCAAATTGTGGTAGTCTTGCAAGGGGATTGCAAACATTTGTACATATTCATCTAATCATACCAACATTATCAGCATTCTCAGAAAATGCATTTTCATTGGAAAGTGCAAATGAACTATAACTATAGAGCTACTGCTATCGGTATTGCGATCTGGAACATAACCTAGAAGTGATATCTTATGGATGTTTGGGGCCTTTATCCGTAACCACTTTTAAAATTTTGTTTATTTTTAGCCAATTCAAGCTGTTGTGATATCAACAAATAGTAAATTTTACATTAAGCTTTGGGTATACATCAACATGCTTATCATACACCATCCAAATAGTACCAAAGGAAAGCTGAAAAACATTGATGAAGCCTTTTGATTTCATGTTTGGATCTAGAGTATGTCTCACAACAACAATACTTTAAGTAGAATTTAATGTTTATCTATCTTGTTCTTCCAATTGGGGAAATGACATGGTAAGGCTTCACTTGTTTGATATTCAAATGAACACAGTATTTGAATTGTAGCTTTAATTGCTGGATATTCTTAATGAAATATAAATTCCCCGGCAAAACTAAACTTGCATTTTCACTTCACCAATAAAAATCAAAGCATTGCTCTGATGATTTTTACCATCCCATAGAGTGAAATCTGATAACTGTCTTCTTAATTCTCTTCACCTGACTGTCATCCTCTTTTCTTCCTGCGTGCACTTCTCAGGCTAGACTGCAACCTTTGTATCTGCAGAGCAAGATACATGAGATGAAGTGGGAGACAAGAGAAGGATAAAGAGGTAAAGAGAAAGGCATAGTGAGTTGAACTAGAGTAGAAGGAAGGTAGATGGTGTAGAAAAATTGAGTCATGAAGAGCCACAAGATAACGAGAGAAAATGATGTAATCAGAAAGGAAGATCTAGGGAGGTAGGAAGAGAAAGACACAGGTAGAGCAAGAGGCAAAGAATTGGGTAATATTATAGAGTGAGGTAGAATGTGCTACATCAACGGAGAAGGAAAGGTACAATGGGAAAATAGTGAGCTACATCAAGGGTTGAGATAAGGTATAAAGGAAGATGACTTAGAGTGACAGCGTGAGGTAAAGAGGTAAAGAGCAGAGGTAGTGAAAAAAGTATAAAGAGATGTAAGGTAGAAAGAGAGATGAGGCAGAGATTGAAGCAAACTGAGAAGAGGCAGAAACAAAGCATGGGTTAGGTAAAGAGAGTAGTGAGGCAGAAAGATAAAGAAGGGGATGAAAGGTAAGATAGATGAGCTGCACAGAGAAAATAGGAGCTGATACTGTTGAACTAGAGAAAGAGAAGTGAGTTGCTACAAAGATAGAAAGAGTGAGCAGGAGAGATAAAGAGTAGAGAGGTTGTTGGAAAGATAGAAAATAAGGAGGTGAGGTAGAGCTATGTATGAAAAGAGAGAAAGAGAGAGAAGTTAGAAAGAGAGGGTGAGTTGTAATAGAGAAAGAAGTGCAGAGATAAAAGAGTGGGAGAATGTAATGATAAAGAAAAAGAGGTAAAAGTAATGAAAGAGAGGTAGCGAGAAAGTAAGATCCTGAAGGAGGTGGAGGGAAATGAGGTCAAAGGAGAGAGGGGAGGAATAGGGGGGCATTGAATGCAGGTCAGGTAAGTTGAAAGGGTAGATAATGAGAGATGGAGAAAGTTGTGGGGTGTAGTGAGATGAGAGCTGAGAAAGAGGTAAATAAAGGTGTGGTATGAAGAGATGTAGAGAGGGCGTGAGAGGTGAGGTAAAGGGGATGGTATATTCGAGAGAGAGGTTAAGCAGAGAAGGGATACAAAAAGGTGATATGGAATAGAGCAAGGAAGGGAGAGGTGTAGCTCAGCAGCCAGGGCAGCTGACTCCAGAGCACGGGGCTCACAGTTCGATCCCCGTCCCCTGCGGCAGCTCAGCCCAGCACCAAGTGACGCTGAGCAATAACTCGCTTAATCTCCCCGACGGCCCCCAGTGCCTTGAGACCCTTAGGGCTGAATAGTTCGCACTTTACAAATATTGGGTTACTAACTTTATACAATTTTTTACTTTTCAATAGCGCAGAGGAGTACAGAGAAAGATGTGAGGGAGAGATGCAGGTGTACACGAGGCAGCAAGATAGGTACTAAGAGAAAGAGAGGTTGGGTAGGCATAGGTGAGTTTGTGAGAGTTCAGGTAGAATAGAAATGTGTCTAGCCTACGAGAAGGTAAGTTTAAATTCTATTAAGGACACAGAGGCGAGGGTTATGCTCAGTCTTTCTTCGCTTTTATTAACAAAATTAAAACAGCAGCTTATCACAGTCTTGTAAAATAAACTACATTTCCGACAAAACTAGGGAAAGAAAAACAGTCTCTGATGAAGTCCTTTCACAATGTCCATGACTCTCAGCCAATAAATTGTCTTGCCACTTCCTGCACTTCCTCTTTCTTCACTGGAGGATCTCCCCTATGTTCACGCATTCTGTTTCGCACTGTCGTTCCCAAGTTGCAATTTCAACTAGCATGTAAAATTCAATACTATAAAAACAAAGGCAACAGCTAGCTCAGCATAAAAGACCGCAAGTCTTATTCCATGAAACTTTTTATAGCAGAAAAATTATTACTTACAAACATACGGGGCGGGACAGCAACCAACGAGCTTGCAGGGAGGGATAATCCTCTCCTCCACGTCCTTAATAGAATTGAAACTTACCTTCTCGTAGGCTAGGCAAATTTCTATTCTATGTCAAGACCGGAGGCAAGGATTATGCTCCTTTAAAGCTTGTCTACGACCACTTGAGCCACATTCAGCAGCGGTTTAAAGTAGAACCTTCTAAAGGTAGATTCTGATGACCAATCCGCTGCTCTCATAAGGTCCTCCAAACACACACCAAGGCTGAATGCCTTCGAAGCCATCGCCCCTTGCGCTGAATGCACACAGAAAGCTTTCGTATTAATGCCCGCCTCTTGCATGATCCACTGTACCCAGCGGGCTATAGTGGGGGATGAAACCGCCTTGAACGGCTTCTTGAGGTTTATCAGGAGTTTTTGTTCACCCGGAGGGCGGACTTCCTCCATAGCTTCTTCATAAGCTTTTAGGCATTGAACCACACAGAGCTTTGGTGACTCTAAAGAAGCAGGATTAGAAATTGTACGAGCATTGGACTTAGTGCGTCTACTCACAGTGAAGGTAACTCCCTCGGGGGAGAAAACCCTCGCCATAATATCCAAAGCGCGGACATCCGATACTCTCCTGCATGACACCAAACATAGCAGCATTGCTAATTTGGCTGCAAACTCCTTCCTGGGGAGGAAACGGTTCGGTTGCCAAGACAACAATAAATTCAAAACCTGGTTATCGTCCCAGAGGACAGAATAGCGGGGTTCTGGAGGTAACAATAGTCTAATGCATTTGTGCAGTTTACAAACAAAAGGATGTTCCCCCAAGGGGGCCCATCCCCTGGAGCATGCCCTTCTGAAATAGCCGAGCGGACCGTGTTCACTGACCTATACGCCAAGCCTTTCTGTGCCAAATCTGCCAGATAATTGAGAACAAGCGTCAGATCTGGGACCACGGGATCCACTTCCTGTTGCATACACCAACATACCCATCACGCCCAGGCCGATTTGTATCGTTAGGACGTGCTGTCCGCCCAAGCTCTGGACAATCGGAGTTCAGCATGCTTCGAAAGGCCCAGCAGTCTCCAGCGTTGCCTGTAATCCGCCAGGTCATAAGCTGAAGTGAACCGTCCTCCACCAACCGGTGAGGAACTCCCTCCGGACTCAACAGGAGATGGGAAGTTTAGAGGAGTCGGATTGAAGAATCCCAATAAAGTTCCAGTAGAACCGGACACCAAACTTGGGACCTCCAGAACGGCGTTCCCAGAACCATGGAGGCTCCCTGTCTGCGAACCTGGGCCGCCACCCGGGTGATCATCGAGAAAGGAGGGAACGCATATCGGCTCTCCTGACTCGACTCCTGGCTGAACGCATTGGTCGCACCTGCCAGGGGATCAGGCCTCCAACTGAAGAACCGGGGAAGTTGCCGGTCGAGGCGACAAGCAAAGAGGTCGATGGAAAATGGACCCCCAGCGTTCCTGCAAGACCCGAAAAATCTCCAGGTCCAGCTTCCAAGCACTGGCGTCTCGAAGATAACAGGAATGCCAATCTGCCACCAAGTTTTCCCGTCCCGGGAGATACTCCGCTATGACCGATATCTGATTGGAGAGGCAAAGCTCCCAAAACTGTTTCGCCATGTTCGCCAAGGCCTTGGATCAGGTGCCGCCCAGGTGGTTGATATACCTGACCGCTGACACTTTGACTATTTTCAGGAGAACTGAAGCTTGTACACGATCCTTGGTCCAGCAACGGACCGCAAAGGAACCTGCCAGAAGATCCAGACAAGCCGCTCCTGGACGCACCCATGGACCGTTCTCTTGCTTCTCCTGCAAATTTAGCGGCACCGACAACATCTCCGCTACAACCACACCACTGATTCCCGACCCCAACCACCTACAATGCATCCTTCTCAACACCCGCTCGGTCCACAGGCACGCCATTGACCTATGGAATCTACTAGACACCATCTCTCCTGACGTCGCCTTCCTAACGGAAACATGGATGAACGCTTCCTCCGCCCCTGACATCGCCATCGCTATCCCTGATGACTATAAGATCACACGCAAGGACCGCACCGACCATACAGGAGGAGGTATCGCTATCGTCCATAAAAAATCCATCCGCATCTCTACCAGCTCCGACGCCAACCTCGCTAACTCCGAACACCTTCACTTCCAGATCCACACCGACCCCAAGACAACTCTTAGAGGCACCCTCCTCTACAGACCACCAGGACCCCGCGCAAAATTCAGTGAAGACATCACGGACTTCATCACCCCACACGCGCTCCCCTCCAAAGACTACATCCTTCTGGGAGACCTCAACTTCCACCTTGAAAAGATCAACGACCGCAACTCCGCCACCCTCTTAGACAACCTCGCCAACCTCGGACTTAAACAACTGGTCACTTCCCCCACCCACATCGCAGGTCACACACTCGACCCCATCTTCACCTCCAGCAACCATGTCTCCTTCAGCCACACTACGGATCTCCTCTGGACTGACCACAGCTGCGTTCACTTCACCTACAACAAGCCGAAACCCATCATCCACTTCCAACCAACTCTACAAAGAAACTGGAACAAAATCACCACGGATCAGATCTCCACATCGCTCCTTCGAACCTCCCCAGCCCTCTCTTCTAACGCCAACGAAGCCGCCTCCAACCTCACCCTTTGGTTATCCAACACCGCCGACACCTTAGCACCACTGAAAAAACGTCAACACAAATCTGGCAACAAGAAGGCCTCATGGTTCAACGATGATCTCAAGAAGTCCAAGAAACTGTGCCGCTCCCTTGAAAAGGCCTGGAAAAAAGACCCATCCACCAGCAACAAGGACGCCTTCAAATGCGCCACCCGTACTCACCACCAACTGATCCGAAAAGCCAAGAAAACAGCATTCAAGGATCGACTTGACAACAACGCCCACAACAGCAAGGAGCTCTTCAACATCGTCAAGGAATTTTCCAACCCCTCAGCCAACTCCAACGACATCACCCCCTCTCAAACCCTCTGCGACTCCCTAGCCTCTTTTTTCCACAACAAGATTGCTGACATCCACAACAGCTTTGACAACCAACCCGGAAGCCAACCCACCCTACCATCTGCTGACCATCTTCCCCCCGTAAACACCCTTAACGCCTGGAACCCAATCTCCACTGAGGACACCATCCGCCTGATGAACTCCATCCACTCTGGATCCCCCACAGACCCATGCCCTCACCACATCTTCAACAAAGCAGACTCCGTCATAGCTCCGCACCTCCGAGACGTCATCAACTGCTCCTTCAACTCCGCTACCTTCCCAGAAGACTGGAAACACGCTGAACTCACCGCCCTTCTGAAAAAACCAACAGCAGACCCCACCGAACTCAAAAACTACCGCCCCATCTCGCTTCTTCCATTCCCGGCCAAAGTCATCGAGAAAGCTGTCAACAACCAGCTCGCCGCCTTCCTCGAAGCCAACAAATCACTCGACCCCTCACAATCTGGCTTCCGGGCCAAACACAGCACTGAGACCGCCCTCATCGCAGCTACAGACGACATTCGTACTCTACTGGACAATGGAGACACAGTCGCCCTCATCCTCCTCGACCTCTCTGCAGCCTTCGACACAGTCTGCCACAGCACCCTTCTACAACGCCTCAGAAACATCGGAATCCAAGGAAAAGCACTGGAATGGATCACCTCGTTCCTCACCGGAAGAACCCAGAGAGTCCGCCTCCCACCATTCAAGTCCGAGGCCTCTGAAATCATCTGCGGAGTACCTCAAGGATCCTCACTCAGTCCCACCCTCTTCAACGTATACATGAGCCCCCTCGCGGCCATCGCCCGCCAACACAACCTCAACATCATCTCCTACGCGGATGACACTCAACTGATCCTTTCTCTCACCAAGGACCCCAGCACCGCCAAAACTAACCTACACGAAGGAATGAAAGAAGTCGCCGAATGGATGAAACAAAGCCGTCTGAAACTGAACTCAGACAAAACAGAAGTCCTCATCCTAGGTACTTCCCCCTCGGCATGGGACGACTCCTGGTGGCCGGAAGCCCTCGGAAAAGCACCCATCCCGACGGACCATGCACGAAACCTTGGCGTCATCCTGGATTCTTCACTCTCAATGAACAGACAAGTCAGCGCCGTATCCTCTTCCTGCTTTAACATCCTTCGCATGCTCAGAAAAACATTTCGCTGGATCCCCTCCGAAACAAGGAAAACAGTCACCCACGCTCTAGTCACGAGCCGACTGGACTACGGAAACACCCTCTACGCAGGTACCACCGCTAAACTCCAGAAGAAACTACAACGAATCCAAAACGCCTCAGCCAGGCTCATATTAGACATCCCACGCAACGAACACATCTCTGGCCACCTTAAAGACCTCCACTGGCTACCCGTCAATAAGAGGATCACTTTCCGACTGCTTACCCACGCACACAAATCACTCTACAACATCGGACCAGATTGCCTCAACTCTCGACTGTCCTTCTACACCCCCTCCCGCCAACTTCGCTCCTCCAGCCAAGCCTTCGCCACTGTACCTCGCATCAACAAGACCACCATGGGAGGCAGATCCTTTTCATACCTGGCTGCCAAAACATGGAACTCACTCCCCGCTCACCTTCGCCTCACCCAGAATCACCTAGCGTTCAGAAAGCAGCTTAAAACGTGGATATTTGACAAATAATCCTCCTCCCCTTCCTAAGCGCCTTGAAACCCTCTGGGTATGTAGTGCGCTATACAAATTTTATGACTTGACTTGACTTGACATTGATGTGAAGTTGCTGATCTTGGGCAGACCAACTTCCGCAGGTGGAGAACTCCCCACACCGCGCTCTCCAGCCTGCCCGGCTTGCATCCAACTCTATCACCAAGTCGGGAGCAGAACTGAAGATTGCTCTCTGTTCCAGGCCTCCATGAAGGATAGCCACCACTCGAATTCCTCGCGCACCTCGCCCGTCAAAGGGACCACCTGAAAGTACGTCAGGCCTTTCCGCAGATGCTGCGCCTTTAAGCGCTGAAGGGCTCGATAATGCAACGGCCCAAGGAAAATCGCCTGAACAGAGGCAGAGAAAAGACCCACCAGATGGGCTATCTGCCGTAAGGAAGTCCCCTGCTTGGCTAGGGTCTGACGGATCTCGTGACGTATCTTAGCCACCTTCCTGGAGGACAGACTGAGCGTAGCGGAGACGGAGTCTATCACAAATCCCAGAAAGGTTGCCTTCTGAATCGGTACCAGGAGGGATTTTTGTTTGTTGATTACAAACCCCAAATCCTGGAGCAAGGACACTGCCATCTGCAGATGACCCTGCAGCTGTAAAGGGCACTGGGCCAGGAGAAGAATATCGACCAAGTAGATGATCAATGGACCCCGTGCGCTCTCAAGTGTTCCACCGCCGGCTTGAGGTCCTTGGTGAAACACCATTGGGCTGAAGGAACCACCTGTGCGGTGGAAAAATCAGGACCACCAGGTACGTGTCCTTCAGGTCTAGCCGCACCATCCAATCGAGTGGCAGGAGTACATCTCTGAGTAGATGAATGCCCTCCATTTTGAAATGCCTGTACACCAGCCACTTGTTGAATTTTCGAAGGTTGATAACCGGCCCCCGACCCCTGTCGGCCTTGTCCACCAAAAATATGTTACTGAGGAACCCCGCGGGGTGAATATCTGTATGGCACACCGCCCGTTTGAGGAGCCGATCGGCCACCTCCTCGTCTACCATAGCCACGTCTGCTGCACAGAAAACTATTGGACGGGGACGGACGTCCTGGCGGGGGGAACCGTATAACTCTATCTGGAACCTTCTTACCGTCTGAAACAGCCAAGCGTCCCCAGTGAGAGCTTCCCAAGCGGGGAAAAACTGTGCCAGCCTGCCTCCAACTCAAAACTGTGCAGTGGGCAAAACACTCACCATTGGCGTTTCCGTTGTTGCCCCTGTAACCTCCTCGGCCTTGGAAGCACTGCCCTCTGGTCGGGTAGAAGTTGTTAAAACGCTGGTCTGTCTGGTACTGTCCACATCCGGAGCCTTACCCCCTGCCCCCTGCCCTGGAGGTGTTGGTTCTGAGCACGGCCCCTCGGAAAACCCGCGGACTAAAGATTCTCTTGATATTTGCCTGTGCCTTGTCTAAGGACGTAAATGTGGCGACGTACTTTCCTAGTTCTTTAATAGAAGGTTTGTGGAACAAACCCCCTTGCACTGATGCCCCCACCTCCAAACAGGCTAGATCACCCAGTTTGGGATCAACTTTTATTAAAAGTGACCTACGTCTCTCCGTCAAGAGTGCACAATTCGCATTGCCCATAGAGCAAACTGGGCACTGTGCCCAAGCTGACAGGACTTCTGGGTCAATCAGGGAACCCGAACTCCGGACCTCCTCCGCCATGTCCAGTATCTTCGTCATTGGACCAATGGCATCCAACAATTTGTCCTGAAGCACGCACCATGAACGATCTATCCCTTTCTTGGGGTCCTTAAAAAACTTAGCTAGAAAAGTAGCCATCTTTCCTTCGATCTCGGGGGTGAGCGACACTTTACCATCTAGGGTAGGCCAGGGGCATTCCGCTCGCAATCTACTCCGAGCCACATTCTCTAAGGGCTTTCTGAGGTGATATGCCACATACAAGGCCGCCATCTCTGCGGGAACCCATTCCGCTGACCTAGAATGCACAATGTCATCCGGGTCTAACATGTCAGCTATGCCTGCCTTAGGTGGGTCAGTAGACCCCGACGGCCTCCAAGACCTCGAAGAGCCTACCTCATCGTCCGAAAACGTCCGGGGCAGGCCCGGACTGGCCGTAGCGGGCACTTGACAATCCCCTGGTGCGTCGCATGGGTGGGGGCAGATTTTGGGCCCCTGGGGGCCGATTTTGTTACAGGGCCGCTTTTGCAGCATAGCTGCAAAATTGGCACTGTAACAAAATCGGCCATAAACTGGCCCTGGAAAAGAGCTCGGCGGCACCTCCAACCGCCCCCGAGTGGGGAGGAGGGGGGGGGCGCGAGAACTTTGACAGGGCTGGTTTTGGTTCCCAGCCCGGGTCTGGTCCAGGGTATCCCCTTGCTGTGTCTGAGGTGAAACCGGCCGAGGGTCCTCACTCGGAGGAGCGGGATCCTGGGGAAGCACTATGGGCGCTGTGTGCTCCAAGAAAGTCTGCTTAAGGTGTTCAAAAGCATCCTTGTCAACCCCCGTCGCACTTTTTCCTGGGGGGAGGGGGACCCTCACCGCTTGGCTGGACCGATTCTGGCTCCCCAGATGGTACCGGGGTCGCAGGGGGAGGCTGCCCTACCTTTGCGCACAATTGCTCTATTTTATCGGCCAGCCATTGCTCCATTTGGGTCATGAGCTCGGTGACCGCCCTTTAAATTGAGTTGTCCACCTTCTCATAAAAATCATCGTCCCATTGCTGGTATGCCAAGGAGCCCTCCTCCTCATAATATTCGTGCTCCATGTTAGTAGTGAGAGTGGGGATAAACACTGAGCAACACCAGGGAGCATACTCACGCGGAGCACGAGGAGTCAATGACTGAGGGTCTCTCAGGAAAATTGTATGGCCAAAGGTACAGATTTAATGGGGCGGTCAACCAGAGAGCACCACAACACCCACAAATACACTGGAAACAAGCTGCCTGCCACAGGTGTCAATGTGCTAAACAGGCCAGAGGCCCCACACACCCAGCTACCTACCCTCCTATCAAAAAGGGCGTGAAAAGAAAACACTCTCACAGTGCACTGCACCACTACCGACCCGTAAAACGGTTGTTCAATAATCAAAGGGGAACAGTACTGAGCCAAGTATACTGGGCAATTCACAGACAGCACAGGCACGGACAGTAACAGGTGACCGGAGCGCGTATCACTTGTCTTCTGACTGAAACGCCCTCCGAGAACACCGAATCGTGTTGCCCCCACAGCGCCCTCTAGTGGGCGGAGGACCGCACTGCGGTCCTGGCAAAAAGGGAATCAAGCTGCGTAAGGCGCGCTGAGCTTTCCCGCGGCGAGTAAGGAATCTAAATAGAGAAACACACAAGGCAAATGATCCCCCCAATGTAAAAACACCAACAAGAGAAAACACTGCCCACAACAAGGGAAATGAAAAGCACTTAACTCTAGCTGCTGAGCAGCCACAAAGAGGAAGTGCAGGAAGTGGCAAGACGATGTATTGGCTGAGAGTCATGGACATTGTGAAAGGACTCCATCAGAGACTGTTTGTCTTTCTCTAGTTTTGTGGGAAATGTAGTTTATTTTACAAGATGGTGATAAGCTGATTTTTGAATTTTGTTAATAAAAGCGAAGAAAGAATGAGCATGATCCTCGCCTCCGGTCCGGCATAGAATCAGAGGGTTAGATACTTAGAGATGTAGAGCTAGAGAAAGGAAAAGCATGAGGTCAGGGAGTAAAGGATAGGTAGAGTAAATGGGGACACATAACGTTTATTTGTTTTTAATTTAATAGCCACCTTTTGGTCAAGAGTGTGAATATTAATATTTGGTAGGCTGTTCATGCTCAGCTGCCAGATTAAACATCTGTTTTATACACACCAGTGCCATTACCCTAAGGTCCCCTTGGAATTTGGGTGCTGTGGACAACTGCCCACTTAGTCCATCCTTTAAAATGAATCTGTACAAATTCACATTGTGGGCCTATGTAATGAGATTTAGCTTTGGGTCCACATATGGGACAGATGTACATCCTGCAATTTGCAAAATAACACGGTTTAAGAACGCAAAATGGCTTGTTTTCTATGTACCATTGTTTGTGAGTTGAAAAAGCTTTTCCAGCTCTTAAAATTGTTTTGAGATCCATTCCTAATCACAATTAGTAGAGGGCGTGAAAGGGGCATAACCTCCTAAATGTGAGTCACAATAGTATATACTAATGGTTTGAAATCGCAGTCACAAACAGTTTATGAGTTACAGATAACCTCAAAGAAGATGGTAACTGATTTGCAAAAGGGACATTGTTTCTTCACGACATTTTGAATTCGGGGAGCAGGCAGTGGTCCTTAGAGCACTGCCTACCGTCATCCCTGGGACCACTGCCTACTCCTCCTGATGTATTCTTAAAGGGAAAACATTTTTTTCTTTTAAGTAGCAAATGCGTTTACCATTTGGAATGGCAATGCAAACACAGAGATGCAATCCACCCCCCTGTTTTGTAGCTAAGCATAGGAGATAGCAAATATTGACCTGCCTGATTAGTATTCATTAAGCATGTAGTTTTGTGATCCCCTGAGACTAGGGATTTAAGTGATGCGACCTTTCGCTACATCAGTAGCATTGCAAAATCAGAGACCGGTCATAAAGTGTCAAGGCACAATATGCAACCTGTCTCTTAGTACATTGGCCTACAAATTCATAACAAATGCACTTAACAGCATGGCATACACTATACATGTAGATCCATTGAGAGTAATATGCTATTTGACACCATTGTTGATGGAGGGAAGGGAAGCATGACCCACTCAAATCTTCCCCTCTTATGAATTTAAAAACTCCTCTACTCAAAAAGGTACATTATGCTTTAACCATCCACTTATACTAAATAACTAAGGCTCTCAGTTTTCGGTTTTTACTGAGTTGTACAGATAATACAGAAAGAACAAAATGTGTTTCATTTCTGTATTTATTTTAAAAAGCAGAACAATACGCTTCTTGTGTGTGACTCTCCATGCAGTCCTTGATGAATTACCGGCCAACAGCTGAGCTAATAGGCAGCACGGGCAGTTAAAAAAAGATGAGATTTCCTTTAATGTAGGCATATTTTAATATATATTTGTATATAATGAAATAGTTACCTGTGGGTGTAGTGTTTTGTTATATTTAGCTGCCCAATTTGTTTATTTGTGTCAGGCATCAAAGTATAAATGCATTGAAATAAAGTGGAAATATACCATTTTACGGTTTCATTTATCTTTAAACACAAAATAAATATGGATAAAACCAAGAATATGGCCAAGAAATAAATATGGATAAATGCAGACAGAAACGTTAATAAATAAATACATAAACCAGGAGCCCTATATACAATACAAGACGCGTATTTTTACAATATTCAGTGATATAAAAAAAAACATTGATGGAAAATATCTCATAATTCCTTGTGAAATATGTTTCTTCCCCAGGGCAGTTCCCAAACCACTCTATAAAGAGTTACCTTTACCAACATCAATAGGATTATTCACAATCAAGGACTAAATTATGTAGGAGAGTAATTCGATTTATGCAGGAAAAGGGGCAAATGATGAAATGTTATGTGACACAGTATTATTTTGATACCTTTGAGCTAGAAACAACAATATATGCTGAAATCTGAAAATTAGTGGCACATTTTGGCTAGTGTGGTAAATATATCATTAGGTGGTCAAAGCAAAGCCATCAAATAATTCCACTAGTCCTAACCATTGTTCATGATTTTATCAAAAACCTGGTTCCCATCATGAACTAGGAGGCTGAGGATGATGATGCAAAATGATGTAGCTGTCCAAATTGCATCATTGTGCTTCTTTCTTTTTAGTTCATGCTGTACAGTGTTGGCAATACCAATGATGTACAACATGAACAACAGGTATTGCCAGAGCCAATATGTGTAAAAGGCAAGATCTGTTGACTTTGTCAAAGCATGCTCATTACATATCTGTGGGTGGATATTCCTTTAGCCAACTTGGGAAACACATACTTACTGGTGGTTGATTAGCACATTTCAAATTGAGACTTTGTCCAAGGTGGATTGTTTAGTAATATATGCCCTCTTTTAATTAATAAAACAAAGCTAGACTTGGACCATTTATACACTATGGGGTCAAATACAATGCCGTTCTAGCTACCCTGGCTGATGAGGGGTGTTACCTCTGATTCTTTTTGATAATGACAAAGGTCAGGGGCATAGTCAATATCATATAAAGTGCAGGCATGCAAAGGGTTGAGAAACCTGATGCGAAAGCTTAATAGAAGGATCACATTGCCATTGTCTGATTAGCAATTTCTAATCTGTTTTTATTTTAACGCTATTGAATGAGCCACATCACTCGAACAGATATCTGTAGGCCCGGAGTATTTTAGTACACATTTGCAGCGACAAAGCCTGTGGTTCACGAAATCACAATCTTTATGACCGCATAAATGCAAGTCACAATATATAAGGTGTACTTAATGAGTGTTACATATTGTAAATCATACTGACATGCAAATGAAAAGGGCGTGTAAAACCTGTCATACTCCTTGTATTTAGCTTTGCAAGATATCAAAAAATTACAACCAAAATTGAGGTTGTAAACTAATGATTCCGGAAGCATTCGGAATCACTCCTCAGTAGCTGTTCTGTGATGCAGCCAGACCATATACTCTTAAGTGCATTATAACCTTGTGGTTAATGCTAACTTTGGAATGGCTGCAAATCTGTTAACATCTAAACTTCAATTTTCTGCAATCATACAGACACATACCGCCACCCGATTCAAAATACAAGACTTACTATTGCTAAACTGCACAAATTTCACATCCACTTGACAACTTTATAATGACTAAGTACTATGAAACCTGACCTCATCATTGGGAACTTTTCCTGGTACTCTCACCCATTGCTCAACACAAATTGTAACTTCTTGTGTGCCACAATGTTCATCATAATGGCTCTTTTAATCAATGCATGTTTGTTTCTAGAATTTCTTCTCAGAGAACTTTCACTTACATTAATAGTCGGGAATTGCATTGCAGGATAAAAAAGCAATGAAGTGATAATAGATTCACCCTGCTTGGATTGTTTTGACTAGGACAACAGCATAGCATGGGTTTGTCAGTCTTTGACCATCTCCTCTCTGATCTGTGAGTCTTGCAAAAACAGTTTTTATATATGTTTCCTCAAGTTAACTTTTGCAAGAAATTGTGTTATTGGTTTAGGGAGTTGAAGCCGCACTAAAGGAGAAACCTAAATCCTTATCAGGGTGAAACACCAATGCCACTAAATTAACCTGTGCTTACTCTCTCTGGCACCTTGGTACAAAAACAGTCAGGCTTAATTTAGAGGTAATGTATACAGTTATGATGCAGAACACTGTCAGTAATAAAGTGAAAAAACAACACAAGAAAAACCCAAAGCCAACTTAGAAAAAGTGGAGTAGATTTTAATCAATAAAATAATACCATACTGATTATCCAATCAGTACAACTGGATATATGAATTTTACAAATTGTAGGTAAAAATAACACCAAAAAGCACAAAGTGACAACTGTTGGAATCTGGTCATGCTGAGCCGGGACAAAGTCACAAGTTCAAACCAACCAGGATGGAGCACAAGGCGGACATAGGGCCAAATTCAGCCCACTAGGAATTGTACCTTATGCGCTTAATACGAAGTTTGCGTGGCATTGTTTTGGGAGGCTTTGCGATGCTCAATGTTCGTTCCTGTGAAGCTTTCAGCTGTGCAGCAAGACTTTGTGTTGCTCTGCATCAGTACCCATGAAGCTTGCAGCAGGGTGGTGACTCGTCAATCAGCATCAGATATTATGAAGCTTTCAGTTGTGTGCCAAGCCGTTGGGGGGCTACGTGCCACCAGACATCAGTTCTGATCAAGCTTTCAGCTGGGAAGCAAGGCCTTGCAGGGCTTCACATTACTCAGTGTTGGATCTGATGATGCTTTATGGCGGACTCTGCATGGCTTTGCGGAGCCCTGCGTCACTTCATGCCGGATCTGATGGAACCATCTGTTAGGCAAAGAGGAGTGTCCTCTAATGCCAGTGAAGGGTCCAGGTGGCAATCACCTCCTGGGGATCAGGACTAACTTCAGCAGAGGCCATCAGGTAGTCTGAGGCAGGTCCAATTGGTGCTGGTCGGCTGGACAGCTGCAGGGTAGGCCTCTGCAGGCTTGTTGTGTCCCTTTAGCTCAAAAGGAAGGTCAGTCAACTGGCCCTTGGAGTCACTGTAGGTGGCCCAGAGATCAGGACAAGCAGGTCCAGACTTTTTTCTTCAGACAGCATAGCAGTCATTTCAGAAGCAGGAAGTTCCTTCTGGCAACTGAGCAGTCCATCTTCTGAATCTTCAAAGGTACAGGAGTATTCTGATGAGTGGCTCTGGTGGTCCAAAATGTATATCTACCCCTGGCTTTGACCATGATGCAATAATATAGCATCTATAGAAGTACGTCACATGGATTATCTCTTCTATGTTTTATGTTGTACTGTCATATGGTGTCTTGTTTCACAAGTAATGTCTTACTAGTGTTGTCACCCATCACAGTGTTTGGCTTGTTTATGACACACTATATGAGCATATAGGATAGACCATATGAGCACTCTCAATGTACGGGTCCCATATTTTGATAGTTGCATGCACAATCAGTGACCTGCCAGCACGGCTGACAGGTCACTGTTTTTAATATATCTTTTTGCTTTCTAATTACAGACACAGATTAATCATTAGAACCGTATGGATACAGTACACATTAGGTGTGCATGGTTTGTGTCCTTATTGCAGGATTCACTAGGAGTGGTACACACGGGCTAAACCCAGTGGAGTCCTGATGAAAAACTATTTTAGGGGAACAGCTTGAAACATGTTGACAAAAACACATTACTAAGACAACCAGACTCATTAAGGTCAGGTTTCTTCCCAGTAAACAGCCCCTGATTTTTACCAACTAGGTGCGGGAATAAAAGAGTGGCCAAATAGTTAGGTGTTTTTAGATATTCTTTCCCTTTCCACTCCACATCACTGCACTTCACATAGTCTACAATAAAAAGTGCTCCCACGTAATTCGCAAGTTACAGCATGCCTCAATCCGTAGAGGATTGAGAGGAATCCCAATGATGAAGCAAGCCACCTAGGGGCAACCTTGGTGGGTGAGGGGTCTCTAGAAAAAAAGTATTTTTTCTAGACAAGGGATTACAACAAACTCTTGCTGTATCCTATCTAGTTCACTAAGGGCAGGTTTTCTTCGATATACTCGATTTTTATCTCACTATGTAACTGTCAGGAGGATAAACCTAGCCTCTACCTCTGCCTCCCTCTCTTCTTTGGTAACCTTTCTAATAAAGACAAAATGTATGCCATTATTTGCATCATTATGTAGGTACACTGTGCATCATAAAGCTTCATACGAAAGACAAATATTTGTTAGCCGTCAGAGTAACGAGCAGACTGAGCTAGCCCCGGGCAATCTTCAATGTCTTACAAGTTCTATGAGTCTCACTAGTTCCATTTTCTACTTCTGCCCACTTTGTTTCCATTGCCTTTCTCTTGTTTTACAACCATCCATGTCTGTAAAGGAAACAGCTCAAGGAAGGAACATCATGGGACCCTGTTTGATTAAATAGCACTTTCAGCCATCATTCGGTTTAATTACATACACTCCAGACCTGGAAACAAATGAATGCCCCCGGCCTTTAACTAAAAGCCTCCCCTGTTCTTGTAAAGGCCCCATGCTTGCCAAAGCATTGGATACATGTGGTAAAAAGAAATGTTGGCAAAGGCCTGGCAAGCATTCCTGAGGTTTGGAGCAGTCATTCGCTGGGCACCGCACAAGCCTGCACAGAGACCGACCTCCTCGTGAAGAATGCGTGGTTGGCAGAGATCCCCGAGCTGACGATAATGCAGTCTTACAGTCATGGGTTATTATTTCGATTTAATGGCTTAGATTAGAAAATGGGCTGTGCAGTTAGTAGAAAAGCGATCCAGTTCTATTTCTCCAGTCCTGCGTCCCCTGCAGTCATAAAAAATGTGTACTTCAGAAAATGGCTTTGTTTGAGGACGTCTCATCTTGTTCGATTTTTGGACCTAAGGTGACTTTATTCACCCGACATTTCAAAGCCGGATTGAGAACACACAGGGGAGGCACGTGCGAAGCACTGCTGTTTTTTTGTTACTTAGGACCGAAATTGCAGCACTGCTGAAAAACCGGCCCTCCGTAACAAAACGGCCCCCCCCAAAGTAAGACCCCCGCCCACACCCCTCCCCCCCCCCCCCCTCACCCCTCCCCCAACCTTCCTGCCTCCAGGGAAACGGCTGATGCCGCTACTGCCAGTCAGGCCCTGAATAGTTTCTTAAAAGTTCTTAGAAGAGGCAACATGTTAATAAGAGAAAGACATCCCCCGTGTGGATGGAAGGAAATTGTAGTTTATGAAAGTCAATGTATGCAAACTTCTAGAGGTGTGTATGGCACACTAGGAGTCGGAAGAAGGGTGTGATGTTTCCCCTGTCTAGCATTTCTCAGTCTCTGGTTCCTTGGTGCCTACAGTACTGGCTTGATCTTTGTAATTTCTGGGGGTTACTACTTGCCCTGAGTTGTTGTGAGCGAGCAAAGTGAGTAAACCCGACCTCTTCCAGGGGGTTTCTCACTCAAAGAAAAACGTGAAAGATTGGGGTGAAATCCAGGTCCTCATTTATGAGGCTGTGCGTCACTTTTACGCCGCCGGTGCGTCACTTTTTGTGACATACCAGTGGCATAAAAAATGCGCCTTGTTGCGCCATAGTTACAAAGTGACGCATCTAGGTAGATGCGTCACTTTGTAAACCCCTGCGCCACATTATACCTGCTCCAGGTATAATGTATGCAAGGGGGGCGTATTGACGCAAGGAAGGCTCGTAGAAGTGACGCAGTGAAATCTATGAGATTTCACTGCGTCACTTTTAGGACGCCCTTGCGTCAAAATCTTGTGCCTGCCTCAGAGCAGGCGTAAGACTGACGCAGGCCCTTTCACATGGGGCTTGCCCCATGTGAAAGGACGCATTGCTGGAGTTGCGTCACTTTTGTGACACACTCCAGCAATGCGTCACTTTTGCGCTTACAGATACGTCAGAAATACTGACGTATCTGAAACTTCTTGCGACATGATGCGTCATACATTAAATATGACGCATCAGGAATGTCGCAAGGAGTGCGCACTGAGAAGTGACGCATCGCTGCTTTCACACAGCGATGCGTCATCTCTCATAAATGAGGCCCCAGTATTTTAAAGAACATTTTTCTCATAAATGAGCTAAAATGCTATAGGCACTGAAAGGGCACTAATTAGATATTTACATCCCTTCATGGTGTGCCAAGTCAAATAAGCCTGTTGTTCCCAAAGATTTGGCCTGATTTATTTCAAAATGTATTATGGGTGCCACCATATGTCAAACATTACTTCCATTGTGCCAGTGCCAGCATTTTGTCGTGGGCGCTGCCATATCCCTTAGGCGCCCCTTATATAAAAAATGACATAAGATATGCCAGTACCAGCATTTTTCAATTTATGCCATACACCATGGGTGGCCCGTTTGTAAAGAAAATACCTCATTATGCCAGGGCCAGCATTTTGTTATGGTTGCCAACCTCACATATAGTTCTTGTTGCCCACCTTATGGCAAGAATTACCTTCATTGTGCTAGTAGCAGAATTCTGCCACTGGTGTCAACATGTCAAGAATTTCCTCAATTATGCCACTATTTTTCCACAGGTGCTTTATGTGCCAAAAATGTCCTCTAGTACTCCAGTGTCGGCATTTAACATTGGTGCCCTTTATGCCAAGAAGTACCCCCAGCATGCCAGTAACAGTATTTTGTCACAGTTGTCTGTCATACTAACAATGTGCTGCAAGGATCCCAGCACCAGTATTTTGCCCTCAATATCTCTAGAAGGCCGAAATTACCTTCAGTATGCCAGGGCCAAAGATAACATCACAAGCATCATATCACATTCTTACTCACACTCATGTTCTCTCATTCACTCTCACTCTCTAACGCTCCTTACACTAATTTTTATTCAATTGTATTCACTCATATTCTCAATCATTCTCACTTGCTCATACTAACTGAAACTCAGGCTGAGGTTTACTAATGCTTTTCTCCAGCCTGTGTCAATTTTGTGATGCAAACCCAGTGCAAAATTTCAAGGTGAGATTTAATGTCTAACTCAAATCAGAATGTGCATTGGATAGTATCCCAAAGTAACGCAATGTTGTACTATGCAATGCTATACATTATTTTGCGTCAAGGGGGAATTCCATGAGTAAGCCACCCTTGGATGTCGATGCAAATCCCTATCTACAAACACTGGTGGACAGGAATTTGCGCAAAACTATTTCGCTACCTCGGGCAGTCCTACAGAGTTGGAATGTTTTTATTTCTCCTTGTTTTTCCAACTTTGCATGTGTGCTGCACTGTACAACACACAACAAAGTGGAAAAAGCCATAAAGCATAGGTTTTGTACTGGAACGGACCCCTTTCAGTATAAATCTACTCTTCTAAGAATACACACACCCTTGCACTAAGGCACAAGGTTGTGTGCAATTGGGCATAGCTATGGGGAGGGAGAAATGCACCATATCTTAGTAGATACATCAAATGTGTTCTCTCTTTTTGTGACACAAGGCATCTCAGAAACATTGGGGCAGCACTGACTTGTATCAAAGAAGAGTAAATCTGAGCCTCAGTCTCACTCACTACCTTTTGCTGAGTTTCACTCGGTTTCACTCACACACATACACACTTGCTCACACATACACACACTCTCTCTCACTTAAACACACTATCACCCATACACAACAGATATTTGAAACCATTTTTACTTACCACAGCAGTCACCAAAGGTCCTGTCAAGCTAAGTGTGCTCCATTTTTCATTACCCTGATAGTGAATAATAAAATATTATTCACTATTAGTACAATGAAAAATGGGCAGGAAATAAGGAATGCAGAGCTGCAATGTGTTTTGGAACTGATTTTGCCACCTGTGATATCAGGGGTTGCAAAAGCAGTGCCAGGTGTTGCAAGGGACAAGCGATGAGTCACAGGTGCAAGCCTGGCAACCCTTAAATGATGTCCATGCATAGAGGATCAAGTCAAGAAAAAACACTGACCCAAGCAAAGTCACATTTGTCAGGGATGCAGAGCTGTGCCAGGAAAACACATCTTCTTTACAGTAAAGAGATTGAAAGATCCAGTAAAAATCTCTAAAATGTACCTTTCTCTCTCAAAGATACATATGCCTGACTCGATATAGCAAAAGATTATTCTCTGCCACTCGTCATCTAGGGAGCCCGCTCCCTGGTTAGAAAGACTTCAACACAGAAGATGTAGCCTGTGGCGCCCCGCTATGCCCTATCTAATAGTAGGCAGAGTAATCTAGTTACATTATTGAACATGGTCAGAATGGAAACCAAAATCCGCCCTAGCAAACAAATTCAATTAGCCTCAGGGCTTTAAGTGGGATGAAAAAACTGGGGGGTCTCTTAAAGGGGCGCGGCCAGTGTAATTAGGGGCGTGGCTTTAAATCACTTACGCAAAAAATCTGTGCTTAGCATAGTGTGCCGCCCAACTTGTAATTTGCTGTTGCAGTCATTGCATCCAGATATTTGATACAAGTAACATCATACCTACAATAAGTACGTAATATTGGCTTTGTCAATGGTTATTACTTACAGAAGATAAATAAGCAACAACTATGACTTGTATATAATATTGACAAAGCTTCCAATCAAATCCTTGGTGACCCTACCACAATGTTGCGGCTCCTGAGTTTCAGAAAGAGAAGGGAAATCCAGAAAGAAAATGATTCTTAAAGGATTTCCCTTCCCCCACAACGCTCCCCTGGCATGACGTCACGCTGTAACTTCTCTACTACTGAGAAGTGAGCAGTGTGGGCAGCGCACATCCATGTGCCGTGTGCTGTCTCGAAACGGGCCTCTATCAGGCTTTGTTTTGAGCCATCGCACTTTTTTCCAGACTGCAGTGACAGCAAACAGCGGTCTTTGCAGTCCAGGAAAAACAACGGGCTGCCTGTGTCAGGGCTCAAAACAGAGCCCGATAGAGACCCGTTTCGAGGCCCCCAGAAAAAAACTGCCGGTGCTCAGACCCCTTGAGACCCGGCCCACTTAAAGCCCTGACCAGCCTTAAACTGTCGGAGGTTCTGCCTAGAGTGCAGCATTGGGTGAGTTCATGGTTGGATCATGGCAGCCAATCCAGTTCTGAGAGGAACCACCTAGACTGTAGCTCTCCTGGGAAATGCAAGAGTGGCCACATGGCCAGTAAGGCCCTGCCATCCAATCATGCTCTCTCTCCAGCAGTCAGTACCTTGAAATTAGAGACTTCATCGGAGTGAGCGAACCTAATGAACAGCTTCTTACCACAGCTTGTTCCTGCATGTATCTTAAACTGAGAATATTACTCTATACTGTTATAATAATTGCATTCAATGCGGTATTCGTGAATCAATTGGATGATTCCCACCCAGTGCATGATGCCCCGCCATCTTGTATGTATGTGTACAGAGAGTAACAGGCCATCAAGAGACTGGGGAATGTAGTTCTGAAATAAAACACAGATACATATACTTAATGAGTGTGTTGATTTTGCAATTTTAAAAGCGAACCGCCAGCAAAGAAAGTCAATCAATCAATCATTGACACTTATAAAGCGCGCTACATACCCGTAGGGTCTCAAGGCGCTCGGGGGGGGGGGGGGGGGGGTGCCGCTACTGCTCGAACAGCCAGGTCTTCAGCTTCTTCCTGAAGGAGAGGTGGTCTTGGGTCAGGCGCAGGTCGGGAGGGAGGGAGTTCCAGGTCTTGGCGGTCAGGTAGGAGAAGGACCTTCCTCCTGTAGTCGCTCTTCGGATGCGGGGGAGGGCGGCGAGGGCGTGGTTGGCTGATCGAAGGTGGCGTTTGGGAGCGTAGAAGTTGACTCGGCTGTTGAGGTAGCTCGGGCCTTGGTCGTGTAGGGCTTTGTGTGCGTGGGTGAGGAGGCGGAAGGTGATTCTTTTGTTGACGGGGAGCCAGTGAAGGTCTCTCAGATGTTCGGAGATGTGACTGGTTCGTGGGATGTCGAGGATGAGTCTGGCTGAGGCGTTCTGGATCCGCTGGAGTCTCTTCTGGAGCTTGGCGGTGGTACCGGCGTAGAGGGCGTTGCCGTAGTCCAGTCGGCTGGTGACGAGGGCCTGGGTGACGGTCTTTCTGGTCTCGGTGGGGATCCACCAGAAGATCTTCCTTAGCATGCGTAGGATGTTGAAGCACGCCGAGGAGACGTTGTAGACCTGCCTGTTCATGGAGAGGGAGGAGTCCAGGATGACGCCCAGGTTTCGTGCATGGTCTGTCGGTTTGGGTGCGGTGCCCAGGGCGGGAGGCCACCAGGAGTCGTCCCAGGCGGAGGGTGAGGAGCCCAGGATGAGGACCTCCGTCTTGTCCGAGTTCAGTTTCAGGCGGCTGGTCGTCATCCACTCGGCTACCTTTTTCATCCCTTCGTGCAGGTTGGCTCTGGCGGCGGCGGGGTCGTTGGTCAGGGAGAGGATCAGCTGGGTGTCGTCGGCGTAGGAGATTATGCTGAGGTTGTGTTTGCGTACGATGGCCGCGAGGGGGCTCATGTAGACGTTGAAGAGGGTGGGGCTCAGAGATGATCCTTGGGGGACGCCGCAGATGACTTCGGAGGCCTCTGACTTGTACGGTGGTAGGCGGACTCTCTGTGTTCTTCCGTCGAGGAAGGAGACGATCCATTCCAGCGCCTTGTCCTGGATGCCGATGTTGCTGAGGCGCCGTACTAGGGTGCGGTGGCAGACCGTGTCGAATGCCGCGGAGAGGTCTAGGAGGATGAGGGCCGCTGTTTCTCCATTGTCCATCAGGGCTCGGATGTCATCGGTGGCGGCGATGAGGGCGGTCTCGGTGCTGTGGTTGGCTTGGAAGCCGGACTGTGAGGGGTCGAGGGATCCGTTTGTCTCGAGGAAGGCGGCCATCTGCTTGTTGACGGTCTTCTCGATGACTTTGGCTGGAAACGGGAGGAGCGAGATGGGGCGGTAATTCTTGAGTTCGGTGGGGTCCGCTGTGGGTTTTTTGAGAAGAGCGCTGAGTTCGGCGTGCTTCCAGCTCTCGGGGAAGGTGGCGGTGTCGAAGGATGTGTTGATGATGTCTCGCAGGTGGGGTGCGATGACAGCGTCGGCCTTGTTGAAGACGTGGTGAGGGCAGGGGTCGGTCGGTGATCCGGAGTGGATGGAGTTCATCGTGCGGATGGTGTCTTCGGTGCTGATCGGGGTCCAGGCGTGGAGGGTGGTGGTGGGGGGTGGTTGTTCGGTCATGGTGTGCGTTGGTTGGTTGTTGAAGCTGTTGTGTATGTCCGCGATCTTGTTGTGGAAGTATGAAGCGAGGGAGTTGCAGAGGTCTTGCGATGGGGTGATGTCGTTGTTTCCTGCGCTGGGGTTGGAAAGCTCTTTCACGATGTTGAAGAGTTCCTTGCAGTTGTGTGCGTTGTTGTCCAACCGGTCCTTGAAAGCTGTTTTCTTGGCGGCGCGGATCAGCTGGTGGTGTTTCCGGGTGGCAAGTTTGAAGGAGGTCCTGTTGTCCGGTGTCGGTTCCCTTTTCCAGACTTTCTCGAGGGCTCGGCAGTTCTTCTTGGAGCTCTTGAGTTCGACGGTGAACCATGGGGCCTTCTTGCTGCCGGGTCTGCTAGGCGGGGTCCTCAGTGGGGCGAGTTCGTCCGTGCAGTTGCTGATCCACTTCGTGAGGTTGTCTGCGGCCTGGCTGGGGTTCGCTGAGCTGGCAGGAGGGTGCTGGCTCAGGGAGGTGGCGAGCTGGTCTGCTGTGATCTTGTTCCAGCTTCTGCGGGCGGCCTGTTTCTGGTGGTGGTGGGTCGTCGTTCTCTTGAAGGTGAAGTGGACGCAGCTGTGGTCCGTCCATTGAAGCTCTGTGGCGTGGCTGAAGTCGATGTCTGTGCTGGAAGAGAAGACTGCGTCGAGTGTGTGTCCGGCGAGGTGGGTGGGGGTGGACACCAGTTGCTTGAGTCCCAGGTTGGCGAGGTTGTCGAGCAGGGTGCTGGTGTTGCGGTCGTTGTTGTTCTCCAGGTGAAAGTTGAGGTCTCCCAGGAGGATGTAGTCAGCAGAGGGGAGGGCGTGCGGGCTGACGAAGTCGGCGATGTCCTCGCTGAATTGCGTGCGTGGTCCAGGGGGTCGGTAGATCAGGGTGCCTCTGAGGGTGGTGTTCGGGTTGGTGTGGATCTGGAAATGCAGGTGTTCGGCGCTGGTCAGGGTGTTGTCGGTGCTGGTCGTGAGACGGATGGTGCTCCTGTGGACGATGGCGATGCCTCCTCCCATCTGGTTGGCGTTTTGGTCCCTCCGAACGATCTTGTAGCCCTCTGGGATAGCGATGGCGATGTCGGGAGCTGAAGAGGCGTTCATCCAGGTCTCCGTGAGGAAGGCAACGTCAGGGGCTGTGGCGTCTAGGAGGTTCCAGAGTTCGATGGCGTGTCTGTGGACGGAGCGGGTGTTGAGCAGGATGCACTTGAGGTGGGTGCTGCTGGTGTTCGACTTGGCGGGTGCTGGTGCGAGGCTGGTCCGGGTGCAGGAGAACTTGCAGGCGTGGCAGCTGAAAGGTCCGTGGGTACCTCGTGGAGCGGCTAGGTGGCATTCTGGGAGTCGGCCGGTGTTGAGTGCGTTGAGGGTGGCGGCGGAGTACGTCAGGCGGGTAGGTCGGGGTCTTCGGGGGCCAGGGGTCCTGGCGCTGGTCGCGATCCGGTCGCGGACGGGCGCAGACGGGCTTACCTTTGGCGCGCCTTCGGCGCACAATCGGCGCGCCCGCTGCGCGTTCGCACGGTCGCCATTTAAGGCGAAGTGCGCGGGTGGGCGGAGCAGCTGGGAGGCGGGAGCGGGGAGGGTACAGAAGAAAAAGGGGCGGGGCTAATGGCGGTGGCGGGAAGCGGGAGCGGGGAGGGAGAGCGGCAAGGTAGGCGGGCAAGCAGGAAGGAGACAGGCACAATGGAGGTCAAATACACGAGGAGAAAAACGTCACAGAAAAAACAGGCAATAATACAGGACAAAACGGGGAAAAAACAGTGGAAACGCGATCTCAGGCACAGAAATAAAACAAGCACAATTTTCCGACAAAACGGGCAAAAACCAAAGGGGAGCGCTCAAGGCAGCAGCGAGGACGGCGCTGAGGCAGAGGCAGGCACTGGGGGCACACGCAGCAGCTGGTGGCCGTGCGGCGCGGGGGTGTCCCACAAGTGTTCTGCTATTCAGAAATAAGTTCAGGTGGGGACGACCGACAACCACCACCACAAATGACCCACTGCTTGCTGACTTTTGTCAGTGGAAACTTGCTTGAACAGTGAGATTTTCCTGTCATAATATTTCTGAGTGTCAGATGGTATGGTTCTGCTCTCAGGAGTAGTTCAATAACATTATCGCACGGAGTCAATAAGCCTGTCAGAAGAGGGGCAGGAGGGAGGTAGAATAGTCCCTTTATCCAGGTAAGGCACTTTTTTTAGGGCTCGTACAGCAACTCTATTGACTTAGAGATGTATCTCTATTTACCCCCTTTTTAATGACGAGGCATCTAGCATGTCTAGAACCAGTAGATGGTTCTAAAGGATGTGAGCTTGCTGTGGAAGGTTACACAAAATCATTTGACATGCCTGTGTGTCAAGCATTCCAGAGGAGCTGCCACCTGATTTTTGTATCATGCTCTTCATCAGTGAAGATTGCAGGTTTGTAGGCCAGCAAAGAGATTCCTTGTTGGTGTTGTCGATGCTCAAAATAAAATTAATTCGAGAGTAGATGCATGGGAACGGGACAATGTGAGTCTTTCTAAGAATAGGTACAATCAAAATCAAATAAATGGTTCACAAAACAGAGTTCCAAGCTAAACTTTACAAATTTATTTAAAGGTAAGGCCTTTACAGAAGGCAAAACGTGTTTAGCTATCCAATAGCAATCAATGTTTCAATAGAATCAAAATAAATAATGTGAGCAGATCAACATAATGGCTACCTCTAAAGAAAGCAAACAGCCAGAGCTACATATAGTTCACCAAGAAGACTGACATAGAGTCTGCCTCCAAAATAAAAATAGGAAAGTATAAGTTGACATCAAATGACTGATTAGATTAGAGTCTTCACAGTTAGAAAGGCAAAGAAAGTCAATGAAATCCTGGCTCGTATCGCAAAATTATCATAGTTTACAGGGTTTTAGACCGAAAAGCCACAAACATTTAGAGGTGAGATGTTATATAATAGGGTTGACAAGCAATGTGACATTCTAGTAAGCTAATGGATATTCCAATTCATAAGATAAATTCAATAAGATACCTTTAGAAATACCTTCTTGTACAGCGTAAAAATGAATGGTGGGTGCATAGCAAATTAAGGAAGTTAAATGGTGTTTATATAATACAGAAATATAATTGGCAGTTCAACTAATGAATGTGCCCTAGGAAAGGCTCGAGCAAAGGACCTTGAAAGATATAAAGACAGGAACAACTTGGATAAGGCTTCCTCGAGAGTAACACAAATAAATACAATTTATGAATACAGAGACTGCAGACTAGGCTTCTGTTTTGCTGATTTTCTGGACTAGAATAGCACATAGCGAAACATATATATGTGGAAAAACTTGTTCACATAAAATAAAAATGCACATTTCTTTCTGCAAATATGAATAAATGTCAGTGCAAGCTGGCTGTAGCATGGCATGCTAACTTATGCTTATCTGAATTAGGCATTTTTTTCTAATAAATATTATTATTCTTCAGATAGTGAAGATATCCGGAGGGCTTTCTCCAGAAGGCTCTTGCGTCCATGTCTTTTAATATAATCATATGCTCCACCAAGCTCCACCAATATCTAGTGAATTGTTTTGACAGGGATTTCTGTGTTAGCAAGGTACTTAGACTCCCTGTTCATCGGGTACCATGTGTGTCAATTAAAAAAGAAAAGAAATAAGCAGGAGCCCTAAGAACTGCAGGTGTGGGGCATGGTATAATGGCAGCGGTGCTTAATTTTAACTGGTTGTGGCAGGTGGGGCCCACCTGTACTTATTTTTGGGGGTCGGCACTTATTTTTTATCAACACGCTTTGATACATAGCAACATAGAAAAACACAAAAGGGGGAGGGATGAGGGGAGGGATGAGGGGCAGGAATGAAAAAGAACCTGCAAGATTGAGATAAGGAGCCATGGGTTGTCTGGTGGTGTATATATATAGGGCCAGGCAGGCCTTTTATACCAATGGGTGTTTTCCCAAGTGGACTGGAGTCCTTTCAGGCTGGTTTTGGTAGCCCATGGCTGCTGCTGGCGCCTATGTCACTTTCCCCAGTTCCCCAATGTTAATCGGAGCAGGCACAAGGCTGGTAAGTTTGAGAGAATGTGATCAGAGAGGGAGAGGAGTGATAGAGTGGAGAGAATGAGAGAGAGAACGGATAGATGTAAAGAGAAGGATACTGTGAGAAGATGAAGGGAGCTGCAATGGTTTGAACATTTTTGCCATGACTACTTTTGGTTCTCCAATTTGGCCCTGTGTATTGTGCAGGAGATGGAAACTAGACTTTGCAGATTTGGTATTCAGCAACCTGGCATTTGATAGCAACATTCACTGGCTTCTGAGCAAAACTTTGGCCTCACCCAGGGTCATAACACAGGCCTCTTCAGGGGACCCTAAAGCATTCAAGGCCCTTCCACTCAGCCCCAGGCAAATAAGCATCTGCAAGATATGAGGGACTTGGGGGGCTCTCGTGTCTTCTGCTTGGGGAGCAGACCACTTTGCTTTAGGCCACTGTCCCTAGCACTTACAGGCACATGCATCAAAGGAAAAACCAGTCGCAAACGGGCAGATTCTCAGAATCTGCCCCTTTGCGACCGGTAGTTTTGCATTTGGGATGAATCATCCCAAATGCAAAAATCGTAATTTAAGGAATCTCTAAATTGCGATTACTTAAATTGCGATTGCATTTATGGAATCCCAAATTGAGATTCCTTAAATGCAATGCATTAAAGTAAAAAAAATTGCGATTTCGCTAATAGGGGGCGCAAATTACCATGAAGTTGAACTTCATGGTAATTTGCAAAAACTTTGAAAAATGTACTTTTGTGCATTTTTCAAAGTTTCATGTTGCGCACCCTGCCCTTAGGGCATGTGTTTGTGCAACATATGTGCACAGATCAATTTCAGGGGTGCAACAGGGTGTCATTTTGACCCCCCTTTCACCCTTGAAATTGCATGAGCGATTTTTGAGTACTTACTGGTGCTCGCAAATTGCTCATGCAATCTCCAATTCATTCCTATGGGCCTGGCGGCCGATACAAATGAATGGGACATCATTCCTTAATTGCGACTCGCAATTTACGAGTCGCAATTAAGGAATGTGTAGGAATCGCTATTTTTATAACAATTCCTACATGCATAAGCTTTTGCGATTCCTTAATTGCGATACCTTAATAATCGCAATTAAGGAATCGCAAAAGCCCACGTTGATGCATGTGCCAGTCTTTTACAAATTAAGCACTGCGAGTTGCAGAGTTTAAAGCCGAAAAGATCAGGTTGGAAACCCTGATGTGCCTCTCGACCAAACTGCATGAATCTGGACAAATCACAGCACCTCCCTTTGTCTATTTTGTGTTCTTTGCTCCAGAACGTTGGCAAGGAGATTCACGCTTCGTTGTTCCATTTATAAAGGCTTATGTTAACATTTACACTTAGCTCTTTTGTACTTCTTCTCTGGTACCGTTGTGAATCCAGACTCAATGCGCCTGCCCCCGCTCTTTGAAAAGCCTCTTAAAAACAAAATCAGAAAAAAAGAAAATGACCTGCAGAATAGCATCTTCATCATTTTCGTAACCCTGTACATTCAGCATACAGCTTCTGGCTCCACCTGCTGGCCAAACTAAGTAGTGCGCTCTTAAACAATCAAAAACAACAATTGGTAATTTGTTTGTAGGGCCATCATACCGTAACAAGAATGCCCAAAACATGCTTATAAAATCAGGATACCGATATTTAATTACTAAAATATCACGATTACAGTGACAGGTATAATTCTAAAAAAGTAAACCCAAAATTGCCCAAAAATTCAAAACCATTAACATTCCAGTGCAAAACCTAGGTCTGATGTTCTCATTAAACCGAGAACCGGGGCCAAATATAAACTTAAGCCTTACTTTAACAAAAACCCCGAGTCTGAACACACTGCTAAGCATAAAAGTAACTCAAACCGTAATTCTCTGCTGCGACCCTGTCACTAACACTAGCCAGAACATGAAGCTAAGACTAATGCTAACCTGAAGCATTATCATAACCCTATCCCTAATTCTAAATCTAATCTGAACTCTACGTCTAACATTAGCACTAACTCCAGACATAATACTGACCCTAGCACCTTGCTCTAGCCCAAGAGAAATTCCAGTTGCGGCTCGCAATACTCGCGGGTGGGGGGGGGGGGAGGGGCCGTGCGGGGGTTCGCGCAGGGGTGGGCGGTTAAAAGAATTAAAAAAAACGTACCTGACCAGGTCCTGTGCCGCCTCTGCTCCTGGGCCGGGTCCCGCGTTTGGTGTTTTCCTGCTCCTGAAAAGGAACAGCCATGTGCCCTTCTCTCCCGTAAGCCGATGACAACGCTGCAATGGCAGCGTTGTGATTGGTGTGGACAGCGCCCAGCCAGGTGCCTGTAGGGAGGTCATTTTCTCTATGTAGGCTACATAAAATGTAGAGTGTGCATGACTGGTTTGGTCGTCCCCAGAGGGCCAACCAAACAGTCAGGGCCAACAACAGAGGGCAAGCCACTCCTCCCTGACCCACCCACCCACCAGCTCCCAACCAGGCATACCCTCCCGCCCGCCCCCAACCAGGCACACCCTGCTTTTTGCTTTCTTGCAGTGCGAGGAGCAGAAACATAAAATGGTATTTAAAGTACCATTTTATGTTTCTGCTTTTCGCACTGCGAGAAAGCAGTAGGGCGACGCTCCTCCGCCCTAATGGAGGAGCCGCCCCTGAGAAATTTTGACTCTAAAGGGGCGATTGCAAAATTGGCGGATTCAGGACATTCACTGAAAGCATGTGCCCTACTTAGAGTATACACCCGGCTATATGTTCTGCATCCTCCATACTCTAAATAACCTCCTAAGACTTGAACCTCGGCCTATTAATAACATTTGTTTTACATTTTGGCAATTTCCACATAAAACTGGTTTGTCTTTTCATCTTGAAACATTTCACATTTTCAAAAGAAAATGTTCTGTACTTGGGTTTGGCATCTTTTGTGATTCTTCTGAGGCATCCTAACAGCTTCCTACACCATGATACTATGTATATCATGTACTGCCTACATACAGCACAAGCTGTGTTGCAATCACGGACACCTACTGCTCACTTATGCAGGAGGAATTCAATAAATGAATTGGACGCGGTAGTGCACCTTCAGGAAAGGGGTGTCACAAGGACATTCATCAGAAAGGGCCAAGACCAACCAAATCATAGTGATTTAACCAAGTCTCTCAACTAGAGAAATACAAATCTTCAACAACTGCCACAGTCTTCGTAGTTCAGGAGCCAGGCAAGTGCGACCTCCCCAGTGCGGAGCACCCCCCATTCCTGCAACAAAGACAGAATAAGACATCAACATGTTCACTTCTTCCATCTCCGCGATACACTTTTTCTCTTACTCTTGTTCCAACATTTCCTCTCCTGTCCATCTCCCTCTACCCCTCGTCAACCTTTGCAAGTGGTCTATGGGTGGCATAACCACTAAACAAAATCTAAAGGGCCAGATGTACAAAGCCCTATTACTGTTGTAATCCTGCGATTAACAAACTCACAGGTTTGGAAAAGAAAAATTAGGTTTTTAGAATATGAAAAGCCCTTTCACGAATCATATATATTTTTCCGACACATAAAAGGACTTTTGCAATCATTTATGAGCTGCAAATAGGAGGGGGTATGAAAGGGAATATCCCTCATATTTCTGATCAGGAGAGGAAAGTAGCAATGGATTGGGACCACAATTGGAGTCACAAACCATTGATGAGTTACCAACCCTCAACTTGTGGTGTTAACTGATTCAGAAAGAGGAGGGTGTACCCTAGGACACCATGAAAACCTTTCCCTTTCTGAATCATGTCAGCAGCTCCAGGGGCAGGATAGTGTAGGCAGTGGTTCAAAGGACCAAATAGGATTTTTTTTTAAAGTAGCACTGGTTTCTTTAAGGAACAGGGTCTGCATTGTAAACAAAAAGTTTGAGGTTGGGAATGCAAACACATAGATGGTGATCTGTTGTTCCATGCAGGTCACCATTGCTGTGTTTGTAGAAAATTGGAAGGGGATGCAAAAAGCGGCTACTCGATTATCATTCATTGGGCAGGTCGTACTCTGACTTCATATGACTGCTGTTAGAACCAGCATCCTTGGTGTGGTTTCACCTAACTTTTTGCCTTCATGCCTCCTGTTTTTGCTGACTTTGCTATTGCTGGCCTTAGGATTCTCCACATTTTATCACTGCTGACCAGTGCATTGAGTTCCATTTTTTAAAAAATCATTCCTTCTTCTATCCCACCACTATCCTTTTCAATCCAAATAACAGACTAACATGTCCATTACTCAAATTTATTTAATATTTTCTTATACTAATTCCCCCTAATCCTGTTTGGGTTCCGGAGTAGCGTGCTACCTGCCGAAAACCGCCTCAACACCTCATCAGGGATAGCAAGCGCCATAGTAATGCAAAACCTTCCCTCTTGTATCCATCCACTTTCCTTTTTCTATCAAAATAGCAGACTAACATGGCCACTGCTCAAATTAATTCTATATTTCCCTATACAAATTCACCACTAATCTTTTTTGGGTTCTGGAGTGGATTGCTACTGGCCGAAAAGCACTTCAACTCCTCATCAGGGGTAGCAAGCACTATGTAAATGCAAACTCTTCCCTCTTCTTTCCCTCCACTATCCTTTTTCAATGCAAATAACAAACTTGCATGCCCTATGCTCAAATTAACTTCATATTTCCCCTATGCTAATTTCCCCACTAATCCTGTTTGGGTTCCCAAGCAGTGTGCTACCCACCAAAAATCCCTTCAACATCTCATCAGGGGTAGCAAGACCTATACATGCAAAACCTTCCCTCTTCTATCCCTCCACTATCCTTTTAAATCCAAATAACAGACTAACATGTCCCCCGCTCAAATTAATTTAATATCTCTCTATACTAATTCACCACTAATTCTTTTTGGGTTCTGGGTTCTGGATTAGTGTGCTAGTCGCCGAAAAAGCGCTACAATGCCTCGTCAGGGGTAGTAAGTGATATATAAATACAAGTACAAAAATACAAAATAGGGACCTAATACAGTGCACTACATGCTCCCAGGGCTTGTAAATTAAATGCCACTAGTGGGCCTGCAGCACTGATTGTCTCACCTACTTTAGTAGCCCTTTAAACATGTCTCAGGCCTGCCACTGCAGAGCCTGAGGGTGCAGTTTCAAAATGCCATGTCGACCTGGCAAGTGAAACCTCCTGCCTGGCCCAAAAGTCCTTTTAAATATATATGTCATCCCTAGGGTGGGCCCTGAACAACCCAGAGGGCAGTGTGCAATATATTTAAAAAGCAGATCATGTATTTTTAAGTTTTACATGTCCTGGTAGTGAAAACGTCTTAATTTCAGTTTTTCACTACTGCAAGCTTGTAACCTCCATTGGTTAACATTAGAGTTGCCTTTTTAAACTTGGTAAGAGTAATTTCCAAATCGGAGGAGATAACTCCTTCAAGTTTGGTGTCTCTGGAATCACAATCTAAAATCCTAACTTATGGTGAAGTCAGATTTTAAATTACAATTCTGAAAATTCCACTTTTAGAAAGTTCACAATTTCTTGCTTTAGTCATTTGGTACCTGCTGCCTGTCTCTGATCACATGTATGGGGGAAGGCAGTTGGGCTTTGTGTATTCCCCTAGACAGCCACACACAATGTGAATTTAGGTGTGACATGATGTGCCATCCTGGCAGGATGGGAGGGAGGAGCTGGACCCAGCCTAATTTTCGCCTGAATAGGCTGTGTCCTGTCCCGACACAAAGGGATACATAGCCCCCTGTAGTGAGTCAGAAGCCAAGGTAGGAAGGACAGGACGTCTGTGCACTTCAAAGGCATCTTTTTGAAGTCTCTCCACTTCAAAGGCATCACTGGGTATATAAGAGATGGACCTCACACCCCACCACCTCAGTATACCTCTGGAACTGTGTATACTCTGCCACGAAAGAACACTACTGCCCTGCTGAAAGTCTGCCACTCTGCGTGGCTCGTGCTTTGCTGTGCTGGCCTGCTGTGTACTGCCCTCTTGCCTGGAGGACGCAGATGTTTGCTGATGTGGGTGCCATTATATGGATTACTGATTCATTCAGATTACAGACAGAGAAGTTATGATAGCGTGAGATTCCTCCGTCCTCCCGTCTCTCCATTTGTTTTTGGGGAGTTTACCTGTGGAATTTGAAGTGAGCACGTTCCAATTGTACATAAGGGGTACGTGAAGTGTGCACGAGACAAGGAAGCCGATTGTTTCCTCCTTAATTGATGGGACTTGTTTCATCCCTGTGAGACCGCTTGAACTGCATTTTCGCCACTGAACCTACCTACCTGCTGCTGCTCACTTTCCTGGCTCCTCATACCCCTGGGACCAACACAGAACCTCGCCGGACCTGCTTCGCGGGTCCCGCAGCGCGGTCTCAACCGCGGGAGCTGCTGCCAGAATGGGGTATTTTGTTGTTAGCTAGGGGCGTTTAGCGGATCTCGGTAGGGCTGCGAGCTGAAGGCAGGGACTCCGTGGACCAGGAGTCCCTGCGTGCCTGATCTATTTCACCTGGGCTGCTCTCCCTGCCGGCCCCGCCCCCCCGCCCACGGAGATAAACGCGAGCATTTGGACTTTGCTGGTGGGACCGCTTGAACTGCATTTTCGCCACTGAACCTACCTACCTGCTGCTGCTCACTTTCCTGGCTCCTCATACCCCAGGGACCAATGCAGCACCTCGCCGGACCCGCTTTGCGGGTCCCGCAGCGCGGTCTCAACCGCGGGAGCTGCTGCCAGAGTGGGGTATTTTGTTGTTATCTAGGGGCGTTTAGCGGATCTCGGCAGGGCTGCGAGCTGAAGGCAGGGACTCCGTGGACCAGGAGTCCCTGCGTGCCTGATCTATTTCACCTGGGCTGCTCTCCCTGCCGGCCCCACCCCCCCCCCCGCCCACGGAGATAAACACGAGCATTTGGAGTTTGCTGGTGGGACCGCTTGAACTGCATTTTCGCCACTGAACCTACCTACTTGCTGCTGCTCACTTTCCTGGCTCCTCATACCCCTGGGACCAACGCAGCACCTCGCCGGACCTGCTTCGCGGGTCCCGCAACGCGGTCTCAACCGCGGGAGCTGCTGCCAGAGTGGGGTATTTTGTTGTTAGCTTGGGGCGTTTAGCGGATCTCGGCAGGGCTGCGAGCTGAAGGCAGGGACTCCGTTGAACCAGGAGTCCCTTGGTGCCTGATCTATTTCACCTGGGCTGCTCTCCCTGCCGGCCCCGCCCACCCGCCAATCACGTTTCTCGTCTGATACTTCTAGAAGGTCGTGCACCCGCTGCGCGGGAGAGCGCGGGAGAAGCCCGGGAGAACCCCGGGACAAGGGCGGGACCATCTGTGGGCGTCAGGGGCCGAAGGAGGCCGGGTTGGGCCCCCCCGCTGACATTTACTGCAGTGGTATTTTGCTTTACTAACAGTTTGCTCTGTAAGTCGTTTTAGTATTTAAAGTGTTCCATAGTTTTCCTGAAAGCGTAGGAGGCCTCACATGTTGCCTCCCTTGAATGAGGCAGGGACAGCCATCATGGGTCCTTTGGACACATATTTTAAACGAATAACTCAAGACATTGATAAGGAAATTGCCCTGGCAGAAAGACGTGCGGAACATAGGGTATCCATCGAACTCCTGAAAAACCCTGTTGAAAAACGTCCTTCACAAAGTTTTCCGGCGTTGTTTACCCCTCTATCATCTATAACACTGCCAGCTGTATCGGAAACATCTTACCCCTTTCCTCCAATTATAGAGCCATCGGTTGTCTTGTCTTTAGAATCTGACACTTCTACTTTGCTTGAAATCCCTCCTAGTACCCCTATTGATCCACCTATTGGTCAGCTATGTATGGCCAAACCTAGTGTCTTAAACCACGTAGTACAATCTAAACCTTGTCCTAAAAGGAAGAGGAGTGCAGGCCCAAAGAAATGTTATGTCCCAAAACCCCCGAAAAAAAATTAGAAAAGTGGGAATATGTACACGCCCCCAGGATCCTACGGGGAGTAGTCCTAGTGGGGCACTGACGGGAGAGGGGGGAGTTGTTCCACTAAGTCCAGATCCTATAGTGATAGCGTCACCAGAGACACTACCGTCCATTCCGCCGCTGTTTCTCGAGTTGGAGAGACTAATGCGGTCCCTTCTGACTCCCATAGAAGAAAGAGTTAAAAAACTAGCAGATCGGTTAGATCACTTTGAGCAGGCCAGTCTGTATAACTTTTTCTCCACAAAATCATTAATTAAGTCCTATTTTAGGACGGGTGAGAGTAGGAACCTCCAGCAACCTGCTGGGCAGGATGAAAGTGTTTCCACGGTCGAATTGCACTCTCCCGTGGTTAGTACTGTAATCAGGCCCCAGGGAAAGGGACAAAGCCGCAAGACTAACACCGAACTGCCAGCCATCTTAGGTAGTAACAATGGGGGGAAAACTAAGCTCCCTGACAACGTGGTTAAGGGTAGTAAAGAGTGTCCCAAAAATGTCATCCCTTTAAGGAATAGTACCCAACATCCACCAAGCACCCTGAAACCCTGTCTTGGTCTTGTATCTGGTGGTAACAACAGCTCCAGAAAAAGCAATGCTGTATTGAATAGCTCCCAGGCTTCCCAGGCTCCACAAAATGTTCCAATATCCCGTCCTGTTGTTCCAGACACTAGCCGCCCCACACTCCCTGTGACGAAGCCTCCCCCTAGGATACCCCCCATAAATTTTACCCCAGATTCTTACCCCTATGTGGCTGTCCTCACCAATGTACCACCTTTATGGGTAGGTCAAAGAGAAACCTTCCAGATGTTAAAAAACAAGGTCATGCACTGGATAAAGGCTAATAGACCATTGCCCGGGGAAGTTGATGGTTTGATTATCGGGGTAAGAAGGACCAATTGGATAGGTTGGACTCCTAAAAATTTTGGGGGGGAGTGTATTATAATTAACTTTCAAGATCCAAGGGTGGCAGGTTGGATAACGAGGCCGGGCTGGGGCACTAGCAGTGGTGGGATTGGTATTGTGGATCTTACCTTCTTCTACCCAAGACCAACGGGTGCCCAATTTGGTGTGAACATCGCTCTAGGCAGTTCTAGTCATCTACCACTGACAGCGATCGTCCCCTTCACTGCACCTTTGTTACGACCAAACTTCTACAACGGTCAAACCTACAATTCCCATGATGGGATGAAATATTTGGGGTGGGGCTGTTGACGAAAGTCGGGTGATTCCATGAATATCGGGGGAGGTGTGATAAGGGGGGACTTATGTGGGTACTCTACTGTTTCTACCTTGGATATAAAAGTGTATCCATAAGAAGTAATCACTGGTGGGAAGATTGTGAATTTGAGGGGAAACTGTGGGGAGTGTATGCAAAGTTTGGGGGTGAAGACTTGTTCATAATAAGTACTATTGATACCCAGGAAACTGACGCCAACTTTGTGGACATTGTTATAGATCAGGAAGGGAATACTGAAAGCCCAATTAACCTTTCTGCCACGTTAGCTTTTGAGGTGGGAATTAGAGATGGCCCTAGCCCAGGGAAGTTTTTCTCGTGGAATATTGCGGGGCTAGGCAGTAGGCTATTGTCCCAAAACTGGATAGATTTTGTCAAGGGGTTTGAAGTGTGTCTATTCCAGGAGACATGGGCGTGCGATCCTATTTTTTTCCCAGGCTACTTAAATGTTTCTATTCCAGCGAACAGAGGTGCCAGGGGTCGACCTATGGGAGGTTTAACAGTTTGGGTAAAGCAAGGTCTACAAATTAAAGTGAAAGTGCTGGACCTGGGTTGTAAGGATATCCAATTGCTAAGAATGGCATCGGATAAGTGGGGTGTGGTAGACATATATAACATTTATGCTAGGGGTACCAACACTGGGAGTTCCCCCACCCTAGAGGCACTGTCCACTTTTCTTGAATCACAGTCCCTGGGAAACAGAGTGGTAGTGGCTGGTGATCTCAATAGGACCTTTGAACCGTTGGATAACACGGAAAATCCATTAGGGCAAGAGGAAGACATCCAATGGGGTGTTCCGACTCTAAACTTGGTTCCGGTCAAACGGTGGACGAAGGATATATTGCTATTAAATGCTATGTGCCTGGAATATGGGCTGAGGGCTCTAAATGGAAGGACTAAAGGTGACCAGGAAGGTGCTTGTACATTTGACAATGGCCACAACAAAAGTAGAATAGACTATGTTATTTGTAGCCTTAATTTATGGCAGGGGGTATGCGATATGGAAATTGAGGGTAGATTGGAAAGTGATCACAATCCCCTCTGTGTCACCCATAATTGGTGGACGCCCATGTCAGGCAATCCGCAACTTCGTGATGGAGTATTACCTGTTATGGCTAATGATATGCGTAGACTTAAATGGCCAAGTGTGCTGGCGAATGCAGAATCTATGGACTATATAAATTCAGAGGTGGATACTGCAATCGCCGCCATGGAGACAGCAAGCCCCATAATCCCTGGGTCCAGGGTAACCACAGACATACACGACAAGTTTTTTTCCCTTTTAAAACCACATTTTATGAGACCTTCTAAGGCAAATAGGAAAGTCCTACTCAAACCGGCTAGGTGGTTTAATAAGCAGTGTAGGGCAGCCACACTAGCTTTGGGTAGAGCAATTAGAAGTAGGGATAGGGTTGTAATTGGTGCAGCCAGGAAGCACTACAATGTGGCTGGCTAAGAAAAAATGGGATGAAGAGTACTGGGATGAATTGCTGGAGGCCTCCGGAGTATTTACATGTATGAAACATTGATTTTAACTAATATGTATTTTTTAATGTATGTTTGTGCTTTTATGAGTATATACCTCGAATAAAGCTTTACAAGAACAACAATAACTTTTTAAGTATCCTTGTCCTGATGAAGCCATAAAAGACAGCTGGCGGAAACACGACCGCGACTGCGTCAACATCTTTGTGATAAGTAGTCCCCCTTAATTTTGTATTTGTTTGCTTAATTTCATGCGCCTTGACATAAACAGTTTGTTTGAGAGAATTTACATCTCAGGCATTTTGTGGATTCCCTTTCAGTTATATATCACTCCAAATTAGGAGTGAATAGTTTGAGAAGTGTATATATTTGCATTTAGGGTACATTGATGTATATGTAGTGTATATAGTGTTTATGTTATATGTACATATATTGTATGTGTTATGGAGATATGACTTAATATATTCTCTTTTTTTCAGTGCGCCACTTCGTCCTGTGATACGTATATATGTTTGTATAATTTGTGAATAGAGATTTGCTATAAATAATTGTATAAAAACAGGATAATTAATTATATCTTGTGAAAAATTAAATGTTGAATTAATCCCGCAGTACTATTTGTTTCTACTTTTACATCTTTTTGATGTCCCTTGCTCGGGTATGGGAGGGTGATTTGGGCAGAACCCCTGCATTATTTCATAGTACTCTTACCTGGATAGGAAGGACTAGACCTGTATCACTAGACCCCAAAGCCAGAGTGACTCCAACAGCTAGTTGGCTTGCCTCCAATCTAAAGTCCTAGGGACATAAAAGACTTCAAACTACCCTGCTTCTGCACCTGGACTCTACCGTCTGTGAGTCTGCCCTGCCAAGTGGCGCCTTCAGAACCAGCACATCATCTCTGTTGCATGGATCCGAACTGTAAGATCGCATCTGCTGTGTGGATCAATACTGACTTATTGCAGCTGCTGCGTGGATCGGACCAGAGGCAACGCCTTTGGAAACCACTGTGCAATGGTCTCCCCAGCACAGGGCCCTCGCATCTCCCTCAACTGCATGCCGATGACGACCCCAAACCTCCGCATCGCAGCACCCTGCTCTTCGGAGCTAAAGCATCGCTGCTCCTGCGCGGATCAGGACCAGCATATTGCCACCATTGTGTGGTCCTGCACAGGTGCACCACGCATCCTCAATGTTGACGAAACCAGATTTAGGGTATTTTTGGTAAGCTGGCCTCACTGGGTCCCTGTATTCGACATGTGTTCCATCGCAATCGGCCTACATTTTTACTCTGTACCGATCCGGTGCAACCAGATGTCCTAAATAAGCGCTTATTGCTTCTAAGCACTATTTTACATTTTATTCTTTAAAAATCAATATCTGAAGTTCTGCTGACTGGATTTCTTTTCCTTTTAGGCTTGTTTTATTTATTAAAATATCCTTCATTCCGAAGGATGCATTGAGGTTTATCATGATTGAGATTAAAAAGGGCTTGTTTGCAGTGACTATTTCAGGAAGATGCACAAATATTTAATTTAACTGCAAGTGTTTTGGGGGTTATGATCCTATGGCGTGCTGCAGGATCAGAGGGGGTTTATTTCTTTGTTGCTATTGCTAAATATTTTGGCCAGGCTGTTTGTTATTTGCTCATCTAATTGGGAAGGTACTTTATTTTCTCTTTGCATTCTGTGGCTTTATGCTGGTGCATTTTGTATTTATTATTTATTAGGTGTAAAATGCGTTCCTGGTTAAGAAATAGACATGTGGTAGCATCTGGAGATGAGGTAATGATTTGGTTGAAAAAGACTAAAACAGATCAGTTGGACAGAGGTCAGTAAGTGATGCTATGCTTTACAACTAGGACATAGCGGTCTGATGTCCAGTGCAAATATGGTTTGATTTCCTTAGGATAAAATGTGATTGTGAGGAGCAAGCTTTTATGCAGATAAGTCATGTTTATCAGCCTTTCAGGTTTTTAGAGTACTGAGGTTTGCAGTCGATGATTTGAGTTTAGCAGCCAATGAATATAGCACTCATTTGTTTCAGATTGGGACAGCAACCGAAGCAAGGGTGGCAGGTTGGTCAGTTGAGAGGCTTAATGTTTTGGACAGTTGGTCATCAGATTGCTCAATCGCTAAGGTAGGTTAAATAAATAAATTTAATGTTTTGATTTATTGTGAAAATGTTTTCTTTTCTTTTCTTAGGTTTGGTGGCTGGACCATCCAGGGAAATCACAACTGTTTAGATAGTAGGATATTCATTGGTTGGGTGGGCAGTAAAGCAGTCAGAAAAAAGGAATTTTGAAAAACAGTTGGCACTGAATGGAGCTTATGTGATTGTCACTTGGTGGTGGAGGCTGAGGCAGCTCCTCTGCTATCGAGGAGCATCGCCCCCCCCCCCCCTGCAAGTGTAAAGAAAAAGAAAACAATAAGAATCCTGGGTTTATTTCCATTTTATTTCGTTTCCCGGACAAGTTTTGGGGGCAGGGTCAGGGGAATGACAGGGACCGATGGGGAGTGGTTGCACTGCTATCAGTGCGCATGACAGTTTGGCCGGCCGTCTGAGGTAACCCTGGGTATAGTGGGCATAGTGGGTCTACGCGGAGCACCATGGAGTTTCAAAACAAACTCGAGACACTCCGCGTAGCTTCACTACGCGCCACCCGCCTCCAACCCGCCCTACTAACAATTGTATACAAGCTTAAAAAAACAATATAAAGTATTAAAAATGCCTTACCTGAGCTGCGGCATCCCCGGGCTGCCCTCTTCCTCCATCGCAACTTCTTGTTGGCAACTGCCCACACATGCGCAAGAAGTTGTGATGGAGGAAGAGGACAGCCCGGGGATCCCCTCTCCATGGCCCGCGACCAGCCTGCTGGCCGAGGTGCACCTGGATTTTCATTGCGCCGGGGTGTTCATGGTCTCCGTGGGGCCCACTGGCCATTACTCTCCCCCTCCCAAGGTGAGAGGCCCTGTTGGACATATACATCCCCAGTCACAGTGCTTACCTGATACGGAGGAAAGTGGCAAGGATCCCTCTCTATGGTGTATGCTTTGCGTGGCCCTCACTAATGTACCGAACCACGGGGCCCCAGCTCCAGCACCTTTCACCTGCTCTTCGCATGGAGGGACATCTTCACGGATTGTCAAACTCTGCCACCCCTCCGTCATCTACCCCTGCAACTGTGAGGCTGGAGGCTCCCCTGGCAGGAGACCTGGTGGGCCCTAACACACACCAAGCACAGACACACGATAGGTGGTGTGCCCCACTAGCATATTACTGCTTCCTGCAAAACTGCATTCCCTCAATCTGATTCAGAAAAGGGGGTGGTGATGGACAGAGTGTCTGAATTAAGCAGACCACTCCTACCCAGTCCAAAGATCAGGGCTTGATCCATCACCGTTTTTTAGCTCACTGCACCATCCCTGCTCAGAACCTGGCTACATGCAAATTAGTCTGTCCCTGGCCCAGTGCATCATGGGAACAGGGCAGACCAAACTACCAAGCCAATTCTTATACTGGAAAGGAAACAAGCTTCCGGGGACCGGTTTCTGGCATTATAGCCGTCTTCGGCCCGGCTTGCTTGAATCCTGATGGTGCAGTGAGCAAGGGACTCACATCTGAGTATACCCTTCCACGCTTATGGTGGACAAAACGATTCAGAAAAGGGGGTGGTGTTGGACAGAATGTCTGAATTAAGCAGACCACTCCTACCCAGTCCAAAGATCAGGGCTTGATCCATCACCGTTTTTTAGCTCACTGCACCATCCCAGCTCAGAACCTGGCTACATGCAAATTAGTCTGTCCCTGGCCCAGTGCATCATGGTAACAGAGCAGACCAAACTACCAAGCCAATTCTTATACTGGAAAGGAAACAAGCTTCCGGGGACCTGTTTCTGGCATTACAGCCGTCTTCGGCCCGGCTTGCTTGAATCCTGATGGTGCAGTGAGCAAGGATACTCACATCTGAGTATACCCTTCCACGCTTATGGTGGACAAAACGATTCAGAAAAGGGGGTGGTGATGGACAGAGTGTCTGAATTAAGCAGACCACTCCTACCCAGTCCAAAGATCAGGGCTTGATCCATCACCATTTTTTAACTCACTGCACCATCCCAGCTCAGAACCTGGCTACATGCAAATTAGTCTGTCCCTGGCCCAGTGCATCATGGGAACAGGGCAGACCAAACTACCAAGCCAATTCTTATACTGGAAAGGAAACAAGCTTCCGGGGACCGGTTTCTGGCATTACAGCCGTCTTCGGCCCGGCTTGCTTGAATCCTGATGGTGCAGTGAGCAAGGGACTCACATCTGAGTATACCCTTTCACTCTTATGGTGGACAAAACAATTCAGAAAAGGGGGTGGTGATGGACAGAGTGTCTGAATTAAGCAGACCACTCCTACCCAGTCCAAAGATCAGGGCTTGATCCATCACCGTTTTTTAGCTCACTGCACCATCCCAGCTCAGAACCGGCCTACATGCAAATTAGTCTGTCCCCGGCCCAGTGCATCATGGGAACAGGGTAGACCAAACTACCAAGCCAATTCTTATACTGGAAAGGAAACAAGCTTCCGGGGACCGGTTTCTGGCATTACAGCCGTCTTCGGCCCGGCTTGCTTGAATTCTGGCGATGCAGTGAGCAAGGGACTCACATCTGAGTATACCCTTCCACGCTTATGGTGGACAAAACGATTCAGAAATGGGGGTGGTGATGGACAGAGTGTCTGAGTTAAGCAGGCCACTCCTACCCAGTCTAAAGATCAGGGCTTGCTCCATCACCGTTTATTAGCTCACTGCACCATCCCAGCTCAGAACCTGGCTACATGCAAATTAGTCTGTCCCTGGCCCAGTGCATCATGGGAACAGGGCAGACCAAACTACCAAGCCAATTCTTATACTGGAAAGGAAACAAGCTTCCGGGGACCGGTTTCTGGCATTACAGCCGTCTTCGGCCCGGCTTGCTTGAATCCTGATGGTGCAGTGAGCAAGGGACTCACATCTGAGTATACACTTCCACGCTTATGGTGGACAAAACGATTCAGAAAAGGGGGTGGTGATGGACAGAGTGTCTGAATTAAGCAGACCACTCCTACCCAGTCCAAAGGTTAGGGCTTGATCCATCACCGGTTTTTAGCTCACTGCACCATCCCAGCTCAGAACCTGGCTACATGCAAATTAGTCTGTCCCTGGCCCAGTGCATCATGGGAACAGGGCAGACCAAACTACCAAGCCAATTCTTATACTGGAAAGGAAACAAGCTTCCCGGGACCGGTTTCTGGCATTACAGCCGTCTTCGGCCCTGCTTGCTTGAATCCTGACGGTGCAGTGAGCAAGGGACTCACATCTGAGAATACCCTTCCACGCTTATGGTGGACATAACGATTCAGAAAAGGGGGTGGTGATGGACAGAGTGTCTGAATTAAGCAGACCACTCCTACCCAGTCCAAAGATCAGGGCTTGATCCATCACCGTTTTTTAGTTCACTGCACCATCCCAGCTCAGAACCTGGCTACATGCAAATTGGTCTGTCCCTGGCCCAGTGCATCATGGGAACAGGGCAGACCAAACTACAAAGCCAATTCTTATACTGGAAAGGAAACAAGCTTCCGGGGACCGATTTCTAGCATTACAGCCGTCTTCGGCCCGGCTTGCTTGAATCCTGATGGTGCAGTGAGCAAGGGACTCACATCTGAGTATACCCCTCCACGCTTATGGTGGACAAAACGATTCAGAAAAGGGGGTGGTGATGGACAGAGTGTCTGAATTAAGCAGACCACTCCTACCCAGTCCAAAGATCAGGGGTTGATCCATCACCGTTTTTTAGCTCACTGGACCATCCCAGCTCAGAACCTGGCTACATGCAAATTAGCCTGTCCCTGGCCCAGTGCATCATGGGAACAGGGCAGACCAAACTACCAAGCCAATTCTTATACTGGAAAGGAAACAAGCTTCCGGGGACCGGTTTCTGGCATTACAGCTGTCTTCGGCCCGGCTTGCTTGAATACTGATGGTGCAGTGAGCAAGGGACTCACATCTGAGTATACCCTTCCACCCTTATGGTGGACAAAACGATTCAGAAAAGGGGGTGGTGATGGACAGAGTGTCCCCCTTTTCTGAATAATTCCCTCAATCTGGGCCGTAACTCCTCAACAGAACACTGTACGCCTACCAAGGTCTGCTTTCCTGCCCTTTCCCACTGACCCTCACACTTTTAGGCTTACCTGGTGGCGCCATTGGGCATTCGCCTATCCTTAGTGGTCTTCCTCCTTTCCCTCAATTACCGGACAATGCCTAAGTGACAGACTGACCTGCTGCTTTCTGTGGTGATTGGTAAGAGCATGCTTTGCGGAATCATTGGGGGGGTCCCTGGCTTGCCTGATAATTAAGTCTCTATACACCCTCTTCTGGCCGGCATGACAGAGCTCCCAAGAAGGTTTTCTCCTCTCTCCTATTTCCCAGAACCTTGTTGACACCAGTAAACAGAATTGAGGATGTAGCAGCCCATGTCACAGACACTCTGGTTTCTCCCTGTTACCCATTCCACTGCGCCTTCTGAGCCACGGCATTCTCCCCTTACTTTTCGTCCCACAGTGCCAATGATTGGTCAACAGATGGTGGCACAGCCTTAACCTTCTCACCCCACTGTTGAGCAACTGACAATAATAGTACCAGATAGCAGTGACCCATACATTGCACAAACAAACCCACCACCCCCAGATGACAAACTTGAGAGGGTCCTTCCAGCCATCGAAAGCTCTCGCCTGTCTATGGACTTGACGGTGGGTACAGAACTTGGTTTCTTGCGGTATGACCATCGAAAGCCCCCTGACGACTGGAGGGAGGAGAAAAAGAGATGGCAGCATCACAACCTCAGGAGACCCGCTCAGAACGATCATTATCATACCTCCAGTCCCATGTGAAGATCCCAGAGGCGTGGGTGAAAGATTCTGAATGCTGATCCCGGAGAAGCAATTTTCATATCGTGGGCAGTCTGGAGGGCTTGGTGGGTCGGTGCTGGACATCTGGTTCATCTCCTTTGTCCCCACCACAGAACTCTCCTCATTATTCTCCTTGGCAAGAGCACACAGAGTTCTGGCGAGACCGCAGATCCCGGATACCCCATTGTGCCCCATGCTATTTAAGCTGATCCATTATCTAGACTGTGACACCATCCTGCGGGCAGCACGTACAGCTGGCCCCTTAACACTGGACAATCATACAGTTATGCTCTTTCCAGACTAAACTCCTACAGTACAAAGACAACAGTCCTCTTTTTTGAGTGTCATGAAGAGATTTTGCAAGCTTGGATTACAGTACTCCTTCCTGTTCCCGGCCCACCTCAAGATACTTTACGATGGCAAATCCTTCTTTTTCACAGACCCTACAGATGTATGGGACTGGATTGACCAACACCTGGCTGGTACCGTTCCAGCCTGGGGAGGTGCCTCTTTCAAACCACAAAGTAAAGAGTGCCACAAGCGATGCCGTGAGTGACAGGGAACCTCCCTGTCCTCTAAACCCACGCCTGACCCCTCTCCAGAACAACTCTTCGAGGGTCAGAGACGAGCAAACCAAGCAGTGGCAACACTACAAGTTAGTGCTGAATCCTCTGAAAACTAACATGGCCCTTACATTTTTACAACTGATGATGAATCCCTCAATGCAGACAGCCCCGCCTTGATTTCGAGACTCCGCCGCAGGTTACACCACAGGTGGTTGACAATATAGTCTAAATAAGTCACACTGCCTGTGCCTCCCTACACACTACCAATTTTCTCAACCTTCCCACCCCCTGCTAGTTCTCTGTGCTTGGCTCCTGTCTCATTGACATTTCCAAGTGGGTGGCCACCCTACACTTCCTCTTTGTTTTTCTCCCCTTGTCCAGCCACAACCCAATTTCAGATATGGTACTCAGTTTTATTCCATTTGGATATGCTGATTTTGCAACAGATCCTAAAAGATCTTATGTCATGTTTTCCCTTGCCCATTTCCCCTATCCGTAGTGGATTGACAAGGGCAGTCGTTCTACTTGCTTTTGCGACACAACGCTTGTTTGTAGGGCAGGCTCATGCGACAGTAGTTTCCTACCACAGTTCCCCCGGGAGCCTCTTTCCCGATATAGCTCCTCAAGCTACTTTCTAACTCCTCACCCTAAATATCAGGGAAATGCACTCAGCGAGAAAGCACTATGTTGTTTACTCTTATGCTAAGCACCAAAACACCGACCCACATAACCCTGTCTTAATTACAGTGCCTGCATGCAAAATGGAGAGGTCTAATTGGGGTGAACACTTACTCTGTGCAGCGCCGTTATCTGGATCCCCCTCGGCATCCCTTTCCAAGAACTCAACACTATCGTGGATCGGAACGGACACTTTGAATTCTGGAGGGCCTTCTCAATGGCTCAGGGGGACCTCCTGGGGAGCGTTTACCCCCCTAATACAGAGTAATATGTTTTATGGGCCACACTCTTGCACTTGCTGGCACTCCACACAGGGAACCCATGGATCCTGTCGGACATCTACAATTGCCTCCTTGATAGCGCCTTTGACCGCTCCCACTGAAAGATACTTCTTGTGTCCTATCATCCCATTGCTATGATTGGGCAGAGATTATAAAATTCTGGGAAAGGTACTTGCTGACCGGTATGCACAGCTCCGGACAGATCTCATTCACCCTGATCAAAATGGCTTCATCAAGACGGAACACCTCTCATAATATAAGACATCTCTTCCACATAGTACACCAGGCCCCCGATCAGTTCCCTTACACTGGTGGGGCTATTCTTTATTCAGAGGAGGCATTCGACACCCTGGAGTGGGAATTTCTATTCTAGGTACTGTCCACTTTCGGAGTGGGTGAGCACCTTCGGTCATATACCTGACTACTCTACACTGCCTTCCGATCCAGAGTTCGCCATGGCTGCTTGGTCTTCCTTGCATTTCCCATGGAGAGGGACACCAGACTGGGCTGTCCCATCTTTCCACTGTTGTTTGCGCTCACAGTGGAGACTCTGGCTTCCTGGCTCCATTTAGTGGGAGAGACATGGGGCATTACCCTTGGTGCAGACGATCTCCTACTTTACATCCAAGATGTTTGCACAAGCCTCTCTTCTATTCATACTACGTTAAGTTCCTTCGCAGGTTTCAAAATTACAGGTAAATTTGGTGAAATCCTGTGTATTTACCTTAGGAGATTCACCGTCCCCCATTGAGGTCTAGATGGAAGGACACCAGCTGGAGTGGAAGTGAGATGCAGTTTGCTCTCTAGGGGGTGATTATACCACTCTCCCATGGATCTTTTTGAGGGCAAACTCTGCATGGCCTGTACAGCCCTCAAATCCAAGGTCCAATTCTGGAAATCAATTACTCTTGCCCCCATGAGCAAGATTGCCATATCTAAAATGATCATGCTCCCCCTCCTTCTGCATCACTTTACCAACATTCCATTCATTCCCTCCCACAGTGTCTTTCATGATTTGAATGCTCTACTGTGAGAGCTAATCTGGAGTAAAAAATGCCACCACATAGCCTTACTGAAACTGCAGCTGCCTGTTGAGGGAGGTGGTCTGGGTGCCCCCTGATTTGAGATTAATTATTTTGCAGCTTAACTTCAATGGGCCTCTCGATGGCTTGTCCAACCCAACCTGTCCCACCTCCTGATGGTTGTGGACTTCCCTACCCTCCCTGAACTTCAGAGCTTCTTGCTGCCTAAGGTAGCCCCCTCCTTGGTAGGCATTTACCGGGACTGGTGAGCCGAGCGCAGAAATGTGTTCAACGGATGCTAGCTGGCTGATCTAAGCTGCCCATGCTGCCAGGAGTTCTCGGCTGATCATCAGCACTTGCTCAGGTCCGGCCCCGTTCTCTTGCAATACCTGCGCGCTATTCACAATGCACTTTGCGAGGTGATGGAACTCTCGGAAATAACCACCTGGGAAACCCGCGCCCTAGGCATCATTAAACTCTGGAAGTGATAGCGGTCAGGGCGGGCTAGGTGAGCCTAGCTGTACTTCTTGCTCTTGCTAAGCTCAGAATTACCCTTAATTAGCGTTCCTCACAGATTGTCTTCAGCGGTAGGGACGGGTCAAGGGTGAGGTGCTACGCATTGAAGCGTTCCGGTGCATTCGTAGGTGGCTCATCCATCTCCCCGGCATGGGATGCCATTCTTGAGTTGAGCATTTCCTCACTCTAACTAAAGACAATACCCTCCCTCCATGAACCATGCACTTTACTCTCTTTATGCTGCCCCTCTCACCTGACCAATCCCAGTGATGTGCTGTCTTCCTCCTCCAGTAAATCTGTTGTTAACCCCTAGCCCTGTCTCTGTTTGCGTGGTCTGAACCAATCGGTCCTTTGTGGCTAGATATTGCCTTCTTCCTCCTTCCAACAAAACCCTGGTCTCCAACCCTTCCCCAGTCCCTGTTTCTCTCCTCTGTTTTCGTTTTGATGTGCGCTATGCTTCGAGGACATTCTCTGCTGCTGCGCTGTACATCTTGCTCAGTCGAAAGGTTTGTTAGCACTTGTTATAGAACTCAATGAAAATACATGTTTAAAAAAATGTGGCTCAAAGTGCTCAAATCCCAATATTCTATGCATGCAGTTCAGCCAGTTTCGGTGGTAGTGGACCTGACAATGAAAAAGCTCTGAGTATGTACCTTGTCTGGGCTTTCTTTGCGATTCTTGAGTTTTATACGGTGCCTTCATCCAACATTCAGCTTTTAAATGTGAATATACATTGATAACACCCTGCGCCCCCATAGAGAGTCCATTTCTAACACAGTTTCCCACTCTTCTAACGGGGACTTCCTTGGAGATTATGAAAGGCCTTAAGTCAGGCTCCCCCACCTGCCTTGCCAACATGTTGGCAACGGTGGCCAAGGACATTTGCCCAGCTGCTAATATTGTCCTCAGCTCCTCGCTGAGGATTGGCAGGTGCCATGCAGATGGAATGATGCTAAAATTCTACAACTGCGAAAAAAGCCTTCTGCCGACCCCTGAGTGTCATCCAACTATAGACTGATCACACTCCTCCCTTTCTTTTCGAAAGCCCTAGAGAAATATGTGAACTCAGCCATCAAAGATTATGTGGAAACTAACAATCTTTTCCACCAGAGCCAGTCTGGTTTTAGATCTAATGGCAGCAGAAAGACAGCTGTGCTCTGAGTCCATTAAGGAGAACCTGGACAAAGGATGTAAAGCAATATTGATATTGCTGGACCTCCCAGCACCTTTTGATACCGTGCCACATGACCAACTCCTATACCGACTACAGGAGTGGGGCCTGGGTGGCACAGTGCTTACGTGGGTCTCCTCCTTTTTGGAGGATAGATCCCAAGAGGTCTGGCTCCTCCTTTTGCCGCTCCCATGAAGGTGGGTGTCCCTCATGGTTCTATTTAGAGCACAACACTTTAAACCTCTACATGTCCCCCATTGCTCCCCTGGCTGAAGCTTGTGGTGCAACAATAATCTCCTATGCCCAGCTTCTGTTTACATGTGATAAGGGTCAGGACTTTGATGGGGAGAAGATCAACAAATATATGACTGGGGTTTTCACATGAGTCAGAGAGAATCAACTTAAATGTAACCCAGAGAAATCGTAGATAATCTTCTTCGGCATTCCATCTCGAGACGAGTGGAAACAATGGTGGCCATCAGAAATGTCACCTCCCCTCGCCTCGGTAAACACGGTTAAGAACCTGGGTGTTAAGTTGGATGATACCCTGTCCATTAAAGCCCAAATCCAGTAAGTCTCAGGATCATGTTTTGGCCTCCTGCGAGTGATAAAAAAGTCTCCCATTACTGCATCTCACCCACAGGAAGACAGTGGTCCAAGCCCTCATTGCCTCTAGGTTGGACTATGTAAATGTCCCTGTAAAGGTCTCACCAAAAGAAGCACATAAGAAGTGTCCTGATGTGATGCTTAAATGGCATTTATTGAAGATAATACACAATTGGTTTATATAGAGTCTCGGGTGGAGTCTTCAGCAGGAGACGCCTTTGTAGAAGTCGTCCTTTTCACCACGTCCGTGACCGCAAGGCTCGAGGTGTCCAAAAACAAGAAATTAAAAAGAGAAAGCACTGTTGTTAGTGCAAGGGTATAGGACCAGAACTACGGAGCAGGAGTGAGGGATCAATAACACCGCCTATACAGATTGTGTATTGGAGGAATATCCGTCACTAAGGAGGAAGAGAAAGGAACAGAGCGTACATCTGGCCAGTCCCGTTGGTGTAAACTCTGGCCTGTACGGTTCTCCTCCCCAGGACTTGGTAAAGACTGTCCCTCCTGACACCCAGCTCCCCTTATTCGGGTACACACCTGTTGAAGCCACGACCCTCCTGGGCCATGACAGGGTGATGCGTCCTCCTGGAAGTCTTGGGGCTTCTCCGCTAAGCGATCACCCAACTCCTCAATCTCATTTTCCGACGGCTGGAGTCCTCCAGTGTCTTCAGGGGCTTCGCTTCTTGCTCGTTCTCCCTTCCGGATCTAGACACACCCCTGTGCTTCCTCCCAGGTGATATTGCTCTCCGTGCTGGGCTCGTCCGGCCTCTGGGAGGCGTGGCTGTCAACGTCTTCCGGAATGTTAAAGGGCCAGCTGCATGGTCGATTTTGATCCCTCATGACCTCAGAATCAGGAAACTGCACGGGAGAAAAGAAACTACTAGGTGGAGTTAGGTCGAATGTCGGGTCCAGGGGCTTTGATATCCGACATACCCCACCCTCAGAGTCTTCCCGATCGGGAAGGAGAGAACACCTGGACAAAAAGTTAGCGTTAGAGTTCAGGGACCCCTTACGGTGGAGGATGTCAAAGGCGAAAGGCTGGAGGGAAAGGAACCACCGCATTACACGGGGATTGTTGCCCTTGTTCCTACACATCCAGACAAGGGGGGGCATGGTCCGTGTAGAGGGTGAAATAATGTCCCTCCAGATAATACCTCCATTTTTAAATAGCCCACTTTATAGCAAGGCATTCCTTTTCAATGACTGGATAATGCTCTTCTTGAGGGAAGAGTCTCCGACTGATGAACAGTACGGGGCGCTGCAGACTGCCATCCATTAGCTGGGACAGATCTGCCCCAATACCAACGTCAGAGGCGTCCGTCTGTAATATGTAAGGCCGGTTATGATCAGGAGAGACAAGTACCGGTCCTTAGATGATGGCTTCCTTTAGTTTATAAAACGCAGTTAGAACTGCTGGTGTGGGATATTGTAGTGAGCTGTTGGGAGTCTCCTTCTTTAGCAGGTCCGTGAGCGGGGCAGCTATTTCCGAGTAGTTTGGAACAAATCTCCTGTAGTAGCCCAATAGCTCCAGGAACTCTCTGACCCCTTTTTTGGTGGTGGGGAAAGGGATCTCAGTAATAGCCTTGATGTTTTTCCTTCTGTGGTTCAATACACCGTTCCCTAATAGATAGCCTAGATATTTAACCTTTGAAAATCCCATCCTAGATTTTCGGGTGTTGATGTGTAATCCCACCCTTCCCAATGCCAGACATATCTGATGACAATGTTGCTCTTCCCAAGAAGAGATAAAGATGATAATGTCATCCAAATACGCAGATGAATAAGCTCTATGAGGATGCAATGTCTTATTCATCAATCATTGAAAGGTAACAGGGGCACCATGGAGACCGAAGGGTAGGACAGTGAATTCAAAAAGGCCATCTGGTGTAATGAAAGCTGTCTTTTCTTGGTCACACTTCCATAGGGGTACCTGCCAGTAACCCTTAGTCAGGTCAAGAGTGGATATAAAATGAACATCCCCTAAACGCTCGATAGGCTATCCACCCGAGGTAGGGGGTAGGCGTCAAGCTTGGATCTAGAATTGATCTGGCGGAAATCAATACAAAATCGAATGCTACCGCCGGGCTTTGGTACTAGCATGATGGGTGATGCCCAATTGCTATGTGAAGGTTGTATCACTTCCATCTCCAGCACGTTTTTGATCTCAGTGGATACTGCCTTCCTACGCCCTGCGGGTGTTCAATAAGGTTTTAACCTTACCGTTTGTCCGGGGGTTGTTTCTATACAGTTTTCAAACAATGTGGTGTGCCATGGAAGATCAGAAAAAAGAGACGCAAAGGGTTCTAATATGTCCAACAGGGCAGTCTGCTGTTCAGGAACCAAGGCATCGTTTACCACTAAATGTTCTAGGGTAGTGGGGCCTGGTGGTTGTATAAGGGCTAAGTGATTAGCAGAAGGGGGAGGACCTATCCATTTTTTTAGGATATTTATGTGATAGGTCTGAGTGCGAGTGGATCTGTAGATGGTAGACAGTATTCCCCCACATCTCGATGACCCTATAGGGTCCTTTCCAATCACTTTTGGTTTTGCTAATGGCCATAGGTAACAGTACAAGAGCCCAGTCATCAACTTTTAGGGACCTTCACTTTTTACCCTTATTGTATTGTTGTTTCTGTTGTTGTTGAGCTTTCTCCAGATTGGTTAGGGCTAATTTTCTTAGTTTGCCCAGTTGGGTCTTTAAATGTTGGCTGTAGTCGAGGAGTTCAGGGGTATCATTAGTCTCTTTTTCCCAAGGCTTCCCTTGTCATTTCTAACAGCGTCCTGGGCTGTCTTCCGTACAACATATCAAAAGAGGAACAGCCCAGACTACTTTGGACCTGTCCACAAATGACAAAAAGAGCCAAGGGCAAGAGTTGAACCTAGTGTTCCTCCTCGTCCGACAACATTTATTTTAATGTCAGCTTCAGGGTCCCATTATATCTCCCAACTAGACCATCGGTTTGGGGATGATAGACGGAAGTGCATAGGTGTTGTACGTCTAACATTTTGCAAACCTGGGCCATTTGTTCAGAGACAGAGGGGGTCCCCTGATCTGTCAGTGTATGTCGTGGAAATCCGACATGGAGCAAATACTCAAGGAGTTTATTGGCAATATTGGCAGTGGTGTAGTTTTATGGGGAATAGCTTCCAGGAACCGGGTACAGTAATCTACCAATATCAACAAGTATTGATATCCTTTCCTGGATTGTGGTAAGGGTCCGATTAAATCCATACCCACCTGCTCAAAGGGTTTTCCCACAATGGGCATGGGTTGGAGAGGGACACCTGGGGTCGGTAGAGGTTCTTCATCTGTCATATCTGACATTCCTGGCAACATTTCTTTATGTGTGCGTATACACCCGGCCAATAGAAATGCCGTAGTAGACTTTGGGTGGTGTTAAGGGCCCCTACGTGTCCTGTAAGAGGAGGGAATGTGCAAAGAAACATATCTATTCCGGGAACTCCTTGAGTACCAAAAGCTGGGGTTCTTCATGAGCCCCTCCTACCCGATATAATAACCTGTTAGTTATCTGAAAGTGGGGGTATATGGGGTTGTTTGGATCTTGTACCATGCAGGCTTGCTGCCAGGCTTGGTTCAGAGTAGTATCGTTACTCTGGGCCCACCGGAATCCTTTATCGTTCTGCCATGGTTCCTGAGTCAATAGGGCCCTAGCGTTTTATCAGCTCCCTCACTATAGCCAGAGGACTCTCTTTTATTTTGGCCAGAAACAATGAAAGGAACTGGGGATTGTCCACACCTAGGATAAGTTCTTCGGGAAGAGAAGAAAGAACCCCAACAGTTTCTCTGATGGTTGATTCCCCTGGGCACTTAAGAGGTATTAGGGCTGTGGGATAGGCTTTAACATCCCTGTGAACACACCTTATGTACACTCTTTTCCCCTGGAAAAGCTGTTCCGGCTGTACTAAGTCAATTCTGACTACCGACTGTCTACACCCGGAATCAAGGAGAGCTGTAACAGGGAGGTTATTTAGGTAAAGCCTTACATAGAAACAAGCCCCCATCTCTTTGGTGTACATCAGATGAGGGGGAACATAACTCACGTCCATCGGCTCCTCTGTTCTTTTTCTTGGGCAAGTGCGGGAGATGTGTCCCCATTCCCAGCACTCTACACATTGGGGGCCCCTATTTACAGGTATGTCGGGTCTGGGAATCTTCGCTATTTCTGGCTCTTTGTTAGGGCGAAAAGGCTTCCTTGGAGTGGGAATAGATCTAGCTGATTTTTCGGGTTCCCACGACGTGCCTCTGGACTGAGCCCGTGAAATGGAGGCGGCAATATCGACTGCTTGCTCCGGGGTTAAATTGGCATGCTGCTGGAGCCAATGTTGGGAAGGATATGGTAAGGCTTCAATGAGTTGTTCCAGATAAATGGCATGCATTGTTCCTCAGGCTTGAGCCTTTTATCCGCTGCCAGTTTCAATTTAAAATATAAAGTCTTCAGGTTATCCCTAGGAGCCCCCCTCTTATTACGGAACCGCATCCGATAAGTCTCTCCGTCCATGCCACGATGATCAAGGAAGGGGTGACTCCACCAGGGTTAGCGACCTGGTAGGCCGCCTGGGCTTCCCCGTCAGGAGAGCCACAAGGAAAAACTGCCATTTGGCCACAGGCCACCCAGACGCCGTCGTCACCCTCTCAAAATTTAGAAGGAAGGCGTTGGGATCCTCTACTGGTACAGACATTTGTAAGGCAATGGTAGGAACAGAGGCCATGGTTTTGATTGTTCTCTGTCCAGATGTAGCATGTGCTGCCTTTCCCCCGACCCGCAATATGGCATCCATTTATTTCTTCATAAGGTCTTTGAACATATCACGATCTGCCTGTGCGGAAGTGAGTTGCCGCTCCACAACCCACTCTAGCTTCTTTTGGCCTTCGACCATGTGCTGGATTAAGTTCTCCATTTTGGGCTCACAATGAAATGGACCGGGCAGAAACACCAATTGTAAAGGTCTCACCAAAAGAAGCACACAAGAAGTGTCCTGACGTGATGCTTAAATAGGGTTTATTGAAGATAATACACAATCGGTTTAGATAGAGTCTCGGGGGAGTCTTCAGCAGGCAACGCCTTTGTAGAAGTCGTCCTTTCACCATGTCCGAGACCGCAAGGCTCGAGGTGTCCAAAAATAAGAAATGAAAAATAGAAAGAAGAGAAGCACAGTTGTTAGTGTGAGGGTACGGGACCAGAACTACAGAGCAGGAGTGAGGAATCAATAACACCGCCTACACAGATTGTGTAGGGGAGAGATATTCGTCACCAAGGAGGAAGAGTAAGGAACAGAGTGTACATCTGGCCAGTCCCAGTGTTATAGACTTGGGCCCATACGGTTCTCTTCCCCGGGGCTTGGTAAAAGCGATCCCGCCCGACACCCGGCCCCCTTATTCGGGCATGCACCTGTTGAAGCCATGACCCTCCTGGGCTGTGGCGGGGCGATGAGTTCTCCTGGAAGTCTCGGGGCTTCTCCGCTAATCGATCACCCGACTCATCAATCTCTCTCTCTGACGACTGGCGTCCTTCGGCGTCTTAAGGGGCTTCGCTTGTCGCTCGTTCTCCATTCCGGATCTGGACACACCCCTGTACTTCCTCCCAGGTGAAATTGCACTCCGTGCTGGGCTTGTCCGGCCTCTGGGAGGCGTGGCTGTCATCATTCTCTGAAATGTTAAAGGGCCAGCTGCTTTCTCGATTACGATCCCTTGTGAACTCAGAATCAGGAAACTTCAAGGGAAAAAAGAAACCACTAGTTGGAGCTAGGTCAGATGTCGGGTCCAGGGGCCTTGATATTCGACAGTCCTATTCCTAGGCCTCCGGGAGTACCTACTGAACAGACTTCAGGTGGTCCAGAATGCGGCCGCCAGGGCAGCCCTCATGCTTGGACCAAGTGCTCGGATCTCACCTCACCTCAAGGCTTTGCATTGGCTTCCCGTCTGAAAAAGAATCTGCTTTAAAGCCTTGGTTTTAGCTTTTAAGGCTTTACAAGGTATGGGCGCACACTATCTGAGAAAGAGAGTCACACACTATGTCCCCAGCAGAACCCTGAGGTCATCTTCTCGGCACCAAGTGGTTGCCCCCAAGTTTTCCTGTACTGGAGGCCGCTCTTTCCAAGTTCAGGCGGCCGAGTTTGGAAACTTCTGCTGGGGACACTTAGACAGGTGCCAGACCCACTTACCTTTAGGAAGCTGCTGAAAACCTGGTGTTCCAGCAAAACCTTATGTTTCTTCCCCCCTTCAGGGACAGCAACAGCAACAGTCCAGCACAGAGATTCATTGGCGCCGGGGCACTCTTTTGAGTAGCCGTGCGCTCTACAAATACCCTTTAACATAACATAATTTAGTAAAATCATACACCATCCGAATAGAGAACACACATTATATTCTATTGTTTCTCTGCGAGTGCACTGGGGACTGATGGTTTTTGATACCCTCAAGTGCATGCTGGAGAGCCCTATTCTTTCCCACCACAGTGGGCACAGTTGTGTCTGGATGGGCAGTGGGTGGCAGAGAACGAGTAGTAAGAGCCAAGCTTGTACGCACTACCACGGGTTGGTTTATTCTTGGTGACTGTGTGCACAGCTGGGAGTGCCACTTTTCTAAAACTTTATGGATTCCTTCAGGACATGGGGGTCTGCCTGGCACAAATCACACAAAGAGTGCATAAGGAGATGGCAGTCACACTGAGTACTGGGATGAAAGCTGCTAGCTTATATAGCAGATGAAGACACTGAGTATCTGTGAGTACCTTTGAGGTGCTTAGATTGACACAGATCACTTCCGTGGAGTGGATTCTTCCAGCTCAAGAGCTGACTGGGCGTGTATGAGAAACAGGGGTTTAAAGAGAGAGCTTGTGTGGTGATACATAATCCTGTGTAAGAGTACAGTGGGTCTCTTCAGAGTGCTGGCACTCATGTAGACCACTTGTGAGGTGTTATCAGTGCCTGCCCATGCAGGGTTAAACCCCAATTAATATGTGTGCTGAGAACGGTCCCACTGGTGAATACTCTTTTAGGCAGAGGCTGTCTGGGCAATTTGGACATGCTAGAAGGGGGTTGAACACGTGACTGACTCTGGCCATGCTTCCCAGGACGTTCAGTGATACCACTTCTGGTATTTTATTTCATTTCATATATGTGGGGCAAAGGCATGTGTCCCTATAGCAGGGCTCGAGTCGGGGTATCACACGGGTGGACGCCGTCCCCCCACTTATTATACTGGGGGGACTCCATCCCCCCTGCCAAACAGCTAGACTTCACTCTTTGGCCTCTCTGGGGCGAGGAGCTCGGCACATTTCGTGACGTCACTTCCTGTTGTGACGTCACTTCCGGTGGCAGCGTCCCCCCACTTCTCTTTTTTACGACTTGTGCCCTGCCTTATAGGCCAGGGATGTGGACATTTAATGACAGTTGAAAACCTCAGTTTCTGCACCTCATAAATAGACACGGGAAGTGATGTGTTTCTGACAGCTGTGCCACCTCTGGAAACAACTTCTCTTCAGTTGGACATCCAGCTAACATGTTCTCAGATGTTACTGCTTAGGGCAGTCCCACCAACACTGTCAGACATTTTCTCTGCTCTTGGGAGACATAGGGAGAAGAAGCAGCACGTTGACAAGTGTAGAACCGGAAAACTGTTCCTGCCATTAAGCATACTTAAAAGACTGATTTTATGTATATGTCGAGTATCCATTGAATACACTTTTACCTATGTTTGTTTTTGAAATATTTGATCTGTACTTCACTTCTCCCAACTTTGGAAAACGTTTAAATCTGTTGCCAACTTCCCCCGCCTCTAAACACGTTGGTGACATATAAAAAATCTCTGAAAAAAATCAGTGAAAAAGAAAGTTTGCTGGAGAAAAAAGCTTCAAAACTTATGGTTGTGTGATTTTTTTTGAATTATTTATAGATAACAAACTTCCCAAAGCTGTAGTGTGGTCAGATTGGCACAGTTCTCTTGGTGGAATATTCTGCATAACCCTTGGTTTGGCAGCCTACTCTGCCCACAGCAAGCGCAGTCCGCTCCACGATTATTAACAGGAGTCCTGTAACTGGTTCAGCGCCAAAGACAACTCCATCGCCATCACCAGTCATGCCAATAACCTCTGCAGCCAGCCTCGTCCAGCTCTTCAGCATCACAACCGCAATCACCAGTGGGGAAGGCAGCTGTGGTCTTCACTGCAAACCTCTGTTGTTATTGGCTGTGCTGTGTTTGTTGTGGCAGCGCCCTGTCTGGGCCGTGCTACTCTTGATGGATCCCGGCGCTGCCCCATGACAGAAGAATGGCTCGCACAGACTATGACTATGTTAGCTGGAATTGCGCAATAACTACACTCCACGCTGTTACTTGAAGCGTAAAAGGCCATTTTATTAGGACAAGGTTGCAATCATTTAGACTTATTAACAGTACATCAATGCAAGAAATATACGTTCCCATCCCCATACCCAGGCATTCTCCATTCTGCCTTCTCAAAACCATCTCACCTGTTTGACTCTTCCCCATTCACTCGATAACCTCCTTCCTTCCCCCATTCTCACCTTCACTTGCTCTCCAATCATCCTCTGTTGACTTTACCTTCATTGCTCATTGCCTCCCATGCCCCGCTATCAATCACCTGTGTACCATTCTCCCCCCACCCGAGGGGTGGATCCGCCTGTATGTGACTCCCCACCCCTCCAAAGTACAGTAACGCCTCAGCTCCGCAACCTGCCCTAAACTGGCACCCCGACCTAAACCACCCCTAGTCCCTCGCTGAAAACCTGTAGGGTGGGTGGGTGGACAAACTTTCTAAACCCTCCCGGTGGTGCTCAGGTGTCAGCTGTTACTTGAAGCGTAAATGACCATTTTATTAGGACAAGGTTGCAATCATTTAGACTTATTAACAGTACATCAATGCAAGAAATATATGTTCCCATCCCCATACCCAGGCATTCTCTATTCTACCTTCTCAAAACCATCTCACCTGTTTGACTCTTCCCCATTCACTCGATAACCTCCTTCCTTTCCCCATTCTCACCTTCACTTGACCTCCAAGCATCCTCTGTTGACTTTGCCTTCATTGCTCATTGCCTCCCGTGCCCCGCTATCAGTCACCTGTGTACCGTTCTCCCCCCACCCGAGGGGTGGATCCGCCCATATGTGACTCCCCACCCCTCCAAAGTACCGCCAACCAGGGAACCCCGTAGGACGGTTACCTGCCCCCCTCACTGTCCTGCGCACCTTTCGCCTCCTGCCCGCCGACCCTGCAGCCTCCTAATGAACGACCATCCACCACCTCACCCTGTCCTGCAGCAAAGTACCATTCATGGTACAAACGGGAATCGCGAAAGGTGCCCATCCAAAACGGGCCCACGTGCCCTTCCGTCCTGTACGCCTAAAGGCTGCCCCACTCTGCAGCACCTAGTGACAATCCACCTAAACATGCGCCCCCTGCAAATCAGGAACGTTCCCGGGACAAAACCCCCACCAAGAAAAGACGCTCTCAACGCGGTGATAGTCCATCACCCCAGCTGTACCTGCGTGCCGGGTAAGCAAATAACATCCCATGGGGCCACTCCCTGCCGTTACCAGCGCCCCCCAATGCGGTGAACGACCATTCACCACTAGTACCAATGCCCGTATAAACCAGCAACATTTCCGGGCCCAATCATTTGACCGAAAGAAGTTGCCCCCTCCGCAGATAACGGCCAACCACCACCTGGCCTGCATCCCGTGGAACCGGTAATCTCGCAGGGCCAAACCCTGCCCACAGAAAGACACCTCCCTCGCTGTGAACAATCAGTCACCACCTGGACCAATGTCTCCCTGTACATGCAAACTTTAGTCGAGCCCAATCCTCGACCCAGAGACACTTGCCCCCCTTCCTCGCGGCGAATGCCCGACCACCACTTGTACCTGTGCCCCAGCAAAACAAGCAAACCTCTCCGGACCAATCTATTGGTCACCCAAGGTGCCCCCCCCTCTCCGAGGTGAATGACCATCCACCCCTTGTACATCCGTCCCTTGCATCCCTCGATAAACAATGCAGTTTTGTGACCGCCCCTGGTCCAGAAAGGTGCCCCCCCAACTCCGTGTAGCATGCAAGGTCTGTTCCCCCTCCATATTTAAAGGCTTCACCTCTGTTAGGAATGATTTTCTTTAGAAGTTCCCGATGACCCAAGAAGCATTCTAGAGCATGACGTGACCTGTAGATGATCATAGGATTCCAATGTGAACAAACTTTGGTCTTAATGAAGCATCAAACTCCTGCATGTACATCCTCACTTCATCTCTTATATCTTCGTGCATTGTATAATTATTCCCCCCCCCTCGTGGCAAACGACCGCCCACCAAATGTACTGTTGCTCAGCAAATCACAAGCAACCGTCCCGGACCAATCTATTGGTCATCCAAGGTGCCCCCCCACATTTGAGGTGAACGACCATCCACCCCTTGTGCATCCGTCCTCTGCATCCCCTGATAAACAATAAGATGTGTAGACCGCTCCTGGTCCATAAACCAGTGCCCCCCCAGCGCTGTGTAGCGTGTAAGTCTGTTCGCCTTCTATATGTGATTGCACCTTACCTTTAAGGAATATTTAACCGTAGAAATTCCTGATGACAAAGAAACACTCTAAAGCATGATGTTGTCTTCAGATGAACATATGATCTCACTGTGAACAACTCTTGGTCTTTGATAAGAATCAAGACTCCTGCATAGTCAATCTCCCTCGACACTCACATCCTCGAGCGTCAGATGTTTTACAGTGGATCCCACTACACGCAGTGAACGACTATTCACCACCCGGTCCTGCATCCCGTACACGGACGATTGTCGGACAAAACTCCGGCCAAGCGAGGCGCCCCCCGAGGACGACCATCCACTATCTGCACCTCTGTCCTAGTGTACGTGAATAACCATCCCCGGCCATCCTTGGACTGGGACAGGTGCCTCCCATTGAAAAAAGGGGGGCCCCACCTTCAGTCTCCCCCAAACAGTCCCATCACCAGAGCGCCATGGCCTGGATCTCCAAATCCTCAATCCCCAAAACCGTCATCCCCCAAGCAGCAACCATGCGCTTGACCAAGATACCCCCTGCTCCAGTCACCATTAACACATCCGCTGCCAGCATCCTCGGGATGATGCCAGACCTGACATATCCCAGTAAAACTTCTCCCCCACATGTATACTCAAATCATGGCAACCATATTTCCTGTGACCCCACGGCCATCGTACTGGCACAATATCCCCCCCCACAATTTCATTTGACTGGTTCCCCGTCATCTCACAGCCCAGGATTGTGGTCCCTGCCCCCAGGGACGCCTACCCACCCGCTAGGGCCTCTTGTGCCGTCCAAATGCCGTGAGAAAAACCACCCCATCCAGGTGACTACCCTGGTTCCCGCTCAACTTCCAGATCCTAATGGTAGAAAAGGAAATTAGTCCTGCAAGAAATGCATCGTGGTCCCCATCCCTCGTACGGCAGTCGTCCTAACACCTCTGCAAAAAACCCATGACCCAAGTACATTTCTCGCCACAGACACCATACTGTACTCCTGGCACCCGGAATCAGCAGCCCCCCCCCCCCCCCCCCCCCCGGACCCCAAGAAACCATACGTCTCCGCACGATAACCCTGCCACAAACACAGCCTGCCAACGCCCAAGGCCAATAAAATCAGGAGAAACGCCTCTCCCCTTCTGAATGTCCTCCACGTGAAGTAGTGTGGCTCACTGGTTAGAGGCGGCAGACCCGAGAGCAGAGGACGGCCCGGGACCAGGGTTCGAATCCCAGCGCGGCAGGTTTCTGGACCAGGGTCAGCGGACTCGATAATTCTCTCGCCTCGGTGCCCACTCTGATCAGCGATCACACTCTGCAACTCTGGGCATTAGCTTGCATCATCTTCACTAACGGCCCCACCAGACCGCCGGGGATGCCTGGTCTCACCCTGGAGATACCCATTAAGGGACCATCTCTCAGGGAAGCCAGGAAGGGTTTCGCAGCGGTCGAAGCGCCTTGGGACCCTCCGGGTAAGTAGTGCGCTATATAAATGCCTATACATTTACATACATTTACACTCTCAATACGTTATGATTGACACACACCCCAGTACCCCCCAATCACACCGACACCAATAATGCCGTACCCGAACCCCACTGCCCCAACGTCTGGGCACACCTTTGTCACAACTGCATCGCACCACCGCTCTCTGCTCGAAATGCCCGCGCCTCAACTGGGCACAACCCATCGCCCAGCGCAACCCCACCTGCCCCCCTACATCTCATATTTTATCTGCAGCTCCCTCTGAACCATAAACATCCGCCTCCAGAGTGTGCAGTACTCAGCACCCAGCTCAACGAAAAAAACTCATAGAGACAGTATAACACTGCAGCTCTATACCCCTATCCTGCTCACTTATCCAGACAATATCCACCCATAGCTGCCACCTGCATCCCGGCACACATGCCTCTCTGCCAGGATCTCCACGTTCCTCCGCCAAAAACCCCCACCACCCCCAACGACTCCGCCAAAAATACCCCACCCATGCCTTTGTGTCAGTTCCCGACACCTCATTACTTTCACCCCTCGCGCAGCTCCATCATATACCCGCTGTCGTAGCCTGCACCTCCCACCTGCACTCGGTTCACATGACCCCCAGAGGAACCTCAATTACGACAAATCCAGGAAACTAAGACCTGTAACCATCCGTTATAACCCCTCACAACCGGCCACCACCCTGGTGTGGCTAGCCCAATCCACAAACCCCCGTACATCCTATGAGCTTTCTGTTTCGCCCCCCAACCGGGTCGTCATAACCAGGTGGGTCCAAGCCCCACCGGGCCTCGTGCCGTGCTGGCAGTCCCTCACCCCTGACCCCTATACTCCACACCGCGCCACCTACAAATTCCGACAGAAAAAAACGATGCCCGACCCCCCCATACCACCCATGCCGTGAACACCATGCTATCTCCAGTGCACCCCGGTCAGCTATCCAGTGCACGCTGACCAACTAAATGGCGCAGGTTACAAACTGGATGGGCCCATACCTCCACCTCGCTGCTAGAAAAAGGGGTCGCCTGATGGAACCAGTACCTGCCCCCCAGCATCGTCGTTAAAAGATGCTCCACAGCCCACCACCTAACCACACCTAAAAAAGCCCGCTACACAATTGAGGTGCCTTTGCCTGGAGTAGGGGATGGGCTGCCACTGTAAAATCGGGAGGAAACAGCTGCCATCCAAATTCAATCCCGAGGCCTGGGGGCCCCAAAAAACGCCCCCTCCCCCCACTAGAGGAACCCCGACCAGCCCCCCACCGCTACTAAGCTCCCACGCAGCCGCGCACGCAGTCTGGAGCCCCCATCCTCCACCCCCGGCCGAAGGCGCACGCGCAGCAAGGCTCCACCGCCCGCCCCCAGAACCGAATGCCTCCTGTACCTGCAACCTCCTATGTGTCCAGCGGCGAGTCCAACACGCAAAACCACCACTGCTGCAGCACCCAGCCGTCCCTCGCATGTGCACAGCTTCTCCTCGAAAAACCCACCCAGGCCTAGGTCTGCGCCTCCTGTACGTGTCGTCTGTGACCTCTCCCCTCGGCCCGCTCCGCCTCACACGCACCTCGTGGCAAAGCCAGCCGCCGTGCCGCAAACCTTTCTGTGGACACCGCATAAGGAAACGATCTCCCTGCCACGCCACGTAGCAGACCCACAAACTTTCTAAAAAACCTCCACAAACTTTGTAAACCCTCCCGGCGGTGCTCAGGTGTCAGGAAGAGGCCGGATCTTCCTCTCCTGACACCTTATATGCCCTCCCAATCCCACTCTTTCCTTTAACCTCTCTAGTCCCGCCCCCCTCCTTGTCCATCCGCTATTGCGCGAAAACCCCGGGGGAAGACTGGTCTGCGACCTTCACTACCCTCCGGGGGCCGCAATGGCAGCTTTTAGGCTCGTGAGACTTGGACCGGGGCTCTCGCTACTGTAGTTAACCTTGTACTGGTGAATGCTGTTACATTGCCCTTCTGAGGTTCAAAGGCTGCTCTTAAACGCCCCTGTGCTTGTCGTGCCAAGTGAATACTTTTGTAGTGTAGTGGGGGCAGGGCCTAGCACACCACGGACACAGGCACATAGGTTGTTCAGTTGGTGGCCAGGTCAACACTGAACCACGCCCAGGTCCCTGGGCAATTTATTAGTTACTCTGCGTGCTGGCCGAGCGCACGCTGGGCCTGCCTATTATCGTCACGCTGTCGGGCTCTACACGGGACCACCCCCTCTTAACAACAGCGAGGTGGGTCGGTCCATTAGAGGCAAACACTACATTCCTCCTTTACCCAAAGATTAAACAAACAACATTAGGAGAATATTTTAAGCTACTAAACAGTGGACATCAGCATCTGACAACTACGGCACTTATGGAACTCTCTTACTTGGTTTGCCGAAGTTCTTCTGCTCCTGGCTCACCGGGGCCAACAGCGGGATAGAAAGTCCTGGTACTTCTGTGATGGCCGAGGAAGGGGCCGCAGGCTGTACTGGCTCTGACTGCTCCTGGCCGGGGGTGTCAGAGGCACCGCCGTCGATTCTTCAGCTTCCGGCGCCGACTGGTGACTGTGATGTTCTTGGCTGAGGGAGCTTTTTTTAGCCGGGGTAGCTCGGTCGTCTTCTCCACTGGTAGCTGGGTGGCAGTTACTGTCATTTCTTGGACCTTGCGGGCTGCTCGGCTCAGGAATGTCAGGCTTGTCGGGCATTGAGAAGTCTTCGAATTCGTAGGCGGGAATCCTCTGAAGAACGACACGTTCCTGGTTACTTTCTCGTTACCTTGGGAAGCCATTACCATGGTGCCTTTGACTTCAGTCACAGTCCACAGGTCCATTTCAAATGGCATCCTGAACTTTGCACCTGGGTGACGATCTCGTACGAGTACTCTGTCACCGACAGAGATTGGACTGTCCTCAGCACGTCTTCTCCCGGATGCTCCTTGGTTGGTCTTCGTCTGCCGTTTCAGCGACTGATTCAGAGGGTTTGGGGCCTCTGTCCACACTGGATGGTGTCAGTCACCGTTCTGCCAAAACAGAGGCGGTGCAGTGAGGTGTGAAGCAATATTCACGGAGGAACTGGTACAGGGCTTGCTCCAAGATGAGGCCGTCGGCAAGGGCAATTTGGATAGTTTTGTTTAATGTTCACATTAGCCTCTCTACTTCCCCGTTTGCCTCGGGCCCCCTGGGGGTCACCCGGTGGTGCTTGATCCGGTAGGACGAGAGATATTCGGCTGGTGAAAGGTGGGCTGTTGTCTGTGGGGAGTTCTCCAATCAGGCCGTGGGTTGCCATAACCTTCTCTAGTTTGGGGATGACGTCTCCTGCTGCTGTGGAGGAAAGGATCTCAACCTCTGGGTACCGTGAAAAGTCATCTACGACAACCAAATTGTACTTCCCTCTTGGGAGACTGACGAAATCTGCACTTGCTCTTTCCCATGGAGATGTGAGGTCCGCCTCAGTGATCACGGGTGCTGGTCGACTAGGAAGGCTGGTCGCTAGGCATACTGGGCAGCATTGGATGATGGACTCCACTTGTTGGTCTAGGCCTGGGAACCACACTTTACTCCGGAGGCGGTTCTTTGACTTCACTATCCCTTGGTGCGCTCCGTGCACGAGGAGAGCGGCTTGGTGAGTCAGGCGCCCTGGTAGAACAAGGCAAGGACCCCTCAGAAGGCAGCCATGTGAGGAGACTGACAGCTCGTGGTGCACCTGGTGGAGGGCCTTCAGTGTGGACAGCGCTTCTAAGGTGCGAAATGACGTCGGGTTTTGGAGTGGCCTCCAGTCACCTGAGGATAGTGCTTAGATGGCGATCTGAAGGCAGTCGTTGTCTTTGGTGGCTTGGATCACTTCTTCCAGCGATATGGGGGGGCCTGGACCGCTCAATGATCATCCGTACGTACTCTTCTGTGGCTGTGGCTTCTGCTGCTTCTGGCTCTGTGACCGGTCGAGAGTGCCTAGATAGGTAGTCGGCTGGGTTGCGAGTGCCTGCTCTGTACTCTACTGTGAATTGGAATTCCTGAAGTTACAACACCCACTTCTCTATTCTCGGAGGGGGGTGTGACGAAGATCCATGGAAGAGTGGAAGCAGGGGTTTGTGGTCAGTTATTACCACAAACTGATGTCCATACAGATAGATGTGGAAATGGCGACAACCCCATAAAATTGCAGTGGCCTCCTTCTCGATTTGAGAGTAGTGTTTTTCCGTAGGTGTAAGGGTCCTGCTGGCGTAGGCGACCTGGGCCCACTCCCTATAGTCCTGCTGCTGGGCTAGCACAGCTCTGAGGCCTGTGGGGCTAGCATCTACCACAAGCTGGGACTCAAGCCTGGGGTCAAAGTATGTCAAGGTCGTGTCTCCCTCTTCTTGCTCTGCTTCCCACATCCAGTGACTGGTGGACTTGGTGAGGTCCTGCGAGGGACCTGTCAGATCCGACAGATTTTTGATGAAGCGTCCGCAATATTTAACCATTCCCAGGAAGCTGCCGGCTCCGGACACTGATGTAGGAGCGGGAGCACTCTGTATGTCTTTTACTTTGTCCGGATCGGGCCAATGCCTTTGTCGGCAAAACGGTATCCGAAGAAACGGATGTCCTTCCTCAGTGTTGGAAATGGGATTCCTATTTGGCTGAGATTTGCACCAAAGCCAAGTAGGAACCCCCACTCCCACGAAAGGGGGGGGAGATACACTCCCCAAAATAACCCCTGCTCACCATTGTGGTTCCATAGCCCGAGCAGACAGGCTTAATTCCTAGGTAGCGTGTAAAGCATTTATGACCACGTTCAGTGATAGAAGAGACCCACTACAGATGAACGTTGCAAAGAGTTTATTGAAAAATGTCTGATTCTTTATATAAATTCATCACAAGGCCCATAACGATAACAATCCACAATATTACTTCAAAACGAGGCTTAGGTGTCCTTTTAAAAATGCTTAGGTTGGATTCGTTCAGTTCACTTTAGGTAAGTTCTTTAAACAGCGCCACTTTTACTCACAGGGTCCCAGAAATATGTGGAGTAGCAAGGAGAGCCGGACTGGTCCTGTTGAGATGAGACCTAGCTGTGTCAATCCCGGTTGCAGAGCAGTCCCAGGGCGACACTTGGTGGCCCCAATGCCGTTCCCCTCAGGTAGATACCAGGAAAGTGATGGCCTAGGAACCGGCCCTGACCGCTGGGGCGGGTGTACAAACAGAGGGTACCACTTCAGCTGGTGCAACGTGGACGAAAGGCCAGGCCCCTTCAGCTGGGGTGATGTGGAAAGATGCAGGAATGCGGGTGCTTGAAGGCCAGACCCCGTCCGCTGAGGCGATGTACACAAAAGCAGGGATGCGCACAGGGTGGTGCTGGTGGCCGGTACGATGCGTACAGGCCGATATGGTGCAGCTAGTACGTCGCTGCGGGTCCGGTTTGTGTGAGGAGTACGAGGCGTACTCTGGTGACAAGCTGCTGATGTGCTGCGATGAGTGCCGGCTGGTGCGCAGAGACTGTACGAGGCGTACTGAGATGCGACAGGGTTTACAAGGCGTACTCGATGTTGCTGAAGGTGAAATGCGATACGCACCGGCTGATGCGTGTAGACAGTCTGGGCGTACTGTTTCGCTGAGACTGTGGATGCGAGGCGTACATGGTACGTTTCAGTGGGGTGCGGTGTGCACGCTAATCCTTGTGAGGCATTGAAGGTACGAGGCGTACAGGGTACATTTTTGGTGATGTGCGAAGCGTACACTGATACTTGGAATTCAATGAGGAAACTACGTGCTTGAGCCACAATGAGGTCAGCAGGGCTCTTGAAGTGTGCAAGGCTTGGAGCCGTGACGAGGTTAGCAGGGCTCTTGAAGTGGCGAAGGCATGGAGCCGCGACGAAGTCAGCAGGGCTCTTGAAGTGGCGAAGGCATGAAGCCGCGACGAGGTCAGCAGGGCTCTTGAAGTGGCGAAGGCTTGGAGCTGCGACAAGGTCAGCAGGGCTCTTAAAGTGGCAAAGGCTTGGAGCCGCGACGAGGTAAGCAGGGCTCTTGAAGTGGCAAAGGCTTGGAGCTGCGACGAGGTCAGCAGGGCTCTTGAAGTGGCGAAGGCATGAAGCCGCGACGAGGTCAGCAGGGCTCTTGAAGTGGCGAAGGCTTGGAGCCGCGACGAGGTCAACAGGACTCTTGAAGTAGCAAAAGCTTGGAGCCTTGAAAAGGTCAGCAGGGCTCTTGAAGTGGTTGCGTTCAGCGCTTCCAGTCTCCCAGTGACGAGTGGTCACCGGAAAGCGCTCAAGCGGCGGCTGGCACTCCAAACCCACAGCAAGGGGTTTCAGGGGAAGGCAGGAAGGTGAAGTCTACTGCTCCTGAGACTTCAGTCAGGGGGCAAGCTCAGTTCCAGGCCCTTGGAGATCTTCCTTTCCTCAAGTCTTGAAGCAAAGTCCTTTTCCTTAAAGTTCTCTTCTCCTGCAGTCCAGCAGGCTTCTTGAGTTTTTCCAAAGGTAGTCTGCCTCTCTAGTGCGAGGGTCTTTCCCTTATACCAAAAATCGTCTTTGATGTCTTTGAAGTAGGCAGGGAGTTCCCCTCCCCAGATCCTGGTTGTGGGTACTCCCGTCATGAAACACCTAACTCTTTGAAGCAGGAAGGTAGTGTCATTAGCCGCCCAGCAGGATGGGGCGTCAGCATTGTGGAGGACAGGACACAGCCCAGAAACCACTCCTCCCCCTAATCTAAAAGTCAGACAGCTAACACCAGATGCTGGAGTTTCCCCAGGCCCTGTCACTATCTCCAGACGGTAAATATACATTCCAGCAGCAGCACACAGCAAGATTGGACGAGGAAACAGTCACTTCCTAGAAGTACTATTTCCAAACTTAGAAGTTAGAAATCATCCATCCTAAAGAATGTATAGATAAATTTGGATTTCAGGGACGCTAGTCTCATATCTTTACCCTCTTCCCTGGGTCAGATAGATCATCCGATGTAATAATCAAACCTGCCCATTCTGGTCTATGGGAGGCAGGTATCCTTGCAGTAATGAAACAAAAATGGCTGTAATTCATTACTAGGTCATGACACATACATCAGGGCATGACCTACCATTAGCTGACACTGCACCCTGCCCAGGGGCCTGCCATAGGGGTGTCTGATATGTAGCAAAGGGAAGGTTTAGGGGATGGCAAGTGGGTTTACTTGCTAAGTCACTATGGCAGCCACAGGCTGCACACAAGCCCTGCAATGGCAGGCATGAGACACATTTTACAAGCCGCTTCTGTAGGTGGCACAACCAGTGCTGCAAGCCCACCAGCAGCATTTGACTTACCTGCCCTTGGCACACACAGTGCCCTAGACTAGCGTCTGACTATTAAGCCAAATATCCAAACATGGAGTCACTAATTCACACAGTACCTTAACAGAGAGAGCATATGCACTTTAGCCCTGATTAGCAGAGGTAAAGTTCTCAGAGTCCTAAAGCCAGCGTAAACAGGTCAGAGAAAAAATGTAAATGTGAAGCAAAAAGTTTAGGGGTCATCCTTTAAAGAGTGCCAGGTCCAACACTCAGGAACTGGCACTTTTCACGGTGGAGGGTTAGTACACTGTCTCGGAGTCGGGTGAACACTGCATGGAGGCATTGGAGGTGCTCTTCTAGAGTGGGGGCATGCACGAGTATGGCGTCGCTGATGTTTAGGACACCGTCCAGCCCCTGGAGGACATTCTTGACTATGTTTTGGAACACCTCTGCAGCACTGGAGATGCCAAAATTGAGACAAGTGTATCGCCACAGCCCTGCGTGGGTGGAGAAGATTGTGATGTGGTGAGAGTCCGGATGAAGCAGGATTGGTGATATCCCGAGCGGAGGTCCATTTTTGAGAACCATTCTCTGATGATGTTGTCCACCATTGGGGTTAGGTGGTGCCCGCGCTTAATTGCGAGATTGGGGACTCTCGTGTCCATACAGATGTGGACAGCGTCAGGTTGCTTTGGTTTCTTCGCTACTACAATGGCTGATACCCAGGGTGTGGGGCTACGTACCCGTTTGATGATCCCCGCTCTCTCCAACAGGTGCAGTTCTGCTTCTACTTTGGGGCAAAGGTGGAACACGATTCTCCTGTGATGGAGGGCAACTGGGGCGACTGACCTGTCGATGTGTAGGTGGATTTCAGGGCCTCGCAGACATCGGATCCCATCGAACAGGTTCTCGAACCCATGTAGCAGGTTGTCCAGGTCGTGGGCATGGACGGGGAACGCAAAGTGAATCAAGTTGAGGTCTTGTGCAGTTCTGCAGCTGAGCTGGAATCTGGAACCCTCTTGAGAGACGTATACCTTGGCTTGTTCATGGGCGGCTTCATGGGAGAGATCAGCCTGGAACACTCCGCGCAATCTGAGTTGAGACCTGATGCCGTAGGCGTAGACCTTTACCCTGGTGGGGCGAAGTGCTGGGGATTCGGCAGATTTCTGTAGACACTGGCTGCCATGAGGTTAATGGTGGCCCCTGTGTCGATGAGGGCAGCCACGGTCTGGTCTTGTATACTGACATTACACATGGGGCCGGGCAGCCGAGAGGGTGTTCAACATTCTAACTAAGGGGACTGTGGTTGCGTCGGCTTTGTCGTCATCCATGTCACTGCTGGGCGGCCCTTCAGGGGGCGGTTCGATCGCCTGCACTCTCCGAGATGCGCCACTCTGTCTCCTTCTCAGTGTGTCATGTTCTAATCTAGGACCCAGATCAATACTGTGACCTTATGCCCCTATACGGCTATAATCCATTTATACCCCTATAATGGCATAAACGATCAAGAGCGATATTTCAGAAACTCGTCTCTGGCCTAACACGATCAGAGCCACATTTCAGAATCTCTTCCTCTGCAGCTCATTAGAGCAGATGACACAGCAGAAGCCACTATCTAAGATTCCTAGATTACACTCCGAGTTCTTCAACAAGATAAAACTCAGCAACCTCGGAAAGCCCCGCTTGCTATGTTTTGATTAGTAATAGAACTCTAATGAGCACTGAGAGACGATCACTTCCTTGTGACATCTTTATTGGTGTCTTATGTCCAAAAACTTACGTCAAACAAGGCACCTTTCAGGTATAAATATTACCAACGTTGCCTTAAGCAAACGCTGCCTCAACGACATCGATGATAGCGATGGTGTGGTGAATACAGGAGCAGAACAGCTGTCCCTTGCAGAGCCCAGCAGATGCAAGCTGCCCACGGACGCTGCCCCTCCTCCTCCTTGATGCGCTGAGATAGACGCTGTCTTCTCTCTTGCCGAGAAAATCCAGCTCCGGCGTTTCCAGCCTACTCTTGCGAGTGACTGGGATATCGAGTCCTGGAAGGAGATACAAGACCTCCAACATTCTATTTCAGAGGTATGGTGTTGACTAAACCCTTAGAGAGAATTCTTGAAGCAAACCTTGGCAAAACCAACTTAACTAAAACTGCTACTTACTTACTCCCTCCCAAGTATTAGGCTTAGGTCAGGTACACTGGGGTAGGCGTAGTTAGAAGCACCAGTTGAGTACGTTAGCTAAATGTATATATGAATGTATATATTTTATTCATTTTAACCATTGTATGGCTAAGAAACCATATTAATGCTTTTACAGTATTATTTCACAATCCTCATTTTACTGTACGTACTTTTTATAATAACTAGTCTTGCAATTGTGGCAATTCATTTCTCTTGCATGAGAAGAAAGACTGTTCAATAAATAATACCTTTTATTGAAAACGCCCGTCTCTCTATTCTCTGCATCTTGGTGAAAGTAATCTGCACAATTGACTGAGTAAAATAACTGTCTATTGTTTCACACGACTCTAGAGATTGACTCTTATTCTAAGGAGCAAAGTTGTCATGTTTATGCGGTTGTTGGAAAACTGAATCCCTTCTTGTCTGTGCCAGGGAAGCTGATCACTTCCTATTCAGTCAAGAAAGTTTCCAGTGACCTCTGAGCTAGTTGGTACAAACCCAATTAAGTTTAGCATAGTCAGTAGAGACCTGGAAGACCGCACTTCTACGTCAAAACTGCTGTTTATGTTATTCCATTGCGCAGGGCCTATAGGGAAAATAGGAACTACACTACAGGTGTTGACCGACATACCTTTGAAAAGTGATTGACTTTCCCGCAGGCACTGCAGGTTTTACCTTGCACATTGCATGCTCCGTCGTGAGGTGATGGCCCTCCGCACCATCTGAATGGGCGGTTGCCTGAGGAATGTGCGGGCGAGGTGGACCTCGGTCGGGCAGCCCTGGGCCATGACTCTTGGACATCAGTATGCACATTGGTTCCTCTTTGATGGTGACGGCTGGTTTGGGGTCCATGTGCGCTGCCCTGGCCTTCGACAGCTCTTTGGAGCGGCCAAGCCATAGAATGTCCCTCATTGGCATGTTGTCGTCTTGCAGGAATCTTTCACGCAGTTTGAAAGACACGCAACCCTGGATGAATTGGGCACGGACTTCATTGTTGACGTCGGGGAGGGTGCAGGTGCTTGCGAGCTCCTTTAGCCTGGCGGAGAACACATCTACAGATTCCTCCGGGAGCTGGCGGGCCTGGCGGAGCAGGAACCGCTCATAGTCGGGGCTGGCGAATGGCTCGAAGTACTCAGTGATGGCGTCGCGCATCTTGGCGTAGTTTCTTGGTGGACTTCCCTGATGCGTTTGGATATCTTGTGAATATCTGCCCCGCCTAGATGCAGCAGCATGGAGCGGCGACGTGGAGCTAAAATCTCAGCAGCCTCAAAGAAGTTCTCCAGGCGTTCCACCCATTCCTTCCAGCGAGCTGCTTGGGAGGGCGGGGGCCCATTGACAGTGAAGGGCTCAATTGGGGGCACTGTAGCCATACTGGCGTAAGGAGAGGCGTGGTCGAAGTGTGCAGCTAGCGGAGGCAGGGCAGGCTGCAGCATTTGCAGTGGTCTGGCGTGGTCTTGACTCGGTGGGAGGCGGTGGCCAGGCAGGGCTGCAGCATACAGTTGAGGGCCAGGTTGAAGAACCGGGTTTTAGAACCCAGCAGTGCCAGGGACACGCCCAAAGTCTTCGCGTTCTCCTGTCTTAGAATACAGAGACACGGGATACTTCTCGGTGATGTCAAAGATCAAATTTATTGGCTGCAACCAGGAACAGAAGTCTACGAAGTACGACACAAGTAGGTTCGCTAGAGACTGCTTAATTTTCGTATTGCGAGACATCGTCTTTTATGCTAAAAATCCATTCCTGACAAACACCCATTATTTACGAATTGTCCAATCACATGTAAAATTGCAAAAGGTATCGCAGGACGACAAACACACTCTTCAGTTGTCCAGCCCACCATCAATTACACGGGAAAGCCCAACATTATTGCTCGGACAGGCCGGACAAACCCATAATAAAAGACCACAACCCAAACCATAAACAGACCATAAAAGAAGGAACAAAAACAGATGTGAAGCAGGATAAGGGGTGTGTGTGTGTGTAATAAACTCAACAATGTCCTGTTCTTTGATCTCTATCTCGATCATCTACCGGACAAGGAATTGACCTAGCAAGGTTAGCTTCAGGCAACTGGGTCAGTTCACTCAGGTCACCTAGGAGTCAGCTAAAGTGTACGTGTACCAAAGACTCGTTCGGCCTTAGTCATCGGCCTATGTGAGGGCAACCACAAAATGGCTGCCATACACAAAATGGAACCAGAGGGTTCACAACGGAATCCCTAAATAAATAGTGAATTCATCAGTCTAACATGGCGAAATCACTCGTACTTGCCGCACTCACTAGTTACGGTTCGCTACTATCAAATTCGTAACGAAACCATGACCTTTATGAAACGGGTTCAGGTGTGACCCGGGGCACGCTTGAAGCGCCGTGTGATGGTGCTTCGAGGGCGGTGGCCTAGGAGTGCAGGGGAAATCCAGAGTGCGTGGTAGGCAGCGCTGGAGAACGGCTCGCAATGCCAAGGCACCATGTGGCACAGACAGCAGACTCACGTGGCACTGGTGCTGATGAAGGGGGCCAGCTGTGCCATCCCCTGGTGTGTGTGCAGCACAGTGGGGCTCTAGGAGGCCCTGGGGTAACACATGCGCACCTGCACACTCACTTGTATGGGGCACTGGCGGGCCAGCGGGCCAAGGAGGTGTTGGGGCTTCTGGTGCTTGCGCGCCTGTGCAGACAACAGTTTCATGCAGCTGCGGGTTGCACCTGGCGAAGGGCTGTGTCAGGGTGTTGGTGACGTGTCTTGGACGGCGGCTGTGGGAGGCACCAAGAACAAGGTACGGAACTTCACCACAACAGTGGGCGGAGAGCGGGGCTCACGCAGAGCTGCGTGCTCAGAAGCACGCACGCTGGAGCAAACGAGGCCGTGCAGGGAGCTGCGGAAGGGGCGCTCCCATGAGAGGAGTGCCGGCAGCAGGCACAGGAGTGGTGGCAAGTGTAGGCGGGGTGGTCAGACCACCTCGTCGCAAGTGTAGTGTTGTGGAGTCAGGGCCTAGCACACCACGGACACAGGCACACAGGTTGTTCAGTTGGTGGCCAGGTCAACACTGAACCACGCCCAGGTCCCTGGGCTATTTATTAGTTACTCTGCGTGCTGGCCGAGCGTACGCTAGGCCAGCCTATTATTGTCACGCTGTCGTGGTCTACACGGGACCACCTCTTCTTAACAACAGCAAGGTGGGTCGGTCCATTAGAGGCAAACACTACAACTTTCTTCTCCCATTGCTTAGACTCGCCTTTTACCATTGTCGGATCTGTGCAACCACGGATGTAACTCCCACACTTCGTTAGACCTTAACCCTAAGAGAAGCTTCGAACAGAGAAGGAAGAACCGCAAATGTCTCTATGTTTATTTGTTTACATCGCTAATTTAACTAACTTGATACTAATGTCCGACATAAAAGAGACAATATGCACAAATGTAAAGTGAAGTAGGGCATATAGAACACTGTTAAAAATGTGAAAGAAGGAAGGCTGGGGTGTTTGACTTTGAGACTGATGTGAGGCTACAATTAGTTTTGGCAGTTCCATTGTGTAGGACGGATCGCCACACGGGGTTGTGAGTGGGCCCAGTGGTCACCTTACCTTATTCTCTGGGCAACTAAATTGTCCCCTTCTGTAAATGGGAAAGGGCCTATTTGCCAAATGTGGCCACTAGCGTAGATGATGGGGAGAGTTTCTTTAACAAATATGGTGGTCCTTTTCCCACTGATACGATGACCGAGCAAGTAATTCACTTGTGTTCCCAGATATATAGAAGGATATGTGCCCTGTTCTTGCCAAGACCACTAGAGCATATGAGTTGTTTGCGGTGACCCCAAATGCAACATTTTCCATGATATTTTTATTTTTGTTCATCACGCCCTCTTTTGGCACAGGCTTTTCACATACCTTGGTGGCCACTGCTGGCAACTGGTCGCTGAGTAGAAACTTCCTCGTCTTCTTTTGGCTTCTTATATTGGATTTCTACTTTGTCCTCTAGAAGTTCCGCTTTCTTAGCACAAGACAAAGATTATGTGATCTATTGAACCTTCTTGCGCTAGCTCTAGAGCACAGGTGTCCCTCAGTCTGTTTCCTCCTGTACCTCAATTCTTTGGGTCAAGTAAATCCATTTTTAGTAAGGCACAGAGGTCTTTCCATGGGTGGCATTATTGTAGGCCAGTGTTATAGTTGATGTGGCTGTGCCTTGAAGATTTCCTTCCAATAGATATTTCCCTGGCTGTCCACACAAGTATAGATCCACTCCAGTTTGCCTAGTTTTTATTGCACATACTTATTTTAAATTCAGCAGTGTTCTGGCAGCAAAAGTTTGAGAACAGGATAACTCAAGTAGGCATGTTAATTGTTTTGTTTTTTAGGGTCTCAACACTGATTTTAGTTTCAGTTTTTAGTTTTGTCTTGTTTCTTCTTTGACCAGGTTCTCCCAGCAGTAATTGACCAAGTTCTTGCTGGAGACAAGTTTCTCTTACATTGTATCATAAAACAAAAGCTTTGCTCGTGCACAGAGATGGGGCCTGTTAGACCTGGCATCCTTGGAATGGTTTTACCTGACTTTTTGCCTCTACCTCCTGTGTTTTTGATGCTGTGCGTAATTTCGTTTTGCCTGGCTTTGATGCTTTGGCACTTTCCCACTGCTGATCAGTGTCACATTGCTAGTGTTCCCTGTGTAACTTGAGCTTGTGATTGGTTCTCCATGATGGGAATATTTGTTTTACCAGTAGGTCCCTAGTAATGTGCTCTAAGTGTGCCAGGGCGGGTAAATCAAATGCTACTAGTGGGTTTGCAGCACTAATTGTGCCACCCACATGAGTGGCCCTGAAAAGATGTCTCAGCCCTGCCACCGCAGTGCCAGTTTGTTAACTGCCATGTCGACCTGGCCAGTGCACCCACTTGCCAGGCCCTACCCTTCCCTTTTCTTACACATAGGACACCCCTATGGTAGGCACAAGGTACCCCCCTGGGCAGGGTGCAGTGTATATGAAAGGTAGGGCATGTACTGGTGTGTGTAACATGTCCTGATAGTGAAATACTGCCAATTTCGTTTTTCACTATTGAAAGGCTATCGTGCCCATAGGACAGAATGGGGAATGCTTTGTACCATTTTACAACCATATCTCCCCAAAGGGATAAGATGGAAAATTTGAGTTTAGTACCCCTGAACTCAGAATTTAATAACACATCTTTTAGTAAAGATGGTTTTTAAATTGTGTGTTTGAAAATTCCACTTTTATAAAGTGTCTATTTTCTGGTTCAACCTTCCTGTGTACCTCTGCCTGTTTGTGAATTGACTGCCTGTCTTTGGAGTGACAGGGGTTGGGGAGTTGCAGTGGTTCCAGGAGTCTGAATGACTCAGCACTAGGCTGCATAGGCTTGATTGCATTTGGAGTGGTGGGAGGAGTAGCACATGTACCTGAATAGGACGGTGCCTGCCTTCCACAATGCTGGCTCCACCCCTGAGTGACTGAGGAGAAGTACTATCCTTGCTGTGTGCCTGGGGTTGGCCCGCAGTTTCTGTTTATGCCAAGGAAAAAAGAAGGACTTTGCTGTGTGCTGTGTCCCCTTGATTGAAAGGACTTTGCTATGTGTTGTGTCCTGAAGTAACTTGTCTACAGGGGCCTGAAGAGAGCCGGCTCCTTGTTGTGAAAACTCCTGAAAATAAAAGTTTCCTAGTGTGTCCTTTAGCCTCTTCTGGGTTAAATCAGCAAACTGCAGGCCAGCCTCAGAACACACAGCAAGGGTCAGTCCTTTCCTTCAGTCTCTTCAGCAGTTTGTTCCTTGGCAGAGGTTCCTCTTGACCACAAAGTAGTTTCAATCCTTTTCAGTCTTGATCAGTCCAAAGTTCAGGGGTTTCAGCTCTCATGGTTATACCCCTAAATGTCTTTGAAGTCTTTGTGTGCAGGGGGGCACTGACCCCTGTCCAAACCAGTTCTGGGTGTCTCCCTGCCAGTGACACCTTCTTCCTTTGATAGTGGGGGTCTGGATCCTTAATCACTCAGCAGGAGATGGAGCCATTGTTTTATGGCAGCAGCCCAGGCCTCTTCACCTCCAGGGGCTACTCCTCACCCCTACACTCCAGATGCAGGTCAGCATGTTGCTGTCTCACCTCCTCCCCTGGGTCAAGACATTTCCCAGATCCGATCACATTCAAATCCAGACAGTCAATCCACAAACAGGCACAGACACACAGAGTTGTTAGAACAAAAAGAAACAGCCACTTCTAAAAATACGGTCTCTAAACACACAATGCAAACACCACCTTGACAGAAAGATGTGTTATCAAATTGTGAGTTCAGGCACACTCTCCATCTTAAGCTTATAGGTAGAGAGGCTGGAAAAATATTACACAGTCTTCCCCATTCTGTCCTATGGGAAAGATGGCCTTGCAACGGTGAAAAATAATATGTAGAGTATTCCACTGTTAGGACAAGGTACACACCTCAGTGCATGTCCTACCTTTCACATACACTCCACCCTGCCCATGGGGGTACCTTGGACCTACCATAGGGGTGTCTGGTATACATAAAAAGGGAAGGGTAAGGCCTGGCAAGTGGGTGTACTTGTCAGGACAACAAGGCAGTTTAACAAACTGCGCGCAGGCACTGCAGTGGCAGGCCTGAGTTCTCTCTTTCGGCCTACTTGTGTGGGTGTCACAATTAGTGCTGCAGGCCCACTAGTAGCATTTGCATTACCACCCCTGGCACACATAGTGCACTTTACCAGGGACTTCACTAGTACAGCAAACATACCAATCATGGACAACCAATTACCATTACCCTTTACACAGGGAGCACTTGCACTTTGACACTGATCAGAGTGGCAAAGTTCCCAAAGCATCTAAGCCAGTCAAACGCAATCCATCACAGCATCAAAAGTAGAGGAGGTAGAGGCAAACAATCAGGGGTAATCACGCCAAGAAATGCCAGGTCTAACAACTGACTAATATCGGAAGGGGTGGGGGGGGGGGTGTCACATAGTCCTGAATAGGGCTCAAGGGAACTTGTGCCGCCCAGTAAAGACCCTATTTGAATATTTGTTCTCACGTCCTACAGTGGTGGAAAGTTCTTTCTCCCAGATGGGTTTCATCTTTCACACAATGGTGATGAGGTAATGACCTTTGTGTGCACTCTATTTTGCTTCTCAATACATTGCACAGATTGGGGGGCCCGGAACATAGGTGAACCAAACCAGCCTGTGGCACTGACGGCTCAAGGTCGGCAGTGACAATTCAGGTCACCTTGGCATCCTTCATATAAGAAGGCACATAATTGGTGCTTACATGTGGAGCTGAAAGGGGGTGTTTGGGGCTTTAATCCTTTTGTACAGAGGGCTGAGGATGGACTCTGCCATGGATGTTATTGGTCTTGCATTTTGCTGGTTGCTCCCCCTAGTGGCTCTTTCAGTTAAGGTGACATAAGGTCTGTGCCAGAGGACCAAGTTATGGCCTGATTGTCCAGCCCATATTTCCATAGTATGGTAGAGTCCTCTCTTGGGTGCACAGGGGGATTGCCTCATGAATGAGCACATTTGCATATGAGCGGGCCCTTGCTCTCAATTTTGGGGACTTTTACTTGAATGTAAACTTGGGCATTCTCTCAGTAGGTGGTGGAGGCCACTGAGGAGTTTGAAATATACAGGGGAACCAAAGCAGGAGTGGACTGTAAACTCACAAATATGTAAATATGCACGTGAGGGATGGATGGTTAGGCAAACCATTGGCAAACTTACTCCGTATTGGGCTCACAGAAATTTCACACACTTGTAACAGTGTCTTGAAAAACTATGTTTACCTTTTTTGCATTGTGTGTGTTTTTATTTGTGTCCCTAGGCAATTATAAAAAATCCAGCCTCAGAAGTTTTTTTCTGTTGCCCAAAAAGTAGTTCTTCGTCTGAAGCAGTTTTTGCCGTCGGGTTTGGCCAGTCTCGGCAGAAGCTGGACGCCCACCATATAACTTTCAGACTTTTCTGTTTACATCTAGCAGGTAGCTTTGTAAACATTCAGTTAAGTGTTTATCCCAGGAGCATTACTATGAGTAGTGCAGTCGTTGCAGTGGCCCGGGGATCCAGGAATCTAAGAGGCCCTCTGAACCCCAGTTATGGCTGTGCTTGGTACCAAACTGTGACTGTAAGTAAATTTCTGAGACATGCTTGAGGGCCCACAACACCCCTCTGTGCCACTGGTTTATCTTGCACCATTATAAAGAACAAAAAGACAAAGCAGCAGCAGAGTTCGTTTAGTTTAGTTTTTCTCTCTCTGTGGATAGACTCCAATTGACACTCAGGCGGAGGAATGTGGATCTTTTGGCTTACATATACAGATTACTCACATCTCGGTATTAATGGCCCAAACATTTTAGGCTTGAGTATTAACTGCTGCCACCACCCTCAGTACCTAAACACTGCTCACACAGGCTGCACTTGAAACAAAGCAACCACATAACAAAGTATTTGACTGATAAGCCAGGTAATTGCATGTCACCTGTCTCCATCGAGCAGCCTTCCAGGGCTTAATGTATGGAAGAGGAGGTGGGAAATAAACAGAAGTAAGGGAAGCTTTATGACGTGGGCGGTCCTCACTGTCCACAGGGCAGTGAAAGGGAAGCAATTCAGTGGCTCCTGGTGGCTGGTGGATGAGAGAAGCTGTTTTATCTCCAGCTCCAGGCGCCTCTACGGGCCCTGTTCAAGAACAATGTAGTAAAGCTGTACTTGGAAATATACTTCAAGGTACAGGAGCTTACTATTTTGGGAAAATGCCAATTTCTATTGGGATCAGCATGGAAAGCTGCACCCGGCAATGGTTTCCATGTGCATGCCATTGGGAACTACGATATTCAGATTTTTTTGTTCCCGCTCCCTCGATAGGAAGGGATGTATGTAAAAATATATATATATTCCTTTGATTAAAGCCGTTCTCCTACACCCCCACCAGAGCCATGACCTGTTCTCCTCCCCATGCTGGAAGAAGAGTTACCCCAGCCCTGTGCTAGAGCAAATCTCCTGCCAGTTCCAGAGTGCGAAGAGGACACATAATAGTTAAGGAATCCTGTTGTAAATTCATACTTAGCTTTATATGGCTTCTTGGTTTCTTTAGTCCTTTCTTTGTGTTTCTATCTTCTTACCTAGCTGTGTTCTATATGGTGTGTTGGGATTCTATCCCTGGCAGTTGGTCTGGTCAGCTGTGAGGCTTTGTGCTCTGCTGTCTAAACTTATTCTTTGTAACTTAATAAATCCAACGTAACTACTGGAAGACGTGTCTAGCTGCCTACCTAATTTATGTACAACATTTTGGCGACGTTTGAAGCTGACCAGACCAGAGGCAGACCGAAGGAGAAGACCAGGAAGACCAGAGCACTACCTCACCAAAAAGAACACACCTAACTGCGGCAAGAAACAAGAGGAAAAGTCTAAAACCGGCGTACGCAAGAGAGTCTGAAGAAATTAGCCGCAAGTTATAAGGAAAATCATCAAGACAAGCCGCAAGTTCTTCACCACGGCAGATTCAATACTGATGACATCATAGAACCGCCGTGGGTTCTGGTGGAGGAGTAGAGTCTTCGGCATCCAGAGTCTTTGCTTCATCCTGCTTCCGACTTCTAACCCAGAAGGTGTCTTAGTGCGTCACTCCGCAATTGGCACTCAACGTGAGCGCCCATTTTGTTATGGGTTGTCAAAGTTACCAAATCTTCACGGAGCGAAATTGAAGGCTGGCAAAGGCATTATGTCAGCGACTCCAATGCGAGAAACACGAACTGTAAGTAATTTTTTGCTAAAACCGAGCCTTTTTGAGTTTATGCCACATATTAGAAGACTGTTATAGCATTAAATATGTCACAATACTGCCATCTTGTGGATTTGGGCGTTATTACTTGTGGATAATATTGCTAATACAAGGGCAATGTCATGACTTGGAAAAGCTCAAAAGCAACGAGGCATATCTAAGGAACATACATTACAGAGTTCTTTGTGTCACATGCCACCATACAGAAAGACTGTATTTAGTGAAAAGAGGTGTTATTGGACATGTTGGAAAGTGACGAATAGTATTGAAATATTCACCTGGAGTTGACATGCAGTAAACTAAACATGAGTATTGGGATTATAATTTTGAACAAGTACAGAGAGTCTAGATGGAAAGAGTTGAGTTGTAATAGTGATGTGATATTGCACATATATGGTAAAGTCGCAGATGAAGTGCGGAAAAACGAAGTCCCACGACCGGAGCGAGACAAAGGTCTCATAACCAGGAGGGGACAATTGTCCCGGAAGTGGTCTCATGTGGTAGTGGACTAACGCTCCAGTGCCTCAGTTAATCTGGATGGAGACTCCTGTGGTTTAAGGGGACATATGTTTTAAAAAAAAGTGACGACATAGTAAATTCCAGGACCCGCTGAACCAAGAGATGGGTGGGGACAGGAAAATGTTCCTGGACTGGTAGAGAACAAAGCAAATTCCAGGACCCGCTGAACCAAGAGTTGGGTGGGGACAGAAAAATGCCCCTGGACTGGAAGAGAACAAAGTAAATTCCAGGACCCGCTAAACAAAGAGTTGGGTGGTGACAGAAGAATGTCTCTGGACTGGAATGGGACAAAAGTTCCAGTTTTAGGACCGGGAGAGGACAAAGGATGTCCCTGGACCGGAGGAGGAGTACCGGGAGTGGACTGCTGACGTCCTAGGACCGGTGGAGGACAAAACTCCCACAACCTGTACCGGGAGAGGATGAAGAGCGTCCCAAGTCCGGCAGGGTTCACGACCGTGGTTCGTGAAGGACTAGAGCTTGAAAAATGAAATTTAAGAGATTTCGGAAGCCTAAAAAACAATCTGAGGCACTTAACCCGAAGGAAAGACCCAGAACCTGTACACCTGGTTCAGAACTAACTTTTGGACTGAAAGAAGTATAGATCGAAATTTTCTTCAGGAGTTTTCTTCCAGAACTGTTCTACCTTCAAAATAGCAAATATCTGCGATGGACAATTATTATTGGAGAAAGTAAACTCTCTATTTCTGTTTTTGGTGGCCACAATGATGGAACATAGAGAGTGGACTGACTCATCATTTTTTACTTTTGAAGGGGAGAAGGTGGTCATAGTGATTTTTATCTTATTTCACTTCTTGATCCTGATTCTTTTCTCCCTGTTCTGGAAGTTCATGAGGTCTTCGACCTCCTAAGTGTTATACATTTTCTTCTTTGTGTTTTCCATGCTTTATCTTCTTAAGTGTTTGAGGTTTTCATATGTGTTGTTTGTAAGGGAGAAGATGTGTTGTAAATTCATACTTAGCTTTATATGGCTTCTTGGTTTCTTTAGTCCTTTCTTTGTGTTTCTATCTTCTTACCTAGCTGTGGTCTATATGGTGTGTTGGGATTCTAGCCCTGGCAGTTGGTCTGGTCAGCTGTGAGTCTTTGTGCTCTGCTGTCTAAACTTATTCTTTGTAACTTAATAAATCCAACTTAACTACTGGAAGACGTGTCTAGCTACCTACCTAATTTATGTACAACAAATCCCCACAAACCTCAATGTTTTTTGGCGTTCCCAAACTGTCAAGGCCATCCATACCTTCAAACTCCCATTTTGTCAAAACCAAAGCGCCTGATTACGATGTGGTCAGAGTATTCCAACCAGTGCAAATAAAACCTGTTTATGTACGGGTCGGATGTAGGAGTTTGACTGCATTTAACACATCCAATAATTATCGGATGCATTAAATACCTCAACTGTCATTGAATTTCGCCAGGTCACACCTGCTAAAACTTCAAGGGGAAAATCATATGCTATTTACCGTACCATGCTGATTTTATTGCATTGAACAGCAACATTTGCAAGTTATTCCTCACAATCCTGTATTAGGTGTTATTTATTGCACCAATAAATAATGTACCCCTGGTAATGTTATTTATCAGTTGCAATACACAAACACTCGTAATAAAGATCTAAGTGGATTTATGGCTGCAAAAGTATTCACATTTGTGGTGGAGAGCTAAGCCCCCTACTTAAATAGGTTTAGACCTGCCAGAAATCTCATTGTGAATCCCTGGCAGGTGAAGAACATGACATGTAAACTAGGTCATAAACCTACATTTAGGACCAAATTGACCTTTGTGAATAGATCCCTATGTATTTAACCACTTTGTGGGGCTGCCCAGCATGCCCGTGCCTAAGGAGAGGACATGAAAAGGCAACTCAGGACTTAGGGTCAGATGTACAAATAATTTTTCTGATCGCAAATGGGCCAATTCGCAGAATCATACTGTAAGCAACCGGAAAAATGTTTTTTCATATGTACAAAAAGCGATTTGGTAACTTATTACCGAATTGCATTTTGCTTATGCAATTCAATATTTGGAAGTGGCGTGTTTAGGGTGTCACCTGCAAATACTGAATCGGTATGGTATGAATTACTGTTTCGTTACTGAATTACGGACACAAAACAGTAATACTTTACCACAAGTTTAAAACTGGTGGTAACCCATTCGCAAAGGAGAAGGGGTCCCCAAGTGATCCCTTCCCCTTTGAGAATGTAAATAATAATATTTTTTAAGAAGAGGCAGTGATAGTGGTCCTACAGACCACTGTCTGCTCTTAAAAAATGAAACTTCAAGCTTTTATTTATTTTCTTTTTAAACACATCCCATTTTCTTTTAAGGAAAATGTGTTGCAGTTAAAAAACAAAAAGATTGCTTTTTTTAAAAGCAATCACAGACTACTGGTCTGCTGTCCTCCCTGTGTTGGCTTTGATTCCTAATGGGTAGCAAACTGCGACATACCTCATTAATATTCATGAGGTAGGTCAAATTACGATCCACAAAGAATCCCTCAATGAGTTTTATTCATTAGGAATGCCGATTTTCTAATTGTGATATGGAGAGAATCGCAATTAAGAAACTGGTATTCCTAATGTTTGTACGTCTGGTCCCAATACCCTTATTTTGGTTCAAGCTTGAGAATAGCAGTTGGATCTGCAATCCGACTGGATCCCACACTGTTCCACAGGGTTCCCAAACTACAAAATCAAAGGCAGTCAAGCTCTCAGTGTGCACCTACATTGCATCTGTCCATAACGCAAATAAAAGTCACTACCTGCGTAAGGGCTGGTGGATTCTGAGGGACAGATTTACAATAAACTAACGCAGCACGGTGCAGCAACTCATTTTGTTGCGCTGTGCTGCAATAGTTTGGGAAGCACAGCGATGCGACATATTTACAACAATATGTCTCATCTCTGTGCTTCCTACTGCGCTGGCGCACAAACTGCCAGCACATGGTGCAAGGATGCCCGAATCGTGGGGAAATAGTTTTTGTTCAGGAAGGGTTCCCTTCCTACACAAAAACAATCTGAAATGCCGCTTTTCAACTTATATGTGTGCTGCATTATCACACATAGAAGTTGAAATACAGCATTCTTTCATTGATTGTTTAGGTGCAGGAAGGGAACACTTCCTGAACAAAAACAATCATTAGAGGTGATTTCCTCTTTCAATGTGTGCTGCAGAATGCAGCATGCATAGAAACAGGAAATAAAAACGAGGAGAAATGAATTCATTTCTCCTCGTTGTGCCTCCCTACACCTCCCCTGGGGAGGCATAGCATTCACACGCATTTCCAGATTTACGATTCCTCGTGAATCTGGAAATGTGTCTAGTTCCATGGGTGTTGCGTGAGAACACGCACAGCAACACCCATGGAATGCCCCTTTCATGAAAAGTCCTGCGTGTGAAGGGGCCATATTTACAAGGACAGGAAAAGCCACGCATGGTGGCTTTCCTTGTAAATATGGGGCAGTGTTTTGCGCAGCCAGTGCGTCACAAAAAGTGACGTTCTGGCTGCGCAAGGGGCTTGTAAATCTGCCCCTGAATGCATAATTCAGATTTATTCGATCATGACAACCTTCAGATGGGTTTCCAATTTTAAGAAATGTCGATTAGACATTGCTAAGTGTCAGTATCAAAATTGCGTAATTTAAATTGCCCTTTGAGTATTACAGACGATGATTACATTGTTGATGGACGAAAGAAGTCAGAAATACCCTCCAAAATATGGACTAGGACCAATATGATGTTTGTGGAGAGAGCACTTGTGATATCTATATTGTTTCAGGTTTACAGCTCGAAAACGCCTGAATTCAATAAGCCGAGCTCATTGGTTTTCTTCCTGCAAGTAAAATCTGCAGTTTTCCACATCTTCGCTTCCGCATACAGTAAGCTACTCTATACACAGTTATCAAATGCGTTATAAATTTTAAATGGAGTTATGGTGCCATCTAGAGGACTAGAAAAGCTATCTTCCTATTTATTTTTAGTGAATATGTTTTTTATGTAAAAGGGAGGAAGGACCACAAACAGAAATGCAAGCTGTGCCAGCATTTGTGACGCATTCAGAGGCAGGTAATGCCAGCCTCTAGGCGCGTCGAAGTGTGTGTCAAGACATGTATTTCTTTCGAATGAGATGTCAGAAAGGGGTCACTCACGCATGACGTCAGTAACCCAGGGTCCCAGGCCTCTCACACAACATATGGCAGCCGTATTCGTTTGTCTTTTTGAGATGTTTCTGTACATTGCATTTGCCCGGTGCATTCATACCCATCTAACTAACTACAATATGGTTTGAATTTACTTCTCACTCTATTAAGATGAAGGGTAATTGGTTTACACATAAACCCCAAATGGAATCATATGCTTTAATGAGCGTCTCGAGTGACTTTCCTACCTTCGATTGTGTTACTGTCAATTTTAGCGCCAAGAAACTAATCAGTGTTAGTGCGCTCAATAAATTATTTAATAACATAACATAACATAACATAACTTCAGTCTCTTCCTTCGATTGGCGAATGTTTACAACCCCCCTCTAACTCATTTCATGATTGGAGAAACATTCACAGGTTAATGCATCCATGTAATAAAATATACTGTTTCAAGGTAAGGACAGAAGAAAGTCCACAGATATATTCATTGAATGCATATCACTTTCACCTATTAGAGTCTATCCTTTTATGGAATGTTTAAAGTCTGCCAATACGATGATCCGAACTTTAGCATGGCGCTGTGGGATTAACAGAAGTGGGGGCCAGCTTTCTCACTCAAGTCGGGATAAGTACCTTGGGGCATATTAACAAGAGAGATATTGCTGCTTTTTCTTGCCGCGTTTTCGGCACATAGCGCCGAAAAAGCAGCGAGTTAATTATCGCATTATTTACAAAGGCACGCAAAAATGCTTTAGCGCGTGTTTCCTTGATTTAGCAGACGTTTTTCCTACACTTTGCATGTCAGCAATAATTATCGCTAATGACAAGCAAAGTAGGCGTTCCTTTCCATTCCTCCATGGAAAGACACTGCTTTGTGATATTTACAAGCCTCGAGCAAACTTGTGATGTGATAAACTAAACCGCGCTAACCGCAGTTGTCGCAGGTATGGAACGCCTGGTTTAAAATTGACTTAGCCATACTTCTAATGGCAGGTGGATTGCCAGGTTAGGTCCACGCTTGCCTATTATAAAGCTTCGCATTAGCGCACTCCCAATATCGCTGGATTCCTCACGCTAATCACCGCTATCACTGGATTTACATAGCCTCGGTAAAAAGCGTTGATGATACGCTGCTAACCCGGTGCTGTAAAACAGCGATGCACGGCGATACGGAAAAACGCGCTAAGTGCGTTTTGCGATACTTATCACATTCTGTTGATAATATTCACCCTTGACTTTTGTTGACTGAAAAACTGTCACTGAGCACTTCCTGTGGGTATCTGAATCTAGAGCACACAGCACAGCTCAGACGATTGGCTCCAGAAGCCTGCATGCGACCTCCTTTTGAGATCCCAGCAAAAAAAAAAAACAAGCAACTGAATAAACAGAGGGGTGATCTGTGTTTGTAGGTTTTGGAGTCTCACAGCCAGTTCAATGCAACAACACGTTTATTGAAGAGGACAGCTTTACAAATCCAAACAGTGCAAACTCCAGCAGGCTTCTCACCCAACATTCCAGAAATCTCCCATCATAGTCCGCCTCACCAGAAAGGTTACCCATTACAGAGTGTCCCCTGCTATGAGTCCACTATTCAACACACACCTCTTAACACAATAAACAAAATTAAAAACTAAAGATTATATAGATGACAATTGACAAAGAAAAGTCAGTGGAATCACACAGTAATAAACAAAACCATGAAAAATACATCTATATTATTGCACCTCACATTCGTAAATGAAGAAAAAATTCAGAGAAGATTAGAACAATGAACAAATAATTCCCCTTTCAATCACACACATAGGGCCAGATGTAGGTAATCCCAGATTACCGATTCTTAAATACCGAATCATACCGATTCGGTATTTAAGAACAGGCAAATGGGATATAGGTAATTTTACCGAAAAAATTACCGAATCGGTAAGTTTCGGTAATTACCGAATCAGTATTTACTGATTCGGTAATTGCCATTCATTCCCATAGGCCTGGAGGCCCATAGGAATGAATGTCAATTACCGAATCGGTAAATACCGATTCGGTATTTGGGGAAAACATTGAAGGGTGGCAGGGTGTCACTTTGACACCCTGTTGCACCCCTCAATTGTGTATGGGTGCACATGTTGCAGACATGCATGCCCTAAGGGCATGTATGTCTGCAACATGACACTGAAGCAATTTGTTTTTTTTCCTTTATTTACCACCAACTTGTAGTTGGTGGTAAATAACGAATCCCAAAAAGGGGAAAGCACTCATTTGAGTGCTCCCTACATTGCTAATTCGGTAATTTACCGATTCGGTATTTTAAGGAATCGGTAATTTACCGATTCCTTAAAATACCGAATCGGTAAATTACCGAATTAGCAATTTGGTCACCTACATCTCAGCAGCCTAATTCCGGTCGGTAACGGACGAAATTCGGTAATTTCGGCCGTTACCAACCGGAATTACGCTTCCTACATCTGGCCCATAATCGTCTAACTACTTTGGCTTCCTCCTCATCCGAGCCTCCCTCTCTTTCCCCTGAAAAGGAGCCATCTCCTGACAAGATTTGTCTTTCCCATTCCATACATCATGTTCTGCGCCATGACACTGTCAGCTTGCTTCTGTTCCACCACTTTCCATGATCTAATGCACCACACTGCCTTTGCTTTCACACATTTTCTGGGGATTAGACCATTTGGAATAACCTTTCCTGAATTGTCCCCCAACGAGAGCCCTCACCCGTTTACCCTCTGGAAACACCTTTTTCCTTAAATCCTAGTTGTAACAATAAGCATACTGACCCTAATACTCTTCCATTCTCTCTTTGAGCGCCCTTCTGTCTCTCTCTGGTGGTTCTCTCTATCCATGCAGGCACGGCAGTGATGCATGGCACCTTACCCTTCCACAAGAAAAATGAAGTTTCACCAGTTCTGTAATACGTTGTAGTTCGATAGCTCCATAACATGTTCCTTACTTCTTTTTTCCAACACAAAGCCCTACCTAGGGCCAACTGAATGTTCTCTCCCAACACTCTATTGAAGTTCTCAACTAAGCCATTCTCATGGGGATTATAAATCGTGGTCTTCAAGTGTTTAATTCCTTCTTTTTTATGGAATTCAGTAAACTCTTCTCTCGCAAATTGTGGACCATTGTCAGAAACAATAACTTCTGGACATCCCTCGTGTCTAAATATCTCTTCACAAAATGAGATTACATTAGATGTTTTCACTTCTTTCAAAAACGCAACCTCAGCCCACTTGGAAAAATAATTCCAAAAATACCAGAGCAAATCTACTCTCATAACCCAGACACTCAAACAGACCGAAAATGTCAATAGCAACTCTTTCCCAAGTTGTACTGGGAAATGTCACTGGTTTAATGGGTGTTTCTTCAGAAGTCTTGTGCGTTTTGTAGCTACAAGTGCAAGGCACACAATACCTCACAAATCTCTCAATATGATTGTCCATGCCCAGCCACCAAAACTCATTATGCGATTTTCTTTTCATGGCCATATCCCTCATGTATCAAGGTTAACATTCTGTGGCACACACTCTCCAGCACAACTGGCCTGTCACTTTTCCTAACAATTCCTTTCACCATGATAATTCATTCCACACAGGAACATGTTTACTCAATTCAACTTCATCCCTGACTCAAATGTTTTGTATTTTGTATCTCAATAATAAATGATTACAATGTATGATCTCTCAACAATGCATCCTTCCTTTCCTGCTCCTAAATAGCTCCCTTACACGCATCACTGAGTTCCGCCACCATCCATTCCTTCTCCTCATATTGAGTACCATCTTCCACCAGTAAACCGGAAAAAACAATCATTATTAATGTTATTGGAACCTGGTACATATTGTATACTGAATGTGTAATCCTGAAGGCGATACAACCACTCTGCTATGCTTGGAGTAGCTGTTGCCACAACCTTGGTCATGAACAAATGAAAGGTCTCTGGTCCATGCATAACTCGAACTGAGTCCCCCCACACATACTTCCTAAAATACTGCATGCCCCACCAACATGCTAGCGCCTCCTTCTTAATAGTAGAATATGTTACTTTTGCGCCTTTAAGTGTGTGTGATGCAAATGCTGCCATCCTTCCCGTCCTTTGTCCGCTTGCATCAAGACATCACCTAAACCATATGCAGTGGCATCTGACACCTCTTTGGGGGTGTCCTTGAGGCCAGAGGGTTTATGAACCCCACAGCATTTATTGCATGCTTTATCTCAACAAATGTGGCTTGACACTCTTCAGACCATTCATACTTGACTCCGTTCTTCAAAAGGCCCACAGCAAATGCACCTTCTCAGAGAAATGCTTGACAAACTTGGAATAATATTCCATCAGACCAAAAAGGGACCTCAATTTCTCTTTGACCATATGAGCAGGCACCTTTTTAATCGCCTCCACTACCTTCAATTTGGGTTTTACGCCTTGTGAGGACAAGGTGCGTCCCAAATATTCCACTTCCTTTTCTACAAATTTGCACATGTCAACAGCAACCGTTAAACTCATTTGTTTCAATTTCCTCAGTACCTTATCCTAAATAAAATCATGTTGTTTCTTGATAGACCCCAACACCAAAATATCGTCTGGAAAAAACAGAACATAGGACATCTGCTCTCGATGACCACTTCCAGTAGTCTGCTCCTGCCCAACCGAGGCCTGTGTAGGTAAGAGCGGTGTGGCGGTAGAGCCGGGTGGGGGATGGGGGGATTTCAACAGACAAGGACGAGGGGAAATTAATTATTTAATTCATTTCCCCTTGTGATTGTCTGGCAGAATCCCCACCCGGCCCTACCACCCACCGCTCTCACCTGCATCGGCCGCTGCTGCTCCTGCCTATCTAAGCTGCCTTCAACCTCCTCCAGACCTCACCTGAACCACGCTGGCTCCTGAATCAGCACTTAGATTCCAGTTACACTTTAACCATATACACACTGGTCATGAAGAATTTTAATAGATGAACGCCACGATCTGTTGCATATTCGCTAAGTGACAGATTAACCACAGTTCATGCCTTAAGGACTCCCAAGGCTTCACACAAAGCGAGAGGTGAAGAGGTTGATGCTATGCAACAAAGCAGTTGATCATGCGGTGAGCAGCGCATGTGGTCATTGCTCTGCAACAGGAAAACTGCTCACAGGTGAATGGCGCATGCGGGTAATGTTTAACTGCGACAGTTAAACTGCTGAATGTATGACGTTGCAATGCATACATTTACAACGTATGCCTTTACAACACAGTTTTTACACTGCAACATCCCTTACAACATATACATTTACATCACATGCCATTACAACTAACCCTGGGCGTAGTACTACTATATGCTCGCATAGTTTGCGAAGTTTGAGCTACTTCGCACTACGCAAATTGCACGTAGCACAGTGCAAACACGCGTAGCGGTCATTTTGTGCTTGCTCGCGGTCCTCAACATCAAGTTGGCGACCGCGAGCGAGCAACATGACATCCCAGCGAGACATTTTCCCCGTTCGCGATCAGCAACATCAAGTTGCCGATTGCAAGCGAGGAAAATAAACCTCCAGGCGAGATTCTCAATGCGGGGAGGTCAAGTTTCTCATTGCAAGTGGTCGCGTATCCTCGCAACCACTCTTGAAGAGAAACTACCAGTCTGCGTTCAGAAAGCTGCCACTCGAGAATAAATCTACTCGAGCGGCAGAAAACGACCGCTTGCATTGTGCAAGATGCGGTTTGCACTGATTGCACAGTGCAGACAAGCATCCAGCACTGTGCAATCAGGGCGAACAGCATTTTATACAGTGCACTACGCAGTTCACGTAGTGCAAAGTGCACTTCGCGTAGCTTCACGTAGCTTTGCGTAGCTACGCGTAGCGCTACTACGCGAACTACGCCTAGGGTTAATTACAACAAATTTGTTTAAACTACATTTACAACGCATTACATTACATCGCATTAAACCTTTACAACGCCTGGAGAAGTGTGGCTCAATGATTAGAGCGGCAGACCCTGATGCAGAGGTCTAGCCCGGGACCAGGGTTCAATTCCCTGCCTCGGCGGGTCTTGGGCTCAAACTTCCCCGGACCTGATAATTCTCGCCTCGGTGCCTATTCCAATCATGGAGTCCCACTCAGCAACTCTGGGCAATAGCTTGCTGAATCTCCACAACGGCCCCCACAACGCTAAGGATGCCTGGCCTCCACCTTGGGGGTGCCCAGGAGTGGACGCCTCACAGGGAAAGCCAGGATGGGTTTCACAGCGGTATTCGTACAAGTGCCTTGAGACCCTTGTGGGTGAGTAGTGCGCTATACAAGTATCAATTTACATACCAATACAACACATACCACTACATTGCATTTAAGGTTAGTGTTGGATAGTGTAGGGGTAAAAAATATTATTCTAAATCAGGGGGTACAACAGTAGGGTAAGTGTTGGATAGTGTAGGGGTAAAAATTACTATTCTAACTCCAGGGGATGCAACAGTAGGGTAAGTGTTGGATAGTGTATGGGTGAAAATTTCTATGCTAACTCCAGGGGGTGCAACAGTAGGGTAATTGTTGGGGTACTATGTGTTGTAATTGTATGCGTTATAATGACATGAGATTTAATGCCTGAGTTGTCGTGGCATGCGTTGTAGTGACATGCAATGTAATGGTTGCGTTGTAGTGATATGCTTTGTAAAGGATGTTGCGATGTAATGACAGCATTGTAAATGTATTGTATTGTATTGGAATTGCATTTATATAGCGCTTACTACCCCTGACGAGGCGTTGAAACACTTTTTCGGCAAGTAACACGCTACTCCGGGACCCATAGAGGATTAGTAGAGAATTAGTAAAGCGAAACTTGCAAGTACATTTTAAGTGGTGGATAAGTTAGTGAGTTATTTGGATTTGGAATGATAGCAGAAGGATAGAGGACAAAGGTTTGTATTTATATAGTGCTTGTTGACGCACTCTATTAAGGAAGCCTACAAAGGATTAGTGGTGAATTAATATGGTGAAATATGAAGTAATTTTAGTGGTGGATATTAGTGAGTTACTTGGAGTTAGAAGGATAATGGAGGGACAAGAGGGGAAGAAAGATTTGCATTCATATAGCACTTGTTACCCCTGATGGGTGTTGAAGCGCTTTTCTGGCGAGTAACACGCCACTCCGGAACCCATAAAGGATTACTGTTGAAAATTAGTATAGTAAAAACTATGAAGTAATTTGAGTAGTGGATATGTTATTCAGTTCTTTGGGTAGTATATTAGTATACTTTAATATGGAGTTTGAGAAGGGAACATGTTAGTCTGTTAATTTTGATTGAAAAGGATAGTGGAGGGATAAAAGAGTAAAGTTTTGTTTTTAGGTCTTAGCAGTAGGAGGGGGCTTTTGGGTGAGTAAAAAGGAGTTTTGGAGGGAAGGACTCAGAGGGAAGAGTTTGGAAAGGTTTGTTGTAGGGGATCGGTATAGTAAAAGAGGTGTCAGATGATGCAAGGAGGGGTAGAGTAGGAGTAAGTCTAGAAAGGGTTATTTTGGCGATCATAGTAGTGGTATGGGGTTTGGGATAAATGAGAGTGGATGTAGAGGATATATTGAGAGATGTATAGGATGAGAGATAGGGTAGTGCATTGGAAGGAGAAGTAGAAGAAGTTTGAGATGAGTCAGAAGGTTGGGCTAGAAAATATATTGAGCGAAGTATAGGCTGAGAAATAGGGTAGTGCATTGAAAATGATAAATTAGAAGAAAGTGATAAATATATAGATAATTAATTACATTGAAAGTATATGTAGATTAAAGATATTGATAGAGGCACAGGATGAGAAATAGGGTAGTGCATTGGATATGGTTTTGCAGGAGAAAAGTAACAGACACACAGATCCAAGTACATGGAAGGTACATAGATGCATAATGGAAGTATGTACATGTAGACCAAAGATGATTTTTATTTATTTATTATTATTATTATTATTTTTTTTTCTCTCAACAACATAATTATTTTACATGTTTATACAAAGTAATACACAAAGATAGGTACATATCTGTAGTGAAAACAAATGCTTGTATACAGAGGGATATGCTGTAAATGTCTGTTTGCGTATGGTTCTTATGTGGAGAAGAGCCACATCTTGAGTAGTTTTCAGAAGATAAGGTGGTGGTCGGTGGACCTTATGTTGGGGGGTACAGAGTTCCATAGTTTGGCTGCTTGAACAGAGATAGATGTGCCACCCATGTTTTTTTTCTTGTATGGTGGGATTTTGAGGCAAGATGCTCCTTTAGAGCGGAGGTTCCTTTGTTGAATGTGTTTGGTGATTTTATTCCTGATGAAGAGTGGTCCCATTCCATGTATTGTTTTGTGGGTGATACAAAGCCGCTTGAACGTGGATCTTCTGGCAACCTGTAACCAATGCAGGGCTTTCAAGGCAGGGGAGATGTGGTTTCGCGGTTTGATATGCAAGAGTAGTCTGGCAGCCGAGTTCTGAATCCGTTGTAGTCTTTTCATGGTCGTTAAAGGTGGTCCGTGGTAGATTCTATTGGCACAATCGAGTTTGGACAGAACAAGGGAGATGGTAGCTTGGACCTCGTGTGGAAATCCCAAATGAGGGAAAATTAGTTGCAGCGTTTTTATAGTAGCAAAGCTTGATCTTGCTAGTTTATCCACTTGGGCATTCATCGACAGCTTGGAGCCCATGGTTATCCCGTTGCAGTAAACTGTATTCTTGAGGTCATCCCTGATGGCAAGGAGGGCAGATTCAGTACCTCTTCCCGGATGGAATCCTGTTTGGAAATCTGAAAGTATGTCATTCTCTTCAATGAATTGTGACATCTGGGTGAACGCTGCTCTTTCTATCAGTTTGCCCAGGAACGGTCCATTTGTAATGGGTCTGTAGTTGTCAGGGTTCAGCGGGTCCAAGTTTGTTTTCTTTAGTAAAGGGCGTATGTATGACTTTTTTAGTTCTTCTGGAAATATTCCAGTAGTTAAGGAATCGTTGATGATTCTTCTTACTGGAGTGGCAGCAGAGGTTGTTAAAAGAATTGTCTTGAAAGTTTGTGGCGGACAGGGGTCAGAAGGTCTGCCGGCAGGCCTGCTTGCTTTGATCAGGTCCACGGTGCAACCCCAGGCAGGCTTCTCACCCAACATTCCAGAACCCTCGCCTCATAGTCAGCCCCATGTTGTATATCGTTTGTGTGTTTACAGGAGCTTATGCCTTTAATGGAGAATTCTCTATCTCCAATGTTCTAGAGTTATGTTGTGTGATGACATAGGTGCATTCCTCCTGGAGTCAGTTGTCTGCTGGCTGGAGAGGGATCACAAAGGCTGTGTTTTCGGTGTGCTTCATAAACCAGCTCTTTCATCATTCTTAGAAATGTCATTATTTGAATCACAACAAGTGGTGACGATCGTCCAGCAGCACACATACTAGACACTATACCAGCTCCGGTGAAGAAGAACCTTTGTGTGGCATCATTTACAGTAAGAGGGTTATTCTTACTGAGAGCTAAAAGTGCCACAGAGCTTACAAACCCACAAGAGTGCACATGAGGAGCATGTCCGTTAGAAGTACAACTGAGTGACACTTTATTTAAGAGAAGTGATGAAAGTTACCGTTACTCGTTATGCGAGTGATCGTTGATTTTGGGCAAGCACCAAGTTGATAGACGCTTGAAGTCAGAGCAAGCCGGAGCGCGATGAGCCACTCTGTGTTAGCTGCAAGCTAAAGCTCAAGGACAGAGCGAGCCTGAGCGCGAGTAATTCTGCTTGCGTCACTACCTGGGAGACGTAACGACGCACAACGTTGCAGCACTTCAAGGACTAAGCACACACTACGTCCGACGTCTGGCAGCCATCTTAAGCCATTGGGATAACCCATGTTTATTTCTTTTTAAGATGAGTAGTTTTACGTCCTGAATTTCCGACGTGTTTTTATGCAGGTGTTACTGAAGCACCAAAAATACGTACTCCTGTATGTTATTAAGTGCGTATTAGAGAAAAGATCCATTAAAAGGTAACTTTGCCAAGTATGCTTTGTATGGTTATTCAGGACACACCACAAGGATCATAGGTTTAATGGTGATAGACACACCGAAGTCAACAGTGAAGAGTGCTTCTTCATATTTTCATTGGGATAGGCACACCAGAGACATTTGTGCAAAAGTGCCTGTCCACAAATCCATCAGTGATAGTCACACCAGAGACAATAAGGAAAAGTGTTTATTTGTATACTTACTAACTAACGGTAAAAGGCACACCAGAGACATTTGTGTAAAGGTGCCTATTTATGTATCACATATCTATTGGTAATAGGCACACCAGGACATTTGTGAAAGGTGTCTATTGGTATATCTAACGATGATTGGCACAAAACAAAGGAAGTAGCAATAATTCCACCACCCATGTTCCTTCAACAGCCTGGGGAACTATCTATGGAGTGGGATGAACGGGTTGAAGTATTTGAAAATTACTTAGAGGTATTAGATGGTAGAGAATTTAGTATAGTTAGGAAGAAGGCATTACTTTTAGGTGACATAGGCAAAGAGGGGCAGCATGTGTTTAAGTATTTGCCTATAGTTACAGACATGAAGAAAGAGCAATAGCACATGTCTTATTGGAAGTCAAGGCAAGTTTACGTAAACACTTTGTGAAAGAAGTAAATATAGATATGAGTAGACATCCGTTTTATATCCAACCTCAGAGAAATGATTAAAACTATTGTTCAGTTTGTTGCACGCTTGCATGAATTGTCTATAAAATGTCAATTTTGAAGAATGAGGTGACAAAATGATTTGACACCAACTAATAGTTCAATGTCATAATAAAAAAATGCAGAAGATGTTGTGGGCTGCAAAGAATCCTACATTAAGCAATGCTATTCATATAATGAAGGTTGTGGAACAATCAGACTCTTGTATGAGAGAGATGGAGCGGAAGTAGAATGTAATAAAGTGTTTTGTGTATTCAACATGGAGAGGTGGGAGCAGTTGGTTGGTATGGATAAAGGAAATAACAATGGAGGAAAAAAAGGAGTGTTTAATGGGAAGTAACAATCCTAAGGGATTTGTCAGTATCAAGCATGTGGATAGAAAGTGTACCAGGTGTGGGAGCAGTTATCGCACATCTAATTAAAAAAACTGTTATGCTATTGGTAAAGAATAAAGGCAGAGTGGGTGTAAAGGTCATTTTTTTAAGATGTGCAAGGTCAACAACAGGTTTAAAGTTGCGGTTGCACAGGAAGAAGTTGATAATATAGAGAATGTAGACAAACACCTGGAAGAAAAGCAAGACCTAAAGTGATGTATACAATACAAGGTAAAGATATAGAATTGATGGTAGAATCTGGTTCATTTTACATGATCATTTCCAATTAAATGTTTCTACGACAGTTGCCCAATGTGGGTTTACTTCTTTAGGATATCAATCTGGGAAGGTATCCAGGTGAGAAAACATATATAATTGGGTACATGTCAATAGAAATTGGTTTCCAAGATAGATGTGTGATTGGAAAAGTGTATGTGGTCCGTAGCGGACCGCCAATCCTAGGTTGGGCACACCAATATGATTTCAATATCGGTATAAATCCTAGAGCACCAAACCAAGTCACTATAGTAGAAGAGGTTACTGTTGAGGATATTGTAGATGGTGTGAGTGGTCTGTTCTCTGAAAGTGTAGTAGAACTTATAGGTTATGTACCTTAAATTATGCTCAAACAAGATGCAGTGTCCATATAACATATGATGCAGAAGATGACCATAATTGCAAGACATGGAGTGAAACTTATGTTCGATGAAATGGTTCAACAAGGCATTATTGAACCAATTGAGACCTTAAGTTAGATTTCATCAGTCGTGATCACGGGCAAGCCCTATGGCAGTGTTAGGTTCTGTGTGGACTTATGCACTTTGAATCAAAACATAGTGGTGGATAATTATCCACTTCCAAATGCAAATGAACTTGTGTTGTCCTTAAAAGGTGGGAAGTTTTTCTCTAAATTAGACTTACGTACTGCTTACGCCCAGATTAAGTTGCACAAAGGCACCAAAGCTCTTACTGCATTTATTACCACTGAAGATGTGTTTCTATTCACTAGTATGCCATTTGGCCTTGCGTCATCAGCCAGTGTATTCCAGAGGATGATGGGTACTATTTTGAAGAGATTAGAGAATGTGATTCATGTTCAAGATGATGTACTTGTATTTGGAGACTCCAAGGAACATCACAACATGGTCTTGAAAGAAGTATTAGGGAAAATGGCAGATGCAGGTTTGACACTTAAGAAAGAAAAGTATACGTTTTGTGAGGAGGAGGTGGAGTATCTAGGATATACTCTATCTGCAGCTGGTGTCAAACTGAAGAGGGGTCTCTTAGAGGCCACAAAGAAGGCTCCTACACATATAGGTAAACATCAAATAGGATCTTTACTTGGACTTATAGAGTACTACTCTAAGTTTGTTAAAAACTTTTCAGACAAAACGTAACATTTTAAGAGACTACTCAGGAAAGGGGGTAAATATGTATGTGCTGAGGATCCAGAAAAGGCTTTTCAGAACTTCAAAAATGAAATATGTGAAGCAAAGGTATTAACTCCATTTGATACAAATTTGATGTCTACTCTTACCTTAGATGCCAGTGCTGTAGGTGTGGGTGCAGTTCTGGCTCAACTCCAAAAGCCGGGCGAAAAGACCATAGCCTTTGCTTTGCGATCTCTAACTGATTCGAAAATAAATTATTCAGTCATAGAGCAGGAAGCTTTGGCTGCTGCATGGGCAGCCGAATATTTCAGGATGTATCTGTGGGGTTTTATTTTTGTTTTATGTACAGATCATAATCTGTTGATCAAAAGATGTGCCCTGGTGCAGCAGGGAAAGGAATAACCCTGGGCGAAGTACTATGCTACGCTCACGTAGTTTGCGAAGTATGCGCTACTTCGCACAACGCGAATTGCACATAGCACAGTGTATACACGCGTAGCGTAGCAGTAATTTTTTGCTTGCTCGTGGTCCTCTACGTCAAGTTGGTGACCAAGAGCGAGCAAAATTACATCCCGGCGAGACTTTTTCCTCGTTCTCGATCAGCAACATCAAGTTGCCGATCGCGAGCGTGGAAAATAAACCTCCCGGCGAGATTCTCAACGCGGGGAGGTCAGGTTTCTCATTGTGAGTGGTCGCGTATGCTCGTGACCGCTCGGAATGAGAAACTACCAGTCCGCCTTGAGAAAGCTGCTGCTCGAGTAGAAATCTACTCGAGCGGCAAAAAATGACTGCTTGCACTGTGCCAGATGCAGTTTGCACTGATTGCACAGTGCGGACAGGCAAATGGCAGTTCGCATAGCTACGCGTAGCTCGCGAAGTGCATTTCGCGCAGCTATGCATAGCGCTACTACGCGAACTACGCCCAGGCAAGCCCGTCTGCGCCCGTCCGCGCCTGGACCGTGCCCAGCGCCAGGACCCCTGGCACCCATCGATGCCAGCCCACACGACGGACTTACGACGCCGCCACCTTCCACCCACTCAACGCCGGCCGGAACCCCACCTGCTACCGAGCCATCCCGAAACGCACCCACGGACCCTTCACCTGCCAAGCCTGCAAATTCTCCTTCCGCCGAACCGGCACCGCTCCCGCCAAGCCAGGCACCAGCAACACTCACCTCAAGTGCATCCTGCTCAACAACCGCTCCGTCCACAGACACGCCGTCGAACTCTGGAACCTCCTCAACACAACATTACCAGACGTCGCCTTCCTCATGGAAACCTGGATGAACGCCTCCTCAGCCCTAGACATCGCCATAGCAATCCCGGATGGCTACAAGATCACCCAGAGAGACCGCGTCAACCAAACCGGAGGAGGCATCACCATCATCCACAGAAACACCATCCGAATCGCGACCAACTTCGACGACACCCTCACCGCCGCCTAGCACCTTTACTTCCAGATACACACCGACCCGAAGACCACCCTCAGAGGCACTCTCATCTACAGACCACCGGGACCACGCACACAATTCAGTGAAGCCATCGCAGACTTCGTCAGCCAACACGCACTTACCTCCTTGGACTACATCCTCCTAGGGAACCTCAACTTCCACCTGGAGAACAACAATGATAGCAACACCGCCGCCCTGCTGGACAACCTCACCAACCTCGGACTCAAGCAACTGGTGAACACCCCCACCCACTACGCCGGCCACACGCTAGACCTCATCTTCTCAGCTAGCAAGCACATCGCCTTCAGCCACTCCACCGGCTACACTGGACTGATCACAGCTGCGTCCACTTCAACTTCAGGAGAACCACGAGCCACCACCACCCTCAAGAAGTTCATCACAGAAGCTGGAGCAAGATCACCGCCGACCAACTCACCACCTCCCTCAGCCAGAACCCTCCCACCAACACAAGGGACCCCAACAAAGCCGCCTGCAACCTCACACAGTGGCTCACCAACTGCGCCGACGACCTCGCACCACTGAAGAACCCTCCCAGCAGACTCGGCAGCAAGAGAGCCTCATGGTTCACCAACGACCGTAAAAACTCCAAGAAAGCCTGCCGCACGCTCGAGAAACCAGACAACAAAAAACATGACAGCCCTCAAGAACGCCACCCGCAAACACCACCAGCTGATCCGCACCACCAAAAGGACAACATTCAAATAAAGACTGGACAACAACACCCACAACAGCAAGGAACTCTTCAGCATCGTTAAAGAGTTCTCTAACACCAGCGCCTGCAACAACGACATCACACCCTCGCAAGACCTCTGCGACTCACTCACCTCGTTCTTCCACTGCAAGATCGCCGACATACACAACAGCTTCAGCGCACAGACCACACACACGACCACCGAACCAGCGCCCCCCACAACCACCCTGTGCACCTGGACCCCGGTCAGCACCGAAGACACCACTCGCATGATGAACACCATCCACTCCGGCTCCCCAACCGACCCCTGCCCACACCACATCTTCAACAAAGCTGACTCCATCATCGTACCCCAAATCCGGGTCGTAATCAACAACTCCTTTGCATCCGCCACCTTCCCGAAGAGCTGGAAACATGCCAAGCTCAGCGCCCTCCTGAAGTAACCCAGCGCAGACCCCACGGACCTCAAGAACTTCCGCCCCATCTTGCTCCTCCCTTTTCCTGCCAAAGTCATTGAGAAGACCATCAAAAAACAACTCTCCGCCTTCCTCGAGTCTAATGGATCCCTCGACCCCTCTCAGTCCGACTTCCGAGCCAACCACAGCACCGAGACCACCCTCATCGCAGCCACCGACGACATCAGGTCCCTGCTCGACAAAGGGGAAACAGCTGCCCTCATCCTCCTAGACCTCTCAGCAGCATTCGCCACCGTATGCCACCGCACACTAATACAGCGCCTCAGCAACACTGGAATCCAAGGGAAGGCCCTGGAGTGGATCATCTCGTTCCTCGACGGAAGAACCCAGAGAGCCCGCCTCCCCCCCTACTGATCCACGGTCACCGAAGTCATCTGCGGCATGCCGCAAGGATCCTCGCTCAGCCCCACCCTCTTCAATGTCTACATGAGCCCCCTTGCAGCCATCGCACGCCAACTCAACCTAAAGATCATCTCATACGTCGACGACACCCAGCTAATCCTCTCCCTCTCCAACGACCCCGCCACCGCCAGAACAAGCCTCCTCGAAGGAATGTAAGACGTCGCGGGATGTAGCTCAGCCGTTTGAAACTGAACTCGGACAAGACGGAAGTCCTCATCCTAGGACCATCCCCCTCTGCCTGGGACGACTCCTGGTGGCCCTCGGCCCTGGGCACCGCCCCCAAGCCAACTGACCACGCACGCAACCTGACTTTCATCCTGGACTCCTCCCTCACAATGACCAAGCAAGTCAAAGCCGTCTTGTCATGCTGTTTCAACACCCTGCGCATGCTCCGAAAGCTCTTCAGGTGGATCCCCACCGAAACCAGGATTATGGTTGGGAAACAACACTTACAACGCAACTTTTATAATGCACTACCTTTACAACAAAACTTTTACAACGTAACATCCATTACAACGCATGCCATTACAACGCAACCATTTCAATGCATGTCACTACAACGCATACCACTACAACGCATGTCATTACAACGCAGTCATTACAACGCATACCATTACAATGCATACCTACACTATCCAACACTTACCCTACTGTTGCACCCCCTGGAGTTAGAATAGTAATTTTTACCCCTACACTATCCAACGCTTACCCTACTGTTGCTCCCCCCTGGAGTTAGAATAGTAATTTTTACCCCTACACTATCCAATACTTACCATACATGCAATGTAATGGTATGTGTTGTAATGGTATGCATTGTAAATGTAGTATGCGTTGTAGTGGAATGCTTTGTAAAGGTAGTTTCAAAGAATTCGTTGTAATGGCATGCGTTGTAATGGAATGCGTTGTAATGGATGTTGCGGTGTAAAAAATGCGTTGTAAAGGTATGCGTTGTAAAAGTATGCGTTGTAACGACATACATCCAGATGGTCACCCAGGCCCTCGTCACCAGCCGACTAGACTACAGGAACACCCTCTATGCAGGAACCACAGCCAAACTCCAGAAAGGACTCCAGCGCATACAGAATGCTTCTGCACAACTTATCCTGGACATCCCCTGTCACAGCCACATCTCTGCCCATCTGAGAGACCTGCACTGGCTACCCGTCAGCAAGAGGATCACGTTCAGACTCCTCACCCACGCACACAAGGCTCTCCATGACATGGGCCCCAAATACCTCAACAGCCACCTCACATTCTACACACCCACGCGCCAGCTCTGATCCACCAGCCTCGCCCTCGCCACCATACCACGTATTCGCAGAACCACCGCCGGAGGAAGATCCTTCTCCTACCTGGCGGCCAAGACTTGGAACTCCCTCCCCACCCACCTACGGCTGACCCAGGACCATCTCTCCTTCATGAAACAACTCAATACCTGGCTGTTCGAGCAGTAGCGACTCCCCCCTACCCCAGCGCCTTGAGACCCTAGCGGGTGAGTAGCGCGTTATACAAATCTGCTGATTGTTTGATTGATTGAGGGTTACAAAGGATCTTCGAGGCTAGCAAGGTTAGCAGCTCGTTTACAGGTGTAACTGTATAAGATTGAATACATTGCTGGGAGGAAAGATTTTCAGGTTGTTGGTCTGTCCAGGTCACCGCTACCTTGGCAAGAGATGGACAAGCTGGAGGTGGAATCTTTTTAAAGTGAAGGGGCTGTAGCATGTGTTGATGACTTGGTTGAAGTGAGCAATGGAGCGATTTAGTAAATCACAATGGCATGAATATATGTTCAAAGATAATGTTTTTCAACTGGTTATGGAATTGATTGTGAAAGGAGGTAGACGTGAAAATATGGTTCCTGTTGCTGTGAGACCTGTTGAGTAAAATTTTTTGACTACTTATACATATATGGAGAGAATATAATTATGAAAGGTGATAAATGTATCCCTCCACAAGAATTGAGGTTTGAGTGTTTAAATTGACCCATGTAGGTCACTTAGGACAATCGCTTACTAAGAAGAGGACACATGAACATTTTTGGTGGCCTGGGAATGATCAACAGATTACAGAGTGGGTGGAGACGTGCGTTGATTGCAGAGAAGGTGAAAAATAGATTAAGAGTGGGAAGTCAGTCAGAATTGGGTGTAATAGAGGGTCTTGGTTTGCTGTGGCATACTGTGTGCATGGATTTTATATGACCTTTGAGGAGTGCAGCCACTGAGTTGAGGTCTGCCATGGTTATGGTTAATATCTTCTCCAAATGGCTTATAGTAAAGTTTATGCGTGAAATTAACTCATGAACTACCATTAAGGTGTAAGATGAAGTTTTCAAGAAAGAGGGTTATCCGGTTAAATTGATTACTGATAATGGCACTCAACGTACATCAGCTGAAACAACTAAGTATTTAAAGTGTTGTGGAATTGTACACTCACAGACCTCGTTTTACAATCCACAAGGAAATGGCATCGTTGAGAGGGCCAACCGCACGGTAAAAGGTGTGATTCAGATGGCAAATAGGAGCAGGAAAAACGTCAAAGATATGGTTGTAGATTTGGTTTGGGCGTATCGCGCCACAGAGAATGGAGTCCCGAAAAAAGTACCTTTTTTGTGATGTGGGGGACGTAAGGCTAGTCCCAAGATGGTGCCAGCGTGGATAAAGGGGGTCTTGGGTTTGGCAAACTTGGAAGGTAGAAGAGTGAACCTGGAAGAGGTAACTAAACAAAAGAATAGAATAGATGACAATGATTGGATAAAAGTTAAACTAGGATGCATAGGGAGTGGTCATACGAAGTTTATTGGTCCATACAAAGTGAGGAGTGTACTTGATGGATATGTGGTTTTGCATAATGGTGAAAAGTGGAACATTTGGTTAAGGTGAAGGGTTTGGAGAAGTGAGGAGTGGTTGTAGCACATTTATGTTGATGGGTGATGAAGATGTCTTGGGTGGTATGTCAGGAAGTGTGACAGGAAATGGTGGTGATGGAAATTGTAATAGAATGCCTGAAGGGGTGAGCAGAAGGATGGTTTCTCAAAGACATAGGCTCCCACCCAGATAGCTTCAAGATTATGTGTGTGGTGAAAGGCCGTAATGCTTTATAGCGTCTGTTATTTTCTGTAACTTTGTATTGATAGGTGTTCACATGTATGGTATCTTGTGTTTAGTTAAGTTTACAATACAACATGTTTGGTGTTAAGCGATATGTTTTTTAAAAATGTAATTAAAAGGGAGAAGATGTGTTGTATATATTTAAGCGCCATGAGACATTTTAGTGATATGTTTGCGCTATAAAAATGCACCTGATTTGATTTGATTTGATATAGGTTGTGTGTTTACAGGAACTTATGTCTTTAATGGAGAATTCTCTATCTCCAATGTTCTAGAGTTATGTTGTATGATGACATAGGTGCATTCCTCCTGGAGTCAATTCTCTGCTAGCTGGAGAGGGATCACTAAGGCTGTGTTTTATGTGTGCTGTTTGATCATTGTTGGAAATGTCATTATTTGGATTACAACACCCCACAATAAAGGTTGCCCATCACAGTGTCCCCTGTCATAGAGTAAACAATGCAAAAGTAGGAAACACATTACAACGTTTGCCTAGTTCCCCCTATTCTCTCCTATGACAAGCAAATGACAAGGTTATGTATTCAGAAGCATTTACACAATTGTCAACGAGTAACTGAAGAAATAGGACCACAGAAGTAAGCAAGATCAGGCAGAAGACACTCCACAAATGAAACGAATAAAGGGGCATATTACCAACAACTAGCGATATTTATCGCTAAATAGGCTTAGCGACAATTTTTCTATTGCCAAGCATCGCCTGATTTTATTGCTGAGAAAACGTGCTATTAGCAACGTTTATCTCAAAAGCGATAAAATTCCCGGCGATAGCGGCGAAATCCGAGAATATCGCTGAGAATGCAGCGATATTTACGCATTATCGCTAACAGGGTCCATCTCCCATTGGATATAATGGCTAAGAACTGGTCTGAGCAGGCGTTGGTTTTTGGAGATATTCACGCTTAGCGCAAATATTCCCATCGCTATGCCTGCCTTGCTAATAGGCGATAGCGATGTTAGCGACTGTTTTCAGTCGCTAACAGTTTGGGTACGCCCACTTCGCATGTCATTAGCAATGAATATCGCTGACATGAAAAGTGGGCCCCAAACCGCTCGCTATCACCTCAAAGCTGTCGCTAACATCAGTTAGCGACAGCTTGCTGATAGGGCGATGTAATTATCGCCACTTAGCAGCCGAAAACGGCCGCTAAAGCGGCGATAATGTCATTTCGCCAGGCTTGGTAATATGCCCCAAAGATCTGGAAACAAAATTCAGAATGAAGCTTGGCCATTCCTAAGTCATAGCTGAGGACAAATTGTCGATTTACCAGGAGAGTCATGACAAAATCCTCCTGGAAGGAATCAGGTTTGAGAGACAACTCTTTGTGGAAATCATTCACTCTTTATTGGGTTAATGAGAACATCAATCAGACCAGACTTATTTTGATTAGATATGTTGTGTGCATCTACACCAGGTATTGAGAATCTCATGATAATGATGTGACTGTGGTGGCCATCTTGGTCTGGGAGTGATGACTGGTGTCATCTCGGATAGAGATGGATCCCTCCATTCATTGCAGTGTGCTTCCTCTGATCCTGCCGGTTGCTACGAGTTGTTCTGCATCGCTAACGCTGCAAGGGCTTCCAAGTCTGGAATTCTCTATTCTGGTGGAATGACATGCAGTTTGGAAGAAAGGCCAAGGTGAAGCAATAGGATCTCCGTGCATAGGGAAGTGGTGCCAGAGCCCACACCAGGAACCAAGATGTTCTCTGGGAGTAGTTTGGGAACAGGATAGAGCATCCACTAGTGCCACCAATCAGAGGATTGATCTGCAAGGAATAGGGCTCTCCTGATAGACCCCAGAGCCAGCTCTGCATCCTGGGCAGTGGTTCGAGAGTCTGCTAAATAACAATCTGGGCATGCAAATCACCAGCAGTTGTCATTTAATGTGACTCCTTGTGAGACCTGGGGTTACCAGCGCTCAAGGGGGTAGCATGGCACAAGCAGCAAGGCAGCCAGGGGCTTGTGTGTAAAGCAGCTACTTAACGCACACATCCAATGTAAGACACAGTGGCGTAATAATGGAGACCACACCAGAAGTTGTATTTGAAAGAATCAAGATCTTTTATATAAGCTTTCAAATAGAGCGTTGCATTATTAATTCATCGGCATCACATTGAGACTTTTCATGAATTACGTTCCAGTTACATCTCCTATAAATAGGTGAACATTTCATTAGTTTACTAACCAGATCATCTATCAGTGAAACACTAACTGAACCCGCCTGTCGTATCAAACTCTCTGACAGGCAACGGGGTAACTGTATTAACCTGGAAGATCCTACAAGAAGCAACTATGGTAATGCATTTAAATATCACATCAGAACCTCTCATGGACGCTTTTCCTTACAGGTAATACAACATATTGGCAAGTACTTTCAGTTCAACAAGGAACTCCCAAAGAACACAACCTTTACTTATTTGTGACAAGCCTTTCTTCTTGTGAGTTCGGGTCGGCTTGCGACCTAGATCAGTTCCTCAGAATACTTTGGAAGCCCACCTCTGCAAGAAAACTCAATACAGTGAAGTGAAGCTCCCTCTCATTTCCGGCTTGTACATAGGGTGCACTAGGAGCAAATCATGCCTGTGGATACGGTGTACACTAAACACTTCAGGCTTGTAAATACGGTGCACGCTAAACACTTCAGGCTTGTAAATACGATGCGCGCTAAACACTTCAGGCTTGTAAATACGGTCTCTTGAGGCACAGTTGCAGGGGGGAAGGGGCCAACAGGGCCCAGTCTCGGAGCACCCCAGGGGAGGGGCGACCTCGGGCCTCTCCCGGCCTACCCCCCTCCTCCCCAGGGGGTTACCTCACTTCTTCGGCCCTCCAGGGCCCTTGCGTCGGGTTCAGCGGAGGAGAGGGGGGTTCCAACCCTCTCGTGGCTGCCCTCGTCCCAGCGCGGTGCAGGCTCAGCTTCAGGGCACCTGCGCTGTGGACGAGGCAGGGGCTGGGCTTGCTTCGCCTCGAGGGTGCGCCAGCCAGAACCAATGGTAGCGCGGCCCTCGGGGGCGGGACGAAGGAGCTTCCCTGTCATGTGGGGTGCGAACTGACTTCGGCCCAGCTCACTTTAGGCGGCGGCCCTCTCCTGGCATTCGGGGGCCGCCGAGGGGGATTATCTCAGCGCTGGACACTGCGCAGATGCAGGTGGCCACAGGACAGGCCGGGGGCACTTCGGAGGTGCCGCGAAGGCGGCGCCGATGCCGCGATGATGACGCGGTCCCTTCAGGCGCCACGGGGGCTGGTCACAGCGCTTTACACCGAAGCAGGTGAGTGCGTGGGGGCACCTGCGGCACCTCACAGGGCAGGATGCTTGTTGAGGTGAGAAGCGCCTCAGGATCACAGCGCTTGAACCACGGGGGCTCAGTTAGATCAGGGCAGGCAGTCTTAAATACAGCGCTGGACAGGGGAAGCAGAATATAGCGCTTTTCACACAGTTTGACAAGGACAGCAGAACAGTTCAGTCAGGGGGAGGCAGGTAGGGCAAAGTGGGCCCAGCTGACAGCAGGGTATGCGCAGGGCAGCACAAGTCCAGTACCTGGTCGATCACCCCAGCAGTCTCTGGTCAAGGAGAAGTAGACTTCTTGGCGCTTGGATGGTTCTGCGCCCTTACTTGCTGGTTACTTGAAGTTGTTGAGAGGGGGGGTTCTGAGTTGAAGGCTTGAAGAATTTCTCCTCAGTCACTGCAGATGGACCCTGGGGTTCCCTATCACTGGGCCAGATCAGGGGGGCTAGCTTGGGACACCTCACCCAGCTTAAGAGGCAGCACCTAAATCCTGTCACTCCCAGTAGCATAGGTTCCTCACTAGGCCCTCCCGCCTAAACTCCTGTGTGGGTTCCCCAGGTCAGTGATGCCCCAACTGACTAGAAGGTTTCCCTCCTTTTTCTTATATAGTGTCAGTTGGCAGTTGGCAGTGGCAGTTGGTGCCTCCCCTATTCTGGAAGGTTCCACGAGCTTCCCTCATTCTAGCTGTGGGCAGGCTGGCAGGCTGGTTTAGCAACATCGTTTAAGGGTTCCAGCCAGCTCCTGGCTACTAGAGTGTGCCTATACAGACCACGCTGCAGTAGCAGGGGTCAGTGGCAGCCATGTTGGGGGAAGAGAGCACCTGCACCCTGGCATTGATTAGCAATGGGAGGGTGCCCAGAGTCCTAAAGCCAACAAAAAGTAGGTGTGAAAAATGAGGCAAGGGCAAAAAATACAGGGAAAGACCACCCTAGGGCGGACAGGTCTAACACTCCTCAAATATGACATAGTTCCTTTTGTTGGGAAACACATCTGCGATTCTCGAATCCATTCTTCGGATTGGAGAATGGGGTGGAGGATGGGGTGTCGACCTGGCCTGCTCTGTGAGCATCATCGGCAAGGTCCTGGGTAGGACTTATTTTTAAAAAAGCACTTCCCTCATGTCTTGAAACACACCTACAAGGCAAACTGTTTCCAGAAGATGGAAAACAATAGAAGTGAATAAAAGTCAATACCCAAACAATCCAACAAGTGACATTATTAGTTGATAGTCTTACAGCAACATCTCTGGAAATGATTTCCTGTTCGGTAACTACGCTGGAAAATCTTTGTAGGGCTACACCTGTCTTATCGGTCTCACTGTATGGAAGCCGTCAATCCCACCAATCAGATTTTATTACTATATAGGATGATGATCATCACAGTTATGTCTTCTCCTACTATTCAACACACGATCAAAAGGTTATGAGAGGAATATTTGCAATAAGTTTAACCAGTGACAATTACTCGCAGTATCATTCATACTCATCGTTCGTTTGCCCCCTATGCCACCTGTTTGGACCCAGCCATTTGCAAATTAGTCTTGACCCTGTCCCAATAGGAACAGTTCAGGCTGACCTGCCAGAACCAGAATGGCCTAACCTGCCTGTGCGTCAAAACCGTAGCCATACATAAGTGGTGATCCAAGCAGAGTTTTGCATTAAGAGTCTACGTGTCATATGAGTACTTTCTGTGAAAAAAAAATATTTTGCTGCTTACCATTCTGCAGTTGTTTCCATATATATGTTTGTACCAGAGGGTGTACCTCGAGTACCAATACTACATTAAATACACCTGAGTCACTTTTGTGCCAAGGCTTGGGATTGGACAAAGCAGCTTACCATTAGCGGCAACATTGCTGATAATATTTCAGTTGATGACTCTGTAAATCTGTCGCTGCACAGATTTCTATCCTTAGCGCAATGCAGGGCTGCAATTTTCGCACAGTACTCCCTTGCATAAAAGACAGCAAATCTAGGACTCTGCTATTTAGCAAGCACAGACACTAGAGCATGGATGCAACAAGCTAAACACCGATCGCAAAGGGGCAGATTCTCAGAATCTGCCCCTTTGCGACCGGTATTCTTGCATTTGGATGCATCATCCCAAATGCAAAAATCGCAATTAAAGAAATCGAAAAATTGTGAATACTTACATTTCTATTGCATTTAAGGACTCTCAAATTGAGATTCCTTAAATGCAATGTAGTAAAGTAAAAAAACTATCGCTAATAAGGGGAGCAAATTACCATGAAGTTGAACTTCATGGTAATTTGCAAAAACTTTGAAAAATGCACTAAAGTGCATTTTTCAAAGTTCCATTTTACACACAAACATGCCCTTAGGGCATGTGTGTGTGCAAGATGTACCCATATGCAGATTTCAGGGGTGCAACAGGGTGTCCTTTTGACACCCTGGCACCCTTGAAATTGCAATCTCAATTAGCGATTCTCTAATTGAGAATCGCAAATTGAGATTGTCTTCCCATTCATTCCTATGGCCTCTAGGCCCATAGGAATGAATGGGGAGGTATTCCTTAATTGTGACTCGCAATTTGCGAGTCCCAATTAAGAAATTTTAGGAAATCGCAATTTTTCAAGAGAGTTCTTCATGCATAGCATTTTGCTATTCCTTATTAGCGAACCTTTATTTTTCGCTAATAGGGAATCGCAAAATGGATGCTTGATGAATCTATGGGTAGGTGCCTTATTTTTGCTATAAGAATTGATAACATCAATATAAGCGTTGTTGTACGCGAACGATGCAAACAACGCAGTTTTAATGGCTCACACACCCACGTTAGTACACACTTTTGTGAACGTTATGGCTAGTCTTGATTTACTGACCAATTTTTACAAATCATTCCCAAAGCGAATTCATGTCCCCAAAATTGTTGTAGGACCTGACACTTCATTAAGCATAACATCTTTTTCCTATCTAGGTGTCACTTTTAGCTCGATGGGTACTTGGGCACCCCACATCTCTCAAAGCAGAGCGAAACTAGCCAAGTCAATGGGCTCAATTCTAAGTTTTCCACATCCTTCGCGAGGGTGGTCATGATGTTACAAATGTATGCGACACAATGCGCACCAATAGCTTCTTATCGGGCGGGTGTGTGGGGAATAACCGATTGTACAGTAACACAAAGGGAGGAAAATCACTTTTGCAAGATAATTTTGGCTGTACCTGTATCTTCTTCACACTTTGTTTGTCAAAATAAATTAGGCCATAATTATTTAAGTGATTTTATTCAGACAAGACCCCCCTCTACTGTGGCTTTCTACCTGGTGGACCGTGGAAGCATCATTAACAAAGGCCATAATCATCGATTGTCTTGCATGTGCCAAGGGCCTTTCCATTCCTTGGTTGGCGTATGTGAAGGGAGCACTTGATGTGACTAGACTCCGGCATGCATTTTCTGATAGAACCTCATGGGATGCTATTGATTAAAAACATGTCCGCATTATTGTAAGAACAGCTCCACCGAAGAGGGTCAGGGATGAATCGCAGCAAATAACTATTGCAAACTATCTGTCTATAACACAGGGGTTAATTTCGATAGTTACCTGTGGAAATCAGGAAGGAACTGGGAATGCTATCTTTTATTTTGGTTTAGAGCAGACACTGTAAAATATTACTTTTGTTTTCCTAAGGAGTCTAATGAATCAATGGTTCATTTTCTTTTCTTTTGTAATTTTTATAAATTATATACAAATAATTATGTGGTTCCTCTTATGAGATTAAGGAATTTAAGACACTGTGTATTAGCCTAACATGTTATCCAGCAACTTTCGGACACAGAGGCATGTTTAGCTGTAAGTCGATTTCTTGTGCTGCTGTACACTCAGAGGGCACTATGAACTTTATTTAAACTAGGATCAGCTAGGGCTTAGAGGAGCATATTATCAAGGACGGCGTTAAAAATTATGGCCGATTTAGCGGCAGAAAACTGCTGCTAAAGTGGTGATAATGGGCTTGATAATATGCCCTTGAGAATTCCAATAGAAGTCCATGGGCCATATTATCAAGAAAGGGCGATACATTATCGCCTCTTTTATCGGCAGGAAACTGCTGTTAAAGCTGCGATAATGTGCTTGATAATATCCCCGTGTGAATTCCCATAGAAATCCAGGTTAACACCAGAACCTGGGCTTCTATGGGAATTCACAAGGGCATATTTTCAAGGCCATTTTTGCCGCTTTAGCGTCAGTGTCCTTCCGATAAAAGCGGCGATAATGTATCGCCCTTTCTTGATAATACGGCCCCATGTTCTGGTGTGAACAACGACTTCCATTGGAATTCTCCAGGGCATATTATCAAGCCCATTATCGCCGCTTTAACAGCAGTTTTCTGCCGCTAAAGCGGCGATAATTTTAGCGAGTCCTTGATATTATGCCCCAAAGTGTTTTTAAAATATGGGAGCATATTATCAAGCACGGCGTTAAAATTTTCGCCGCTTTAGCGGCACAAAACTGCCACTAAAGCGGCGATAATGGGCTTGATAATATGCGGTAGAGGATTCCAATAAAAGCCCATGTTGACATCAGAACATGGGCTTCGGTTGGAATTCTCAAGGGCATATTATCAAGCCCATTATTGCCGCTTTAGCAGCATTTTTCTGCCGCTAGACCGGCGATAATTGTAACGCTGTTACTTGATAATATGCCCCGTAATTTTTTTTAAATCAAGGATGTGTTTATTCATATCTGTATTTTAACATAATTTATTTAGTTTATGTGTGTACACTTTTATGGTTGTAGTTTGCATTGAACAAAGTTATTCATTCATTAATTCATTAATGTAAAGCTTTAAAAATAGCTATGGAAGAATTTTGATTGCAAAATATTATGAATGTAAAATATATAAAGGTCGAATAAATTTACTTTGCTCAATTCCACATCTACTACTTTGTCAATTTATTTATATATCATGATGTTAAATATATATAGGTAAGTATAGATTTGCTCTGCTTAACTTCAAAATGACATACCTTGATGATATATATACATATATATATATATATATATATATATATTCTTCCCAAATGTTCCCGTAGCAGAGGGAACTGCTTACGTTGGTGCCCGCGTGTAGAGACCGGGAGCGTGTCTCCAAGTAATTCGAAAACAAAGGCAAGGACGCGGCACTCTTCTTATCACAGCAGATTTATTTTTTAGGTCTCAAGCAAAACTCCTACGCGTTTCGAACAAACGTTCTTGGTCACGGCAGTGTTCTATATATATATATATACATATATGCTCTTAAAAAACCATAGGTTTCAGCCTCATTATAGTTAGGAATTAGCATTTAAAAAACCTTAGAAATTCACTGAAAAAACCATAGGTTTCAGCACGTTATAGTTAGGAATTAGCATTTAAAAAACCTTAAAAATTCACTAAAAAAAAACATAGGTTTCACACATGTTATAGTTAGCTGGACATTTCACTCATACAAAACCATTGAAATTCCCCCATTATAGTTAGTTCAGCTGACTTTAACTCGTGCGCCCGCAATGCACTGCTGATGATGTCACATATTACATAACTCATGACATGCTCAGTGACATCACTGATAACATCACTGATGACATCTCAAATGACATCACTGATGACATCACTGATGACATAATCCAGTGAATGTGTGTCTCTGGAAAAAAAATATTTTTTATACATGTATATTTAAAGGTCGACGGAAGAATACATTGGTAAATAAGTGTCTAAATGAATTTCTTTTTGTAAAAAAGTTTGCATAACTGACTTAAAAAGTGTTTCTTAGTGAATACATGTATTAGCGAGTAATGTTTAAATATGTAAATATCTGTATCAGTGTCTCACTTTGTCTGTAAGTGGCTGCATGGGTTGGTGAGTAGCTACATAAGTGTAGATTTAGGTTATTAGTTGTTTTTTTGAGTATCAGAATGAGTGTCTGTATGTTTCGGTGGGGGATATTACTCAGTGCACAGATGCATGAATGATTGATTCCCTGTTTGTATGTGTTTTGAAGACAGTATGTGTGCAGGACTGTATGGTTGGATGAGTGTGTGTATGGGTGTGTTAGTGAGGGAATGACTGCCTCAATAGTATCTTTATGAGTAACTACATATGTTTTAAACTAGTATATGTGAGTATTGATGTATATAAGTGAGTTTTGTGAAAGTGACAGATTGGAAGAGTTCCTGTATAAATAAGTATGTGTTTGTATACGTGATTGTTTAAGAGAGTAAGTATGTGTATGTTTCTGTAGAAGTAAGTGTAGTGGTGTGTGTATAGCTGTATATGCAGGTAAATGGATGTTTGATAGTTTATTTGCATGTGTGAGTATGTGTGTGAGTAACTCTATGTATAAGTGTAGGTGTGTAACAGAATGTATAGGTGTATGAGTACATATGATGAGTGACTACATGTATGAGTGACTATATAGAACTGTTGGTGAATGAGTGGATGTGTATGTAGATTTTTGAATTACTGATTAGGTTGTTGTAACTGGTATTGGTATCGCCACTGTTTTGAAAATGTTAGTTTCTTTTTTCAATGTGTGTATCAAAGGTTATATTAGGGTGAGAGGAGCTCTGCCACTCTTTCGCAAGGATGATGTCATCAGTGCTGTCATCAGTAATGTCATTTGACATGTCATCAGTGATGTCATGAGTGATGTCACTGACCATGTCATGAGTGATGTAATATGTGACGTCACCAGCTGTGCATTGCGGGCGCGCAAGTTATAGTTAGCTGAACTAACTATAACGGGGGAATTTCAATGGTTTTGTATGAGTGAAATGTCCAGCTAACTATAACATGTGTGAAACCTATGTTTTTTTGTGTGAATTTCTAAGGTTTTTTAAATGCTAATTCCTAACTATAACGTGGCTGAAACCTATGGTTTTTTCAGTGAATTTCTAAGGTTTTTTAAATGCTAATTCCTAACTATAACGTAGCTGAAACCTATGGTTTTTTCAGTGAATTTCAAAGGTTTTGTAAATGATTATTTTAAAATGTATTAATTATTATATTTATTTCTTTTTATACTAATTTCCTACATTTTTATTATAAATACTTATATTTCTTTTATTTTTGAAGTTACATTTCATATCTTTAATGTTAAATAATAACAAAAGTAAATTCACAAAGAATGCACTGCTAGTGAAACTGCCTGGGTGAATTTGTAAGTGTTTGTTAGGGGCAGATTTACAACCCCATGTGCCTCTTTTACACCGCTGTTGCATCACTTTTCCGATGCAGCGGTTGTGCAAAAGATGCGCCATGGTGTGTGGTATTTAGAATGTGACGTATCTGGGTATCTGGGAGGTGCGTCACATTGTAAATCCCTGTACTAGAAGGAGACATTCCTACATGGGGGGGGGGGGGAAGGGAGGGGTCGTTCCGGCGCAGGAACACCTCCTAAAAGTGGCTGAGTGAAATCTACAAGATTTCACTTTGTCACTTTTGGGCTCATGCTGTGTCAAAACCCTACACTAGCTTGAAACAGGTGTAAGGATTGACACAGCATTCTGAGCATAGAACCCCCAGAGCATTGCTGGTGATGCGTTGCACTTGCAACATAACTCAAACAATGCACCACCTTTACAGCACAGATACATCACATATCGGTGCCGTTTTTGTCCCATGGTGCACCGCATTGTAAATAGGTTGTGGTGTCATGGTACACAATAACTGGCATATTCCTGGGGATATGCCAGTTATTGTATAAGTGCCCATAAGTGTTTTAATGTAGTGAATGGATTACTACATACAGATGAATGAGTCACTACAAAACTAAAACAGCAGTGATAGAGTGTTTGGTGGAAGTGTAAGGATACAAACTGGGGAATTGAAGGTATAAAAGACAAGTCTGTAAGTACATAGAAGACTACATGCATAGTCTATAGGGGTTTGAAGCAGTCTATGGCCTAAGGCCTATTTTACTGCATGGGTACTTAGGTAGTGAGTGGCTGATGACAGTTCTGCAAGGAAAGAGCCTGATTCAATTTATAACAGCCTCCGTTTTACCACAGAATATAGATAAACTCTTACTGCTGAATGGCTCACTACAATATTGAAACAGTAGTGTGAGAGTGTTTGATGAAAGTGTAAAGATACAGACTGGGAAATTGAAGGTATAAAAAACAAGTTTGCTGGTGCATAGAACACTGCATGCATAGTCTATAGGTGTTTGAAGCAGTCCATGCCCTAAGGCACACTTTCCACCATGAGTACTTGAATATTGGCTGTTAGGATCTGTGCAGTGCCAAGAGGTTGTCCTTATTTCTCTCATTAATAAGGTTTATTTGATCCCTTTCTTATTTTAATAGGTACATGATTGTTTTGTTTAATGATCTGCATTCTTGTTAATGTAAATGCTCTGAAGGCCTGAGAATGAACCTGTCTCGCATTTACTGTTAGCAAGGCTTGTTTATTGATCTTCTGAATGTCTCCCAATTCAAGTGTGCCTCAGTTCCAGAAAAATCTGCCTCGAAGATCAGGTTTGCATATATAATGAAGCGCTGCACGTTTAAAAACGAACTTCTCAGCAACAAGCAGCGCACCTGGCCCCCACCTGCCTTGCTTCTATAAAAGCGCTCCTCACACTGTGCCTGATGCTTGTGCTCGTCGCATCGGTGCAGCCTACCTGATATCCCTCACTCGCTCCAGCATTCCTCCTTCCAGCTCCGGTTTCTTCGGAAGGCTTCAACCTCGGTTTCCCGATCCGTCTCCAGACTCCGTCCTTTCACGTCCGGCACCCCAGATTCCGGTTCCCAGTCGGAACTCTTCGCCTGCAACACCTTCCCTTGCAGTTCTGAAAAGGAAAATAAAGACAAACAGGTTAGTGCGCTAACGAAGGCATAAAGACACAAGTAAGTGAGACAAACTTCTTGGAATTATTTCTTTCTGGAAATTAAACCGAACGCTGCAATAACTTATCTGTGCAATCAACAAGAAAGACACTTTGCAGGCATAAGCACTCCAATTCGACTCCTTGGGAAATTGTTTTAACCTCAAAGAACAAAGCACATAAGAAATTATTAAGACAGACTGAAGCCAAGTTTGTTAACCCTTTGTGCTCCACTTGCAGAGAAACTGATTTTGAGAACATTTTTACAGTATTTCTTTAGGCTCTAAGGAGTAAGTGTGAATTCTGAAAACACAGTTAATTCAACAAAGCAGATTTGATGTTAATGATTTATTTACAACTGCTCATTTGTTTTCTTAAGGATACAGCTCGTTTGACAAGCACCTTAGACGCTTAATTCTGATGAACTTAGAACCAGAACAAGAGAGGTATTGCTGATGATGATACATCATTATTTTGTTTGCTCATCAAACTCATGACTGTTTGGTAATTGTTGTCTGCATTTTATATGTTATGTGATATTAGGTACATCAAACAGTTCCCAAAGAATCGCCTTAGACGCAAGCAAGGAACAGTGTTTCTCTCTCTCTCTGTTTATTATTTTCTCCACTTCCCCCTTCCCTTGAATTCCTCTTGTTGGCCCACTGTCATCACTTCAGTGGCGGCAGGAATAGGGGTTTGAGGGTGGGTCGAACAGGCTTCAGCTTCCCAGCAGACCCAACTGGATAAACAGGTGGGTTGCATTGTGACAGAAGCACAAGCCCCAACCAGGTTCTGCTGGAAAGATGAATACAGACAATGATATGGATGCTTTAAATGCTTCCGATTTAGCGCAGGCCTTACAGGAAGATCTGTCAACTAATGAGTCAATGACTGCTGTTGTACAGCACATGCAAATAGAACTAGAGAAGTTAAGATTAGAAAATTATGCCTTAAAACAGGATTTAACACGTTACAAACCACGAGATACCCTGTGGGGGACGAATTTTACGCCTTTGAATAAGATTCCTTTTGATGCAGGAGCAAGACCTAAAACAGTACCTTCCAGTTCCTCTACTTTCGAGTTAACAGTTAATGTCCCAAATGCTGTACCCTTGGCTGCTCCCGAACATTTTCATGGAGACAGCAATGCATTCCATGTGTTCCTAAACCAGTGTCAATTACATTTTGTGTGTAAACCTCAACCGTTACCCTCTGATGCTACTAAGGTGGCTTTTGTGCTTTCCTATTTAGGTGGGACAGCAGCGAATTGGTCTATCCCTTATGTAGATAGGGATGATCCTATGTTGCATAATTGGAACCTTTTTAAAAGAACCATGACGCGTCTTTTTGCCAACATACTTATATGCAGGCAAGTGATCATGAGTTATTGAACCTCAAACAAGGGAGTAAGGATTTGTTAACTTACTAGTTTTAACCGTCTCCTAACTGAAACTCGGTGGCCAGAGGAGAAACGTGTTTCTCTTTTCTATAAAGGCTTAAGAGATGATCTAAAAGATGCTCTCGCTCATATTGTAGATTTACCTGAGGAGTATTCTGATTTTGTGGATCTGGTGGTAAAACTAGATCATCGCTTAGGAGAACGTAAAGGTGATAAGGCTAGGTTGGAATCCCGATGAACTTTTCTGAAACATGAAAAGAAAGACACAGACACCAAGGTGCCTGAATCAGAACCCATGCAAATAGGTACTCTCCAGGGTCCTTTAACAACTGAGGAAAAGGAAAGGAGAAGAAAACTACAACTCTGTTTGTACTGTGGAAAGGCGGGACATTTCGCTAAGGAGTGTCCTATCAAACCAAAAACCCCTAAAAAAGTAACCGTAGTATATACACTGTCTTTAGATTCTGGAAAAGAGTAAACTCGGCAAGGGCAGAGGTCACTTGCTCGAGAATCTGTCCCTCTCAGACCTCGCGTGTAGCAGCATATACTGTACCGCAGATCCCTAAACATTTTTTGATCCATGTCATTTTAATTGTCAGTGCACAAATTAGGTATACTCTACCTGTGCTCCTGGATTCTGGGGCTACAGGTAATTTTGTAGACAATACTTTGGCCACTAAACTAGACCTGCCCATTGTTCATAAAACACATCCAGAGACTGTTTGTGCAGTGGATGGGTCAGAATTAACTTCAGGTCTAATCACAAGACAAACTGAACTTATCACTATGGTTTGTCAAAATGGACATACCGAGACCCTTAGTTTTGATCTCATTGACACTCCCAACTTTGGTCTAATACTGGGAGTGCAATGGCTAACCACACATAACCCCAAGATAGATTGGGTTTCTCATACAGTAACCTTGGATTCCTCTTTTTGTCGTTCTCAGTGTTATCAAGAAGCAGGTCAAGACCGTTTGTCTGCAATACATTGCGCAAAAATAATTAAAGAAGTCAGTGCTATCCACTCTGAGTATTTAGAGTACAAAGATGTTTTTGACCCAGTAAAGGCCAGTGTTTTACCTCCACACCGGACCTATGATTGTCGCATAGATTTGATCCCGGGAGCACTTTTGCCTAATAGCAGATTTTATGCTCTCACAGAAGAAGAAACTAAATATCTATGGACTTATTTAGATGACTTATTGCAATCAGGTTTTATACGACATTCTACCTCTCCTGTATCATCTCCACTTTTTTTATACCGAAACCGGATGGGTCCTTGCGCGCGTGCATCGATTATAGGGGGCTCAACAAGGCGACAATTAAGAACAAATATCCTCTTCCACTAATACCGGTTCTATTAGATCAATTACGACATTCAACCATTTATACTAAATTAGATCTCCGAGGTGCCTACCATCTTGTGAGAGTAAAAGAACATGATGAATGGAAAACTGCTATTAAAACAAAATTCGGTCTATTTGAATATACAGTGATGCCATTTGGTCTGTGTAACGCCCCTGCGGCTTTTCAGTTCTTTATCAATGAGGTGTTGCATGAATTCTTTTATGTTTGTGTCATTGCATATATTGATGATATTCTAATCTATTCAAGAAATCCAGAAGACCATACACAACATGTTAGAGCAGTCCTAGCCAAGTTGCAAGAACATCATTTGTTTGCCAAACTGGAAAAATGTACTTTTAATGCATCTTCAGTAGATTTTCTGGGATACTGTTTGTCACCTCAGGGTATCACAATGGACTCAAAGAAAGTTAGTGCTATAAATGATTGGCCAGAACCAAGACGTGCAAAAATTCTTAGGTTTTGCCAACTTCTATAGGAGATTCATTTCCCATTTTACTGACATTGCAACTCCTATAACCAAACTCTTGCAAAAGAATCAGCGCTCTGTATGGGATCAACAAGCTTCCCATGCTTTGACCCTTTTAAAACAAAAGTTTACTTCAGCTCCTGTGTTACAACATCCAGACCCAAATCTCCCATTTTATTTAGAAGCAGACGCCTCTCAAGTAGCTCTGGGAGGAGTTCTCTCACAGAGAAATCCTAAAGATGGTCAATTACACCCAATAGCTTATTACTCTAAAATATTACTCCCAGCAGAAAGAAATTACACAGTGGCAGAAATAGAGTTGTTAGCAATTAATGTTAGCGTTTTCAGAATGGCGACATCATTTAATGGGGGCTAAGTTTCCTGTTACCATTTTTAGTGACCACAAAAACTTACAATTCTTTAGCTCAATAAAAGCCTTGACTCCACGGCAAATGAGATGGCTAAACTTCTTTAGCACATTCTATTTTATCATAACGTATAGACCAGGTACACAACAAATACCATCGGACGTCTTGTCTAGATACGGACACACTGAGGACACAAAGCAAGAAAAGAAAGGATTACCTATCATAGACCCTCAGAACATTGTAGCACCCTTACAACAAACAGATTTCATGAAACAATTGTAGGAAGCCCATTTACAAATTCCTCCAAAAGACTGGTTAAAGGATCCAACTAATACAATCCATCAAGGATTTTTGTATCATGATTCTATGTTACTTATACCAACTAGAGAATTACAAACACAACTATTGACATGGCACCATGCAGCACCTTTAGCAGGACATCCTGGTTGGCAAAAAACTTTAGAGAATGTCCGAAAGCATTTCTGGTGGTCCACTATCTGAGCGGACGTAAAGCAATATGTAGAAACATGTCCTGTTTGCGCTCGACAGAAAACATCACATCAGGCACTCGCTGGTTTACTAGTACCCATGCCACTTCCAAAAAACTCATGGCACACAATTATTGTAGATTTTTTAGTGAATTTACCATTATCCCAGAAATATACCACAGTCCTTGTTATAGTGGATTATTTGTCAAAAATGGCACATTTTATTCCTTTGACAAAATTGCCCACGGCAGCCGAATTTGCAACAACATTCCTAAAAGAAGTAGTACGTTTACACGGTTTGCCAAGTAAAATCGTCTCAGACCGAGGTGGTCAGTTTAATTCCAGTTTTTGGAAAATACTCTGTCAGAAGTTGAAAGTTGAAGTGACCTTGTCTTCTGCCTTTCACCCGGAAACAGATGGGCAAACTGAACGCCTTAATCAAACATTACTTCAGGCTGTGAGGTGTCTATTAACGAATACTCCAGTGATTGGTTAGAAGCCATACCAGTTGCCGAATTTGTATACAATAATTCGGAACATTCAGCAACTCATTGTACCCCTTTCTTTTTCATGCAAGGGTTTCATCCAAGAGCCTTACCAATAGCAGTGGATGATTCCCTTCTTCCTAATGTAACAGAAATGTTGACCCATTTGCTTGATATACAAGAAAAGGCGATTAAACATTTAGTTAAGTATAAAGAACAAATGAAAAAACAGGCAGATAAACATAGGACAGAGGCTCCCCTTTATAAACCTGGAGATAAGGTTTGGCTGTCCACTAAGAACCTAAACATAGAAGGGCCTAGGAAACTACAACCACGTTTTGTGAGTCCTTTTGAAATAACAGACATAGTCAACCCAGTAACGGTAAAATTTAACCTTCCAAAGGATTATCCAGTTCACCCCACATTTCATGTCTCTTTACTAAAGCCATATAATCCTAATACCCGTTCCGAGCCCCCACCCCCACCTATTCCTATAAATGGACATCTTGAATACGAAGTCCGTAGAATCCTAGACGCTAAAAGAATCCGTGGACGTTTATTTTATTTAGTAGCATGGAATGGATACAAAGACACAGAAAATTAATGGGAACCAGCAACCTTTGTGCACACCCCACAGTTACTTAGAACTTTTTACCTGCAAAATCCACATAAACCACGCTCTATACGGGGGCCTTTGAGGGGGGCGACTGTTAGGATCTGTGCAGTGCCAAGAGGTTGTCCTTATTTCTCTCATTAATAAGGTTTATTTGATCCCTTTCTTATTTTAATAGGTACATGATTGTTTTGTTTAATGATCTGGATTCTTGTTAATGTAAATGCTCTGAAGGCCTGAGAATGAACCTGTCTCGCTTTTACTGTTAGCAAGGCTTGTTTATTGATCTTCTGAATGTCTCCCAATTCAAGTGTGCCTCAGTTCCAGAAAAATCTGCCTCGAAGATCAGGTTTGCATATATAATGAAGCGCTGCACGTTTAAAAACGAACTTCTCAGCAACGTGCTGTGCGCCTGGCCCCCACCTGCCTTGCTTCTATAAAAGCGCTCCTCACGCTGTGCCTGATGCTTGTGCTTGTCGCATCGGTGCAGCCTACCTGATATCCCTCACTCGCTCCAGCATTCCTCCTTCCAGCTCCGGTTTCTTCGGAAGGCTTCAACCTCGGTTTCCCGATCCGGCTCCAGACTCCGTCCTTTCACGTCTGGCACCCCAGCTTCCGGTTCCCAGTCGGAACTCTTCGCCTGCAACACCTTCCCTGGCAGTTCTGAAAAGGAAAATAAAGACAAACAGGTTAGCGCGCTAACGAAGGCATAAAGACACAAGTAAGTGAGACAAACTTCTTGGAATTATTTCTTTCTGGAAGTTAAACCGAACGCTGCAATAACTTATCTGTGCAATCAACAAGAAATACATTTTGCAGGCATAAGCTCTCCAATTCGACTCCTTGGGAAATTGTTTTAACCTCAAAGAACAAAGCACATAAGAAACTCTTAAGACCGACTGAAGCCAAGTTTGTTAACCCTTTGTGCTCCACTTGCAGAGAAACTGATTTTGAGAACATTTTTACAGTATTTCTTTAGGCGCTAAGGAGTAAGTGTGAATTCTGAAAGCACAGTTAATTCAACAAAGCAGATTTAAAGTTAATGATTTATTTATGTTGGAAATGGGGGTTTCCCAAGTCTCAAAGGGGGTAGCATGGCATCAAGCGGGCAGGCCAAACTTCGAGGACATGTGAAGCATTCACGCAGTACCCACAGACGACACCCAAATCACACTATAAAAAGAGTCACGACACCACCTTTGGTTGGAAAAAGATTAAGTTTAGTTATGTCTCCAACCTGCAAGGTAAAAAGGAACAAAATAGTGGTAGTCACAACAAGGCGCCAACTGGCACCGGAGCCAAGTACATCAGGGGAATTATCTAAATGAGACAAAAGGGTTGAGTCCATAGTCCATAGCTGTAAGGAAAAAGGATGGTTAAGTGAACATTAGACCTGGGGCCAATCTGGCGGGGCCAACTCAGGGTCTCATCCTCAGGGGTAGGCTGTAATTGCAAACTCTAATATTATGCATTAATACACTTAATGCGTTATTACGCCAAACCCCACCTCTGTAAGGGAAAACAGAACATCACAGAACCTTTAATATTAGACAGGAGCACCTGTAATAAAACATCAGGTTTCTTCCCCCCTCCACCTAGGGAACTACACATCAGGCAGGGCCTACTCAGGCCTTCATCCTTGAGAGGTTGGCTGAAATTGTAAGTTGCATATTAGCATAACTACACCTCATGCGTGACAACGCCAACCCAACCCCTGTAAGGAAAGACATCATGGCATACCAGCATCCACTAGCAGGCGGGCATAACTATAGGACTATTAAACCACCTTCACAAGCTCTACAGGGCATACAGAACCCCCGTGCTATAGCCTTAGGGAAAAGACCTGGGGAACCTGACTCCTTAGCTCCCAACCTGCAACACAAACATCAGGTAGTACATTGGCAACAACTCTTCCTGGGTCACCTTAGAGGAAACAATACCCCCTGGGGCATAGACATTTCATCAGGGTAAATGCAAACATCTCCTCGCGCAATTAACACTTCCCTAGAGGAGTAGTAGACCCAATTAGGTATTTGGCCCGGCAACCTTCCAGCAGATGTAGAACGTGTGCTCAAATGCAACACTTTTTAGAGGGCAGATAACATTTCACTGGGATCAGGAAACCTTTCCTTATGCCAGGGTACTCATTTCCCTAATCAGGAAGAACATTTCCTTGGACATTAGAGGAGGGCATAACATTCCTTTCCCTGTAAACAACTTTCCTTAAATGCAACCACGTACTCAAATGGAACACCTTTCAGTAGCCACCGCCTTAAGAGGGAATTACTCTTGCCTAGTCCTGGAGCCGACCCCTTTTAGCAGTCAGGCCACATTTCCCTAGGGCCTTTGCAGTCCCATTACAAATGTCCCCCACGGGATCAGTCCGGGCCACCGCCGGGGTATCTGGGGCCAACAGGGCCCAATCCCAGATTCCAACAGGGGGGGGCGCCGAGCACCAACTTTGTGCCGCGTTGCCCTCTTCAACCCCCTACACAGTTTAATAGAGGCCCCACTCACCGGCCTCTTGCAGTCCTACAGGCGTTCCCCAGATTTCGAAGGGGAGGGGGCAAGCACCGGCAATGTGCCCCGGGGCCCCCTCTCCGTGTTCTGGCCACCTGTCGCAACACTTGCGGCACTCCTGGCATCGGTGGAGGCGGGGTGGCTCCCGCCCTCCGCTCTCCCTTGCAGTGACTTCTCCCGGGCCCCTCCGCTCCCTCTAGGGGTCCCAGAGCTTCGTTGGCAGGCAGAGGCGGGGTAGGCCTCCGCACTCTCCTCACGGCTACGCACTTTTCGTGGCGGCGGGGCTGGCACCGACAGAGTGCCCCGGCCCCGCCTCCTCCTCCGCTTCTCTCCGCGTCCGCAGACCGGCGGGGTAGGCTCCTGCTCCGGTCTTCCTATGCCATCGGGGTTCCCCTCAGCTCACTGGGGGCCCCGCGACACCTTCGGCCGGCTTCTCCCTGCCACGGCTTCAGGCAGCCAATCCCTGCGCGGCCTTCTAGGGCACGGCCGCGCAGCCCAATCAGTGCACGGCGGGGCTGGGGTTGTGACCGGTGACGTCACCGGCGCCCCCGCCACGTGATGCCGGCCTCCCCGGCTTCAGGGCCTAGTGCGGCCCGCTCCTCCTCATCGGCGGCCCCCTCCTGGTACCGGGGGTCGCCACAACGATGCCTCCCACGGCGGGGGAAGACCTCCTCACAGCGCCGGGCCGCGGCGGTGAATTCTGGCGGCCATAAGGGGTAGGCTCCCTTTTACCTCATTATTTATTTCCCGGGCAGTTCTAACCGGCGTGAGGCGTCAATAAGGGGTAGGCTCCCTTCTAAATTAATTAATTAAATGGCGTACAGCGCGCCAAAACGAGGGTAGGCTCCTCCAGCTCGATCCTCCTCACAGTGCCCTCAGGCCACAGCGCGATTCTCCTCAGCAGATGACGCTATTTACAGCGCACTGCTCCTCCCTCTTAGGCCAACAGAATAGAGGCAGTTCAGGGCTTCTAGGGACACGCAGCTCCTCCCAGTCCTTCTCTAGCGCTTCCAACTTATAGCGCTTCCCAGGCAGGACAGTTCAGGTCAGGGCAGCAACAGTCTTGGAATTTTCAGCGCTTAGGTAGGCGAACTAGGGCTTCCAAGTAGGCTCCTCACGGAGGGGGGCGAACAGCTCCACAGCCAGCCCCAGGGGCACTCTCCTCACCTCCTGGGGGATTCAAGCCCACAGCATTCCTCCTCTTCTGGGCACCTTTTTCCCTCAGCGCTGGCGTAGTTCAAGGTCCCACGGCGTCAGGGACCTATGAAGGGTCCTCCCTTGTCAGGGGCCCATGGGGACAGCAGCGGGGGGGGGGGGTTTATAGGGGTGCAGGGCCCAGCTCACAGGCCCATGTGGCGGTAGCACCTCACAGCAGGTCCCCCTCCCTTCCTTGTCCCAGCGCTGACTGACTCTCTGGTGACACTTCCCCCTATTTATACCCTCCTCCCAGGCAGTGCCAGGACCTTCTAGAATGTTGGCACATCTAGCCTAAACTGGTTCTAGGGAAGGGGGTGAGCACCCTGGGTGCCAGGTTTTCCCTCCAAAAGCTAGGGGTTGCTGGGTATTAATAACTAGACCGCCAACCTAACGCAGTCAGGTGGCACTACCCAGGCCATGGCATCCATTTTAAAATACAATACATTTTAGTCAGATACAATTTTAAAATGGGGGATATTTACAAGTGCTCACATTATGTCAGGTAATTACATTTTTCAAAAGGGGTCTCACACCACTCATGGCCTATACAGGTTTAATCCCATGGGGGAGACAATCCAGATAAGGGGGTCAAAAGCGAAAAATTTTGGGGGAAAAAGGCCAAGTCCAACAATTTACAACTGCTCATTTGTTTTCTTAAGGATACAGCTCGTTTGACAAGCACCTTAGATGCTTAATTCTGGTGAACTTAGAACCAGAACAAGAGAGGTATTGCTGATGATGATACATCATTATTTTGTTTACTCATCTAACTCATGACTGTTTGGTAATTGTTGTCTGCATTTTATATGTTATGTGATATTAGGTACATCAAACAGTTCCCAGAGAATCGCCTTGGACGCAAGCAAGGAGCATGTTTCTCTCTCTCTCTGTTTATTATTTTCTTTACTTCCCCCTTCCCTTGAATTCCTCTTCTTGGCCCACTGTCTTCACTTCAGTGGCGGCAGGAATAGGGGTTTGAGGGTGAGTCGAACAGTCTTCAGCTTCCCAGCAGAACCAACTGGATAAGCAGGTGGGTTGCATTGTGACATTGGCTGAATGATTACAATTCTGCAAGGAGAGTGTGGGGCTGAATGTATAGCAGCTTTACTTTTACAACAGTGTATAGATAAGCATATACTGCTGTATGGTTCACTAAAATACTGAAACAGTAGTGTAAGAGTGTTTGGTGAAAGTGTTATGATACACACTGGGTAATTGAAGATATAAAAGGCAAGTTTGCTGCTGTATACAACAGTGAATGCATAGTCTATAATGAGTTGAAGCGGGGGATGGAGGGGCATTCCATTGCAGGAACACCTCCTAAAAGTGGCTGAGTGAAATATACAAGATTTCACTTTGTCACTTTTGAACTCATGCTGCGTCAAAACCCTGCACTTGCTCGAAGCAGGTGAAAGGATTGACTCAGCATTGTGAGCATAGAGCCCCCGAGCATTGCTAGAAATGCGTTGCACTTGCAACGCATCTTAAGCAATGCGCCGCCTTCACGGCACAGATACATCACATATCTGTACCGTTTTTGCCCCATAGTGCACCACATTCTAAATACAGCACATCCATAGTGATGATGTCACAGTGCACAATAACTGGCATACCCCTGGGGATATGGCAGTTATTGTACATCTACCCATTAGTGTTTTAATTTAGTGAATGCATTAGTACACACTGATCAATGAGTCACTACAAAACTATAACAGGAGTGACAGAGTGTTTGCTGGAGGTGTAAGGATTGAGACTGGGGAATTGAACATATAAAAGGCGAGTTTGCAGGTGCATAGAAGACTGCAAGCATAGTCTGTAAGAGTTTAAAACAGTCCATGGCCTAAGGCCTACTTTGCTCCATGACTACTTAGATACCGACTAGATGATTACAGTTGTCCAAGGAGAGTGTCGAGCTGAATGTATAACTGCTTCACTTTTAAAACAGCGTATAGATATACACATACTGCTGTATGGCTCACTACAATACTAAAATAGCAGTAGCAGAATGTTTGGCGGAAGTGTAAAGATACAGACTGGGTAATTGAAAGCCAAGTTTGCAGGTGCATTGAAAAAGTCATTTATTATTTATTAATCTTCCCAATGCCCGAAGTGCCAGCACATCTTTCCGAGGGTAGGTTTAGGATTTACAAGTGTTAGCATTTTTTAAATTAAGAAGCATAATAATAACAAATATTATTCCTTTTTTTTTCTTCTAATGATAACAATATTTTTTTATGTCTTCTATTTACATGTTTTTAATCATGAAAATGCAAAGAACACATGTTACTGAGTAACACTTTTTAAACTCTCCAACGTATGTAGATAATAATACCTTATACGTGTTACGATCGAAATTGAAACCTTTACAGCTTCACAGTTTGTAACTTTTCCGAACACGTGCAGAAGAAAAACAGTTAAAACGTGAGCATGTGTAAACTGCAAAATGTGCCATCTAAATAGGCGGACCCAAGGTTTGCTTCCGTAGACTATTTAACCAAAAACTATATAAACCACACCTATTGTGCAATTAATTTAGTTTTCACAAGTTATTCCTGAGTCGCCAATCTGTGTTGCAGGTTCCGTTTTCTAACATCGGATTCTCTTTTTGCGTCAACAAACATATTCTGGAGTTGTAAGTTGTTTCAATATGGCATAGGCATAGTACTTAGTTATAATTTGTGGGTATTTATCAATATTTAAACATTTATATGTACAAAAAAAAATGTATTGCATGTTTTTCGCTTTTCTCTGTAACGTCAGCAGCTTGTTTTTAGAAACAGATAGATTATAACAAACATTGCTCCTTTTCTGGCACCTTTCACCTTATATATAGTGAGTTTTTTATTATAATATTGACACTGTACTTAGCTTGAGAGGTGTTGGTGACCCGTCGACGCAAACCCTAAACAATTACAATCAACGTCACCATCTTCCACTTGGTATTGTGTTTTCCCCTAGAGATCACATACTGTTAATATGTATATTATAACATTAACAGCCTTGGTGATCTTAGTGGACTTCACGATCCGTCGTCACAAAGAGTAACGATAAGTAAACAACGATACCGGCTTGCGGTTTTCAGTCTATTTTCCCCTTGTGATCATGTGCTGTGAGAATATATACATATTATTATTCTCACCATCATGATCTCAGAGGAGTTTATGACCCGTCACCACGAAGATCAAACTTTTTCACCTACCGGAGAAAAGAAGTTCAGTAAATAATTACCGCTCGAAAGTATTTCATTATGGATGTTCTGTTAAATACAAAACTTTATTTTCATTTTCTTTTTACTGTAACAATGGTATCAATTGTTATATTATAAAAGATTGTCCTATAGCTAGAAGAGGAAGGGGAGATTTTTCAGCGCCATCTATAATATAACTTTGAAATATTAAAAAGTACTTGATCAGATATTTTTTTCAAGAAACATATTTTATGAAACAGCTTTTCTTAAAAATATAGCTATCATGCATACTTTGTTACTTTAAATGGAATGGAATAAGTTTTTATATAGCACGATAGATACCCGCAGGCGTCCTAGCGCTTTAACAGAATACAAGTGGGTGGAGCGGGTCGAGGTTATCTGCTGAAGAAAAAGGTTTTTAATTTTCTGCGGAAAAGCAGGATGTTAGGTTCAGATCGGATTGAGTGGGAGGGAGTCCCAGAGCCTGGCCGCGTTTGTTGAGAACATTCTTCCTCCACTTCTTTCTCTTTTGAACCTAGGAATGATGACTTGGATGGCGAGGGTCGACCTCAGCTGCCTGTTGGGGTAGTAGGGGGTAATTAAGGTATGATTCAGGGTTGCTCCTTTCCTCCAGTAAGCATGGTGGGCGATGCACATGCTTTTAAAGTTGACTCTATCCTTTACTGGCAGCCAGTGAAGGGCTCTTAGTTCAGATTTCACTGATTGCCATCTGGGGATGCGTAGGAGAGTACGAGCCGCGCAGTTTTGGATAACCTGCAGTTTTTTTAGGGTGGATTCGGGGGCTCCTAGGTAAAGGGCATTTCCGAAGTCTAGCCGGGAGAGGATTAGACCCTGGACCAAGATCTGTCTGGCCTTGAAAGGGAGGAGCGGTAGGATCTTTCGTATGAGTCTCATAATACCTATACAGGTGGCTGCTAGTTTGGTTGCCTGGTGGCCGAAGGTTAATGCGTTGTCCAGCCAGATGCCCAGGCTCTTGATGGAATTCATGGCTGGGGGTGTGGGGCCTAGTGCTGGCGGCCACAGAGAGTCGATGGATTTTTGGGGGGAGTTGCCCAGCACCATTAGCTCTGTTTTGTCGCCGTTCAGCTTCAGGTAGGACTGGCTCATCCAGGTGCATACTGCTTCCATGCATCCTCTGAGATCGCTGGGGTAAGAGGAGGGATGAGTCAGGGTAACCACCAGTTGCGTCTCGTCGGCGTAAGACACGACTTGAATGCCAAAAGGGCGTATTATTTCTGCAAGAGGAAGCATGTAAATGTTAAATAGTGTGGGGCTCAAGGACGAGCCCTGAGGCTCGTCCTTAAATAGTTAATATACCCTACATTTCTGAATGTTATTTTCTAATTTCTATTCTTATTTGCGATTCCTATTCACCTTCTCCCTCAAGAATATATAGGACCTGTACTTTATATTATAACAATACCATCCTATATATTTTTTAGTGAGTATGTGATTTATTAGCAGAAAAGTCTGCAACCTCTAAGCACTATGATAGCACGTTCTGTGGTAAATAAATTTACCTAATCAATTTCTCCGCATAATTATCATTACAAGACATTACAAGACAGCTCATTCAAATGAGAGGCAGAGTCCGTGGCATCTGAGTCATATGGGCTTTAATGGACAAATGAACAATGAACCTCGAGGTTGGATATCATGTTCTGTCACCACTAGGGTTCGGGAAGGGACAGTCAACGTTTTATTAACATTACACATTATATATAGTAAAGTAACATAATTGAATCCAATACAGTAGGCGTTACAGGTGAAAAGAGCGAGATAAGAACACATGCGTAAGAGGAGGCGTGAAAAAGAGGCGTACACATGGGCGTGCACTGTATATGTCAAAGAAACGTCACAAGAATCGTCACATGTGGGTGGATGCATAGAGAAAGTTGCAGGATCAGCAGAAACCTATGACCTGGATGCGCGCGCAACTAGCATGACGTGGAACTGGGGCTTGACTTTAGCACTAGTGGAGGAGACTGGTGTCTGGAGTGTCAGGGCAACCTACCTGTGCCTATAGCATATCTGGTATCTTAGGTTTGGGGGATGTAGTGTCTGAAGTAAAGGTCTCTCGGGCAGGGGCCATCTCATACTGAAAGCTAGTGCGTGCATACGTGTCTGGGTGCAACGTGCGGAGCCATGGGCCTACCATGGTAACGGAGCCAATAAATCACTTGCAAGGAGGACAGAAAAGGCCGGGCCCTTTGCTCTGCAACCGGGAAGATGTTTACCTATTCACTAGACTGGAATGTGTTTTCGAGGAGTCTGAGCAGATAACTGTAGGTAAAACATGAATTTGGCAGACAGTCCAGGCCGAGCCGGGCACCGCTGCGCTGGCAGGAAGTAAGGCAGGGGTCAGGGATGCGTACAGCTGTCGGAGACAGGAGAGATGAGGCAGAGAGGCCTCATTTAAGGACCTAGCTCGAGTGGGCCAGGAAACATGGAGAAAACGTGCGCGAATTTCAGAAGTGCACCATGTAAAGACGTTGGCACGGCATGTTTAGAAACTGGATTATCGATCCATTCCAGGTGGATCTGGTAGAGGACATGTTAACGTTGGACGCAAATGTATTTGCGTCTTCATATTCGGTCATGGAGGGAAATTACATGTACTTGAAGCACGTACATGGAGACGTTGGGGTACACGTTAGGGGACATACTCGACCATGAAAATTTCAATTACCTCAGTTCCTGAATTGTACAGAATACAAATTTGAAAAATAATAAAGCATGCATTTCTATGTAATATGAAATCATTTGTATTTAACTGTTTTTACTTGTACTCTTGATCTGAGATAATGTAGTGCGGGAGTGTTTGTTGTAGCACTTCTATTCTACTTTATCTAAAAGTAACTGATGCCCTCTTACATCATCAAGAATGTGGAGCAACAATTTTACAAACTGTAGCACAAAAATGAAGTATATAACCACGCTTAACTGATATTTTATGAAATTCCATTTTTAATTGTCACCCCTTTCATATATGCAGTGACAGTTTCTGAAGAAAGTTTATTTGTATTTGCTTAATAAAAACTGTTTCAAACCTAGACTGATTTTTTTGCTGCGCAACCACACCTCCTCACCAGGAAAGTAAACACCATATTATAAGTAAATAGTACTTCTAGGAAGTTTGTCACCTACAGACTTGATTTTAAAAAAACAGCGCAAGACACTGTAATTTTTCCACCATGATTTCTACACCACACTGCAATTATATAAATGGCCCTTGAAACATATAAAAAATAGTTTCCCTCATAATCCCTCTCCACCACCTTATGGGCACTGTACAGAGTTAATACTGTTCCTAACCTGCCCTCTACTACTTTCTTTCCACATACTCCTTTGGAAAATGCATTACAATATCACTGACAACAGTGAAGCGTTCCCACCCAATAAGGAGCAAACTTGTGCTCGGAACACTTTAGCCAATAAAATGTCCATGTTGTTCCACAGACGAGCAAGGAACAACTGCCAAAACTTCTACTTTTAATACTTCACAGCCAATGAACATTAAGCTTCGCAAAGTCCCGCTTGGAGCACGTTACCCTAATACTCCCCGAACAGGAAGGAATCGCTTACAAAGCTTTTCCACTGACTTCTTTTACGACTAACGGTTCCTATGAAAAAATGAACTGTTACTATGGAAACAGGCAGAAAGGTACTGGTTGTACAAAAAAACGTTATATTTACACTGAATCCTCTACACGACAGAAAGAAAAGCAAACTACCACATTTATAACCCCCGTGCACAGTTTTTTTTAATAATTAGAGGCCCGTGGGAGGCGGTCCCTGGAACTCCAGGGGCCATGAGCCCCCCCGGAGTATATAGTTAAAGACCCGGGGATAGCCATCCCTGCACAGGGGGGACACTCTGGGTCCCCCCATTATAAAAAAAAATTGCCCCCGGAGACTAATTAACAATAACGCGGGCTTCGCCTTTTTTTTCTTTTTTGCCCAAAACGCGTAACCCGCGTTTTTTTAAATACAAATAAAAATAAAAAAAAATTCCTGTGACGTCATGTACGGCGCCCCATACGCGTACGGCGCGAAAGTTTCTAATTGTTCAAAAACATATATTTATGTATTTAATGTACATATTAAGGGAAGACATTATCTGGATTAATCATGAAAATAGTTGTTTAAAACTTTAAATAAGCGTATATTACTTTTAAAAGCAATTATGAAAATCGCGGCCGTATGTCACTAGAGCAAAGATGGTTTGAAGAGTTATATAATTTATAAAACAATATAGTACTGCACGCTAAAGGAGAAAGGTCAGCACAATTATTGACCCCTCTCCCAACATTTAAAAGCCCCTGGGTTAGGTGGTAAATTAATCGAGACTGAATACGTTAGTACAGCCTACTCTGCTTACGCTACCAGGAAAACACAACAACAGTACAAGGCCCAGATTTCCATTGTATTGATTTCTTAGTTGCAGGTCTAGTTGTCAGATCGACACACACACTCCCTCATGGCTGGTATACAACCACACCACACCCATCCAGCGCATTCTTCACTACACAAGTGACCCTATGTATAAAAAAGACAGAGCGCACGTGTTGTACGCCATTTTAGAGTTGTTCCCAAAGTACCGAACATGGGGCCTACTACTACATGTGTGGCCTCTTTGGTCACTGAGTTAGTGGTGCCCGAAGCACTGAGCGGGTGAAGAGCCTGCGATGATGATGATGGGAGCAGGATTATGTCGTTAACCACAGAGATATCAAGACTCAGCACCATATATAAGACTTCTTTGTTGGAGATCGGAACTACATCATGAAGAAGGTGTCTTTTCCTCGAAAAGGTGAGCAGTGAGGCTTGAGTACGCATCGGAAGGATTCAAAGGGTTGTAGCAGACTAGATACAAAACCGTGACTTAGTATTTCAGAAGAACGCACTTCTATATAGTGTATTAATTTACATGTATAATTTTTTTTCCCAATAGCAGGAACGTTTTTATAATCGCTGAAATGTCTGGAATATTACCAATACAAACAGTTTGTAGAAATGTGAGAAGGAACGTGTATGAAAGCGCGATATTATCTAACTCCAAATTAATTTAGTAACAATTACCAATCATAACATCTTTCTTTTAATATATTTTAGATGTAGACCTTCAGGATGGATTATGTAACAAGAACAACATCAATGGCACAAGGTGAGCAAAGAAGCTTATTTCCGAAAGAACGACAAGTTATCTGTAAAAGGAGAAAATGTGTAGTATGCAGCCGGCGTGCAAAACACACATTGGCCTAACGGGACTTCAGCTAGGATGAGGTAGCTTCCTGGGCCCACACACAGTCGCACATGAGTACTTCACACGTCTTTTAAGTACATTTTGCTTGTTAATGAGGCTTTGATGTCCCGGCCCGGTTACAGCCCCTGCAGCTCCACTCTTCTTTTTGCTTGAAGTTAAGCCCCCCCCAAAAATAATTCTAGCCCCCCCATATTTTTGACTGTGGTTGCACCTCTGACTTCAGGCACCCCCCCCTTCCCCCTGTCGTATGTGTCTCTCCCACGTTTTAATGTCCTTTTTTCTCTCTTTCTCTTTCTTTCTCTCACATTGTTTCTCTTTCTTTTTTTACGTTTTGGACGCTGCTATCTCCAGTTTGGTGTGTAAAACCTTAACTGAGTTTAAGTGGTGAACTCGTTTGGTTACACTGAAGTCTTCTTCAACACGTAGAACACCCTCTTTCAATCACGCCAATGGCACTAGGTGAGCAAATAATTTTGTTTCCGAAACAACAAAAAATTTGTGAAAGGAGACAGTGGGTAATGTGCAGCAGCTTGACTGTGTAGAAATGTATAATTATCTCCGAGCAATGACAACAGATAGGTTATTGCAAAAATGTGGTTGGGGGGCGCACAACAGATTCTTTGTGATTTAGATTGTCCTTCTTGAAAGGTTGGGTGCTGCAAACAGGTGGCGTGTCTGTCCGGCACACGTCTATGGTAAATACGGTTGGTGTGTCACCATATCACCTTGGTGACATCCCTGTATTTGTGCACAGCTTTGGTGCTTGAGCAAGCAAGCTTCCACAATAAAGGTAGTTGTTACAATTTATTAAAGTGTCATCATTGATTTCATGATGCGAGACATCTTTTTTTCATGTTTTACATGTTATACATTTTTGAAACGGCTCCAATGCATTTCGGGTGGTATACCCTTCATCAGGGAGTTTCTGTGGACAAATGTAGAAGATATAGCACTAAGGTTGGGTATGTGTCATGGGGTGTGATTAGCGTAGCATGCGGGTAGGGTCGGTGAGATGAGTGACCGGTTTTTAACTCGGTGTGATCGGGGTTAAAGGGATGTGCTCGATTGTGCTTTATGTGTCTAAGCGAGTAAAGAGGATAATGGTGATAAGTTCATAAAACGAAAATGTGCTCGGTTGTGGCATTACGTGTCTAAATGCGGTTAGGAAGATAGATGGGCGTTTTTAGCACTCACGTGTTCACGGTGTTCGGGATATCTAAAGGAAGGTTCATACAGACATGTGTTAGTATTTATAGATTGATTCGTTTGCCATTGCGCTTTTAAGCGCCTATGCGGGTAGGTTGGCTCGGTCGCGACGCTTTAACTTACTGGTTGTTAATGTGCTCCGTGTCTGTGGTGTATCTCTCCAGCGCTTTTACTCCCCGCGGAACCAGGAAGTGAGTGTGTCAAACCAAAGTGAGGTGCGATAAATATAGAGATAGGACTGGTGTGACGGCCATGTTGGATGATTGAATGGTGATTACACTCGAGAGCGATAGTGGAAACATTAACATTAAACATTAACATGAGGATAACAATGGGAGTAAAAATATAAAGTGAAAAATATAAAAACAGCAGCACTTCAGGAATGTCTGTAGGCGACATGAAGCACCATAAATTGGTGGTTTATAAATAGCAAGAAAATTCCAAACGGTCATTCAGTCCCATAGGCTTCATGGACTGTAACTTGAAAATCCATGTCATATCTCTCCTTAGTAGTTGTTTGTTATTGTCTGTGCCTTTGTGTCTTTCGACAACTTCGAGTATCAGAAATTTTAGTTGTGAGATGTTGTGTCTAGATTCTGTGAAATGTACTGCCACATTGGATCTGGAGTTTTGTGTCCTGATGTTGGACTTGTGCTCGCTAATGCGAGTTTTGATTTTCCTTTCAGTTTTGCCAATGTATATCATGCCGCAAGGGCATTTAATTAGGTAGATGACGTTCTGTGTGTCGCATGTTGCGTTGACTTTCAGTTTTATTTCATTCCCTTTCATGGGGTGGTTTATGGAGTTGCCCTTAATGATACAGTTGCAGTTACCTCAGTTCATGCAGGGTTGAGTGCCTTTGTAGTTGCCTTTTGTGGGTGTCTTCTTATTGAGGATCTCTTTAAAGTTTGCACTGCGGGTGTATGCGAAGATGGGAGGATTTGCGAAAGTGGTTCCAAAATCTTGTTCTGCGGTTAGAATCGGCCAGTATCTCAAGATGATTTTTTTGTACACTGTACTAAGCGTTGAGAATTTTGATACTAGGACCATTCTGTATTCGTGTCGTTGAGTGGTTCTTGTTAGCAGCTTTTCTCTGGGAGTTGTTTGGGCTCTTCTTTTGGCCTTTTGTATTATCCCTTCTGGGTATCCTCTTTCTTGAAATCTTCTTCCCATTTCGTTCAGTCGTGTTTCTATTTGTGAAGGGTTGGAGATGATTCTTTTTACCCATAGCATTTGTGATGCTGGTAAGTGTTGTTTCAATGATCCTTGGTGGAAGCTCGTGTAGAGCAGTGTATTGTTTCTGTCTGTAGCTTTGCGGAAAAGGTCTGTTTCAATGCCGGTTTCAATGATGGTAATCTTTACGTCCAAAAAGGTTATGGTTTTGTTGTTGGTCTCCCATGTGAATTGTATTCTTTCGTTGGCCAAGTTCAAGGCAGTTAGAGATTGTATTATGGTTTCTTCTGAGTTCTTCCAAATGATAAAAACGTCATCAATGTATCTGGCGTACATTTTTATGTTCTCCATCCAAATGGGGTTATTGTAGATGTGTTCCTCTTCAAAAATTTCATGTAGATGTTAGCATAGGTTGGTGCGGCACAGTTGCCCATGGAAGTCCCGGACAGTTGGAGGTACCAGTTGAGCGACCGAGCCAACCTACCCGCATAGGCGCTTAAACGCGCAATGGCAAACAAATCAATCTATAAATACTAACGCATGTCTGTATGAACCTTCCTTTAGATATCCCGAACACCGTGAACACGTGAGTGCTAAAAACGCCCATCTATCTTCCTAACCGCATTAAGACACGTAATGCCACAACCGAGAACATTTTCGTTTTATGAACTTATCACCATTATCCTCTTTACTCGCTTAGACACATAAAGCACAATCGAGCACATCACTTTAACCCCGATCACACCGAGTTAAAAACCGGTCACTCATCTCACCGACCCTACCCGCATGCTACGCTAATCACACCCCATGACACGTACCCACTCTTAGTGCTATATCTTCTACTTTTGTCCACAGAAGCTCCCTGACGAAGGGTATACCACCCGAAATGCATTGGAGCCGTTTCAAAAACGTATAACATGTAAAACATGAAAAAAAGATGTCTCACATCATGAAATCAATGATGACACTTTAATAAATTGTAACAACTACCTTTATTGTGGAAGCTTGCTTGTTCGAGCACCAAAGGTGTGCACAAAATACAGGGATGTCACCAAGGTGATATGGTGACACACCAAAGGTATTTATCAGATAGGTTACAACACTCTGAGAAACAGATCTACAAGCTTATTTTGCCACTTTTGTGTCACTTTTAACATGGGAAAAGTGGCGCAAGGAGCTTGTAAATCTGGGTCTGACTTTTCAAGAAAAAATCTCAACTCCAGACTCTGCGAGACAGTTTTAATGTTGTTTTCTCTCTCTTTCTCTCTCTCTCTCACTCTCTGTGACCTCATTTCCCTTTCTCTTTTAAACTTATAGACACTGCTGTCTACTTTGACATGTAGAAGCACAGTTGAATTGAAGTTGTGAACTCCGGTGGCCGCAGTGTTTATACAAGGTAAGCACAGCGGCCTAGATATACAATGCCTCCATTGCAATGCATTAGAAATAAATTGGCGTATTTACAATCCCATTGTGCCACTTTTGTGTCAGTAACGCAGTAGGCACTTCCATATAGACAACACTTGAACGCGGAACTATAACAGAAGTGAAATGTACTAGGAACACTAAACACTTAAAATCGTGGTGTTACCTTCACTTGTAATGCGTCACCTTATTTAGTCACATCAACATAACTTTAAACTCTTTTTTTCTTTTTTGTTTTGCAGATTAGCTACACAACGTCTTTTAGAGTCCACATCACAATTTGTTTTTAATACTGTTTTATTAAAGTTATTTTTCTAGTTGTTTATTATGTTATATTTAAGTTACGTTTACAGTTATTGTTGTTTTAATAAAAGTTAATAAAAATTTATATATACTTGGTTTTGTTTGGGGGGGACGGTCCACAACTAAAATGATATTTATAATTTGAAGTACTATAGTAATATGTTTGATAGTAGGGTTGAAAAGTGCTGGCTGTACAATAAGTTATATTTTCTCTGGAAGGACTACAACATAGAAAGGAAATCAAAGTAAAACAAAACAATGTGTACCACATTTACAATCCTCTTGCAACATTTTCGCTTGCATACCTACCCCCCTACAAAATTAACTGTGTAGGCCTCAGTGACGCCCACAAACCACAAAAATGACTTCCACCCAGAGATTTTTATATTGTGTGGAAGGCTGCCTGATTCCCTGCAATCCGCCACACCCAGACCCGGTTCCTGCAGTGTCCTGGGGGAGAAAAAACCATTACAACGCGGTCATAACCACGCGTGACCATCACCACAAATTCATTAGCACGCATATGGCTTTACCACGCATGCTTTTACAACTACTATACATTTAACACGCATGATAAAGGAATAAGCACAGTAATGGCTTTGTGGTGACGGCCATGCGTTGTAATGGCTGTGCCTTACGTGCTTCAAATTAGTTTTTAGCCATGCTTGTGACCAAGTCTGATAAGATCGGAGGCCAAGGACAAACACTGTGGTGTCTGTGGCAGGAAATCTCATGGATCACAGCGAAGATAGGCAGGGGGTAAATTGAAAGAAGCAAGTATAATAAAAATAACGGAGGGAAATTACTAAAATGGCGGAGGACGGAGTATGTAATTAACATTTGGCGCCTCGGCAATACGTTTCAAATAAATATAGATAGAATGTGATTATCAATATATTACAAAAGTATAGCAGCGGATGAGGCACACGACCCGGCAGAAGAAAGCAGAAAATGTAATACCTAAAATGAGGAGAGGTTTGCTTGGCGAACTTGAAGAAAAACAAAGAAGCGTGGGCTTGGAAACAAGGCTGCGCATGCGTAAAGTAGAACTGGTGCAGAAAAAAAATTGGAAAGTTTTACATACTATCATAGAAATATAGCTCTTTTTTTGACCAGTAAAGTTAGCTCTGAAAAAAACCGTTTTTTATGAGCCCCAAAGCCCCCACGGTCCCAGTCAGCTCCCCGCGTTCTTCGGGAGCCGGCATTGCTTTTCGTCACCCCGGGCACTGCAGAAGTCGACACTGTAGGCACCCCGTGACACTGCAGAAGCCAGCCCTGAAAGGTGGTGGTCCCCAGGGGCCATCAAAGGCTCCAGGAAGGGGACCGCGCTGCCCCCCTCCCAACATTTAAAAGCCCCGAGGAGTGGTAGTCCCCGTGTCTAGGTGGTCCGTCCCCCCTATTTTCTATATTAGAGCCCCGGGGAGGTGGCAAACCCCGGGGCGTGTGTGGGGGGGCTTAAACCCCCCCCACACACAGTTTTTTAAAATAAAAAGAGGCCCCACAGACTGGCAAATCCCTGGGGCTCCGGGGGGGCCATGAGCCCCCCCGCATACAAATAGTTAAAGCCAACAAATGTTGTTTTACTGTTTTCTTGGGACTCAGTTCTACCGAGGCACAAGATGGCTGCCAACGCTTCCTGGTTTGGAGTGTTGACAGACAGTTGACATCCAATCAACAACGAGCTTGTGCCCGTAATTGTACGGATTTCCGTACGCGTACAGTACTTCGTCTCTAGATATCACTATGATTTTACTTTTGATTTTCTCAGGAACTACTGAACGGATTTACACAATTTAACAAAAAGCACAAACTGCGAACTGAACTCTACCTCTCTGCCAAATCTGGTGTAATTCTGTTCAGCCGTTCGGGTTGTAGCCCTGGCTAAATGTCCCTATGGAAAATTGCATAGGGAAAAAACGTTTTGGGACCCCCCTATTTTCTCAGCCCCCACATGACGAATCACCCCGAAACTTTCAGGGAAGGAGCAGAGCGGAGCAGGCCATTTCTTAGAGAAATTCGCGAAGATTCGTCTACCAGCGCCAAAGTTATTCCAAATAGAATGTTGTGGTTAGTAGGTCCTAACTATAACTACCTACTGGCGACCGCCAGTAGGTAATATATATATACATATATATATATATATATATATATATATATATATATATATATATATATATATATATATATATATATATATATATATATATATATATATATATATATATATATATACTACTACTTTCCATAGGAAAACCACAACATTCTATTTGGAATAACTTTGGCCCTGGTAGACGAATCTTCGCGAATTTCTCTAAGAAATGGCCTGCTCTGCAATACGTAAGTATAGATTTACTTTGCTTTTCTCTACATCTAAAAACCTTGGCAGTGTGTAATAACGTAGTCCACGCTTGTAGGTAGTTCCCAAGTAGGTTTATTGAGCAGTTAGGTTAAGTCAATAATAAGCTCAGTTGAAGACCATAGGGAGACCCCACCAGGAGCATCCATCTAGGTGCTCAGCCCATCCAACTGTCACTATCTAGGCAGAACACCAACATTCTGACAGCTGCTCCAATGAACATTCCATTGGAGGTGGAAAGTCATCACATTGAGTATAGCAGGATATTACATATCCCCTTTTCTTATACAGAAAACAAAAGCAAGAAGCCATAAATAAGAACTAGAGAAATAAAACAAGCAAAGTAAAACAACCAAGAAAGAAACAGCGAAAGGGAAACATCCTGTCACAAGAAAAGCAACAAGAGAATTAAAGAAAAAGAAATCCAGAAATAGGAATAGAACCAAACATACAAACCATCCTTCCTTCTCACACAACGGCAGAAAAGAAAAGAAAAGAAGAAAATACGAAAAACAACTCCAACGCACACCTACTGGCCAGAACCGGAATGAATGGAGAATGAAAGAGAAAGGAAAAAAACAGAACACAGAAAAGCAGAGAAAAAGAATAAAACAGAAAAGAAGATGAGGAACAAATTGAAAGAACCTCACCAAAACACTATTAGCCATAAACAAAATACAAATCAGTAATGCAATGGAAATAGTGGGAGAAAAATTAATCAAGATACAATAAAACAGAACATATTTAGCTATATATGCATGAAAGCACATGAATAAACATAAAACTAAAGCTAAATATGATAATAAGACCAAATCTCTTAAGAAAAAAAAACATTGTGCACCATATTAAAAACAGAACTTGCTGGTGTTGTAAGAATAAAGACAAAACTGTGTGGAAAAACCACGTTGTGCACTAAATAAAATGCGAAATAACTAGCAAATATGAGTAAAACTCGTGATAAGAGATATAAGAGACTTTAAACTTTTCAAAAATCCCTTCAAATTGGATCGAAAAGACAGAGTATGGGTGGGAACCCATGTCACACAAAGGGAATTGCACCCTAACACAAACTCCTAAACAGGAAGAGAAATACAAAATAAAGTATGAGTAGGAACCCATTACAATAATGTCAAGGGAAAGTATCCCAAGCATAACAAAATGCACCTACAAAATTAATGGGGTCCATGTGAGGACAACTATTGTGGTGCTGTTAGAAACCAAAAAGGACTAATATGCTAAGCAAAACACAGAAAAACAATATTAATGAGATCTGTGTATCGACACTAAATGTGCACAATTATAATCTAAAGGGAGTATGACCCTATGCGAAATAAAGACAACAAAAAAACTAGTGAGATCTCTGCGTATGAAAAACAGACGTGCACTAATGCAAATTCTAGCGAGGTCTGAATGGAACGCGTGGGTTCGTATCCCATCCTCGTCGCCAAAATAATGTAATAACGTAGTCCACGCTTGTAGGTAGTTCCCAAGTAGGTTTATTGAGCAGTTAGGTTAAGTCAATAATAAGCTCAGTTGAAGACCATAGGGAGACCCCACCAGGAGCATCCATCTAGGTGCTCAGCCCATCCAACTGTCACTATCTAGGCAGAACACCAACATTCTGACAGCTGCTCCAATGAACATTCCATTGGAGGTGGAAAGTCATCACATTGAGTATAGCAGGATATTACATAGTGGAAGGCTAGAGTAGCCGAAATGCATAGGCCGTCCGTATTTTGATGAGCTGCATACTGCACATGGTGTGTGAATAATAAAGAAGTTTTGAAAAACTTACCTGCTGCTGTGCTGTGACTTCTGTCGACAAGTGGGGGGGCGAGGAGAATCCAGGAAAAAAAAAAATATATATATATATATATATATATGGAAACAAAGCTCCCCCTCAGCACGCTTTGCGCTCGCAGACACCGCTTCCACGCCAGCAAAATGAGGAACGGACCAGCAAAGTCAGCAAGATGTTATTTATTTATCCACAGAACCAGCGACGCGTTTCGGGCAAAGGTGCCCTTGTTCACGCTGCAACATAGTCAAAATTTGAATGCTTTTTTATATACTTTTGATGAAGACTATCACCACCCCCTAGTGGTGACCTCCAGTGTCACATGTGCAACAAACAGTGTAAACATACTATCGCTGCAAGTCTTTTCTTTAACATTGCATGTGAAAAATTATTATTACTGGTTAAATCCATGTAATTAAAAGCAGCCACAAATTTCATTCAATAGTTAAATATGTTCAGAGGCTAATGTTTGCCAGTCAACAAAGATCAAAAATTCTTTAAACTAGCAAAAAATATATATATTAACAGTCTAAATACAATAGTCATAATCCTCTGAGCAAATAATAGTTGAATAATTGCCCCATCAGGTTATTTGTGGCATTTCTTCTAACATGTGCAAATCTATACATTAGCAGCGAAAGGTAAAGTGCAAAAAGTGTAAAAAAAAGTGCAAAATGTAAGAGTCAAAAGTGCAAAGTGCAAGAATGAGCCGCATTACCATAAGAGCGGAGATACCATCGAATTTCATACATATATAATTTATCAAATACCTGAGTTCATCAATGACTGTATGACTGAATTATTGGTTTTCTAAAATTACAAATGGTAAAAAAGTATCAAAAAGTTAAAAATGGGTATATGTAAAAATAGTACCATACCCCATAAACAAATACATGTCATGACACACTATAAACTAATCTAAAATACTATAGAAAAAGTGAAAAAGATTTCATAATATTCCAGTATAAACAGTTCATATGTAAACATCAAGGGGAATAAGTTAAAAACTTAAATACAATGATATATACATAACTATAATATAAATACAAAGAATTAGAAGTGTACGTTACAGAGAAAATTTCACAGTAAGATCTTTATCTAATATCATCATATGTTTTTACCATCAAAGGCTCACTAATTATGCTAACAGCTCCACTAGTGCCTAGATGTAATTTCTCCTAATAGGGAACCTAACTAGAAGAAAAAGCAAAAAAAGTGGAGAGAACTGATCGACCAATAAACAAATTCTGCAGTATTAAGATGTATAGAGTCATATACTACAAGAAGTGATGCATTTCTTCGATATTATTGAGCCCGTTCGGCCAACGGCTATCGAGCTCTAAAATGAATTTGGTCTCCAATTTTCTGAGCTGAAGTTCACGATCTCCCCCTCTTTTGAGAAATGGGACTGCTCCGATAACAAAGTAACTCAGGCACGTCAGGTCATTATTGTGGACCCTTTTGAAGTGACGGGCGACCAGATAGGCCGGGTCACTATGTAATATTGCCCGTAAATGCTGCAATATCCGGACATGCACCTGGAGCTTAGTGATGCCAACATATCTAAGCCCACAGGTGCATGTCAGGACATAGACAGCATGGTCTGTCTTACAAGAGAAGTTACCCAAAATCGGTTTGGCAATAGTGCTAAAGGGAGTGGAGTAATGCGAGGTAGTGGTACCAAATTTACAAGCACGGCAGTTTGAGCATTTGAAAAAACCTCGAGCAGGTCGTAACCAAGGTATTTTAGTTTTGAGCTCAGGGGCTGCCCTATCCAGGGAATTACCCATAGTTTTGGCGCGTCTGAAGGTAACAGTAGGGGAAGCAGGCAATCTGGTATTAAGTATGTGGTCACTAAGGACGATGGGCCAGTTCTTGTTAATTATAGACTTAATTTTCCTATCCTCTCTACTGTATGTAGTGATCAGGCGTGGGCATTCAACTTGAGGCTCTGTTACGATGGGGGTTTCAGCCACAGGAGTTATCATCGGAAAGAGACTCTCCCTGGACCAAGATAAAGATTTTTCAATGGCTGTCTTCAGGATGGTATCAGAATAACCCCTTGCCTTTAACCGTATCAAAAGTTCTCCTAAGCATGTGTCATAATCAGAAGGAGAACTGCAGATCCTCTTCAGCCTTAAAATCTCGCCATAGGGAATTCCTGAGATGGTGTGTCTAGGGTGCATGCTAGTTGCGTGCAGTGTGGCATTGCCCGCAGTGGGTTTTCTGTGAAGAGTGGTATTAAGTGTGCGGTTGGTAACGTACACCTCAACATCTAAAAATTGGATTCTGTTCTTGTCAATGTGCGCAGTAAAGTTGAGATTAAGGGAGTTATCATTTATCTCTTGAATAAATGAAAGGGCTTCCTCTTTAGTACCTCTCCAAGCTATAAAAATATCATCAATGTATATATATATATATATATATATTTGACAAGGTTTTTAAATGTGGAGAAAAGCAAAGTAAATCTATACTTACGTATACCTACTTAACTTGAAAATATTTCAACAAACATCTTGTGGAGATAAGTATAGAATTACTATGCTCTACGTAGATGTCGAGCTAAGCATAGTAAATCTATACTGCTGATATTTTTACTACAATATTTAAGCACAATATTGAATTCTCTATTTTCGAGTACTTTACCAAGAACATTATTGGGTATGGAGGTATCTGTTTCTTTTGTTTTTATGTTTGGAATCAAGAACCCAGCCATGCCAGTTTCTTCTGTGTTTACAGGCAGTGTACAGAAACAAAGAGCGTCCCAGCTATGTCTTTTACTTCTGTATGTATGTATGTTACAGTGCATGGAATCAAGAGTATTGCAGACACACTAATTCTTTGTAATAATGTATCAGAGCAGGAGGTCAAGAATAGAACTGAGCTGAATGCCCTGCTGTGTTAAACCATGAATCACATTCCACCGCCCCCGTGAAGGCCTCAGAAGCATACTAGTTGTATTGTGAAAGTCTGCACGGCATTGCTGCTAGGATTCGTTCGGACCGGATTAATTGAGGTCCACGAGTGAAAAATCAGTCATTTAAAGAATTTGACAGAATCATGTAGCACCAGTGGGTGCTCTTGTTACACCTCCTCCTTGCACTTCTGAAGTGAGATGTATGTGTGCACTGGACTTTGCCCTGATGAGTGTACACACCACTTTGGGCTGCCATCTGTGCTGAAACATGTCCACTGATGTGAGCACGAAATATGAGTAATCCCTCTTGTATGTAAACTTGTGTGAGGGGGTACCAGTACATGTTTTGCCTAGCCTCGTGTTGACACACAGGACATCGGTGGTAGAGTAATTTGGTCCCTGGAGAGCGAGAGCTGAATGGGTGGATGACCCACACACCAGTGTGGGCTACTGTATTCCTACTGAGATTGCTAGAACCTAATGACGGAGAGTCCCACGTATGTATGACGGATAATAACCTCAAGGATGTGATTATATTAACAAAATTAACAAAATTAAAAGTAGATCCTACGAAGATACCAATGGGACATGGGCTGAGGGTAATTTTCTATGTTTCTCCTACAATGATGGGCAAGGACCTTTCTGTTTGTATTTGCCACTTTAGGATGTTGCGTCTTCAAACTAAAATATAATCTCAGTCGCTCTGTGCATGGTTGGCACTTGTGTGCCCTGGAAAATTAGTGCTGGAATCTGCTATGATATTGTACAATAAGTTCCTAATAACAGATGTTGATAGATCTAGCTGTTCTCTTGTGCTACAAGTATTGCAAAGCAGGATGTCATTAGACCTACATTTGCTCTCATCATCCTTTCCTGTGTTTTTGTAGCAAGGCAAAGCAACCCACTCACAAACAATTGCTGAAAAATCCAATCTGAATTTAGTTCCGTTAAACGATGTAGGAATATGAGACCTGAGTGAGGGTTGAACAAGATTGAGAAGGGATGAATGTATAATCAGTCCTTGGAGCAGGGCTTTAATTAGGATGAAAACACTGGGGGGAGGGGGGGGGGAGGTGTCTATCAAAGGGGCTTGGCCAATGTAACTAAGGAGGTGGCTTAAAACACTTCAGCTAAAAATCTCCGCTCAGCATAGTGTGCCGCCCGACTTGTATTTTGCTGATTCTGTCATTGCACCCAAATATATGATACAACAAGTAACATCATACCAACAACATGTCAGGACCATTGGCTTTATCGTTGGATGTTAGTTGCATTAGATCATGGGTACTCTCAAACTTTCTCTACAGTGTGGTTTGTGTCCGAGGGCCGCACCCGTGGGGGTGGGGTCAGTGGGGAAGGGGGTGGGGCTAGAGCAACAAATAAAACTGTGACCATGAGGTTGATCACAGGTCTCTGCAGTGGACGCCTTTGTCCACTGAGCCACCAGACCCGGCATACACACATCTCTCTCTCTGTCTCCCTCCCACTCTTTCTCCCTCTCCCTCCCTCTCTCTCCCTCTCTCTCTCCCTCTGTCTCTCTGTCTCCCTCTGTCTCACTCACTCTGGCTCTCTCACTCCCTCTCACTCCCTCTCTCCATCTCTCCCTCTGTCTCACTCACTCTGACTGTCTCACTCCCTCTCTTCCTTTGTCTCACTCACTCTGACTGTCTCACTCTCTCTCTGTCTCCCTCTCTGTTTCCTTCTCCCTCACTCTGTCTCCTTCTCTCCCCTTCCCTCTCCCTCCTTCCCTCTGTCTCCCTCTCTCTCCTTCCCTCTCCCTCATTCCCTCTGTCTCCCTCTCTCTCGCTTCCTTCTCCCTCACTCTGAGGTCTCCCTCTGTCTCCCTCACTCTGAGGTCTCCCTCTCTCTCTTTCCCTCTCCCTCACTCTGAGGTCTACCTCTCTCTCCTACCCTCCCCCTCACTCTGAGGTCTCCCTCTCTCTGAGGTCTCCCTCTCTCTCCCTCACTCTGTCTCCCTCACTCTGTCTCCATTTACATTACTCCCTCTCTCTCTCTCCATCCCCCTCCGTTTACCTCCCACTCCCTCCCTCCCTCTCCCTCTGTCTCCCTCTCCCCTTTCCCTCTGTCTTCCTTCCCCCTTCCCCTCCCTCGGTCTCCCTCTTCCTCCCTTTCTGTACCACTTTTGCTCTCCCAGCCTTTCCCTCCCTCATTCTCGCTCTCCCTCCCTCTCCCTCCCTTTCCCTCCCTCCCTCGCTATCCCTCCTTCCCGTGCTCTCCCTCCCTTGCTCTCCCTTTGTCTGCCTCCCTTTCCCTCCCTCTCCCTCCTTTTCCCTCCCTTTGTCTCCCTCCCTCTGTCTGCCTCCCTTTCCCTCCCTCTCCCTCCCTTTCCCTCCTTTGCTCTAACTCTCGCTTTCCCTCCCTCTCCCGCCCTTTGCCTCCCTCTGCCTCTGTCTCCCTCCCTTTCCCTCCCTCCTTCTCCCTCCCTCTCTCTCCCTCTCCCTCCCTTTCCCTCCCTCTGTCTCCCTCCCTCTGTCTGCCTCCCTTTCCCTTCCTCCCTCGCTCTCCCTCCCTCACCCACCCTTTCCCTCCCTCCCTCGCTCTCCCTCCCTTTCCCTCCCTCCTTCGCTCTCCCTCCGTACCTCGCTCTCCCTCTCTGTCTCCCTTTTCCTCCCTCTGTCTCCCTCCCTCTGTTTGCCTCCCTTTCCCTCCCTCCCTTTCCCTCACTCCCTCGCTTTCCCTCCCTCCCTCGCTCTCCCTCGCTCTCCCTCCCTTTCCCTCCCTCTCCCTCCCTCCCTTTCCCTCCCTCTTGCTCTACCTCCATCTTCCTCTCCCTCCTTTTCCCTCCCTCCCTCCCTCGCTTTCCCTCCCTCCCTCACTCTCCCTTCCTCTCCCTCCCTTTCCCTCCCTCCCTCTGTCTCCCTCCCTTTCCCTCCCTCTGTCTCCCTCTCTCTGTCTACCTCCCTTTCCCTCCCTCCCTCACCCTCCCCTTCCCTCCCTCCCTCGCTCTCCCTCCCTTACCCTCCCTCTCGGTCTCGCTCCCTCTATCTCCCTCTCCCTCCCTTTCCCTCCATTTGTCTCCCTCCCTCTGTCTGCCTCCGTTTCCCTCCTGCCCTTGCTCTCCCTCCCATTCCCTCCCTTTCCCTCCCTCCCTCTCCCTCCCGTTCCCTCCCTCTCGCTCTCCTCTGTCTCCCTCACCCTCCCTTTCCCTCCCTCCCTCACTTTCCCTCCCTCCCTCGCTCTCCCTCCCTCTCCCTCCCTTTTCCCTCCCTCCCTCGCTTTCCCTCCCTCCCTCTCTCTCCCTCCCTCCCTTTTCCCTCCCTCCCTCTACATCCCTCTGTCACCTCACCCTGCTTGAGCTGTGACAGCTTCCAGGCGCACACACACAGCCGCACCCGAGCACTTCACAGGTCTTTAAAAGACCATTGACATGTTAGTGAGGCTTTGTTCACCTCACAGCGCCCCTGCAGCCCCACTCTGACTATGGCGTGAATCGCCCGGCCCCCACAGAGCAACAGAGTCTCTGAGTCGCGCTCTGGTTGCAGACATTCTTTAAAAAAATTAAAAACTCGGGTACGATGTCTGCAAGGTCCGCGGGCCTCCAGGGAAGGCTTGCCAGGCCGCCATCGGCCCGCGGGGCGTACTATGAGTACCCCTGCATTAGATAAATAGGCAGATAAATAAGCAGCAACTATGGCTTGTATATAATATCAAAAAAGCTTTCACTTAAAGCCCTATTGACACCACGACAATGTTGCTTCACCTGGGTTTCAATAAGAGAAGGGAAATCCAGAGACAAAACAACTCTATTTAAAGGATTTCCTTCCCCTACAAGGCTCACCTGGCATGACGTCATGTCGTAACTTCTCCACTAGTGAGAAGTGAGCAGTGTGAGCACACGCACATGGATGTGCCTGCTGTCACTGCAGTCTGGAAAAAAACGGACCGCCTGTGCCAGGGCACAAAACAGAGCCCGATAGAAACTCATTTCGAGGCCACCTTTAAAAAACTGCTGGTGCTCAGCACCGATGAGACCCTGCCTACCTAAAGCCCTGCCTTGGAGTTATTGAGAGAATGGCTCACTATAGTAAAATGTTGTGGACAATGCTTTGTGGCTGTTAGGAAGAAGGCGACCACCAACAGAGAACGAAGGGAGGGAGGACTGAGGAGCCAAAAGGAGCCCTGGCAAAAATCCAGCCACACTCCCTTCGACTCCGCACATAATGTCTTCTTTCAATCCATTCACTCTCGCTCTTTCTCTTGTTCCTCTCTAATTACTTTTTCCCTGCATTGCGTTCTCTCTCTCTCTCTCTCTCAATGCGTCCCCTGCCAGCTGTAATAAACCTTGGAGAGCAAAAGTGCCAGAAGCACCAGGAGCGGCTCTGGGCTTTTAAAATCACCTCCAAAGGGACCAGCCCGCCAGGGAAATGCCCGGTGGAATAAAAAGGCTGTCTGGCCCTTAAGGAAGGCTTCTGTGGGAGAGACTTTTTAAATATAAGCTATTTGGACCCAGCACCAGCTCCTCAACTGTACTGCTGTACGGTTTGAGAGGGTAGTGAAAGAAATAAAAGATGATGTGTGCTGCAACGGATGGGTGTGCAGAAGGGACAGGTCCCGGAGGCCCATGGTGGCACTAAACCAGCACACACACTGCCACAATATGGGAGCACCCCCAGAGGGCATGACAGAGCAAAGCAGGAGGCCAGGGGAGCCTTCATCCAGACCCTCCTGGCACAAGTATCCCATGAAGCTGTGAAGCACAGGGCTAATGAGGGAACGTGAGCATGAACCTGGAGACTAGTCCTAGCAAGAGGAAGTGACGTTCAAGCTTGTGATGGTTCTAGTTCAAGCTTGTGATGGTTCTAGGAGATCAGGGGGATTATTCACAAGGACTCAACTCCGAATTATCTCCACCTTAACGCATCAAAAGTGGAGATAGATTTAACTCCCCATTCACAAGCTGGTGAAAACTGCAGACATCGCCTGTATTCCCGCGATAACTGCCCTAAAATTAATCTCCACGGTGGACACCACCAACTAACCCTAATGAAATGCAGAGTAGGCATTCCCATGCAAAAACACACGAAAAAACATCACTCATTCGAACTGCCAGATCTGCGATGCAAACCAAAAACAGGCGATAAGCCGCGGTAGCAGCAGGGAATTAACACCTGTCTTTCCTGGTGTTATGCAGGACGACTACCTGCAGCATAAACGGGAGCCCAGCCAAGAGCCACACCTGAAGACCCACATATGCCATGGAGACAATGATCATGCAAAGCGGATAACCATGAGGGCCACAACACCCTCAGCCCCCCTCGGACATACACATACCATGCACCACACAAGAGCCACAACAAATGCATGATGATGCACAGTGCCAAAATAAATACACACATGTGTGGCCAGAAGAACCAGAAACATTCACACAGCACTGAAGTAACGACCAATAACTTTATTGAAACACAACACAAAACAGCAATGCGGAAGACTCCTGGGACAATCTCTTCGACACAGCCTGGAAAAGAAAACACAAAATCAGGACGTGTGTCATGCGCACATCAAAGGAGCGAGACACAGAGAAACGGAGAAAGAAAGTGAGCCAAAGAGAGCAAGAGAGGGAAGGAAAGGAAGGTAGAGAGAGTGAGAGAGAGAGACGGAAGAGAGAGGGAGTGAGAGAGGGAAGGGAGAGGGAGTGAGAGAGAGGGAAGGGAGAGGGAGAAAGAGAGAGAGAGAGAGAGAAGGGAGAGAGAGTGAGAGAGAGAGAGAAGGAAATGAAGGGGGAGAGGGACACCGCTGCCCCTGCGCACACAGGCCCTACTGCTCACCTGCTGCCACCATTGTGTCCATAAGTAGGCACACCGCGTGCCCGTGCAAGCTCCATGTCCCGGTCACATCACCATGGCATGGTCCACATCATGCAGGCTCACCCTGCGGCATAGCAGGTCCCACACATGATGCAGAGTCCTCAGTCATCAAGGACGGAGACCACATCAGTACACACATCATCATCGCAGGCTGCACACCTGCTCAGCAATTACTTGTGCCACTTACCTTGCGCAATGCCAGTCAGCGCCAAGTGGTGGTAGGCCTGTGTCAGCCACAAGGCCTCAGGTGCCACCAACCCTGTGCGCAGCAAATCATGGGTCCTTTATGATTGAACACCGTGGAGCGTCCGTCATCCAGTTACCACCGGCAGAGGGGAGTGTGACGTTGTCGGCCATTTATATTTGCAGGGTCACATGGACTGTGATGCCTGTGCCGGATGAGTGTGGTGTGTGTGCAGACCTGCGCTCAGGGAGTGGCCTTGACATGCTGACAACTAGACCAGTGACCTGCACACCACCAGCAAGTAGGCCTACGACAGGTAGCTATGTGAGCCCCCCTCGGGTAAGTGGAGTGGTCTGGCTGGACCAGCGCAGGGCTTGCAACAGTGACTCAGGGGTTCTGGGCGTGGTTCAGTCCATGTCCGGAAAAGGAAGTGACTAATGAGTGTGTCCTTGTTGTATGTCCACGGCACCGGGACACAATAGGAAATGTAGCACATGGTGACTGGCATCCCAATACATGAGCATCATTGATGTAAGGGAAATCACTGTCCCTACTTCCATCCACACATTCATACAGGAATGATGAGCGACATGACACAGCAGTGCATTACTGGATGTTTATTGCACATTCAGTGGAGTTTAGCAGCTGGATCAGTACAGGGCCATGCCAAGCACACCACACAATATGGGCCCATGGAGGGCCAGCCAGAGTTCATCCAGGGATGACAGGTACTGTGGAAGAGGAAGGGTACAGTCATTGGTCATCAAACAGGATATGGCAGTCCATGTTACTGTACAAGGTGAGTGCAGCGGAGTGTGAGTGCAGCGGAGTGTATCAGGGGTCAGTAGGAGGTCATGAGGTCATGAGGCCATGTGTGGCACCAAGCAGAAGCAGGCCAGGTGGTGGAAATGAATGCTACTGCCTCCTTCCGACAACAATCCCATCCACGACCTCGTATGTGTGCTCTTCCCCTTCCGTGGGTGTTGCAGTACCGGCTCCGGCACTGTGTACCACTGACACATCAGGGGCCGGAGGCGGATTGTCGGCCGCACTGTGTGGCAGTGGCACTTCAGGTGCTAGAGTGGATACGCCTGCCACACTGTGAGGCACTGACACACCAGGGGGCGGAGATGTGGGCAATGTGGGGACAGCAGCATTCATCAGCGTCACGCCTTGTGCCAGCAATGCCATGATGAGGACCTGCAGGGCATGGTAGATCCCAGCTACATTTCACTGATGTGCAGCGGTGGCTGCCATCCTTTCCGCCTCCATCTGCACCATGTCCTCTATGAGCCTCCGCATGTGTGCCAGCTCACGGCTGGAATCACTGGAGCCAGTCTGAGCGGACAGGTGTTCTTCTCTCTGCATCATGACTCCAGCGATGTCAGTCTGGGCTTGTTGGAGACCATGGAGTGGGCTGTGGGTGTCCGTTAGGAGTGGAGTTCGTCCCCGATAGTACCTAGACACCCATGGAAGGCGTCCAGTTTGGTAGCCATGAGGCCGAATCCCACTGGCACCTACTCAGCCGTCTCCCTCTAGGCCCTCCAGCACACGGCGTTGGAAGGCCATGGTTAGTTCCTGGGGGGTCTTGGGAAGAGTGCCGGGGCTGTGGGTGCCTCCTGCTGGGTTCTTTGGGTAGTGGGTGGGGTCTCCTCAATGCAGCTGGGCTGCCCTGATCCGGAGGTGTGATGCGGATGATGTCCATGATGTGTTGGAGGGCAGGGGTGTCGATGCTGGAGTTGTCTTCCTCGTCATCAGTGAAGAGTGGCTGGGACTGCTCTGCAGGGGGTGTTGACAGTGCCCCTGCAATGTGAAGGGGAGATGGTCTATTATGATGTGTCCACATGTATGTAGCCACATGGTACATGCTGACATTCAGCCAGCATGGCATTGTACATTGTGACAGTGTGTAGATCAGGGGCATGACCCAGTGTCACTGTGGGTGTGCACTGCTTGATTGTGCATGTATGCCAATGTGGCCCTCTCCACCCGTCCCCTCAGTACCTGGTGGTCACTCACCTTGTTGTGGTTGTGTTGTGTCCTGTTGAGCAGTGTCTGGTCCCCCGACTCAGGCCACAGTATCCACATTGATGACTGTCGACACCAGCTCCACCATGTCATCCAGCATGAGCTGTGGCGCTGGGCTCCCACCTCCTGTCTGCATTGCTGCCTTCTGGTTGGCTGTGAGCTTCTCCTTGGTCTTTCGCTTGATGTCAATCAATCGCCTCTTGGCCTCGCCCTTTGACCTCCTGTGTTCTCCGACGGCATTCACCTTGTCCACAATGTTCCGCCATATCCCATTTTTGGTTCCCAATGACTCGTTGGTGATGAGGAACAGTTGTTGATGGTGTTCCAACACCTCCGTAATCAGGATCCTGTTTTCCTGCGGACTGAACTTTGTCTTCCTCTTCTTCTTGTTCTTGCCCTTTCCTGTCCCAGAGGTCCCAGGCTGGTCGTCCGGGGTGCTTTTGAGGTTGCGCTCATCCTCTGCGCCTGCTCTGGCTGCCTCCATCGTGCTTGGGTGTTGGTCAGTTTGTGTTTGGGCGTTTTTTCTACTTTTATAGTGATTTTTCCCACCTGCCATGTGTGAGTTGCAGGCCTGGCGCTGCTTATCGCTGATTTCCTCATGACGCTTTGGCCCATCGCATGTTTTTTCACGTTGAGGTTTTTGTTTTTATCGCCGTCGAGGTGGTTGTGTTACAGACATTGGCCGGGGTTTCAGCAGACTATCGCATGCTACCGCCTTGTTGTGAATTCCACGTTAACACAGGGGTATTTTCCCACGATGGGCTGCGATGTGTAAAGGTGCGTTAGCATTTTTGCGTGATGTTTAGCACACGTTCTTGTGAATATACCCTTCAATGCGCTGGATATCGCAAAGAGCCAACCCGGCAAACTCTTGCCTCAGGCTCCTTCCTATAGCTGAGAGTGCCTGCTAGCTGCATGGATAGAAACATGGAGGCAGGAGCCTGCATGATGATAGTGCCCTTGTTATACATGAAAATGTAAAGCGATCTACATCATTTGCAGATGCAGCTTCCTTAAGAAAGAGCTCTATAAACCAAAGGGTCCCTCGGTAGGCAAACAATGGACGAATCTAAGTGCAACAACTGACTCCATACTGATCACATGGTTAAAGTGTAGTGAAGGAACCCTTCCCAAGAACAGTAGGCAGAAAGGCATCCAGCGTGATAAGTAGCAATAGGCAGGCCAAACTGAGAACCGGCTAAGAACGAGCATGAAACCATCCCACAGGGATCCAACATGCCCATCACAAATGTAGACCTACTAATAGCCTCCAAACATGTAAACATGAACTTTGGAAATAACTTATAGAAGAAGTCAACAAAAGCCTGCAGAAGCTACCTCTGGCCTTCAGATCAAAATATTGCTGACTTGAGGGATGATGAAGACGAAGACTTGGTAGGTGCCAGGTTGTTGGAGGTTGAGCACGGAACTGACACACGGAAGTATTTAGAACAACTGCTGTATGCCAGCAGCAGGACTCGACACCCGGCTTGAGGCAGCCCTGATAAAGGCAGAGGAATTCTAAAACATGTTACACATGGAGAGTCTACATATTAGGGGCCTGAAGGAAGGAGCAGGAAGGCCCAACTTGTGGACCTGTTCTCTGCTAGCAGACAGACTTGAAAAGATCTGCTTTGATAGAGTGCACTGGAGGTGGTCACACTACACTCAGATATCCAGAGTTGGTCATAACACAGTGGTTTCCAAACATTTTTAACCCGCAGCTCCCTTGACCCATTGACCATTGTCCGAGGCTACCCACTGTTATTTTTGGGTAGGGTCGGGGGGGTGTAAGTCCAGCCTTGGGAGTACTTGCATTTTTCTCCCAGAAAATAATTGGGATGAAGCTGATGATGGTATTATAATCATATACACGGTGTGTTTCGTATTACTAAAGCCGCGTCTCTAATAAAATATTCCTAGTTACACTTCTTTGGCTATGCCTTTTTAGAGTACCCTCTCAAACTTTTGTATCCCACTTACAGTTCTAGATAGTACCACTGTGCATGTAGGCCGCATTGCCAAAGTGTTTTTGCGCTTGAAAAATATTTGCATGCACTACCATTACTATCCATGTCATATGTCCCAACACACCTGTCTCAGCAGGGTGACTCACAAATTTGTAAACTACATACAGCTTTATTTTTGCTGTCTGCTCCCTACAATTGCCTCCAAATCAATGCAAGTAAAATAAATTCCTCTGTTTTTTTGTTTTTTTTTTACACGTCCCTCTTTCTTTCTTCCAAGTGTTGGCATTATGGTGTAGGTTGTGTTTTACTTCCTTGTGCTCAAGGAGAGAGTTGGCCTGTCTGGAAATGTGTGTGTACTGAAAGAAATGTGTACTGGAAGTACCTATGATTCAAGTACAAATGTCACTACTTAATAATACTTAGTTTGTTTATTAGACTGGATAACTGTACTTTCCTGATTACTTGCATTGGTGTAAAATGCACAAAAAAAAATAAACTATTAATGAGTCTAACAAAATGAATCAGGCATCTTCTGCTTACTTTCAGAGTGATGGAACTTGGGGATCCAGTGAAATATGGAGGTCATCTCTCTCAACATGCCATCAATTAAGCACTGCGTTTACAGCTTTAGGATTGTCACTTACAAATCATCAACATCATACCTTTGAGTCTAATTAGTTTAACTGAAGTCAACAGATCCTTCACATTAAACATTAAATGCATTAAAGTGCTTGGTGCATGGCTCCGCTGGATAGGTTTGGCGGCTCCCCAGTGAGCCACGGCGCACAGTTTGAGAACCACTGGTTATAAAACATTTAGGGGTATATTCACAAGAATTTGTGCTAAACATCACCAAAAAATGCTAACGCACCTTTACAAATCGCAGCCGATCGCGGGAAAATAACCCTGTGTTAACGTGGAATTCCCAACAACGCGGTAGCATGCGATAGTCTGCTGAAACCGCGACCAATGTCCGCGATACAACCACCTCAATGGAGATAAAAACACAAACCACAACACGAAAAGACATGCGAAGAGCCCATTTGCGATGATGAAAGCAGGAACAAGCACTGTCAGGCCCACGACACACATAAAAAGCCTGAAAAAAAGCGACAATCCAAACAGAAAACAACAGCCAAGCACAATGGAGTCAACCCGAGCCAGTATAAAATCCCACAAGCCCCATTGGCAACAAAACATTGTATATGGCAGGCCATCTTGGACAAGGTTAATGCAGCCTGAGAGCGGAGGAGCACAATGGAAGAAAAACAGAACATCTGGAATGATGCGAAACACACAAACAATCAGAAACACGCAGACAACAAGAAGGCAGCAATGCACACCGGAGTTGGCAGGCCAGCGCCACACCAGGAGCTGGATTACATGGAGAAAATGGTGTCCACCACATCAGTCTGGAGACGGTGGCAGGACACGGGGACCGGAAACGGCCCAAAACAACAGATTTAACCGCCTGGGGTGCAGCAGGCTCTCAGGGATGGAGGCCCTCCTCGCTTGGCGCAGAACTTGTGGCGGGCTGAGAGGTGCCACCCTGGCTGGCGCGTGGTCCATTCCGAATGAGAACCATGACCAGTGCAATGGGCTTTTTGTTCACACCCATACTAAGGCCTGGCGTTTGCAGGTCTAACCCACTACATACGTGCCTGCAGGGGGCAGACGTAATGTACTACATTTCCGCGTTCTGCCCCAGAGAATGTGGGGACATGGGTAGCATACACTGCCCACTACACTTCAGGCACGAGCAGTTGATCTCCACATGGCAATTTACGTGGTTTGCATTCTGTGGTCTGTCCAGCACCTCCACGCCACACCTGGCATTGGGTAGGTTCACATTCCTTAGTTTCTTGCCACTCTTGCACATGCCTGCTCCATGCTTCTCCTCACATCCTGCTATTGTGTGTCTGTGGTGCCATGCTGTGGCTGCGTTGTGGGCATGGCAAGGCCGTATTCACAATGAAGTCATGTTGTCGTGTCTGGTCGGTTGGCATGTTGTGTGTCATGTTGGATGTAGTTGTGCTGCAGGCCCATTGGCAGTGTCGTGAGTTGCATGACTGTGGGCGGCAGGTGTGTCTGCTGTCTTTTTGTACGCTGCCTCTGTGATGTTCCAGGGGGAAGGGAGCGGACGGCTCTTGGGGGTGGTGGTGGACCTGGGGTGGTTGCGGTGGGTGTTGTGGCCCTCAAGGGTATCAGTGGGGCATGGTCATTGTCTCCATGTCATCTCTGGGTCTTCATGTGTGGCTCTTGGCTGGGCTCCCTTTTTTGCTGCAGGTAGTCGTCCTGCTTAACACCAGCAATAGATGTTAATTCCCTGCTCCTACTGCGGCTTATCGCCTGTTTTTGTTTCGCATCGCAGATCTGGCAGTTCGTTGTGAAAGTGGTGTTGTGTTTTTTTCGTTTGTTTTTGCACGGGAAAACCTACTCTGCATCTCATTAGGGTTAGTTGGTGGAGTCCACCGTGGAGAAAAAATTTCGGGCAGTTATCGCAATAATACAGGCAATATCTGCAGTTTACACCAGCTTGTGAATGGGGTGTTAAATCTATATCCATTTTTAATGCGTTAAGGTGGGGACAAATCGGAGTTGAGTCCTTGTGAATATCCCCCTTAGACACCAGTAGATATCATTCTTAATTTTCACTGCCATTTTGCTAAAGAGGAGATACTTCAAACAGTGAGAAGAAAGAATTGAGGGGCATATTTACAAGCCCCTATCTTCACAGGAATGTCATTTTTAAAGAAGTTCCTGTGGCGATAGGGCTTTGCCTTATTTACAAAGCAGTGTTAAGCCACTTAATGTGGCTTAACGCCGCCTTGTAAATGTGGCATCCTCTCACGCTATAGTTAGCGTAAAAGGGGTGGGCTATGGGTGTTGCACTGGGCATTCTGCCGCAACACCCACCTGGTCTTAACATGGTGAAACGAAGAGAAACTATTTATTTCCCCTTGTTTTTGTTGTTTCTAGTGTGCTGCATTGTGCAAACATCATGAATTATTGTTTATGTCCAGAAGGGGTTCCTTCCTGCATATAAACAATCATTCCCTTAATGCAGGCACCCTTGCACCATGGTGCAAGAGTGTCTGTGTTGGGACTAGGCAGCTTAATTTAGCACCAGCGCTAGGGAAAACGCAGAGATGTGCAGTATCTTTGTAAATTTGCCCCTAAGTGTCCCTCAAGAGCTTTGCATGTGATTATTCCAAGCTATCCCTTAGGCCACTCTACTAAGATGCTCAGCCATCTAAAATGTAACCAAGAATCTTAGAGCTGAGAAGCAGCAGTATAACTGGGCTTATCCCTTTGGGATTGCCTTTCTGAGTAGAGAGACAATAGATACATTTTCTGCAGCCTTTTGTGTTCATAGAGGGAGATAGTACAAATGAACCACATGTTGTTGATAAAAGCCCAGAAACTTCAGGCAAGAGGCCAAACGAGATCTGGCAGGAAGCAGAGTGAGAGGAGGAGGAGCACCCAAAAATGGTGAAGGGTACAACTGGGAATATTGACGTGTCAGTGCATGGAGATATTTCTCATGAAGGAGGGAACTGTCTGGGAGTTGAAAGGGGCGTGTAGGAAAGTGCCCCTTTTTGCATGGTTACCCGCTAACTTTTTGCCTGCTAACCAGGTCCCAGCACCAGTGTTCTTTCCCAAAACTGTACTTTGTACCCACAGTTGGCACAACTCTAGACCAGATGTAAGTCTTGGAACAGGTACCGCTGTTACCAAGGGCCTTGTGACCAAAGAAGGCCTCTGAGGGCTGCAACATGTATTGTGCTACCCTCAGAAACCCTTCACCAAAACACTCCCACCCTGCCATTGCAGGCTGCATGTTTTGATGCAGACACATTCTTGTGTGCCATGTCCACCATCACTGCCTGTGGCATGGGTAAGTCAGCCCTCTAGAAGGCCTTTTAGCCAGTGGCGGCCAGAATGACTTGCAAGTGGCGAGGCAGGGTTGTACAATAAAAAAAAATAAAAAAAATATATATTCCTTGAATACGTGGTTATTAGTCATGAAAAGGATAAGAACTCCGAGACTGGGCAATTCCGACTAATAACCACGTATTCAAGGAATTCTGGAGACAAACGCATTTTGCGTAAACATTGGAATATCCTGATGACGGATAATGTTATCAAGCAAGATCTGCCCTCCTATCCTTTGATCACATTCAGAAAAGGAAGAGCACTAAAGGACTATTTGGTCCATAGTCACCATGATGAACTGAAACCCAAACCTAAAATTGAACCTATGAAAGGTTTCTTTCCCTGCGGACGATGCAAGGCGTGCAAGGGAAGTAAACGTGTAACTCAGTACAGCATTCCAGGTGTAAAGGAGCCTAAGAGAATTCTAAAATTCCTCACATGTACCACGCCTTACGTGGTGTACTGTCTAACATGTCCTTGTGGCAGAAGGTATGTGGGCAGTACAACCAATCCGGTGAAACTAGGGGTATTAGAACACCAGAGAGCGATCCAGAATGCAGATGTCAGTTATCCTGTTGCGAGACATTTTGATAAAGAGCATGCACGCAACAGAGAATTGCTTACTTTCTTCTGCTTGGACTCTGTCCCTGTGAGTGTTAAGGGTGGTGACAGACTCTTAAAGTTAAGGCGGTTGGAATCAAGATATATTATAGACTTGTTAAGTAAAATGCCAACTGGACTGAACATGCATGAGGATCTAGCTGTACACCTGGGATGATTTGACTTGAATTGACAGTAACATTGTTTCATGTTCTCTAATGGTTTTCAACTAGAATGATGAATGAATTTCTAATGAATTTTTTCCATGAGGGTTGTGATACGTTGCAAACATTATGATTGATTTATGCCCATCCAGGGCTTTATAACATGAAGAGGAAAGCGGGACTATGAGTTTTGTGTTAATATTGTGGCCATATGGCGTTTGGGATCAATTTCGATCTCCATATCATTCTAACACTGTTATATTTGTATGATATAATTGCATATTGCACCCACTTTGAATTGGCAAACGCCGTCTGAATTGTACTTGCCCATCCAGGGCGTGATTCTATGACCGAAGTTATACAGTCGCATTGTGTGTTGATAATGGCCTTAGTGTGCTTTTTCAATAATTGGACATACACTTGAGTATTATTGGTAGCATAAGCGATTAACACATTGCGACTACAACCACTCTAAGATGGCGACCGCCACTTTTTCAATTTTGATTTGTGATGGTAGTCCTATCTTTATGTTTACTACCCGTGCAACGCGGGTGTTTAAATGCAAGCTGATGTTTGTTGCCAGTGTCTCATTACTGACGAAGGCCGAGTGCCGAAAGCGCTTTGTGAGAGATTAAAAGAACTTTGTGTAACCTATCTTTGGAGTGCTGCCTCCTGTTTCCCGAGGATTGCGGGGAGGGATTGTTGGAGCAGACATTGACGTCGGGTGCACCCCCGACTGGCAGGCACCCGCCTTTGAGTGCGACAGGCTGGTGCGAGTGGAGCGGATATATATATATATATATATATATATATATATATATATATATATATATATATATATATATGATCAAGGCTTTGGCCGAAACGCGTCGTGGCAAACTGGTGTTTGGGTTCAAAATAAATACTTAAAAACACCTAAGAAATCGGGTCTCGCATCATCCTTTGGCTGCAAGTAGCTGAGCTTAATTAAGCTGAGGACGACACATACCGCATATATATATATATATATATATATATATATAATATATATATATATATATATATATATATATATATATATATATTTATATATATATATTTTTTTATTTTGCAACCCTGCCCCGCCACTTGCAAGTCATTCTGGCCGCCACTGGCTAAGTACAAAAAACTCCTACATATCTGAAGGATACAAGAGATCTCCTTAATCAAATAAAAGACATCGAATACTCACCCAACACCATGCTTCTGGTTGGATTCAATGTCGAAAGCCTTTATACAAGTCTGCCACAAGAGAAAACCATGGAGACTCTGGAAAGCATTCTGTTCAGCACATCTTGGACATACAAGACACCCAGACATTTCGTCCTGGATTGCTGCCGGATGGCACTCATGGAAAAAAATTTCCAGTACAAGGACAAACTATACCTCCAATGCCATGGCACCTCGATGGGCAGTACTTTTGCCCCGAGCGTTGCCGGACTGTATGTCAGCACCTTTTGAGGACAGACATATCCTGGATGCAGCAAACAACCCCTATCATCAATGTATCCTTATATGGAAACGATACATCGATGACATTTTTGTCATCTGGAAGGGAGATCAGGAAAAGTTGACAGAATTCCACAACTGGCTCAATCAAAAAGATGACTGCCTCAAGTTCACCTACTGTGCCAACAACAGGAGCATTGACTTCCTAGATGTCACGATTTACGCTGAAGCCAATACCCTCCAAACCCGTACCTTCTTTAACACTACAGCAAAAAATAGCCTGTTATCCTTCAACAGCTTCCACCCTCGACCCCTACGAGAGAACTTACCATACAGCCAGTTCCTCAGGTTACGACGGAATTGTTGTAGTGATACAAAAGAATACAAAACACAAGCTGAAGACCTATGTAAAAAATTGGAGGCTCGCGATTACCCTAAAAAAGTAATTGCCAAATGTAAAAAACGTGCCAGGAACCAAAATAGAGAGGCACTGCTCGAATGCACCCCAAAAGACCAACCGGAGGAGGTTCTCACATGTGTTACCACATATAGTGCCATGACGAATAACATCAAGAAAATAGTGAACAAGAACTGGCGCATACTTACGTCAGGCAACCTTACCTGGCAAAAACCCAGGTTTGCAAATAAAAGGAGCAGAAACCTAAAAGACATCTTGGTGCACACGAGACCACCACCTAAACCACCAAAACAACATACCAACTTATGGGGAAACCCACAAGTCCAAGGACATTACCCTTGTGGCTCGTGTTCAGTCTGCAGCCTCACAAAACCGACCAAAGAGCTCCAACTACTTCCTAACTTCAAATGGACCCTGAATAGCCACACAAACTGTAATACAACACATGTGATTTACATGATCACGTGTCCATGTAACCTGAAATACGTAGGAATGACCTGCAGGAAAGCCAAACAAAGACTGTGCGAACACAGGAGCAATGTGAAGTGTAAAAAGAGCACTACGAAGATGGACACTCACTATCTAGAGAAGGGCCACACTGTCCAAGATTTACAGTGGGTCATCCTAGAAACCTTGCCGAACAAAGACCACAATGCCGAAAAAATTCTTTTGAAAAAGAACAAAGATGGGTGCATAGGCTCAAAACAGACAGCGATGGGCTAAATGACAATATACCCTGGCTGGCGTTGGCAAATAAATAAATTCTATGTAACCAAAACATCCCCCTGTTACTATAGCAACTGCAGCCAACCAATAGGGAATCACCAACAGGGCTATTCCATCCTATAAAAACGACCCGGAAACAGTACCTATTGTTTCCGGATCAGTAAGGGCAGAGCAGCGCACTGACGAAGCAAGCTGAGGATCGGGTGCAACAGGTAGCGAGTCCGATGAAGGTGTCTCCAGAAACCGCAAGTATTCCACACCACCCATGCTAACTACCCCTTCTCTACCCTCTAGCCCCTTCCAAGAGCTCTACGATCCGACAGGAGCGTATTAAGTAAATGCGCGAGGTAACAATTGCTGAGCACTCACATTGTATAACACAGTCCTTATCGCATAGCCACCCACCAATGGCTCACCACCATCACTACCGTAGTCAATATTAGCGTTCTTGATCGACACTGAACACAATGTAACCACTGTCGAATAGCACTCTAAACACCCGCTGCATGAGTATGGAGAGAAAAAGAGAGAGTTGACATTGCCATGATTCTTAACCGGTTTTTAAAGTATTGCCATTTTTTAGTTGTTTATATATTCACGTATGAATAGATGGAAGCAGCAACGTTCTGCTCGGTGTGTATGTCCCCCCTTCCCCTAGCCCTGTATGTATGCCGAAAACTATGTGCTTACTCTTTACAGGTACCATAAGACCTCCAATCCGAAGAAACAGGTTAATACCTTTTTCGTTCACATTTGAGCACTTATTTTTTTGTTAAACCTCACGTTCCCCAACCACCGGTCCTGATGAATGCCCGTAAGTCCTAAACCCAGGCAGACCAAGGCAGAAACATGTCGACCTTTTTTTAATAATACCCTCACAATTCCCCCCCCTCAAGTTTTTTATTACCCTGAGTGCATCCAGTACTCGTAACTCAGTCCAATGTGATGCACTCTTATAGAGTTTACTAGACCAACAGCCGAGTAAAATAAAGTAGCAGAACTTAGGTTGTTGTGTCTTTTTAATAGTACCTTTTTATCACTGGCTCACTACTGCGTCAACCATGGGTAGAAACCTCCTGGTGGAGGCTGCATAAATCGAAATCAGACCCGATGATTATGCACGGACGTGATCTAAAAGGGGAGAACCAACATATACCGCTTCAGATACCACCATACCCATCACGTGCATGAGGGTCTTTTTTCATCTGGGACATCCTCATTTCCTGTATACCCAGTGGTTGAGCAGGACAAGTGATCCATTCCCCTTTGATGATTTCACATTTTGTTTCTGAGCAGCCCCTGATAATTTGGGGGGGTTTCGTCAAGGGGGGGCCGAGAAAAAAGGGGGGTCCCAAAACGCGTTTTTCCCATTCATTTTTCCATAGGGCGGTTGGAATCACTTTTAGCTCGAACAGCTGAATGGATTTATACGAAACTTGGCAAAATTGTAGATTCGTTTGCCCGACGTGCCTTTGCTATGTCTCAATATATGTGCTCCAGTGCATTTTGAGAAATTAACATTTGAAAAAACAGATATATCTGTGACAGCGTCCCGGTTAGCGTCCCGGTTAGCGCCCCGGTTCGCGTACCTGACGCGTAACGGAACTTCGCGAGGAGAAGCGGATTGGCTCCCTGGTGACTGTCAACATTCTAAACAGTCCGGAGTGGCCGCCATCTTGTGTCTCGGTAGGATCGAGACACAAGAGGTGGAAAAAACAAAGTGGGAAATAAGCATAAGGGGGCAGAGTACATTCTCTGTGACCCCCTAGGTTTGAGGAGGGGGCTTTAAAAGGGCCCCACGGGGCAAAAAAATAATAATTTATTATCGTTTTTTTTTTCTGGGGGAGCGCCCGGTACGCGCACCGGGAAGCGGTCCGGGGAGCGTAATATACGGAAAAAAGAATGAAAGAATGTTCAAATATTGTATGTTTATTGATTGTTCTTTTTGTTGTATTTTTATTTAAGTACCAACATGTAGGTACCAATGCAGAGTCTAAAAATAAATATACACCGTTTTCTTTGGAGAGATCTTGCATGTTGTTCAGAAGTTATTGTGGTATATGGAATTCATAGCATAGTCTGTGAGGAAAGCAGAAAGAACATGGAGGCAGGAGATGATAAAGAGATGTATACACATTGGAGATAATATAGTGGGAGAAAGGAAGTAACTATGAGCAAATTTACTATGTAACACAAAAAAAGTTGCACACTATATTTTAAGTCTCAGTTTATATTTTATCTTTTTGGGTACTATTTCATAATTTTCATATTAAAAAGAATAATGTCTCAAACAATTTTAACTTTTGAAATTTAAATTTATTGTTCTGATTTTTCATAATCTAAGAGAATTTGTAGCATTAAATCATCAGGAATGTCCTCCTTTTCATTCCAAGAATCACATTCACATTCTTCAGCACATTTAATTAATTCTTCGTCTAATGTGTCATCCAAAAAGTCAATTTCTTCATTTTCTTCCTTTGGATTGTTTTCAATCTTAATTTGAAAGGAAATATTATTTTCTTTCTGTTGTGCCTCCATTTTCTTGCTGTAAATTGCATTAAAAAAATATATCAGTGGAGATAGGGCACTGTTGGGTTTAAGTTCACACAGGTGCTTGTGAGTTTTTAACAGTGAAGTAATCTTTGGGCAGTGCATGGTTTCAGGCAGGAAGTAAAACTATTAAAAAGTGCCTGTGATGAAGCCTAAGTAAATTCATAATTATACCACAGAAGCCTAACTCAATCAATAATTTAAATAATTAAGTCTTTCTCAAAGACTAATTCTTATAGAGGGACAGTATGTAACTATCTGAAAACGTTTTCCTTATTTAATTTAAAGTGCATAACATAGTTCTCCTTTCAAATTTTTAAAATTATATCTCACCTTTGAAAAAGAAGTTAAAGTTCACAGTCAAAAGGCTCCTGAAATGTACTTCAGGAAGTAGTAGTCAAAATGGCTGTGTTTCTCTCTCTTTCTTTATATATATTCAGGTACATAACCAATCAAATGTCATGAAATAATAGTAGAAAATGAAAATAACATTTTAATTGGTTGTCAATTCTAACACTTCATATGTGTTTCTGTCATGTAATTTACCTCAGGATATTTAGTCAGTCCTACAGCATAATTGTCTCAATGGAATTCCATCAAATGTGGGTACATGGTAGGGACTGCTATGTAGTAGGGCCTATTCTATATTTGATGAAAGTGTCTCCAGTGTTTTTTCTGTAAATTACTTTCCCACCTTTTTTAGCGAGCGCTCACCGGTGCGCGCCCCGGTACGCGAACCGGCAGCGTTACGGGAGTCCTCCATTTTGTGTATCGGTAGAATTGAGACACAAGATGGAGGGGAAACAATGTTCGGAATGGGTAGAAGGGGGCACGGTAGACACTTTGTGACCCTCTAGGTTTTCTGATGGGGGCTTAGGACGCTCATATAGGCAACAACAAAAAAATTGAAAAATTTCGCGGGGGAGCGCCCGGTACGCGCACCGGTAAGCAAACCGGGGAGCGTACTTTGATGAAAAATAGTGAAAAAAGTTAGAAAAAGATAAACGTTTTGAATGATCAGAGGTAGGGTAGCTCTGAAAAGAGCTATTGGGTTCTGTGGCTAATTTAGGTACCTACAAGTAGGTTCAAATGCACAGTTTTAAATTCAGGAGGAATATTCTATTCCCCTCATCGGAGAAGTGCACACCATCTCCTCTGCTTTTGATATTTGCTATTAAAAAACCATTGAAATTCACTGAAAAAACCATAGGTTATAGACCATATATAGTTAGGAATTAGCATTTACAAAACCTTGAAAATTCACTGAAAAAACCATAGGTTATAGACCATATATAGTTAGGGATTAGCATTTACAAAACCTTATTTTACTCACACAAAACCATTGAAATTCCCATATATAGTTAGTTGCACTAACTATATATCGCGCACCCGCAATCCACTGCTGATGATGTCACATATTACATCATTCATGACATGGTCAGTGACATCACTGATGACATCACTGATGACATCTCAAATGATATCACTGATGACTTCACTGATGACAACATCAATTGACTGTATGTTTCTGTAAAGTTAAAATATGTCTTACATATTGAAGAATGAGTGGATGTATAAGTGTCTGGATGAAGGATTTAGTAGGTGCATGACTGACTGTATGAGTGAGTGATTAAATGTGTCTCACTGAGTGCATGGGTTAGTGACTAAACTGTCTTAATTTGTGCATCATTATGTCTGTTGTTCTGTAAGCTGCTGCATGTGTTGATCAGTAGCTATATGAGTAACTATATGGGTTATTGATTGGTTGCCCAAGTATTTGTATCGGAGACTGAGTGTGTGAGTGTGGGTGGCTGGGAGGTGTGTAACTCTGTGCATAGATGTGTGAGCAGTTGATTCACTAGATGTATGGGTTCAAAAGTGCATGTGGAATCAGCTGTATGGGCGGTTGACTGTGTGCATGAGTGTATTGGTGAGTGAATGGATATCTCAGTGCTACATGTCAAAGTAAGTACATATGTAAAACACAGTACATGTGAGAGTTGACATATATAAATAACTGTGCATAAGAGCCAGTGAATGTGCGAGTGGCTGTATGGATCATTGTAAACTTGTATCAGGGATTGTATAAGAGAGTAAATATGTGTTAGTATATGTTTGAATAAGTAAGGTGTTTATAACTGTATAGTTGAGGAAATGGAGGTGTGATTGATTTTTTGCATGACTGACTAGGTGTGTGAGTAACTCCATGGATGAGTGACAGTCTGTGAGTGTCTGTTTACACTGATTGTATCTAAGGTTATATTAGAATCTGAAGAGGTTCATCGTATTATCACATGAATGATATCATCAGTGATGTGATGAGTAACGTCAAATGAGATGTCATCAGTGATGTCATTTGAGATGTCATCAGTGATGTCATCAGTGATGTCATTTGAGATGTCATCAGGGATGTCATCAGTGATTTCACTGACCATGTCATGAATGATGTAATATGTGACATCATCAGCAGTGGATTGCGGGTGCGCGATATATAGTTAGTGCAACTAACTATATATGCGAATTTCAATGGTTTTGTGTGAGTAAAATAAGGTTTTGTAAATGCTAATCCCTAACTATATATGGTCTATAACCTATGGTTTTTTCAGTGAATTTTCAAGGTTTTGTAAATGCTAATTTCTAACTATATATGGTCTATAACCTATGGTTTTTTCAGTGAATATATATATATATATATATATATATATATATATATATATATATACACACTCACCTTACCACCGGGTTCTACCTCTCTGCTCCTGCTTTCCTCTGACCAATCACTAGGCTGCAATGCAGTGTAAGGATTGAGTGTCCTAGTTTGATGCTCAACAAGGTAATGGGGTCTGGGCATGTTCTCAGCGCAGGCTGTAATGCCGCCTGCATGGAGAACGGGAAAAGGGCAAATGAGTGGTTTGGGAGGCCCGAGAGGGCTAAAACAGTCCTTGCGCACTTAGGAGTGGGCAAACCACTCCTCCCCTGTCCTGCTCCAAGAGCAGAGCAGTCCCTCCCACAGCCTGCCCACAAAGGAAACATAAAATGATAATAATTCAAAGTCATTATCATTTTATATTTTCTTTACTTCACTGCTCAAAAGCAATGGGGCGATGCTCCTCCACCATAGCGGAGGTGCCACCACTGTTTACAGCCCTCAAGGCAGGATGCACAATACCTAGGTGAGGGCATAGCTGCAGGAGTAATATGCCTCTACTGTGCCTGTGCCATTCACAGATATTGTAAGTGCAGTTAAGCCATTTTGAATGCATGGGCTGGGATGGCATTACTGAAGCCTGGGAAGTTTGGTATCGAACTTCCCAGCTCATTAAATCAACACTGATGCCAGTGTGAGATTTATTGAAAATGCACTCAGAAGGCTTCTTAGAGAAGCCCCCTGAAAAACGACCAACCCTGGTGTGGATCCTGATTGGCTCCAAGTCATTTGCTTCCACCAGACAGGTTTCTGGACCCTTGGGTAGAGAGCCTCCACTCTCTGGGTCTGGAAACAAAGCACATCCTGGGCAGAGATGTTGTGCTACCTACCCCAGGAAGTTGGCTACCCTGCATTTTGCTGGTATCATCAACTGGCTCCCACAAGTTCTGACCCCCATTTGGGTGCAAGAACCAGTGTGGAAGAGAGGTGTGCCCACCTTTGCAAACCCTACCCCTCAGAAGTGAAGGCCACCTCTTAGTCCCCGCCATCTTGGAGATGGGGGACCCCTCCAATCATTAAGAGGCATAAACCCGTTTTCACTTAGGGGTGGAATACTTGGGGGTGTAGACACCCCAGGGAAGGGACCAAATGGTCTCAACCTGCACACCCCTTTAACGCCCCTAAATCTAGTATTTAGGGTCACCTGAACCTTGCCACTTCAGATTTGATTTGACAATAAGAAGAAGGACTGAAGAGCTGTGCTGCAGAAAAGGAGGACAACAACAACTACTTTGGCCCCCAGCTCTCCTGGCCTGTCTCCTGCTCTGAAACCTCTGGAAGCTGAACCCGGCATGTCCTGCTGCCAGTAGCCTCCAAGAATCCTGGGGACTTGCCCTGCCTTCATAAAGAACTTTGCTCTCTTATGGACAAAGGATTTGTGCAACGCCAACCCAAGCCAGGACTCCAGATCCAGCCGAATCCGTGAGTCCTCACAACTCTCACTCGACACCCATGACCGAGTCTGGGTAGCCAACACCCCAGCAAGGTCCCCCGGGTGATTCTGACCAGTGTTCCAGCATTAAACAACCTCCACCAACCTTCTCCTCCACGCCTGCAGCCTCATCCTGAGGTGATCCCCGGAGCTCGACCGGAACTGGTGAGAAGAACCTGACATGAAATGGCACCCCTGCACTCAAAGCTCCTGAGTCCTGAAGTGCCCAACCAAAAGTGTCCTGGTGTCCAGAAAGTCTTACATTTCATCCTGCAAAAATGACAAGAGAGTAGATATTTAAGAGTTCTGTGGTCAATGGCAAGTCAACTAATCATTATAGCCATCAAAAAATACTGACCAGATTTGTCTCAAGATGTGTTCTTCAAGACTTGCTTCAACTCTCTCTGAGTTTGAACTTAGAAAGCAGAGACGTGAGAGGGTCCGACAATATCAAGAGGACATCATCGGATTATAGCATTATTTTATGTTCCCTCCCCCCATACGGATGCCCGTAATGCGTGGGTTATTTTGCATCTGTTAAGCAAATGGCTCCATGTGGAGGGAAAATAATAACGGTGACTGAAGCAACCTTGTTGAGCCCCCCGGACGATTACAAAAAGCCAAGATAAGATCCCATTAACCTGTAACATGGCCTTGGGGTAGATATAGCTGCACTGAATCCGTTTGCAAAACTGTAGTCCCTTTGCAAATGGTTTAAATGCAAAGTTGTCCAGAAACCCTTACATTTCATCCTCCAGTCATTGTTTCCTTTTGTCCTGTCTTTTGGCTCCAGCCTGCAGTCCTTTTCCAGAACCGACATTCTCTATAGAGAAGCATTGTGTCAAGTACCTGTACCAGAACTTCACTCTTCCGCAGGAGCAGACGAAAATTCCTCAATTCCCAAACTCTGTTACAGCGAACTATAAGCTCACTTGCAGCAAAGAGGGGGAAAGGGGCTTGAGCAGAAAGGAGAGACCGCCACCACTTCACTTCTTCTGGACTGGACTGCAAGCGACCTTACTTGTATTTCTCCTGTAAATAGAACACCATGAAACAACTGTATCCTTATGTAATTACCGATAACATTTACAGTACCCTCTAATTACCTGTCCTGGTTTGGTGGCTAACTGCTCTCTTGTATTTTAATTCTAAAAGGTTTATTTCATGAACAGATTCTCCTCCCTACATGTATGAAGTAAATTTCTGGTAGGAATCTGTAAAAGAGAATTAGCTGTAACTACTGAGACACACTCATTGAAACTTCTCTATCTCTAATAAACCTCCACTGTTACCTGCATTAAACCTCGTGACGCTCTCCAATAGCTCTAACATAGGATGTCTTTAATATTCTCTTTCAGATGGTATAGGAAAGAATGAGCCAAACTCCTTACTGCTCACTGCTGAACTCGAAGAATGAACTGGACGCTGGAGATGTAGGTAAGTACAATTATATATATATATATATTTATATTGCTGCTCCACTCTTCACGCTACTCCACAGGCACAAAGAAAAAGCACTCTCGGGGGCGATTCCAAAAACGATTTTACTGTGGACTCACGGTAACCAGACGCGTTTCGACAGTCGCCTTTCTAGATAGTGATGCGGCGTGCACGAAATGGTCCTCTTTTATGTCTATTATTTTACTCGACATGGACAACAGCATTACAACTGAAATTGGCAGACATATTTGAATGTGCAAATTCATTACCACAATACTTTTCAAGTGGACAACATAAATTATATTAACTTTGTTATCAATATAATATCCAGATCCATTGTCTAACATTCGATTCCTTTTGGGAACATAAATAGTTCCATGGTTGTTGACAACAACGTCAGGCGAGCCTATGAGAACTACAATTCCCAGAATACTTGCGTGACCACAGAATAAAGCCTACGTTTGTACATCAAGCCCTCTGATGGGCTATCACTTATAATGCTTTTTCCGCTTTTAATATTTAGCCCTGTATGGGCTTGTGGCAAATCCTAAATACACATACCCACAAAAAAATGCCTTCTCCATATCAAACCAAAAACATTCTACCATTCCAGTTCTAATTATACTAAAACACCACTGAAACGAAAAAGACTAAACAGTTTGTGCTACCCTTAATATGTCAAAGTTCAAAAAATTCAAAGTTCATAAAATACAAAAATTCACCATTCTCAAATTCATAATTAATCATGAAAATTCATAGTTTTAGGCAGATATTTACAGCATTATATTTTACACAGTAAAACTTCCTAATTTTGGCAAGAGCCCTCTATTTCAAAACCACATGCAGTTATTCCCCTAAATGTACAGCTAATTCCTCATTGGAATTTAGAACCTGCGGGGTTTCCGTCTGTAAATTGATGATGTATCTCGATTCTAATCGCCGCAGACTGATCAACCTATCACCTTATCGTGGGTTCAATGGTACATGGTCTAAAATGAAAAATCTTAGCTGTGTTCTATCCCCTCTGTGTTCCGCCTTGAAGTGGCGAGCAACTGGGTGCGTCATATCACCATTCATGATCGCTCTCGAGTGTTCCAGCACCCGTACCTTTGTCTGGTGAATCGTACTTCTAAAGTATTTGAGCCCGCAGGGACAGACAAGACAATAAACTACAAACGGGGTACTACAAGTTAAAAACTTTTTGATGTTTTTCTGCTACTTGACTCCCGGTACTTGGTATGCTAAGACCGTTTTGCTTCCCTTGCAGGCCTTGCATTTGCCACAGGGATAAAATCCCTTCAGATCCCTGTGTCATGCTCTCAGTGCTGCCTTCTTTAAAAAACTACTAGTTAGAGAGTCTCTGAAAGACCTCACTTTTCGAAATGTCAGCAATGGTTGATTGGGAATATCTGTCTCAAACACTGGATCCATTTTGAGAAGGTTCCAATGCCTTCTGAAAATGTTCCTAAGTTTATCCGAATCTTGTGAAAAGGTCGTGATCATTTGAAAACCACTATCCTTATTGACCTTCTTAACCTTATCCTCCAGGAGATCCCTCCTGGCTATAAGGTTTGCTCTTTTCAGAGCTCCTTCTAAAACCTGTCCACCATAACCTCTGGCTTTGAATCTCTCAATACACCCCCCTGCAAACTTCTGAAAAGCCTCCTCCCGGCTCTTCTTCCTCCTGATTCATAATAGTTCCCCATAGGGGATACTATTGATTAGTTTAGGAGGATGTCCACTGCGGGCATGCAAGATCGAATTACCCGCAGTGGGTTTCCTATATAGTCTGGTACAGATTTTCTTTTCTACAATTCTCACTTCCAAATCCAGGAAGTTGACTACTTCATCATGATTTCTGCACAAAAATCTAAATTCAAATTGTTGTCATTGAGAACCTGTATGTATTCTCTAGCTGGTTTCCCTCCAGATTAGAATAAGATCATCAATATACCTGTACCAGGCCACCACCCTTTGGGTCCAAATCACATTGCCCCCCGACCAGGCCACCTGCTGCTCCCACCAGCACACAAACAGGTTCGCGTAGCTGGGGGCGAAGCAGGTGCCCATGACCGTCCCGGACATTTGTTTAAAATACTGGTCTTGGTACAGAAAGATGTTATTATCATGTTATCATATATGTGTATATATATATATATATATATATATATATATATATATATATATATATATATATATATATATATATATATGTCACGGGGCTGCTGCTGGACGGGAGCCGGACTTTAATGTTTCTTCTTTTCCGCCCCGTGGACAGGATTCCTGAGGCCCCTTTAATGTGGCCAGGGCTTTAACGGAGGAGGACTCGTCAGCCGTGACGTCACTGGCTTCTGCCCAATCCGAGATCGAGACAGAGGTGAAAACCTGCCTACAGAAGGAAGACGCCGCGAAAGCCGGGCGGAGATCGACGGAGGAGACGCGGGGCAGTTTGGAGAAAGTTCACCGCGACGAAGGGGAAGAAGAAGACGCACAGCCCAGCCGAGAAGGAGCGCCAGGAGGCCAACGCTCCTACGAGCCGCCCCGCCGCACTTCTGGAGAAATGTTGCTGGACAAGGTACGGGGACGGATAAATGGGCTGTTTGCTACACGGGCGGGTACAGGGTAGGGGAGGACTGAGGGAGGTCACGAGAATGTCTTTCGCTGTAAACGGTTCTTCATCTCCCGAGCACATGCACTCATTGACACGTATAGCTCAAACTGTTTTTCCGTTAGTAAAGTCATATTTGGTGCTGGTCCCCCGGTGATTCCCTCACTCCCCAATCCCCTCTCTCAGCTTAAGTTCTCCAGAATTGACAGTAATCGCGGCCCTTTGTTCTTGTTTTTCTTTTCATGGTGGAAACAACCCTTGCTGTGATCTGACATCCCTCCCGGTAACCACTCCTACAACGAGGACGACATACTGTGGTGAAAAGACTTATAGGAGGAAAAGCATCCTTTACAGAAAAGACTGTGTCTGTTACATATTCATTTTGTCTCTCTTGAGCGAAGGATTATCTTTACTTTGGAAGCCATGTTTACTGATTATGCATTAAAAGACTTGTTGAACTCTGAGAGCCGTATGCTGCGTCTTTCACAAATCAGGTCATACCTGCATGCCCGACAATATACACACCACAAGAATGGCGAAATAAGTCTGCGCCACTTTTGAATGGCGGGCCTCAGCGGGGTTTCGCCTTACCCCTGTAAATCCAACAACGAGTTTGTCATACCATCTCCAAAAGACAACAAGCTGAGGTCCAGATGCATTTAAGGAGAAGTTTTAATAGCGATCACACCCAACGCGTTTCGCAGCCGCAGCCACTTGATCACGAATGAAGGTAAGTGTTCAAACAATAAAGTTATATACAAAAAGGAAAACATTCGTCATGTGACAAAAGTAAAAAGTGAAAACATACTCTCACAAATTTCTTCATTTTTAGATACAACATTTTCTCTACCGTATTTCTTACTCATTAATCAAAAGGTTTGGATTCTAAAGATACTTAAAGTGCTTAATGTCATTGTATCACAGTCCACTTCATGATAATTTGTTTTACAACTTCACCTTAAATGCATCGGGGCCTCAGCTTGTTGTCTTTTGGAGATGCTATGACAACCTTGTCGCTGGATATAGATCATGTGATCAAGAATACATATATATATATATATATATATATATATATATATATATATATATATATATATCTACTTGGTGTAATCTCTCCTATGTAGCTCTGTATCCTTGCTCAAGAATTTCCATATGCACCTCAAGAAGAAGTCTCAAGAAGTCTCCGTCAATAGATAATCTTGACTGAATGGAATTCTCACTCTTGAACTTAATACTGAATAAATGTCAAATGAGTCTCTCAAAAATGTAAGGAAAGAAACAAATGTACTAGATAAGTCTCTTGTCTAATATTTGAGTCTCTAACAAATGATATCAGGAAGCTTCTTCAAAGAATAGTCTGGTAACATTCTGTCAATCAGTCGCTCTCTAAAAACGAACTGGAACAGGAGGGTTTCTCTGGCAATTTTCAAGAGTAAGTAAATCTCGGAAATACGGCCAAAATTGACTTACTGCAAAGCGGAATAACCTACTCTGGAATCGTCTCAAAAGACGCAAGCTTCTATACTCACAGGAATCGAGTTTCCTTCAAAATTGCAGACACACTGAGGGAATGACACAGCACACGGAAAATCTACAGTTTAAGTGCGCGCTGGGCCGCGCAAGGCAGCGCAAGCACAGCTGCGCTAGCAAAGCAGATCAACAACTAGACTGACAACCTGGTAAACCTCCACAGATGGCCATCTTGAAATTCCGCTGCAAGGAAGCCAACAGGCATCTAATCCAGAATGCAACCAATCTGCAGGATATGACTCTGTGGAGTCTTGAATAATAAATCTTGCGTCCTCTACTGGCTGCAGGGAGTAGCTTAAGGAAAACTGAGGGTTTACTTTTTCCAGCTCTGACACATTGGGCTCCAGACACCAACTGGGCAACCTGCACCCAGCCACTCCTGTACAGCTAGTGGTGTGGACTTGATGCCAATCTTGGACCCCCTTTTCCCTTACTTTAATCCCAGAAGCCTGACTCCAGAGACCGAGTGATCAGCCGCCCTAGCCCCATTTGCTAACATTGGCACCCAGTCCCCCTAGCCCCATTTGCTAACATTGGCACCCGTCCGCCCTAGTGCCGCTGGTGGTGCCCCTTGTGCCAACCTGAAACTTGGGGAATCTTGGTTATCCCCTCCAAAGCTCCAACCCTATAATTGTTTACTTAGCTGTGAACTTAACACTTCATTTTTCTCCATAGGACTGAATGGTGGGTTTTCTCTGAAAATTCTTCTGTGTTGAACTGTCTTGTACTGCAACAAAAAGTAACTTGGTGCCTTCACAAGAGTTAACATGTGTCTCAATATCCTTTGTTAGGAGTGTGTTTCATGCCAAACTAGGAAAGTAATCTTGAAGTAATCCAAAAGTAATCTAAAGGTAATTGCAAGTTTTTTTGAACATATTACCAATCATTTTCTCAACTGCAAAATAAATCTAAATGTTCCTACCAAGCCAGTATTCACTCTCTTTTGAAAAGTAACATCATATGAAGAGTTTAACTTACTTGTTACTCAGTAAATCTTGGTTCTAGAAATAAAACAACACAATAACTTTTTATACAAACAATAAGTCTGGATTCATTCTTTGAGTGTGTGACATCATTCCTTACCTGGGTGTGTACAACAAATGCCTCGGATAAGCCTAACTACTCAACCACAAAACCACACAAGAGAGTAAGGTATTATCAACTTTAGCCTCTGCTATTCCTCTGGGGATCCACTGGACTCGGCACACTACACCGTACTTTGGTATAGAATATACAGAGCCAGCTGTCGCATGGGTGGTACAGTTTTAACTTTTAAAATAGAAAATGAGGGTTACCAGGGCATAACGGTCTGAGGAAGTTCTCATATAGCTATCTAATGCCACAGGAGTTCTCACAGCTGCATTATATAGTGAGGTACACCGGGTGGGGAGTGAATCAGCTTTTAGGGATTCTGACAAAAGGCACCCTATCATGTATATTGAGGTAGACCTTTTTACTATATCAGTTATTGCTTTGAAGAAGTAGAAGTGGGACACTCTAAATCACCCTGTCTGTTATGGTTTATGTCAATGTTTGTCTATTTGGTGTTCAAATTCAGAAGAATTAGTCGCAGAGGGAGGGTATAAGCACTCTCCGACTACATTACATATCGAAAATTAACACCGAGGTACATAAATCCCCGAAGATGCATGCTCATCACCTATTTTAAGATATTCCAGGGAAACCTTTGCAATTTTTCATATAAATGGTAAATGTGATTTATTCTAGTTTGAAGGGCCTCAATGCCCCGGTGAAAAATTAGGAAATTTGTTGAGCAATAGGTGTATTCAAACCAGATATTATTTGTTTTATAAAACACACAGGCCTCATTCACAAAGGGCTGCCTTGGGGCAGAATCTCCACAATGAGAATTCTCACTGCAGAGATTCTACCCCAAGTGCGAAGACTCTCCCATGTCTGCAGGGCCTCCACCAATAGTGCAGAGGTCCTTTGTGAAGCAGGCCCTCAGCTACCTAGTGTGCATTCCTGGTGGCTTTCTGTTGGAATTGGCCCTTTTTGCAGGGTCATCGCTAAACTTTTTACCTTTCTAATAGCCTTTTCTCTGACATGGTGTTGGTGGTTTTAGGCCTCTGGTCACTTTAGCACTGCTATAACATATGGTAAAATTGGTCTACACCTGTTTGGCCTATTTAATTTACCTGTCAGTCCTTTCTAAAATGGTATCTCATATACCCAGGGCTGGTAACTTAAATGCTACTGGTGGGCTTGTAGCGCTGATTGTGCCACCCACCAAAGTAGCCTTGCAAACCTATCTCTGGCCTCTGCCATTGCAGTGCCTGTGAGCGCAGTGTGACTGCCGCTGTGATGTGGTACCTAAAGTGTGTGTTATGTCTGTGACCCCCCTTTCACTGCATGCCAGTCCCCCCTTAGGTAGTCCCTAGCTAGCTCTATGGGTAGGTTGCATTGTAGGTAAAAGATAGGACATGTACCTTAAGTGCGTGACATGTCCTGCTAGTCACAAACAGACATTTTGGTTTCTCACTACTGTGGGGCGGCCCTCCCATAGGAATGCATTGGTGATTCCCTGATAAGTGTTTCAGTTGTAATTCCTGATATGAGAGGAGCAGCGTGGTAAAGTTTAGTATATTTTGAATTGTAATAATCAACGCTGCGTAACGGTGTGCGCAGAATTATTATAACTATTTTAGAAATGTCACTTGCAGAATTTGGCATTTCTGTGTGCTGTTCCTAGACTTGCTGGGGGCTTGCTGTTGCTGGGCGCTCAGGAGTAACCATCACGGGGGTTCGCCTCCCTGCTGGAGGGCCTTGTGAGCTGGCCTCCTTGGGCCCAGCTATGCCCCATGGACCTAAGGACTTTTGTTGCATCCAGTGCCTCGTGAGCGCTGTATTTTACTTGCTCAGACGGAGGAGAGCATGGGCTTCGCAGCGCTGAGCTACAGCCTTGTTAAAAGGAATCCCGATGTGGGGATTCCCCTGCATTTAGTGCCTTTTGGAGCCCACCCCGGGTTTGTACGTGTCTTGAGACGGGAGTCCATCTCGCCTTTATGCTGTTTGTGGGAGTCTACCCCGCTGATTCATGCTTAAAAACTGAGCTGGAGCCCATTTTGCATCGGTGCCTTTAGAGCGGGTGCCCACCCCGCATTTGGTGTTTTTAGCGGGTGCCCACCCCTCATTGTGGTGCCTATTGCGGGTGCCCACCCTGCGATTGCTGTTATTTGAAGTGGGTGCCCACCCCACACTATGCCCCGAGAAGACAGGAAAGGAGCCGCTGATATATGCAAAAAGATCTCTATGGTGGTCCGACCCAGAAGCCAGGCGGCCTTGCCTGGTTATGGGCGGGTCCTCGTTGTTGGCCGGAAGCAGGAAGGAGCTGAGTCTCGTGGGCTCACATCAGCTGTCCCATGGATTCTGTGAAGAGGAGCAGCACTGGTGAGGCCTCGCTCCGTACCCTGTCCAGAAGCTGTTGAGGGCCTGACATCGCCATGAGAGAGAGTCCGGTGATTGGGGCCGAGTTGAGAGTCCGGTATAGGTGGGGTTGTTGGGGCATATTGTCGGTAATTTTTTGAAACAAAGGAGGCGGCACAATCAATATTTTTGTTAAGCCTTATTTATTCAGACTTCAGGTGGGGTGAAGTCTGAATAAATAAGGCTTAACAAAAATATCCTGATTGTGCCGCCTCCTTTGTTTCAAAAAATTACCTGGGTCAGGATCCGACCCCTGGGCAGAGCACACACTGCTGAGCGCGCTCGCATGGCTGAGGGATCACTTTGGATGAAGATATATATATATATATATATATATATATATATATATATAAAACCTTGTGTGGAGTTCCTTTTGTGGTGTGCCTAATGTGTTGCTTCTGTGTGTGTTGCACAAACACTTTACACATTGCCTCTGGGATAAGCCTGACTGCTGGTGCCAAGCTACCAAGGGGGTGAGCAGGGATTACCTTCAGTGTGTAACTCCCTTGCCCTGACTAGATTGGTGGTTTCTGCCTGGCTTAGGCGCAAGCCCTAGCCAACCAGAAATCCCATTTCTAACACTTTCCATTTATCAACCAATTGAAATGTTATGAAGTTACAACATTTGCAAGAAATCTCACAATCTTTTCTACCCATGTGCATACATGACAAGGGAGTAGATATTTAAGAGTTCTGTGGTCAATGGCAAGTCAACTGATCATTATAGCCATCATAAAATACTGACCAGATTTGACTGAAGATGTGTTCTTCAAGACTTGCTTCAACTCTCTCTGAGTTTAAACTTAGAAAGCAGAGACGTGAGAGGGTCCGACAACATCAAGAGGACATCATCAGCGTATAGTATTATTTTATGTTCCCTCCCCCATACGGATGCCCGTAAAGCATGGGTTATTGTGCATCTGTTACGCAAATGGCTTCACGTAGAGGGAAAATAATAAGGGTGACTGAAGCAACCTTGTTGGGCCCCCCGGACGATTGGAAAGGGCCAAGATAAGATCCCATTAACCCGTAACGTGGCCTTGGGGGAGATATAGCTGCAATGAATCCATTTGCAAAACTGTAGTCCCTTTGCAAATGATTTAAATGCAAAGTTGACATTGCGGTAAAACTACACACACTCTACAGTTTCAGCCCAAAACATGAGCCAAGTGCCCAGGTATGAGGGGAACCAGTGTGACTGGTAAGAAAGCGCTGTTTAAAGTCACGAATACAGTCCAAGAAGAACATTTTCATCGAGCCAGTGTGACCTGGAGAGCATATGGCGAGCTGCAGGATACACAAAGCATTGCAGGCACATAGTGCCCAGTAGAGAAATGGATTGTGAGGAAAAAGGCAGCAGAAGGTCAGAAAAGGCCGGACCCTTCACCTACGTTGCATCCAACTGCACAGCAATGGCCCCCAGCCTGGGCAGCAGGCCAGGCCAGTGCCAATAAATTACCACAGCGGTGCAGGAGTTGCAGATGGAAAGTCGGGTGCCAGCCAGTGTTGTGTGTCGATTTAGATCCTGTATGAATTCCCGATGTATTCCCTAATATAGGTACAATTCACATTGCTCTTATTTAGGCATAGAAATACAGCCCTTATTTAGGCATTGCTCATGCTACCCAAATACAGGCATGGCTACTTACATCCGTTCATCTATGTCACAACGAGTTCTTGGAAAACCAGACTCTTAAGCCTTTAGGACTTCCCCTTGCTTGGGTATTGATTTCTCCAAGAATTCAAAAAAGCTTTTATTCGATTTGTACATACAAATCATACAAGCAGAAATACATAATTGAAATATTAAAAATCACCATATAATCTTTCCTAAAAGGCAAAAAGGCTAAAGTGCATCAAGTAAGTAATCATGCCTCTGTAGGTCAACATATTGTTATAAAATACGAAACAATCTTACATGGACAAGCTGGGGATCAGTAGGAGTTACTCACTAGGCCTTTCCTGGGAACTGAACATTAAAATTGTTAAGTAATCATTCGATACTGTGGACCTCTACGTATATAATAATACCTTAATTACAAAAATTTGATATAGAATCTAAAATTTTAAAAATGAAAGCATATATATACAGACAGGAGTGTTAGCGGTAATATCATCATAAACGGTTCCTGGCAGCTGTATAGCATGGTTACAGACAGGTAAGTAAACAATATTATAATACGATACTTTTCCTGGCAGCTGTACATTTTAAAATATAAGTAGCCAAGAAGAAACAAATCTCCTCGTTCTCTAGTGAAGATAAAAATACCAATGCTGTTTGTGTGGTACAAATATTATATTTGATAAAGATTGGTTTAAGGTATTTTAACCTAAGAAACTGAAAAAATTTACAAAAAAGTAAGAAATGGCAACTACTCTGCCGGGAGGTGCTATCACACGGACAGGGTATGTTTGAGCTAGTTTTTGTGTTTGGAAAAGCAACCAAGTGGTGTACAATGCCCAATCTGACTCTTGTTAAAACATACTGGTGAGAGGGGCGAGTCACATATACAAGATAAGATTGGAGTCCAGGGGCTAAATTTAGATCTCTATAAAATTTCACAGTGACAAGATTGCCAACGGCTTTATCTCGCTCAGCCTTGCGAAAATTAAGGAACGTTATCTTAATTTCTTTTTTTGAAATGGAAACAACCTTTTCAGGCTCACGGAACACATCAATGTTAAAAAGAAGTAGATACCAGCGGTGAATATATCTTAACCATAATACACGTGGGGAGTGATCCAAACCTATACAATCAAGGATAATATCCTGAGTGAATCGAGTCTCTGGCTTAGCCCAAATAGAACGCCACAATAAGAGTGGCCGAACTGCTGCTAAGTCAGAAATATACTCGATCCCGACTTCTTCATGGATCAACTGGATGGAGGCAGAAGGGGGAACACATAACAACCTCTTTAAGAACTTGTTTTCCTCCCTCTGCAGCGAAATACCCTCACAGTGACCCCACACCCCTGCCCCATACAGAGCAGAGGAAACACAACATACATTGTATATATTCATCATATCTAGGATACTTTGTGAGCCAAGTTTAGAGGCAAAACGAAATATGCTACTGGTAGACCGTAGCATTTTTATTTTTACAGCATCAAATTCCGCGTTCCAGGACCCACTATTATTATATGTTATTCCCAGATAACAAAAGGACTTAACAGAGGTCAACTTTTCCTTATCTAGGAAGAAAGTATGCTTTGCCTGCTTGGCTGCCTGACCACATGACATTACATACGTCTTGGTTTTATTCACACGAAGCCGCCTAGCTTGAATGAACTGCATAAAATTATCAATTAGGCGCTGTAGGCCCATCTGTGTTCGGGATAAAAGAACAGCATCATCTGCATAAAGTAACAGCGGAACAGGTTTACCACCAATCAGGGGGGCATCTGCTGGGATGTCGGTCAGGGATCGGTCGACACCGTTAATAAAAAGGGAAAATAGAAGCGGAGCTAAGACACAACCCTGGCGTATGCCCCGAGACACTCTAAAGAACGGGGTACATTCACCAAGGGTGCCATAGCGGACTTTACATGAAAGTTTTTCGTAAAGTCTAGCTAGAAAATACACTATTTCCCTTGGGGCCCCTGCATCAAGCAGAACCTCCCAGAGAATGTTATGGTTAACCAAATCAAAAGCGCTGCTCAAATCAGCAAAACATAAAAAGAGGTTGCCACTTTTGGCCACAGTATATTTACTGATTAAAAGGTCCAGATTTACGCATTGGTCCAGTGTACCCAGACCTTTACGAAAGCCATATTGGACTCTGGTTAAGATGTTAAAATCAGTTGCCCAGTCTTCTAGCCTCTTCAGCAAAATCCTACTCATCACCTTTACAGAGGCGTCCAGTAATGAAATTGGACGATAATTAGAGGCCTCTGATTTGTCACCTTTCTTATGTAAAGGAATGATAATCGATTGACCCCAAGTAGAAGGAAATTCACTTTCGGCCGCACAATTAAAAATCCTCATCAAAATGGGAGCCCATAGCGCTGTTTCATCTTTATATAAATCCAGCGGGACCCCATCAGGGCCAGGGGCCTTGCCTCCTTTACTTAAAGAGATTGCTTCCTGGCATTCTTCTAGTGTTATAGCCATCGGGAGGGGCAACCAAGGGTGTAAATCTAGTGATGATGACTCAGAAGTTGACCCTTCTGGGTTAAATATTTTGGAAAAATGATTAACCCAGTCACTGCATGCCACATATGAGGTCAGTTCTGGAACGTTTTCTTTACTGAGAAACGGGCTATTAATTGTTTCCCAATAGAGTTTACTATTCTTGGTCTCAGCAGCCTCCCTCAGCTTATCCCACGCTTCAGACTGTAATACCCTTTTCCTTTTATTAATAGCTGTTTTGTATTTGGCCCTGAGGTATTGTATATCCGCCTTAACACGTGGTTTAGTGCCTAAAGCATTTTTTAGGTCGTGAAGGGCGACTATACAGGTCTTATCAAACCACCCCTGCTTGGGGCCACTATTGGCTGATGGGGTCCTGGTAAAAATACCATCGATAATACTGTTCATAGATACAAAATGATCTATTAAGCAGCCAAAATCACAGTCATCATCCAAACAATAACTAATTTGATTCTTGCATTGAGTAAGAACCTCCTTCTGCTTAACTTTGGAATTTAAACCAGTCCATTTGACCCTTAGGCCCTTTGGTCTAATAGGCACTATGTCGGTTGTACATTTACTACCTGGAACTATTGAGGTACCATGCCCCAAGAGGGTAACACGTAGGCTATTATGGTCACTGAGACTTTCTTCATTTACATACAAATCAGTGTAGTCTCCACTGCTAGACAGCAAAATGTGATCTATAAATGAACCTGCATCTCTGCCTGTAAATGTAGGGCATGTTATTGCCCGGTTGTTAACATTGCATTTTAACAGGGTCATGTCTAGCGTGACTAGCATATTATTTAAAGTGGAACCATAACTGCAGTGTTGGAAGTGGGGGGAATCCTCCCTCGCCCCCTGGTCTCCCCAATGGCTATTTAATGCTGCATCGAAGCCACAGATGTTCCCATTAGACAGCTGGCAGGGCTGCAAGTTAAAATCACCAGCCCAAACCACCTCAGCCTTTCTTTTCGAGATATCAAGGGCCTTAGTAATTTCCCTTTCTAAAGGCAGTAGAATATCCCCCCTGGTAGCATCGAAAATATTGTTATAGAAATTAACAATAACTAAATCAATATTCTTCCTACACTCCATCCTTATAACTTGGCTGTGTGTCCCCACGGTCGTACTGTATTTGACCGTACAGTCACACAGCTTGGTTGACACTAGCAATAAAAGGCCCCCCCTTAGCCCTGCCCGAGCTGGATTTGGTTGCTCTAAGACAGAAGGATGCATACCCTTCGATATTAATAGGGTCTGGACACCAGGTTTCCTGCAATAGAATTAGGTCAAATCCCTCACCCATAAAGCTGGTCCAGAAGGGTGTACCTAATTTGCCGGTAAGACCAGCGATGTTCCAGGAAATAAGGGAAATTCCTGCTGGTTTCCCAAGATCACCAACGACAGATGACTGCGACTGATTTACTGATGGTAATATGGCAGGACCATCTTCCCGAAAGATGGTAGCTGGACTTAGGCTGGGGCTAGCAGTAGTTATACATGTATCAGGGCTACCCCGATTACCTATGTACTGGGGAGGTGTTGGTGATGTCATTAGAGTAGATTCGGGAAGTACGGCTAGGGGCGTGACAGGGGAAAGAGGACTCACCATATCAGGAAAGGGCGTAGGAATGTTTAGATCCAGCGCTTCTGGAGGGCTGAGTCAGTCTACCTCATCTAGCACGGCATATCTATTTGGGTGGGCGAATTGTGAGGACATGGGGTCTTGGGAGTGGGGCAGGTCCTGCCACGTTTGTTGCCACGGATGTTTATCTAGTTGTGGTGGCTGAAAGGATTGTTGCCATTGGTAAGCAGACTGAGGTAAAGGTGGCGGGAAATGAAAAGGGTATTGCCAGTGGGCTTTAACTTGATGCATAGGAAAAGGTGAGGCACTTGATAGCTGCTGCTGTAAATTAACATGATGTGGGAAAAAAGGAGGCGGATAAGGTGGTGGCAGCCAAGGTTTGGCAGCTTGCTGTGGAAGATACCCAGGTCCTCTGTTACTTTGAAAGGTAGAACATGGAGGGTTGGGTCGTGCGGGCTTTGATAAAAAATAAGACAAAGGAAGTGGGTTAATTTGGGTCGCAGGACCACTATTGGGTGCATTACATATATAGCTTGCTGCCCCTACATCCCTAAAATTAACTGTGATTACGTCCCCTATTATTGTTTTCTTGCTTCTGCCCACCCAGTCCCCTCTACGCACGGTAAGAATTTCACCGTTCATGTTGTTAGGTAGGGGTTTATGTAGATGGAGCCATTGAGCACATTTATTTCTAAGCTCGGTAAACGTTTCTTTTACTCCCTCCTTCAATGGGGGGACTGCTGTCAACACAACAACAAAAGGGGAAACCTCTGGTGGTAAATTAATGGTCCTGAAGCGTGCCTGCTTTGGCTTAGGCCCTTCTGGTTTGTTTATAGGAAGAGGGGCAGGAGTTGGATTGGGTTTCCCTGCAGCTTCTTTAGCTTGAATAGTGGGGGTGGCAATATTATCAGGGTGTTGATTCACGTGAACAGGAGCCTTCTCCTTTGGAATCAGTACCGTTGTAGGTTGGACGGAGTTGTTCCCTGTTTGCGACACAAGGGGTATAACTGGGTTCCCAGGGGCTGCAATACCTTGAACCTTATTTGATACATCTTTAAGGGGCTGGATACTCGATAAACATTCAGGGGCTAATTCTGTGGTCCCCTGTAGCTGAACAGGCCCTTGTCCCTGCTTTTTGTGTGGCCATTTGGAATGTATTAAAGAAGTAAGCCTATCCACTTTGGAAATTAAAGGCTTGATTTGTGCTGCCAAAGTGGCTTCAAGGTCTAATTTTAAGTCTATAACCATGTTTTGCACCCAGCACGGGATACCTGATGTCATTTGTGGAGTGGGGGAAATCAAATTGTGATTCCTAACTGGTGCTTTTGCTTTATTTTTACCCTTCGATGTAACCTTGGGGGGGTTAGGAACCCTTCCCCGGGGAACAATGGGTACAGGAGCTGTTTCCGTATCGACAGACCCACTCAGACTCGGCTCCGTTTTGTCAGGTGACTGACAGGTTTCTAGATCTGGTGTAACCTCCAGGTCTTCGAAAGACGGATCCGAGTCTGATGGGGCAACCGATAGATCAACAGTATTCGGTACAGTCGGAACACTGTTAGTAGGCATGGTTATGGGTAAAGAGCAATTATTCACAGTCTGCAGAGCAGGTGATTTAACATTTGCCAAAGGGCCCAAGGATGAGCGCCTAGCGTTTGCAAGGTCCATAGAGACTCTTTTTTCCAATAAAACAATACTTTGGTCGATAGTCTCATGTACACGTGAAATAAAAAGATCAATAGGTCCAGTCACCTGTGTTACAGCCGTAGCTTTTTTCGCGCAACTTCGAGTTCTGTTGCGTATGGTCGACATCTTGGACCTTCTAGTTATCAAGGGCGAGGACACAAAAGTTCTGGGCCAGGGCCGTCCTCTACCGTCCTTGAACGGCCTTAAACGGCCCGCTCTTTGCCCGGTCTTCGCCCCGAGCTGCGTCCCGCGCGCGTCCCGCGTCGCGGTAGATCTGAGACCAGCAAAGAAGGAGGAGGCTAGGGGCGTGGCCGCCGGGGGAAGAGGCAGCAGATGTGTGCAGCTGAGGCTGCTGGACCTCGCAGTCCCCCGGTAGGCTCCACGCACAATCTGGTGATGATTCAAACCTCAACCTGGGAGCGCGTTACTCTCCACGGACTGTGGAGCCGCTCACACCAGGGAGGACGGGGCAACGAGGCGGTGAGCGGCACCCGCGAAGCGGGTGTCGCGAACAGTTGAAGAAAGTGCCGGGAAGCAGGGAAACACTCAGCACAAGTCTGGCTCCTCACAGGTAGCAGGTAGTAAGCCCAGAAAGCGCCAGTTCTGCCAGAAACCCAGGCGATGTTATGTGCAGAGGCTGGGGGCGTGGCCGCCGGGGGAAGAGGCAGCAGCTGTGTGCAGCTGAGGCTGCTGGACCTCGCAGTCCCCCGGTAGGCTCCACGCACAATCTGGTGATGATTCAAACCTCAACCTGGGAGCGCGTTACTCTCCACGGACTGTGGAGCCGCTCACACCAGGGAGGACGGGGCAACGAGGCGGTGAGCGGCACCCGCGAAGCGGGTGTCGCGAACAGTTGAAGAAAGTGCCGGGAAGCAGGGAAACACTCAGCACGAGTCTGGCTCCTCACAGGTAGCAGGTAGTAAGCCCAGAAAGCGCCAGTTCGGCCAGAAACCCAGGCGATGTTATGTGCAGAGGCTGGGGGCGTGGCCGCCGGGGGAAGAGGCAGCAGCTGTGTGCAGCTGAGGCTGCTGGACCTCGCAGTCCCCCGGTAGGCTCCACGCACAATCTGGTGATGATTCAAACCTCAACCTGGGAGCGCGTTACTCTCCACGGACTGTGGAGCCGCTCACACCAGGGAGGACGGGGTAACGAGGCGGTGAGCGGCACCCGCGAAGCGGGTGTCGCGAACAGTTGAAGAAAGTGCCGGGAAGCAGGGAAACACTCAGCACGAGTCTGGCTCCTCACAGGTAGCAGGTAGTAAGCCCAGAAAGCGCCAAGAACTCATTTATTATGCATGAACATCTATTCCTTAGGGGTTCATTCATGACGTTCTTATGCCCGATTTTTACATCAATACTGACATTCCTAAATACCTTCAAGGTATAAATATGCCTTCCCTTGCCATGGCAAACCACGGTTCAGTCCATGGGTCGACTGACTACTTGCACGACGCGGCTCGCCATGGCAAGTTCAGAAGGAAATCAAATCCCTAACTGACGCACTGGCCAGACGCTGCCATCCTCCTTGCAGAAACTCCAGCTCCAGTGTTTCTGACTCCCTTTGCGGGGTGTTAGAGATCGAGTCCCGGAAAAGAGATTCCAACCTCTCTCATTCTAAGGTATAGAGCAGACTAGAACCTAGAGGGACTCTTGGCAAATATAGCTAAACTAGACCATAGCTAAACAGCACCTGCTTCTTCCCACGTAATATACTTAGGTTAGGTACACTGGGGTAGGAATAATTTAGAAGCACCAGATAAGTATTTTAGCCTGTGTTTATGTAAGTATTTTTATGAATATATGTCATAGCTTCAAGCCCTGCTATTGCAGTATTATTTTATCTTACTGCTAACGCTGTACGTATTATACTTTGCATTCTGTCTTACGATTGTAGCAGTTCATATCTCTTGCATGAGAAATAAGACTGTTCAATAAACCCTTTTTATTGAAACGCCTGTCTCCCTATTTCTGTGCAACCTCTGTAGAAATGAAGCATGCACGATGAGTGAAACGGTTATCTATTGTTTCCACGATTCTGAGATTGTTCAGACTCTAAGGGAAACAAAGTTGTCATGTTTATGGGGTTGTCAGAAAATAATTCCTTCTTGTTTATTCAAGAAGTTTCTAGTGACCTAGTTAGCTTGACTTGTTACAGAAGTGGTTAGTGGAGCGGTTAGATGAGCTTGCTCCGCCTATTGCGCCGCGGTCACCCACAAGGCGGACATCGGCGCCTTGGTTTACGGAGTCTCTTGCACTGTCCGGCGTAATTGTAAGGCAGCAGAGAGGCTTTGGCGCCAACAGTATGATCCGGAGGCCAAGGCTGCCTATAGGGCTACTATTAAGGTCTATCATGCGGACATTTTGGCCGAAAAAAAGAATTATTAGAGTTGAGACGGCTTCAAATTCTTGCAGGGACATTTTTACTATTGTCAAGGAGTTTGTTACCCCTAAGGCCAGTGCATTGCATCATGAGTTCTCTGAGCCATGGGTGATTTCGTTAGTGAACTTTTTTACAACTAAAATTAAGCGGATTCAAGATTCCTTCCCCTCCTCGGACCCTAGTGTTGATACCATCCAGAGGAACCAGCTGATCTCGACAGCTGAATCTGGTCCTTTTCTTTCTGAGTTTCCAGCTATCTCTGACTCTATCTCCCAGGACCTCCTTTCGAAACTTAAGTCAGGCTCTCCCTCGGACCCCTACCCTGCTACTTTTCTGGCTAGGGCTGCGGAGGTTTTGAACCCTCTGATTAATCCGGTTCTTAATTTATCAATGACCAGTGGTGCTGTCCCTTTGGTTTGGAAACAAGCAATGGTTGTTCCACTCCTTAAAAAGCCGGGCCTTGATCCCGAGAGTCATGCCAACTATAGGCCAATTTCTCTTTTTCCTGCTCTTGCAAAGATAGTGGAAAAGCATGTTCATTCGGTGCTCTCCACTTTTCTCGAAACTCATAGCTTGCTGCACTCCACCCAGTCGGGCTTTCGATCCAATCTAAGCACCGAGACGGTGCTTCTGGAGGTCAATGAAGCCATTAAGGAAGTGCTGGATTCAGGTGGAAGAGCCATGCTGGTAATGTTAGATCTGTCGGCGGCTTTCGACACCGTCCCTCATGAGGGTCTCCTCAGCAGACTTTATGAGATCAGTCTGAGAGGGACGGTGTTGAGCTGGTTTAGATCTTATCTAGCTGGTCGCCGGCAGGTGGTCTGGGCCCCCCCCGTACTCGGCCGAAGTGCCGCCTTTGGAGGTCAGAGTCCCACAGGGGTCGGTGCTTAGCCGGACTCTGTTTAATATCTTCATGACCCCTTTGGTGGTGCTGACTCCCAGCTCCTTTTCACTTTTGGTAAGGGAGCTGAGTTCAACGGAGAGAGCATCCGCGGGTGCCTTGGGGCTGTTTTCGACTGGTTTCAGCGAAACAGCCTCAAGTGCAGCCCTGACAAATCAGAGGTGCTGTTCTTCGGGTGTCAGGCTGACCCGAGTTGGCAGGATTGGTGGCCTGTGAACATGTTCCCTCCCTCGTCCTCTTCTCTGGAGGCTAAGAACCTTGGGGTCAAAATTGACAACAGCCTATCTCTTAAGTCCCAGATCTTGGGCCTGACTGGCACTTGCTATGGTCTCCTTAAAATGTTGTGCAAGTTTCTTCCCTTGCTCCCTTTGACGCATAGGAAGACGACGGTCCAGGCTCTTATCTGCTCCAGGCTGGACTACTCAAATGTTTTATATTTGGGTCTTCCGGACTACCTACTACAAAAACTCCAGGTGGTCCAAAACTCGGCGGCACGGGCCATTTTTGGCCTACCTCGCCGAGCGAGAGCCTCGGACCTGTTACTTTCCCTACACTGGCTCCCTGTTAGGAAGCGGATTGTTTTTAAAGCACTTATGCTGGCGCATAAGGCATTCCATGCGGTGGGAGCTGAATATATCCAGAAACACCTTGCTTTCTACAAACCTACAAGATCCCTTAGATTGGATTCTCTTGGTTTGGCTATTGTCCCTGCTGTTAGGAAAGCAAGGGTAGGGGGACGTTCTTTCAAACACCTGGCTCCTCAGTTATGGAACACCCCCCCCCCCGTCGCTCCGCTGTACCTCGAACCTGCTGGCCTTTAGAAAAGGTCTAAAAACGTGGCTCTATGGACAGTGGTCGGTCTGTTTTTTTTTCACCTTTTTCTTTCTCCTTCTGTAGCTTTGCTGTGGGTCAGAAAGCGCCGGGACACTCCTTGGAGTAGCCGAGCGCTATATAAGACACCCATAACATTAACATAAACATTAGCTGGCTCACACAAGTAATTGAGTTTAATGTACTCGATAGAGACATACTGACCTCAGACCTATGTCAAAACTATAGTGTGTATTATTCCAATGCGCAGAGCCTATCAGGGATATAGGAACTACGCTACAATTAGATATTTTGCCACAACTGTATGAAGAACATCATCAACTGGACGAAGACCAACTATCAGAAGCTCAACGCTAACAAGACTGAAGTGCTGATCTCTGGCCAAGAAACCTCGAGTTAAAAAGGTATCGTCTCCCGGGTATTCGCCCAATTTCAAACTAAAAAAGATCAAGTGTAGACAAAAGGAACAAATTTGGAGATCCCAATATGACGATGCTCACAAGAAAGAATACTGCATAGCATTGGAAGAGTACAAGGCCGCAATTATACAGGCTAAAGCTACCTACTTAACTACCAAAATCCAAGAAGCTACTAACTCCTCAAAATAATTATTTCAAACGGTCAATGCCCTGCTAAAATGCCCACGTAATGTAATGTTTACACCTTATCAAAAATTTGTAGACAAACTAGCGTTTTTTTTTTCAAAACAAGGTGCAACTCGTGTATGACAGTTTAGAAGAATCAACAAACAAGCAGAAGCCCTAGTTCATTCTGAATTTAGGGTGGAAAAAGAAGCGGAATTGGTGTTAAGCATTACATCTGACTCCCCACTGGACCCTTGTCCATCGTATATACTGCATCTGGCCTCAGGGGAGAACAGTATATCCCTGTCTCCAGTAATAAATACAATTCTGTCTGTAGGAGTCTTTCCCAAAGCATGGAAAAAAGCTTGTATTCGTCCCCTTCTAAAAAAGCCCAAGCTGGATCCACATGATGAAAAGAAAAAACATTCTACGGAGACAGCCTTGATAATGGCAGCAGAGGAAATCCGTAAGGTGACGGATGAAGGGGAAAGGGTGGTACTCGTCCTGCTTGATCTAACAGCAGCCTTTGATACTGTAAACCATACGGTATTACATCAAAGGCTGCATAATGCAGGTATCAGTGGTACAACTCTTTCTCTCCTATCATGCTTTTTATAATCTAGAAAACAAATGATTTTCTGGGATGGATTCAGATTGGAGGAATTCTCCCTCCCGGGTGGAATCCTACAAGGTACGGTTTTATCGCCAACACTATTTAACATTTACATAGCCCCTCTGGCCAGACTGATAAAGAACTATGGCTTTACATTGGTGTCTTACATCGATGATACTCAGCTCATAGTTTCTGTAGCTGAGTCTGCAGATGCTCGGGTCGCTGATTTCTGTAAATGTATTTCAGCTTTGATGACTTGGATGAGCTGGAACTTCCTGAAGCTGAATGCAGAGAAAACGGAAGTCTTGGAGTTTGGCTTGAAAGATCCAATCTGGAATCAGCTGTGGTTGTGTAACACAGCTGGCACATGTCCAGTGCCAGTAGTAAAGGCCAGAAATTTGGGAATAATGTTTGATAAAAAATCTCACCTGGGCATCGCAGACTATTCACGTCACGTCCACATGCTTCTTCACTTTAAGGGGCTTGAGAAAGATTCTCCCTTACATTCCCTTCTCCCTGAGGAAAATGGTGGTAGTATCCACCATTTTAGCCAGAATCGATTACTGTAATGCCCTCTATTTGGGAATGGGTGTTGCTCAACAAGATAAACTTCAGTCTATCCAGAATGAGGCCAGAGTTTTGCTGGGCTGCCTAAGCACCAGCCAACATCAAAAGCGATAAAGAATCTTCACTGGCTCCTGGTACGAAGATGCATTGAATTTAAATCACTCTGCCTGGTGCACAAAGCTTTGTCTGGAGCGGGGGCCGAGGATGTGCAAGCTCTGTTCTCAACATTAGTTCCCTCCCCGGACTCTAAGGTCATCCACTCTTGGCCTTGTACAAATTCCGAAGATAAAAAGAGTACGTTGTGGGGGAAAGCGGTTTTCCTATCTAGCGTCCAAACTCTGGAACACGCTATCAGTACATCTTAGAAAATTACCCAACAGATTGACATTCAGGAAAGAAATCAAAATATGGCTCTTTCTCCAACACTAAAGTATGCGTTTATGTCCTAACTCATCTCTACCACAGCGCCAAGATGCCTCGGCAGTAGTGCGCTCTACAAATACCATCAGTCAGTCAGTCAGTCTGGCAACAACACATCTCCTTGGAATGACACCTGGTGGCCCACAGAATTCTGATCGACTGCAACACTGACAGATCATGCCCGCATCCTTGGTATCATCCTGGACAGCAAGCTCACCATGAAGCGACAGATAAATGCAGTCTCCTCTGCCTGCTTCCACACTCTCTGCATGCTCCGAAGAATCTTTACATGGCTCCCCACCAACATGAGGAAAACTGTCATTCAAGCCCTAGTCACCAGCTGGCTGGACTACGGCAAAAAAATGTACGCAGTAACCAACAAACTTATGATGAGGAGACAACTGACAAAGCAGAACTCAGCAGCCAGATTCATCCTCAACGTGCCTAAACAGACCAACATCACCTCACACCTTAGGAACCTCCACTGGCTCTATGTCCAGAAAAGATGCAAATTCAAGATACTGAGACACGCCTACAAATCCCTTCATGATCAAGGACCAACAACCAACATCTGAACTTCCACTAACCATCCAGAGACCTTCGCTCTGCCGCCCTTGCACAGACACCGGGCATCTGCTGAAGCCACAACGGAGGCTGTTCCCTCTCCTACCTCGATGCCAAGTCATCGGCTGTTCCCTCTCCTACCTCGCTGAAAAGTCCTGGCACTGCCTTCCTCTCTAACTCCTGTCATCTCCCTTGCTGACAAAACTCAGAAAAAGACTCAAGACCCGACTTTTCGACTGAGCCATGCAACCTAGTACCTGGATACCCTCACTGGTGATTGTAGCGCTATACAAATAGTGATTGATTGATAAGTTCATTAAAAAATTTCAGGATCTTGCATCATATATTATTTGGAAAGTCACCTCACCAGGGTTCATTTGTCAATTAACAACCATTGGCAAAGCCAATAGGTCCCACCACAGAGAGAGACCTATTGGCTTTGTCAATATTTGTTAGTCATGTTGTACAGCAGCACGGTTGATGTGCAGACTGAAAGCAAAAAAAAAAATTACTATGACATGGCTGGAGTAGGAGACATCATGGCAGAAGGGTGTGCAAAACTCTTCAAGGAGGGTGTATTGAAAAAAGCGCTATGGCTGCATCATCATGATTTTTTGTGTTGTGGCAGGTGGTTGAGGGCAGACAATGACAAGGGCGTGAGAGGAAAGCACTAACAATTGGAGGGAGTGAAGGACGGCAATGGCTGCATGTTTTAAAAAGCGGTATGATGCAGCCAGCAGTGCCCCCCCATTGCATTTTATTGTTATAGCGGGTGGGTGGAAGAGTAGGCATCACAGAGGGAGGGCATGGAACACAGAGGGTGTGGTGTCAAAATGTCTGTGATGCGGTCAGCTGTGTCTGTAGCATAGCACTTTTCAGCTATGGAAAATGGGTGGGGCAAGCAACAACAAGATAGAGGGTGGGGGAAAGCCATGACAATAGGAGTGAAGTAGGGCAATGGCTGAATGTTTAAAAACATTAAAGTGTTCTGACTTGACTAGTGGTGGCTGCATGGATTTGCTGACTTGTGACCACCGGGCAAACACCTAGTCACTCTAGGCGCTGACATTTGCACTACAGTGATGGCTGCCTTCTTTTTTTGTGTTTTTTTACACGGGGTGCCCCTGTGCTCTCGCTCTACTTCCAAAATTTGCCCACAGGTATTTTGCTACCTACAACTGTAGCGCTGTTTAATTAGGCACTGTAATGCATGCAGCAAAATACACATCTGCAACAAAAAAGCAGCACAAACGCCGGCTGCATGATACTGATTTTTTTGCTATAGCCAGCGGGTGGTCCGGTAACAACACAGAATGTTGGGTTCAGGCAATTATCAACACAGACAGTAGGAGGAGGATGGGCAGAAGGCAAGAGGGGGCACGCAACAAAACAGATACTGGGAGAGGGCAAGCGACAGGAAGGGAGCAGGCATGAAGGAGAGTGAAGGTGTCAAGCAACTGGAAGGACACTGGAATGGAGGGAACAGATGGGGCAAGCAACACAAATACATATTCACTGTAACAAAGTGCTTCAGCAAAAAGACAAAAGAAAAAAGTAGCACCTTAAAACCGAGGCATGGAAGGACACAAGTTATTTTTGTCCATGCTCCAAGGGAGGGTCAAACTGAAGTAGAGGACATGACTCCAGCCCTTGCTAACAAATCAGAAGCAAGCAAATAAGAGAGACAGTTCAGCCAACCAATAAACTGCACACAATAAATCATAATACACAAGACAATTGCATGTAAGTCACACCTTTTGAAATAGAAGTTGATAAGTGGATACAGAAACAATCAGAAAAAATCAGTATGTCTCTATAATTCTTCAAAACATTTACAAAATAATTATTTTCAAAATCTTTATCATAACCGATTCTATGTTCTAAATTAACGCCTTAACCGTGCCGGCAATTCCGCCGTGGTGCTGCGACGGACAACGGTCACTCGCAGCACCAGGGAGGGAGTACTCCCGTCAGCAAAAGGCCGACGGGAGAATAGAAGGGGTGAAGATGCTTGATAGTATTCAAAAATATTGTGCCACTAGTAATGTTTGGGAAATACTCATCAGGATGATACATATACACTAACACACCAATAAGTGCAGCCGAAGTAAGAATTATTAAAATTAATTGGGAAGCCATGTTATGTTCATCCTCTCCTTACTTGAAGACACTTTTTTTTACTTATAAATAAACTTTAAAAAATACAATCTTCAAAAGCAAAATAGCAAAGTTTCAAAAACGAATCTGTTATTCATGTAATTAGCAGTTTGTCTCTAAAAAAACAAATCTACATTTTTTTTTAAAAAGGGAACACCATCTTTCAAAACTTCAGGACAATAGGTCAATTATTCAGCGATTGAAGACCTTTCAGCTCAATCTTTGTCCAATACGCCGCTTAAGGAGCGCTCTTTCTTGTTGATTTTCATATCACACCAGCTGTTGTTGTACTCTTCTCTGATGGTTCTCCAGTATTTACTTTGGACTCTTTATCAAACCCTTCCTTAACTGACTGCTTCAGCTAATTCCCACAACCTTCTTCAGGATTTTCTTGTATTGCTCTATTCCTTTCTATCTCATGTTAAAGCAGATTAACATGAAGCAGATGAGCTTGAATAAAGTTTTTATCTTCTTGGTTTGCTCCTTCTCGATTTGTTCCTTCTTAGTTTGCTCAGCTATGTTTTTTTCTACCTTTTAGATCCACCGATCGAACTTGACTTTGTCACAATTCCGTATACACATAGGGTCTAGCAAGTTGAACTTGGTGAGAGATGGATCATATAAAATTAGCTTGGTGCTTAAAGTAATCCAAGGTCAGTTCATCTTTGACAATAAGCAAATCTCCAGAAGGAATACCCAGATGTCTCACTGACCTAACCTCATGGGCACTCAATCCCTTTTTCTTATTCAGAGTACATCTCATGCTTAACAACATCAAAGTTAATGAATCTGGCCAGTTCAGAGAAGTTGAAGCACACACTTACCCAAGATTGTTTTTAAGTGTACTGTTGCATCTTTCCACTACTCCTGATTCCTTTGGATGATAGCTACAATGGAACATCTGATTAATTTTCAATGCTGCTCACAAAGCTCTCATGATTTCATTATTAGAATATCCTCCTTTGTCTGACTCAATTGATGTTGACATTCCAAATCTAGGTATCAACTCCCTCAATAATAATTTTACAACTGGTAGAGCAGAACATCACATTGTTGGATAGTTAGAAGCAAAAGTAGTTTCAACAGGTTCTGATTCTGCATCAGTCTCCATGCACAATGCATTGTTCACAGTTGCATAATATTTTACAAATGCATCCGCAAAATTGTTTCCCTTACTGATCATGCCACTTCTAAGAACCCAATCTGTGACGGTTTTTCCATTCTGCAAAATTACACTGAATAACCAAAGTAGTTTACTAACCACCATGCCTGAGAACTCTCCAATATGGGTGTCTCAAAACTCATTATAAGGAAATCATTACTAGTGAGTGTATAGATAATTGACTCAATGGAATCGATTGCCTTGCCAATTTAAATATCATCAGATTAGATTTGTGCTATAATCTAGGATCTTCAGTTCACAATATGATCATCTCATCCTGAAGATCGTCTAAGAGATGTGAACAAATAGACCGAAACGTCGACAAGCTCACCTATTTCTATATATAAATAAATTGCTATACAATGTTCATGGTATCTTCAACAATGTCTTCCATGCTGTTAAAGAACTTAAATAGGTGTCAACAAAATGGTTAATGAGAAACTAGCCACTGTGTAAAGAATTTATCTCATTTCGCTTTTGTATGCTTGTGATTTGCTTTTTCTATACCCCCAATGAATTTTTCTATATACATTTATATTTTTCTAAAAATGTATACACCCTTCTTCTTTTCTTTGGAGATTCATTCACATTGAAAAAATAGGTTTAATTTGAAAGATTTGCTGTTTAAAGTCACTATTTAGGAGTTCGCGAATATATAAAAAGATTATGAAGATTAAGAGAAAAATATATTCCCTTGTAGGCATATATACCTACTATTGAAATTCACCCAATCCTCCAAGGGTATATTGCCAAATCTTTTTGTAGTACTTCTATGAGCACCATATTTGACTACTGCTGTGGTTGATGGTAGCTTCAAAGCACAAAACAAATCTAGATCGCACAGTCAATTGTGAATTGGTGTCCCAGCTGAAGTCATGAAACCATGTTGTGACTACAAGTAGCCAAAACCATGAACTATTCCGAATCAATACTATCAGCATAGATTGTAACACTCAATGTACTGGCTATGCAACGCACTCTAGTAATGGCAATTAATTGAGCCACTTGTGCAAATGTAAAATTACAGAAGTATGATGCCTCCATAATGCATCCCAATGTGCAAACTGAATATGCTGCTTCTAAATTTCATTGGACATCTTTCAAAGAAGAGCCATCGACAAATAAAACCAAATCAGCCAAATCGACTGTTACATCTTGAATATCTGTTCTTTGTTTTGTGCAGAATTCTGTCCATCAAGGCAGTCATGCTCCTCCTGTACATCCGTATGAACATTGTAATCTTTTTGAAATAGCAAAAGAGTTGCAGGATTTAAATGACCACATATTTTAATTGACACATTTGGAGCTGCTAGATTTGCCAGCTCATATTTAGTCAACCTAGCATTTGTCAACGATTAAATTCTTGTTTGGATCAGAAGCGTCTCCACCAAATGAGGCACTAGCACAATTAACGTATGATCTACGACAACTGAATCACTCTCTGCAATGAATGACATAGAAGTAGCTGCTACTGATCTTAAACATCTCGGCTAAAAAGCAGCAACTGAAACTACAGTGCCAGAAAAATATGCCACGGGCCTTTTTACAGTGCCACCTGGATGTGCAAGAACAGAAAGTTAGTGCTCTTCTTTTTCTTGACAGAATAAATTAAAATCTCTTTTTCATAATCAGGCATTCCTAGAGCTGGTGCCGTACATAGGGATTGTCTCAACTCCACAAAGGCTGTCACACATTCTTCATCCCAAGGTATTGGATCTGTACATAACTCCAAACCAATCACTGTAATGCTTTTGACAATTAAGGAAATGTTGGGAATACACTGACAACAGTAGTCAACCATCCCTAGAAGCACTCACACTTATCTCTGTGTATTTACTCACAATCACAGAAATGTGAGCTTTTGGGCACCTTCCTATCTCCTTTTTAGGTCTGGGCTGTGCTGTGAGTGAATTGTTTGCAATTCAGTGGATTTACAACCCACCAGAGCATACTCTTAGTTGTTTTTGCCGTCACTCCCATTTGCAATCTTCCAATTGCTTAACTCCATAGGCTTCCATTCTTTTTTTGTGTTAGCTCTTCCTTGAAGCATGCACCAAGTATATGTGTTCTACCTCGTATTTGTCCTTCCTTGCCTTTCTGCAGCACATTATTTTCTTTTATAAGCATTTTGGTATTATTCCTGAAAGTGCAAACTTTCTAACAGACATAGGGATCAGACATGGCTATATGCAAATCAGTCTGACCCTGTGCCTCATGGGAACAGTCCATCACCACCCCCTTTTGTACCACTTTTGGCCGCCATTAATGTGGCAGGGTATGCTCAGACGTGAGTCCCTTGCTCACTTTGCCACTTTGAAGACGGCTGGAATGCCAGAAACCGGTCCTCGGAAGCTTGTTTTCGGTCCAGGGAAGACATGGCTTTGCAGTTTGGGCTGGAATGTTCCCATGAGGCACAGGGTCAAACTGATTTGCATATAGCCATGTCTGAACTGGGGTGGCAGAGTGGGCTAAAGAACGGTGATGGATTAAACTCAGATCTTTTGACTGGGTGTGAGTGTTTGATTGATTCAGATGCTCCGTCCATCACCACCCCCTTTTGTACCACTTCACTCTTCACAACACTAATTCACTCTCCTCTTTGCCATGCCACTTACTTTTAACCTTGCTGAAGAGCACATGGCTACGAGACATTGGCAAACCCAATAGCTCGGCCATCCATCAATCAATCAAAACATTTGTAAAGTGCACTACTCACCTGTGAGGGTCCCAAGGCCCTGGGGGGGGGCTGCTACTGCTAGAATAGCCAGGTCTCTCCTCCTGAAGGTTAGTAGGTCCTGGGTCTGCTGTTGGAGAATGGGGAGGGTGATCCAGGTCTTGACGGCGAGGTGGGAGAACGACCTGCCGCCGGTGGTCGCTCTTCAGAACCGGGGATGGTGGCGAAGGTGAGGTGGGCGGAGCAGAGCTGGTGGTTCGGAGTGTAGGAGGTGAGTCGTCTGTTGAGGTATGCAGGTCCGATGTTGTGTAGTGCCTTGTGAGCGTGGGTGATGAGCTTGAAGGTGATTCTTTTGTTGACGGGAAGCCAGTGCAGGTCTCTCAGGTGGGGTGTGATGTGGCTGTCTCGAGGGATGTCGAGGATTAGGCGTGTAGAGGCGTTCTGTATGCATTGAAGTCGTTTCAGGAGTTTGGCCGAGGCTCCTGTATAGAGGGCGTTTCCGTAGTCCACCTGCTGCTGATGAGGGCCTGGGTGGCCGTTCTTCTTTTACCGGTGGGAATCCACCTGTAGATCTTGCGGAGCATGCAAAGGGTGTTAAAGCTGGAGTATGAGACTGCATTGACTTGCGGGGTCATGGAGGGTGTTGAGTTGAGGATGAACCCCAGGTTGCGTGCATGGTCGGTGGGTGTCGGTGCTGCTCCCAGTGCGGTCGGCCACTGAGGAGGTGAAGCGGAGGATGAGGACCTCCCTCTTGTCCGAGTTCAGCTTCAGACGGCTGCTCTTCATCCACCCATAGGCGAGATATACTGGCTTTGCGATTGCTGGTTGAATCCGATGTTTTACATAAGTAACTTTTACCTGACAATACTGTAACTTGGGGAAAATGCATGTTCGTTATTAGCTAAATGATTCAACAACACAATTGTGTCCAACTTCCATCTTTCTTTTGTTTTAGCTGTAATCATTAAATCATCAATGTATTGTATCAAAACTGACTCACAGGGTAATTCCAAAGATTCCAAATCCTTTTCAGGCACTTGGAAAAAGATAGAAGGGGATTCTTATTATCACGTATTGACAGAGTAGGACAACAGGCAATGTTACACGCTGATGACAATATTCAATGTAAGGAAGCATCACTCTGGGCTGAGAAATAGTTTCTCTAAAGGGCCCTGTGATGTTGAGTTTTTGGCAAAGAACTGTGCGGCAAGGCTGGAAGTGTCCCCAGCCTTGTGGGCTCCTGGAGAAGCAGAATAGACAGTTTAATGCAGCACAAGGCTCAAAGTCACAGCCCACTGCACATCAATAAGGCTGTCTTTTACTACCAAAATGGGTCACAAGATACAATTTACTTTTTGTGCATTAATGCCCATGGACCTCTCCAATGCAACTGCCAGTGAGGTAGTGAGACACAACGTGGTTAGATTGGACGTGTCTGTACAGTCACTGTAAAAACAAGCATTTGCAATGCAACAGGTCTCGCGTTTTAGAAACTTTGACCTTTGGTATTATAAATGACAATGCCTTTTATTTTTGCAGGTCTTTTAACACATACATAAAAGGCATTGTCATTTACAATGCTAATAGCTCCAATTCTCGTAATTGAAAACCCCATTGCATTGCAAATGCTTGTTTTTAACTTTAGCCATGCTACACAGCATGACAGAAGCTGTGCAGCGTGGCTAAAAATCATTGGGAAAGTCATTTCATTTCATAAAGCTTTATTCGGAGCATAGAAAACATGTCCATAAAAGCACACACAGTTATAAATACAGAACATTTGATTGATTAAAAAAAGAAACACAAAATGCATTATTATCCAGAAGGGGATCGAATAAATAATTAAAATAATTAAAAACACATACTTTTCCTAGCACCGATTGCCTTAAGCAGAAAAGTAGACGTAAAAAAGCAGATGTCCGGGTGGTGCAGATTAAAAAGCAGTTTCATAGAGTCATTAATTGTTCTTACTCCAAATCTTTTCAGCATAGGCTTTAGGAAGATTTTCCGTAGCTCACTATACAATTGACACAATAAAAGTGCATAGTGCTTTGCTCAGCATTATTATCACAAGCACAGGGTCCGGTTGGGCGCATTTTTACATTGGGACATGCTACCAGATAATGTACTGTTCCCATTCTCATCCTGGTCAGCACAAACTGATGCGAGACTCTGGTCACCTGTGTCAAGTACGGTTGGAGTCCAATAAAATCATTCATACTGTTATACAGCATACAAGTAGAGAGATTTAATTCGTCCAAAGCACGCCTCTCTGCACAATAGTTCAAGAAAGTAACTTTCAAATTAGACTTGGAGATGTCAGAGGCACAATATCGATCATTGAACATATTAAACCCAAAAACCTTTTGAAAGCTATCAAAAATATATTTGATCCAGGGGATCTTTAAATGCTGATCCAAAGTAAGACAATCATCGATGATGGCTCTGTTCAGGGAAGTGCCATCATTCAGCCATACAGAGCGCCACAATAATAGGGGTCTTAACATGATCATATCATTCAGTAATTGAATCCCCATTTCCTTATGAACCAGGTTGTTGGAGGTAGATTTGGATAAACACAGGAGCCTTTTCAGAAAATTATTCTCCTCTACCTGCAGACTCCCGGCTGGTGACACACCCCATACTCCAGCCCCATAGAGGGCCGCAGAAAGACATCTAGATTGAAAAATATTTAACATGTCTTTAATGCGCCTATTCCCCAACTTCTTGGCGAATACAAATACTCCATTAGCACTCCTCATCATCTTTGTTTTAACAGCTTTATGTTCTGTATCCCAGCAGCTGTTTTTAGAGAATGTAATCCCCAAGTAGCAAAAGTTATCAACTTTTTGAACCGGTTCACCTTCTATGGAATAATGGGAATTAAATGTTGTTTTAGATCGTCCTGACCCACAATCCATAACATAAGTTTTAGTCCTATTAATCACCAGCTTCCTACTTTTGAAGAACTGTACAAACCTGTCCATCAAACGTTGAAGACCCAATGGGGTCCTGGACAGCAGCACGGCATCATCCGCATAGAGTAACACAGGGATGTTAAGGTTGTTAGCTCTCGGGACGTCTGCCGTAACTGTCTGTAGAACAAAATCCACCTCATTAATGAAGAGTGTGAAGAGCAGGGGTGCTTAAACACACCCCTGCCTTATTCCCCTCCCGATCCTGAACTTGCTCGTACACTCCCCATTAGGTCCATACCGAACACTGGTGCATAATTTTTCATACAGACGAGCCAAGAAGTAGACTATACCTTTGGGAGCTCCCATTTCAATCAGTTTAGCCCAGAGTATAGCGTGGTCTACCATATCAAAAGCGCTGCTTAGGTCAGCGAAACATAAATAAATAGACCCTTTTTTGGCCTGGGTATATTTCCCTACCAAAAGTTCTAAATTCAAGCATAGCTCTATGGTCCCACGACCCTTCCTGAACCCAAACTGACTGTTGGTTAAGATCCTGTTGGTCTCTGCCCATTCCTCAAATCTGACTAAAAGGACCCGGATCATAGCTTTTACAAATGAATCCAGTAAGGATATTGGCCGATAATTTTTTGCATCACCCCGGTCCCCTTTCTTAAAGATGGGGACAATTATTGATTCTGCCCATGTTGACGGTATCTCACAACTAACTGCTGCATTAAAGATCTTAACCAGCAATGGGCCCCATATCTCCGGAGCAGTCTTATACACATCTATTGGCACCCCATCAGGTCCCTGGGCCTTCCCTCCCTTGCTAGCTCTAATACTATCCATGACCTCTGCTATGGTGATATTTAAGGCAACAATAGGCCAAACATCTCCAAAGGAGACCGGTCCATTACCAGAATCAAAGATGATGGAAAAATGTTGAATCCATGATTCCATGCTCACGTTTGATGTTAGCTCTGGTACCTTCTCCTCCTTAAGAAATGGGCAGTTCACTGTGGCCCAAAACAGTGTGCAATTCTTCAGTTCTGCTGCTTGGCTAAGATTATCCCACGCTTCCTGCTGGAGTTCGGCCTTTCTGCGCTTAAGGGTCAAATTGTAATCCTGCCTAAGTTGGGTCACCAGACTCTTATCTCTAGGTTTAACTGCTAAGGCCTCTTTGAGGTCTTTCCGAGCGGTAGAACAGGCATGGTCAAACCACCCCCTTTTTTGTCTACTCTTGTACCTAGCTACTCTAGTGAACTTCTTATTGATGATTGCATTAATTCTACAAAAGTGATCAATACTGTCGGCCATGATTTCGTCCTGTTCGAGGATCGACGTAATTTCTGTCATACAGCTATTAATGATAGAGTCAGATGTTATTTCGGCTTTATCTCCTTTCCACCTCAACCTAAAACCATTTGGTCTATGGGGGTTCAATATTAACAATAGTACCCAAATCCGAAACGGGGGCAGGTTTCCAGATCATGGCTTCAATAGTTAAACAGTTATGGTCACTTAGCATAACATCAACCAACTGTGCGGCAAGGCTGGAAGTGTCCCCAGCCTTGTGGGCTCCTGGGGAAGCAGAATAGACAGTTTAATGCAGCACAAGGCTCAAAGTCACAGCCCACTGCACATCAATATGGCTGTCTTTTACTACCAAATAATTATGTGGCACTGAGTGGTATTATGAGGAGTGTATGTTGTATTCAGTGGAGTGTAATTGTGTGGTGTGCAATTATGTGGCAGTGAGTGTTATTGTTTGGAGTGTATGTTGCGTTGTAATTATGTAGCATATAATTATGTGGCACTGAGTGGTATTGTGTGGAGTGTGTGTTGCATTCAGTAGAGTGTAATTATTTGGTGTGTAAGTATGCGGCACAAAGTGGTATTTAGAGTGTATGTTGCGTTGAGCGCAGTGTAAATATGTAGAATAAAATTATGTGGTACTGAGTGGTATTGTGTGGAGTGTATGTTATATTCAGTAGAGTGTAATTGTGTGGTGTGTAATTATGTGGCACTGAGTGGTATTGTTTGGAGTGTATGTTGCATTGAGTGCTGTGTAATTATGTAGCATATAATTATGTGGCACTGAGTGGTATTGTGTGTACGGTTCTCACCTCTGTTTCTGCAGAAGCGTCACAGAGCTGAAGAAAAGGTCCACAACTTCCCCTCTACTACCTATTGGTAATGACTTATTAAGAGGAAGAAACAACAGTGGAAGGTTCCCAAGTTGGCAGCACCTAGTCAAGGATTCTCCAGAAAATTATTGTCTTTCGGGCCCACCCCCTAGTACCCGGGGCAGTCTGTGTGCACACTCCACAACACCCACTGTTACAGTGTAGGTTCAAAACATGAACTATGAGAGAATTTGAGAAAAGGTCAAGGTGCACCACTTAAACATTCTTAGAATCTGTTATCTCTATCAAGGTAAAACAGTAATGATCACAGCAACTAATTCTTATATTCTTGAGGTTTCTTTATTCAATTCAGTTGGAACAGTATACACAGGGTGTACAGCCATTCTTCAAAAGCCTTTTTTATGGCCAGCAATTCTTTGTTCCCTATGGTGTAATTAATCTCTGGAGGTTTTAACTTTGGAGAATATTAAGCCACTGGATGAAGAATGCCTGAAACGGGGTCTGCCTGGGAGAGAACCCCCCCTATTGCTATTTGGGGAGCATGAGCTTCTACTACAAAAGGGTAGGTGGGATTCGGATGTCTCAAAATAGGGACTTGAGTGAAAGCCTTTTTGAGTTTACAAAAGGCCTCCTCTTCCTCAGTCGTCCACTGAAAGGTTTTGCCTTTACACAATAGTCTAGTAATCGGAGATGCCAACTCAGAAAAATTGCGAATAAATCTCCTGTAAAAGTTGGCAAACCCAAGGAAGCTCTGTATTTCCTTTACATTCTGTGATGACTGCCAGCGATGAATAGCTGCTACTTTTTGAGGATACATGCTAAGTCCTTGAGGGGAAATAACAAACCCTAGAAAAGCGGCATGTTGCGTATGAAACACGCATTTTCTAATTTGCAGTAACGTTTATTGTCTTTTAAACGTTCAAGCACCTTTCTTACATGTTTTATGTGTTCTTGCATGGAAGAAGAGATGTCCTTTAGAACCTTGTTTATAAAGAACTGAAAGGTTGAGGGGTCATTACAGAGCCCAAAGGGCATGACTAGATACTCATACAACCCATAGTTGGTGCAAAAGGCTGTTTTCCATTCATCTCCCTCCTTGATGCGCACAAGGTGATAAGCCCCACGAAGGTCTAATTTAGTAAACACCTTAGCCTCTTTTACTTGATCAAGGAGAGAGGAAATCAGTGGTGAAGGATACCTTTTCTAAATGGTAATATTGTTAATCGCCCTATAGTCAATGCAACACCTGAGGCCTCCCTCTCTCTTTGGTATAAAAAAAGAGATGAGGAAGCAGGAGATCTAGAAGGGCGAATAAATCCTATCTTAAGCATGTTATCCAAATATTCTCGTAAATAGACATTTTCTTTCTCAGTGAGAGAGTGTACCCTACTGCAAGTAATACGAGCACCTGCTTGTAAAATCGATCCTACAGTCATAGACTCTGTGCGGAGGAAGACTAGTGGCTTCTTCCGCATCAAATATGGGTCGGAGATCTTGATAGACAGCAGGCAAGGAACCTTCCTCCGAGGTAGCTAGGACTACGTGATTCATAAATTTATCTGAGGTGTAAGGAATATGTTTACTACAAAGAGTAGCATTGAATTCCAGTGTCATCTTTTCCCAATCGATAAGTGGGTTATGTAATTTTAACCAAGGTAATCCTAATATGACAGGGAATTGAGGAGATTGTATTAAATCAAATTCCAAAGACTCTAAATGTCTTTGCTCAATGTTTAATTGCAGAGAAACGGAAGCGTGGGTTATGGGACCTAACTTCAAGATGCTGCCATCGATAGTAGTGACTTCTTCCCAGACTGATTTAGGTACTTGATTAATGTTATATTTCGTGGCCCAATGATCGTCCATGAAATTACCTGAGGCTCCTGAGTCTATCATAACCTTGACTTCAAGTGTTTGTTGTTCCCAGGACAATTGAGAATTGACAAATGAGTGACCTGTATGACTTGCCAATAAATCTAAAGAGGAGACGATTAACCCTGAATTACCTGAAGCCCACGTCTCAGGAGACCTCGGGACTTTTAGTTTTCCGACTTCTTGGTTTGTTGTGGTTTTGTGGGACATTCTCCAAGGAAATGGCCATGTTTCCCACAATATAGACACAACTTATTATCTCTTCTTCTCTGTCTTTCTTCATTACTTAGTGGCCCCCTTAAACTCACTATCTGCATAGTTTCTGTTTCATCTGCTACCTTTTCTGACTCAGGTTTCTTTTCACGATAAGTTATCCACCTGTTTTCTGCTTTGCTTCTCTCTCTTTTACGCTCAGTTAGCCGATGATCTAATTTTACCACCAGCTCTATCAACTCGGAACAGGTGTCAGGAGGATCTACAACCTGGGCTAGAGCATCCTTTATGTCATCCCTCAATCCTTTATAAAATAATGCACCTCGTTTTTCTTCAGGCCAGCCTGCCTCTGCCACTAGTCTGTGAAATGTGGATATATAAGTGGTTAAATCTTTAGTTACTTGTCTTAGGGACAACAGTTCAGTGTCAGCTGAGTGTGTGAAAATGTGTCGATCAAACAGCATTTTGATCGACACACTCATTATACTCTATGCCAATCCACTCTATTCTAAGCCAACGCACCCTACTCTATGCACTCCACTCTACTCCACTCCCCTCTATGCCACTCCACTCCACTCTATGCCACTCCATTGTACCCTACGCCACTCCACTCTATGCCACTCCACTCTATGCCACTTTGCACCATGCAACTCAATGCTATGCCACTTCACTCCACACAGTGGCACTCTATGACACTCTATGCCACTGCACTCTATACCACTCTACTTTACGCCACTCTCCTTTAAGCCACACTCCTTAACACCACTCTACTTGTATACCAATTCATGCCACTCTACTCAACACCACTCCATGCCACTCTCATCCACACCACTCTACTCTATGCTGCTTTACCCTACGGCATGCCACACAATACCACTCTATGCCACTCAACTCCACCCCACTCTATGCCACGCCACTCTTCACCACTTTACTCTACACCACTTTACTCTATGATACTATACCCCACACAATGCCACTCTACACCACACTATGACACTCTATAGCAGTCTTTGCCACTCACTCTTTGCCGTTCCAATCTATGTCACTCTACTCTACGCCACTCTACTCTCCTCTACACCACTCCACTTGTTGCCACTCCACCTCTCTTTACTCCACTCCACCCCACTCCATGCCACCCTACTCCACACCACTCTACACCACTCCACTACACACAATGCCACTCAATGGCACTTCATGCCACTCCACTCTATGGTGTAGTGAGGATATGGGATCAACTGTAGACATTGCTATGTTAGCATAAGTGAGGTATATGCTTAAACGCCATTTCGCTGCTTTTGCAGCTTTTGCACACACTATATAGCTCTTGTAAATAACCGGCTTGTGCTCTTTCAAATGAGAACCATCTGTTTTTCACAAATCTAGGCGTGCTCTGTGCCTTTAGACTGCACAGGGCGTCCAAGGTGGAATAACAATGTAGGCTGTTAATTCTTGTTGATCAGTCCCACACACATTAGACATAACAAAAAACGCAGCTGCTCAAGCTCAAACTCAAACTCGGGTGCTTTTAATATTGCATTGCATGCATGAGGAGGCACTCTATGCCACTTTACTCTACAGCACTCCATTCTACCCCACTCAAACCCTATCCACTCTACATCTCTCTTCTCGACTCTACTCTACACCACTCTACTGTACTGTACTCTATGCCACCCCACGCACCTCTATTCCATGCCACACTACTCCGTGCCACTCTACTGCATGCCACTCTACTCTATGCCACTTTACTCCACCCCACCCCACTCTACTCTATGCCATTCTATGCCACTCTACTCTAACCCACTCCACTTAACACTACGCTACTCCATGCTACTCCACTCAAGTTTACACCACTCTACAACTCTCTTCTCTCTGCCACTCCACTCTACACCAACTCCACTCTATGTCATTCCACACCACTCCATTCTCTGCCACTCTACTCTACTCTGCCCAACACTACTTTATGCCACTCTACACCACTTAACTCTATTCCACTCTATGCCACTTTACTCCATACCACTCCACTCTATGTCACTTTACTCCACTCCATTCCAATCTATATCACTCTACCCTAGGCTGCTCCACTCCGTACTCTAATCAAAGCCACCCCACTCTACTGTACCTCAGTCTATCCTTTGCCTCTCCAGTCAAAGCTTCTCTATGCTACTCTACCCCACTCCATTCCATGCCACTCAACGCTAATCCACTCTTCACAACACTAATTTACTCTCCTCTTTGCCATGCCACTTACTTTTAGCCTTGCTGAAGAGCACATGGCTACAAGACATTGGCAAACCCAATAGCTCTCCCATCCATCAATCAGAACATTTGTAAAGTGCACTACTCACCCGTGAGGGTCCCAAGGCCCTGGGGGGGGCTGCTACTGCTCGAATAGCCAGGTCTAGCCTCCTGAAGGTTAGTAGGTCCTGGTTCTGCTGTTGGAGGATGGGGAGGGTGTTCCAGGTCTTGGCGGCGAGGTGGGAGAACGATCTGCTGCCGGTGGTCGCTCTTCAGGTACGGGGATGGTGGTGAGTGCGAGGTCGGCGGAGCGGAGCTGGCGGTTCGGAGTGTAGAAGGTGAGTCGTCTGTTGAGGTATGCAGGTCCAATGTTGTGGAGTGCCTTGTGAGCGTGGGTGAGGAGCTTGAAGGTGATTCTTTTGTTGACGGGAAGCCAGTGCAGGTCTCTCAGGTGGGGTGTGATGTGGCTGTGGCAAGGGATGTTGAGGATCAGGCGTGTAGAGGCGTTCTGTATGCATTGAAGTCGTTTCAGGAGTTTGGCCGAGGCTCCTGCGTAGAGGGCGTTTCCGTAGTCTACCTGCTGCTGATGAGGGCCTGGGTGGCCGTTCTTCTTTTACCGGTGGGAGTCCACCTGTAGATCTTGCGGAGCATGCGAAGGGTGTTGAAGTTGGAGTATGAGACTGCATTGACTTGCTTGGTCATGGAGAGTGTTGAGTTGAGGATGAACCCCAGGTTGCTTGCATGGTCGGTGGGTGTCGGTGCTGCTCCCAGTGCAGACAGCCACCAGGAGTCGTCCCAGGCTGAGGAGGTGGAGCGGAGGAAGAGGACCTCCATCTTGTCCGAGTTCAGCTTCAGACAGCTGCTCTTCATCCACCCATAGGCGAGATCTACTGGCTTTGCCAATGCTGGCTGAATCTGATGTTTTACATAAGTAATTTCTGCCTGACAATTCGGTAACTTGGGGAAAATGCATGTTCGTTATTAGCTAAATGATTCAACAACACAATGGTGTCCAACTTACATCTCTCTTTTGTTTTAGCTGTAATCATTAAATCATCAATGTATTGTATGAAAACTGACTCACAGGGTAATTCCAAAGATTCCGAATCCTTTTCAGGCACTTGGAAAAAGATAGAAGGGGATTCTTATTATCACGTATTGACAGAGTAGGACAACAGGCAATGTTACACCCTGATGACAATATTCAATGTGAGGAAGCATCACTCTGGGCTGAGAAATAGTTTCTCTAAAGGGTCCAGTGATGTTGAGTTTTTGGCAAAGAACTGTGCGGCAAGGCTGAAAGTGTCCCCAGTCTTGTGGGCACCTGGAGAAGCAGAATAGACAGTTTAATGCAACACAAGGCTCAAAGTCATGGCCCACTGCACATCAATATGGCTGTCTTTTACTACCAAAATGGGTCACAAGAGCAATTTACTTTTTGTGCATTAATGCCCATGGACCCCTCCAATGCAACTGCCAGTGAGGTAGTGAGATACAATACAGTCACTGTAAAAACAAGCATTTGCAATGCAACAGGTCTCGCGTTTTAGAAACTTTGACCTTTGGTATTATAAATGACAATTCCTTTTATTATTGCAGGTCTTTTAACACATCCATAAAAGGCATTGTCATTTACAATGCTAATAGCTCAAATTCTCGTAATTGAAAAACCTATTGCATTGCAAATGCTTGTTTTTAACTTTAGCCATGCTACACAGCATGACAGAAGCTGTGCAGCGTGGCTAAAAATCATTGGGAAAGCCAATAGATCAGAATAGCAAAAAGTGGTGGCATTGCCAATGCTTATTTTTATTGCAGGAATCATGCGGAGTTGGAGGATGAGAAGGAGGGACTCCATAACATGCAAGTGCGAGGGGTGCTCTGACTGTCCGACCGGCTTCCGCATCTTTCCACCACCTCCATCACTCAAGATCGTACTTGGATGCAGGCTGCCTGGTCTACCACTGGTGCACAGCACGCACTGGCACAAGGGGTGCCCTGCTCTGCTGCCCATTTTTCTTTCTTTATTTCTTTATTTATTTCTTTATTTAATGCGATTTTATATAGCGCGAACTTTACCCGAAGGTGTCAGAGCTCTTTACATAAAAACCAGTTTCAATGCATAAGGACTTAGGATTACGTGCGTTACATAGAGGATACAAGCAGAAAAAAATGCAAATGTACAAGTTGTAAAGTCACACAAGGAAGAGAGTCACTCAAGCGATACAAATGGATAAACTCTAAGCGACACATAGGAATGGTAGAGAGTGCAATGGTCTACAGCATATACTAGTGATTATAGTTATCTCTATATACAGATATATACAAATAGTAGATTTTGGTGGGAGTAGGGAGGGTGGGAGGAATACAGGGATACGGAGAAAAGGCAAATCAGAAACATTTGAGGATCGTCAAGGGGGAAACAAGGGAGAAGGGTAAAGGCTGAGGAAACGGACAAGATGGCGAGCCAGGGTCAGGAGAAAAAAGAGGCTGAGAACAGCAGCAAAATGGCGGCCAGGACAAAAGAAACAAGCATTAGGCAATAGTTCTCGCATGAGGGAAGTTTGAGCTATTGGTATTGTAAATGAGAAATATTTCATTTATGTGTTGGTTTTGAAAATAGCGAAATTAATAGCTTTGTCATTTACAATGCCAAAAGTTATAACTTTAGCAAATGTGACTCCTATAGTATTTGTAATGCAAAATGTGTTGTATTTACGTGACTTAGATGTATTGATATTACAAATAACAATGGCTTTTAATTTTTTCAATAATTAATAAATAAAAGTTATTGTAATTTATAATAGCAATAGCTTAAAGTTTTGTAAATAACTTTGTGAAGATTATGTTCAGTGTATTTTATTGTGACGAAAATCCAAGAACAGAAGAGAAATATTAACATATTTCTGTGACATTTGTAATAAAGATTGAAACATTGAGAGAACATATTTGAACCAGTTGTTGTTGAATGGTTGCACAGATTGATGCTGTGGTGGCGCGGAGTGATGTTGTGGTGGCGACAAGTGATGCTGTGGCGTTCAGTGAGGCTGTGGTAGAGCATAGTGATGATGTGATGCCCCTGAGTGATGCTGTGGTGGTGCAGAGTGATGCTGTGGTGGTGCGGAGTGATGCTGTGGTGGTAAGGAGTGATGCTGTGGAAATGCGATAGATAGAGTGAGTGTGATAGATAGATAGAGGGAGGGCAATATATAGATAGAGTGAGGGTGATAGATAGATAGAGTGAGGACGATAGATAGAGAGAGGGAGGGCGATAGATAGATAGAGTGAGGACGATAGATAGAGAGAGGGAGGGCGATAGATAGAGAGAGGGAGGGCGATAGATAGATAGAGTGAGGGCGTATGATAGATACGTAGATAGATAGATAGATAGATAGATAGATAGATAGATAGATAGATAGATAGATAGATAGATAGATAGATAGATAGATAGATAGATAGATAGATAGATAGATAGAGTAATTATGTGGCGTGTAATTATGTGGCACGGGGTGGTAATTGTAGTGTATGTTGCGTTGAGCACAGTGTAAATATGTAGCATACAATTATGTGGCACTGAGTGGTATTTGAAGTGTACGTTGTATTAAGTGTAGTGTAATTATGTGGCATGTAATTATGTGGCACTGAGTGTTATTTGAAGAGTATGTTCCATTGAGTGCAGTGTAATTACGTAGCATATAATTATGTGGCACTGAGTGGTATTATGAGGTGTGGATATGGTATTTAGAAGAGTGTAATTGTGTAGCGTGTATCTATGTGGCTGTGAGTGTTAATGTTTGGAGTGTATGTTGCATTGTAATTATGTAGCATATAATTATGTGGCACTGAGTAGTATTGTGTGGAGTGTGTGTTGCATTCAGTGGAGTGTAATTATGTGGTGTGTAATTATGTGGCGCAGAGTGGTATTTGGAGTGTATGTTGCGTTGAGCGCAGTGTAATTATGTAGCATATAATTATGTGGGACTGAGTGGTATTATGAGGAGTGTATGTTGTGTTCAGTAGAGTGTAATTGTGTGGCGTGTAATTATGTGGCAGTGAGTGTTATAGTTTGGAGTGTATGTTTCATTGTAATTATGTAGCATATAATTATGTGGCACTGAGTGGTATTGTGTGGAGTGTGTGTTGCATTCAGTAGAGTGTAATTATTTGGTGTGTAAATATGTGGCACGGAGTGGTATTTAGAGTCTATATTGCGTTGAGCACAGTGTAAATATGTAGCATATAATTATGTGGTACTGAGTGGTATTGTGTGGAGTGTATGTTATAATCAGTAGAGTGTAATTGTGTGGTGTGTAATTATGTGGCACTGAGTGGTATTGTTTGGAGTGTATGTTGCATTGAGTGCAGTGTAATTATGTAGCATATAATTATGTGGCACTGAGTGGTATTGTGTGTAAGGTTCTCACCTTTGATTCTGCAGAAACGTCACAGAGCTGAAGAAAAGGTCCACAACTTCCCCTCTACTACCTATAGGTAATGACTCTTGCCATTCAACAATGGTAATGCAGGGGAAGAAGGGAAACAATACAAAAAAAATAGGGGAAAAGATCTCTCGATGCTCCATAAACTCCACAGGTATTCTTATCATAAATAAAGGCTGAAAGAATAGAGGCAATGGGTTAGAACACAGTTTAATTTTCCTAGGGACTATACAGAAAGTACCCCCGTATGAATACCTTGGGTTTCCCTTCTTTAAAGCAGTCCTAAAGATACAGGGTGTAGTACCGAGTAGAGGGGTTTAACTGAAAAGAAAAATAGACCATAAGTATACTCATATGTGTGTTTCTCCAATATGCCTAATACAAACAAATAAATGGCCCACCTGTACTACCCTTGAGTCTCATAGAGATTTAACCAGTGAGAGATAGCTGTGCTACTGATAAAATCCAGAACAATAAGGGGGTGAGAGACCCTTATATGCTCGACATAAAGCACATAGCAGAAAGTATCCAACACAGTTCTTAATGTAGAAAGGAAAAAATAAAAAGGCAGTGCTTAAGAGCGCTGTTACCGTTTCTTCGGTATTAGTCCATAGTCCTTAGGGAAGACTGCTTCCAATAATCCATATGAAAAGTTCAGCAGAAATCAGAGGTGTCCAGCAGACGGAACAGGGGACCAGGACATCCGGCTGACCAGCGGAACAATGAGGACAAAGTCTGGCCAGTCAACGGAAAGCCTATCTACCCGTCCGGCACACCGACCTGTGAGGGAAGCTCACAGAGGATGTCCCGACACCCGAAGTAGCGAGGAGCCAAAATCGTTGGCGCCAGCAATAGTAGAATCCAGAGAATGAGCACAAAGGGGATCCGAAGGTAAGCTCCAATAAACAACATGCACCGAAGAATTGTCCACGAGGGAGACCCAAATCCAATACTCTGACGCGGGGAAGTGCAGGGACGCGACGAGTACCGGAACTGACCGCGCGGGAATCCAAACAACTATTATTATTATTATTATTATGTTTCTTATATAGCGCCTGAATCGACCCCCGAAGGGGTATCTCCGCGCTTGCCTTGGGAACCCGTCCTGGCTTTTCCCTGTGAGATAGCCCCTACAGGGCATCCCCAAGGTGAAAGCCAGGCATCCCGCCGCAGGGGGGCCGTTGTGGAGATTAAGCAAGCTTAATGCCCAGAGTTGCAGAGTGTGAACCCATGATTAGGTCAGGCACCGAAGCGAGAATTATCGAGTCCATGGAAATTTGAGCTCAAGACCCTGCCGCGTCGGGAATTGAAACCTGATCCTGGGTCTGACCTCTGCTTCAGGGTCTGCCTGCTCTAACCAGTGAGCCACACTTCTCCACTAGAACGCGAAGCGCTGTGCCGATAGAAGCGTCAGGCTTTAAACCCGCCTGACCTCCTTGCACATGCGCGTTTCAGAGCCACCATTTTGGTAGTTCTGTCAGCAGCTGCGGCGGTGGCAGTAATCGTGACAATACACCCCTCTATAAGGCCCCCTACAGGTTTGGGTTTGTCAGGATATTTCCTGTGAAAGGAGCGTAGTAATCTAGGGGCATGCACCTGACTAGGAGGTTCCCAAGTACGTTCCTCAACTCCATATCCTTTCCAGTGTATTAGGTACTGCAATCTACGTCTGACCCTCCGTGAATCTATAATTGCCTCAACCTCGTATTCAGAGTCATCATCAATCAACACAGGATCCGGAACATCTGGAAGAAGAGTTCCTGGTTCTACTGGTTTCAAAAGGGAAACATGAAACACCGGATGAACTTTAAGAGAGGGGGAAGGATTAACTTCATAGCAACTGGGTTCACTACCCTACCGATCTTATAAGGGCCTATGAACTTGGGTTTGAAATCACAAGACCCCCTTAGTGTAAAATTCCTTGTGGATAACCACACCTCATCTCCCTATTTGTATGCAGGTGCCGGACATCTGTGCTCATCTGCACCTTTTATGTACCTAGCCTTGGCCTAATCTAAATTTTCCTGTACTGCTTGATGTGTTGTTTGTATTTTTTGTATTAACTCAACTACCGCAGGTGTAGAACAAGTAGAGTACATCGGGCTGGGTAGTGTTCGTGGGTGATATCCATATGTACTATAGAAAGGTGTGTAAGAGGTGGAGAAGTAATAGCTGTAATTGTAAGAAATCTCGGCTAGCCAAACCAAGTCGTCCCAATAAGTAAGAGAGGAAAGAACCTGACATCTGATGTACTGTTCAAAGCTTTGATTCACCCTCTCCGTCTGTCCGTCTGGGGCTGATGACTGGAGAACAACCGTACATCAATCTGTAACAAGGCACATAAACCATTCCAGAACTTGGAAATTAATTGAGCACCCCTATCAGTAACCAGTACTGATGGAAGTCCATGTAAACGGACTATGTGTTGCAGAAACACTGAGGCCAATGTTTGGGATGTAGAAAGGCCAGTCAAAGGGATACAATGAGCCATCTTTGTGAATACATCTACTACCATCAGGAGAGTGGTATGTCCTTTCAAAGTACGTGGTAATTCAACAATAAAATCCAAAGATACTGTATGCCAGGGACATGAGGGTGTTGGTAGAGGTTGTAAGAGCCCTGCTGGGGTTTGATGAGAAACCTTTCCCTGAGCGCATACGTTACATGTCTGCATGTAGAGTTTAGTATCTTTTCCCATAGCAGGCCACCAAAAATACCTCTGCAAGGCCTCTAGTGTTTTCTTATAGCCTGGATGTCCTGCAATAGGATGTGTATGACACCATTCCAAAGTTTGAACTTGTAATTCTTGTGTGGGGAGGACTATCCTTCCTTGTACACAAACGTAACCTTGCACCCTGGTACCATCGTGTGCTCCTACTATGGGTTCTAGGTCCATGGATTACTGTTCTGCTCCTATTTTGGCTACAAAATCTTCCTCAGAGCACACTGCTCCTATTATCTTTTCCTTGGCTATGATAGGGGGTGGTTCTTCCACGACTTCCATTGGACCAAAACCTAAGCGAGACAGGGCATCAGCCTTTCCATTCTTTCTCCCTGCTCGGAATTGAATCTTGAAATCATAGTAACTAAAATCTGGGTCCATCTTAATTGTCTCATGGACAGAGCTCTGGCCGACTTCAGAAACTGTAAATTTCTATGATCCATCAGCACGGTCACCGTATGATTGGCCCCCAACAAATATTGCCTCCATTCTTCAGAAGCCTTTTTATGGCCAGCAATTCTTTGTCCCCTATAGTTTAATTAATCTCGGCAGGTTTTAACTTTGGAGAATAATAAGCCACTGGATGAAGAATGCCTGAAACGGGGTCTGTCTGGGAGAACCCCCCCCTATTGCTATTTGGGAAGCATCAGCTTCTACTACAAAAGGGTAGGCGGGATTCGGATGTCTCAAATAGGGGCTTAAGTGAATGCCTTTTTGAGTTTACAGAAGGCCTCCTCTGCCTCAGATGTCCACTGAAAGGTTTTGCCTTTACACAATAATCTAGTGATAGGAGATGCCAACTCATAAAAATTGCGGATAAATCTCCTGTAAAAGTTGGCAAAGCCAAGGAAGCTCTGTATTTCCTTTACATTCTGTGGTGACTGCCAGCAATGAATAGCTGCTACTTTTTGAAGGATCCATGCTAAGTCCTTGAGGGGAAATAACAAACCCTAGAAAAGCGACCTGTTGCGTATGAAACATGCATTTTCTAATTTACAGTAAAGTTTATTGTCTTTTAAACGTTCAAACACCTTTCTGACATGTTTTATGTGTTCTTGCATGGAAGAAGACATGTCCTTTAGAACCTCGTTTATAAAGAACTGAAAGGTTGAGGGGGCATTACAGAACCCAAAGGGCATGACTAGATACTCATACAACCCATAGTTGGTGCAAAAGGCTGTTTTCCATTCATCTCCCTCCTTGATGCGCACAAGGTGATAAGCCCTACGAAGGTCTAATTTAGTAAACACCTTACCTCTTTTACTTGATCAAGGAGAGAGGAAATCAGTGGCAAAGGATACCTTTTCTAAATGGTAATATTGTTAATCGCCCTATAGTCGATGCAACACCTGAGGCCTCCCTCTCTCTTTGGTATAAAAAAAAAGAGATGAGGAAGCAGGAGATCTAGAAGGGCGAATAAATCCTATCTTAAGCATGTTATCCAAATATTCTCGTAAATAGATATTTTCTTTTTCTGTGAGAGAGTATACCCTACTGCAAGGAATACGAGCACCTGCTTGTAAATCTATCCTACAGTCATAGACTCTGTGCGGAGGAAGGCTAGTGACTTCTTCCGCATCAAATATGGGTCAGAGATCTTGATAGACAGCAGGCAAGGAACCTTCCTCCGAGGTAGCTAGGACTACATGATTCATAAGTTTATCTGAGGTGTAAGGAATATGTTTACTACAAAGAGTAGAATTGAATTCCAGTGTCATCTTTTCCCAATCGATAAGTGGGTTATGAAATTTTACCCAAGGTAATCCTAATATGACAGGGAATTAAGGAGATTGTATTAAATCAAATTCCAAAGTCTCTAAATGTCTTTGCTCAATGTTTAATTGCAGAGAAACGGTAGCGTGGGTTATGGGACCTGACTTCAAGATGCTGCCATCGATAGTAGTGACTTCTTCCGAGACTGATTTAGGTACTTGATTAATGTTATATTTCGTGGCCCAATGATCGTCCATGAAATTACCTGAGGCTCCTAGTCTATCATAACCTTGGCTTCAAGTGTTTGTTGTTCCCAGGACAATTAAGAATTGACAAACGAGTGACCTGTCTGACTTGCCAATAAATCTAAAGAGGAGATGATTAACCCTGAATTACCCGAAGCCCACGTCTCAGGAGACCTCGGGACTTTCAGTTTTACGACTTCTTGGTTTGTTGTGGTTTTGTGGGAGATTCTCTAAGGAAATGGCCATATTTCCCACAATATAGACACAACTTATTATCGCTTCTTCTCTATCTTTCTTCATTACTTAGTGGCCCCCTTAAACTCACTATCTGCATAGTTTCTGTTTGGTCTGCTACCTTTTCTGACTCAGGTTTCTTTTCACAGTAAGTTATCCACCTGTTTTCTGCTTAGCTTCTCTCTCTTTTACGCTCATTTAGCCGGGGATCTAATTTGACCACCAGATCTATGAACTCGGAACAGGTGTCAGGAGGATCTACGACCTGGGCTAGAGCATCCTTTATGTAATCCCTCAATCCTTTATAAAATAATGCACTCCGTTTTTCTTCAGGCCAGCCTGCCTCTGCCACTAGTCTGTTAATTTTGGATATATAAGTGGTTAAATCTTTAGTTCCTTGTCTTAGGGTCAACAGTTCAGTGTCAGCTGAGTGTGTGAAAGTGTTTCGATCAAACAGCTTTTTAAGTTCCCTTCTGAATGCAATGTAATCATGCAACAAGGGGTCATCTCTCTCTATTAATGGTATGGTCCAATTAGCAGCGGAACCCCCAAGATAGGAAATCACAAAGGCCACTTTAGCTTGGTCGGTGGGGAAGCAAGCAGCTTTGCACATAAAGTGCAACTTACATTGGCTAATAAAGGCTGCAAATTTAGTGGTGTCTCCTAAAAAAACGTTCAGGAGAGGCCAAAGGTACAGACTGAGAGGTAGAAACATGTATTACTGAGCCTGGTGAACTAGGACCTGGACTAACATCTGCCCTTCTCTCCCTCTGTAAAGCATCTACTCTAGCAGATAAAGATTGAGGGCCCTATTCACAGAACTAACTTAAGACAAAATCCTAAACTTACTACCATTTTTATTTTCACAGAAGGCACTTACTCATTTTGATATTCACAGAAGATACTTACTCATTTCGGTACTCACAGAAAATAGGAGTCCTAACTTTAGGACTCCTAAATGCCTTCTGTGAATACCGAAAGTCTTAAAATTAGGATTTTTTTCAATTTAATAGTAGTAAAGTTAGGACTCCTAACTTTAGGACTCCTAAACTGAGAAAAATCCTAATTTTAAGACTTTAGGTATTCACAGAAGGTATTCAGGAGTCCTAAAGTTAGGATTCCTAACTTTACTACTACTAAACTGAGAAAAATCCTAATTTTAAGACTTTTGGTATTCACAGAAGGCATTTAGGAGTCCTAAAGTTAGGAGTCCTAACTTAAGTACTACTAAATTGTGAAAAATCCTAATTTTAAGACTTTCGGTGTTCACAGAAGGCATTTAGGAATCCTAAAGTTAGGAGTCCTCACTTTACTACTACTAAATTGAGAAAAATCCTAATTTTAAGACTTTCGGTATTCACGGAAGGCATTTAGGAGTCCTAAAGTTAGGACTCCTAACTTTTGTGAATACCGAAATGAGTAAGTGCCTTCTGTGAATACCAAAATGAGTTAGTGCCTTCTGTGAATACTAAAATGGTAGTAAGGTTAGGATTTGAAATTCGCATTCGCAAAGGCCGAAATTCGCAGAATTTCGGCCTTTGCGAATGCTAATTCTCAATATGGTATGTATTAAGCAAATGTGGTTCAAAATAAGGAATCGCACAATTTACGATTCCTTATTTTGCGATTGCATTTAAGGAATCGCACAATTTGCGATTCCTTAAATGCAATGTATCATGCAAATAAATATTGCTAATTGTCCCTAAGGAATCATAAATTACCACCAACTTCAAGTTGGTGGTGAGTTGCGAATTCCTTTCAAAAAGCAATTTTTTTAAAAACAAAAGGTGTCATGTGACGCTCATACATGCCTTTAGGGCATGTATGTGCGCCATATGCGCACACGTGTCATTTTCAAGGGTGCAGCATGGTGTCCTTTGGACACCCCTGCACCCTTGAAAATATTCTCAATTTGCGATTAGCTAATTTCTAATCGCACATTTCCCCTTCATTCCTATGGGCCTCCTGGCCCATAGAAATGAATGGGAAATTATTCTTTAATTGCGATTAGCAATTTGCTAACCACAATTAAGGAATTTTAAGAAATCACTAAAAAGAAGCTGATTTCTACATACATACCATTTTGCGATTTCTAAATAGCGATTCCTTAAAAATCGCTATTTAGAAATCGCAAAACGGAACTATGATACATATGGCCCTTTGTCTTAAGTTAGTTCTGTGAATCGGGCCCACAGTTTCTGCCTGTAAGTTTCCTATCATGTGTACTATGTCAGCTAAGGTCACCGGATTCAGTTCCATGACGCCTGGGCAGAAGAATAAACTTATTATGGGCATCGCCTTCTGTAAAGTTCTCCCCTTTGATTCTGCAGAAGCGTCACAGAGCTGAAAAAAGGTCCACAACTTCCCCTCTACTACCTATTGGTAATGACTCTTGCCATTCAACAATGGTAATGCAGGAGAAGAAGGGAAAAAAACAGGGAAAATAGGGGAAAAGACATCTCGATGCTCCACAAACTCTACAGGTCTTCTTAACATAAATAAAGGCTGAAAGAATAGAGGCAATGGGTTAGAACATAGTTTAATTTTCCTAGAGACTAAACCGAATGTAACCCCATATCATTACCTTTGGTTTCTCTTCTTTAAAGCAGTCCTAAAGATACAGAGTGTAGTACTGAGTAGAGGGGTTTGACTGAAAAGAAAAATAGACCATAAGTATACTCATATGTGTGTTTCTCTAATATGTCTAATACAAACAAATAAATGGCCCACCTGTATTACCCTTGAGTCATAGAGAGATTTAACCTGTGGGAGGTAGCTATGCTACTGATAAAATCCAGAACAACAAGGGGGTGAGAGACCCTTTTGCTATGTTCGACACAAAGCACATAGCAGAAAGTATCATACACAGTTCTTAATGTAGAAAGGAATAAATAAAAAGGCAGCGTTTAAGAGTGCTGTTACCGTGTCTTCGGTATTAGTCCATAGTCCTTAGGGAAGACTGCTTCCAATAATCCACAAGAAAAGTTCAGCAGAAATCAGAGGTGGCCAGCAGACAGAACAGGGGACCGGGACATCCGGCTGACCACCTGAACAAGGAGGACAAAGTCCGGCCAGTCAACGGAATGCCTATCTACCCGTCCGGCCTACCAACCTGTGAGAGAAGCTCATAGAGGATGTCCCGACACACGAAGTAGCGAGGAGCGAAAATCCTTGGTGCCTGCAATAGTAGAATCCTGAGAATGAGCACAAAGGGGATCCAAAGGTAAGCTCCAATAAACAGCATGTACCGAAGAATTGTCCGCCGAGGGAGACTAGAATCCAATCCTCCGAAGCGCGGAAGTGCAGGGTCGCGCAGAGAACCGGAAGTGACCGCACAGGAATCCAAACAACTAGAACGCAAATCGCTGTGCCTTTGGAGCGGCAGGCTTTAAACCTGCCTGACTTCCTTGTGCATGCGAGTTTCAGACCCGCCATTTTGGTAGTTCTGTCAGCAGCGGTGGCAGTCGCAGCAATCGTGACAATGTGTGGAGTGTGTGTTGCATTTAGCAGAGTGTAATTATGTGGCATGTAATTATGTGGCACTGAGTGGTATTTGGAGTGTATGTTGCATTGAGTGCAGTGTAATTATATGGCGTGTAATTATGTGGCACTGAGTGTTATTTGGAGTGTATGTTGCATTGAGTGCAGTGTAATTATATGGCATGTAACTATGTGGCACTGAGTGGTATTTTGAGTGTATGTTGCATTGAGTGCAGTATAATTATGTGGCGTGTAATTATGTGGCACTGAGTGGTATTTGGAGTGTATGTTGCATTGAGCTCAGTGTAATTATGTGGCGTGTAATTATGTGGCACTGAGTGGTATTTGGAGTGTATGTTGCATTGAGTGCAGTATAATTATGTGGCGTGTAATTATGTGGCACTGAGTGGTATTTGGAGTGTATGTTGCATTGAGTGCAGTGTAATTATGTGGCGTGTAATTATGGGGAACTGAGTGATATTTGGAGTGTGTGTTGCATTGAGTGCAGTGTAATTATGTTGCGTGTAATTATGTGGAACTGAGTGGTATTTGGAGTGTATGTTGCATTGAGGGTGCAGAGTGTGTGAGGGTGCAGAGTGTGTGAGGGTGCAGAGTGTGTGAGGGTGAAGAGTGTGAGGGTGCAGAGTATGTGGGTGCAGTGTGTGTTGCCTAAAGTAGTGTGAGGGTGCAGTGTGCATGGCCTAAAGTACTGTAACGGTGCAGTGTGTGTGATCTAAAGTAGTGTGAGGGCGAAGTGTATGTGGCCTAAAGTAGTGTGAGGGCAGAGTGTGTGGACTAAAGTAGTGTGAGGGCTCAATGTGTCTGGCCTAAAGTAGTGTGAGGGTGCAGTGTGTGTGGCCTAAATTAGTGTGAGTGCGCAATGTATGAGTGCGCACTGTGTGATTGCACAGTGTGTGAGTGCGCAGTGTGTGCGGCCTAAAGTAGTGTGAGTGAGCAGTGTGTGAGTGCGCAGTTTGTCTAAGTGTCAGTATAATGTACATGGTGCTCAAGTAAATCACTCCAGTGCCTTCAGGTACACGAGTGAGGGCGCAGGACATGGCTGAAGCTGGGGGCTAAGTAAAACAGAGCACGGAAAAGGACGTGGTGGGTTAAAAAAAACATGGAGGCAAGCAGGTCAGGGGCTAGTGGGTTAACACAACGAATGCATGCCTAAGGTAGAGCTGCTGACCCTGGAACTGGGTTCAACTCTCGGCGTTGCCTCGGGTCAAAAGCCGCTGGGGTGTTGTCTGTAAACAATAAGCTTTGGAATTGCACGGAGGGGGCGGGGGAGCAGACTCCTTTGAAGTGTAAACCAGCATGAGTGCGGAGGAAGGCTCACAGGCTGCCAAATGGTGTGTGATATGCCTGCGCCCGCACACATGCACTGTAGGCAATCCGCCTCGAAAAGCCTTTGGGAGCATTTTTTAAAGCCCCTACTTAATATCTCGCCAAGCTTTGTTAACGCATTGACTTAGGCGAGACCTTAAAAGTAATGAAGTCAATGAGAGTAACCCAATGAGTATGACCCAAAGAACCAAGAGAAGTCAGGAGGGTGGGTGTACATAGTCAAATAAAACAAAGTCAGGGAGAGGAGGCTTGTGGGCTCGGGTCCACTGGAGCAACGGCAAAGACGATCAGCCAGTCGTGGCTCCCGCGCCCCCAAACCTGGGAGAAGTTCACTGTCCACGATCTGCAAGAAGAAGGTCCACCACCACCGCATCATCCACCTGCATCGAGAGATCTCCGGAGCCCGGAGCCGCAGAGCACCCCAACCCCACGATGAAGAAGCCCTCCGAGTGGCCGCAGCGACAGATGTTCATGAGCTGGAGCACCAGCCCTGCCACCTTGGCATGCAGCTTCACCAGGCTGAGGGTGCGCGGGTCCAGGCACAGCCGGTAAAAGCCTGTCAGGTTGCGTCTCCGCCCCAGCCCCTTGGGCTTCAGGATCACCTGCCACACCTCGCAGAAGTCCGAGCTGCCCATTGAAAAGGCCGACCGGTGCTCGGGCTCGGGGCTGTGAAGTATCCGTCAAAGAGAGAGACAGCCTGCTCACAATTTAGTGGAAAGTGAGGATTTATTAAAGAAGCGAGAAAGAGACATGAAGAGCCCACGCCAACCGCTGCAGTGGAATCACTGGAATACCTAGGCACAGGATTCCACATTCCAGAGCATGCGGCGAGGCGAGCTCAGCAGGGAGCACGAGGATACAACACATCCTCCTTTCTAGAAAAGAAAAGAATTAATCTTAACAATAAATGCATACAAGCAAAGTAATAAATGCAGTCACATCACATTGAGAACAATTTGGAAAGAAAAGGTTATTCACCAACAATGTAATCTTTATGCCACACAGGAGATTTCCTCAGACGGGAAAAACTTGAATGAGGGGTGTGTACGGGAATGGGCTGAAGGGAACGAGGGAAAGCAGGAGGATGACGTGAATTGGAACTAGAAGGAGTGGTTCCTGAATGGTTGGGAGTAAAGGAACTGCTAAGAAAAGGTGGAACTTTGACAACCTTAGAGAGACTCCACACATTGCCGTCTGACAGCTCAACAACCTGCCTACCCACCCTAACAACTAACAACGGGTCAGAAAAACGTGATACACCAGATCTAAGAAAACCAGACTTTCTCACACGTACCCAATCACCAACCTTACAGGGATTGCTGGAATTGGAAGACACCACAGGAGAACGACAACTAGCACGTTTACCATCTACAAGGTCACGCATCCAGGGTTGGCTTAAATTACATACACCTTTCCTCCCCCGCATTATTTCAAAAGGAGATAGTTCACCATAAGCTTTAGGAGTATTCTGATAACTCCATAAAAGTTTTCTAACAGCCTCGTAACAATTCTCACCGTTGCACACAGCAAGTTGCAGACCCTCCTTGAGTACCCTAATCCACCTTTCAACCATGCCGTTGCCTTGAGGATAGTAAACAGAAGAGCGCTTGTGTGAGATGCCATGATTGTAACAAAAGGATTTCATCTCAGCAGAGGTGAATTGTGTGCCATTATCGGAAAGAATAGAAGAAGGAAAACCTTCCTTTTCAAAAATTGAATTGAGGAAATCGATAACCACCCTAGAAGATACATGGGGAACAAATTTCACTTCCGGCCAACTAGAGAACTGGTCTATAAGGACAATGACGTACACAGGACTCAGACCAAAGGACATTGGACCGGCTATGTCTACAGAAACGCACTCCCATGGCTTTGACGGTCTTGAGATAGAATCGTGGTGATATTTAACGGGCTTCTGTGATTTGTCACTCACACAACATTCGACACATAACCTTACTTTTTTCTCGATTAATTTGTCGACACCAGGCCACCAAAACTCGCTCCTTATTCTTTTTTTCATACTGGACATACCTGGGTGACCCTCATGAGCCATGTCCAAAACAGTGTTTCTTAAGTTATCCGGAACTACTAACAGTAAACCTCTCAAGAGAGTTTCCCCCTGGATGGAAAGTTCTTGAGCCACATGGAAATAAGGCAAAACATTAGGGGAAAGACTATTTTTGGGAGGCCAACCATTTTTGACATAGGATACAACATCCAAGTAGTCACGGTCACTATTACAGGCCAAATTCCAATCATCTTCACGAATGCATCCATTGGACACTTCACAAATAGACACTACTTTGTCAGGGTCATCGTCAGGTGGAACATGATTGTCGTCTTCGATGGGAAGTCTGGAAAGAAAGTCAGCAAGGACATTCTTAGCACCGGGAATGTACTCAACAGAAAAATGAAAATCTTGTAGTTTATACTGCCACCTTGCAATTCTAGAAGTGGCTTTTCCACAACCTTTGGTCGTAAAAAGATCTACAAGGGGACGATGGTCCGAGCGTACAACAAAGTTTGTGCCATATACATACCTACGAAAGTATTCAATACCCCACCAGCAAGCTAATGTTTCTTTTTCAAGGGTGGAATATTTTGTTTCAGCACCCCGTAAAGGCCTTGATGCAAAAGCAATGGTGACAAAACCGTTGTGTTGCCTTTGCATCAAAACCGCACCAATGCCAACGTTGCTAGCATCTGTGACAATAAAAGATTTACAATTGGTGTCAAATGGTGACAAAGCAGGAGCAGAAATGATACATTTTTTGATAAAATTAAATTGGCATTTGCAGTTATCATCCCAAGTAAATTCTTGATGGTTCTTCATTAAATTGCGTAAGTGAGAAGTTTTATCAGAAAAAGATGGAATGAATTTGGCATAATACTCGGCTAAACCGAGAAAGGATCTAAGTTGATCTTTGTTGACAGGTTCAGGTGCATTTTCGATTGCCTTAACTAAACTCAATTTGGGAGAAATGCCCTGTTTACTAATGGAATGACCTAAATAGTCCACTGAATTCTTTCCAAATTTGCACTTTTCTTTAGTGAGGGTGAGACCGTTGTCTTGTAGGATGGACAGGACTTTAAACAAAACTTCAGAATGTTCACATTCGTCCTTACCAAAAACTAAAATATCATCCTGAAAATATAACACATTAGATACATTCTTAAACATGTTGTGCATTACACGCTGAAACACTGAGGATGCGGACACTAACCCAAAAGGCATTCTTTTATATCTGTATGCACCCTCAGTGGTTATAAACGAATGCAGATGCTTACTATCATCATGAAGTGCTATCTGGTGATATGCGTTAGATAAATCCAATGTGGTGAAGATAGATGCATCCTTGAGCTTAGCGAACATTTCTCCAATATTGGGTAAAGGATGTCTATCCACCCACACATTTGAATTTAAATCGTGCATATCCACACACAAACGAATTTTCCCATTAGGTTTGTGGGCTACGACTACTGGCGAGAGCCACTCGGAGGATTCAATTTCCTCGATAACGTCTAAGTCGCATAACCTCTGAAGTTCTTTTTTTACAGATTCACGTAAGGCCAAGGGTATGTTGCGTACTTTATGTACTTTGGGAACAGCATTGTGTTTGAGAATAATTTTGTGTTTAAAATTTTTGAGTAGACCCAAAGTAGGGGAGAAAACTTGTGGAAAAATAGTTTCCCATTTGTTGTCGGGAGATACCTCAACAGAATTGATGAAGTCAGAGTAACCTAAAACCTGATCGGGGTGATTGGGATCAAGTTTCATCATCAATTCTCTCTGTTGTGGCCAACCCAGTAAGCATGATCCATCCTTAGCAACATAAACCTTAGCATGTATTGACTTGCCCTTAAATGATAAAGTGGAGGGAAAGTATCCAAATACATCAATGGGTTTTTTCCCATACCCCCTTAACTTTATGTCAGAGGGAAATAATGATATGACATCAGGAAATTCTTTCAGCAGTACATCATCACCTATTAAAGTGTATTTTGCACCAGAGTCTGCCATGACTTTTATAGATTTGGACCCAATTTGAAGCATACAGAAGGGTGAGTCTTTTTTTTCCTCTCCAACTTCATAGACATTGCAGATGTCGTCGTACTCGTCGTCATCGATGTCCACAGGTTGAACTTCAGAGAGTCTGGGGCGTCTAGGGTCAGAATTAGAATACTTCGATCTGTTGCGACTCTTACACATCCTGGAGAAATGACCTCTAGACTTACAATAGTTGCAAAATTGTCCTATAGCGGGACATCTCTTATCCGTTGCTACATGGCCAGGAAAGCCACATTTGAAACAAACAACATCTTTTCTGAAATTTTGATGTGAAGTAGAGGTCAACATAGGTTTGTTGGAAGAAAAAGTAGATGGGTTCTTCTTGATATTTTGGACCACTGATACACTAGAATTTTCGGAAGCAGATTCTTTAGGTTTTTTATCAGATAGTTCTTTTATGCCAAGCTTCATATCCTCAAATCGGTGAGCGATGTCAAGTGCTTTTGAAAGAGATAAGTCTTTTGCATCGAGCAATTTTTCTTGAAGCTTTACATCAGAGACGTTGTGCACAAGTTGGTCTCTTAGCATTTGATCCTGGAATTGTTGATAGTTGCACTTTGCAGCCAGGATCCTTAAATCTTTGATAAAAGAATCAATTGGTTCAACGGGAAGTTGTTTTCTGCTAAGAAACTTGTGACGTGCCACCACTTCATTGACTTTTTTAATGAACTGTTTATCGAGCTGCATAATTGCATTTTCATAGACATCAACTTCTTCTTCAGACGAATTATCTAATGTCATTGGAGGTAAATGAGAAAGAATTTGTCTTCCTTCTGCGCCAAGTGAATGCTTAAGTATTGCAAGTTTGCGTTTGTCCGTGTAGTTCTCACCACCAATGGCTTCGAGATAGGCTTCAAATCCTTCACGCCATTGTTTCCATTCTAATGGTGGTTCACCGGGACTCGCCAAAAATGGCGGAGGAGCATTAAAACTTTCCATTGATAAGCAGGAGAATGGATGGAAAAGCTGAAGAATGTAACTTTAACAGAGTGCAGAAAATGTCTTACTTAGGTATTGTGATGTCATAAATACAGTGGTAAAAAAGTTCTTGAGAGGAATTATTCCTTGAAGGATAATGCAAGAATTTCCTTGAAGAAAGGCTCTGTGATGTCACAATAGCAGATAGAACAGAGGTTGCTAGCACTTGCTTGTGCTGACGCTGCCTGGTTGCTTGTGCTGACGCTGGCTGGTTGGAATGCAGAGAATGTTGAGCGCATGCGTTTGCTCGCGCTGAGGTTTCCAGGCGCGTGGTAGAGCGCACGCGTCAACTAGCGCAGAAGAAAACAAAGCGAAAAGGATTAAAATGAAAATAATCTCACCGCTTAACGTGAAGAAAGCGGGATTTTCACCAAACTGACATCGATTCGATAGCGAAGGCTCGGCAGACACAGAAGAGGGAATTCAGCATCTCATGATGGCAACGGTAATCTTGGTCCGGGGATACCGGGGCTGCGGGCTCTGAAGTCGCGTAGGTTCGTTCACACCAAGTCGCCAGTGAAGTATCCGTCAAAGAGAGAGACAGCCTGCTCACAATTTAGTGGAAAGTGAGGATTTATTAAAGAAGCGAGAAAGAGACATGAAGAGCCCACGCCAACCGCTGCAGTGGAATCACTGGAATACCTAGGCACAAGATTCCACATTTCAGAGCATGCGCCGAGGCGAGCTCAGCAGGGAGCACGAGGATACAACAGGCTGTCGGCTTGCAGCTCCTGCAGCAGGCTGCGGTGCCAGCCCTCTTTCTCCTGCGGGCTCTGGGCCTGAAGTGGCAGAAAGCGCGTGGTAAGGAACCAGACCAGAGGCTGACTGGTTAGCAGAGTTATCCTTTGTAATTGTAACTGGGTAAAAGAAATGTCTGTCATCCATGAACAAAGCAGCTCCTCCTATCAAAGCAGCAGCCTGTGCAACCTCGCCCGCCTGTTGCTCTCCTCTGTGTCTCCTCCCCAAGCCGCAAAACACAGGCCCTTGCAATCCCTGTGGCGCGCGGTCAGCACCGCCCTTCAGGGGAAAATCATTATGAGAAAGTGGTTCTATATATACAGGACCAGAATAAGGTACAGTGTGTATAGTCCACAAACCCCAGAGGTATAACAGAGGTTAAAGCCAGGTGTGACCTTACTCTCTAAAGTGGTAGCTTGGTCGAGCAGTAAGGCAGTACCAGAGGACAGTGTAAAGCATTTGTTGTACACATTCAGTCAGAAAAAGGTTTCACACACTCAAGGACTGAACTCAAGGCCAATTGTTTTTATATCAAAAGATATAGTTGTTATATCTTTAGAACGAACAGGTATAAAAATGTACTTTTCTCCATATGAGTACTCTCATATAATTACTTTGCAAAAATGCAATAAACTTCGTAAACACAGTAGGTACAATGGTTGCAGTAGGCAACACAATTCTAAACACAATTTAACATTGAGCTCAATGGGTTTTCTACATAAATGCAGCTAGTTACTTTATCGATTACTTTTGTAGCCCCCAGGACTGGATCATAGAGTCAGTCTTGGGGTCTAAGCTGGAAACAGTGTAGCTAAAACAATTTGGCTATTGCTATGATTTTTAAGAAATATAAAGCTATTTCAAAAGTTCACACAAAAACTTTTCAATGAAAATCTGGCAATGTTATCCAATGGGAGGAAAATCAAGTTACAGTTAAAGAACGTTCTCGTTACTTCGGTGATCCAGGACTGGGCTCCTAAGTCCAGCACTGGGGTCTCTTCTTAAAACAGGTAAGCAATTATGTTTCAGTAGTAGGTACGATTTTTGAGGAATATTTGTAATTTTCAAAAGTAGACACTTCGAAGAAATTTCACAGAAAAACAGTCAATGATTTCCTATGGCCGAAATTTAGATCACTAGCAAACGGTTGTGATTACTTTTGTGGTTCAGTACTGGGCTTCAACTTACAGTACTGGCTTCTCTCCTGATTACAGGTGAGTACTTCGGATTTCGATATTCAGCTGATTTTAGGTAAATATTTTAACATTTCAAAACTTCACACAGAAGAAATTTCACAGAAAAGAAGTCAATGGTTTCCTTTGGCAGAAATGTAGATTACTAGCAAACACGGTTGCGATTACTTTTGCGGTTCAGTACTGGGCTAAAAGGTACAGTACTGACTTCTCTCCTGACTACAGGTGAGTAATTCGAAATTCGTTATTCAGCTAATTTTAGATGAATATTTTAAAGTTTCAAAACCTCACACTAAGAAGATTTTTCGAGTCAAACCAGTCAATGTTATCCTATGGCAGGAAAGTGAGTCATCGGTTTTCAGGTGAGTACTCGACTGGTGATGTTAAGGTTCTGGCATAGACTCAGGGGTCCCCCAGGGTCAGGTAGGTACAGTTAGTACACCCTCAGCAGCACAGGGGCGACCGGGTGCAGAGGTAGTTAGGCCCAATGTTATTCAATGAGAGGCAGGGGGCCTTTGGTTGGTGGCTGCTGGCTAGCTGAGGGAGCTGGGCTCCTGGTCACTTGCTCAGGGCAAATGGGGAAGTAAAATAGGGTGCAGGTTGCACTTCCAGGGGCACGCAGGCGGCTGGTGCAGGGTGCTTTTGAGCCGTCGGGCGCTCAATGTTATCCATTGAGGATCTTGAAAAGGGAACAAAGGCTGCAGGCTCGGGGACGGTGGATCTTCAGGAGCGACAAACCCTTCGAGGGGTAAGTTGGAATCTTGGAGGATAGGTAGGCATCCAGGAGTTGGGCACAGAGGGCAGTGAGGTGCCGGGTGCAGAGGTGTCTTTTGAGGTTGGGAAATCTTACCCTCTGCTGGTCGCGGTCGGAGGAGGCCTTTGTCCTGAGGCTGAAGGCGGTGTCTGGGTCATTGAGGAGGGGCCTTGGGCACTGGATTCTGTGTCAGAATCGCCAGGGGGATGTCCTCAGGGTCTTGGTTTCCTCCAGCACAGGCCAGGCTTGGCGGGTGCAGAGTGTGCAGGGTTCACGGTTCCGGGCAGATGCCAGGCTTGTTACTTGCTTTGAGCAGTACCACTACTCGTGGGAGACCCAGGTAGTCAGAGTCACAAGGCAGTCAGGTCCTCCGGGTTTTTTTTTGAGGTTGCTGACCACCTGAGACGCCGGGGTTTAGCAGGAGCAGGTTCGCGGGTCGACAGGCCGGTAGGGCTGGGGCCAAATCAGTTGGTGTCTTCCTCTTCTCAGCAGCTACATGGCAGGTCTTCTTGTTTCTTGTTCTTCTTTCTTGTTTCGGTAATTGGATCTAAGGAAGGAAGGTTCAGTGAGCCCCTAAATACTGAATTTAGGGGTGTTACAGGTAGGGCAAGGACAGGGACCAATAGGTAGCTGTCCTGGGGTGGGTACACCCCTTGCCTGCTCCTCTCCTGTGGGAGGGGGCAGGAGCTTAGCTGTGATTGGGCAGGCCTCCTCATCTTCAAGATGGCCAGAGCCCGGTGTCGTGCTTCACCTCGTCTCCCCCACATGAGGGGCACAGGCTGGCACCCCCCCCCTTTCTGACGTATTTTTTTCTGCCAGTCTTCCCCCCAAAGTGGGGGTCAGGACTGGTGGGGGCCAGTTGCTGGGTACAGCAAATGGTCTGGAGAAGCTCACAGAGGCGGTATGCCTTTGAAGCTTCCCCCTGACCATCCTGGGGAGGAGACCTAGCACCTCCCCAGGTGCATTGTTGCAGGCCCAGGAGAGCGGGGGGCTCTCCACCCAGGGGTCCAGCAACATATCTGCTGTGTGGCAGCCTGTGCAGCCACTCAGCCCAGACGTGGATTGTAGGTTAGGATTCAGGGGGAATATCTAAGATGCCCTCTGTAGTGCATTTTACATTAAATCCCACACTGGCATCAGTGTGGGTTTAATGTGCTGAGAAGTTTGATATCAAACTTGTCAGTGTTCAGTGTAGCCATTATGGTGCTGTGGAGTTCGTAATGACAATCTCCCAGCACCATATACTCTTAATGGCATCACTGTACTTACAGTGCCCCGGAATGGCCCTGGGTACTGTAGGGGCACAGGGCTCATGCACCTGTGCCCACACCATTGGCATAGGGCACCCAGCTAGAGGGGTGGCTGATGTATGCAAGAGCTGTGGGGTTGTGGGCATGGCACACAAGGATGTATAAATGTAACTGTTTGTGGCACGTCCACTGCTTAAGTTTTTACAAAATTAGTGTAAATATTTTTTTGGTTTTTGGGTGCTCCGTAGGAGGCGTCTGTCATCCTGAGGCGCTTAGTGGAAAACTCTAAGGTTCACAACAGCACTAGACGACCCTTGGGTTGAACAGATTGTACTGTGTTTGTCTTTGATTTTCTTTTATATTTCCTTTTTTCTGTAGTATTGTTCCCTGATGAAGGGTAGGTTGTAATGCCCGAAATGCATGGGATGGATTAACGATAATGTTGCATATTGTGAAATGAATTGAATGGATTGCAAATGAAGCACAACAGAACTTCATTTTGACAAAAATACAAAAGACTAATGAACTGAAAATAACTGAATAAAAGTTTGAAAAACATTTAACAAATATCTTGAGAAGAATCCTCATTTTACAGTGAGGAGTGTAAGGTGTGCCCACAGGGATGTTTCTAGTGTCCCACTAGAAGCACGTACTTTTTCTTGTTCAACACAGGGATGTGTGCCATGTCGACTCTGTGTTTAGTTCTGCACCTAGACACTCAGCCTGCAAAGGGTGTCAGGGTACAGGGCCCCTAAGGATGGCACAATAAGTGCTGCAGCCCTTAGGGGTCTTCTCTGGTCACAATGCCCTGGGTACCTAGGGTACCATTTACTTGGGGCTGATGTGTGGCCAGAGATTCCAATTTGGTTTAGGCTTTAGTATAGTATTTTAGGGAAGTAACACAGGCCCTGGGTACCTGATTGGCAGGGACCCAGGGCACACCTAGGAAAATTGCATCAGGTCACAGGCAAAAAGTGTGGGGGGGGTACTGCAACAGGAACTCACTTTCTCACAACCACCCTTGTTTTATCCCTCCACATATCTCCCCTGAAACAGCATAAGGCTGAATATTTTGAAGTTATTGGAGTGTAAAGGGCTCCTCGTCTCATTTTGTAGGGAGGACCCTTTATCATGAGTTAAGCAACTGCTACTCCCATCCGGCTCAGCCTGTCAGTAATACGCCATCTTCGAGCCCTTAGGAAAGCAAACAATAAGCTGAAATCCAGCCCCATCTGCAGAGGAGTCACAGACAGAGAATGCGGACAGTGAACTGAGGTATCGTAAACAGCAGCACGCGCAGGAAGGCGAGGGCCCTCCCTCACCCTCTTTTGGGCCCCAGCGCCAACTGTGCAACTGCAGTGGCTGAACGAATGGCAACTACGCCCCTGTCTCAGCTGACACTTGGGTGGTCACACCCCACAATAAACAGCATGACTAATCTTTTATAGCATATTGTATATGGGATAACACCCTCAAGACTTTTATTATTTTTTTAATGAAAAAGGCGGCTATATCTTGAAAAAAGCAGAAATCACAACACATCATCCTTTGCTATAGCCGTACACCCTGTGTCTCTAACATGAAATCTAGCCCTCCCCTCCGAACATTATCGTCCCCTTAAATTTCAAAATTTCCTTCGCTTTCCTTAATGTTAAACACTTCTAACAGGTACTCAATAAACTCATATTTCTTAACCAAAGCGCTCTGTTGGCTTTCTTTACGGCTAGCCTGTAACAGGAACAGGCTGTATACCTCAGTGCTCAAAGGTATTTTCCCCTTCTTCTCTCGGCTCCTACACATTTCCGAGTACCTCCTAGGCTTAACCTGTGCATTCTCTTTCCACTTACTTCACATGTCAACAATTAAGAAAAATATATAATGAACCCTCACACGATCTTAATCCAATACAGCCCTGAGTCTTAAGAGTGCTAGGTGGGTGTCTCACAAGCAGAGGGATTGATGAATCCCTCATGCACAGGCGCAAACTGAACAAGATGCTACAGCCCTGGGGCCAATGAGATCAGGTGCCTCTTTTTCCTCTTCCATCATCCTCAAAGGTCCCTGTGCATAGACGATGGTTCCTTCTCTCTGCATGAGGCCCACTTTGGGAAGAACAACTCCAGATATTCCTTTATGTTTTTTTAAACAGGCTTCTTAATTTGGAGCCCACAACAAATAATCCTTCAGTGTAGCCATACACTCTATGTCACAATCAACATCATACTAACAAATTAATTCTAACTGCTCCCCCGCCCCTAAACATTACCCTCTCTTAACTTAAAGTGCAATATTTCCCTCCCTTTCCTCAACACCAAACAGATCTACATGATAAACTCTTGTTCCTAATCCTTGAGCATATGTGTATATATCTACTTCATTTCCAGCCTGTCCACACTTGAGCCAGTCTGTCCCCACTTTTTCTCTGTGCTAAAGTGCTTTTACTATACTTCTCTGCTCTTATATCTTCCCAGTCCTCCCTTTACCTTAACATGCACTCTATCTTCCTAACAAAGGTGTTCTTTCTGGTTCCTCCTTTAAAGCCTTGTTTTCCCCATCGGTCATCCAATACCGCTATTACCTTCACCTGATACATACTATTTCCAAGAACTGATAGATGCACCCTGTCCTGCTGTAACAATGTTGCCATTTGTTTCCATTCTCCACATGACAACATACCTCTATTGCAAGCCTTGTAAAACCTCAGTCGCTCTCTATTTACATCCTGCAGTCCAATATTTGATTTCCACCAGTTTGTAGGCTCCCGTGCAGGCCCTCCTGGTAAAAAGCTGTTGGAAAGTCGGTTATTGGTAGGGGCAAATGTAGGGCTTCCACTGGCAATAAGGCCACTAACACAAGATTAGACTCAGCATAGGTCTTAGAAAATTATTCCTTTGCTCAACCCTTGGTAACGTGGCTGCGAGCAGACAGGTTTAACTTCAAAGACAGGTATGTAAAGCATTTAAAAACACCATTTCAGTAAATAATTAAGACACAACACAAAATAAAAATCCAACACAACTTTATAAAAATAGGTAATATGGTTATCTTTTAAATGACACCAAAATGAAAATAATCCACTGTAGGGAACCAGAGATATGAATTTTTAAAGATTAGTCACTTTCTAGTGCTTTGAAACCAACAGTGCCCCTTTAAGTCATTTAGTTTTCTCTGTCAGGGACACACCTTTATAAATTGTTCTGAAGAATTTTCTCACCACTCTTGTGGGCCGCCTTCTTCAGCAAGCGGGTCCAGTTAGAACACCTTCCTGGTGTTCTGCTTTCAGGTCCCAAAGTATCCAACACACAATCCAAGGTTCTGGAATCTCCAAGGGGGTCCTTGAAAGTGTGAAACTTCAATTCCGCAAGCCACTTGAACAAAACCCTTACAAATCCACTGGTACTCCAGGCTTTGAATTCTTTGTAGGGCTGTCCAGGTGAGCTCTGTTAACCTGTAGCTTGCAGGGAGTCCACTCTTAGACCTTTGGCAGCAAGGTAATCCACAGGGCTGTGGTTTCAGATGGTGCAGTCTTCATAGGTCAGGCCTTAGAGTTCCTTGCACAGCAAAATCATTCCAGCCGGGCACTTCTTGCTTCATTCAGTTTTAAGCAGCAGATCTGGAGGGCTCTGCCCCTCTCAGATACTTATTCAAAATTCTCTGGGTAAAATACCAGGTCACTTCTGAACAATGAGAGCAGGGCAACTCCTCAAAGTTATTACCACATCCAGTAGAGTGTGGCATTAGTTTGTCCCAGAGTGCATCATTCTTCCAAGTCCATAATGGCTGATTTTCCAGCAAGGAGGTAAGAGCTGGCTAAACACACCCCCTGGGATGCCTTATTTCCATGGACTCTCCCCCTACCATCTGCACATACCTTCCTTAAGCCTAGCCTTGACTCTGGGTCAAGATTTGCAGAGTGAAGCTGAAACCCAGGCCTCCCCTCTGCCTTTGAAGAGCATAGTTTACGACCCCACCTCCTGGCCTGGCATTCCTATAGACCAGAGCACTGCCCTCCCAACAGCCTGGCTAATCCACTTATCTCTGACCAATCAGGGCAGACCACTGAAAGGTTGAATTTGGACTTACAAACAAGAAAATCTCATAACTTCTTGTATGTACACTTTAGGAGAAATTCAACAATATAATATCGTTGGATTTATTACTACCATTCTGGGAAGTCTTTGAATGGTCCGGCTAGTCCTCTCCTATCAATATTTATTCATCAATAACTTCCTACAATGTTAACCTATGTGACATGGGGTTTGCAATGGGGAAAATGACTTGCACCACTTTTGTTGCACCAGGGCTTATAAAACCATATTTTATAAGTATTTCCCTAATTTCTACCGGACCCCCACCCCCTGTGCAACTAGGGGAGACTTCAGGGGTTCTGAATCTGCAGAAATATTGCAGATCATCCTTACCCAATTCTTCTAGCTTCAAAGTCGAATTTGTGCACCTCTTTAATACAATGTGGGGAGTGAAATGTAAAGTTTCACTTTACCCAGGCATATAAAAACTCATTTAACAAGGGTGCTCCTTATAGATAACTGACCCCCACCCCTGGGATACCTAGGGGTGTCCCTGGGGGTACCTAATATGCAAAAACATGCTAGGTTTTTAATTTTTAAGAGCCCCTACCCCCAAAGTCGAGTTAAGGTTTAAAAGCTGTCCTGGCAACCAATTCTGCTTTTAAACTGACCTCAGGCTTCAGCAGTGCACACATGCAAGTGCAGAAAATCTGCTGGCCTCTAAACTGCCATGCCCCAGGATACTGGAGACTTCTAGGTAGTTTCAATCCCCTGCCCTATTACATACTAGGGGCTTATGGGGTAGGTCATGCCAATTACAGGGGTACCCCACCATACCATAGTGTACCCTAGTGTATGTTGGGTGTCTTAACTGTATTATAATGTGTTCCTTTTAGCTTGGCACTGGCCCTGGGCCTGGTTAAACAGAGCCCAGGGTCAGTCAGAGTCAGTTACCACCAGTTTCAGACGGGCAAAAAGTTGGGGGGTGCCCAGGGCACAGGATGACTTTGCAACAAAACCTTTATCTAAAAAATATCTGTGTGGTCCTACCTGGTCTGTAATATCTTCAAGGGGAAACAGTGTTTACAACGCTGTCATTGCATTGCGCTACCATTACAGCGCGGTTGTTACAACGACCGCGTTGTTAGTACGCGATGCAATTACATCTTAAGTCATTACAACAACTTGCCCCAGGGGGCGCTCAGGTATTGGAAATAAATTCCAAAACATTGTAATTAATACTAATCCTAAATCCAGCATGCCCCCTAGTGCAAGTCATTTTAATGACTTGCGATGTAAATGTATCGCATACTAACAATTCGGTTGTTGTAACAACCGCGTTGCAATAGTACGCAATGTTATAGCATGCATTGTAACATGCTTTATTCATCTTCAAGTTTCTTTGTATCCTCTTCAGAAGATCCTTTACTGTGAGCTTCACAACACCCCAGCTGGCTCAACATCATTTGAGTCCAGGTTCCATTCTCCCTCAACTCCCAATGGGTGGGTAGTAAATGGACCCGCCACATTTACCCTATACCATTCCATAAAAATGACACCCCCTCAACATTGAGGCCTATCAGCTGCATGTTCTCCAAACCACCTCCCAATGGAGTGGCTAAAAATCCTGTTTATTTCTTCATACTCTCATCATTAGTCCTTCCTGTCTGGAAAGACCACATTCGCCATTCCATCACCTACTCCTGATTCCCAGACTTAACGTAGTCTGACACTTTGGTTGATCTCAGCTAACCAAATTCCTCTACCTGTCCTCTTCCCACCATAAACCATGGCATTCCTTTGCTGCACCAGTCCCAAAGGATTGAACCCCCAAATCACCTGGCTACTGTACATCTATCTGCAAGTATTTCCTCTACACCCCAATACCTGCCTGTCTGTCACCCTTCTACCGTCTTCATGCCTGAACATATTCCTCAACCCTTTACATATTCCTTCTTAGTATTCTCTATAAGCCGTCACTGGACATCTCTCACTCCTTCCTGATCGTCTTAGCAAAATGTGCATTTCTTTTCCTTTCTGATCTGCCTTGTTCCTGAGTACCATAATTTGGAGGCTGTGGGTGTCAACTACCAGTTCACTCTGTTTCTTACCTTTCCAATTCCTAGATCCTACCACTTCAGGCACCCCCAGGGTCCAAAAAACAAAATGTCCCCATATACAAGGGCCTGCTAGGTGGAAACGGATGTGTTTCTTCAGTGCAACATAATTCCTTCCAATAATGTGCTTAGTTATGGCCCTATTTTTGTACATCCTCCTACCCTTCTCTCTACTTCACCCTTCCACAAAGTGCCACACAAATTAGACAATTGGCTTGTATCCTTTGCATCAACAACTTAATTGTCAGGGTAAGTTATGTGCCATGCACAAAACATCAAGTTCCACAACAAACACCTCAACATGTTTCAAAGCAGATACAGTACTCGTTGGTCACGGACCACCAGTTTGTTTAGTGCTGGTAATACACTTAATTGACAATGACGAAAGTCACATTTCTGTTCTTCAGTTTTGAAATCCCTTTCTCATAGCCAATACAATTGAAAGAACTCCAGTAAAGCAATGACATGTTTTCTATGTCTACAGGGCACTTTCCTGCACACCAATGATCTTTCCAGTAAAGACTGAAACTGCTCACACCTGACGCATTGGTAAACATCTCCAACACCCAGGTTACTAAATAAGCCCAAACCACATAATCACATCTTGATAGCTGTCCAAGAACTCAATCCATGTGAACATTTCCTGCCTCATGCCCTCCATACACCTAACCCTGGGGTTATGATCCATCTCTCGAAACAAAGGCATATGCCTGGAAAACACCCTGCCAAGAGCAGCTACCTTAATTGCAAAGTTCAAATGAGATCTCACTGCAGTCTTTTCAGGTAACAGTTTCTGTAGCAAGATTTTCAACATGACTCTATGGAAACTGAATTCAGTTCAATGCCCAAAATCTTATGGTTGTGGGGGGGCCCTCTGTGTTTACTCGGGGCAATGTAAAACCTGATGCTTTGGCTACCTTCTGCTATATCCTCATGAAGTTGGTGCATTTTCCTTACCTTCCTTACCTTCCCTCTTGCAATCAGTCATCAATGTAGTGCAGTACTTGCTCTAACGCAACTTTAACGATCCACTCCAGGAAGGAACTGAAGATACAGACAACTGCAGACATGATAGAGCAGCAGCCCGTCATCATTGCCTTATTTGTGAATTCTTGGTCCTCCAACGGAAAGCCCAGCAAGGATTATTATCTGGAATGACTGCTAGAATCTGGAATGCCAATTTCACATCACATTTTCCTGTCTCAGTACCTACCCACATTTCCAGACCAAGGCATTTGCCTTGTTATTACTAGAATCAGACAGTGAGCACTCACTCGGTTCAATGTAGTCATTAATTGAGCTGCCTGACTGTTATGAAAGGTGAATAATGATGGTGCGGGGTTTCCTATAATTTAATCTTTGGTAGTTATCAGTAAATAACCCACTCCCCTACCCCCATTGGTCATATGGTCCATTGTTCATCTACAGGGAGAAGTTAAAAGGAGTAATCATCTACATCAAACCATGTAGGCAATAAAATCATCAGAGGCGTAGCTCTGGGGAAGGAGGGTTTTTGGGCTGTTACACCACCCTTAAAAATGTATTCTGTTGTAAAAACATTTGGTACAATTGCTTTCAGTCGGGTAATGTAAAGTGTCTGTTGGATTTCATCTGGGATTTGCCAATAACAAAAAACACACTCTCTTGTGTCTGTGTTTTGAAATCATTTTAAAAAAGTTGATCATTTTGAAAAATATCTTGTTTTATGAACCCTTATCAATGCACACTCCTCTCTCTTTCCACTGCCCTTTAAGCTCGCCTCATGTCCTGCTGCCCATATGATCGGCTTTAACAAGAGTCCCAGCGTGACTGTTGGGAAATCTAAAGCTCACACTAGCCCCCAATCATACTGGCCAAGCTACGCCCATGAAAATCAATAAAAACGTAGTACAGTCGATAAAGAGAATTTGTGGGAGTTAAAGGGTTTTAGTTGTTAATTTCTTAAGAGTTCATTATTTTTTCAATAATTATTCTTTCAAGCATCAGCATCAGAAATGAATCTGATCCAGTAATCGAAATTTCAATATAAGGAAAAATACAATGTTGGTAAGAATAACAGTTAATATGGGAATATACGGCAAGTGTGTTCTACAAAGGAATTTCCCTAATCTAATGAAAATTAAATTAGAATGGGAAAGAATTAGGTGTCAGTTCAAAAACCCAATAAAGGGTTCTGATGGGAGAATAAATAAATAAACATAAAACCTTCATTCACAGAGCAGCCGGCCACAACAAGGCTCCGTAGAATGACAGAATTACGCACAACGCTCCGTGCGCTAGCCTGAATTTGAACAAGACGTAACCACTCCCAGAAGGATGGCCTTCTGGTAGATGTAGTTCCTCTGTACAATGCCCAATGTCCCACAAGTAGCAGGCGCAATCAGTCACGGCCTGACAATAAGCCCTCCTCCCCAGCGCCTCCTTGAATCCAGGCTTGCCGGGATTGGAAGCATGGAAGAGCCGGATCACCCGAGGGGCGTGCACGTTGGTGCAAGGCTCTGAGGAATCATCTTCGGGTGGGTGCTCCTTCCAAGCGATCAGAAACCATAACCGGCCCCTACGGTACTTGGAGCCCAGTATGTGCTGCACCTCGTATTCCACTTGTCCATCCGCAACCACCGGAGGAGCTACTCTGCGCCTGGCACACTTGGCTGGTTTCAACAGGCTACAATGAAACACTGGGTGGATCCTAAGAGAAGCTGGCAGCTTCAGCCTGTACACCACTGGGTTTATTATTTGAAGAACAGTATACGGGCCGATGAAGCGGGGATGAAACACTGCGCCTCCAAAAATGAATGTTTTTGGTAGAGAGCCATACCTGTTGTCCCGCTTGATACATTGGCCCTTCTTGTCTATGCCGATCTGCCCACTTCTTGTAGCACTGTTAGGCCCGGTCCAGGTTACTTTGGACCTTGCTGTGCATCTTCTAGAGAGCCGAAATTCTGGCCATAACCGTAGGGTGATTCATAACCTCGCTGGGTATAGTCAGAGGCAAAGTGTGGGCATGAAACCTGTGTTGGCTCTAAATGGGGTTTCCTTGATGGAACTATGTCAGGCATTGTTGTACGACAGTTCTGCCAACCCCTGTAAGGACACCCATGATTCAGTTGCCTCTTTGGAATAGCACCGCAAATACTTCTTTAGGGTCTGGTTCAAACGTTCTGTTTGCCCATCAGTTTATGGGTGAAAGCTAGTCGACAGGGCCGCCTCCACGTGCAAGGCTTTGCACCACATGCTCCAGAACCTAGCAATAAACTGGGGTCCTCTGTCTGACACAATGACCTTTGGAATCCCATGTAAGCGAACCACATGAGACAGTAATAATTGGGCGGTTTGACCAGCCCTGGGAAGGTTCTTACAAGGAATAAAATGTCCCATCTTCGTGAGACTGTGGATGACAACAAGAATCGCATCATATCCCTGATCCAAAGGCAATCCTACAACAAAGTCTATACTGATCGTTTGCCATGGCTGTGATGGTGTTGGTAATGGCATCAGTTTCCCCTTAGCTTGTTCCCCTTTTGCACGGGCACAAGTCTCGCATTGTGATACCCATTGTGCTACATCCTTCTCCATTTTCTCCCACCAGAAACAATGTTGGAGTAGATGTAAGGTCTTCTTATGTCCTGGGTGGCCAGCCAACACCGCATCGTGGCACCAGTTAAAGGCTCTCATCCGGAGTACGCGAGTAGGTAGGTACAATTTGTTGTTGCGCAGTGGCACCCTATGTTTTAGGGTTCGAAGACTGTTTTGTCCAACCCATCGTTGCGATTGATCTTGAGGTTGATGATTGATGATCTAATCAATGAATTGATTCACGGTTACTGCACATAACACTCTATCAGGACTGACTATGGCTTCAGCAAGTTCTTGTCTTTGCTTATTGCTTTCTTCCTGTCGGGACAACGAGTCCGCCTTCCTGTTCTCGGACCCTGGCCTGAATGTGATGGTGAAATCGTATTCTGCGAAGAACAACATCCACTGCATTTGTCTTTGAGAGAGGTGTTGGGTTGTTTTCATGAACTGGAGGTGTCTGTGGTCAGTGTACATTGTAATCGGATGTTGTGCTCCTCCCCAAGTATTGTCTCCATTCCTGGAAGGCCTTCTTGAGAGCCAACAGCTCCTTTTCAGCTACAGTATAGTTGAGTTCTGCGGTGTTCAATTTACGAGATAAGAAGGCCACTGGATGCAGTTGTCCGGTATGTTTATCTCGTTGAGACAGCACTGCTCCTATCGCTATATCTGACACATCCGCTTCCACGATGAAAGGAATGTCAGTGTGTGGATGTCGTAGGATTGGTGCAGTGCAAAAAGCGTTTTTCAAATGATTGAACGCTTCCATGGCTTCTGCGTTCCAAAGAAAAGGCGTTCCTTTTCTTAACAACTGGGTGACTGGAGAGACCAACTGAGAAAAATGAGAGATGAATCTCCGATAGTAGTTGGAGAACCCTAAGAAACACTGCACATCTCTCACGCTTTTGGGAACCGGCCACTCTTGGACCGCCTTTACTTTACGCTCTGCCATACTGAAAACCAGAGGACATAGAATCACTCCCAAAAACTCAACCTCGGTCACACTAAACTCACATTTGTTGAGCTTACAAAACAGGCTGTATTCTTGCAACCTTTGAAGGATTAGTGTCACATGAGTCACATGTTGATCATGGGAAGATGAATATATCAGTATGTCATCTATGTATACGATGAAAAACCGATCCACATACTCCTCGAGGACGTAGTTGAGAAAATATTGGAATGCCGTCGGGGCGTTGCAGAGCCCGAACGGCATTACCAAGTATTCAAACATCCCGTATCACGTTTTGAACGTGGTCTTCCACTCATCCCCTTTGCGTATCCGAACCAAGTTGTAGGCCCCTCTCAGATCAAGCCTGGTGTAAACATCAGCCTCCCTTACTTTATCTAGCAACACAGGAATGAGTGGAAGTGGGTATCGATTTCTAACCGTGTTTTTGTTCAACAGGCGGTAATCAATACAAGTCCTTAACTCAATGTTCGACTTCGCCGTAAAGAAAAGAGAAGAGGCGGCAGGCGAGCGAGAGGGTCGGATAAAGCCGATATCTATGAAATGGTCCAGGTATTCCTGCAGGTATTTGGTTTTGGGTTAAGACAAAGCATAGACTCTGCAGGACGGAATAGTGGCTCCTGCAACCAAGTCTATGCGACAGTCGTAGTCCCGGTGGGGAGGTAACGCCTCTGCCTTGGTTTCACAGAACACATCTCTGTAGGATGCATACTCTGGGGGAAGGTCTGTCTCTTTCTCTGCTGCAGTGGCAACATGGTATATATGTGCCAGAGCCAAGGGCTGAGAGTAGGCTTCTCTCATGCAATGTGTCTTATACTCCTCTGATTGAAAACATAAGGTCTTCAGCCTCCAATCGATGGTGGGGTTGTGTTGCCACAACCAGGGCATGCCCAATATGACATCATTTTGAGGGGCCTCTCTGATATTTACCGTTAGATCTTCTACATGGTCTACGGGTTCATCCTTCAACACCAGTTTCACCACTTTGTTGTGCTCCATAATGGGTCCTGACTTCAGTGGGGTACCGTCCACTGCCAACACCTTTTCAGGCTTCTCACTAGTTACTCTTTGCAATCTCAAATGCTGAACCAGCCCGCAATTGATAAAGTTCTCGTTGTCCCCAGAATCTATCATAGTCCACACCTGATGTCATTGTTGCCCGGTCATAAGGATCATGGATTCTGTGTTTTTCACTTCTGCTAACGCTAGTGATGGTAGTTTCAGTTATCTCTCTGGCCTTTCCTCTATGGGTGTAAGAGACTCTGTATTATCTCCATTCCCGGTGGACAGTACCTCCACCACGGCTACCTTCTTCCCTGTATAATAAACATTCATTTTCTTGGGCTTCAGGGTGCAGTCTTTCACATAGTGGCCTCTCTTCCCACAGTACATGCAGAGTCCTTGGACTCTGCGATTCTCCCTCTCTGTTTTTGATAATGGAGGCCTATCAGCTCCCAGATCCATGTGTTCAGGCCCAGTGTCAGATGGGGTATGTGTGGGTTGGCTGTCATGTTCCCACCCGGCTCCAGATCTCTGTCCTCCTTTGCTCCCCACCCTTTCGGCTATTCTATGATCCAATCTCAAAGTGAGAATGATCAAATCAGTGCAGGTGGTGGGTTGGGGGTCTATTTGCGCCAACACATCTTTCATATCGTCCCTTAGTCCCTGGTAATACAGAGACATTCATTTCTCCTCTGGCCAGACAGGTTTGGTCACCAGGCGATTAAAAGTAGTCAAGTAAGTAATCAAATCTCACTTCCCCTGTCTTAGCTCTAGTAGCTCTATGCCTGTGCTAAATGTGGTGGCCCTGTGATCAAACACGCTCTCAAATTCTCTACCGAAAGCCGTCCAATCAGTGAGCAATGGATCGTCATTTTTAACCAAAGGCACCGCCCAATTGGCAGCATCACCGGTTAAATACGAGATGGCAAAAGCCACCCTTGACAGATTAGTAGGAAAGGAAGCCGGTTTACAGGAGAAGTGTAGTGCTATCTGGGTTAGGAAGGTTTGTATTTTCAAAGGGTCGCCGGAATACCTTTCCGGGCTAGCCAAGGGAATGGGTGGAGATACCGTCACTTGTTTCTGAGGATTAGCCATTGAGGCATCAAAGGGATTTCTGGATTGTCTTTCCACTCTCTCCCTAAGTGCAGCGGTTTCTGCTCTAGAAGTAACCAACTCTTGCTGGACCGCCACCAATGCTTGTAGTATATCGTCCAAGGACGCCATCCTTGCTCATGACCCAGACCGGGAGGAGAAGTATTCTTGGGTGTGTTATTCTGTCATGACCCCAAGAATCTCCTCAGGATCAGGGCGATGCTCAAAGGGGTCCACCTCTTGACATCCCACAACTCTGACCAGATAGATACAGAGCAAATAGGCGATCAAGCGAGGGATAGGAATTAGGGTTGGAACAGCGGGGAAAGGGATAACTGTAACAAAACACACAAGATTAGTACGCTCTACTAATACAATGTCTACTCTAATATGGCCTTACTAGTGTAAACCACTACCTGTTCAATACCCCTCCGCTGTGTAGAACGTCCTCTATTCTCAGTGAGATATCTTCTCTCAACCGGAGGACAACTACCTACAGGTAAAACCTAAATGATTACAACACTACTCTCCCCCTTTCAATCCATCCAACGTAATGAAGAATCACACAACACATACATACCCTTTTCTCATTCCATAATATTCTGAGGAAACAAATCAGAAGATAAGAACAGAAAAGAATAAGGGCAGAATGTCTTGCCAAAAACACGGAGTAAAAAAGAATCAAAGATTACCACGGCAAAAGTGCTTCCGATTTAGTTTGCCCCAAATAAACCTGAAGTAGAAAAGTCAGACCAAAAGTCTCGAACCCTAACAAGTCTCTGAAGAGTAAGAACAGCAAAATGTTTTTACCAGGGATGCCCACTGCAATGACAGCTTTCAAGGGAAGATGCAGCTAACTTACGTGACCTTTTCCTGGTGAAAAAATCCACTCTTCCAGAAGACGACCGGAACCTACACACACTAATCTTCTCTGCAGCCGTCAAAAAGAAGAAACCAAATACAGATGCTTCCGCTCCTCCGAACGGTGAAAGGAACAGCGATTCCCGCCAAGCCAAACAGGTCAAGGGATCACGGGCAGAATGCAGCTCCGAACGCGGACTGCACCAAAACCTGTCATGTGATCAAACACAGTGCTAAAACGAAGTATCATTCACAGAGCAGCCGCTCCGCAACAAGGCTCCGTAGAACGACAGAATTACGCACAACGCTCCGTGCTCTGGCCGGAATTTGAACAAGACGTAACACCTTCCAGAAGGATGGCCTTCTGGTAGATGTAGTTCCTCTGTACAATGCCTAATGTCCTACAAGTAGCAGGCACAATCAGTCACGGCCTGACATGATCTCCCCAGTTTCTAGCATCTTCACAGTGGGTTCCACACACAAGTGATTGAAAAGATACTTTGTGCACATTTTGTGGCCCAAACAGTTTTTCTCATGAATCATCCTTCCTGTTGCCTCCTCTCCTCCCGATGAGAACCTCACTATAAGTTGTCTAATACCAAACAAATGCCTATTCACTAACAAACAGTAGGCTTCTTCAAAGTTACAGCCAGTGGCGGCTCGCAGAGCTAGTGCTGCGGAGTGGGGTAGGGCCAGGGTGGGGGGTAGTAAACTCTGGCATATGGCAGAACGGAGTAAATAAATAAATAAATAAAACAATTCACATTGCTGGGCAATGCAGCGTGCCCAATGTAAATTGTTTTATTTATTTATTTATTTCTCTTCCACCAGTTGTCCTGTCTAAGAAGGAGCGCTTTAAGTTGGTGCCATCGCCGGGACCAGGGCAGTATCCCGTTTAATTTTCACCACAAACAGAAAAGTGATGGCACTCCACTCGGTAATTATTTAAAGTTCTTTATTCCAAACTGTGATCGCCTACGCGTTTCGAACCTGAGTTCTTGTTCACGGCAGTTTATACAGTTTGTCCCTCATCACTTTCTTTATTTATACAGTTCACCAGTGCAATGCATTGTCGGATGTGTAGTTTTTGCTTTTCTTCATCCAACTTGATGTGTAACCATTTTGTTGACAGTTATACATATTTGGGAGACTCATGGTGTGTATTCACATAACAAGCTTTTTAGGCACAATATAACTTTTGTTAAGTATCAACTAATTTCATGTGCGTGCTGTTTATCTGTGCATCGTGTTTGTGATTATCTCTATGTGAAAGCGCGTTATTTGGGCTGAGTGCCCTGGTTCATCTTGTGCATCGTGTTTGTGATTATCTCTATGTGAAAGCGCATTATTTGGGCTGAGTGCCCTGGTTGATTGTCTACCCATTGTGTTGTTTGTTCTTACTAATGTTGCAAGTTTTGTGAAGAAAATGTGTGCGGCTCGTGTTTGGTGGTTAATGTATATGTACCGTTCAGAATTCTTAGGATCTTTATCTTTTCTTATGTTATTGGTATCTTTCTGGTCAAACGGTGTTGACACTACCACTTGTATTACCACCCGATTGTTTATCTGGGTGTTAGATTATGTGACAAAAATGATCTTGTCCTTTCTTTGTGTGTATTTATTAATGTGGAGGGTCATCTATTTCTAGGGCTGAGTGCCCTCTACACCGCTATGTGGCCATTTGATACACATAAGATTACATAAAGATGTATAAGGATATATATAGAGGTACATTGGCAGCTGAACATTCCAATAATCAACATCTGGATGTGTCAGAAAAACATTTAGTGTCCATCAGTTCAAGGAAACCCTTATCCAGGAAGTTACATAAGCATGATTTTCTCTTCATAAATGGGCATATAGTTCTTCACCCCCGTTTAGACCCAGAGGTTGTTTTGTTTTAAATTTCATTATTAGTTTGGACTCAAGTCTTCTCAGCTTTAGTTTTCTGTTTCCACCTCGTTCGTGTTTTGGAATAGTTGCGAGTTCAGAGTATGTAACATCTATCCATGTTTTTCCCGTGTGGCTTGCGATGTGTTTGGCCATGGCATATGTGTGCTTTGCGTTCTTTATAGCACGAATGTGCTCAGTCTTCCTGTGTCTTCGGGATTGTGCTGAAGATAAATGGGTTCCACCTCCTGACGTCCCCGGTGTCTGAGATTACATATACAGAGCACCAGGATAGTCAAGCGAGGGAGGGAAAGGAAGGGGACAGCGGGGAGGGAGATCTATAACAACAATAATAAATGCACTCAATACACATACCACCAGGATGAGTATGTATCACTTAAATTCTCTTCCTTTACCTCAAGAGACAACTTGAAACATTTCCTACCTGAAAAGGAAAATTCTGTAGCTTTGTACATAAGAAGAGATAAGGAGACCTCAGGAGATATCAGACCTCTAGAAAGAGACAACAACCATTAAGTGACATTGTAATCTTGGTGTAAACATGTATCGTGATGTGCGTCACAACCTACCAACACATTAGGTGCGATGTTCTTAGGACTGATCCCCTGTAAATCCCCAGTAATTCTCTCTTCTATTGTAGAAACAAAAAGAACAGGTTGCGGAGAAAAGGAAACAGGTAAGCACAGCAAGAAACTGTAATAATCCTTAGCGTCTCTGTACCCTTGTGAATATCTCATTCAATCAACTCTGTTTAGTCTGTGAAGTCCTTCATCAATTTGACACAGTTCTATAGTTTCCTCGGGTGTTTGGCGTGTTCAGCTTGGACTCCCAATGCAAATAGTAATCCCCGCACAATGCACCCAAAATCTCGTGTTACTCCACACGATAATAGTTCAGTTCTCGTGTTAATCCACACGATGATAGTTCGATTGCAACCGCTAACATACCCTGGGAACACAGTTCCGATTTGATACAGTCAAAAGGAAGTCGCTCCCGCTCACCGTAGACAGAAGCCAGAACTGGTATAAGAACCAGCAACACCTGAAGAGTAGCGATACTATGCAACTCTATACCACAGCTTGAATAGAGTACCACAAGCACTCGGCGACCTTGGGGTACCGGGGAGGCAGTGCACAGCTTACACAGCACTTACCCTGACTCTAAAGTCCGTAGAATCACCAGCAACGGCAAGAATATTCGGCAATGCCGGGTCCCGCTGTTCTGTCTTTATTTCCTGGTTACGTGAAAGCGTAACACGTCACTCACGTCCCGGGCATGATGGGAATTGTAGTTCCATGTCTTGGAACGTAGGAAACCGAGACAAGCAAGGTCAGCGTAACAATTGTAAACAGCGAACTGTGACACTCCCAATTTATTGTTTGCCACATTTACACTAGAGCAAGTATGAATGAGGTTTCACAAGTTATCGTTTCTCTCACGGGAAAGTTTTTTCCGGTGGGGTCTTTGAGGTTCTTCAAGTTTTTGCCAATTTTGCAGGCTTTGCACGTTTGGCATTTGGTGAATCCCTTTGACCTCATGTCCAACCAAGTCTCAGTTTTTTTGATTTGGAAATGGCTCCGTACCAAATGATCCAAAAGATTTGGTGCTCTTCTATAAGTCACTACGGGTCGTTCCCCTAAACTGTTACCAATGTCCAGATCTTTTTTCAATACATGCCAGTACTTCGTCATAATTTGTTGAATCTTATGACTCTCTTTAGTGTATCTCATTATCATTCGTGGTTGCTCCTCACTTTTGGTTGTTACTCCCTTGTCTGTGTCTTGGTGACTCTGTTCTGTTGTTCCTTCATCATTGTCATTTTTTTGTTTTATTTGTCCTCTCATTTCTGGTAAGAAGTGTATCTGCTCTGCTTTTCTTCCTTGCTTCAACTTTACCTCTGATAATATCTGTTTGTTTTTAACCTCTTTGTATGAATCGTGTCTTTGTCTCTGTAATTTCTTTTCCATTTCGCTTGTTTCCGAGCAATTTCTCTTCATTCTTAAAAGTTCACTGTAAGGTATGCTCCTTTTCAATTTTTCAGGGTGAAAGCTTTGGCCATGTAACAAACTGTTTGGTGCAGTTTTCTTTCTATGAGTCGTTGTCTGAATTTTGTTATGTTTGACGTATACTTTTGTGTCCAGAAACTCTACTTCCTTTACATTCATATTATACGTAAATTTCAGTCCCACACTGTTGTTATTTAATTTGGCAAAGAATGTTTTAAATTCTGCTTCCGTACCTTTCCACAGGAGAAATAAATCGTCAATAAAGCGCAGCCACAACGCCACGTTTGCCATGTGTGGGTCGTTTTCTTCTCCCCAAGCCACGCACCTCTCCCACCACCCCATCATGAGATTAGCGTAGCTTGGGGAGAAGGAAACCCTCATGGCGGTCCTGCAGCACTGCGCATACACCTTCCTGTCGAACAGAAATATTTTATTGTAGAGGCACATTCTAATAATTTGTATCAGCATTTTGGAGTGTTCATATTCCGTTGTTGGTCGTTGTTGAAGAAAATATTGGATGGCTTTGATTCCGATTTCATGGTCAATCGATATGTATAAAGAGATGACGTCGATTGTCACCAGGAGATAAGTGGGTTGCCATTCTGTATCTAGTAATATACGCAAAAAATCACCTGTGTCTTTTAGATAAGAGCTCAAAGTGGGTACAATGGGAGCTAAAAAATGATCCACGTAGATTGATATGTTCTCATATAAGCTCCCACAGCTCGATATTATAGGTCTTCCCGGGGGTTTGTTAAGAGTCTTATGGATTTTAGGGGGGAAGTACATGGTGGGTATGATTGGGTTTTCCACCATGAGAAATTTTCTTTCTTCTTCCGTTATCAATCCTTTGTTTTTCCACAGCTCCAATTTGTTTTGTAAGTCCATTGTGAGATCATTGATGGGATTTCGTTGTAGAATTTTGTAGTTATTAGTATCTCCCAATTGCCACAATGCTTCTTCTATGTAGTCACTCTTCTCCATGATAACTATATTTCCGCCCTTATTAGCGGGTTTGATCTCGATGGTGTTGTTATCTTTCAGAGTCTGGATTGCTAGGCGTTCTTTTTTGCTTAAGTTTTCTTTTTTTCCGGTGTTGGTGCTACGTATTTTTTCCAGATCTCCTAAGACCAGATCTTAGAAGATGTCTATCTTGTTACCCGGGTAGAGGGTAGGGCAAAACTTCAATTTCCCTTTGAAATTTGTGGCAGGCCTCTTGCTGGTTTCTACCCCCATCTTGTGTAGTATTTGTGTGTCTGCTATTTGTGACGCAGTTGTTTGACTTGACAGTTCATATGCTACACGTAGCTGTGGTATTTCTGCTATCTTAAACTGTTGTGGATCTCCAGACAAACCTTCCTCGTTGGTGTTGTCTCCTTTCATTGCGGGAGATTTTTTTTCAATTTTAATTTACGTATATATTCATACAGATCAATTTTCGTGTCTATAGTGTCATGATGTGCTTCCGGGCAGAACGAGAGTCCCTTATTGAGGAGGTCTTTTTCACTCGTGGTTAAGGTGTATCTAGAGAGATTTATCACTAGGTCGGGGGATTTCTTGAGATTCAAAGTTTGTGATGCTATTTTCATATTATTGTGCGGTTCCTCAAGTTGTATCCGCCTCTTTGATTTCCTGCCTCTCCTTGTTTTGCGGTTTGGTTTGCTTGTTGAAAGAATCCCCTGCCTCTTGCTCGTGTTCGTCTCATTCCTCGGCCTGGTGGTTTTCCTTTGGGTGCCTGTTGTTCTTGATATATATCTTGTCTAAAAAAGAAAACTTTGTGAGCCCTTTCGATCTCTGTTCACTGTCACTTGGGTCAGATTCAGTTTCACTTGCAGACGGCTGATTGGTTGTGCCAGTGTTTGTTTTTCATTGTTGCTTGAAGACATCATATTTTTTGGCAAAGGTTAGAATCGTGCCGTATTCGTAATCGTCTTCGTCTCTGTGGAATTTTCTTTGTTTCCTGTTCTGCACCTCCTCCTCGTGTTTATCTAGATTTTTCTCCATATCGGCCCTCAATTTCTTCACTGTATCAGCGTCTTCTTTTAAGGCAGTTATTTGACTTTCAACGTCAGATATTTTTTGTTGTAGTTCATCCACTTCCTGTCGGGCATATTTGATTACTATTAACATCATGTTCCGTGAGCATTCCATATTGTTGCGCCCCCATTCCTCCAGCATCTCTGATTTCGTGTCGGGGTGATTGGGGAGCGTAAACATGTGCAGACCTCGAGGGACCATGTTGCATTCTATATATTTCTCCAGCGTGATTATTTCCCATGATCTGGAGATTTCCTTGCGCATTAGTTTCTCCAGTTGTGTAAATAATTGTTTAACATTACTCGTATTTGTTTGCGTGTCTTTTCGCAAATCTTCTCCACGTTTGTTGTAACCTGTGCTTCTTTGGAACATGGTTTCCGCTTTCGTCATCCTTTTTGCTTTACGTTCTTCCATTGTTGTGCCAATTTTTCGCTTGACTGTCGAGCCGCAAAGTTGGTGAGTTCGTTCTTCGTATTAGTCGGGACAATTTATCAATGTTAAATGGTTCGTTTGTTAGCTATCAGAGCCTTTTACTAGGACTCCTTTTTTTCACAGTGTTTGTTAATTACCGGGTGAGGTTGTGCTTATAGATCTTATTCATCTATTGCAAAAGGTTCGACTTCCAGTGGTCGACAAGCACCTCTTCTTCACTCACTTCGACACAAACAACAAGCACCCACCACCAATCTCTTACCTGGGAGACTCCCGATTGTGTCCGTGTCCTCCGACTCAGCACGCCGGCGCTCGACCAGTCCGTGGTGGGGCGATGTGTTGTATGTCTTTCTTTTTCTGCTTTTCCAGTTTCACCTGTTTTCAATTCTGCTTTCCAATGCGCTTTTCGTCCGCGTTGGTTTAGCGCTTTATCGTTGTTGCTTCGGTATCGGGGAACTGCGGAGTCTGAGCCGGGCTCTCCTCTGTACGTTACGTACGCCATATGACGGAGTTTACTACCCTCAACCCAGCCCCTCCCCCACTCCACCCGCAGCACTCGCTTGGCGACACGTCACTGGTTACAGCATCTGCGGAAAAATAGAAAAACATTCAGGGCAAAACAATAGCTCAAAGTGGAAAACAGGCCTTTCAGTGCTACTATATTATTTACGGTTAATATGACATCATCAATTAAGCTAACTTAAATCAGCACATTATTTGTAATGTATGCTTATATTGTCTAAGTGTGATTACCTATTACAAATCTTTTCTCATTTTATGTGTTATTTCACATAGACTTTTATACTTTTCTACTTGTGTGCGTTTTTATTTGTGTAACATGCGGGGCAGGGAAGGGCAGGAGACGTGTCTTGGGTTTAGAAGGATTTATTTGATGAAACAACAAGTCGGTACAGGTCTTTCTAAGGACGCCTCTTCTTGGTGATCGGCTTCTCTCTAGTCGGGTCTTTCGGAGTATTCCCTCCTCCCTTCGTCGGATCGGGCTCCTCCTTCGACTGTTCTCCTTCTGCTCCGTAATGACCACGGCTCCACAGGTGAGGGGGGAAACACAAAGAGGAAAGTATCAATTCACACTTCCTTCGATATACCAGTAGCAAGGGGTGGGGAGTGAGGGAAACCGTAAGTGCGAAACTGTACACTGGACGTGACGGGGGGTGAAAGGTGGTGGACTCCCGGGGATTAGGTGAGGCTTTTGCCTTTCTTTTTCACCCAGCCCACGATACGAGTATGCACCTCTGATAGCCACACCCCTCCTGGTGTGCGGCTGGGCGACGCGTAGTGTTGGCCTTCTGGCTTTCTCCTTTTCCGCTACTTTCCTCCCGTCCTCTTCTTCACCTTTTCCTGGCGGCTCCTCCGTCTCTGATGGTACTCGGGGTGCGCACGCCCCTGTCTCTTCACCCGCCTCCTGCTTCTCCTTCTCCTCCGTTCTCGTTGCTCCAATCTCCACACTGCTCCACGCCTCTCCGCTCTTCCACACACTGTCCGCTCTTCCGGTGTAATAACACACCTGTGGATTCTCGCTGCTGACACTTATCGGGGATCGGGACTCCTCCTCCTCTCCATACGACCTCCCATCCAGTTAAAGGGCCCGATCTCGTCTTCAGCGTCGCAGCTGTATTTCTCCTCTCGGGTCCACTCTGGGAGTCTCGGTGGCTGTGGAGATAAGAGGGGGGGTCACAGGTTATAGGTTTGCGCCGTGTATCGGGGGAGGCGGCTCTCGTAGGTCCTCCAGGTTACACACCATCCCCCCTGGACACTTCCGTTCGGGAAGTGGATTCCTGGAGAGGAAATCAGCACCTGTATTGTCAGTTCCTTTTTTGTGACACACTGTGAATGCATAGGGCTGTAGAGCCAGGAACAAACGCATCACCCTTGCATTGTTGGATTTGTTGCGAGCCATCCATAGGAGGGGCACATGGTCAGTATAGAGAGTAAATGGACGCCCCTCCAAATAGTATGCCAGCTTGTCTACCGCCCACCTAATCGCTAGACACTCTTTCTCCACTGTAGGATATCTGAGCTCCCTGGGGAACAGCTTTCTGCTGATGTATAGTATGGGATGTTCTAGCCCGTCCACCCCCACCAGAGACAGCACTGCCCCTATACCATAATCGGACGCATCCGTGTGCAGGGAGAAGGAACGCGAAAAGTCTGGTGAGGACAGGATGGGGGTTGATGTAATCATACGTTTCAGGGCTTCTAGCATTACCGGGGTTGGGGAGGACAACTCAGTTTGTTTGACTCGAGTCTTCAGAGTCTCAGTGAGGGGGGTGCCTAGCTGAGCAAATTGGGGAATGAAGCGTCTATAGTAGCCGATAAGGCCTAGGAACGCTCGCATTTCTTTTTTTGTTCTAGGGAACCGTGTCTCAGCTATGGCCCGTACTTTTTCTATTTGGGGCTCGATAAGGCCATGTTCTAGGACGTACCCCAGATATTTTACTTTCTGAAAAGCCATTCCTGATTTCTTCACATTGATCTTCAGGCCTGCCTTCTCAAGGGTATCCAGGACTTGGTGCAGATGTTTCAAGTGGGTCTCCCAATCTGGACTAAAGACAACAATGTCGTCCAGATAGGCGGATGTGAAGGCCGAGATTTCCTTTAGCATGTTATTCATTAGCCTTTGGAAGGTGGCCGGGGCTCCGTGTAGCCCAAACGGCAACACCGTGAATTCGAAATGCCCTTCGTCAGTGGTAAATGCGGTCTTGTGTCAGTCTTCTTCTTTAAGGGGGACTTGCCAGTAACCTTTAGTGAGGTCTATGGTGCTTATGAATTTGGCTTCCCCTAATTTTTCGATGAGTTCATCTATCCTAGGGATAGGATAAGCGTCGAAGGTGGAAATCTCGTTAAGGGCTCGGAAGTCCATGCAGAACCTCCGAGTCCCATCGGGTTTCGGAATCATTACGATGGGACTTGACCAATTGCTATAGGAGGGTCTGATGACACATAATCTCAACATTTCTGCCACTTCTTCTCTGATCCCCTTCCTTCTGGCTTCAGGTATCCTATAGGGACGGATCTTGACAGTCTTTCCAGGTAGGGTCGGGATTTGGTGTTCAGCCAGGTTGTTTTTTCCCGGTATATCCGAGAACACAATGGAGTGTTCTTTCAGTGTGTTCATCAGTTCCTGCTTCTCGGCCTCTCTTAGGTCCTCATTGATCACGAGTTTGTCTATTGTGTTCGTTACGTCTGGAGGGTTGGGGTCAGCCAGATGTATCCCCACTGGTGGGGTACCGAGCCATTTTTTTAGCATATTGATATGGTACACTTGGGTCTTCCGGGGATGTATTTGCAGCCGGTAACTGGTGTTCCCAATAGTGTCGACCACCCGGTAGGGACCTCCCCATTCCGCTTTGAATTTCTGCGATGAAGAGGGCAGGAGGACCAAGGCCCAATCGTCCTTCTGTAAACGATGCCATTTTTTTCATTTGTCGTACAGTGTTTTCTGCTTCCTCTGGTTTTTTTCCAGATTAGCAAAAGCAAGGTCTCTTAACTTTCCCAGCTTGGATCGAAGATTACGGGCATACTCCAGGGTCTTTAGTGTTTCTTCCGGGGTCTCCTTTTCCCAGGCCTCCTTCGTCATGTCCAGTAGAGAGCGCGGTTGTCGACCGTATAGCATCTCAAATGACGAGAAGCCCATGCTGCTTTGTTTTTGTCTGCGTTTGACATACAAGGCTAGGGGCAGGATCTGGTCCCAGTCAGCTCCGTTTACCTCTAGCATTTTTCTCAGAGTGGTCTTCAGGGTTCTGTTGTACCTTTCTACTAGCCCGTCCGTTTAGGGGTGGTACACGGCAGTTCTGATTTGATGTATATGCAGGAGCTGGCAAACCTCTTTCATCAGGCGAGACACAAAGGGGGTTCCCTGGAAAAGTCAAAACTTCCTTAGGGAACCCCACCCTAGAAAACAACTACAGCATTTTGTCAGCTACTTTTCTGGTGGTGGTGGATGTAGGGGGAAAGGCCTCCGGAAACCTTGTTGAGTAATCCACGATTACAAGGATGTATTGGTGTCCCTTTCGTGTCCTGGGAAGAGGGCCTATAAGGTCCAGGCCAACCCTTTCAAAGGGTACCCCGATGATGAGGAGGGGTTGCAGAGGCACAGCCGGAGGTCTGGTCATGTTCCGTTTCTGGCAAATTTTGCATTCCTGGCAAAAGGTCATCGCGTCCTTATAGATCCCTGGCCAATAAAAGCATCTAAGGATATTCTGAGTTGTTTTTTCTGCTCCCGTATGGCCGCCTACCAAGTGTGCATGAGAATAGAAGAGTACTTGTTCTCTGAATGGCACGGGGACTAGTAATTGCTCTGGATCGTCCTTTTGTCCCTGCCGGTACAGTAGGTCGTTTTTAATAAGAAACCGGGGGTATCTAACCGGCGTTTGTCCTTGGGTTTGGTGAGCGGCTTCCCACGCGTTGAACAATGTCGCATCGTTCGCCTGAGCAAAATGAAAACTCCTGTCCAGGATCCAGGGTTCGGGGGATACCAACGCTGGTAATGACCGGTTGTTCTCAAGAGATTTCCTCCTCGAGTCGTCGTGTCCTATGCTCTGACGGAACATGTCTAGGAAGGTGGGATTGTCCGTTCCAATTATCAGGTCCTCCGGAAGTGAGGACAGCACCCCACTCTGATTTTATAGGGGTGACCCTTGTGGGGGACTATGGGAAGTACAGCCACAGGGTAGGGTTTCACATCCCCGTGGACACACCTGATGTACACCTTTTCCCTGGGTATGACCTGTTGGGGTCGCACGTGATGGGCTTGTACCACCGATTGGCGACAACCTGAATCTAGGAGGGCTTGGACGGGGTTACCATTTACCTCTATACTTACCCGATATGCATGCCCCATTTTGGCCAACCATAGTACAGTCCTTGGCAGGTACCCGACCTCCATAGGCTCTTCTGCTGGTTTCTTTCTCGGGCACAGGCGGGCTATATGGCCCCAGGTACCGCATTCAAAACATTGTGGTCCGCTATGAGGCGGGGGTTCTGGTCTCCAAGGTTTGGGCTTAAACGGTTCCTGGACTTTCGGGGGTCTTTTCTTGGTTTTGAATGTGGATTTTTGTTTTTCCAGTTCCCAGGGAGGGAGGGGTCTCTGTTGGACTCTTGAAAACGTATTAGCCATTTCCACAGCTTGGCTGGTGGTAAGGTTGTGATACTGTTTTAACCACCTCTGGGTTGCAAACGGTAGTGCCTCTAGAAACTGTTCCAGATAGATTCTGTCCATTATTTCCTCTTTTGTACACGTGTTGGGTGTTAGCCACTTATCAGCAGCCATCTTTAACCGAACAAACAGCGTTTTAGAGGCCTCCCCTGGTGCTCCTCGCTCTTTACGAAACCTGAGGCAGTATGCCTCTTGGTCCAAACCGAGATGATCCAATATGATCCTTTTGATATCGGCATAGGCGGTGTCGCCTCTCGGATTCATCACCTGGTAGGCCGCTTGGGCCTCTCCCACCAACAACGGCGCGAGAAAGAACGGCCACTTCGCGCTGGGCCAACCGCCTGCTCGGGCAGCCCTCTCGAAGTTTAGCAAGAACGCATCTGGATCCTCACCCGGCTGATATTTTTGCAAGGACACCCCACTGATGCTCTGAGGAGTTCCCCCCAAGGTTACTGGTCCGCTAGCCAGGGGAGGGTCGAGTACACGGGCCGTCATGGCCGCTTTCATTATTTCCCTATCGGCATCTGCAGATCGGATCTGTTGCTCCGCCAGCCACTCCAGCCTTTCCTGACCCTTCACGAGTGCCTGTACTACCTCGTCCATCTTCGTTACACAGACGGATGTGTTGCCTGCATTCTCCACCACTGTAACATGCGGGGCAGGGAAAGGCAGGAGACGTGTCTTGGTTTTAGAAGGATTTATTTGATGAAACAACAAGTCGGTACAGGTCTTTCTAGGGACGCCTCTTCTTGGTGATCAGCTTCTCTCTAGTCGGGTCTTTCGGAGTATTCCCTCCTCCCTTCGTCGGATCGGGCTCCTCCTTCGACTGTTCTCCTTCGGCTCCGTAATGACCACGGCTCCACAGGTGAGGGGGGAAACACAAAGAGGAAAGTATCAGTTCACACTTCCTACGATATACCAGGAGCAAGGGGTGGGGAGTGAGGGAAACCGTAAGTGCGAAACTGTACACTGGACGTGACGGGGGTGAAAGGTGGTGGACTCCCGGGGATTAGGTGAGGCTTTTGCCTTTCTTTTTCACCCAGCCCACGATATGAGTACGCACCTCTGATAGCCACACTCCTCCTGGTGTGCGGCTGGGTGACGCGTAGTGTTGGCCTCCTGGCTTTCTCGTTTCCGCTACTTTCCTCCCGTCCTCTTCTTCACCTTTTCCTGGCGGCTCCTCCGTCTCTGATGGTACTCGGGGTGCGCACGCCTCTGTCTCTTCACCCGCCTCCTGCTTCTCCTTCTCCTCCGTTCTTGTTGCTCCGATCTCCACACTGCTCCACGCCTCTCCGCTCTTCCACACACTGTCCGCTCCTTCGGTGTAATAACACACCTGTAGATTCTCACTGCTGACACTTATCGGGGATCGGGACTCCTCCTCCTCCATACGACCTCCCATCCAGTTAAAGGGCCCGATCTCGTCTTCAGCGTCGCAGCTGTATTGCTCCTCTCGGGTCCACTCTGGGAGTCTCGGTGGCTGTGGAGATAAGAGGGGGGGGGTCACAGGTTATAGGTTCGCGCCGGGTATCGGGGGGAGGCGGCTCTTGTAGGTCCTCCAGGTTACAATTTGCAAAAAGGAAAATTCGCAGCAGCACTAAGTATTTGCTTGCCCTATGCATTCTTCATCATAACACCAAAAGACTATGTGCTAAGGTTTGTGATCAGGATCTCCCAAATTGTCAACTTTCAAACTATCTTTGTCATGCTGTTCACTGAGCACAAATTTCAACCCAGCGGCTACATCGTGGCTATGTATAAGGCATTAGGAATATCACAACCCAGTCTCGGCAACTACAGTAGGGCCATCACAACCCCAGTTCATAGGAATATTGGCCCCTCCTCTGTTTCCTTTGTCCCAGAGAACACCTCCTGCCCCCTCACTGCTTAAGCGATGTACCAATGGGTGTCTCCCACTGCATTTCTCACACTCATATTGAAACTTGCATGTTGATCTAAAACACGCTCCCTGCCTATGGAATGACCCCTCCTCTGCATGCACAGCTCAAGACTTAACAATTCAGCGCGAAACCGAAATGCACCTTGTTTTGTGAGCTTCTTGGACTCAGGGTTACTACCGAGCGGACTAGGGGCATGACACAGGCACTTGCTGTACAAGGGAGAGGGGCAACCTCTGAGTTGGGGGCCCACCCCTACAGTGGGCCCCATTCAGACCAAGGCCAATGGATATGTATGTATTGTATATTTGTATAGCGCTTTACTGTCACCCCAAGGGCATCCTGGCGCTTGAGATCACTGTCAGCAACAGAAACAACATCTTAAACTGCCCTAGGGAACAAGTGGGTCTTCAACGCGTTTTTAAATGGTAGAAAGTCCCTTTGACCTTGTAAAAGAAGTGGCAGAGAATTCCAGAGTTTAGCGGCTACGACACTAAACGAGCGTCCACCCATCCTCACTCCCTGGAATCTCGGTACCACCACCAACCACGCAGAAGAAGAGCGCAAACATCGCGCAGACGAGTACCATGAAAACATATTCTGCAGTGGGACTGGGCCCTGTCCGTGCGAAGCCCTGAACACCAGGCAGGCAGCTTTGTACTGAACACGTAAGTGGACCGGCAACCAATATAAGTCCCGAAGAGCAGCGGTGAAGGAGCTGAAGTTAGGGCGAGAGAAGGCCAGCTTGGCCGCCATGTTCTGCACCCGTTGCAGCTTGCATAGCAACGTTTTAGGCGCTTCCAGAAGAAGAGCGTTGCAATAGTCTAAACAACTTAAGATGGTCCCACACACTACTTCTGGTCTAGACTGTTCAGGTAAAAGGGGCAAAACTTTACGGAGCATGCGTAACAGCATCATGCACGTAGCCGTGGTCTTATTTACGTGTATGTCCAGCTGCAAGTTAATCAAATAACAAAGAGAAGTGCCAATACTGATAACATTTATTCAATGGTAGAACTCATCATCCACATCAAGAAAATTAATTTGAGATAGGGTATTGCTACTTAGTCGCAATTTTATTTTATAGAAAACAGTTATTACAAAATTTTATCTTTTCATAAAAAAAGAGAAGCATTAGAAAAATTAGAACAATTAAGGACACATCAAACTACATTCAATAGAAACTTCAAACATCCCAAAACCTCAATCGTGTCACAGTCAAAAAGCATTCACCGCATTCATACCTGAATCAAACATACCACATACTGCTGCTACAATGAAAAGAAAATACAAGCTGGATCTGCACACATTATACGATAATTTAGTACAATTATTTGAAAATAGTACATTCCAATAGATTTTTGAATTTTCCACCATTCATTAAAGATTAATACAATGATAGGTAATGTACAAAAGATGGTAAGGAGTCTGGGAGTAGTAATGACTCCTACATGCTCAAGCAGACCAGTAGAAAAATGGCCTACGCGTTTCAAATCCCCTTTTATTCGTCAGGGATTCTCATCAGGGTCTCAAACACTGCAAGGGTGGAGAGAGAAAAACATGAAAGAGAATATTTAAAACAGAGAAAATAAAGTGATAATAGCGTGTGAAGAGAAGTTCAATTCAAAAATAAAATGGCACATCAGGAGTCTTAGATCTTAGCAATGCACCTGTCAAAGAATTGCACTGGACTGTGATGATAATTATGTAAAGAATCTTATATGGAAGACCATCCTAGGGACCTGGTGGAATAAGGCACTAGGGGGAAATATGACTGACTTCTCTAGGTTTTGGATTCCTCAGAATACAAGTGGTACCTATTTTGCATTGAGTTTTCTGAATACTTACCACCCAATAGACTCTACGTAGATCCTATGGGGGTAGGAACAGAATAGGCTTCTCTGGGATGACAAACCCTGAAAATCAAGAATAGAAAAGTGTGACTCAGAAGGAAGAATCTAAGCGATTAACATGGCAGGGGGAGAAAGGGGTGGAAGTCTTACCACTATGTGGCTGGAAGTGAACAAAGGTGGCTCAAGGTTTATGGTGTACGATGAAACATTCATGGACCTGCAAGGAGAAATGGAATGAGACGGACCCTTAAGGTGAGGCCAAATAGTAAATGACATTCAATATGGTACGAACTAGCTAGGTGAAAAACGCCTATACCGGGTGAACCTTTTGTAATACACAATAAACAAATGAATTGAATTGAAATACCTCGTTTGGGTTAAATATGCAAGGCGATATGACGTCGGCGTGTTGAACGGGAATAGTCTCCGTCGCCGTCAGAATGGGTAACAACAGCGCATACCCGCTAAATCGAGGGTCGCAAGTGCTGCGGAGTATTTCTGCAAAGGGAAGGGGAAATACAGTGCTTGGTAAGAGAGCAGGTGGCGTGAAAACTCAGAGTGGTATAAAGATTTCAATCGAAGGTGCATCACCTTTAGAAATGGTAAAACGTAGAAGACTTTTACAGGATTCGTCTCCGTGGCGTTGTGGGGAGGGGCAGCGTCAGCACATACCCGCTTAATCGCGTGTGCTGGGGAAAGAAAGGAGACAAAAAATGATGACGCCAATGGTCACACATTGTGTTCGAGGGGCCTGGATTGGGGGCATCAAAAGAACATTAAAGGGTCGAGACCCAAAGTTGCCGGGCAGCGGTTCTTACCGGTAGGCTTGAATCCAATGGTGTCTCACTTCGCACTGGGGTCTGTCGGCGTCTAACTTCACACTAGTCACTAGCGCAGGCGCGTTACCCTGCCTAGTGAGATTCTCCTTTATAACGGAGAGGATACGCTGATGCTTCAAAGTGAGGGGCGGTTCTAAGGGTGCGGACTGACTAGGTGGGTCTGGAAGGAGAAGGGGGAGGACTCTAGTCGTCGGCGCTGTATAGTGGGGATTTGCAAAGTGAAACACTAGAGTGGAAACAATAACGAGCCCTAAAGAGAGGGAATGCACATAAGTGGTTTCTAGGCCAAGGCGCTGGGCTCGGTTGGCATGTATAATCAATCACTTGAGCCAGAGCTAACTTAACATAGGAACGGTGAGTGAGAGTGGGTAACTGGAGGAATAAACGTGCATTTCACGTGCATGGGGTCACTTTTTCCTAGAGAGTAATAAAGTGTGGCGCTTCCATTTACATTGGTCATAATTTGAATATTTCAGATAATTCATTTAAGCCTGACACGGCCGTGTCAAACTTGACAATCAACAGTGCCTCCCTTTTGGATAGTTTGAGGCTCAAGTTGCCCCCCCGTGGATCTTTTTCTATCGTGGAGATGACTGTCCATTTGAACTCGTTGAGCCCATGTCGCATCCTGGTCCAGTGATTTACCAACGGAGCATTCTCAACGTTTCTTTTCAGTCTGGACTTGTGTTGCGATATGCGTTGGCGCACTTCTTGCTCAGTTTTGCCAATGTACAAGTGGTCACACAGGAATTTGATCCCATAAACTACAAATTTGGATTTGCAGTTGCTAAATACCTCGTGCTTCCAAGAGATGCCCTTATGCTGGAAAACATTGCCCTGTATAGTGGTTTCACAACAGAAGCATGTACCACATTTGTGGTGACCGAGTATTGGGGCCAATCCCATCATTTGGCGAAGGGATGGTTGGATTTGCGTTGGCATCGAGGCTCTCACCAGATGGTTTGCGACACTGTTCTCTCTTTTGAAAGCAAACAATAGAGGATCTCTAAGACTTTCGTCTAAATTCTTCACCAAGTGCCAATTGTGCCCAATAATGCGTTTCAACTGATTGGCGTTAGGGCAAAAGGTGGTTACACAGACTTGGTGCTTTTGTTCTGGTTTCTTTTTCCGCTCCAACAGTGTTTAACGGGGGGTCCACCTAGCTCTTTTCATACAACCTTTGACCAGTTTTTTGGGGTACCCTCTATCACAAAGTTTGGAAACGAGTTTTTCAGCATGGTGAGAGAAGTCATTCTCATACGTGCAGTTTCTGCGCACGCGTAGAAACTGCCCGTACGGCAGATTTTCTCTTAAGCTTCTCGGGTGATTGCTCTGGAATAATAACGCCTTGTTGCGATCTGTTGGTTTTACAAACAGAGTCATTGCCAACTTGCCGGTTTTTGGGAACACCTCCACATCCAGAAAAGCGATCTTGGTTTCAGAATGGGAAAGACTGAATTGTATATCAGGTGTTCTGGCATTTAGCCATTGATGGAACAGGATCAAATTGTTGATGCCTCCAGTCCATACCATGAAAACATCGTCGATAAAACGATACCATTTCCCAATATGCTGTCCGAAGGGGTTATTGTTGTGTATGTACGTATCCTCGTACATTGACATAAACAGCACTGCCAACTCAGGGGCAAAAGGGCACCCCATTGCCACCCCCTTTACCTGGTAATAGAATTCTTTATTGAAGCAAAAATAGTTTTTCTTTAGCGCAAAAGACGCTAAATCTACCAAGAACTTTGTAGGAACTCGCGTTGGTCTAGGGCGTGAATCTAGGAAGAAGGAGAGCACTGCCACTGCCTCCTCCTGGGGGATTTGCGTGTATACCGATGTCACGTCAAGGGTAACCAGCAAATCTGTCCCTTCACGAAAGGTTATAGTTTCCAACTTGTTTATAAAGTCGGTTGTGTCCTGTAAGTATGATACCACTTGGTTCATGAATTGTTTGAGAAAACAGTCCACATACTTAGCAATGGGTTCCAAGAGAGAACCACATCCTGCCACGATGGGTCTCCCTGGAGGTCTACTCTGATCTTTATGCACTTACGGTAGTGCATAAAACATAGGTATCTTGGGATGCTTGATCTGCAAGTATTCGCGTTCTTTATTGCCAACAAAGCCTTGCTCAAAACCCTCCTGGATAATGACAAAAAGTTGATTTTGTAGTTCATTTGTCGGGTCTTTGTCAATTTTCCGATAGCATCTGGGGTCGTCTAGTTGCCTTCTTATTTCATTAGTATAGTCTACGGTATCCCATAGTACTATAGATCCGCCTTTATCGGCTTGCTTTATCACAACAGTGGGATCATTTTTTAGGGTAGCTAAAGCTGACATCTCTTCTCTCGTGGTGTTGAATTTAACAATTTTTTTTGTTTTTCCATTTGTGAGATTGCAGACAGCACACTTTTTTCAAAGATTACCAATTCCTTGGGAATCTTATTGCAAGGTGGGCAGAATGTAGACTTGTTTCGTAAGCCTGTTACCTCAGTGGATAGTGGTGTGGGATTTTCCAGGAAAAACATAGTTAGCCTTAGTTTTCTACAGAATTCTATAAATTCTGTCTTCATGCGGACAAAGTCAGTTCTTTTGGAAGGTACAAAAGATAGTCCCTTCGACAATATGCCCTCTTCTGCTTTGGTTAATACTCTTTGTGAGAGATTCAAAATCGGGGATATTTTTAGTTCTTGTAGTGTTGTCGACGGGTCTTCATTTCCCATGGACTCAAGGTAACCACAGAGCAAACTAGGGGGCATAAAACAGGTCTTTGCTGTATGAGGGAAAGGGGCAACCTCTGAGTCGGGGGCCCAGCCCTACAGTGGGTCCCATTCAGACCAAGGCCAATGGATAATTTTGCCCTATGGGAGCCTAGGGCCCCTTAAAATATTCTGGAGAGTGGACCCATCTTTTGGCATTACGCCCCTGGAGTGGACAGCGCAGTGGGTTGGAGCTATACATTTCATAAGTGTTACCTGTGTCGCTAAACATTGTTCCTGTCTCTGCGTGTGTGTGGGGCACTGTTAGATTTCCCGTTTTCTTTCATTCATTGCTACTTTCATTTTTGAACCAAAAGGAAATTCTATTCTTTGATATTTCAACGTTATGTTTTCCGTCGTGTCAGCTTCTGCATTGTTTTTATTTCAAATGCACTCTGCTATGGCAGCCATCTCTGCAGGAGGTGCGATATGAACCGCGCCAGCCGCAGCTGCTCATGTGATTACAGCTCTCCGTGCACGAGGCTTCGTGGCTCATAGGGCAGACCTTCTCCATCGCAAACTGATGGGAAGCCAACAAAAGTGCCTTTATCAGAGAAGCTTTGTGCACGTCGGATACTTCTAATGCGTGCAAGAAACGTTAATGGCAGTGCAGTGACCAGTAGTAAGCTTAATTATTCTTGTTGCCTGTGGAGGTACAGAGGCATGCATGAACACGTTTACTAATCATTGTTTTTGATTTATCTTGTCATGTTGTAGGGTTGAAGTCCCCAAAAAGCAGAGGTAACAACAAAATCGCTCAGTACATTACGATGGTGTTGCTGAGTTTATGCATTCGAAAAGAAGTTGTCAGTTAAGTTAGTAGAGTACTAAAAACAAGTGACTCCTGGCTGCATCTTACAACAACGTGCAGACAAAGGCTGCCGCGTGAGACATTTTATGAAGAGGGACAGTCAGCGGTCTACAGCTGTCGCTGTCTCCTGCAGCGTGGAACAGAGGAACAGATGTCCTGTGTTATGTGCAGGCCCGGACTCCACAGTGCTCTTTCCATACACATATATTATATGCGTGTTAGCATGTATCCCACTCCCGACCTCCTCCCCCACGTTGCATCACTAACTACTGGAGGAAATGAGAAATGGCAATGTAATATGTGTATAAAGGTTTCATTTCCTGTGAGAGGAGCCTCCCCAAGAGCAAAATATGGGCTGCGCTCTTCCCTCTGCAGGAGTCTGTCAAGTTCTGAGAAAGGAAACAGCTTCCCAGCTTGGGAATTCATTTTCAAAATAGTTCGTATATTAACTCCAAACAGAACGTCTTCGCCCTCCTGTATCCCACCCAACCATCTGACAGGCATTGAGAGTGAACGCTATCTCACTGTCCTTCAGTGTTTCTATGGTCGTCTTGATGACTCGTGGAACTGGCACCGGAACAAAACGATTTTCACCGACAATACTTTGCTTCCAGGAGAGTGGCCAACAGATCACATTTGAAAAGCCTTCACCGCTATTATTGAATAGAAAGCCCTTTATTGCTAATACTGAATGTTAAACAGAGACTAGTAGACAGATCATATATAGAAAACCTTTCACTGCTGATACTAAAAGTTACCTGGAGGCTATCACACATGGATCATATATGGAAAGACTTTTAATTCTAAAAAAGATACTGAATCTTACCCAGAGACTATCACACATGGATCATACATGGAAAGAATTTTTAAGTCTAATACTGAATGTTACCCAGAGACTATCACACATGGATCATATATGGAAAGACTTTTAATTCTAATACTAAATGTTAAGCAGAGACTGGCAGACAGATCACATATAGAAAGCCTTTCACTGCTGCTACTAAAAGGTACCTAGAGGCTATCACACATGGATCATATATGGAAAGACTTTTAATTCTAATACTGAATGTTACCTGGAGACTATCACACATGGATCATATATGGAAAGACTTTTAATTCTAATACTGAATGTTACCCAGAAATGGCACACAGATCATATTTAGAAAGCCTTTTAGTGATAATACTCAGTGTTCCCTGAAGGCTGGCACACAGACCATATATTACAAGTATTTGCAATGCAATAAGTCTCGCATTAATTAAGTTTGAGCTATTGGCATTGCTAAATATTGTAACACCAATTGCAACAAAAGTCTATGAATTGTAGGCCAAATAAATGTGTATTTATTTTTGTAGCAATGGTGGCATGCTGAGCTTTAGATGAAAAAGTTTAAAAGTGAAGTGCACCATTCTGCGATTGCTACAATAGTTAATTGTGGATGCGTTAACAATTAAGGTGTGCACTGATGACTGGTGGTGTGTGTGCCTGTAGAAATTGTGCCCTGATGGCTGGTGGTGTGTGTACCTGGTGGAAGTGTGCATTGACGGCTGGGGGTGTGTGTGCCTGGTGGAAGCGTGCACTGACGGCTGGTGGTGTGTGTGCCTGGTGAAAGCGTGCACTGACGGCTGGTGAAATCGTTCACTGACGCCTGGTGGTGTGTGTGTGCCTGGTGAAAGTGTGCACTGACGGCTGGTGGTGTGCCTGGTGAAAGCGTGCACTGACGGCTGGTGGTGTGTGTGTGCCTGGTGAAAGCGTGCACTGATGTCTGGTGGTGTGTGCCTGGTGGAGGCGTGCACTGACGGCTGGTGGTTGTGTGTGTGTGGGGGTGTGTGTGTGGTTGTGTGTGTGGTTGTGGGTGATGTGTTTGTGGTTGTGTGAGTGGTTGTGTGTGTGTGTGGTTGTGTGTGTGTGGTTGTGTGTGTGTGGTTTTGTGTGGTTGTGTGTGTGTGGTTGTGTGTGTGTGGTTGTGTCTGTGGTTGTGTGTGTGGTTGTGTGGTTGGCTGTGTTTGTTTGTATGTGTGGTTGGGTGTGGTTTGGTTTGGTTGTGTGTGTGGTTGTGTATGTGGTTGTGTTTGGGTGGTTGTGTGCGTGTTGGTGTGTGTGTGTGTGGTTGTGTGTGTGTTTGGTTGTGTGTGTTTGTGTGTGTGGTTGTGTGTGGTTGTGTGTGTGGTTGTGGATGTGTGTGTGTGGTTGTGTGTGGCTGTGTGTGTGGTCAGGTGTGGTTGTGTGTGTTTGTGGTTGTGTGTGTGGTTGTGTGTGTGGTTGTGTTCCCTTCTTCAGCAGTTTTTAAAATGCCCTGTTTATGTCCGTGCCGGGAGGCAGAGGGCATCTAAATACCATGCACAGGGTCTTTATAAACTGCAGTGTGTGACATCCAGAGTACGCGGAAGGAAGCCTTCCCAAATATGTGGGAAAGGGTTTTTATGTGGTCATATAGGCACCGGTAGTCAGAGGCTCTACAATGTTTGTGGGATGGTCTATGTAGCTATAAAAGTAGCTATAAAGAGTGCAGTGGCACTTTGTGCTCTTTTGGCAGTGTGGCCCCTGCTCCTACAGGAAGTGGCGGGCTGCTTTATAAATAATAATTAAACAAGAGATGTATTTTGTGGGTCTTAAACCAAATCGAATGTCCAAACTGGACAGTATGATTGGGGCTGTGGAAAGCTGGGTTACAGTGTTGCTTATTTATCATATGCAACTAACAACCATTGACAAAGCCAATAGTCCTTGTTCGTTGTAGGTGTAATGTTAGTTGTTGTATTGTATATCTTGATGTAAGGATATAAGCAGCAAAATACCAATCCGCAGCACACTATGCTAAGCACAGATTTTAGCGTAAATGTTTAAGGGTGCCCTTAATTGCATTGGCCATGCTCCTTTGTGAGACTCCCCCCTTCTCCCAGTTTTTTTTTATCCCATTTAAAGCCCTGCCTTCATCTTTTGCAGAGAAAAGGCATTTATGACTACAGATGTATTTTACTGCCATGAAAAATTCACAAGAAGAAGAGATTAGCAGAAGTTACAGGTTTAGAGTTACTGTTGGAAACGTTTATATTCTCGAGGGATGGCATGACACTTTGTGACAAAATGCAGGTGGAAGTATGAGTGTGAGGAGAAGCAGGAATTCATGTTTTTTAATCTGTTATGCCTTGGCGCTTGGTGCGTGGCCTGCACAAACGGCCCTGAATTTTTGCCCTCTTTAAAATGAAGACGTGGATGGTCATATCACCGGAATTGTTTTTTTTTTTAAGTTTGAATTTTATTAAGGCATAAAGAAGAAAAGACAGTACATGAAGAAACAATCAGAAGTTATAAAAACAAGAAATCTCTCTTACAACAGAATGGAATTGATCAAAGAAATAATGTTAAATAAAAACAATATAAGTGAAAATTTCGGGAATATTGAGGGTTAAGGGAAAACATGAGAACCATACATCGTAAATGTGACAAAAAAGAAAACATAGGATGCATTAATACATTTACATATATTAAGATAAAACAATTCATGGTGGTTTTTGAACTTCAACATTACGTAGTGGAGAAGTGGGAGGTGGTCTGGTAATTCTGGATAAATATTCGGTAAGAGGGAGCCATAGAAGGTCACGTTTAATTGCTAGGGAAATAGGGGAGACAAAGTTGGTGTCTAGACGGTGATTAAAACAAACTGCGTTCCACCATGCGGAGAAGGAAACATCCTTAGCTTGCTTCCAATGCGATGTAATATGATGGAAAGCAATGGCTATCAGGAGATCGAGTAGCTTGTGTTTATGGTGGGGTCCGAAGAGATCAGGGGAAAGGGAACCTAGAAAAATGTGAAGGACTGAAAAGGGGAGAGTAAGGTTGAACATTTTTTGTATTTGAGACCAAACTAATTGCCAAAAATGGAGAATGGGAGGGCATTCAAAGAGCATGTGTTTCAGATCAGCCAAAGGACAGGGACAGGACCAACAAGTGGGAGAAGTGTCTGAGGAGAAAGAAGACAGATTCACGGGGGTATATAATGTACGATTATAGATAAAGAATAAGGTTTGGGTAGTATTGGCAGCTCTAGATGTACTATGAATTTTAGACCAAATTTTATCCCAAAGATTAGGGGGCCAATTTTGACACCGGAATTGTTTTGAGCACTCAAAAAACATGAAATGCGCATCTGTGTCCAAGAGGAACTGTGAACAGGATGTGATGGCCGATCATTAACATAAACAATGATATAACTTCTGGGCACTGTTGTTTCACCTTGCAGTGTTTAACAGATGCTCTATTGGTGTCATGAGCGTTGGATGGTGCGGTAAGTGCCCGGCTGTTGAAGCATTTCTAGTGGAGATGTGTGATGTTTTTAAAAGAAACATAAAACATTGGCTCTCATGCCTGCAATGTCTTCATCCCGGGACCCGGTATGCGAAAAACATTGCTGTGCTCGCAGAGCCCAGGGGACCGCACGGGTGCGGGAGGCGAATAGAGAACACATGGGAGGGGTGGAGGGAGTTATGTTATGTTGGGTTAGGGGGGTTTCTGTATAGCGCTCAGCTACTCCGAGGAGTGTCCCGGCGCTTCAGACCTAACACGGACAAGGAACAGGCAAATGGGGGATGGGCACTACTGGACAACCAACCATGATTTTAAATCCTTCCTGAAAGCTAACAAATTGACGTTCTTTCTCAGAGACACCGGCAAGGTGTTCCATAGTAGGGGCTCCAGGCATCTAAAAGACCGGCCTCCAATCCGCGCTCTCCTAATAACGGGGACCGAGGCCAAGGCCAGGGACGCTGACCTCAGAGATCTAGATGGCTGGTAAAAAACCAACCGTCTTCGGATGTATTTAGCGCCGATGTCATGGAGAGCCTTAAGGCAAGTGTAAGCGCCTTAAAAACAAGTCGTTTCTGGATAGGAAGCCAGTGAAGTGTCTTCAGGAGATCAGAGGCTCTGGCTCTCTGCTGGAGGCCAAAGACGGCTCGCGCAGCCGAGTTTTGGACTACTTGCATGCGTTGGAGAAGATACTCTGGCAATCCGAGGTACAGGACGTTGGCATAGTCAAGGCGAGACCCAATTAGTGCCTGCACCGTAACTTTTCTGTGTACCTGCGAAAGCAAAGGAAGGATTTTTTGGAGCATCTTGAGGAGGACAAAACATTTCCCTACTAGGCCAAGAATCCGGGGCTTCAACGACAGACCATTATCAATCTTTACTCCGAGGTTCTTGGCCATGGAAGAAGCAGCCAACGGAGGGAACATGTCCACAGGCCACCAAGACTGCCACCTAGGATCTGACAGGCAGCCGAAAAAGAGCACCTCCGATTTATCCGAGTTGCACTTCAGGCTGATTTGCTGGAACCACTTAAACAACGCCCCCAGGCACCCTCTGATGCTCTCCCCATAGAAATCAGACCCCTTATCACAGGTGAACAGGAGCTGGGTGTCATCGGCGTATGACACGATCTGGGCGCCAAAAGACTCTGCCAGTGCCGCCAGGGGGGCCATAAAGATGTTAAAAAGAGTCTTGCTCAGAATTGAGCCCCGAGGGACTCCCACCTCTAATGGCAGCATCACGGCAGAGAATGGAGGGGCCCAGATCGTTTGACGCCTGCCCGTTAGAAAGGACTTAAACCAGCTGAACACCGTCCCCTGCAGACCGGGAGTGCACGCGCATTGTGAGAGGGGAGCAGGAGGTGAGCCCGAGAGTGGTGTGCAGTGCAACTAACAATGACTGACAAAGCCAATGGTCCTTTTTTGTTGTAGGTGTAATGTTAGTTGTTGTATTGTATATCTGGATGTAAATACATAAGCAGCAAAATACCAGTCCACAGCACACTATGCTAAGCAAAAGATTTTAGCGTCAATGTTTAAATAGTAATTCCTTGTCTTTCTCTTTTTCAAAACTTGTACCGCCCTGCCCCCCAAATAGCCTCTAAATAAAATGAAACACTATTGTGCAAAGCATCGCACATTGTCAAAAAATGACCACAGTGCATATTTAGGTCGCAGACAGCAGGAAGTTCCAAAAACAAAAGAGAGGTTTTTTTCCTAAGAGCTGCACCTTTTTTCCGAACTTTCAAAGCATATATTTTCGTAGGGGGATAGCCATTGTAATGCAGATATTGTGTAGTACAAATACATGCGTAATGCCGTTATCCTTTCTCGGTCCAATCTCTATGCAATCTTTGGTGAGGGACATCACGAGTCACGACTCAAGAAGCATAATCTAATAGTGAAGTTGTGGCGTCATTGAGAATTTGCAGCCACATAGCACAGCACTCTCGCGAGACAGTGGAGTTTGGAGTTCGGGCTGGTGAGTGTATTGGAGAACCACCGGGGTGAGAGAGAGCGCAGTAGGTGGGGTTTCGGTAGGCCCCAGGGTATGATGCAGCAACACGGTGTTGGGCAGAGAAGCGTTCAGGGGAGAGAGAAGAGAGATAACACATCAAAGCGGCCGAAAGGGGAGAAAGGAGGGGTGAGTGCACACCGAGGTGACAAGAAGGACTGGTCGAGAAGGGAGGGGGGAATGCCAGCAGCAGAGGAGCCTGATTGAAGCTGACAAAAGGGAGGGGGAGAAGGGAGGATGGAGTAGGGGCGGAGAGGAGGCCCTGAGGGAGAGCGACATGCAGCCATATGGCTGCTTTGCACGCGTGCACGCCTCGTGCACTGTAGCTCTATGCCATGTGCACTGTAGCTCTAAGCCAGCGTTGCCAACTGTAGCACTTGAAGACCCCCTTACTAAAGCTCTCGCTAGCAGCGCATGCGCGCTGGCTCAGCGAGACCTAAAAAGCTTTTCACCTCTATTACTGAATGTTTATAGGAGAGTGGCCCACAGAACATATACAGCCAAGTATTTTACCGCTAATACTTGAGAATGGCACAGAGATCATGAAGGGAGCCTTTCACCGCTAATACTGACTGTTAGCAAGAGACTGCCAAACAGCTCATATATGGAAAGCCTTTCTCCTTTAGTATAGAATGTTTCAAGGAGAGTGCTCCACAGATCAGAAATAGAAAACCTTTTACTTCTATTACTGAATATTTTCCAGAAACTGGCACACAGATAAAATGACTGTCACCTCCAGTGCCACATATGCTCGAGACGAGCACATATTTATGTAATCCTTTAATTCTAGTCCAGAATATGCCGTGGAAACTGGTACAGAAATATAAAGCCTTTCACTTCTAGTAACAAATGTGGCTTGAAGCGATGCAGCCTTGGAGCTCCAGTTCTGAAAATCCTTTGAAGACTCGCACAGCGATATTAAGCACTGTACCACTTCTACTGTATATGACCTGGAGGCAAGCATAAATATATACATTATTTCTGTTTTAGTACGGAGTGTTGCCGGTGGCTGGCTCAAAGATAAATCCTCTTTTAGCTCTAGAACTGAGTATGCTTCAGAGATTATAACATGTCACATCTAATGCAGAAATTGCCTTCACAATTAGGACAGTAATATAAAGACTTTGACCTCTAAAACTGGATGTGGCAGAACACTAGCACAGAAGCTGCACAGCACAGAAGGAGACGAGCACAGAAGCTGCACAGCACAGAAAGACAATAGGACAGCTACCGAGCACAGAAGGACACTATCACAGAAGCTACGCAGCACAGAAGGACGCGAGCACAGAAGCTGCACAGCACAGAAGGACACAAGCACAGAAGTTACGCAGCACAGAAGGACACAAGCAGAGAAGCTCCACAGCACAGAAAGACATTAGCACAGAAGCTACCCAGCACTGAAGGACACTATCACAGAAGCTACGCAGCACAGAAGGACACAAGCACAGAAGTTACGCAGCACAGAAAGACACTAGCACAGAAGCTACACATCACAGACGAACACGACCACAGAAGCTATGCAGCACAGGAGGACACTATCACAGAAGCTACGCAGCACAGAAGCACAGGAGCACAGAAGCTACGCATCATAAAAGGACCCTAGCACAAAAGCTACACAGCACAGAAGGACACAAGCACAGAAGCTGCACAGCACAGAAGGACACGAGCACATAAGCTCCACAGCACAGAAAGACATTAGCACAGAAGCTACCCAGCACAGAAGAACACTATCACAGAAGCTACACAGCACAGAAGGACACAAGCACAGAAGTTACGCAGCACAGAATGACACTAGCACAGAAGCTACACATTACAGATAGACATGACCACAGAAGCTATGCAGCACAGGAGGACACTATCACAGAAGCTACGCAGCACAGAATCACAGGAGCACAGAAGCTACGCATCATAGAAGGACCCTAGCACAGAAGCTACACAGCACAGAAGGACACTATCAAAAGGAGCTACGCAGCACAGAATGACTGGAGCATAGAAGCTACGCAGCACAGAAGGACACAAGCACAGAAGCTACGCAGCACAGAAGGACACGAGCACAGAAGCTAGACAGCACAGAAGGACACGAGCACAGAAGCTAGACAGCACAGAAGGAACCGGGCACAGAAGCTAGACAGCACAGAAGGACACTAGCACAGAAGGTAGACAACACAGAAGGACACTTGCATAGAAGGACACGAGCACAGAAGCACACTAGGACAGAAGCTACACAGCACAGAAGGACATGAGCACAGAAGCACACTAGCACAGAAGCTACACAGCACAGAAGGGCACAAGCACAGAAGCTACGCAGCACAGAAGGACACGAGCACAGAAGCTACGCATCACAAAAGGACTCTAGCACAGACGCTAAGGATCACAGAACGACATGAGCACTGTAGCTACGCAGCACAGAAGGACACGAGCACAGAAGCTACGCAGCACAGAAGGATACTAGCACAGAAGCTAAACAGCACAGAAGGACACGAGCACAGAAGCTACGCAGCACAGAAGGACACGAGCACAGAAGCTAGACAGCACAGAAGGACACAAGCACAGAAGCTACGCAGCACAGAAGGACACGAGCACAGAAGCTAGACAGCACAGAAGGAACCGGGCACAGAAGCTAGACAGCACAGAAGGACACTAGCACAGAAGGTAGACAACACAGAAGGACACTTGCATAGAAGGACACGAGCACAGAAGCACACTAGGACAGAAGCTACACAGCACAGAAGGACATGAGCACAGAAGCACACTAGCACAGAAGCTACACAGCACAGAAGGGCACAAGCACAGAAGCTACGCAGCACAGAAGGACACGAGCACAGAAGCTACGCATCACAAAAGGACTCTAGCACAGACGCTAAGGATCACAGAACGACATGAGCACTGTAGCTACGCAGCACAGAAGGACACGAGCACAGAAGCTACGCAGCACAGAAGGATACTAGCACAGAAGCTAAACAGCACAGAAGGACACGAGCACAGAAGCTACGCAGCACAGAAGGACGCGAGCACAGGAGCTAGACAGCACAGAAGGACCCGAGCACAGAAGCTAGACAGCACAGAAGGACACTGGCACAGAAGTAAAACAGCACAGAAGGACACGAGCACAGAAGCTACACAACACAGAAGGACACTTGCACAGAAGCTACGCAGCACAGAAGGAGACGAGCACAGAAGCTACACAGCACAGAAGGACCCCAGCACAGAAGTAAAATAGCGCAGAAGGCCACGAGCACAGAAGCTACACAGCACAGAAGGACACTTGCACAGAAGCTACACAGCACAGAAGGAAACTTGCACAGAAGCTACACAGCACAGAAGGGCACAGACGGACATGAGCACAAAAGCTACACAGCACAGAAGGACATGAGCACCGAAGCTACGCAGCACAGAAGGACACGAGCACAGAAGCTACGCAGCACAAAGGGACCCTAGCACAGAAGCTACGCAGCACAGGAGGACCCTAGCACAGAAGCTACGCAAATCAGGAGGACCTTTGCACAGAAGCTAGACAGCACAGAAGGACCCTAGCACAGAAGCTACGCATCCCAGACGGACTCGAGCACTGAAGCTAAGCATCACAGAAGGACACGAGCACAGAAGCTAAGCATCACAGAAGGACACGAGCACAGAAGCTATGCCGCACAGAAGGACACGAGCACAGAAGCTATGCCGCACAGAAGGACACGAGCACCAAAGCTACGCAGCCGTTATCCTTTCTCAGTCCAATCTCTATGCAATCTTTGGTGAGGGACATCACGAGTCACGACTCAAGAAGCATAATCTAATAGTGAAGTTGTGGCGTCATTGAGAATTTGCAGCCACATAGCACAGTACTCTCGCGAGACAGTGGAGTTTGGAGTTCGGGGCTGGTGAGTGTATTGGAGAACCACCGGGGTGAGAGAGAGGGCAATAGGTGGGGTTTCGGTAGGCCCCAGGGTATGATGCAGCAACACGGTGTTGGGCAGAGAAGCGTTCAAGGGAGAGAGAAGAGAGATAACACATCAAAGCGGCCGAAATGGGAGAAAGGAGGGGTGAGTGCACACCGAGGTGACAAGAAGGACTGGCGAGAAGGGAGGGGGGAATGCCAGCAGCAGAGGAGCCTGATTGAAGCTGACAAAAGGGAGGGGGAGAAGGGAGGAGGGAGTAGGGGCGGAGAGGAGGCCCTGAGGGAGAGCGACATGCAGCCATATGGCTGCTTTGCACGCATGCACGCCTCGTGCACTGTAGCTCTATGCCATGTGCACCAGCGACGGCTCGTGGAGGGAGTTACGGTGGGGCAGGAGGGCGGGGAGGGGGAGGGGCAGGACGGAGGTTGCTAAAAACCGGCATATGGATAATTGCAGGTAAGTAAACAATTTAATTAATAAAACGAATTTCGTAGTGCGCCTTGCATTGCATTTTGCGATGCAAGGCGCACTACGAAATTCGTTTTATTAATTAAATTGTTTACTTACCTGCAATTATCCATATGCCGGTTTTTAGCAACCTCCGCTTTGCCCCTCCCCCTCCCCGCCCTCCTGCCCCACCGTAACTCCCTCCACGAGCCGTCGCTGATGTGCACTGTAGCTCTATGCCAGCGTTGCCAGCTGTAGCACTTTGAAGACCCCCTTACTAAAGCTCTCGCTAGCAGCGCATGCGCGCTGGCTCAGCGAGACCTAAAAAGCTTTTCACCTCTATTACTGAATGTTTATAGGAGAGTGGCCCACAGAACATATACAGCCAAGTATTTTACCGCTAATACTTGAGAATGGCACAGAGATCATGAAGGGAGCCTTTCACCGCTAATACTGACTGTTAGCAAGAGACTGCCAAACAGCTCATATATGGAAAGCCTTTCTCCTTTAGTATAGAATGTTTCAAGGAGAGTGCTCCACAGATCAGAAATAGAAAACCTTTTACTTCTATTACTGAATATTTTCCAGAAACTGGCACACAGATAAAATGACTGTCCCCTCCAGTGCCACATATGCCCGAGACGAGCACATATTTATGTAATCCTTTAATTCTAGTCCAGAATATGCCGTGGAAACTGGTACAGAAATATAAAGCCTTTCACTTCTAGTAACAAATGTGGCTTGAAGCGATGCAGCCTTGGAGCTCCAGTTCTGAAAATCCTTTGAAGACTCGCACAGCGATATTAAGCACTGTACCACTTCTACTGTATATGACCTGGAGGCAAGCATAAATATATACATTATTTCTGTTTTAGTACGGAGTGTTGCCGGTGGCTGGCTCAAAGATAAATCCTCTATTAGCTCTAGAACTGAGTATGCTTCAGAGATTATAACATGTCACATCTAATGCAGAAATTGCCTTCACAATTAGGACAGTAATATAAAGACTTTGACCTCTAAAACTGGATGTGGCAGAACACTAGCACAGAAGCTGCACAGCACAGAAGGAGACGAGCACAGAAGCTGCACAGCACAGAAAGACAATAGGACAGCTACCGAGCATAGAAGGACACTATCACAGAAGCTACGCAGCACAGAAGGACACGAGCACAGAAGCTGCACAGCACAGAAGGACACAAGCAGAGAAGCTCCACAGCACAGAAAGACATTAGGACAGCTACCGAGCACAGAAGGACACTATCACAGAAGCTACGCAGCACAGAAGGACACTATCACAGAAGCTACGCAGCACAGAAGGACACAAGCACAGAAGTTACGCAGCACAGAAAGACACTAGCACTGAAGCTACACATCACAGACGAACACGACCACAGAAGCTATGCAGCACAGGAGGACACTATCACAGACGCTATGCAGCACAGAAGCACAGGAGCACAGAAGCTACGCATCATAGAAGGACCCTAGCACAGAAGCTACACAGCACAGAAGGACACGAGCACAGAAGCAGCACAGCACAGAAGGACACGAGCACATAAGCTCCACAGCACAGAAAGACATTAGCACAGAAGCTACCCAGCACAGAAAAACACTATCACAGAAGCTACACAGCACAGAAGGACACAAGCACAGAAGTTACGCAGCACAGAAAGACACTAGCACAGAAGCTACACATTACAGACGGACACGACCACAGAAGCTATGCAGCACAGGAGGACACTATCACAGAAGCTATGCAGCACAGAATCACAGGAGCACAGAAGCTACGCATCATAGAAGGACCCTAGCACAGAAGCTACACAGAACAGAAGGACACTATCAAAAGAAGCTATGCAGCACAGAATGACTGGACCACAGAAGCTACGCAGCACAGAAGGACACAAGCACAGAAGCTACGCAGCACAGAAGGACACGAGCACAGAAGCTAGACAGCACAGAAGGGCCCGAGCACAGAAGCTAGACAGCACAGAAGGACACTAGCACAGAAGCTAGACAACACAGGACACTGGCACAGAAGGACACGAGCACAGAAGCACACTAGGACAGAAGCTACAGAGCACAGAAGGGCACAGAAGGACACAAGGACAGAAGCTACACAGCACAGAAGGACATGAGCACAGAAGCTACGCAGTGCAGAAGGACCCGAGCACAGAAGCTAGACAGCACAGAAGGACACTAGCACAGAAGCTAGACAACACAGGACACTGGCACAGAAGGACACGAGCACAGAAGCACACTAGGACAGAAGCTACAGAGCACAGAAGGGCACAGAAGGACACAAGGACAGAAGCTACACAGCACAGAAGGACACGAGCACAGAAGCTACGCAGTGCAGAAGGACACAAGCACAGAAGCTATGCAGCACAGAAGGACATGAGCACAGACGCTACGCAGAGATGTGGAGAAGTGTGGCTCAGGGGTTAGAGGCGGATACGCAGAGATGTGGAGAAGTGTGGCTCAGGGGTTAGAGGCGGCAGACCCGGAAGCTGAGATCGGCCCTGGACCAGGGTTCAATTCCCCGCCTCGGCGGGTCTTGGGCTCATTAATTCCACGGACTCGATAATTCTCGCTCCGGTGCCTTCTCGACTCACGGGTTCACACTCTGCGACTCTGGGCAATAGCCTGCTTAATCTCCACAACGGCCCCTCGCGGCGGGATGCCTGGCTTTCACCTTGTGGATACCCTGCCGCGGGTTATCCCACAGGGGAATACCAGGACGGGTTCCCTAAGCAAGCGCCGGGAAACCCTTTGTGGGTAGCTGTGCGCTATATAAGCTCAAATACATTTACATTTACAGAAGGACACGAGCACAGAAGCTAGACAGCACAGAAGGACCCGAGCACAGAACCTAGACAGCACAGAAGGGCACGAGCACAGAAGCTACACAGCACAGAAGGACACTTGCACAGAAGCTACACAGCACAGAAGGGCACAGACGGACACGAGCACAGAAGCTACGCAGTACAGGAGGACCTTTGCACAGAAGCTAGACAGCACAGAAGGACCTAGCACAGAAGCTAGGCAGCACCGAAGGACACGAGCACAGAAGCTACGCATCCCAGACGTACTCAAGCACAGAAGCTACGCATCCCAGACGGACTCGAGCACAGAAGCTATGCCGCACAGAAGGACACGAGCACCAAAGCTATGCAGCAGAGGACACGAGCACCGAAGCTACGCAGCACAGAAGGACACAAGCACCGAAGCTACCCAGCACAAAAGGACACGAGCACAGGACATGAGCACAGAAGCTACACAGCACAGAAGAACACGAGCACAGAAGCTACGCATCACAAAAGGACACGAGCACAGAAGCTACAGAGCACAGAAGGACATGAGCACAGAAGCTACAGAGCACAGAAGGACATGAGCACAGAAGTGTGGTGCCTCTCAACTCACCTACCGAAGGTGCACCACAGACGTTGCAGAGAGAAATAGTGGTTCACCTTCAGTACGGCAGGGACTCTCTAGACTAGTGCAGAGAAAATGAATGATTCACTTCCAGTACTACAGGAACTCTTGAGACTATTGCTGAGAAAAATAGTGGTTCACTTCTATACTGCAGGGGCTCTTGAAACTAGTGCAGCAATAAATATTAGTTCACCTCTAGTATTGAATGGATTCTAGAGACTGCCACAGAGACAAAGAGATGAATAGTAGTTCACAGCTAGTACTGAAAAGACTCTAGGGATTGGAGCAGAAATACATCTTGCTTATAGTACTGAAGGGATTCTAGAGACTGACACAAAGATAAATAGATAAATATTTGTTCACTTCTAATACTGAAGGGAGTCTAGTTTCTGGTTGAGAATTAAGCAATAGTTCACATTTAGTAATGTACAGACTCTAGAGACTGGTGCATAGATAAATAGTGGTTCACATATAGTACTGAAGGGACACGAAAGACTTGCACAGAGATAAATATTGGTTCACTTCTAGTACTGAAGGGATTCTAGGGACTGCTGCAAAGATAAATAGATAAATATTGGTTCACTTCTAGTACTGAAGGGATTCTAGGGATTTCTGCAGATATAAATAGATAAATATTGGTTCACTTCTAGTACTGAAGGGATTCTAGGGACTGCTACAAAGATAAATAGATAAATATTGGTTAACTTCTAGTACTGAAGGGATTTTAGGGACTGCTGCAAAGATAAATATTGGATCATTTCTAGTACTGAAGGGATTCTAGGGATTTCTGCAGATATAAATAGATAAATATTGGTTCACTTCTAGTACTGAAGGGATTCTAGGGACTGCTGCAATGATAAATAGATAAATGTTGGTTCACTTCTAGTACTGAAGGGATTTTAGGGACTACTGCAAAGATAAATATTGGTTAATTTCTAATGCAAAAGGTCTAGTGTCTGGCTCAGAATTAAACAGTGGTTCATAGCTACGACTGTAGAGACTCTAGGTATTGGTGCAGAGATAAATCTTGGTTTGTTTATAGTATTTAAGGGACTTTAGTGACTTCCACAGAGATAAATAGTGGTTCTTGGGATATATGACGTTACAATGCATGCTTTTACCACACATGCCTTTACAACGCGGTTTTTACAACGCATGCCTTTACAACGCATAGTGCTTTGGGGCGCTGGATAGTGAATAGTTTAATTTACTATTCCAACTCCAGTCCCCATGGATAGTAGGGAAGGTGTTGGATAGTACATTAAACCTATTCCCTACCCTAGAGCGCCCCCAGCGCAATGTGTTGTAATGGTTTGCGTTGTAAAAGTTGCGTCGTAAAGGCACTGCGTGGTAAAAGTTGCATTGTAAAGGATGTTCCCCGGTTCTTGTCTAGTACTGAAGAGACTCTAGAGAGTTGGGCAGAGCTATTCAGCCATTCAAAACACTTATATAGTTTATAACCAGGAATGTCTTTCGGATATAGTAACTCAAGAAGTAAAAAGGTTACGGTGACTGACATAGACATCTAGGGGGCTCTAAGGAGGAATAGTTTAGCATCTTTAAGTCTGGCCTTTGAGGCAGCTTTAGCTATTTCACCAGACCAATGTATACATAATTGTTGCGGGGTAACTTAATAAAAGAAGAAAAGAAATGCATCTCTTTGGCAAAGCAAACATAGCTTTATATTGTTGCGACAGGGAGAGTAGGTTTGTGCACACTACCAAACTGCTGGTCTCAATTTGCTGCTTCACAAGCAGCAACATTTATACTTAGTCAGACAATGCTTGTTACAAAAGGTCAAACCTTAAGTTACTTAGAAGTTACACATTGGTTACAAAAACATTTCATTAACTGTGTTCCTAACTTTATGACTTTACTCTGTACGTTCTTCATTGTAATTTCTGACAATGCTTAACAAACTAACAATTCTCTATATGTGCTTTATCATTCTGCTTCCAAGACCTCTTATTAGGTTCTGTGTACTCCTGGCTAATTCAGTCTCCTGCTCCTATTGTCTAATCATGTTTTCACTTTGTTTAGAACATGGAATACATGCCTGTGTGCAAAGTTCATAAATTCTTACAAGCTTACAAACACTGGTTTTTGTTTAACCGCACCCTCTATTTTCAAGGGAACCCTTCACCTCTCTGGCATCAGAACGAATTTCAGGCCTGCACTCTTCTTTTACCATGTATACTTTCATATACTTTTCTACTGATGTCTGATGTAGCGTATTTCTTCATGTTTCATTTCCTCTATAACATCGTTCACTTACAGAGAACAACTTTTGGTTAACAGACTTCATCAATTGCTCTTTGAAACTGTCATTTGCATTTTGATCCTCCCACCACAGCATACAGCATGATACTGCATGGGGCAATAGGTGAGCCCACTTTATGCACTAGCTCTCTTTACATTGAGTGACTGTAAACAGCCTGTTTACATTGTTAACATCCATTTAAAAGTAGTTCCTTTCTATTTAATGACAAAGTTGGTTCAAAGTGTGCATTGTTTTTTATTTATTATAGTTACTTTAAATTCCAGCTACTTATTTTGCCTACACTCCGTTTTACATTTATGCTATAAGGTGTTTAAGTGACACTGCAACATTGTAGCTGCCTGCAATTTGAGCGCTTGGCTTGCTAGTGATTTATTATTGACTTCATCAAAAACTAAAATAATGAAATGTATAGTGCAGCAAAAGAGCTGTATCAATGAATGTTTTTTAAATGTAACATTTTTATTGCACGTATAAGGTGGCCATTTTTAATTGAGAGTGTGCTTTATTTTTTATATATTTTTGACAAGTTTACTTGTAAAAAAAATTAAAAAGGCACACTGTGGCACTAGCCTACCAGTGCCAGACCAGTTGTCTTTGCTCATACTTTTTTTCCATGATTTGATTATTATGATGAATGGTACAGAGATAATGAGATTTTGAATCATTTTAATCAATTTGCCAGGGTGAGTTTCTAAAATTAGGTTCCTCCATGACTGAGACTATGAATAATCTTGGATAAGATTGCAGCATCTCTGTTTGCAAAGAGGAATGGCCAACCGGACTGGACCAAGTGCCCAGGAATCTGCAAAGTTAGCACAAGACATTGCAACCAGCCTTCAAATATCAGGAGTAGTTTCACTTCGGCCGGAAGAGTATGCCTTTTGCAAGAGTGAGGTGGCAGATTTGAGTGGGGAGTGGAGCTTAATGAAATGATTGACACAGCCAGGTTCATCTGAGCCTTGGGGTAAAGTGTGCATGTCAGGTTGGACGGGTGCATTGCTGTGACCAGCCTGACATGCGCAGTTCAACCCTCTCCTACCTACACTATATTAGGAGCCCAGGAGGTTACTGTCACAATCCTCAAGTATCCTAAGGAGCATTGGCAGTGCCTGACCAAGCCAATCCTTACACTGCTGTCATGCTGCATTCTAACATAAACAGCTCGGGAGAAGCATCTAGATTGGCTCAGGAGACGCGTCACACAAAGGTGGGAGCCCTGGCACTGGAGAGTGAGCTGGGCACAGCCATGCATGCCGGGAGGCAGCTCGCTCGAAATCATGAGTCATCATTTTAAAAACTCAACAGTTGGCGTTCTGCCGCTGTTGGCCTCTTTGGTTAGATTGCAGGTATCTTAGCCTACAAGGGATTTACTAAACCATATGTTTACATTAATTGCTGCATTCAATGTTGGAAAACTATCAAGTAACTTGCAATTCAATTTCTTCAGATAAAATTCTAATTATGTACATACATCAAATGTACTGAAGAAGGTCTAGCAGATATAGCCAGCTTTAGACCAAAACGTCGACAATCACACCTATTTTTTGTATCACCGTACTGAAGTCAATTTTCTCAGTTTAGTCTGGTCACATTGTCTTATTATTATCTTCAAAAAGGTGTTCACAATTGTAACATCAAATAACTGTAACTTCAGGTTGCATTGTGTTTCTTATGGAATATGTGTTATCCTTTTGTACCCTCTGCAACTTTTGGTCAACATAAATCTATTCTCTGAATACATATACCCGTGTTATAAATTTTTCTTTGTAGATTTGTTCATATGTAAATAATTAGAATTGTATCCGAAGCAACTGATTTGCAAGCTACTTGATAGAGTTTTCCAACATTGAATGCAGCAATTAATGTAAACATATGATTTTGTAAATCCTTCTTAGGCTCACATTCCTGCCAATATTTAATTGCTCAAGCCGTCAAGGGTAGATTGGGTCAAAAACCCAGAGAACTACTCAGAGCTGGGAAGAGTCAAATGTGGAGCAGGAAGCTGAGTACAATTTATAATGTTGAGGCTGGGCTTCTAAACTGAAATTTTAGGTGCCTGTGTGTTTTCCCAATGTATATTTCACCTTAGTGTTGTGATAGGAACACATATAAGGGAATAATTTGGCCCCTGCAGCCCAGTTGGAGGGGAAGGCACGCAACCCTTCAAGAGTGGTCTATTCAGGCCAAAGTCAGTGAATGGAGGTGAGATATGGGAGACTGAGAAGCCCATCGTCACATTCTGTGTGTGTCTGGGGTGTATCCTTTTGTTTTCCACACTGGACACATATGCCCCACCAACCCCCTTGTACCCCCTTCCCCGCACTCATGACGAAAAATGCATGTCTCGTTAATGAGTTTTTGATGAGTAAGGGAGATAACAATGCCATACTATATAGAGGGAAAACAGCGTTTTTTTGCACATGCCAAGGTTTTAAGAAAATAGACAAAAATGATGGGTCAAATGAGGATACAGTAGCAGACATGAGTGTATAGGTGTATAGCCATCGTAGCATGAAAACAAGAGGTAAGCATGTCACATCTGTCAGGCTAGTTGATAAGGAAAATATATTTTGCATGCCATATTTTTTCATTTTTTTTAAAAGCGTTATACCTGATAGGTGTTACTTTTACTCAGAGTTAACGTACACAATTTTTCGACCTCGGAATGATGGAAGATGAATTTAGCTTTGTTGGTATTTGCAAGCCATGCCCAATGTCAGTAGCGCATTATAGCATCACATATGTGATATGTTTACCATTATTAAACAGTATGCAGTATGCATCCTCATATATAAGGAGGTATTTACAGCTACAGAAAAACTCTTATTTCTTCGTTCTTAATAATCAATCTTGTAAATTACTATTTGTAGCTTTTAACTGTATTCCAGATATTAATTTTTTTAAATAATTAGTCTTGTTAAATCGTTATTTGTAACTTTTAATACGATGCTTTACAGACTTTGACCTAAGCAGGTATAGAGCATCTTCAAGAATCACTTGATTCCCCATGATGAATATTTATTTACTGGTGGAGGTTGTCAGCAGTTTAGTTACTGTTTATATTTCACATTTTTTACTTCATCTTGCATTCCTTAAGAGCTCACTATTTCCAGAACGTTGTATTTCTGTGTTCTTTGTGTAGCTTATTTCTCTCGTACAGTGCATTCTTTGAACTGAGTCCCCTGCAGGCGTTTTTAGCAGGGCACCATTGTGAACTCTCGAGCAAAGGCTGAACACGGTTTGCATTAACCTCACCTGAAGGCTGATGGGAGTGTGAATTTCTCACAGTGCCAGTCAGTGGGTCAAAAAGGTGCTCGGAATACTTGGTCACCCACTCCTTGGCCTGTCTGCTGAACAAACAGCACAATGGGTTCTTATTTCGGTTGCAATTGTGATTCTGTGCAACTGTGTTTGAAGAAGGTACACAGTTGCCAAAATATTGAGAAGGCAAAAATAAATGAAAAAACATTGCTTAAGTGCTTACAGGTGAGCCAGTGCATTGTGTGTTTGGGGGTTGTGAAGTGAAGGAGGTGCAAGCACGTGCATTCAGGAGTCAGTGAAAGGAGGCTGCTGAAGATGAAAACATATGCAGGGGGATGAGAAGTGGAGAGAAAATGGTGCACATGTCTAACATAGAATGAGCATAACAGGGATGATTGAGACACTCTGAAGACCACTACCCCTTCCACAGGCCTCAGTAATGTTTAATTCACAGACTCTCTGCTAGCCACGGCCCATGCAGGTAAGAGCGGTGGGTTGGTGGGGGCGAGGTGGGGGGCGTATTTCAACATACGACTGTGAGGGAAAATTAAATAAATAAATAATTTTCTTTCGTGGTCGTATGTCGAAATCCCCACCCACCGGGCCCCACTGTCACACCACTCTTACCTGCATGGACCATTGCTTCTCACTGCATTGTTATCTCAAAGTCTGTTGTGAAATTCTTTAGTTACACTGAATAAGCACCTACCTATGTCATTATCATTTTGATGTCATAATTACACTTTCACAATTGCTTTATTAACCTTCTTGATTTCTCAAATGTGCTTGAAAATGCACCATTTGCCCACTCTTTTAAAAATAGAATTCCTGGGGGGAGAACACCCCGAACCCCTCTAATGATGGTTGAACAGGCTCTCTATGATCGCTCGCGACAGGGCACTCATCCAGAATTTTTACGCCTCACCACTTTCAAATGTCACCAACTGACTCTGGCACTCAGTGAGTTTGACGTAGAACTTGTCTAGGCGCCTTATTACAACAGCGGTCCAATGGACCTCTGTAATTATTGTGGCGGTCCGTCGACCACCCGCCATATTTCGACGATTGCGGTCAGACCACCACCGACCCACAGCTACCACAAGGGATCCGCAATCCATGGTGGTCATGCAGCAGTGTGATGCTTGTAATATGCTGGTGATGTTGCTGTGACACTGTTAAGCATAATACTACTTTCAGCACATCCACAGTTTTCATGGCAGTGCGACCACCATGAAAAGTGTGGAGGTGAGGAAACACAGGAGGCCCTACAGGGGTCCCTTTTGCGCCAGGGGATGCATGCAGGGGGCACATAGTGCGGCCCCATGTCTGCATGCACCACCAGTTCCGGCAGGGCATGGACTTAACAGTCCATGCCCTGCAGGAACATGCAATGCGTTCTCATTGCGGTGCCTTGCTAAGGCTCTCATATGAGCTTTAGCACTGCACCACCATGGGCAAGCCGCATCAGGACCGCCTCACCTGGATTCCAATCAGAATCTGGAGGGGGGTCTCTTTATGGCTTTGGCGTTGTGGCAGCGGGGCGCTGGCTTGGTGTTCTGTGCCACACTGCCAAAGTTATAATAAGGCCCTAGTATAGGAAATGACACCTATTGGCTAGTAATGTTTTAGATCAAAGGTCTCTTGCTAGTGGTAGCAGCAGAGCTGATGGCGGTGGGGATGATGGACATTTCATTGTAGATTTTCGTTTTAGCAGTGAAAAATGAATTACATGCATATCATAGCTGCTGAGTGGGTGAATGATTTTTGGAATATGGGCATTCACAATACTGTGGGAGATTTATTTCTACCTGGTGTGGGACTCAGCACATTTTTAAGCATAATAATTACATTTCCCATAAATTCAGAGGGCTTTAGAAACAAATGACACTTTGAAAACTTTACAGGTCATGTTCTGCTCATGCAAAATGGGGAGAGAAAAGGGGAGTTGTTAGGGAAATAGATAAAAATAACATTTAACATGTGTGTCGTTATCTATAAATGCAGTTAACTATAGCAGCCCAAGATCACACAATGTATTCAATATGGGGATGATTGAGCTATATCTCTTGTTGCTCAATTATTCTGCCTTCAACTTAGTCCGAAGAACATATCACCGTCTCATATTCTTAAATGTAGTATTTTGGCATAGGTGAAAACCAACATTCCTTTTATACACAGATAGAAGATGCTAGGGGTTTCCACAGAACAGTTACGGCCACATGCAAGCCAGCAAGCACCCGCCAATGCCTCACAGAGCAGTGCGCCCCTGTTAAAGCAGCAGTGAAGCTTCCCTTAAACAAGCGCTAGTCCAGGGAAGTCCCAGTGCAGATGACTACAGGGCGCGGGCATCAAGAATGTGTAGGACTGACCCCATAAACATTCTTGGGTGGGCATATGGTTGGAGGAAATGCTATCCAGTTGCTTGTGTACCCGCTTTATGGGCCCTGGTCTCTTTACTGGACAGGTGAAAACGATCAGTGTTCATAGGTCAGATAATTGAGGTCTCCTTTCAAATGTGGACTCTTAGAGAGGCGCTTCAAGTATTTACCAGCTTTGTTTTTACCCTTCTGCAAATTCGTCACATTGCACGGACCTCAGACACATTCCAGCTGTTCATTCCTTATACCAGAGACGGCTGGAAAAGAGTGATTTGGTGGAGCAGGAATTTCCACATGAATGTAAAAGCACTGCATTCACCTCATTGTCCATCATCTGCTGCATAATATCTTCGGTACAAACCACTCACACCCAGTCAACAGATCTGGGGTTGATCCATCACTGTTCTTTAGCCCACTCTGCCGCCCCAGTTCAGACATGACCATATGCAAATCAGTCTGACCCTGTGCCTCATGGGAACAGTCCAGCCCGAAATGCCAAGCCACGCCTTCCCTGGACCGGAAACAAGCTTCCTAGGACCGGTTTCTGGCATTACAGCCATCTTCAGCCAGGCTTGCTTGAATCCAGTGGCAAAGTGAGCAAGGGACTCGCGTCTGAGCATACCCTGCCAACTTACGGCGAACAAAGCGGTACAAAAGGGGGTGGTGATGGACGGAGGATCTGAACCAATCAAACACTCACACCCAGTCAACAGATCTGGGTTTAATCCATCACCGCTCTTTAGCACACTCTGCCACCCCAGTTCAGACATGGCCATATGCAAATCAGTCTGACCCTGTGCCTCATGGGAACAGTCCAGCCCGAACTGCCAAGCCATGCCTTCCCTTTGTTCGCCATAAGTTGGCTGGGTATGCTCAGACGTGATTCCCTCGTTCACTTTGCCACTGGATTCAAGCAAGCCTGGCTGAAGACGGTTGTAATGCCAGAAACCGGTCCTAGGAAGCTTGTTTCCGGTCCAGGGAAGGCATGGATTGGCAGTTCGGGCATTGCTATTCACCAACTACGTATTTTAACAAAATTAAAACACAAACAAAAAGTTGGAATGCTTGTTCTTTACTATGCGTGTTTGTTGCCTCTTAGTAAAATTAACTGTGGTTTTTGCGTGAGACAGCGTAGGAACAGAAACTGTCTATGAAGAGAATGCTGCAAAGTGTTCAAGGAAGTAATAAAATAAAACGGCAACTTATTTATGTTATAAGATTCGGCAACGGCCAGAGTATGATAATTAGAGAGCACTATTTATATATAAATATCCATATTATTTTTAACATGTCTTATATGTCCTTGTTAACTTTAACTATTAGTCACGGTTATGTAAAGCAGCGTAAGAACATATTTTAAAGTGCTTTCAACTCTTTACATACTGAGCAGAGAAAAAAATAGAGACATTCACATTTTTCTTAGTTTTCACACCAGCCAGGTTGATGTCAGTAAAAAAATCTGCCAGGTGCCAACCCTAGCCAAATCAAGTATTGAGGACCTTGTGCCATTTTATTTCACCTAGCCCGCCTGTTCTAAATGCAGTGCTTCTAGTTTTCACCAATCTTACTAATTCTAGAGGCTTTAAAATGCTTAGGTTACCAAACATTTCTCTAAAAAAGAGTCCAATGAGACTAATCAAATGATGTTTTCTGAAAGAGCACGACCTGCGAATGTGGGCCACTTTTTTGGGACTGCCCGGGCTTATTTGCAATCCCAATCCGACCCTGGATATGTGGCATCTCCTTTCAAGGTTCCATGTGTTGAATCAGTGGAGTATCTCCTAGTGAGAAACGTGCATAATAAATATGAAATGCACAGTACTCCTTGGAAGCTCCTCCGCTAAGGCGGAGGAGAGTCACTACGCTGCTTTACAGCAGAGAAATAAATGAGAAATAAAATGATAATAACTAATAATAATAACGCAGTGCAGCGTTGTGATTGGCCCAGGGGAGCATGGAAGAATGATTGCTTCCCGTTCGTCCCGACATGGAGGACAGACGACATGGGCGAGGAAGTGCGTTTCATTTTTTGCTTACACCCCCATATTTCCCCTGTCACCACCTGCAGCGCCACCCCAATCGGTGCTGGGTGCCACTGGCAGCACTGCACCACAGAGCTTATTTTTATTGGAAAAAGTCACATTCTAGGCTGAACACTGGATAAACAGGTAACTGATGAAAAGTTCTAGAACACAAGTGACTTGCCCTGAATATATGAGTAAAACCTGTTTTACAACAATCACCGGTAAAGCCAATAGGTCTCGCTTATGTGAGATCTATTGGCTTTGTCAATGTTTCTTACCCATGTTGCAACATGGCTGGAAGTAAGGAAAAAAGCTATATGACAACAGGTAGCCTTGACTGCATCATATTGTTTTTTTTGTTTTGTTTTAATCTTTCAGCCGTGCTGCACTGAAGCACCACTACTGTACAATATGGCTAAAAAAATATTAACAAAGCCAATAGATCTCGCAGAGGCAAGACCTATTGGCTTTGCCAATGCTTGTTTTCTTTGAGCGAGCACATCTACACCATTGAACAGGCTACCAACATATAAAGAATAGGGTTTTAGACATGCAGTCTTTGGTGAGGCTTTTGCTGGGTGCTTAGCTTAAAATAGAATGAGGTTGATCTCTGAATTGTTCTAATAAATCGTGTGAGTTTTACTGGTTGGCTATATATGGCTATATATATACTATAGAAATGGCTATCCTTAAGTGTTACTTATCGGCAGGGTGAGGCTTACATTCAGAATGCCAAGCCTCTTTCCAGATAAATAAATAAAGTTAAACATTTTACATTTCCAGGAGATGTCTTTGAATCACTGTATATTGCTCACAACTCTATAGGATTCATTTTGTGGTTCCTGCACATCTGTATTGATCTAACAAAATCTGTATGAGTCTCCCACTCTCCACTCCTTTGCTGAAATGTGACAGCTCTATGGCACACATGATGGCGGTTGCCAGGAGAGATGTTGCTTTATCACTGCAAGGAGGTTAGAATGTGTGAATTAAGGCTTCTTTGTGGACTGCTCTCAAACAAATATACTGAACAATCGTGTATACTAGAATGTTCAACCCGTTAATTATCAACGGTGCTTCAAGGAATTGAAGCAGCCACCCAACCCTTCCAATAATGAATAAGGGCTGGAAAACAAATAATAACCAACCTAAGTTACCCTTTCCCATTGACATGATTCCCAAAATAACGCCATAGTGATTATTTTTTACTGTGAAAACCTAGTGCCCATCATATTTCGCACACGTCCTAGAAGATGCACCCCAAACAGAAGCAAGAAGTAGAGGCAATAGTATCAAGTTCAAGATAAGTCTGGACGGTGAACTCCGCTCTGTTCGCTGAGTTTTCGCACTCCACATTACCCGGAGCCCGCGGAGTTCAAAAAAACTCTGCTTCGTGTTGTGGAACAGAGTTTTTTCCCACACTCGTATTCGGCAACATCAGGTTGGCGAGCGAGGAAAATCCACCTCCCAGTGAGATTTTTCCTCGTTCGCGATCATCAACATCAAGTAGGCGAGCGCAAGCGTGCAAAATCAACCTCCCGCGAGATTTCTCAATGCAGGCGGTCAGATTTCTCATTGCGAGTGGTCGTGTATGCTTGTGACCACTCGCATTGGTAAAACATCAATTCGCGTTGAGAAAGCTGCCGCTCGAGTAAAAGTCCACTCGAGCGGCAGAAAGGAAGCAGCACCCGCTTGCGTTGTGCATGGTGCCATTCGTGATGTTTGCCCAGTGCGGACTAGCACCTGGCACTGAAAATTACCAAGAATAGCATTTATCTCATGCACTTCGCTGCTCGGGAAGGGTCACGTAGCACGACGGAGTGTTTGTTTGCACTTCGCGGAGTTCCATGTAGCAGAACTTCGGGAACTGCGCCCAGGCTTAGTTCAAGACACTGGTTAGTAATACACTTGTGATGAAGCTTCATAGATCCTTTCAATATCCCCCTTTTGTCTCCTGTGCACAGTTGGGGAATGAAAAAGATGCAAAAATTGAAAAATTATATATGGAAAAATATAGAAAAAAAGGGGTTACAATAAAGCTGTAGGGGGAATGCATTATCATGCTAACAGTACAACATGCTTCCCACTACATCAGCATAAACAATGTGTCAAACAAAATCCAGGAATCATCGACGCAATACCCATGGAGACTATTCCACTCACCTCAATGCATAAGAGAAAATCTCTCAGGTCTTACATACAGTGTAAATTGTTTATACTTGAGTCTGATAATCACCATGGTGGTATTTTGGGATTGAATCAGGACAATAGGAAAGTGTGACTGAAGTTGTTTTTTATTTGTTTTGTAGCCCTAGTGAAATCAATGGTAGATCCCTCAAACAAATCACTGTCTATCGATTTTTGGCGAGGAACACCTTTCGTGGAGACACTGATGTGTTACTTTAAGACAGCTTTCTGTGGTATGGTCCATCCTCATGCTGTAAACCCAGCAGCAGTCTGGAGAGATGTACTCACAACCACACGGGCACATAAACTGATCTGTGATTTGTGGAAAGGCCAAGTGGGCTAAAGTGAGTCAGTCATATGTAATGAGTCCGACACTGGACACCTAACGGTCTTTCAGAGGCGCCAGCCCGGTTGATAAACTGACTAGTTTACCATTATGCCACCATCTCCTTTATTGTACCGCATATTATCAGATCTGTATTTTCTGCCCTCGCAAACAAACATATGGGGAAAACCTAATTACAATAATACCGCATTCTTGGCATACAGTCCACTATGAGTGCATAATTTAAATTAAACAATGACGAAAAAGTTTCCAAAATATACAACAAAGCGGAGGTAGGATGAACACAAACTGTCAAATTTCCCATGCTTCTGTGGAAAAATTAAATCATAAATAGGCATACAGTTTAGAAAAAAAATAAAAGACTTTCTGACAGACATGGAGGTACCTTAGCAACAAGAGAAGGAGGGTAAAACTAGCACCCTCAGAAGACAGTGTCTGATATTTGACCTCAGTCTTTGAATGGCCAACAAATGTGATGAGATAAGAACAAGAATTATAGGCATGTGTATTACAGAAAATGAGTTTGTGTAAGATTACTATATACATACTATAGAAATGGCCGTCCTTAAGTGGTAAATATCGGCTGGGTAACACATTCAGAATGGAAAGCCCTGTTCCAGATGAATAAATAAAGGCATATATTTTACATTTGCCAGGAAATGTCTCTAAATCAGCATAGTGTTCACAACCCTGTAACATTCCTTTTGTAATTCCTGCATATCTGGATTGATCTATAAAATGATACAATAATCTGTATGGGTCCCGGACCAATCCTCCACCCCTTTGCTGAAATGTGAGAGCTCTACGGCATACACGATGGCAGTTTACAAGTGCTATGGAGCTTTGTCACTGCAAGGAAGCTAGAAGGAAAAGGGTGGATTAAGGCTTCTTCGTGGACAGCCCTCAAGCAAATTGCTGTTTCTTGACAAACTCTTTTATGGTTAGGAACAACTTTCGTGGAGACACTGATGTACTACTTTAAGACAGCTTTCTGTGGTATGCTCCATCATCATTCTGTAAACCCAGCAGCCCATCAGCAGTTTGTGTAGATGTACTCATGGTGTGGTTCCGTGATTCGCGAACTGGGTTCGATGGTTCCGAACCCGTTAAATAAAGATCGTCGGAAATGGACGATTTTGGTGTCAGCAGACCGCAAATGGCGAGTGTAGCGTGTCTGAGTGTTTTCGTATGAATCGACATAGGAGAACACTCTGTATTTGAGGATTTAGTTTGAACCTCCGGGTTCCATTTTGTATACGGCAGCCATTTTGTGTGGTTGCGCTAACATAGGCCCGATGACTGTGGCCGAACGAGTCCTTGAGACCGTATGCCTTAGCTGACTTCTGGGTGACCTGGCCGAACTGACGCCTTGCCCAAGGCCGACCTCGCTGAGCCAGTTCCTTGTTCAGCAGCTGGTCTGATAAAGATCAAAGAGCAGGACGTGCCCGAGTTTATGGTACACTGCTCCCACCTTTCTATCTCCTTTCCAATCTGTTTCTGCCTTTCCTTTACAACATATTCATTGATTTGGGTTGAAGGCTTTATGATGGGTTTGTCCGGCCTGATCGAACAGGAAACTTGGGAATGTGCGTGGTCATTTCTGGTGGGCTGGACAACGGAAAATGGGATTGTCTGAGATTGTCGTCATACGCTACTTTCAAAATGCTATATTGTCATTGGTCAGTTTGTATGCACCGAATGCTAATTTGAAATGTGGCCTGAGGCTTGATTTTTGGCATAAAAGACCATGCTCCGCTTATAGAATTTGTGCAGTCTCTGACTAACCACCCGTGTGTGCTTCGTAGATCTCTGTACCTGGTTGCAGCCAATAAACTTTGGTCTTTGACGTCATCAAGAAGTATCCAGTGTCTCTGTTTGCCAAGATAGGGGAACTCTAAGGTTTCAGGCGTTCTCCCTGACGCCACTGGGTTCTAAAAACCCGGTCCTTCAGTTGGCGCCCAATGTGGGGCCACTTCAGCGGTACCGGTCCAAGCCAGAGGTTCGTGAGAAGCTTCATGTGAAAATTCTGGAGGAAGGCCAGCCACTTCATCGACCCCTGTATGTCGTCGTGGTCCAAAAGTCTTTGCTGCGAGGTTTCCCGCTTTCCGACGGCTACGAAGGACTGCTGCGCTGACTGTCACCCTGTTTTGGAGCCTTAGACGTTTGTAGAGCAAGACGATTGACGGGTCTTCTGGTGACGCCATCGACATTTCAGTTAAGTATAAGTGGAGCGTCTCCTAGTCCTTAGTTTGTTTGGTATCCTTTAGTGGATCGCTTTGATTTGGTACCTGCAGGCCCCAAAGCCAAGGGATTCGTGTATTCACGAGCCTATCAATTCGAGATTTCCCTTGTTGTTTGAAGCTAGACTAGTGAGCAAGATGCCTGGTTTTAGCAGTTTTAGACACTTGTTTAGTTGTGGTAGCTCGAGGGATTCCCGGTTAGAGGATTCGTGTCCGGTTCCTCTGATCGGAACTCCTACATACGATTTGTATGTGAAACATGGTGTGGGCCCTATTAGTTATAATGAGATCTGGGTAAAATATACGAAGAGTGACGGTGTCCTACAGTGGCCCCGTTACAGTAGTTTTGAAACTGAAATTCTAGATAACCTTGAGGTGAAGCTGTTCAAGAAGAAAGCCCGGACGGCGATGTTTGACTCTTTCCGCATATGGCGCAAAAAAGCCAAACAGAAAGAAATGAAACTAGCGAAAAAGAATAAGCGAGAACGAGGTATGTCAATGGTGCAAGCTGCCACTGCGTATAGAGATAATGAAGAAGAACAAGAAAGTGAACAGATGCTTAGAGTGAGGAAGTTAGCGGTAGATAGATGCTACCCAGTTTTGTCACCTAAAGAGCAGAAAGACGAGAAAGATCTTGCGAAAGATCCTTTAATGTCACATCTGTTAAATTCACCGCCACCCTATGCGCAGAATGCTACGGCACCACCTCCACAGTGGTGGCTGTGCAACTGCCGGTTGTTTTGCCTCCTGCGATTCCTCTACAGCCAACTCTTCCTTTGGCTACTGTTCCTTTGGCGCAGCCTCCTCAGGGGCCGCCAACTTTGCCCTTTTCTACGACTGCTACTTCTATGCCTGTCCCTAACACTTCTTCAGTTCTGACTTTGGATTCTTCTACTACTGTTTCGTCTTCCCTTATTCTTCCGACTACTCCTTCTCCTAGACAGCGGATGACTGCTGCCTTTTCTGGTTTCCTGACTCCTTGGTTGGGACAATTGGGTATGTCTCCTGTGAGTGAGCGTAGACAGTCGCGTAGTCAGTTGCCTGATACAGATGAACGATTGGTTTTGGATCACATGGCACGTAGATGGGTTACGTACACATCTCAGTACGATCTTGAGGGTATCATGGATGTTTTCCGGCAATGGGAAGCACCTAAGCAACGATATGTTTTTGAGATCATGTGTGCGTTCCTCCATGACCAATGGATGGATGAGGTGGGTAAACCTCCTGAAGAGTTGTTTCGATTGCGTTCTGAGTTTGCGAAGGGAACGATTGTGAGTTTCCTCGACATCGAGAGAGCGGTGTCGTCGTTATTGTCATTTCGAAATAATGCTTCTTCTGAACGGCTGTTTGAGCCCGATTCGTCAGTTGGGAGAAAAGCGCGTCAGTGTCCGATGCGAGAGGTTCCTCCGGTTTGGAGACCTGCTGATGCAACTGCTCAGCCACCTGTTGTTGGGCACTTTCAGCGAGTGTGGGTACATGTTCCTTGGAAGCGTGCTGAAGTTCTAGCGCTCAAGCAGACTTTGCCTGATCCGCGGAATAATCCAGCGGGATATTATAAAGAGCTTACGCAAACTGTGATTGTGCGTCATGAATTTGGCGGATATAGATATGTTGTTTGGGAATGTTGTTCCACAGCCCATCTGTAATGTCATTCGACATACGGATCATGATAATGAATTGGGTGATTCGTGGGTTAATCTTGTTTCTGCAAACGATAGACAAGTTGGAGGTGCTAAGCCTGAAAATATTATTTCAGAACTTCCTGGTAGGATTATTATTTCATGAAGACTTTGATGCCCGAAGTACGCGTTAATTGGGACAAGTTGTCTGCATGTAAGCAGAAGAAAGATGAGACTGTGTCAGATTTTTTCACGCGTTTCGAAGAAACTTTTGTTGTTCATAGTGGGCAGGATATGGCTACTGAGGGTGGCCAGAGATTGTTTGTCGACAAATTTGTGCACAATCTTCTTCCCGAGTTATGCACTACGTTGAAGTGTTCTGAGAGTGCTTGGCCTGTTTCTACATCGGCGCAGATTTTAGCAGTGGCTCAGTACTATGAGAATAGACGCATGGATGAGTTAGAGAAAGCGGATAAATAGACTAAGGAATTGAAGACTAAAGTTCTTCATCAACAAGCTTATCCACCCCGTGTTAATAATCAGCGTGATTATCAGCAACCTCAACAGTATTCGAGAAACTCGCAAAGAGACGAGACTTCTCAACATCGTTTTCCGTATGGCCCTAATCAGTGTGCGTATTGTAAAGAAGAGGGTCATTACAAGAATAGTTGTCCGGTCTTGCTACAACGAGCGCATAGTGCTCCTGGTGTGAGAGGTAGAGGTGCTCAGCAGGCGCCTAGAGGTAGGGGTCGCGGACAGTATATGCGTCCTTTGCCTCCGCAGAATTCGATGAATAGTTTTGATCAGCAGCAGAATTCGTCTGGTAGGACAGCACAGTACTATGTAGATGATTATTATGTTGAAGGTGACGAAGCCAATGATAGTAATTGTTAGGACAGCCATGGACAAAGAGAGGGAGTTGTTTCAGTTCTAGTAGATCAGAGTGGACCTTATGTTGAAGTGATTGCATCAGGTGTGTCAGAGCCTTTTCTGCTAGACACTGGTGCTACGAAGAGTTCTATTATGCATTCTAAACTCCCTGGCACACCTTTGTCTGGCTTTAATAATGTTTCTGTAGGGTTTTCTGGCGCCCCTGTTACGAATCCGATTTCTGCTCCATTGCCCCTTTCTGTTGGTCCTCGTAGGTTTGAAGCACCCCTTCTTTTGACTACAGGTTGTAATGAGAATTTGTTGGGATTGGACTTGTTGAAGAGATTGTATGCGACTTTGTATTGTTCTCCGACAGGAGTACATCTTACTTTGGGTGAGAATGTGATCTCCCCGATTTATGTATCGAAAGATAGTCTTCCATCTGAATTGTCTTTGTTACCGGATTCATTGTGGGCTACGGGTCCAAATGATGTGGGCCTGTTAGATATTCCCCCATATGTTGTGACACTGAAGGCGAATGCTAAGTTACCGCGCATTCCGCAATATCGTATCTCAAGTGATGGTGAGCGTGCGCTTTTGGCAATCATTTATGATCTGATCGAAAAAGGTGTTATTGAAGAAACGCGAGGTAATGTGTGCAATAGTCCTGTTTTGCCTGTTTTGAAGAGAACTGATCCTTCACAGCCTCCTGTATATAGATTTGTTATTGATCTTCGTGAAGTGAACAAAATTGTTGTTCCACAATTTCCTGTTGTGCCTGACATTACTGCATTATTGACTTTGATACCGGCTTCTGCCACGTGGTTTTCGGTGATCGACTTGAAGAATGCTATCTTCAGCATCCCGATTGCCATGGAGAGTAGGGATATCTTTGGATTCTCTTTAGGAGGCCGAAGTTTCCGCTTTAAGCGCGCTCCTCAAGGCTATTGCGAGAGTCCATCGATTTACAGTCAAGCTTTAAAGACACAGCTTTATTTGTTGGTTTTACCTGAAGGTGCAGCCCTTATTCAGTATGTTGATGATTTGTTAGTTGCCGCCGATACTGAGGAGATTTGTAAGGATGCCCCTTTGTCATTATTACGTCACTTATCTGATTGTCATCACAAAGTTTCTCTCTCAAAACTGCAATTCTGTCGACAAGAAGTTACCTACTTAGGTCACCTCTTATCAAAGGAGGGAAGGAAACTGACCCCAGAGAGAATTCAGGCTATTGCGAAAATGAGTGTTCCTACGACACAGAGAGAAGTACGTGCGTTTTTGGGTATCACGTCTTACTGTAGGCAGTTGATTCCCAACTTTTCTTTGTTAGCGAAGCCTTTGATAGCTCTTACTGTTAAGGATACTCCAAATCCTATTCCTTGGACTGACGAATGTCGGAAGAGCTTTTCTGAATTACGCAATGCGTTGTGTTCGGCTCCTGTGTTGGGTACTCCCGACTACAGTAAGCCTTTCACATTGTATGTCCACGAGAGAGAGGGATGTGCATTGTCGGTTTTGACTCAGCAGTTTGGCGATAAGCAACGCCCATGTGCGTACTTTTCGTCGACTTTAGATCCAGTAGCTAGAGCGTTGCCGAGTTGCTTGAGAGCCACAGCGGCAGCGGCTGTTTCAATTCGACAATCTGCTGGATTGGTTATGGATAACACGTTAGTGGTTATGGTTCCACATGCAGTGAATACCTTGTTGAATCGTACCAAGACACAGCACTTAACTAGTGCTCGGTTGTCAGGGTATGAGCTTACATTGTTAGCGAGTCATGTGCACATCAGAAGGTATAATACCTTAAACCCAGCTACATTGTTGCCAATTTCGCTTGAGACAGATGATGATAGTGAAGAACAGCATGATTGTTTTCTAAGAACCGAAGAAGAGACGAAAGGGAGAGTGGACCTCCGGGATACTCCTCTTCCTGACTGTGATGATGCCTTGTGGGTTGATGGTTCGTGCTTTAAGTTGCCGAATGGTGATACGACTGCAGCATATGCTGTGACGACTTTGCATACGATTGTTGAAGCTGCACGTGTCCCATATAACTCAGCACAAGCAGCAGAATTGAGTGCACTTACAAGAGCGTGTGTGTTGGCGAAAGGAAAACGAGTGAATGTGTACACAGATAGTCAGTATGCGTTTGGTGTGGCTCATAGCTTTGGACGTTTGTGGCGTGAACGTGGATTTTTGACATCGCATGGGACGAAAATCCAGCATGGGCAACTGGTGAATGAACTTCTCGAATCTCTTACGTTACCATTGCAGAAAGCGATTATGAAATGCAGTGCCCATAAAAAGGTTACGAATGATGTTGGTCGTGGTAATGCATTTGCGGATGAAGTTGCGGTAGAAACTGCAAGAAATGTGATGAGTCGAATGTATGTTGCGGGTCCAGCGAGATGGGTTCCAGAGAAGAGTATGTGTGAAGATACCATTGAGAGCGTGAAATCCATTCAAGGTGAAGCTACAGAGAAAGAGTTGAATGAATGGAGAGAAAGCAAGGGTAGATTGGATTTGAATGGTTGTTGGACTGATTTGTCAGAGCATCAGAGATGGTTGTTGCCTAATGCGTATGTGCTTCCTGTTGTTACAATGGCTCATGGAATGGCACATATTAGTGTGAAAGGGATTTGCAAGCTGTTGGCCCCTGTTTGGCAGAATGTGAGAATTCCCAAATGCGCAGAGAATTTGGTCAAGAACTGTATGGTGTGTTTGATGCATAATCCTGGTAAGGGAACTCCAACACCAGCTGGTCATTTTGCTCCTCCTACGTATCCGTTCAAGGCTTTGCAGCTAGATTTCATCCATATGGAGAGATGCAACAACTTGAAATATGTGTTAGCAGTTGTTTGCTCCTTTTCTAGATGGGTAGAAGCTTACCCCCTTAAGGACAATACTGCCTTGTCCACAGCGAAGGTTTTGATAAAAGAGTTTTTCCCGAGATTCGGAATGCCGAGAATTATCTGGAGTGATAATGGGAGTGAATTTGTGGGTCAAGTCATGAAGAGAGTGTGTGAGGGTCTCGGAATCAGGCAGAAATTCCACGCTGCAAATCACCCCCAATCAGCTGGTTTAGTTGAGTGCTGTAATGGCACTCTTAAGTTAAAATTGGTCAAAATTCAAGAGAGCACTGGTTTACAATGGCCAGATGCCTTGCCATTAGCACTTTTGTCCACAAGAAGGACTGTGCATTCGCGAATGGGTTTGAGTCCGTATGAGGTTGTGTTTGGTCGCCCAGCAAATATTTGGGGCGTACCAAGACCAACGAGGTTCAGTGACCTCGAGTATCCTGTGTTGCTTGACTACTTACGTGAACTGACAACTAAAATGAGTGTTTTACGCCAACAGGTGCTTGACAGCCTTCCACAAGCTGCAGAAGATCCAGGGCATTCTATTGAACCCGGATCCTGGGTGTTTGTACGTAACTTCCAGGGGACCAAGAACGAACAGCCCGTTGGACGGGGCCCTACCAGGTGCTCCTATCAACAAGATCTGCAGTCCGAGTGTGAGGCAAGCGTAACTGGATCCACGGATCCCATACTAAAAGGGCACCTTTGCCCTTGCCATACGATAAGTGGGTCCAAGAGGGACTTGCAGACTCTGAAACGGAAGTTGTCCCACGGTTTATACCGTTCAGCGATGCTCGACTGATTGAAACAAACTCAGAGAAAGAGAGTGATAGTATTTTGCAAGAATCAGTGCCTCCTGCAGATCGATTGGACACTACAGAGCCTCACCTTTTGTTCACTGATCAAGAATTAGCTGGAAAGAGCCGCTATAATTTGAGATCGAGAGTTACGGACAAATGAATAAAGACTAATAAAGTTTGATGATTTTTTTCTGTTTGCAGGTTAACTCTCCACCAAGGATCTACTCATTTTTGTTTTTCTTGAACCGCCATCCGGTTCTTGCTGCTAGGGTCGCGGTTGCCATCAGTCTTGGGAGTGCAAGCCTGAGACACTAGGTCGAGGGTTCTGTTGGCCCAAGGCAGCCTTCCTGGGTTAGCAGAGGCATTCCTGAGCAGAATCAACCTACCACCGCGGGCAGCACATTTAGTTTAGGATGGATTTCTTTGAGTTGGAGAGACCTGTACAGACACTGACTTTTAGAAAAAGAATATGTAAAATAATATCGAAAAAAAGTTTTTTGATACCATGTTTATTTTTACTATTGAGCTTTATGATATTTATAGCTGGTTATGTAACCTTTTCTTTTAAAATGACGTTTAATCCCACTGTGCAACCTACACCTTCCCCTACTATTTCTTCTCATTCTTTGCATCCTTTGCCTGAGCATGAGGTAGTTAGACGATTGGAATTTGCTAACAATTCCTTCATCCACCTTCTGCACCAACACCAGTTAGTGATGAATACGACGAACTGTTGGATTTGTGGTTTGATGCCTCATACAACCGATAAGGGTATTCCCTATTTAGTTTTGCCCTTTAGCTTTAATGGTTCGATTTGGGCTTACAGAACGATGTTTATCTACACCCATAGCATCTACCCCCAATGTTCATTGAAAGACAACCCAAAGAATAGCGCTATAGTTAAAGGCATTGTCGATATGATTAGAGGGATTAGCTCGTATGAGACTATTCCGAGAGATGAGACACTAGCCTACATTGGTTGGAACGTTACTGGATATGGAGTTAGTCTGAGTGTTAACCAGCGAGCGAATAGTTCTCCACCGATTTGGATAGTGCCCCATCATGGCCACTATTGTCTGAAGGGCAATGGCAAGAATCCGAAGGCTCAGTTAGGGAAGAGTGTTTGCGCTGAGACTTATGTATTTGCGTCTCAGTCTTCCCCAGCGTTCCTAGCTGCCAAGTGTACCTACTTTGTTTGCTATGACAAAGCGTATACATGGTTGACCCCTGACTTCTCGGGTACATGTTTTGTTTCCTTTCTGTTACCTCCCACTTTTACAGCTGCGGCAGATTACCATAAAACGAGAGTTGCTAGAGGTGTCTTTAGTCAAGAAGACACTGCAGGACAAGAACTGGGAGATTTCTTTAAGTGTTTTCTGCCGTTCTGGGGACCTATGGCTAACAGTAGGAATATTCGCCAGTTGACGAGAGTGGTTGAGTCCACCATAGTCGAAACTGCCGGTGCCCTTGGTAACCTGACTGCTGAGCTCCAGTCGGATAGACTCATGACACTTCAAAATAAAGTTGCCCTTGATGTTATTTTAGCAGATCGAGGTGGATTTTGTAAGCTGATTCAATCAAGCTGCTGCGTTTTCATTCCAGACAACGCTCCTTCAGTCTTCCAGGCCATTTCCAAATTGCATAAAATCTCTCACTCCGTCCATTTGGACAAAGGAGATTGGTCATTGATGGGATGGTTATGGAGATTGATATCCACTTGGGGTTGGAAGATTTTGATGGTCATTGGGATGGTCTTAGCAATCCTTTTCATGTTCTGTCTCTGTGTTCAGTGTGCTCCTGCAATTTTTGGCCTCTGTGCTACTTCGTGTGCAAGGAGATCTGTCCAGAGAGAGGTACTAAGTAATAGGATGATGCTACAGCAACATATCGATGATCTGATGAATATAGATCCGGATTCAGATTAACATGGGTTTGGGTCTGTTGCCTATGTAAGGTCAAAAGGAGGGTCTGTGGTTCCGTGATTCGCGAACTGGGTTCGATGGTTCCGAACCCGTTAAATAAAGATCGTCGGAATTGGACGATTTTGGTGTCAGCAGACCGCAAATGGCGAGTGTAGCGTGTCTGAGTGTTTTCGTATGAATCGATATAGGAGAACAGTCTGTATTTGAGGATTTAGTTTGAACCTCCGGGTTCCATTTTGTATACGGCAGCCATTTTGTGTGGTTGCCCTAACATAGGCCCGATGACTGTGGCCGAACGAGTCCTTGAGACACGTATGCCTTAGCTGACTTCTGGGTGACCTGGCCGAACTGACTCCTTGGCCGAGGCCGACCTCGCTGAGCCAGTTCCTTGTTCAGCAGCTGGTCTGATAAAGATCAAAGAGCAGAACGTGCCCGAGTTTATGGTACACTGCTCCCACCTCTCTATCTCCTTTCCAATCTGTTTCTGCCTTTCCTTTACAACATAATCATTGATTTGGGTTGAAGGCTTTATGATGGGTTTGTCCGGCCTGATCGAACAGGAAACTTGGGAATGTGCGTGGTCATTTCTGGTGGGCTGGACAACGGAAAATGGGATTGTCTGAGATTGTCGTCATACGCTACTTTCAAAATGTTACATTGTCATTGGTCAGTTTGTATGCACCGAATGCTAATTTGAAATGTGGCCTGAGGCTTGATTTTTGGCATAAAAGACCATGCTCCGCTTATAGAATTTGTGCAGTCTCTGACGAACCACCCGTGTGTGCTTCGTAGATCTCTGTTCCTGGTTGCAGCCAATAAACTTTGGTCTTTGACGTCATCAAGAAGTATCCCGTGTCTCTGTTTGCCAAGACAGGGGAACTCGAAGGCTTCAGGCGTTCTCACTGACGCCGCTGGGTTCTAAAAACCCGGTCCTTCAATGGCCACATTGGTACATAAACTGATCTGGGATTTATGTAAAGGCCAAACGGGCTGGAGTGAGTCAGTCAAATGTAATGTGTCTGACACAGGACACCTAGCAACCTTTTAGAGGCACCAGCTGGTTGATAAACTGACTAGTTTGCCATTATGCACCATCTCTTTGAATGTACAGCATATAATTATATCTGTATTTTCTGCTCTTGCCAACCACCAAATGGGAAAAACCTAATAAAAAAAATACTGCAATCTTGGCATACAGTTAATATGAACACACCATTTAAATTAAACAATGACAAATAAGGTTTTCAAAATGTTGCAATGAAGCAAAAGTAGCATGGACACAAACTGTCAACATTTTCATGCTTCTGTAGCAAAATTAGGGGTGTAACAAGCACCCCCGCAGCCCCCGTGGTGCGGGGGAGGCCCCTAGTCTTCAGTACTTGAAGGGGGCCCCCTCAGCTCATCGGTAGAGAGCTGTGAGAGGCTCTAAAGCAGGTGCAGTCTACAGCCTGCTCTGAGCACCTCGGGTTGACCCAGGCCTGAAGAGAAACAAAGAAACAAGTTACATTGTTTCTCATCAGTCAGAGCAAGGCCGGAATAAGGATGGGTGCCCTGTACTCTTGATAAAACACGGCTTTCAGGGAGAGAGGTTAGACTAGTAAAGAGCAGGACAGATAACATTCGGCAGCGTTGTTGGTAAGTCTAGCAGTTCTAACTGTGGGCTCCTTCAAAAAACATGTTATAATATGGGTTGATAAATGCCTAATATGTTTTAAAATGCAGCATTTAGATTTCTCAACTACAGATAGTTAGGTCATCTGGGACTTAAATTAGTCCCAGCTGTAAATATCCTCCTGTCGCTGACCCTTTTCTCTGTGGTACAACACTAACAAGTGCAGAATATGTTACCTACTGCCCTCAATTTTGCTACCCCCCTCCCACCCTTCGTGTTAGTTGGCACGGGCTTGGTTTTATTTTAACTTTGCCAATGCTTGATTACTTGCTTCACAAGCATTGGCTGCCGCTACATGGCTGTCGCTGCATGGCTCCCACATGCCGGCCTCGCACTTTGGAGCTGAGGAGACCCGTACCCTGTTGCTGTAGACGCCTTGGTGCTGTTGTTCCACCCTGGTGTAGGCTGACAGCTCCTCACTCTGCCCCTAAACCTCTTACTCATCAGCTCACAGCCTCACATCTACCGGGGCACATGAGCTTAGCTACTGGGAGCCGTTTGTGCTGCTTTTGGCGCTGTTCTGTGGTATTGCTTGCTGTGCTGGAAGGAGAGAGGACTCCTTCCTGTCCACCTCTAAACAGGTGCTGGGGACTACAGAGAAAGGGGGCAGGGATTGACAACCCTTGTTGCATGTGAGAATAAATTACCTAGTATTACATTCCCTCTATAATGGTGAGTTCAAGTCAGAACATGCCAACATGTCGGGCTAAACGCACTGCTACTGGGCGCCAGAGACACACAAAAATCACTATTCGGCTCCCGGGCATTTTGCACTTTTTCGTCGAACAGCACGTTACAGAGACCTGTCTGTGTGCAACCCATTAATGAAAGAAATTGTACGTCTGCCACTGGCATAGCGATAACTTTTGTTGAAATAGTGCCAAGTGGCAAGTTTATGCTGTTTGTGAGCGCTATAAAACACATACATTGTACCGATTTCACCTGCACGCAAGTTTCTAACTGAAGCGTGTTACAATAGTGCTTAATGGAAGGTCCTTCCTCTTCATCTGATGTGTGCATAAAATGAAAAGCATGTCACGCTTTGTTAGCACTGGAGTCCTAGAAGAATATGAAACGATTTGCTGTCTTCATCTTTCTTTTCTCATCTTTGTCTCTTTCTATCTCACTTTCATTACTCTTGCACTTAATTTACTGGCACAAACTTTCCCTACTTATGCCTACTGCTGATTTTTGTTTCTACTCATATGTTTTATACTTCCTCTTACTGTGCTACGTAACCTCTTAATTTTAGCTTTCTCGTACACCTCATATTTGTTCCCACTCTTACGTTTTATTATTCCAACATACTCTTGCTTCCACTTACAACTTATTGCGCCTATTTCCTCCTGCTCTTACTCATTTCTCCTCTTACTCCTATTACGTCTACTTACTGCTAGGCTTACTTTTACTACTTTATTTGCCAATACCCTTATTGCCATTAACTTAGTCCTACTTACTCCTACTTGCATTCTTACTCCTGCATACTCCTACTTGAACCTACCTTCCACTACTTTTACATCTACATACTTCAGCTCTTCTACTTAGCTCTTCATATGCCTATTCTTTCTTATTCATACGTGGGAAAGGAGTTGGCCTAACGTTGTAGTGGAGATGAACCTTACATTCACGCAGTGTTAAGTTAGCATGAGCTTATTAGAAGTTGAAACGCCATTTTTCCTTTTGCCTTCTTGCTGTCCTTTGCACACGGCACACACTCTGAATATTGTTTGGAGTTAGGCTGAGTGTTTTGCTTCACATGAGAATAACTTGCTTTTCTGCATTGCTAGACTTCGTTCATTAGCTTACTCTGTACAGTGAGTGCCGAGGCTGCCAAGGTTATTTCAACACTATGGTTGTTGTTCGAGCTGATCAGCGCATGTTCTAGACATAACACATTTGCAGCTGTATAGTCTCTCTTCTAGAGGGCGTTGACCCAGATGCGTGTTCGTATGTGGATGACATTTATCTCACAGACGACAAATTATGGGCGCATCTATGCTGCGTTGACCGCATCATTTGTAATTTTGCCGACTTCGGTTACAAATGTAACTTTGCAAAGTCACACATTGCAGAGTACACAGTGTTGTTCCTGGGCTATGAGCTCAACAATGAAGGTCGAGGATTGGCTCCTCACTTCTTGGAGAAATGCGCACAACTGCACGCTCCTACAACACTGAAAAAATTGCAATCCTAGCTGGGATTTTTAAATTTCGGGTGTACTTACATTCTCGAATATGTCCAGCGTATCAAGCCAATATATGCTTTGATACAACCATATTTTACCAAATCGTGCGGGCTGCCTGAACATTCATCCATTTTGCAATCTTTACAGGATGATCTTCTAGAATTTAAATTCTTACTGACTCGTGATAACCACACCAACCTGGTGATAAGAATCATCCCTAGGGTGGTGGGTTTCACATACATTACTTTTAAAAAAGGTGAGACTGTACCTATCGCTTACAAGTCACACTTGTACACTTCGGCTGAATTGTGGTTTTCCACTGTGGAGAAAGTTTTGACCGCAGTGCAAATGTCGCAGGGAAAATGCATGTTGGTTGTTACACTGTATCCTGCCTTGGAGGCAGTGACGAAAGCCAGTGTACTTAATTCTAAGGCTTTGCACCAATGGTGGATACAATGTCACGTACATTTTTGACGCCTCCTTACAGTCGCAAGAGTTTTTGCAGTATGAATTTGTTCATCCTGCCCCATTGACTTTGCGCACTTTGAAGGATTTCCATTGTATCATTTACACTGATGGTTCAGTGCAAGTCGCGCATGGGTCTAAGCATGCATACGTCTCAGCCTGCGCAATTGTGTTTGGAACCATAGTGAATGGAGAGTTCAAGTCTGATGTTGTGCATACACAGACGTTGGGGGTCTGTACCGCCCAGTTAGCAGAGCTTCGTGCTCTGATGCTTGCATTTGAGTACGCAGATCCTGGTGTGTCTACTCTTTTTGTGAGTGACTCTTACTACTGTTTCCAGTCTTACAATGAAAATCTGTTCTTTTGGACTCAGATCGACTATTGTGACTCCAAAGGTAGCACATTAAAATGATCTGGGTTTGAGTGGCTGATCTTAAAGAGCAACTGCCACTCGTGTACGTAATTCATACTCTTGGTCATCAGCGTGTGGGAGTTCTTGCTGTTGGCAATAGTCTGACAGATGAGGCCGCAAAGACAGCAGTAGCGGCATATTTGGTTGCAGCAGTTACACGTTCCAAAAGTAAGATTGATGATGACATCTTGTTAGCAATTGCCACTACTGAGAAGGGAAGTAAATATCCTGCTGGATTTCCTTCAAAGTACTCTTTTCACTTAAGTCCTGATATGTGAAAATACCGGACGTTGGTGACAGATTGATTCCCAACTCGGACCGCAGGCCCACACTGATTACAGCTGCCCACGAGGGTGTTGCGTTCGCGCATGCAGTTGTTTCGGCTACTGTATCTCAGCTACAACAACCTTTTTGGTGGCTGGGACTGTACAAACAGAAGGGTGATTATGTCATTCAATGTGACATTTGTCAGCAGATAAAGCCTTCGACTGCTGTGTGTCCACCCCAGACACAGTTGTACATTTCTAATAAACCACTTGGTTGGGTTTATTTAGATCACTGCAGTCCTTTTTCCTCTGATACTGCGTATAAGTACATCTTAGTTGCAGTTGATTCTTGTATGCACTTTGTTTGGGTGTGGCCACACCGAAGTGCTGATTCACGAACTGTCATAAGAGATTTACGTGTCTTTGTAAGAATTTTTGCGTGTGGTACCTTCCATTTGGCTCAGGGTCCAGCGTTCGCCTCTAAGGCCTACAAGGATGCCATGAGTTCATTGCGGGTCCAGGTCAAATTTTCGTCTCCATACCGATGTGTGGACAACAGTGTTGTGGAGTGAATGTACCGAGACTTAAATCAATCATTGACGGCCAGGATTATAGGTACAGGCCAGAACTGGCTAGCCCATCTCAATGGCGTACAGCGTGCACTTAATAATCTCCCTAGAAGGTCTCTGGGTGGGCGGACCCCACACAAAATGCTCTTTTTGTATCAAAATGCTTGTCTCGGACCTTGAAAGTCTAGACCAGGCGGCGGCAGCTGCCCCCTTTGACGTAGATGAAGATTGTAATGTTTTACAGACTCTACAATAGACAAGAGACAGTCTTGCAAAGGAACACTTGCCCTCCACAACTGACACTGCGTTGTAGATCCGGGTAGTTGGCTGGCTACCCCGAGTCGGAGGACTGGTTCGAGAGAAGATCGAGAACAAAAAACAGTTTGGTCCCTCATATCGAGTTCCAGTTCCTGTACTTGGCGAGCAGGGCACAAGAACAGCCTTTTACCTCCACTTCCAGGTCGTAAAGAAAAAAGGTACATCTCCATTGACAATGTCAAACTATACAGAGTGGACGATTCTTCTTAGCATGACACCTGCGGTCTCCTGTCCGGCATTGCTGAGAAATTCTGTTTTGGCTCAGGCTCCTAATACAAGGCCTGATGTTACACTTAAGATGCCTGCTGTTTCAAGTCCTTTATTGAATACCCTGCTTGATGATCCTCTTAATGAAACTGAGTATACTTACCCCACAGACTTGTCCATGTCTGATTTGCAGACCTGTTTAGCAACTGAGTCCAGATTTTCATTTGACACTAACCCTACCAGTTCGAAGTCCCCTTCAAATCTTTCTGTTTTTGCAACTTGGTTTAAAAAAAAATTTGATTCCTCCTTGGACTTACATCTGGTTGGTGCTTTTTAAAATTATTTTGTTCAGGTCAATTGGATTTGTGGTGTATTTTTTCCGTCTTGTGAATGGACACCACGTAGAAGAATGAGCTGCTATTCGACTAATTAATGGAACATTGGCACCCAATTGCTCATCACACAGAGTGAAGAGGGACCTGGCTTTTGTGAATATTACTGCTTGGCCAGTATTAGATGGGATTGTGTGGGATGCTGTTAAATTTCAGATTCACGGTCCCACAGAGGTTATAAATTTCCTGAATGTACTAAGAGTTTCTATGTCCTAAGAGTTTCTATGGGGGATGCAATTAAACAAAATATATGCTCTGATGATTGGGACGTTCAAGCTGTAGAGGCTTTATTTTCTGATTTGAAATATTATGCTGCTTTTGATGCTGAGGATTTATATTTAGATTCGGCTAATTATGGTAATTTATTCTGTTATCAACACTATGGCAATCACTACCTGCATAAGGCAAATACAATCTCTCTCTGGCTTTCTCTCTTGTTCATGGTGACCGTCATGTGTTGAACAGCTGCTTTTTTTCTCTTTACCCCTCGAAATGTAATGAATGACTCAACACAGAAGCTTGATATAAGTATCTATTAACTTTGTGTGTGATTTCTGATTTTGGAGTTTACTCCCATTTCCCATTGTGCCAAATTTAAACTTGATTCAGACTCATGAACTTGAACTCTACGTTCCAAAATGGCCCGCTCGTGGTCGTGCTCCGATCAAGGGAGGGTGTAGAGGGGATGAACCTTACATTCATGCAGTGTTAAGTTAGCATGAGCTTATTAGAAGTTTAAATGCCATTTTGCCTTTTGCCTTCTTGCTGTCCTTTGCACACGGCACACACTTTGAATATTGTTCGGAGTGTTTTGCTTCACATGAGAATAACTTGTTTTTCTGCATTGCTACACTTTGTTCGTTAGCTTAGTCTGTACAGTGAGTGCCGAGGCTGTCAAGGTTATATCAACACCGTGGTTGTTGTTTGAGCTGATCAGCGCACGTTCTAGACATAACACATATGCAGCTGTGGCCACTTCTGATACTGGCGTGTTTAATAATGCACTGTGTAAGCATGATTGAACACACTTGGAGAACATTTGTATGCTGAGAGCTTGTGCAGAACTTGATGTGATTCACTCCTGCTAACCTTTGACGTATGGGGGCCGTCTATGCAAGCCTAAGAGAACTTCATTAGTTATATAATAACCTACTAGCAAGGGAGGGTGAAATATAGGTATATATTTAACCTGTTTCCATTTAGCATTATAACTTGCTTTCTCCCTTTGTATTTTATGGAATAATAACTATGCTGACAATCTTATTTCTTATCATATGTCTGCTTGAATTAGCTAAGATGCTGCACCTGAGATCACGGCGTTAAAATAAACATTTTAAACTTTCTTGTGTCTCCCTTTACTCCCTGTTTTGGACTGGTATGAGAGTATAACGAAAGAGTGTTCATATTTCCCACCTTACCAGAGGTAACCTGTTGGACCTAGATTACCCAAGCCTACATATGGTAGCTTGGCACAGTAGTGGTCTACAGCTAACTCCAGGCGTTGGCTAAGTACTTACAAGTCTTACCCACAGTAACACAGTGATGAACAACTAAAATAAAGACACAACACCTCTGTTTGCAAAAATACCGTTACCTTTTATAAAAATAATATGGCTCTTTGGATTTGAAATCATACAGGTTATAACATCAATTGCTTTTAGGAATAAATATATACTTTTACTATGGAAGTTAATTTTCACTCTTCCAGCTGTGGAAAAAGACAGTAAACCACATTCAATTAACAAGGGTTCAGCAAGGTATAAAAGTAACTCGTTTGATAATTCATGGGAAACCCATTAGTTTCACCCTATGCAGGATTACTTACATTAATACATCATGTCAGCAATACTTCATCAATACAATTTACCAATTCACGGATTAGTTTATAACATGCAAGGCAATGCCCTTTATCTCTTTATCTGCACCTTAACTTTGTGCTAGCTTACACACACAGGGTGGTCTGTAAGAATACCACTGGTTTTACAGCTTCTCACAACAATTGTTAGGAGTTTCTGAAGAAAACCCCCCTGATAGAACTCATCAGCTCCTACAACATCAGCACAATATCTTATGCTGATGATACGCAGCTCATCCTGGTCCAAGACAACACTACCTCAGCTGAAGAAAATCTGAAAGCCTGTCTTACCGCCACTTTTGAATGGATGAGAACCCACCACCTCAAGTGTAACTCAGGAAAAACGGAAATCCTCCCTTTCGGTCAAGATAATTTCTTCTGCCCTAAACAGTGGTGGCCTCAAGATGCTGAGGTCCCGCCAAACACAATCAAATCAGCCCGCAACCTCGGGATTAGGTTTGATGAAGCCCTCTCTTTCAAGCAACAAGCAGGTACCGTGGCAGGGTCCTGCTTTAACATCATCAAGGGCTTAAGAAGGTTCTTCGACCTCCTTCCCCTGACGGCCAGGAAGACAATCGCTGTGGCCCTCATCACATCCCGCCTGGATTACTGCAATAGCATCTATGCAGGTTCCAATAAAAGCGTCCTGCACAAACTGCTAATGGTGCAGAATACCGCAGCCCGCCTAGTACTAAGGCTGCCCAGGAGGTCATCTGCCTCAGCAGCACTTAGAACCCTACACTGGCTGCCCATTCATAAGAGAGTACTATTTAAAATCCTGCTCATCACCTTCAGAGCCTACCACCAGTCGGGTCCCTCCTACCTGTCCCAAAGGTTTGGAAAATATACCCCCTCTCGATCACTCAGGTCTTCCAACCTGAACCTACTGGTGGTCCCTAGTTTCAGGCTCGCAACCAAAGGTGGCAAATCGCTAGGTTTTCTGGGAGCTAGAGCCTGGAACAAACTCCCCTCCCAGATGCGTCAGATCCCCTCTGAAATCCTATTTCGCAAGGCCCTCAAAACCTGGATTTTTAATGCGCCTGACACGTTAGTTCTAAAACTAATCTAACCTAACTCTCCTTAGTTCTTTCTGTCAGCACTTTCCTTCTTCTTTTTCCAATGACACTCTCACCACTAGCGCCAAGATGCTCCTTGGAGTGTAAGCCGCGCTTTACAAAAACCACATCATATCATCATATCATAACCAGACCTGTCAGCGCTCTTCTGATATTAATTTAAGTTCCCTACTAATTTCTAGCTTAATAGCCACTTATCAGAGCCTACAGAAATGAGGTTGGGGTTATGTAACTCTTTTTCTTTCCCCCCTTCGCTTATTCTGTCACAGTGTAAGACTCAACGTTGCTAGGATAACCGGTCACTTGGTTAGGCGCTGTGATTTATGATACTAGCGCTACACCAAGGAAGCTTTAGCTCTTTTCCTTCTTAACCCCCCTCTCTCCTTACTGTCTTGGCGGCCAGTGCGCCACAGTTCACCGGTCTGTACTTGGCGCCCGCCTCCGAGGCTTTGTTGTAGTTCAGCCCGGTGGTCCATTTACCACCAGGACGCTAGGGCTGGCCGGTCAGTCTTCCTCAGGAGCGCTGGCCTCGCCGATAGCGCTCGCACGCAGGGAAGGGAAATGTGGACGAGGCGGTGCTCTTGGAGATCTTCCGGCGCCTCCTCAGTTAAGCCGGCAGTCGCGCTGATCCTCCGGGCATGCGCAGACGCTCTCGTACCTCTCCCGCCTCCGCACTCGCTCTCAGGAAGGACGCTGCTCCTCACGTCGCCGCTGCTCTCCTGGGCCTGCCCGACCCTAGGCCCCTCCTGCTTTTGATAGCGGGCGCGCTCAGGGCATGCGCGGAAGCGCTACCTGCTCTGCTTGACGCGGCTGGTGCCCCCGGGGCCCCGTACTCCGCTAACACAGCGCCGCTCCTCCTCCTCAGACACCTTCAGCTCCGGCCTCTCAGGAAGGATGTGCACACACGGCGCCCACGCTCTTTAGGGCGCTAAGGTGCCACAGACGCCCACTTCCACTACAGCTGATCCACAACACCGGTGAGCACAGCGCTGGGTATGGTCAGTCAGGGATGCCTTCAATTAAGGGTGATCTGAGTGGTTTTACTGGGCTCTTGAGATAAAAGGTTCTTCTTCCTCCAGTAGCTCGATTTCCTTGTCAGTAGTGATTGTCTTGGTAGAGGGATCGGTCAAAGGCTGAAGGGGGAACAATCCTCTGAAGTAACTGTCAGCCTCAGTGACAAACTAGCTGCTCTCAGTGTGTCCACCTCCTCTCACCACTGCCTCACTCCTCTACTCTGGGGTCAGCACAAAATGGCTGCTGGTCACTGGCCTTATATAGGTTGGCCTGAGACCTGCAGAAGTCTCTAGTAGATTCCAGAAAGTTCCCTAATGCTATCCTATGGACCTGTCCTCCAGTAGTGTCCGTTATGGCAGTTGGTGGACACCATTTTAGGTCTCTGGAGATCCCTAAGGTTTCAAGGGGGTGACTAGGCCTCACAAGTGATGAGGGAAAAATGGCGTCATCGCCAAGGAACACCTAGCCCCCTGACAGCATAAAAAACTCCTGATGGACATATGTAAAAATAAAAATAGAAACTCTGGGAGGCTAAGGGGGACAAAAATAAATCATGGTGGTTAGAGTCTTCCCAGAAACAGACAGGTCTAACACGCGTCCCCCCCAGCTGAAAGTGGGGAGAACTACCCAACCCCTTGGGAGTCCTCATCACTAAGGCGGAAATACCTGGATAGACCGTCTGCATTGGCATGGTCTGCCCCAGGTCGGTGTTCCACCTTAAAGTCCATTCCCTGTAGGGAGATGGACCACCTTAGCAACTTGGGATTCTCCCCCTTCATTTGCATCAGCCAACGAAGGGGGCGATGGTCAGTCTGAACTAGGAAGTGCGAACCAAACAGGTATGGTCGCAGCTTCTTCAGAGCCCAAACCACCGCAAAGGCTTCTCTCTCAATTGTACTCCACCTCCTTTCCCTGGGGAGTAGTCTCCTGGACAGGAAGACCACGGGTTGATCCAAGCCCTCATCATTTAGCTGCGATAACACTGCCCCAATGCCATGTTCTGACGCGTCTGTTTGGACAATGAATTCTCTAGCAAAATCAGGAGCCTTGAGAATAGGAGCGGAACACAATGCTTGTTTCAAAGTCATGAAGGCTCGCTGGCAAGCCTCCGTCCAAACTACCCGTCGGGGTTGCTTCTTGGAAGTAAGCTCAGTGAGGGGGCCACGATAGTGCCATACCCCTTCACGAAGCGACGGTAATATCCAGTGAGGCCCAGGAAGGCTCGGACCTCTGTTTGAGTCTTGGGGGGCTCCCAGGCGATGATAGCCTCAATCTTTGCCTGGAGGGGCTGCACCGTCCCTCTGCCCACCAAGTGGCCTAGGTACACCACCGACCCCTGTCCGATCTGACACTTGCTGGCCTTGATTGTCAATCCAGCCTGTTGCAGGGCATGAAGAACAGCTTGCAGGTGCTGCAAATGGTCCTCCCAGCTGCTACTGAAGACAGCAATGTCGTCCAGGTATGCAGCAGAAAAAGCTTCCATTCCAGAAAGGACCCTGTTCACCAGCCGCTGAAAAGTGGCAGGGGCATTCTTGAGCCCAAAGGGCATCACACGAAATTGGTAGTGTCCCTCAGGTGTAGAGAAGGCTGACCTTTCCTTTGCCTCCTCGGTAAGGGAAATCTGCCAGTACCCTGAAGTTAGGTCAAAGGTACTTAAGTATTGAGCAGCTCCCAGCCGGTCAATCAGCTCATCCGCCCGTGGGATAGGATGGGCATCAGTTTTGGTCACTGAGTTCAAGCCTCGGTAGTCCACACAGAATCTCAATTCAGGTGTGGTGCCTGGTGGGGCAGCCTTTGGTACCAAAACCACCGGGCTAGACCAAGGGCTTCCAGAAGGTTCAATCACTCCCAGCTCCAGCATCTTGGCGACTTCACTCTTGATGCTGGCCTTCACCTTGTCCGACAGCCGGTAGATTTTAGACTTCACAGGTGGGCTGTCTCCTGTGTCCACGTCATGGGTACACAGGTGGGTCCTACCCGGGACAAGGGAGAACAGAGAAGAAAATTGCTCCAGGATCTGGCGGCAATCACTCTGCTGTTCAGGAGTTAGGGATGGCGAGAGAATTACTCCCTCCACCGACCCATCCTTTTCTTGGGACGAGAGAAGATCAGGGAGAGGTTCGCTTTCTTCTTCCTCTGCTCCATCGGTTACCATCATCAAGACAACCGCGGGCCTCTCATGATGTGGCTTGAGGCGATTGGCATGCAGCACCCTGTGGGGCTGCCTCGGGGCCTTAAGATCCACCAAGTAGGTGGACTTCCCCTTCTTTTCCAACACCTCAAAGGGGCCTGTCCAACGGTCCTGTAGGGCATTTAGCTCTCCAGGTTCCATCACCCACACCTTCTGTCCAGGCTCCAGTTCCACTGGGTGAGCGTTGTGGTCATACCACTCTTTCATCACTGCTTGGCTGGCCTCCAAGTTGTCTGAAGCTTGCTTCCACAACTTAGCCATTTGGCTCCGGAAGGCCAGCATGTAGCTCACCACGTCCTGGGGAAGCTTTCTGGGAGTCCGTTCCCATCCGTCTTTCACCAGGCTGAGAGGTCCCCGTACAGGGTGCCCGTACAAAAGTTCGAAGGGGCTGAAGCCCACTCCCTTTTGTGGCACTTCCCTGTAAGAAAACAAGAGACAGGGTAGGAGGATGTCCCATTTCCTCCGCAGGCTCTCAGGTAGACTCCTGATCATACCTTTCAAGGTTTTGTTAAACCTTTCCACAAGACCATTGGTTTGTGGGTGATAAGGAGTGGTAAACCGATAGGTAACTCCACACTCCTTCCACATAGCCCGCATGTACGCTGAAAGGAAGTTAGTCCCCCTGTCGGACACAACCTCCTTGGGGAAACCCACTCGGGTAAAGATCCCCATCAGGGCCCTTGCCACCACAGGTGCAGTGATGGTCCTCAGAGGTATTGCCTCTGGGTACCGTGTGGCATGATCCACCAAAACCAGTATAAACCGGTGACCAGCTGAAGTTGGTGGATCCAATGGCCCAACAATGTCGATGCCCACCCTCTCAAAGGGGGTGCTAACGACAGGTAGTGGTTCCAGGGGAGCTTTAAGCTTCACTCCTGTTTTCCCACTAGCTTGGCAGGACACACACGTCCGACAGTATGTGTCAGACGCCACTTTCATTCGAGGCCAATAGAAGTGGGGGACAAGCCGGGCAAAGGTCTTGTCCTGTCCTAGATGCCCTGCCAATGGTATCTCATGAGCCAGTTCCAGTAGAAAGGCTCTAAAGCATTGAGGGACCACCAAGGCTCTGGCTGAACCATGGCCAGGCGCCTTGGGCTCACTGTAGAGGAGTCCATCCTCCCAGTAAATCCGGTAACTCCCTTCAATGTTTCCTGCTGCCTGGGCGTTGGCCTGTTGCCGCAGCCCCTCGAGAGTAGGACACTCTTTCTGAGCTTCACAGAATTCCTCCCTGGAAGGACCTCCCTCCACATGCCATTCAGTAGGGATGGGTAGGTTCTCCAAGGAAGCAACACTCTCCCCTGTGGACTCCAGATCCACCTCCGCAGGTGGTCCAGCTGTCTCACGAGGTGGAGATGTCGAGGCAGGGTCCTCCGGCCTCTTGTCCTTCTCCTCTCTGGCAGCCGGCTGGGCCATTGTTCCAGGCTCCAGCGTAAGCAACTTTTCCCTTCGGGCAGTTGCTGACCTTGTGCTGACACAAGTCCAGTCAGGGGGTCCCAGCATCTCAGAGTGAGTCTGGTACTCCACCCTCCTCCAAGCATTGTGCTCCATATCATTCCCTAACAGGCAGTCAACAGGCACGGCAGGGCTTACGGCAACTCGAAGTGGACCTGCAACCCCTCCCCACTCAAAGGGAACCTCAGCCACAGGGTAGTGGCCCAATCTGCCGTCAGCCATTACGGCGGGATGGAGTACATCTGGGATGACCTGCTCTGGAGACACCAGCTGACTCCTTACCATAGTCATGCTGGCTTCTGTGTCTCTCAGAGCCTCCCCTCTACGGCCATTGATGGTGACCCACTGCTCATACTTAATAGTATTGGAGGGCAGCTGGGTCTTGGGAACCATCTCCTTATCTCCCAGGGACACTAAAGTGACACACGCCCGCTCCCCTCCATTAACCAAAGGCATCTCCTCCCCGAGCACTACACTAGTGATTCCCGGGGCTTTTCCTCCAGTGGGAGGGGGTGGTCTTTTTGGGCATCTCACATCTCCTTTATAGTGTCCCACACCACCACACTCAAAACAATGAACCACCCTTGGCTGCTGGCTTTGGCCAGGGGTAGGGTTGCGAGGGGGGTTACCCTTGGGGATGAATCCTCTGCCCCTTCCTTGCGAAGTATTTTGTGGCCCTTTTGAGAACTCCCTCTTAGTTTCCCCTCCCTCTTTCTTCTGGGGGGCGCCCTGTCCTTGCTTCTGGGAATTCCCTCCAGTCCCCTTAGTCGACACCCGGGTACTAACCCAGATGTCCGCCTCCTCAGCAAGCTTCCTGGGGCTGGTCAGCTTGCTGTCCACCAGATGCTGTCTTAGCTCGGGAAGACACTTCTCGAGTAGGTGTTCCTTGAGTATGAGGTCATATAGTCCCTCATAGTCCCCTACTTCGCTGCCTCTTACCCAACCCTCCAGGGCCTTCCTGGAGTAGTCCAAGAAATCTACCCAGTTTTGTGTGCCCAGCCTGTAGCTGCCCCGGAACTTTTGTCTATATTTCTCAGGGGTCAACCCAAACTTCTTGAGCAGTGCTAATTTCATAGCCGGATAGTAGGTCTGTTCACTCTGGTCAAGGGCCAACAAAGTATCCCTGCCAGTGGGGGGCATGTATTTGTATAACCCACCTCCCCAGTGGACTTCCAGAATCCCATGGGCCCTCAGCGAGACCTCGTAGGCGGCTAGCCATTTAGCAATGTCGTCACTGGGTACATAACAAGCCATAATGTCTTTTGGTAGGTACGGTCTAGGTTCTCTGGTGTTGGTTTGGTTATCGCTGCCACCATTCTCTGGTTTGGGGGTACGTAGATTCAGGGCTTGCAAATCCATCTCTTTGATGGTCCGCTCATGCTCCAACCTCTTTTCCTCCCTCACCATGTCCATCCTGGCCAGTTCTATTCTCATCCTCCTCTCCTCCCTCCTGTCTTCTAACTCGGCGTCGGTCAGGCCCCTCTCTGACACACTACTGCCCACTCTAGAAGGTGTTCTAGGACCTGTTACAAGGTTCTCCCCTCCCGCCTGGTACAGTGTTGTGGTCTCCAGGACAGTGTCCTTGTCACTCTCTTCAGGATCTACCTCCTCCCCGGAATGAGCCTCTACCCATGCCCGAATACTGGTCAGCAGCTCAACTTTCCTGGCGCCTTTCTTGAAAAACACCCCCTGCTGCTGACACCATTCCTTCAATTGAGGCACAGTATAATTGTCTAGCTCTTCCACATTTATCTCCATTCTTATTTGAAGTATAAAATGCTACACAGGAGAAATCCACAGAGTGACCTGAGGTCAACCTCCACCCACCGCCAGAAGTCAATTTAGAAAAACCAAAAATGTAAATTAGGAGGGCCGCAGGGAGAAAACTCCAGGTGGGGTCTCGTGGTTGTCACTGCGTTACTAATAAGTAAGTGTAAGTACAAATCCGTGATCCCACCGCTGAAACACCAATTATGTTGGACCTAGATTACCCAAGCCTACATATGGTAGCTTGGCACAGTAGTGGTCTACAGCTAACTCCAGGCGTTGGCTAAGTACTTACAAGTCTTACCCACAGTAACACAGTGATGAACAACTAAAATAAAGACACACCTCTGTTTGCAAAAATACCGTTACCTTTTATAAAAATAATATGGCTCTTTGGATTTGAAATCATACAGGTTATAACATCAATTGCTTTTAGGAATAAATATATACTTTTACTATGGAAGTTAATTTTCACTCTTCCAGCTGTGGAAAAAGACAGTAAACCACATTCAATTAACAAGGGTTCAGCAAGGTATAAAAGTAACTCGTTTGATAATTCATGGGAAACCCATTAGTTTCACCCTATGCAGGATTACTTACATTAATACATCATGTCAGCAATACTTCATCAATACAATTTACCAATTCACGGATTAGTTTATAACATGCAAGGCAATGCCCTTTATCTCTTTATCTGCACCTTAACTTTGTGCTAGCTTACACACACAGGGTGGTCTGTAAGAATACCACTGGTTTTACAGCTTCTCACAACAATTGTTAGGAGTTTCTGAAGGAAGCTCCCTTCTAACCAGACCTGTCAGCGCTCTTCTGATATTAATTTAAGTTCCCTACTAATTTCTAGCTTAATAGCCACTTATCAGAGCCTACAGAAATGAGGTTGGGGTTATGTAACTCTTTTTCTTTCCCCCCTTCGCTTATTCTGTCACAGTGTAAGACTCAACGTTGCTAGGATAACCGGTCACTTGGTTAGGCGCTGTGATTTATGATACTAGCGCTACACCAAGGAAGCTTTAGCTCTTTTCCTTCTTAACCCCCCTCTCTCCTTACTGTCTTGGCGGCCAGTGCGCCACAGTTCACCGGTCTGTACTTGGCGCCCGCCTCCGAGGCTTTGTTGTAGTTCAGCCCGGTGGTCCGTTTACCACCAGGACGCTAGGGCTGGCCGGTCAGTCTTCCTCACGAGCGCTGGCCTCGCCGATAGCGCTCGCACGCAGGGAAGGGAAATGTGGACGAGGCGGTGCTCTTGGAGATCTTCCGGCGCCTCCTCAGTTAAGCCGGCAGTCGCGCTGATCCTCCGGGCATGCGCAGACGCTCTCGTACCTCTCCCGCCTCCGCACTCGCTCTCAGGAAGGACGCTGCTCCTCACGTCGCCGCTGCTCTCCTGGGCCTGCCCGACCCTAGGCCCCTCCTGCTTTTGATAGCGGGCGCGCTCAGGGCATGCGCGGAAGCGCTACCTGCTCTGCTTGACGCGGCTGGTGCCCCCGGGGTCCCGTACTCCGCTAACACAGCGCCGCTCCTCCTCCTCAGACACCTTCAGCTCCGGCCTCTCAGGAAGGATGTGCACACACGGCGCCCACGCTCTTTAGGGCGCTAAGGTGCCACAGACGCCCACTTCCACTACAGCTGATCCACAACACCGGTGAGCACAGCGCTGGGTATGGTCAGTCAGGGATGCCTTCAATTAAGGGTGATCTGAGTGGTTTTACTGGGCTCTTGAGATAAAAGGTTCTTCTTCCTCCAGTAGCTCGATTTCCTTGTCAGTAGTGATTGTCTTGGTAGAGGGATCGGTCAAAGGCTGAAGGGGGAACAATCCTCTGAAGTAACTGTCAGCCTCAGTGACAAACTAGCTGCTCTCAGTGTGTCCACCTCCTCTCACCACTGCCTCACTCCTCTACTCTGGGGTCAGCACAAAATGGCTGCTGGTCACTGGCCTTATATAGGTTGGCCTGAGACCTGCAGAAGTCTCTAGTAGATTCCAGAAAGTTCCCTAATGCTATCCTATGGACCTGTCCTCCAGTAGTGTCCGTTATGGCAGTTGGTGGACACCATTTTAGGTCTCTGGAGATCCCTAAGGTTTCAAGGGGGTGACTAGGCCTCACAAGTGATGAGGGAAAAATGGCGTCATCGCCAAGGAACACCTAGCCCCCTGACAGCATAAAAAACTCCTGATGGACATATGTAAAAATAAAAATAGAAACTCTGGGAGGCTAAGGGGGACAAAAATAAATCATGGTGGTTAGAGTCTTCCCAGAAACAGACAGGTCTAACATAACCAAAGTCGCTTGTTCTGGGTTGTCTAATCATTGGTCACTTTGCTATAGGACGAAGAGCTAATGAGACACTGATGCTAGTCTGGTAGGGGATTTTTGGGTACTAAGGTGAGTTTTTGACACACCCTAATTCACTGAGATCCTGGGTCTCTGTGCACAGTTCTGTGTCTGAGCAGAATCCCTGCAACAACGGCTAGGGCGGTCGACCTCGAATCTGGGGATCTGGGTTCAATTCTCTGCAATGATGCTGAACTTCCTGTGATTCTGGGCAAATCACTTAATCTCCTTGTGCCTAACAAATATGAAAGTGTCCGCATGTAACGCAACTGGTGCTCATGTAAAGCGCTCTGATACCCGATACGGGTCAAGTTCGCACTATATAAAACTCGGTATAATAAATAAAAAAATAAAAAATTAACAGGATCTGCTGGGACGCATTGGAAGGTAAACAAGCATTTGCAATGCAATTGGTCTCGCATTTGTGAGAGTTAGAGCTATTGACATTGCAAAGGACAGTGTATTTTACCTATGTGGAGTGCTTGGAGTGGAGTGAATGTGTGTGCTGTCAAGTGGACATATGTGGTTTGGATTGGAATTGTTAGTTGTGGAATTGTGTTGTGTGGATTGGATCTGTGTAGTGAAATTATGTAATTATGTGGATAGTAATTATGTGTTATTGAGTGTACTGGAATTATGTGGAGTGGGATTGTGCATCACGGAGTGGGATTGTGTGTCTTGGAGTGAGATTATCTGGAATGGTATTTTGCATTGTGGAGTGGTATGTAGTGGAGTTTACTTATGTGGTGTGCTGTTATACATTGTAGCATGATGTGGAATTTTGTGGTGTAGAATGGATGTATGTGGTGTGTTGTGTAATTCTGTTGTTAGTTTGAATGATGTAGTTTGTTGTTGAATTATGTGGTGTGGAATGGAAATGTGTAGAGTTGAAACGTGTGACGTGTAAGTGTGCGCTGCTGTGTGAAAATTATGTTGAGTGGTATTATGAGGCATGGTGTGAAGTGTAGTTATGTGGAATGTTGCTACGTGGCATAGACTGGATTTATGTGGAGTGTATTTATGCAATATGGATGAGAGCATAATTATGTGGAGGTTAATTATGTGGTGCTGAGTGGTATTATGTGGAGTAATTATGTGTGATGAATTGTGTGGGGATGAATTGTGCATTTGTGTGGTGTGTGGAATTATGTGGCATGGTGTGGTGTATAATTGTGCAGAGTGGAATTATGCAGCATTTTGCAGAGTTGTATTTTGAGGAGGGTAATTCTGTGTTTTGGAGTTGAATGTAAATATGTTGTGTGACGCATAATTGTATAGGTTGAAGTGGAATTATGCGTAGTTGAATTATGTTGTGCGGAGTGTAACTATGTGGTTTGGAGTGCTATTAAGTTGTGTGAAATGTTATTATGTGAGGTGGAATTATGTGGTATGGAGTGAAGTAGAAATATGTGTTTTTTCATTTTTAGTATTGTAATTATGTGGTATGGAATGTAGGGTTAAATTATTTATAGTTGAATTGTGTGGCATGGAATTATGAGATGTTCAAATGTGCTGTGTGTGGTAGAATTAGGTGGCGTGGATTTGAGCAAGCTGTGCACGCTAAGGCTTTTATGTCATGGGGTATAAAGTTGACAATTGTCTATTTTTCTGTGTAAAAATAATTTGGGCTGTTTCTTTACCTTCTGGTACATTTCTGAACAATTTGTTAAGCTAATTTGTAATGTTGTATTGTCTTCACATGCAGGGAAGAATGAGTCTCAGGCAGATATGCAAAAAATCATCCTAAATCTCAGTGTTAATTTACACACCTCTAAGCAGTAATCCCAATACTAGAATGAGTTACCCGTTTGCTTAACAATGACAGTTAGTAAAACAAGTAAGTGCTTTGCCAGCTTATATAAGTAACAAAGGTTTTCAAGGGACTTGTTTTCGTGCAAAGTATTGGTTTTCTCAGTTCACAGAAGAGATAAAAAATATCTCCAGATAATAGTAGGGTTTACAGGATGGTGCGATAGCAGAATATTGATGCGTGTGGATCTGGTGAGGACTGCGGAAGGCAAGTGCTTGATATGCTATTTGCATAAGAAAATACTATATATTTGTTTTGTTATCCTCCATTAGTTATTAGTAAGGAAGGGGGAAAATAAGCGTTCACCAACAGTATTCAGTTAGTCTTAGGGAGACAAAGAATGCTGTGGTCTGTGGTAGATGGCGCCCAGAAGGCATAAGTATAGATATCAGGAGCTGCCAATAAAAGGAAGTGGAAATGCGCTTTAGACGTTGCCGGAATTGATGGCTACTGTGCAGTTGCAGACTTCGCTGGGCTGAGAGTGGGTGGGGAAATGCTACATTATCACTGTAGGTTTAATTACATGAATCGCGCATTCTCTCTGGTGTTTGTCCTTGGGGTACTTGTTGACTGGTGCTACATATGGGATCTGGTTTGCCTTTGACAGGAGGTATGGTTTAGTGGGGTACATAGTGTAAATTAATGTTGGCGTGAGGAAACAAAAATCGGACCCTTTGTACATTTGATATTATTGTGTGCATCATGCAGAGGATGAAAAGTAGCAGGAACGGCTTTGATGCCGTAGAGACTAGCAGGAAGAACTGTTTTGAGGTGGAAAATTGAAGAGATTGTTTAACATGTTTTAAACTTCCACAGTGGCATTGGGGAGGCCAGCAGCTGAAAGGCTCTGTCTTTACAGGTAGGCAGTGGTTAGATGGTGACCGACCATCAGTCTTTCTGTCAGTGGTGGACAGGGGAGCAGTGGGCGACGGTCACGGGTTTGCAGTGACACCCGAGGGGTGGTTTTAAAGGCGGGCGGAAAAGCATAATTGCGGGTTTCATAGGGGCGAGAGTAGAGTGTAATGGATGCGTTAGTAGCAGGCACAACAGAAGTGATCTGCATTTGGATGTGGTTAACTGAGAAGGGTTCGCTTGAGGTGGGTCATCAAGTAGGAGGATGTGTTGGGAGGGCCGGCAGCAGCAGTATTTACTGATGTATATAAATCACCCGATGAGAACAATGGAGGAACCCGAACCCTTTTTATTGGCTGGGGTGAGCCCCTGCAGTATGGCGGGGAGCTGGCCTGCAGTGGCGGCTGGTGGAATTTGAAACTAGTGGGGCGTAATGAAGATGTTTCCAGCCATGTTTAAACAATGGTCCCACCCCGACACCGTAGGATCGCACAACCAAAAACTGAAACCCAAACACATGAATCCTGAAGGCAAGTTTAAGAAAGGTGCACGCAACCCGACTGGTCACAGGGCACTAGTCAAACTGCGTCATCTTCACTCTCACTCACTGCACGTGCAAAACCCTTCGACTGCGCAAGATCTCATCTCGACAGTCAACTTGCAAGTCCGAGGCCAAATCTGGTTGACAGCAGCTCCACCTCCCTGCTTCCTGGCATTAATAACAAGCACCGGCAAAGCCTGTCTGTCTCGCTTTGCAACACTTGTTTTATGAATGTAGGAATTGTTCTTTATACAGCGCAAACCTAACTATGATGCAAAAAAGGTGCTGCACATCTAGAAGATCGAGTACATCACATGGGGATTACACAAATAAACGTTACACCTATTTAGACACATGGAGATCAAGTGATTTGCCCAGAATCACATAATTTTGTCTAGCGCTGAGGCCAGGATTCAAGCCTGGGTATCCAGGGTCCTAGGGCAGCAGCTCGAACTGCTCAGCTTGACTTTGATATTCTTTATAAATCCAAAAAGGCCCTCACATTGCATGTAGATGCAACACGATACATGAGCATACATACTTTACACAGGTGTGCACAAGCAACACATACCTGCACACATCTCCAGTCACTAGGCTACGGGCTGGTCTATTAACCAAGAATATACCCAAGTAATTGGGAGTACCCTCAAACCTGAAGCCTTCCGTCGTGGCCGGCATTACGGGCGGGTGGGGGGGTGGAAATGGGGTTGTCACGCCACGGAGGGGATGGTGGGGGGCGGGAGGGATTTAATGGAAAAAAATATAGGGAAAATAAAAGTAAAACTTACCGTCCCGAGACGCCCGACTCCCGACGACCTGCATTTTTAATTCCTGGCTGAAGCGCTCGTCACCAGGAAGGCAGCCTCCCTCCCCTCCACCAATCACAACGCTGCAATGGAAGTGCTGTGATTGGTGAGGCAGCGCCACACCCGGGTAATTTTCTCTCTGTATGCTGCATCATACAGAGAGAACAGGGAGAGTGGGCGGTGTTGCTCGAGGGCAGGGGGAGTGGCTTGCCCACTATTGTTCATACTGACTGTTTGGGCGGCCTCGGGCTGCTGCCCTAGGACCGCCCACCCCAACCAGGAACATCTGCTTTCTCGCCGTGCGAGAAGGCAGAAACAAATGGTAGTTATTACCATTTATGATTCTGCCTTCTGACAAAGCTGGGGGCGGTGCCCAAATGCCCCTATAGAGGAGCCACCACTGCTGGCCTGAAAGCTCTTGACTGGCAAGGAAAATAGGGGGCCCCCTCCATGTACTTTGCAGGGGGGCCTCCTCAAGTTTCGTTATGCCACTGGGCAAAATGAAACCATAAATATGCATAAAATGTACCATAACAATAAATGACTTTCTGACAGACATAGAAATATCTTAGCAACAAGAGGAGGAGGGTAGGTTTCAGTAACAAGAAAAACAAGTGCCCTCGGAAGACAGGACGTACGTCTATGAATGCACAGCAAATCTGACGAAATAAGAACAAGATTTACAGGAGGCCTGTTTATTATAGAAAATGAATTCGTGAAAGAATACTGTAAAAATGGCTTTCGCATGTGGAGGTACAAACTCAAGCTTGAAAGCCTAAAGCAAATAAAACGAGCAAAAGGGAAGCAAGAAAACGTGAGTTGGAAACCACAAAGCCAATGAAAAGCAACGGGCAGAATGCATTCCCAGGTCAACTTTCCGAAACTCCACAAGATGTCTTTTGCATAATACCCAGCTGCGCTATCTGGTAGGCTGCGACCTAAAAAGTCGGTAGATGTAGGCTTGCATTTTGCTGAGTGTGCAGTTTAATATGTTTTCGCAGTCTATTTTACTCAAGAAGAAAGACAAGACAGTGCAGTGGCGACTGGGGACTTTAGAAATTAGAGGGGCTTAAATTGCTTGTAATAATCTTTGTTGTAGTCACCAGGCAGGATTAGCTTTACATGATAACCACACATTATTTTAACACTTTACTTCATTTGTGGGGATGGAAAGGGAGTTGCGCATATTCATCCTACGCAATGTTTCAATGCTCCGCAATAAAGAAAAAGAAATACTACAAATTCTGCAATGTCTTTATCCTTAAATCATTTATTCTGCATTGGATTAAAAAGTATGCAGTGTCTACCTTTGGCTCTGGGGTGGGTACAGGGAGATGGTGTCTGGTCTATACGGAGTGCTAATCAAAGCTACCCAATCAGACCCCAGTCTTGCCGTGACCCAAACCAAATGCCAGGCTACCCTAACATGGACTACATCCTGGAAGATTGAGCGGATCTGCTTCAATCTCCTGACAGAGTCCTTAGGGAGCCCCACCTCATATCCCTGTACTTTATGATACTACATGAGTGATACTGGACCCCAGGGCACAGCACTGGGCACAGCTGTTGCCCCACAGCAGCGGTTGGAGATGTTTGGAGGAGGACTGTGACATACATCATATTCTTTGGAGATGTTGTAGGCTTCAACCTTACTGTGCATCATTGTGGGTACATCTGCAATGGCTCTATCCCCTATTTATCCATCCCTCCATCCATCTAGATCTTTTCCATGATGTACCAGATGCCCATGCAGTAGAAGTTCATACGTATATACTCCATTGGTGGGGGCAAAAATATGTATTTTCCACCACTGGCATCAGCCTACATGCCCTACACCCACAGAATGGATCATAGCGCTCCACAGAGTAGCTCTGCATGAAAGGTTGACATATAAGCTTAGCAACAAACTAGAAAGGGTATGGGGAGCCTTCCTTGGGGACATCAACAATCAGGCTCAGGTCCTGTGACATTGTATTTTTTTTAACCCTTTGTGTGAGTGGTAACATACTAACCCCCACCATGCTGCCCCGCCCAACGCATTATTTAGATTCTTTTCTTCCTCGCACTGCCACCTGCCTTTGCTCAATAAACGTCTCATCCCCGCCACTACTCCCTGAACTACTCACTGAACCTCATGGTTCTTTGCGTACCTGTTCCTGCTGTGTTCCTCTGGAAAGGAAGGCTAGGTAGTGGAAATAGGTGATGGGCCGATGGCATAGAATTCTTGTTTATTGTTCTATGTTGATTGTTCTTGCCCATGAAGACTTACTGTAGTAGCGTTCTGTTCTCATAGTTGCACTTTGTATCACTAGACTGCTTCACAGATTGGAGATGTGACCTCACCTTTGTTCCTTGACCCAATGCTTACCCACCCATATCTTATTGGCAATGTCCCCTTGCTCTTTTGGTCCCATACCCTCGCCTGTTTCCCCCCTCCTCTCCACATTCCCCTTCCCTATTGGCATTTATGTTGATGAATACAACTGTCATTCTTTATTATTGAGTGTACGGAATGGACTCGACTTGGACTGCATTGAATTCCCTCCGCCTCTTTTCAATCGGAGACTTTACTATTTGCCTTTCCAGGCACCATGGCTGTTACTTTCATATCGCCGAAGGTCTTTTTTGTTATCGTACTGTTTTCTAAGCAAATACATACATAAAGGTTGCCCATAATTATTATTGGAGATTTATTAAGCGCCTGGTTACGCCACTGGCGTGTCCCCGCGCTATGGCAAGTGGAGTAACTGTCCCCCCTCCTCCCAACCAAGCTACCTACTGAAACAGATAAGTTTTAAGTTTTTTCCTAAACTGGGTTTCGGAAGATTCAAGCCGAAGTTCCAGCGGCAGATTATTCCAACATTTGGGGGCAAGGTATCTGAAGGATCTGCCTCCCATGCGGGCTTTAGAAATTCTAGGTACTTTTAGCAGCCCGGTCTGTGAGGACCGAAGGCTGCGTGTAGGCTCATAGTAAGCTATTAGGCTTTGAAGCGGGAGAGGTGCCTTGCCATTCAGAATACGGTGGCAGGTGGCAAGGGCCTGAAACTGCACTCTCCTCTCAATAGGGAGCCAATGGAGCGCTCGCAGGGCAGGCTTGGCAGATGCTCTCCTAGGGAGTCTGAGGACCAGCCGTGCTGCCGCGTTTTGGAGAACCTGCAGACGACCAATGACCCTGCCGATGGCCCCCAGATAAAGTAGATTCCCGTAATCAAGTCGGGAGGTGACCAGGGCATGCACCAGCGTCTGACGCGCTGAAATAGGAAGCAGATCTAAAACTTTCCTAAGGGTTCTCAGAACACTGAAACATACCCCCGCCACCCGACCGACATGTGGGCCAAAGGTGAGGTCCCTATCGAGCCACACGCCCAAGTTCCTAGCCTCACGGCAGGGTGCGGGAGCTTCCCCCAAACAAGGTGGCCACCACGCCGACGACCACGCCGACGGTACACCCCCCACCACGAGCACCTCGGTCTTGCTCCCGTTCAACTTTAAACAGTTGGCAGACATCCAGGCAGCGAGATCATTCATGCAGTTCCTGAAAATGTCTGCCGCAAGACCGGGCGCGCGCGAAAGGGAGATGACCAATTGCGTGTCATCGGCGTAGGACACCAAGCGGAGGCCATAGCCCTCCACAATGGCCGCTAGGGGGGAGACATAAATGTTGAATAGGGTTGGGCTCAGGGACGAACCCTGAGGGACGCCCTGGCCCAGCTCAATCTCCCTAGAGTAACACTCACCCAGTCTGACCTGGAAGCACCTCTCAGAGAGGAAGGACTTAATCCACCCAAGCGCAGCTCCTGTCACCCCACCTCCATTCAGACACTGTAGCAAGGTGGAATGTGCTACAGTGTCGAATGCTGCGCTTAAGTCTAAGAGGATCAGTGCCATCGTCTGGCCCTCGTCAACTCCCTGTCTGAGTGCCTCCACCGCCACGAGGAGAGCAGACTCCGTCGAGTGACGGGGACGGAAGCCAAATTGCGAGTCGTGGAGTAGCGAAGCCATCTCCACGAACTGCATAAGTTGTATGTTGGCTATTTTTTCCGCCACCTTCGCCATGTAGGGGAGAAGGGAAATGGGACGGAGATTCTCCAATTTTTCAAAGCTAACATTTGCCTTTTTTTGCAGGGGGAGTACCACCGCCTGTTTCCAGGCCTTCGGGACCACTTGAGACTCAAAGGAAGTGTCCAAGAGCTGACGCACATAAGGCTCTAGCACTGGCAAGCTGTCCTTGAGCCGATTGGGAGTGGTCGGGTCTCTGGGGGAACCGGATTTAATAGATCCACAGATACGAAGAAGCTCCGTAGTGGAGGGGGTAGCAAACCCGGTAAGCCGATGTTCCCCTTCCCTTCTTGGAAATTCCAAGAGGGCAATGCCACTATCTGTCCTCTGGGGGAAGGAATTATATATATTAGAGACCTTGGTTGCAAAGTACTCCGCAATACGATTACAGCCCTCCGTAGTGCAGAGTTTTTTTGGTGCTGAGGCGGATTTTCCTATTGCAATAGTTTTATAAATAGAGAAAAGCTCCTTGGTGGACTGCTTAGCTTCCTCGATTTTATTGCAATAATATGATGATTTAGCTTTCCTAATCAACATGTGATAGGCACGTCTGCAGTCAGTGTAACCGTTTTTGGCCTGCATGGAGTATGCGATCCTCCATTTCCTTTCGGCGCGTTTGCATGCCGCCTTGGCCGTACGCAGGTCCTCATTGAACCAGGGCGCCGACCGTTGTATTCGGCCGCCTGGTTTCGACATACCCAGAGGAGCCACCTGATTCAAGGCTTCCAAAATGCGTTGGTCCAGATTGAAATTCACTTCGTCAACCCCGTCGCCCCCAGGATGACCATTCTCGGTAAGTGCCCGATTGAATTTGGCCAGGGAGAATGCTGCCCATCTGCGCCTAGGATGTTTATCAGCGGGAGGGTCATCGGGGCGGGGTCCCTGTATTCCGATGGTAAAAGGGACGAGGAAATGGTCGGACCATGCAATGGGAATCGGTGCTTGGGCATTCACTTGGCTCCAGTTAGCAAAAACTGGGTCCAGAAGGTGACCCAGCTTGTGGGTAGATGATAATACCTTCTGCTCGAATTGTAGGCTAGCCATCGTGTGGCATAGCTCGCTAGCCACTCTGTCCGAGGGAGTATCTAGGTGTAGGTTAAGATCTCCTAGGACCAGATATTTATCCGAGCGTAGGGCGGCCTCAGTGACACCTTCCACTAGCTTTCCAGCAAAGGCTGTGGAAGAGCCTGGTGGACGGTAGATTAACAAGCCTTTCAGGGTGAAGCAGCCATTAATGGAAATGGAAAAGACGCCAGCTTCGCTGTCATCGATCGCAGTGTGATCGAGCTGACATTGATAGTCTTGCCGCACAACAATGGCTATACCGCCCCCTCTCCCACGTGGCCTGTCTAGCCTGTGAAGGCAGTAGCCTTCAGGTATGGCCTCAATGATCTCCGGCATGGAGTCCTGATCCAGCCACGTTTCCGTAAGGAATAAAAGATCCCATGGTTTCCCCGTAAGGAGGTCACGGATATCAAGGGAGTGTTTCCGTAAGGAACGAACATTTAATAGGCCACATATCAAAGTATGTTGGCCAGCGGTTAACGCCTTACCGGTGTTAAAGGTGTACTCACAGTGGCTGCAGCCCACATTTGTCCCTGCGTCAATGCTATGGGGGCAAAGCCCACATAGCTCCCCTCGGGACATTGAGCCGACTCCAAGACTGCAGCAGCAGGGAGCACGACGCCGAAGGCAGCACTGCTCAGTTTTACCTTGTCGCACTCTGTGCTGCAGTAATTTGTGAGAAAAAAAGAGCACTTGTTCTGCAGCAGTGTACTAGTTGACTGACTGGTGCGGATGACCATCATATTCGATGTGTTCCACAGCGATCCCACAGCAAAAAGGACTTTTTTCAGTTCAAATATTGTTATTACTTTAGTTAAAAAGAAATACAATTGCAATACAGTAGCAATACATACAAATCAGAAGCAAATATATAGCAATGAACAATTCAAAAGGACTACATAACAAAGAACATCTGGACTGGGATGAAAAAAAATATCAAAGTTATCCTATAAAAATGATCAGATAAATGTCGTGACAGATAACAGGTATTACAAATTCATCAAATATTAAGTATAAACCCCAGAAAGATGAGACAGAGGGAACATCTACATGTAGACAATGTCCTGAGCACAACTTCACATAGAGTATAAAGAAGTCCACTCAATCTTCTTTTGTTATGGTCTCTTTATTCTCGGCGTCTGATAAAATCTTCCGTCATTCACATTTGACCATCTTCACATCATCAAAAGCCAACACGTGTTTCGTCAGTTATGATGCCTCCGCATCTCTGACTTCTTCAGGGCTATTCGGATATATCTCCAAATGTAAATATGCCAGATACACCGTTGTGGGATTTCGGACCGGGGTTGTGACGCTATTGCGGGGTTCTCAAAAAGATTCGCACACACTGGGGTACTGGGTAGTGCAGGTTTTATTGCTTTGTACAAGCGTCGTTTGCGAACAGGCACTCTGTAAAAGGGTAGGGGTGAGTCCGCCTCCTCCGTTCTGGCCCGTCCTCCTGTTCCTCGCCAGTCCCAAGGTCTTCTGGGCGTCGTAGGCCTTTTCCCGGCCGTCCTGCTGGTCTTTTGGCTCCGGTATCCCAGAAAGGAAAGAAAGAAAAATGTACGTCTCAGTACTAGTGCTGGGATAAACGTCTCACGGGTAAGGGAGTGAGGGGAATCACACGTGCAAGTTCCAAGTCTGACTGTGGGACGTGAACCCTTGAGAAACCACCAAGGGTGTGCAGGGGTGCTTGCTTTTAGGCGGGCTTCCCTCGTCTACCCCCTCCCCACGCTATGTTGTCGGACCGTACCTGGGTGAGCCACACTTCCGTGTTAGTGTGGCTGGGCGATGCGCGTCCCGCAGAGCCCCCTGGCTTCTCGCGGTAATCCACCTCAGGTCTGCTGTCTGGTCCCGCCGCTGGCTTCCTCCTTGGAATCGACCTGTAACTCTGACTCGTCTCCGATTCCGTCCGGCTCCACCTTCCTGCTCTCTCTCCGCTTTCCTTGTCCTCCGACCTTCGATCTTCCTCCGTCCTCCGCTCTTGATCTTCCTCCGACCTCCGCTCTTGATCTTCCTCCGACCTCCGCTCTTGATCTTCCTCCGACCTCCGCTCTTGATCTTCCTCCTCCTCCTCCGTCCACTCTGCTCCGCTGTCTCTCCACTCGCTCCACCAACCTCCAACTCCACCTCCGGGTGTCTCGCACCCCTGGCTGGACTCCGGAATGGGTTTTACGTCGTCGGGACGGGCGTGGCGCCAATCCGTCTCCGCCCCCTTAAAGGTGTAGTCCTGTAGGTGCACCGCTGCAGGATGTCTCCGGACGATGTCGGGGGTATTCCACGCCTCGGTATTCTGTGAAGAAAAAGTAGACACATTACTAGGCATACCAGGGGGGCCCTCGTCGGGGTCCCCCGCGTCACACATCCCCCCCCTAGGAATCTCCCGATCGGGGAGAGGGTATCGTGACAGAAAGTCCGCATGGACGTTCTCGGCCCCCTTCTGGTGCCGGACCTGAAACCGAAACGGCTGCAAGGCCAGGAACCACCGCATGACGCGAGGGTTGTTCGAAATGTCCCGCGCCATCCATATGAGAGGGGCATGGTCCGTGTACAGCAGGAAAGACCGCCCTTCAAGGTAGTAGCGTAGCTTGTCCACCGCCCACCTGATGGCCAGGCACTCCTTTTCAATAGTCGGGTACCTAACCTCCCTCGGAAACAGCTTCCGACTGATGTAGAGAATGGGGCGGAGACCCCCCTCCCCAGAGTCCTGGGACAACACCGCCCGATACCAAAGTCAGAGGCATCCGTATGCAATACAAAAGGTTTGTTAAAGTTGGGTGAAGTAAGAACCGGCCTGGTGGTGATGGCTTTTTTAAGGGTCTGGAAGGCAGTCCACATGGCCGGCGTCGGGTTGTGGAAGTCTGGGCGGGCCTTAGTTTTTCTGAGGGTATCGGTCAGGGGCGCCGCGACCTCAGAAAAGGAGGGTATAAAACGCCGGTAATACCCTGCCAAACCCAAAAAGGCACGCATGTCCTTTAGAGACTTCGGAAACGGGGTTTCCGCGATAGCCCGTACTTTTTCCACCTGAGGTTCAATGAGGCCATGACCTAGAAGGTACCCCAAATATTTGACTTTATGGTACCCGATCCTGGACTTCTTGGAATTGACATGTAGACCCGCCGATTCGAGTAAACTGAACACGGCATCCAGATGTTGCAAGTGAGTCTCCCAGGAGGGACTAAATATGATGATGTCATCAAGATAAGCGGAGCAATATTGATGATGCCCCCGCAGAACCGTGTTCATGAGTCTCTGGAATGTGGCGGGAGCCCCATGTAGACCGAAGGGCAAAACCGTAAATTCGAACAGCCCCTCCGAGGTGGAAAAGGCTGTCTTTCTCCTGTCTTCTTCGCGCAGGGGCACCTGCCAGTACCCCTTCGTCAGGTCCAAAGTACTGATATATTTTGCCTCCCCGAGTTTCTCGATGAGCTCATCGATCTGGGGTATGGGGTAGGAATCACAAGCCGATACTTCGTTTAATGCCCGGAAGTCCATACAAAAACGGCTGCTGCCGTCGGGTTTGGGCACCATGACTATAGGCGACGACCACTCACTCCGGGAAGGCCGTATCACCCCTAACCTGAGCATTTCTGCCACCTCTTTCGCTATGGCCTCCCGTTTAGCCTCTGGGATTCTATACGGTCGTTGCTTGACCACGGTACCAGGCGGCGTCTCAATTCGGTGCTCAGCCAAGGTGGTTTTTCCCGGAAGGTCCGAGAAGATGGATGCGTGCTTCCTCAGTACCTGACGGAGGCCCTTCTGCTCAGCCTCAAACAATTCCTCGCTGACAACCAAGTCATCTATCGTGGAGCTGAGGGACTTGGCGGGATTCAGGACCAGATGAGCCGCCACGGGTGGGGTTCCAAGCCATTTTTTTAACAGATTTATGTGAAAAATCTGGGTCTTTCGGGTGGTAAGTCGGAGACGATAGGTCGTTTTACCTATCGTCTCAATGACCTCATAGGGGCCTTGCCACTCATTACTGAACTTTTTGGCCATTGATGGCAGCAACACCAGGGCCCAGTCACCTACTTTTAGCGACCTCCATTTTTTTCCCCTGTTATAATGGGTCTGTTGGTGTTTCTGGCTGTCCTCCAAGTGTGTAAACGCGAGTTCCCTGATCTTTCCTAATTTGTTCCTCAAATTCGAGCTGTATTCGAGAAGACTTCTGGTTTCACCGCCTTGTTCCTTTTCCCACATATCCTTTGTCATATCCAGCAAGCTCCGCGGCTGTCTCCCATAAAGCATCTCGAAAGAGGAACACCCCAGGCTGCTTTGTCGCTGGCCCCTTATCACATATAGGGCTAAGGGCAACAAGGAGTCCCAGTCGGAGTGGCTTACCTCGACCATTTTCTTCAGGACCGTTTTCAAGGTCCTGTTGTAACGTTCAACCAACCCATCCGTTTGCGGGTGGTACACGGACGTCTTGATCTGGTGTAAGCCCAACAATTGGCAAACCTCCTGCATAACCTTGGACATGAATGGGGTCCCCTGGTCCGTGAGGATTTCTTTAGGGAACCCCACTCGAGAAAACAACTCGAGAAATTTGTCAGCAATGTTCCTGGAGGTGGGGGATTTTAGAGGAAACGCCTCAGGAAATCTAGTGGCGTAGTCCACGATAACGAGGGCATATCTAAACCCTTTTTTTGTGGTTGTCAAGGGGCCTATCAGGTCCATCCCCACTCTCTCGAATGGGGTCCCGATGACTGGCAGAGGTTGTAATGGCACCGCCGCCGGACGTTGGGCATTCTTCCGTTGACAGAGGTCACAGGTTTGACAATGTTTTTTTATGTCGCTGTAGATACCAGGCCAGTAGAAGTTCCTGAGGACATTCTGGGTCGTTTTCTCACTCCCGATGTGTCCCGCCAGTAGGTGGGTATGGGCATAGTACATTATTTGGTCGCGGAAACAGACCGGTACCAGCAGTTGCATCGGGTCCTCCTTAGAGGGTACTCTATACAAAAGTTCTTCCTTTATCAAAAAGCGGGGGTAGGAGAGACTAGGATTAGTTAAATTAACATGTGCCTGTTCCCAAGCATTGATGAGTGTCTCGTCATTGACCTGGGCAAATCGGAAGGACCTATCTCCTTCCCAAGGACCCGTGGACAGCAAGTTGGTTAGTGACTCTCCCTGTTCATTGTCTCGGCCCAGCTGGCCTTTGAAGAGGTTCAGGAAGTTCGGGTTATCGGTGCCCAGGATCAACGGTTCGGGTAGGGTATCCATGACTCCCACTTTCACTACCATCTTTTCCATACCCTCTAGACCTAGGGGAATGTTAGCCACTGGATACTCCTTTACGTCCCCATGTACGCATTTAATGTACACACTGTTTTCTGGTACTAACTGTTTTGGAGACACATATATCCCTTGTATGACCGATTGCTTACAGCCAGAATCAAGGAGGGCCCTAACCATCACCCCATTAACAGTAACACTCACATGGAAGGAGCCTCCTAGTTCAGCTGAGTACAACACGGACTTTGGAAGATAGTTAACGTCCATTGGTTCTTCGTGCGCTCTTTTCAGGGGGCACAAACGGGCTATGTGGCCCCACTGGCCACAATCGAAACACTGTGGGCCCCGAAATGGGGGATGATCGCCAGCCGGGGGTCGGGGTGGAGGAGTGAGGGGTCCCGAGGGTGCCCTCAGTCGTCGCTCGGGTCTTGTCGGTCCTTTGCTTGGCTTCTCTGGTTCCGCACTATGTAGACGAGGTTGGGCCCGGGCGTAGGTGGTTGCCATCTCCATGGCTTGAGCCGTGTTCAGATTAGAGTGCTGGCGTAGCCACCGCTGTGTCCCATATGGAAGGGCTTCCAAATACTGTTCAAGGTAGATTCTGTCCATGATTTGCTCTTTGGTGCTTGTGGATGGGGTGAGCCACTTGTCCGCCGCGGTTTTTAATCTAAAGAACAAGGTTTTGGGGTTGTCTCCAGCTTGTCCCCTCTCCTTGCGGAATCGGACCCTATAGGCTTCAGCATCTAAGCCTAGGTGATCCAAAATCACAGTTTTGATTTGGGCGTACGGGGTAGTACCGTTGTTGTTCGCTACCTGATAGGCTGCTTGTGCCTCTCCGCTCAACAAGGGTGCCAGGAAAAACGGCCACTTGTCCACAGTCCATCCACAAGCAAGGGCCACCCTTTCAAAATTTGTTAGAAAAGCGTCTGGGTCCTCCCCCGGGACATATTTTTGCAGGGAAATGCCTGCCGGCGTGGGGTTAGCCCTGGTTTCACGTACGGTGACCGTGGCGGGGTCTCCCGTAACTCTCATTCCTTCCAATTGTTGTACCACTGAACTTCTGAATGTATCCCGGTCCAATTGGGCTGCGGCTAGCTGTTGCTCCACTGCCCATGCCAGTTGTTCTTGGCCCTTCACGAGGGCTTGCAGGATCGCATCCATCGTTGTGTCCTCGATGCTACTCCCGGTTACAATGCCCGCATTCTCCACCACTTGTGGGATTTCGGACCGGGGTTGTGACGCTATTGCGGGGTTCTCAAAAAGATTCGCACACACTGGGGTACTGGGTAGTGCAGGTTTTATTGCTTTGTACAAGCGTCGTTTGCGAACAGGCACTCTGTAAAAGGGTAGGGGTGAGTCCGCCTCCTCCGTTCTGGCCCGTCCTCCTGTTCCTCGCCAGTCCCAAGGTCTTCTGGGCGTCGTAGGCCTTTTCCCGGCCGTCCTGCTGGTCTTTTGGCTCCGGTATCCCAGAAAGGAAAGAAAGAAAAATGTACGTCTCAGTACTAGTGCTGGGATAAACGTCTCACGGGTAAGGGAGTGAGGGGAATCACACGTGCAAGTTCCAAGTCTGACTGTGGGACGTGAACCCTTGAGAAACCACCAAGGGTGTGCAGGGGTGCTTGCTTTTAGGCGGGCTTCCCTCGTCTACCCCCTCCCCACGCTATGTTGTCGGACCGTACCTGGGTGAGCCACACTTCCGTGTTAGTGTGGCTGGGCGATGCGCGTCCCGCAGAGCCCCCTGGCTTCTCGCGGTAATCCACCTCAGGTCTGCTGTCTGGTCCCGCCGCTGGCTTCCTCCTTGGAATCGACCTGTAACTCTGACTCGTCTCCGATTCCGTCCGGCTCCACCTTCCTGCTCTCTCTCCGCTTTCCTTGTCCTCCGACCTCCGATCTTCCTCCGTCCTCCGCTCTTGATCTTCCTCCGACCTCCGCTCTTGATCTTCCTCCGACCTCCGCTCTTGATCTTCCTCCGACCTCCGCTCTTGATCTTCCTCCTCCTCCTCCGTCCACTCTGCTCCGCTGTCTCTCCACTCGCTCCACCAACCTCCAACTCCACCTCCGGGTGTCTCGCACCCCTGGCTGGACTCCGGAATGGGTTTTACGTCGTCGGGACGGGAGTGGCGCCAATCCGTCTCCGCCCCCTTAAAGGTGTAGTCCTGTAGGATGTCTCCGGACGATGTCGGGGGTATTCCACGCCTCGGTATTCTGTGAAGAAAAAGTAGACACATTACTAGGCATACCAGGGGGGCCCTCGTCGGGGTCCCCCGCGTCACAACCGTATTCCAGGAAGATAATTTCACTACGTAGTATTTCGTTTAATAAATCGTTCGTTATTCAGATGGTCCCCCAGAACTACTGACTAGCTTTCCTTTTGACTCCTCTCTCCCAACTTCGGACCACTGATGAAAAGACATAGATGGGAGGAGCCAACTATCACAGACCACCCACTCCTTCCTGACTCGGCCAGTGGCCCTGCCCAAGCTCTTGATTCTTTATGGAACTTTGCTGACCACACCGTGGGACACCTAATTGGGCACCACGGGGCAGACAAGATTGAAGTGGCTAAAACGAGGTCCGATCTTACAGCTGATGCTACTACCATCGCTTGTGCATAAAAGCAACAGAGACCCTCCCCTGGCACATGCATAGATGCTCACCCATGGCACAATAAATAAAACACAATCTTGTCTAATATAAAATGGAAAAGCGGTCCTGCTGAACTGCCTCTTTATTCCTACCTCTCTTCTCTCTCCCTCCCATGTACAGTGGGACCACGCCCCTCACACCTGTCTACAGTAGCCATGGCTGGAACAGTGTTAAAAAGTGAAATTTTCATGCAAAAAAAACTATTTATTTTAAGTGAATAACATTTTGAATAGGATCTGCAGAATGAATATTGTTGTCTTCAGAATCCAATGTATTTTTATGAAAATGAAAAGGCTTTTATATTCTTCTTTAAAATGTCAAAATATGTAGGAAATAAGGGTACAAATGTTTTGCATAATGTGTCTTTGATCAATTATTATGTTACATAGTTAGTTTTTTCTAGTTAAATAATATTATGTCTTTGTACCTGAATTAGCCCTGCTACATAATTCGGTCCGCTTCTACTGCATAGTTCCAATGCCCCTGCATAGTCAAAAGAATCAAAATAGTGCTTCTTTGAGCTTTATTAGCTCAGCTATGCACATTTTGCAAGATGATTAATACATCATACATGGGCTCATCAACTTTGGCTCCATCATGGAAAGTTTTTCATCGATCCGTCAAGTGGGAGCCAAGAAAAAGGGGAAGTCCCTATAGTGCAATTGCCTATTTTAATTCTGATAGAAAGATTTGCACTCCATTACAGAATACATGATTTAACTGAATTACACAAAATCTGGCACATAGTTAGAACGTTACTCATTAAACATGATTTTTGTGATTTGGCGTAAATCTCTTTAGCTGTCTATTAAAAAAAAAATATTTAAAGAGGGACTTGGGTTGGGCATGAAGTGTTAACCCTTAGAAAATGTTTGCAATATCTGCACTGTTGAGAGCCACACTATGCCTACTATGCCCACAGTACTCCTAGGATATCAAAAATGTAAAAAAAATACTAAGATTCTGATTGGCCAGGGAAGTTGTTCTTTCCCTCACTCATTTGTGTACCTCAGATCCATGGTACTGCAATGATTTGATTGGCTGGCTGCAAAATCTAAGAAAATGTTTCAGCTGCAATTATTGGACTCAGGGCTCAGTCCGAATGTCCTGAAAAAATATCAGAAAATGGCACATAAGGGTCCCCAGCCTCATATGGTCGCATTACTGATGCCACAGTGATTAACTATATGTGTGTCCTAAATGTATTCTAAACAGGATGTGTTAAACATTCTAAAACACTTATTTGTACTATTTGATACTTGATATTAGAGATGATAACTGTCACCCAATCCATGTGATGCCCTAGTATTCTCACTGTCTTTAAAAATAAAAAATAGATATTTAAAAGTTGACACTAAATCTACGGTACCAGCTCCTGCTATTTTGTGACCCAGAGATGTCACCGTGCTGCACCACAGGTTCAACCAGCTACAGCGGTTCCAAAAACAAATACAAAATAAATGTTACTATTGTCCGGTCATAGACCAGATCATATATTCAACTGCCACTGTGCAGGCCATATGAAAGTTACAGGAGGAGGGGTTGGGTGCTGTAAAGGGCTGGGTACAGGGCTAACTACCCCACTGTGCATGGTTGTGAGCAGTGGGTGGGTTGGCTGCCTGCCAGGTTGAACGCAGGTCACCTGTGTGGGTTGAGAGAAGGACTTGGCAAGACCTGGCCCTTGGGCCAAGCACCCGCTGTGTATCACCAAAGGATATGGGTAGCAGGGCGGGGGGGGGGGGAGTGGGTTGGACACATGCGAGATGTTGGGCACAAATCGCCTGAGGATGATGGATATGTTCTCAACTTAAATATGATCAAACAACTACTGAAATTCAGTGGAAAAATGAAAGATTAAAGTGACATTATAGTAATTTAATAAGATTTTAGCATACTTTAAAAAAAGAAATTCACTTAAAAGCAAAGTTAAAACGCTGTTATAGTTAGGTGTGGAAATGAGAACAGAACTAACGTTTAAAACGGAATAAAAAATTACATTTGCAGGTTATACTTTAGTCAACTAACTACAACTTTCTCATGCACTGCCTAGGATCGCGTATATTTCATCACTGATGACATGTTAAATTACATTATTAATTTACATTATTAATGGCATATTGACATCACTGACATTAGTACGTATCTCACCTTAAACCTTTGTTTTTTCAGTGGAAATATAAGTAGTATCATGTCTCTAAATAGAGGCACAGTCTTGTTTGGGTGCACTGTTTACAGTCAGGCTTCCATCATCACATAAATAATAATAGACCTTTTGGTGATAAATAAAAACAGGCACAATACCTCAGCTTGCAGTATAAAGCATGAAGCCTGACCCTTAAAATGGAGGGGTTTTCTCAAGATAAAATGAATCAACATGATTGCAAATCAATTCCCATTTAAATGTTAACCATAGATATAAAAGATACACTTAGCCATATGGATGAAATAAAATTTATCCAAAAGACAATATCACATTTTAAACACCAATTTCTGAATAGTTAGGTAATTTACTCTTTCCGTGGTCAGGGATCAAACCCTGGTACTTCACACTAATCAGTAACATCAATAAAAATGCATAACAGAATCGGGTTCAGAGCAGATTATGTATGCGGAAAAGCACATAGATATGATGCACAGGTGTTAGATCAACATCTACAGCTCATATAGGTTAGGCTCCCACCTGTAAAGTACCAGCGATACAGCATCCATCCAACATTTCTCTTCCTCTGGGTCTGCCTCAGAAGTGGAGGAAGGATCTGCAGTGTCTTTAGTCTTTCTACAGGTTGCCTTGGAAAATGTAACTTTGGGTTTGGGAAGATATGGGGTTTCTTCTTGTATTGTGCAGGTATTCACACCGGGAAGAGCATAGGATGTTTTGCATAATGACACATCAATAGTTTTTTAACTGCAGCGTAAGCTTTTCTGACCTCCTACACTGCCATGCTGAAATCTGGGAAGATCGAAATGGTGATGTATTGGAACTGAAGCAGCCTTTGTCTCATGCGAGGCTAATGCAGTGTCCAGATCCCTGTAATTCAACAGTCTCCTATCCATAACAGCAGACGCTTCTGCCACAAACATGGCTCAAAAGCAGCTGGGCAGGCACTGGGGAGATCTCACATACAGAAACTCTTGATCAACTGGACTACACAAGTCCTACCTAAGCCGTCTCAAAGATACCCTCCACTCCACAGCCAGGTTTATCGCTCACAAAAGAATATGCAACAGAATCACTTCTGTTCCAAACGCCATAAAGTGGGGAACACTGGATTCTGTCTCACCTATAAAACAACTTGTATCACATGCAAAGCAATACAAGTTAATTCAACCCGGTCCCTCGCACCCTACTACCTCGTACAAAAACAGCACAGTTCAGCAAAAAAAGCAAGCTAAGACGCAAATCTAAACAATTTCTTAACCTGCATCATTTCACAAAAACAATGTGGACCTTCGTAAGGAATGCACCTAGGATATGGAATATGCACCTAGGATAAGGTCAATATGCAAAAATGGAGCTCATATCTATGACCTAATCACAGAAAACGATTATGACCTACTATTTGTAACAGATACCTGGCTAAAAGCATGGTGCAACCCTGTTATAGCCCAGACTGTCCCCCAGGGATACCTCTTTCAACGAATCGATAGACAGGAACAAAGAGGTGGTGGCCTAGCCATTATCCACCGTGACTCCATGAAGTGCTCCACGTTCGAGCTTTCGGACATTAAGGGAGCAGAAAGCTTGGGTTTCCGCATTCAGATAAATGACGAGAACACCTTTGCCGGCGCCCTCATCTACCGCCCGCCAGGACCACAGAACGGTTTCTCACTCCACAGCCAGGTTTATCGCTCACAAAAGAATATGCAACAGAATCACTTCTGTTCCAAACGCCATAAAGTGGGGAACACTGGATTCTGTCTCACCTATAAAACAACTTGTATCACATGCAAAGCAATACAAGTTAATTCAACCCGGTCCCTCGCACCCTACTACCTCGTACAAAAACAGCACAGTTCAGCAAAAAAAGAAAGCTAAGACGCAAATCTAAACAATTTCTTAACCTGCATCATTTCACAAAAACAATGTGGACCTTCGTAAGGAATGCACCTAGGATATGGAATATGCACCTAGGATAAGGTCAATATGCAAAAATGGAGCTCATATCTATGACCTAATCACAGAAAACGATTATGACCTACTATTTGTAACAGATACCTGGCTAAAAGCATGGTGCAACCCTGTTATAGCCCAGACTGTCCCCCAGGGATACCTCTTTCAACGAATCGATAGACAGGAACAAAGAGGTGGTGGCCTAGCCATTATCCACCGTGACTCCATGAAGTGCTCCACGTTCGAGCTTTCGGACATTAAGGGAGCAGAAAGCTTGGGTTTCCGCATTCAGATAAATGACGAGAACACCTTTGCCGGCGCCCTCATCTACCGCCCGCCAGGACCACAGAACGGTTTCTCACTCAGCTTCGAAGAGGCACTCAGCACTCTCACCATGAAATACGCCAACTTCACCATATTAGGCGACTTAAATTTCCACCTGGACAAACTTAACGACCCTAACACAATATGGCTCAATGAACTAACCGATATCCTGGGGCTGGAAATACTGACCAAAAAGCCCACACACAAAGCAGGTCACATCCTGGATTGCATTTGCACCAATCTCACTACCCTAACTGTAGCAGCTCCCCTGCCTCAAACGTGGACCGACCACTGGCTGATCCCTTTCAACCTCGCTCTAAAAAAAAGGGCAAACACTCCCAATCCAAAAGTCGACACCCAGGCACAGACAGATTGGAAGAAACTAGTAAACTTCCCCAATCTGCACCTCGCCTCTGAGAACTCGAAGCCCCTCCCCACTGGCTGCACTGAAACAGACTACAGCAATTTCTGTAAATGGATCACAGATCTCGGCGGACCCCCCAACCCGCAAAAAGCGAGAAAAAAGCAAAACAAAAAACGTGCCCCATGGTTCTCCCCCCACCTCAAAGACAAGCGCACAGAGGTTAGAACCCTCGAAAAGAAATGGCGCCGTACCTATAGTGATACTGAACTCCTAGATTACAAAACTGCTAGGAAACACTATCACGCAATGATAAAAACCGCCAAAAAAGATCATTTCCTTGAGGCCATCACTATGTCCAACAACAATCAAAAGCAAATCTTCAAAATAGTCGATGACTTCATGAATCCCAGAATCCTCAGACAAGACATTCCACCTTCACCTACCCTGTGCAATTCGATAGCAGACTACTTTGAACAAAAAATTCAAAACCTCATTAAAGATTTTCCAGACCCCCCTGAATCCCTTTTTCAGGAAAATCTACCACCTACCAACAAAAACCCGCAGCTAAGCAAATTTGCTCCGGTTAGTCTTGACGAAACTCGCCAAGCTATCCTCTCCATTAAGTCAGGCTCCCCTTTTGATCCGTGTCCCCCTCTGCTGCTCCAAACCATAGTGGACACAGTTAACCCTACTATAAATAACATCATCAACTCCTCCCTTGCCACTGCTGCCATTCCATCTGAATGGAAACTCGCTGCCGTGAAACCCCTTCAAAAGAAACCCCTAGCTGACCCTACCATACTTTCCAACCTCCGCCCTATATCACTGCTTCCACTACTGTTCAAACTCACAGAGGCAGCGGTAAACAAACAGCTGACCACATTTCTGGAGGAAAACAACCTACTACACCCGAGCCAGGCAGGTTTCAGAGCAAAACATTCCACGGAATCAGCCCTCCTACATACGGTGGAGACCCTCAAGACAGCAATGGACCAAGGTAAAAAAGCCGTCCTGATCCTGCTCGACCTGTCGGCGGCCTTTGATACGGTCTCACATCCCGTATTAATTGGCCGCCTGGCAGACTCGGGGCTAACAGGAACTGCCCTAAACTGGCTAAAAAACTTCCTTAGCCATAGGAAGCAAGTCACCATACTGGGGAACTATCGGTCAGACGAGAAGACACTCAATACAGGGGTGCCACAGGGCTCTAGCCTAAGCCCAATTCTTTTCAACCTGTATATGACCCCCTTGATAGAGCTGATCACCTCCTTCAACATCAGCACAATATCGTACGCTGATGACACTCAGCTCATCCTTGTTCAAGACAACACTACCACAGCTGAAGAAAATCTAAGAGACTGTCTCACTGCTACTTTTTAATGGATGAGAACTCACCACCTCAAGTGTAACTCAGGGAAAACGGAAATCCTCCCCTTTGGCCAGGACAACCTTTTTTGCCCGAAACAGTGGTGGCCCCAAGATGCTGAGGTCCCGCCAAATACAATCAAATCAGCCCGCAACCTCGGGATTAAGTTTGACGAAGCTCTCTCCTTTAAGCAACAAGCAGGCACCGTGGCAGGGTCCTGTTTTAACATCATCAAGGGCCTGAGAAAGTTTTTTGACCTCCTCCCCCTGACGGCCAGAAAGACAATAGCAGTGGCCCTCATTACATCCCGTCTGGATTACTGCAATAGCATCTACGCAGGTTCCAACAAAAGTGTCCTGCACAAACTGCAGATGGTGCAGAACACCGCAGCCCGCCTAGTACTGAGGCTGCCCAGGAAGTCTTCTGCCTCAGCAGCACTCAGAACCCTACACTGGCTGCCTATCCATAAGAGAGTACTATTTAAAATCCTACTTATCACCTTCAGAGCCTACCACCAGTCGGGTCCCACCTATCTGTCCCAAAGGTTTGGAAGATACACCCCCTCTCGATCGCTCAGGTCCTCCAACCTGAACCTACTGGTGGTCCCCAGATTTAGGCTCTCAACCAAAGGTGGAAAATCTTTAGGTTTTTTGGGAGCTAGAGCCTGGAACCAGCTCCCCACCCAGATGCGTCTAATCCCTTCAGAAAACCTGTTTCGCAAGGCTCTCAAAACCTGGATTTTTAATGCATCTGACACCCACGTCCTAAAACTAATTTAACTTAACACAACTCAGTCAGCCCCCTCTCCCCACCTACCCCTTCTAGTCGCCCGCACATTTCTTTTCTCCCCTCCTCTGTGACACTCTTACCACTAGCGCCAAGATGCTCCTTGGAGTGTAAGTCGCGCTCTATAAAAACCGTATCATATCATATCATATCAATAGGCAAACAGTCAATATTAGACTTGCTCCCTCATGAACATCTTCTAAATCAATCTAAATGATCACCTATTAATCCTGCCCTAACATTCATGCCTGCTGATGATATAGACTTCCTACTGTTGCATTACTGTTATACTGCTGCTGACCCGAAATGTATAACACCTGTTAGTTGCATCAATACTAGACAACTTATTTCAGATTCTTATCACTACACAAAGATGCAAGCGAGCTTCATGGCTCCCTCGTGCACATTCTCACCCGGTCCTTTTCTCCACAATTGCTGTTTATTACAAATAAATATCTTACATACATTACTATTGTACTAATGTTTTCTATATGTGCTACGTCACATCCTAATACAACTATGCATATATTTTAAATATCTTAGGATTTTGTATCCCTCTCTTAACTTAATAATGAATTGATTATGTAATTTCTCATCCAGTTACAGATGTTATACAAGTTCTAATTCTATTACCCTCTGTTATTCTTTGGGGTCTAGCAGCACTATATTAAAATTCCAAAATATATCTAATAACATCAACCAATGAGCACTAGTAAAACACTTTAGATGCCTTCATTATGCTTTCATTTCTTTGAAACCACTGAACAAATGTATGCCAAACTTGCATAAATCTAGAATGAGTGCTGTCACTGGTTTGGTGTAAATTTGACCAGGAATTTTTGAGATATTAGTTACATATTCTGGGCGGACTTGAAAGAATTCACACTGTGGTACATGCATACTGTCACTTAAGTTTGTGAATTTAGAAATTTACAATCTATGTCAATCAGATTTGAATTTTTCAAAATATGTAATCGGCTGATGAGAATTGCAGTTGCCGTGGGAAACAGAAATCCACAGCAAAATTGAGGTACTGTAAATGGTGTCGTTCCTCAAAGCAGCGCTACCGGTCGCACAGAGATGGCACATGAGAATAGAACTCTGAAAAAACATTAATTTGCCATGGGAAAAAATCATGATTTTGATAGAATTTGTAAACAACTGACAGTCATTTGGTACTGAATTTGGAATTTTCAGAAAACATTTTCCCCGTCCGCCGCGGTGCAATACGTTCCGCCATCAATGTGCGCCCGCCACCGCGGCTGTGTGAGCCAATGGAGACTCACCACCGTGCGGAATGCTGTCCCGGCCGCTGTACAAATCAGGATGACCCAAACATCCAGTCGCTCTGCAGCAGAGAAACCGCCCAACCAGAGAAGGCGGAAGCACAACAGCGGAGCGCGAAACCAGAGTCCTGGTCCCTTCCACCCGGTCCTGACCGCAGTGGTTCCAGCTCTACAATTCTTTCCGGTGCTGTACCTGTACATTACCAGCAACTCATGGACCGCCGCGGATGCTGCTGCAGGTATGCAAACACACAATCCCGCACACAACCACAACACACAACTCCAGGGCTGGAATATGGTTCCTGTCCACACCAGACACCCGAGTGGGGACAGGAACACACCCACAAGTGTACCCACACATGTCCTACCTGACACAAAAGCACACTTCCGCATCCCGGTCACACATCCACCGCGATCCTGAAGTAATGTCCTGGTCACGTCACCACAGCGGTGAAGCTGCGTGAAAACATGCGCACAGAGCAGAAGGCAAGGTCGCCGCCAGGCATGGGCACTGCACAAAGACCACAGGGCCACATCTCTACCCTCCACACACTAGCCCCCCCAACATGAAGTGACATGCCATGTGCCCCACCTGTGCTCCCCCTTACACAAAAATTAGCCAGGTGAGCCCACACCCTGCACCACACACCAAACAACTAGGGAGACAGCCACAGCAGGTGTGGCTGCAGAGGAACAGACAGCATAGAAGCACAGGGCCTGGGCAACACACACACCACAACAACATCACACTCTTGGCAAGTAAACAGTCCAAACACAAAATGAACACACACAGATAATGAACAATCACTCCACTGGACACACAGCCTGCCAAGTCACACAGACATACCCCACACTGACACACAGCCACACACACAGACCATATGCCAGCAGCAATGGAGGACAACAAATAGGAAAACCAAAGTGAGGTGCAAACAAATGGAAGGCCAGGGAGCCAACCACCAAGCATGTGTACATCACATGCAAGTGAAGGAACATATAACAACCCCCTCAGCCCACCAAATCACACATGCCTGGCACAGTGAGTGAAGTCAAACCACAGTCACCTCAGTGCAACAACTAAGGGAGACAGCAAGCAAACCTGTGTATAGGCACAGGGTTGAAAGGAAGGGAATTAAGTCAAACTGTGAACATCCACACATCTGTATCCAAACACTTGACAGGAGTATGTAGGCAGCACAACACACAGGGCCCATTGCAACACTACATGACTGTCAGACACAAGTATGAACCTTCACACATTCCCCCCTCACAACTGCAGCACACAACACATACAGAAGGGTGCCAATAATGTCCAGTCAATACACTGACAAACAATCACACTCCCTGGGGGATTCACAAACATCACACACAAATAGGGAAGGCTGAACCAATGGGTGCACAAAAACAACAGCCAAACACATAACTCAATAAAAACACACACACAACCACAACAAGACCAGACAAGACCAGACATGACCTGTGCAGCAAAACTGTGGAAAGGCAATGGGGGCACAGACACAACAGGACTACAAAACCTCATCAGTCAGGAACAATGCACAGACAACATATTACAACACAGACAAGAAGTGCATCAACACAAAACAATCATGGACACAAACTGGGAGTAATGGGCCTACAATGACACACAGACAGACATACCACACCACCCATCAAGTCAACATGGTGTCATAGTGTACCACATGCATGCACAGGAATGACAAGAGACAGCTCGAATATGAGCGGAGGAAACACCAAGGAAGCACCAAACACAACCACAGGAACTAGAATGACAGACACACAAGTAAGGCACAACACACTGGCAAACACATCTGAATGAAACACACCAACAAACACACACACACTTGCATGCAAATACTACACCACATACAGAGCACCTGTCAGGTGCAAGAGACAACACAGCCCAAACACTGCACACAGCCACATCAGACACACAACAGATGCATATGCCAAGAAATCACGTAGCAAACACAGTAGCACATCAGAGGATGCACACCAGGAAAGGACAATGCAACATACACTCACAGCACTGCATGCACACCAAGCTGTGTGTGCACAACAAACATACCTGTTCCACACAGATATGAGTGACACACCATGAACACCCACAACAACAATCAGAACAGCAACCAGACAACACCACACCCAGGAAGTCAAGCAGTCCTTCAGCAAACACACATACAGCTAGCCCAACACCCACAGATGCACACGTCTGGGACCCCAAAGTGGATAAAACAGGATCAGAGGAAACAAGCCATAGGCAATGGTGAAGTGGCATATAGTACATGTGTCACAGTAAACCAAACCCACACATATAACGTTTTATTTAGCAAGGACACTGACAAGGCAGACAAATGGACTAACTTATTTTTATTCACACATGACACATAAAGGCACCAAAATTTGACAAGAGCAAGGCCAGTGGCCTGGACAAAGTGCAGTTGTGGTACATGAAATCCTCCATAGGCAAGTGGCAAACAGCAGGGAACAACAAGGCTAGTGGCCAGTCCAATTCCCAGAGTAGTTGCATGAGATCCTGCACATGCAAGGTGCAAGCAGCAGGGAACAGCAAGGCCAGTGGCCAGGGCAAAATGCAGTTGAGGTACATGAGATCCTGCACATGCAAGTGGTAAACTGCAAGGAAAAAAAGGCCAGTGGGCAGGGCAAAGTGCAGTTGAGGTACATGAGATCCTGCACATGAATGTGGCACACAGCAGGGAACGACAAGGCCAGTGTCCAGGACAAAGTGCAGTTAAGTTACATGAGATTCTGCACAGGCAAGTGGTAAACAGCAGGGAATGACAAGGCCAGTGTCCAGGGCAAAGTGCAGAGTATGTCCATGAGAAGCTGCACAGGAAAAGGGCACACATCAAGGCCCGTGGCCAGTCCAGTGCTCAGAGTAGTTGCATGAGATCCTGCACAGGCAAGGCGCAAACAGCATGGAACAACAAGGCCAGTGTCCAGGGCAAAATGCAGAGTATGTCCATGAGAAGCTGCCCAGGTAAGTGACAAACAGCAAGGAATGACAAGGCCAGTGTCCAGGGCAAAGTGCAGAGTATATCCATGAGAAGCTGCACAGGCAAGTGACAAACAGCAAGGAACGACAAGGCCAGTGGCCAGGGCAAAATGCAGAGTATGTCCATGAGAAGCTGCCCAGGTAAGTGGCAAATAGCAAGGAATGACAAGGGCAGTGGCCAGGGCAAAGTGCAGTTGAGGTACATAAGATCCTGCACAGGCACATGGTAAACAGCCGGGAACAACAAGGCCAGTGGTCAGGGCAAAGAGCAGTTGAGGAACATGAGATCTTGTACATGAAAGTGGTACACAGCAGGGAACAACAAGGCCAGTAGCCAGAGCAAAGTGCAGATCAGGTACATGAGATCCAGGATACGAAAAAAAAGCACACAGCAGGAAACAACAAGGCCAGTGGCCAGTCCAATGCTCAGAATAGTTACATGAGATCCTGCAAAGAAAAGTGGTAAACAGCAGGAAACAACAAGGCCAGTGGCCAGTCCAATGCTCAGAATAGTTACATGAGATCCTGCAAAGAAAAGTGGTAAACAGCAGGGAACAACAAGGCCAGTGGCCAGGACAATGTGCAGTTGAGGTACATGGGGTTCTGCACAGGCAAGTGGTAAACAGCAGGGAATGACAAGGCCAGTGTCCAGGGCAAAGTGCAGAGTATGTCCATGAGAAGCTGCACAGGTAAAGGGCACACATCAAGGCCCGTGGCCAGTCAGTGCTCAGAGTAGTTGCATGAGATCCTGCACAGGCAAGGCACAAACAGCATGGAACAACAAGGCCAGTAGCCAGCGCAAAGTGCAGAGTATATCCATGAGAAGCTGCACAGGCAAGTGGCAAACAGCAAGGAACGACAAGGCCAGTGTCCAGGGCAAAGTGCAGAGTATGTCCATGAGAAGCTGCACAAGCAAGTGGAAAACAGTAAGGAATGACAAGGCCAGTGTCCAGGGCAAAGTGCAGAGTATATCCATGAGAAGCTGCACAGTAAAGTGGAAAACAGCAAGGAACGACAAGGCCAGTGTCCAGGGCAAAGTGCAGAGTATGGCCATGAGAAGCTGCACAGGCAAGTGGCAAATAGCAAGGAACAACAAGGCCAGCGGCCAGGGCAAAGTGCAGTTGAGGTACATAAGATCCTGCACAGGCACATGGTAAACAGCCGGGAACAACAAGGCCAGTGGCCAGGGCAAAGTGCAGTTGAGGTACATGAGATCTTGTACATGAAAGTGGTACACAGCAGGGAACAACAAGGCCAGTAGCCAGGGCAAAGTGCAGTTCAGGTACATGAGATCCAGTACACGAAATAAAAGCACACAGCAGGAAACAACAAGGCCAGTGGCCAGTCCAATGCTCAGAGTAGTTACATGAGATCCTGCAAAGGCAAGTGGTAAACAGCAGGGAACAACAAGGCCAGTGGCCAGTCCAATGCTCAGAGTTGTTTCATGAGATCCTGCACAGGAAATGTGTGTGACTGTACCCTGCTATGGTAAGCAACACAGTCAGGGTGGTAACATTGATCAGTACAGGCACGGCTGTAGGCGAGACAGGTGTGTGAGGGGGACTTCCACTCAAACTTGGCTGTCAGTCTGACTGGGAGGGGGCTGTGTGTCAGGGACAGTCGGAGGACTGGACCAGGGAGAGAGAGTCCCAGCTGAGGCTGAGGCATCAGTGGCCTGGGAAGCTGGAGGGCTGCTTGGACCAGGTTGTGTAGTGGCATGTGGAGGTGGAGTCATGCTTCTGTGAGACACAGTGTGGGCGGGAGATTGTGGAGGGGTGCCTTTCCACTTCTTCTGGAGTCAAAATGGCTTCCCGGTCTTGAGATTAATGGAAAGCGGTGTGGACACAACAGGCACACTCACCAACAAAGCTGCATCAGGTGCAGATGGTGGCCCTCCCTCTGGGGACATGCTGGATCCAGCAGGATGCTTGGCCTGGCCTTGACTACGCCTCTCCATCCCGTGTTTACCAGGTGTACCCCCTACAATGCCCTCCTTTCCCTGCTTCACAGGGCTTTGGATGGGTAGTAGAAGTTGTGGGTGAATCTTCCTTGGAGCTCTTCTTATGTGTACTCTTAGAAGGCACCACCTTCTCACCGGGCACGGAAACAGTCTGCTTTTCTCTGCAAGACGCTTTTGGGACAGGAGAGTCCTGGGTTGGGGATGCCTCTGAGGCATGTGACCCTGAGGCCTGCATCTTGCCTTTGTGGCCCTTGGTGTCGCCTGACGGGCTTTTGTCTTTGCGCTCTGGGGTAGCTTTAGTTTTCTGTGGGGATGGTGTCTGTGCCCTGGACCTCTTGGGCTGCTGCTGCTGTGTGCTGCGTGTACTGTACCTAGCCCTTGATGTCTGTGGTGTGTGGTCACTATCGTCAGATGTGACCACCGGCAGGTAGGTGGACAAAAGGACTGGAGCTGTACTCTGAGATTGTGCCAGTTGATGAGTTGCCATCCCAGTGGAGGACAAAGACTGGACAGTCCAGTGTAGCCCAGCCACGTCTGAATGAATGCCTTCCATGAAAGCAACCACCTGTGCCAACTTTTTGTCATGGTCTACAAAGGCTTTGAGGAGAACTGTCTGGCCCACATACAGCTGACGCAAAAGGTCCACAGACTCAGCACCGATAGCGGCAGGGGGGGACAGGTGCAGAGGCAACGGTTCCAGGGGTGAAGGACACTCTCCCTTCTTACTGGTGCGAAAACGGGCAGCACCAGTGGATGTAGGTGGGAGGGTGGGCACTGTATGCTGTGTGGTGGAAAAGGAGGCAGAGTCCCCGTTCCCTGTGCCCTGCCAACATAGATGCATCACCGATGGCGTCAGATGACGTTGAGGTCTGCATCTCTGGCTGTGATTCCTCAAGTAGGCTCTGTTCCCCCTCTGAGGCAAAGGACACATCTGTGTCACTTTGCTCATGTGCAGCAGTTGTCCTTGATGCCTCACCAATGGTGTCCGTCTCCTGTCCATCCTTGCCCACGGGAGATCCTGCATGAGAGAGAGAGATGTAGGGTCAGTTCATTGGCATCAACAGATCATTCATATGCAAGCATCACTAAAGATGATGAGATTTCCCTGTTACACACCACCCTGTGCAAAAACAGTATGCAACCTCAATTTCTAACGACAACCTTTGCCTGTTAACAAGCTAACGGGGCACAAGTCAGCCATGTGATGACCACACAGCACAATATCCTTCCTGTGGCTGCATTCAACCAGACACACAAATAGCTCTCAGCTTACCTAGGGCCATGAAGGGGGCAAAATGTACCCCACCACATGTTGCCACTGTTATATCTGGATGGAGCAGAAGGGGAAAACACAAATACAGACTATAATATAACAGGCCACACTGGCCAGGATCCTTTGCCATACACCATGTTATACTGTGGGGCACAACTACTGTTGCACATTGGTGTCAGATGTCTAAGCCTCACCATTCTGAGTTCAGGCAATGCAGGCATTGATGAAAGCACATTCAGATTTTGCACACTACTGTGTCCTTACATGAGATTTCCCACACTGACCCAATGCAATCGAGAACTGGAGCCCACGACTCTAAATGCAATGTCAATGCCCATTACTCATAAACATTAGGGAGTACAGGTATTGCAAATGCATGGCAGCTGCACCCAACACAGAGGCCATTTACAGGACCCTGCATAACACTACCAACATCATATAGCCCAGCACTGGCACAGGCTGTGAGCACATGCAGACACACACAGCCAAAGTCACCCTTCCATGAATACTCACACCTACCTGGCTGCTGATGCTCCTTCAAACGTGCATCGAGCTCAGGCTGTGTCACGGCCAAGATGCGGGCCATCAGTGGTGTCATGCTCCGCTGCGCCAACCGGCCTGTCTGAGGGAGCAGCCTCAGTGTCATCTCCACCACGTTCTTGCTCAGCCGACAGATGTCATCCCACCTCTTGTGACAGTGAGTGCAATGTCGGTTGGAGACACCAAGAGCATGCACCTTGCATGCAATGGCCCTCCAAACAGCCTTACGCTGGTGGACTTTGAGCTGCAGGCATGGGAGAAAAGAGGTGGAAAACATCAGTGACACAGTGTTATGTACCAACATCTCTCAGTACAGTAGCATGATACTGACTCATCCCAAATCCACAGATATGTCTTTCAGAGACAAGAATACATCTCACATGATACATCATCATGGGAGAAACACATGTAAATGCATGCAGGTGTGAGGGGAGACACAGTAACCTGCCCATCTCATATACATGCAGGATGCCAGGACAGAAAGCCATGTGCAGTCTGCCCACATCTACAGTACATTTTTAGATAGAGCAAGACATACATTACATCAACATGTGTTTGTGGGTACCCTCACTGTCCAAACACTGCACAGCCCTCAATGTCCTTGCCCTGTGAATGGCTCACTGTGTCATGGATGTCACATTGAGGGACATGATCTCACAAACCCACACCCTTCTCACAGGGCCTGTCGTGTGCAATCTACAGGGCTGAGATGGCTCATTGACGGAGAGTAATAAAAAAAGACTCATGAAACACTCTGAACGTTTAGTGATGTTTCCATGTCATTTTGGGTGGTGACTGTGCAGGCCAGGTGGGCTCACATTGAGATGGACAACACAACAGGGACCCACACAGCCATTCACACAAGCAATCACTGTCCTGACTCCTGCATTACCAACTTGCTGCGTCACTGTATGGCAGACAAGCCAATACATGTCCCTCCAATCTTGATGTGCAGCCATGAAAACATGTGAAATAGAGTACACCCCCCTTAACCCTGGAGACAGCATGTTAGGCAGTGCATGACACAACCCCACACTCTCAGGCACATACTCCATCAGACCCACTACATGTGTGCCCCTACTGCACTATGAGGCACACTGTTTGAAACTTACCACAACATTTGGGGCACCATATAGCCTTGGATACTGTGAGCACCTCGTCCACCAGGACCATCAGCTTCTCGCTGGTGAAGGGACTGGCACAGATCTAACCAGGCCTTGACATCACAGTGGCCAGGTGACAGCATCAGCAGCAGTGGGTGGTGAGGCGTCTCAGGCAGCAGTCCCTGGAGGCAGCAGCAGGTTGGGGGTCTCAGGCAGCAGTCCCTGGAGGCAGCAGCAGGTGAGGGGTCTCAGGCAGCAGTCCCTGGAGGCAGCAGTAGGTGTAAGGTATCCGGCAGCAGTCCCTGGAGGCAGCAGCAGGTGAAGGGTCTCAGGCAGCAGTCCTGGAGGCAGCAGCAGGTGAGGGGTCTCAGGCAGCAGGGTCTGGGAGCAGTGGAAATTGTGGCTCCCTCCCACACATATATAGCCCCCTGGCCTAGATTCAGTGGTTCTAAGCTGATGCAATTGGTGTTCCAGGTCATACTTTTTTGAATGCATCCAGTGACTGGCTCCGCGGTGGCATAGCACGCCTACCGCGATTTCAAAATTGCATTAGTCTGCCGCGATTGCAGTTCCCATTGGCTTTAAGGGCATGGTCCATGGAAGTGACACACTGCAGGGGCCAGGCAGGCGCTACCGCGATCGTGCATCTTTCAAATGCATCCAATGACCGGCTCTGCAGTGGCGGAGCACACCTATCGCGATTTTCAAAATTGTATTAGTCTACCACAATTTCAGTTCCCATTGGCTGTAAGGGCATGGTGGTCACTCACCGCTGGTGGCATGCAGTAGCCTACTCGATTTGGGTGGTGGAGCATGCCAACCACCATTTGGGCATGTGTATATGGCTATCACTACCGCACTTGCATGTAAGGGATTGGTGGTGACCCACCACTGGTGACATTTGGTAGCTACAGCGATTTAGGTGCCATACATTCACATGATTGATCGTGATTTTCATGCCAGAGCATGCCAACCGCCATTTGGGCATGTGCATAGGGCTATCACTACCGCACTTGCATGTAGGGGATTGGTGGTGACACACCGCTAGTGGCAGGTGGTAGCTACCACGATTTGGGTGGCGGAGCATGCCAACCGCCATTTGGGCATGTGCATATGGCTATCTCTACCGCACTTGCATGTAGGGGACCACTGATTGCATGCGGTAGCTACCACGATTTGGGTGCCATACAGTCACATGAGCAACCGCGATTTGGGTAGCAGAGCAATGTGACAGCGTCTATGGACACAGCATGCTGTGCCAATTGCCAAGGGCCAGTTATCAACAGTGCACAGTGGCCACATGATAAATGTCACATCATTGTGCACACAATGCCTATGTAACATCTACCCCATGACTAACTACACATGCCATGTTTGTGTATGTGATTTGGTATATTGGCATGTACTCCCTCACATGTCACTTGTGATATTGATGGGTATTTACACAGAACAGAGTTGTGATGGACTCTCCAATGGGTACACATGTCAATGTGTGATAGTACTTGGAAAATCTGGGTGATGTATGTCTCCATGAACAATGTGCAGAATTGAAGGTCTACCTTTCTCGGCTAATGCACACACTTGTTGTTTACACACAGCCTGTTGTCATTGTGTTGTTGATGTGTGCCATGTTCAACTTACGCAAGAATGTGTTGCACGTACAGCAGCTAGGTATGAGGCAGTGGTGTAGCAGTTTGCCACATATGCTGAATGAGATACTCCCGGGCCTGCTCATGCTAGATGTGGCCATATCCCTTTGTGCATTCTGATAGTCAGATGTTGTTTTGGAGGTACTTGCTGTGTGAAAGTGGACAAGTGTACGAGTTGTGTAGCTGAAGGTGTCCCAACATATAAGCTGGTCTCTGACTCAAATGTGATAACAGTAATTGTTAGCATTGTGTAAGGCAAAACGTAAGATGTTGTACATATCTCAGGGTGTATTGCATTGACATGTGTCCACTTTCATCTCAATTAGGAGACCAAATCTGCATCGTCCCTTCACAGTGCTGGCAGACATGGAGAATGAGGAGGTCATCCGTAAATTCTGTCTGTATAGAGCCACCCTACAAAGCCTATGTGCTATGTTGGAGCCACACCTGCAGCCTCGCAGGACATATCCAACTGCTTTCACCCCCACGTCTAAGTTGATGGCGGACCTGTATTTTTTTGCCACTGGATCATTCTAGCACACGGTGGCCAGCACAGGTGGGATGTTGCAACCTATTTTCAGCATGGTGCTGCATGAGGTCCGGTCAGCTCTGATGATCTACAAGGGCAGATATATCCATTTCCCCAGGGGGGGAGGGTAAATTGGCGGCTGTGAAGAGAGATTTTTATGCCCTTGGACACATCCCCCATGTTGTTTGTGCCATTGATTGCACACTTGCTTTCTTGCCCAGGCTTGTTTTTATTCCCCTGTGCCTGTACTTGCTTTCTTGCCCAGACTTGTTTTTATTCCTCTGTGCCTGTACTTGTTTTCTTGCCTAAACTTGTTTTTCCTTCCTGTGCCCAGTTCTTCCGCGGCCCGCCCCTTTTTCCCGCCGCTGCGTCCCTGTGGCCCCGCCCACCTGCAATCCCATTTGCCGCCCTGCTCCCGCCTCCCAGCTGCTCCTCCCTCCCACATCCTCTCATATGAAGGCGCACCTAAGGGAAGCCTGTCTGTGCCCGTCCGTGCCTGGACCGCTCCCAGTGCCAGGACCCCTAGACATCACGAACGCCACGACGCCCGAAACCGCTATGATGCCAGAACCCTCCACGTACTCAACACCGGACAATCACACACCTGCTTCCTAGCCGCCGCGAAGCGCAACCATGGAGCTTTCACCTGCCGGAACTGCAGCTTCACAAGCATCCGCCCCACCATGCTGCCGACCAGGAAAGAACCCAACCACCTCAGATGCATTCTTCTCCACCCGAAAACATGCTGTTGAACTCTGGACCTACTCAACTCAACCTCCCCAGACGTTGTCTTCCTGACGGAGACCTGACTGAACCCCGCCTCGGCACCCGACATAACCATAGCCGTCCCAGAAGGCTACAAGATCACCCACAAGAACTGCACCAACAGACCTAGAGGAGGAATCGCCATCGTCCACTGGAACACTCTCAGAGTCTCGACCAAAACCGACGACACCCTCAGCACCGCTGAACACCTGTACTTCCAGATCGACACTGACCTTAACACCACCCTCAGAGGGACCCTCATCTACAGACCGCCCGGACCCCGACCACAGTTCAGCGACTCCATCGCGACTTCGTCAGCACACACACCTTCGTCTCCACGGACTACATCCTCCTCGGGGAGCTGAACTTCCACCTCGAGAACAATGATGACACCAACTCCACCACCCTGATCAACAACCTAGCTAACCTCGGACTCAGACAACTCATCATAACACCCACCCACTCCGCCGGTCACGTGCTTGACCCCATCTTCTCTGCAAGCCCCGACGTCTCCTTCAACCATACCACCGAACTCCACTGGACCGACCACCACTGCATCCACTACACCTTCAAAAAACCCACCATGCACCACCACACCCAACAGATGCCTCACCGCTGCTGGAGAAAAGTCACCAAAGACCAGCTAACCACCACCCTCGCCCAGAGCCCACCGCCGACTATACCAACCCCGACACCGCCGCCCGCAACCTCAGACAGTGGATCAACGACTGGGCCAACACCCTTGCCCCGATCAAGAAATTCTCCAACAATCATACCAACAAGAAAGCCAGCTGGTTCACTGAAGACCTCCGGGCCTCCAAGCAAACCTGCCGAAAGCTGGAGAAGATCTGGCTCCATGAACGAACACCAGACAGCCACGCCGCCCACAAGAATGCCACCCGCAGACACCATCACCTCATCAGATCTGCCAAAAGGGCTACCTTCAAAGACCGCCTAGACAACAACGCGCACAACAGCAAAGAGCTCTTCAACATCATGAAGGAACTCTCCAACCCCAGCTCCAACACCAACAACGCCCCACCCTTGCAAGACCTGTGCGACTCGCTGGCCACCTTCTTCCACCGCAAGATCACATCCACGACAGTTTCAACACCACGACCGCCCCGACAACCAATGAGACCTCCACCCCCACGACCACCATCCGCACCAACCGCCTGCTGTACTGGACCAACATCAACGACGATGACACCATCAAAATCATGAACACCATCCACTCCGGATCTCCGTCAGATCCATGCCCACACCACATCTTCAACAAAGCCAGCACATCCATCGCACCCCATCTCCGGAAAGTTATCAACACCTCCTTCGAGACAGCAACCTTCCCGGAGAGCTAGAAACCCCCCAAGATCAACGCCTTACTCAAGAAACCCAAGGCGGACCCCAAGGACCTCAAGAACTTCCGGCCCATCTCCCTGCTCCCATTCCCGGCAAAGCTCATCGAGAAGACCGTCAACAAACAACTGACCTGCTACCTCGAGGAGAACAACATCCTGGACCCTTCCCAGTCCTGGTTCCGCAGCAACCACAGCACCGAGACTGCCCTCATTGCCGCCACGGATGACATCAAGTGCCTGCTGGACAACGGAGAAACGGCGGACCACCAGTGGAAGGGGGAGGTGTTGTTTGTGGCGCAGGCCTGTCCCTCAGTAACACCACTAGCTGGCCCAAGAGGTTCATAATTTGGCCCATGCGGGTGTCCATGGACCTCATCAGCAGGAGGAGCCCATGGGAATCTTCTTCTGACAGGCCCGTTCGTCCCATGGCCCGTTCATTGGCCCCAAGGACTCTGTTTATGTTGAAAACTTTAATTACTCTGAAAAGAATGCTAAATTTTGACTTTGACTTTCCCAAACAAGGAGATTTTATTTTCACCCAGTCTCCCACAGAGACCTGTGTGTGTTTAACTGCTCTCCTTTGATCATACCATTTCTTCCTCTTCTCCTTAATAAAAGTCTCTTTTTCTTTCCACCCTGTCACACTATCAGCATTCTCATCCACTAACAACCTCTTAGAAGAGACCCATGAAGGACAAACTTCCATATTAGCCACTCTCTTCTTGAACAAACGAAAAGTCGAAACCCCCGTGGAGGAATGGGGAGTGAATCTGTACTCCCTAACCTTTCTCATCATCGCTAACTCCCAGTCAGCACCGGTTGCAACAGCTTGTTGTACAGCCTTCTTTAACACCTTCACAAACCTTTCAACAACTCCATTGCTCTCCGGATGATAAAGAGATGCCTTCTTCTGTAAGATGATTTATCTGTTGTGGATGACATTCTTTTAAGAGGTAGCAGACTGATTCCTCCATGCAGCTTATGGGTTACTGAAAAGCGCCCATGCCAGTCATATGGGAATCATGAAAAGCAAGGAGAGGTTAAGGGAGGCATATTGGTGGCCTGCCATGGATGTATGGATTGAAAGAGAGGTCAAGAATTTTTCAGTTTGTTCCTGCAGCGAGAAGGTCTTGAAGTGTAGAACCCAACCCATGGTGATGAGAGAACAGTCCAATGGTCCCTGGCTGGACATTGCTATTGATATTTTAGGGCCCATTAAGTTGAAATCACGTGATGCGTTCATTCTGGTTTGTGTGGATATATACTCTCCCTGGCCTGAGATTAAAGTAGTAAGTTTTATAGAGTCTTCGGTCATGATTTAGTTTTTGGATTGTTTGTTCGAAAGGGAAGGTTTTCCAGTGTCCTTGCTGTCTGATAATGGTGTACAATTCACCTCTGCTGTGGTTGAAGGGTATTTGGCCTCCAGGGGTATCAAACACAAGAAGGCAGCTCTTTATCATCCGAAGAGCAATGGAGTTGTTAAAAGGTTTGTGAGGTGTTAAAGGAGGCTGTACAACAAGCTGTTGCAACAGGTGCTGACTGGGAGTTAGCGATGATGAGAAAGGTTAGGGAGTACAGATTCACTCCCCACTCCTCCACGGCGGTTTCGCCTTTTCAATTGTTCAAGAATAGAGTGGCTAATGTGGAAGTTTGTCCTTCATGGGTCTCTTCTATGAGGTTGTTTGTGGATGAGAATGCTGATAGTGTGACATGGTGGAAAGAAAAAGAGACTGTTATTAAGGAGAAGAGGAAGAAATGGTATTATCAAAGGAGAGCAGTTAAACACACACAGGTCTCTGTGGGAGACTGGGTGAAAATAAAATCTCCTTGTTTGGGAAAGTAAAAGTCGAACTTTAGCATGCTTTTCAGAGTAATTAAAGTTTTCAAGAATGCTGGGTGGCTAAGTGTCAACCCAGAGAAGCAGCAAAAGATTCTGAGGTTGTCTCAACTCAAAGAGATGTTTAGACCTTGTAGGGATGTTCAGCGTCCAGCTATATTCCAAGACTATGTGTGAATTTTGTTTTTATCTATTCTACATAGCTCACTCTCAAGTTTTCCTTGATGTTGTTTTATTTTCTTTAGTCAATGTTAAGAGGGGAGGTGATGTAGTGTTCTTGTATTATAACTAGAAGAAGCTCTGTGTCCTCCTCGTCGCCAAATGTAAAAGGTAGGGTTTCTCATAAAGTAGGCAGCAAGATGCCAAAGTAGATGAAACCATATACGGTTTTATTAAGATTCAGGAATAATGACCCCATCCAGCATCAATTCCTGCAACTGTTAAATGATCAGTTGCTTACATTCTACCCCACAGTAATTTCTACAGATTCCATATTCTTAATTCTAGTGACATGTTAACACAGCGCTTCTTCTAGTTATAATACAAGAACACTAGAAAGGGCTGTTGTAGATGATTCTAGGACTCTAGATAATATTCCAGATTTCATGCCCTTATGTGGTTATATCAAATCATACCCTTATACAGGCATAAGAATCATACCGATATTAAGACATAGCCAATGCAGTCCAAATATGGCACGGCTACTCCCATAGACTCCTAGAAAGCACAGCGTGTTCTTAAACAAACCAAGCCTTCAGCAGCCTGGGAATTACCCATGCTTCTGTATTGATTTGTCCTAGAACTCCTGGAGTCCTGAAAGAACTGCGTCTTATGTCCAACCTTACATCAAACTCGGCACCTTCCCGGTATAAATATACCAGCATCTGCCTTAAGCAACACACGGTGGTTTGGAGCAGATCGGCTATCTACTTGCCCAACGCCCAGCTGATGCGAGTGCCGAAGGAAGCCGACCCTCCCTGCTGACGCACTGAGAGAGACGCTGTCTTTTCTCCTGCCGAGAAATCCAGCTCCAGTGTTTTCCGGTCACCCTTGCGGGTTGCTGGGAGATCGAGTCCTGAGAAAGAGATACAAGACCTCCTTCATTCTATAACCAAGGTACCGAGCTGATTAGACCCACAGAGAATTCTTGATTCAGATTCTTGGCAAAAACTGTAACTCATCTACTCCTTACCTGTACTAGGCTTAGGTTAGGTACACTGGGGTAGGCGTATCTTAGAAACACCAGTTGAGTACGTTTAGTCATTATTTTATCATTAAATGTATTTTATCCTTTTTAAGTATCTTATGGCTTAGAAACCATATAAATGCTTTAACAGTATTATTTCATAATACTAATTTTACTGTCCTCACTTTACTTTATGGCAAGTATTGCAATTGTGGCAATTCACTTCTCTTGCATGAGAAAGGAGACTGCTCAATAAATAACCCTTTCATTGAAAACGGCCGTCTCTCTATTTCTCTGCACTCCTGGTAAAACTAAGCATGCACGTTTGACTGAGTGAAATAGCTATCTATTGTTTCTGCGACTCTGGAGATATACTCCTTGTTCTGGGGGAGCAAAGTTGTCATGTTTATGCGGTTGTCAGACACTAATCCCTTCTTGTCTATTCAGGAAAGTTAACACCTTCTTGTTTACTCGAGAAAGTTTCTAGTGACCTCTGAGCTAGCTGGCACACATAATTAAGTCTAACATATTCAATAGAGACCTAGTCGACCTCAGTCCTACGTCTACACTTTCGTTTATGTTATTCCAATGCGCAGAGCCCATTGGGAATATAGGAACTACACTACAGGGCCAGCACCATTCGCATGAACTAGCTAACGGTTCTTGCTCCTTTTCTTTTTGACAACACTCTTCCGGTCATGCCAAATCTTTATGATTTCCTGTCTGTTGCGCGGAGTGGTCCCTACTGCATTGACCTTGTCGACTAACTTTCCCCACATTTGATTTCTTGTGGCTAATGTTGTCTGTTGGACTCGGATACCAAACAGTTGTGGTTCTATTCTGATTATCTCATCTACCATGACTGTCAACTCACTCTCTATGAATTTTGGACTTTTTCTGTGGTGCCATGGTGTGTGATGCGCAAAGAGATTAGAGGTGCAGGTGTGTAAAGAGGTGGGGGGTGATGTGTATGGTGTGAGAGGTGCTGAGGAGTGAGGGGTACAGGAGTTGAGGTGGTGGTAGCGGTGGTGCTGTGTGTGGTGTGAGTAGTGATGGTGTGTTGATTTGTTTCTCCTTTGTGCTCTGGTGTTGAGCCCTTCAGTTGTGGTGTATTGCAAATGATTGTGGTCAGGGAAGGGGCTGCGTTTATACTCAGCTATGTGGGTGTGTCCAAATGGGGTTTTGCTGTCAGGTGTGTTGTGTGGGTTGTCCTGGAATTTATTTTTTGTGGTTGCCATGTGGTTGAGTCATTGGGGTGTGTACTGTGTTTTTGGGGGCATGGCTAGTTTCTGCCGACCACCATATTTGTCACGGAGCATCCGCAGTGGTGGTTATGCTACAGCTCTTCCGCCGGCTCTCCCATTCATCACTGTTAGAGACTGTGGCAGTCAGAAACAGTGGAACATACCACAGGCTCATTGGGGATATCCTAATTATGGCTCACCGGTTAGAGGAGGCAGACCCAGAAGCAGAGGTCGGCCCGGGACCAGGGTTCAATTCCCGACGCGGCAGGGTTTGGAGCCCAAATGTCCACGGACCTGATCATTCTCGCTTCGGTGCCTACTTGAATCAGGGGTTCACGCTCTGCAACTCTGGGCAATAGCTTGCTCAATCTCCACTACGGCCCCTGCGGCGGGATGCCTGGCTTTCTCCTTGGGGGTGCCCAGCTGGGCTATCCCACAGGGAAAAACCAGGACGGGTTCCCAAAGCAAGCGCCGAGATACCCTTTGTGGTGATACGTGCGCTATATAAGAAACTACATTACCATTACCATCTTACAGTGTGTCCACTGGTATGGCGGCAGTTGGGTGATTTTCCGCTGCAAATCTAACCTTCGTGGATGCTTTTTGGCCCACTACGGGCGGTGTTTTGTTGTCTCGTACTGCCACAGTCAGAATTTTTGGGCAGTTGATCCTAATTGTACCGCCGGTTTTTCCGCGGTACAGGCGGGTAGTTGATTTCCGCTACAATGGCGGTCGGGTGGTTTTCCGATCGCCGTCCTAACAGGCCCCATAGAAACTTGTTTACCAAAGGCAATGATAGGCCTCAGAAAGTGTATAACATTAGGTAACAACAAAATCAACTAACAACACATACTAGAACCAATATATCATCTATTCACAACTCGTAACTGTGTCTGTCACATATAGGGGCCTATTACGATGTTGGTCTTAAGGCCTCTGACTTCAGGTTGGAAGCCTTACGACCTACATCATCGGTTTCAATTTCGACCTGCTGATTTTGATTCAGTTGCTCGGATATGAAACCGGCCAGTCAAGGAGCTCATCGGCCAGTCGGAACTGGCCCGTAATCCAAATGGACAGTTGTTCTTTTTCCACTGGTGAGAAAGTTACCGATGATGAGAAACATGGGCAAACTGGTGAGAACCTACCAGCAGCTCCTCTGGTGAAGCGCACGTGAGGGACTTTCTCACCTTCACACAATGTTTTGTTTGTTCATATACACCTTTTCAGTAGGGGGTATGTTTATTTGGAGTTGACTGATAAACGTGTGTTTTTAAATATATAAATATAATTCTCTGGGCATTTGGGACTGGATAAGACTGGTAATTGGTTGTAACCAGCAGTTGGGTTGAGGCTGTAGCCCCCCAACACCAGTTCTACAAAGAAAATTGAACTTTGCCCTTTTCAGTTAGGTCTTTTTGTTTATTGTCACTTGTGAGTGAAGAGCGACCTAATTGATGTTTTCCCTCTTGAGCTCCTTATTGTGGTTGCAGTGCACAGAGACCTTACACTTCCGCAAACAGAGGAAATAAATCACTGTTTGTGTTCTCCCAGTCAATGCAGAATTCAAGCTTCAAATGCAGGAATCTGGCATCAGATTGTACCTGGTTATTAATAAGCAGGATCTACTGACAGATTTGAAAGAGAGTAAGAGGAGACGTTTATGATTTCACTGGGAGAGAAATCCGATTAATTAAAGGTGCCAGACCCCTAAACATTACTCTTCGACCCAATGCTGTTTTCCTTCAAAATGTGTCTTTATAAGATGCCCCCAGAGCCTATTGCAGGAATCACCCCTTGAAATTGCATCTGTACTTATTTTCTTAAAATGTTGCAAGAGAATTTACTCTAGCCATGGTGTGGACTGTGGGTATAAGAATCTGTCAGCAATGAGATGAAGAAAAAGAAAGACTTAGTGTGATGGTTGAAGAGATGCAAAGTGATCTCTATAACACACGGAAGGACTTGGGAAAATAAGTAAAGAGAAGAGTCCAAAATTAATAAATACTGAACTGTAATAAGGATATGGAGTGATGATTTAGAAATCATCAGAGGGTTTGTTGAGAGAGCTATTTTCCTTTTTGCTCTCTTTAAATGTGTTAGAACCAGAGCTTATGCTAACATAGCCCGTGTTTACACAATCATCCACCTTGAAGCAATGTATCATAACACACCATGTGATAAATGGTGCTATTGTTTTGATCTGAATTAAAAAAGTGAGCTTTGCAATAATAAACATTGAATGTTTCCAGAGACTTCTCATCACACTGTACCTAATCAAGCAGTGGCGGCTCCTCCGCTAAGGCGGTAGAGCGTCGCCCACTGCTTTTTAGCAGTACAATAAAAGGGAAAATAAAATGATAATAACTTGTGTTATTATCATTTTATTTTCTCCTACTTCTGCAGCTTTGCTTGGGCGGGCGGGGGCGTTGAGGAGTGGTAGCACCCTACTAAGTGTGCACTGACTGCTAAGGCAGTGTTGTGATTAGCTGACTTGGAGCCTGGGTGTGTTTCCTGTTCAGACCAGCGAGGAAGAACTACTGAGGAGAGACGCAGTGAGGAAGCGGTGAGAAGGTAAGTTTTTTGGGTTTTTTTAACACCTGATTCCCCTGCATCCTCCTGCCCTTGCCCCATCCCCCTTACTCCGATCTGTACTGGGTGCTGCTGTTACGAAGAACATTCCAATCTTCCTAGACTTTTATTTTTATCAACTATAATGCTTGAATAAACTATTCGAATGACAAACCCAATTTAATAGTACTATGGGAGAATCTTCTAATGCATTATGTAGTAAAATGTTTCTTCTTGCTTGTTGCTCATTGGTGCATATCCTGAAAAGTATGTGCTTGTGTAGTAATGCATTAAAAACATTGTCTAAAGTTCTATAAAAGAACTCACTTTTCTCTGTACACCAGAGCCCATATTTCCCATTTTTATACGGCACATTTTTGCTAGATTTTCCATAGAACTTAAATGAGTTCTTTATACTTATGATTTGCATGCTTTGCTGCTATACTTATTGATGGTTCATTTTCTGTAATTTGCATATTATTCCTTATATAAACCTTTGAAACTTTCATCCGTGTCTGTCAGTCTTCCTGAGAATGTCAGAACTCTTAATATTGCACGTGATTTTCACATCCATTAGAGATGGGTCCAGTCAGAGAGCATCAAAGTGCATAAAGGAACTGCACCACTCCCGGTCCAAACCATTGGTGTGCTTTTAAGCATCGTCATCAAAGATTCATTTGAATGCCGACACCACCAATGTACCGAATGCCATGGTACCTACAGAATTGAGTCTCCTGATCTTGTAATAATTGCTCCAGTGCTGTCCGATCCCCACAGCCTGAAGTAAATATAGTTGTTTTTTTACAATACTCCACATTTCTTACTGTCAGTTGTTGATGATAGGAGTTTTTAATAATGTAAGATTTGAAATTCATTGGACTATATTACCCTCTAAGAAGATTGACACTCTTAATTTGAATAAATTTAGGACCACACCTTTATTTTGATCTTTGCTTCCTTTCATCTAGTGACAGACATATAAAGCAACTCTACACAATAGTGAGACTGTCTTGAATTAAAAAATGTTATCCCTTGTATTACAACTAGCATGTGGGGCACCTCATGACTATGAAAACTTGGGTGAAAATGTCACCACAGAACCTCTTTGATAACATAGAACAATGGAACTCAAAGTACAGCCACATGCGGCCCTCCTGACCTTTACATGCAGCCCTGGTTAAACAGCAGCACTAGGCTGCTGTTTACTTTACAAAGCACTAATATTCATAAATATATCAAATAAACAATAGGCTTTTATTTGCAGTCACACGGACGTGAAAAAAAGAAGCACAGAAGGTGTCTTGCACCACTTTACTTTAGGAACACCTTCATTTTTAAAGACATCTTGCAAGAAAGTGTAAAAATATAATAAAGTCCCTTCAAAATTATAAAATTTGCATTTCATTAACATGATGAAACGTTTCGCCCTAGCATATCAGATTATAAATTTGACTGAGATTTTTTTAGTGACAGTTTTCAAACATGGTTGTAGTACAGTCATGCCTCCCGCCACCCCGACAATGTTGCGATAATGAACTAAGAGGCATGTCAGTTGCTATGTGCAACTCCTGACTGTACAGAGTTGCTATTATACATGGACAACCTTATAGTTTATTAAATCAAACACAAGAAGTTTTTTCGACATACATCCTGAAGTCTTGTATTTTGAGGTCCTCTTATAGGTGATAACGAAAAAAAAGGAGTCAAAGTAAAATAAAACAATTGCCTTGTATCACACATTTTGGTTATGAGGTTAAGCCGGGATTGATCCCCGGTGCAATTCAACCACTAGATTTACGTGCCACTTCCCCTACACCCACATTCCACCTCCAATGCCTCAACCTCCACTCTGCTGGCATCAATGTGGCCCTCGGTCATGCCACAGACCCAACTTTTTGGCCCCTGGAAAAATGTTTACGAGTACCCATGACATAGAGGCTGTTATCACTATTTGGTCATATCTTGAGGTCTTCCTATCTAATTCCACATTCTCTTTGGGACTCACATCTGTATTAGATAAGTTGACCCCTGTGTGATCGTGAAACATAACAAAATAATTAATATCGGCAAGATAGTTTCGATCATCCTTAGTCTCAAGGAAGACCCGAATACTAGCCATGCAGAGCATATGAGGCCAGATGTACTAAAGACCTGGTCAGAAATTTTTCAGAAACTTTTTATGACCAATAAGTAATTTTGCAAACTGGCCTATCTAACAATAGGTCTGTTCACAAAATAAGGAATTGGAATCTCAGTGTGACCTACCAAATTAATATGAATTACAGAGGTTTCAATTTGTGACTCACTCTGATTGGTAACACGGATGGTTGCCTGTAAGTGTAAGCAGACCGTCATGCTTGTAACATCTTTTAAATAACGTTTGTGTGTTTTTTTTACTAGAATTACAGTTGCAAACCATTGATACTTAAGGGCACAAATCACAATTTTGAAGAGCCATTCACAAAACGCCCATCCGAACTATGATTCATAATCCACTTCATACCATTGCAGCAGGATTTATTTAATTATGTGCAACAAATTACTGTTCCTAATATAAACTCAGACTTCTTAAACTGCAAAGATTAAAATTACATTAATTCCCAACTTTAATTTCAGGTTTATACTGATTAAACTTTGGCAGTGCAAGCACAGTTTTAAGTACAGATAGAAATAATTAGGAGCACACCCATTTGAAACATAACCCCATGTCAGAAAATATATTCACAAAAGTTAGAATATCATTATTTAGCAGCAGTGTGTAGTTGTGCTACATTACATAGCTCCCTGGTGCCATAGTAAAAATTCAAATGATCTGTCCCAAAATACATGATTATCTTTTGGGCAGATGAGTTACAACAATTAAAATAACATTGTTCATTGAACTAATTCTCAATGTATTTGTCTATGTGATGATGGTATAAGCAGATTGTTGGAACCTGGGATGCCAGGTCACCTAAGGTAGCCTGGCCTAGGGTAGGTCACATTCACTAAAGGCACATGTGAAAAGGTTGCAAACCACCCAGCAGTAAATGCACGCAATAGCACACAAAAATGACACTACACCAATATATGTAAAAATATGAGCTGGTTTATAAAAATATTCTCTGTTCTCTTATTCTTAGTATTCACAGTTTAGTATTATACATTCTGTCAGGAGAAATAGAATTACTCTTATGTCTTGGAAAAACTACAGCTCAGTACATGCAGTTGCCATGAAATCAGTAGTAATATTTTCAGCAATGTTAACTTGCATTAGTAATCAACATCAATAGTACATTTCATTACATTAGACTCCAAACTTTACTGGCAATTATTTAGGATTTGTGCCACAAGTTACTCCTCACCTCAAGAAATATAGTGGAAGAGAAAACGAACAGTGAGCCAGGGCACTTTTTATGGGTACTAGAACTAACTTCGCTCAGAAGGGAAAGACCATTTCTTGAACCCCACTTCTCTTTACTCCTAAAACGATTGACCCCTGGGAGTGCTCCGTTTTCCCTTTCACCCCCTCACTCCTTACTGTCTTGAGGCTGTATTGCCCAAGTCTCCAGATAACCGGGCTGACAGAAGGCTCCGTGGAAGACTCAGCCGGCGACTGTCCAGTCTGCTACCTCCCGCCCAGCCAGCTGCTCACTCGGTGTTGGCGCGGGGAAAAGCGGTCATGCCACGTCCCCCCACACGGACACCACCTTCAATGCCCCAAGACTCGCTCACACAATCCCGGGGCTGGCGCTGCGGGACGGACTAGCGCAGACGAGCGCCACTGCCTCTTCCTCTTCTTGTCCGGCTCCGCCTCACAAAGCCGAGCGCTCAATTGGGCATGCGCGAGGAGCGAGTGTCTCCACAACGGAGGCCGCGCTTCTCAACCGGCGCCTCCCTTCCTCTCCGCCCACCCGGAAGTCCGCAAGGATTCCTCTGGGTCCGCTCCTCACCTCGGACTCGCTACCACAGCTCCAAATCGGCACCGATCCCCACGCCGATACAGGGGCGGAACAGCCCGACTTCTCCCGGCCTCCGCTCCCTCAGCGACCACTGCTCTCCTCAGTCAGTGCTCAGCCACTGATCCGGCGCGGCTCACCAGGCGCTGGCTTAGGGGATAGACGGCTCAGCTTCACTCCGCTTCCGCCCCTTCCAAAGTTGGCTCCTCTCCACAGTCAGGGGTCGTCCACGGCAGGTGAGAGATGACACTCTGTGGGATTTTGTAACTAGGGGAAAGTCACTGCAACCAGGGCAGGATTTAGTTGACAACTGAACAAAGGGGGGCCACAAGGTTAGCCCTATTCCTTCCTCACTTGTTCAGTAAAAGCCTCTCTCAAGTCCCTCTACTGGGCAGAGGACTGCGCTCCGCAGTACCACAGTCTCCTTCTCCTCTTCACACCCCGGTATTCCTAGACTAGGGGTTGGTCAGGCGCCCAGGGTCTCCTGCCATCCAAATCAGCAGGGTCAGGTCAGGTAACCCAAGGGAGGAAGGGTGGTGAATCAATAGGTCAATCCTCTGACTATCCTACCCCCACCTTCAGCTACAGCCTGTCCTCCAGCTGACTCTCTCCAGTGAGACAAAATGGCTGTCCAGCATTCCGCCTTTTATAGGCTGACCCTCAGGAGTCCAGAAGGGACCAGAAGGTTCTGGAACGCCCTATTTTACTCTATGGGACAGGTTCTGGGTTTGGCAGTTAGGGCAGTTGGTAGCCACCATTTTGTGACTCCAGCTATTCCTTGTCAGAAAAGGCCTCTAGGCCTGAGGTGAAAAACTATGAGGGGGGAAAAGAACACCTATCCCCCTTGACCAACACCTAGAAAAAGCTAGTGGACACAAAAATTAATAAAGGTATGAGGGGCAAAAAGGGGACAAAATAAATAATAAACTGGAGGGACTACGCAAAAAGCCAGACAGGTCTAACACGCGTCCCCCCCAGCTGAAAGTGGGGAGAACTACCCAACCCCTTGGGAGTCCTCATCACTAAGGCGGAAATACCTGGAGAGACCGTCTGCATTGGCGTGGTCCACTCCAGGCCGATGTTCCACCCGGAAGTCCATTCCCTGTAGGGAGATGGACCACCTCAACAGCTTGGGATTCTCCCCCTTCATTTGCATCAGCCAACGAAGGGGTCGGTGGTCAGTCTGAACCAGGAAGTGCGAGCCAAAGAGGTATGGCCGCAGCTTCTTCAGAGCCCACACCACCGCAAAAGCTTCCCTCTCAATTGCACTCCACTTCTGTTCCCGGGGAAGCAGTCTTCTGGATAAGAAGACCACAGGCTGATCCAGGCCCTCTTCATTTAGTTGCGATAACACTGCCCCAATGCCATGTTCTGCTGCATCTGTCTGGACAATGAACTCCTTGGAGAAGTCTGGGGCCCTCAGGACCGGTGCTGCACACATTGCCTGCTTCAGTTTCTCAAAAGCTTGCTGACAAGCGTTCGTCCAAACTACCCGTCGAGGTTGTTTCTTAGAGGTGAGCTCTGTGAGAGGCGCTAAAATAGTGCCATACCCCTTCACAAAGCGACGGTAGTAGCCTGTGAGGCCCAGGAAAGCTCGGACCTCAGTCTGTGTCTTGGGGGGTTCCCAGGCCATGATTGCCTCAATCTTCGCCTGCAGGGGCTGCACTGTCCCCCCTACCCACCAAGTGTCCAAGGTACACAACCGACCCCTGCCCAATCTGGCATTTGCTGGCCTTGATGGTCAATCCAGCTTGTTTCAGGGCCTGGAGAACTGCTTGCAAATGTTGCAAATGGTCCTCCCAGCTGCTACTGAAGACAGCAATGTCATCCAGGTAAGCAGCAGAGAAACTCTCCATTCCAGAGAGGACCTGGTTCACCAGCCGCTGAAATGTGGCGGGGGCATTTTTGAGCCCAAAGGGCATCACGCAAAATTGGAAGTGTCCCTCAGGCGTGGAGAAGGCTGACCTTTCCTTTGCTCCATCTGTCAAGGAGATCTGCCAGTACCCCGAAGTGAGGTCAAAGGTACTTAGGTATTGGGCAGCTCCTAATCGGTCAATTAATTCATCCGCCCTAGGGATTGGATGAGCATCAGTCTTTGTAACTGAATTCAGTCCCCGGTAATCCACACAGAACCTCAGTTCTGGTGTGGTGCCTGGTGGAGCGGCTTTTGGCACTAGCACCACCGGACAGGACCAAGGACTGTTGGAAGGTTCTATAACTCCCAGCTCTAGCATTTTGGCAACCTCTCCATGGATGCTAGCCTTCACCTTGTCAGACAGCCGGTAGGTCTTCGACTTCACTGGTGGGCTGTCCCCTGTGTCCACATCATGGGTACACAGGTGAGTCCTTCCCGGGACAAGGGAGAACAACGTAGAGTACTGCTCCAGTATCTGGCGGCAGTCCTCCAGCTGCTCAGGAGTTAGAGTGGGAGAGAGAATCACTCCCTCCACTGACCCATCCTTCTCTTGAGACGAGAACAAGTCTGGGAGAGGTTCGCTTTCCGCTTCCTCTCCCCATCAGTCACCATCATCAAAATGACCTCGGGCCTCTCATGGTGGGGTTTGAGTCGGTTGGCATGCAGCACCCGTAGGGGCTGTCGAGGGGTCTTAAGGTCCACCAGGTATGTGGCCTTACCCTTCTTCTCCAACACTTCAAATGGGCCTGTCCAGCGATCCTGAAGGGCACTAAGCTCTCCAGGCTCCATCACCCACACTTTCTGGCCAGGCTCCAATTCCACCTGGTGAGCATTGTGGTCATACCACTCTTTCATGACTGCCTGGCTGGCCTCCAAGTTGTCAGAAGCTTGCTTCCACAACTTCGCCATTTGGCTCCTGAAGGCCAGCATGTAGCTCACCACATCCTGGGGGGGTTTCCTGGGAGACTTCTCCCAACCATCCTTCATCAGGCTGAGAGGACCGCGTACAGGGTGCCCATACAGAAGTTCAAAGGGGCTGAAGCCCACTCCCTTCTGTGGCACTTCCCTGTAAGAAAATAGCAAACAGGGTAGGAGGACGTCCCATTTCCTACGCAGGCTTTCGAGCAGACTTCTGATCATGCCCTTCAAGGTCTTGTTGAACCTCTCAACCAGTCCATTCGACTGGGGGTGATAAGGAGTGGTGAACCGGTATGTCACTCCACACTCCTTCCACATCGCCCGCATGTAAGCTGACATGGAGTTGGTCCCCCTGTCAGACACAACTTCCTTGGGGAATCCCACTCGGGTAAAGATCCCCATTAGGGCTCTAGCCACCACAGGTGCAGTGACTGTCCTCAGAGGAATTGCCTCTGGGTACCGTGTGGCATGATCCACCAGAACCAGGATGAACCTGTGACCAGCTGTTGTTAGTGGATCTAAAGGCCCTACAATGTCGATGCCCACCCTCTCAAAGGGTGTGCTAACGACCGGAAGTGGTTCCAGGGGAGCCTTCAGCTTCACCCCTGTTTCCCACTGGCCTGGCAGGATACACATGTCCGACAGTAAGTGTTGGACGCCACTTTCATCTGAGGCCAGTAAAAGTGGAGGACAAGCCGAGCAAAGGTCTTGTCCTGGCCTAAGTATCCTGCCAAGGGTATACCATGAGCCAATTCCAGCAGAAAGGCTCAGTATTGTTGCGGGACTACCAAGGCCCTTGATGAACCAGGTAAGGGTACCTTGGGTTCACTGTAGAGGAGTCCATCCTCCCAGTAAATATGGTAGTGTCCCGTAACATCACCTGCTGCCTGGGCTTCAGCCTGTCGCCTCAGTCCCTCAAGGGTAGGGCACTCCCTCTGCCCCTTACAGAATTCCTCTCTGGTAGGACCTCCCTCCACATGCCACTCAGCAGGGATGGGTAAATCCTCCAGAGAGTCTACTCTCCCCTCCACGGACTCCTGGTCCACCACCGCAGGGGGGCCGATCTGTCACATGGGGTGTGGAAGCCGAAGCAGGCTCTTCCTGTCTCCGGGTCTGTCCCTTTTTGGCAGCGGGTTGGGCTATTGTTCCAGGCTCCAACCCAGGCGAACTCCCTCTACGGGCAGTCGCAGACCGTGTGCTCACACAGGCCCAGTCAGGTGTACCCAGCATCGCAGAGTGCGTCCGGTATTCCACCTCTCTGCAAGCGTTGTGCTCCATGTCATTCCCCAGCAGACAATCAACTGGCACGGCAGGGCTTACGGCAACTCGAAGTGAACCTGCAACCCCCTCCCACTCAAAGGGAACCTCAGCCACTGGATAGTGGCCCATTCTGCCGTCAGCAATCGCGGCGGGGTGGAGTACATGGGGAACCACCTGCTCTGGAGACACCAGTTGACTTCTCACCATAGTCATACTGGCTCCTGTATCTCTCAAAGCCTCCCCTCTCTGGCCATTGATGGTGACCCATTGCAGTATTTGGGGGCACCTGGATCTTTGGAACCATCTCCCGCTCTCCCAGGGACACTAAGGTGACACCCGCCCACTCACCCCCCTTATCTAAGGGCAACTCCTCCCCGAGCGCTACACTAGCTACTCCCGGTGGTTTTTCTCCGGTGGGAGGGGGTGGTCTCTTTGGGCATCTGACATCTCCCTTATAATGTCCAACACCACCACACTCAAAACAGTGGAAAACCCTTGGCTGCTGGCTTTGGCCAGGATTAGGGTTTCTGGGCGGGTTTGCCTTAGGGGTGAAACCTGTTCCCTTTCCTTGGAAATTGTTTTGGGGACCTTTAGAGAACTCCCTCTTTTTATCTCCCCCCTCCTTCTTCTGGGGGGCGCCCTGTCCGGCCTTTTGGGAATCCCCTCCAGTCCCCTTTGAGGACACCCGGGTACTTGCCCAGATGTCCGCCTCCTCTGCAAGCTTCCGGGGATTGGTCAGCTTGCTGTCCACCAGGTGTTGGCGCAGCTCGGGAAAACATTTCTCGAGGAGGTGCTCTTTCAAAAATAGATCATACAACCCCTCATAGTCCTTCACCTCACTGCCCTTGACCCAGCCCTCTAAGGCTTGCTTGGCGTAATCTAAGAAATCCACCCAATTCTGGGTACTCAGTTTATGACTTCCCCTAAATTTTTGTCTGTATTTTTCGGGGTTAAGTCCAAACTTTTTCACCAGCGCCACTTTCATTGTAGGGTAGTGGGTTTGCTCATCCTGCTCCAGAGCCAACAAGGTATCCCTGCCAGCAGGTGGCATATACTTATACAGCCCACCCCCCCAGTGAGTTTCTGAGATCCCATGAGCCCTTAAAGAGACTTCATATGCGGCTAACCATTTGGCAATGTCATCGCCTGTGGTGTAACTAGCAATAACATCCTTGGGTAGATAGGGTCTGGGTTCACTGGTATTTACTTTGTTTTCGCTGCCACCATTATTTGGATTAGGAGACCTTAGTGTTAAGGCTTGAAGGTCTAGCTCCTTTATGGTTCGTTCGTGGGCCAACCTCCTGTCCTCCCGCTCCATTTCTAATTTAGCCAACTCCAATTTCAGTCTCCTCTCCTCCCTCCTGTCTTCCAGCTCGGCGTCAGTTAAACTCCTCACTGAGACGCTGCTGCCCTCCCTCGAAAGTGTCCTCGGACCTGTCAGCAGATTCCCCCCTTCAGCTTGGTACAGCATTGCAGTCTCAAGGACAGTGTCCCTATCACCCTCTTCTGTGTCCTGTTCCTCCTCTATATGAGCTTCCACCCATGCCCTTATGCTTGTCAGTAACTCGCTTTTCTTGGCACCTTTTTTGAAGAATACCCCCTGTCGTTGACACCACTCTTTAAGTTGGGTCACAGTGTAGGACTCTGGCTCCTCAAGGTTTAATTCCATTCTTCAAATATGGGATTAAATGAGCACCCAGGAGAGAACTAAGAAGCGTGATCTGAGGATAACCTCCACCCACCACCAGGAACAAATTTGGAAAAGCAAAAATACAAATTAGGAGGGCCGCTAGGAGAAAACTCCTGGTGTAGGCTAGTGTATTACGTTTAATTACTACTGAGTAGCTGCAACCACAGTCAGGATCCCACCGCTGGACACCAATTTGTTGGAACCTGGGATGTCAGGTCACCTAAGGTAGCCTGGCCTAGGGTAGGTCACATTCACTAAAGGCACATGTGAAAAGGTTGCAAACCACCCAGCAGTAAATCCACGCAATAGCACACAAAAATGACACTACACCAATGTATGTAAAAATATGAGCTGGTTTATAAAAATATTCTCTGTTCTCTTATTCTTAGTATTCACAGTTTAGTATTATACATTCTGTCAGGAGAAATAGCATTACTCTTATGTCTTGGAAAAACTACAGCTCAGTACATGCAGTTGTCATGAAATCAGTAGTAATATTTTCAGCAATGTTAACTTGCATTAGTAATCAACATCAATAGTACATTTCATTACATTAGACTCCAAACTTTACTGGCAATTATTTAGGATTTGTGCCACAAGTTACTATTCACCTCAAGAAATATAGTGGAAGAGAAAACGAACAGTGAGCCAGGGCACTTTTTATGGGTACTAGAACTAACTTCCCTCAGAAGGGAAAGACCATTTCTTGAACCCCACTTCTCTTTACTCCTAAAACGATTGACCCCTGGGAGTGCTCCGTTTTCCCTTTCACCCCCTCACTCCTTACTGTCTTGAGGCTGTATTGCCCAAGTCTCCAGATAACCGGGCTGACAGAAGGCTCCGTGGAAGATTTAGCCGGCGACTGTCCAGTCCGCTACCTCCCGCCCAGCCAGCTGCTCACTCGGTGCTGGCGCGGGGAAAAGCGGTCATGCCACGTCCCCCCACACGGACACCGCCTTCAATGCCCCAAGACTCGCTCACACAATCCCGGGGCTGGCGCTGCGGGGACAGACTGGCGCAGACGAGCGCCACTGCCTCTTCCTCTTCTTGTCCGGCTCCGCCTCACAGAGCCGAGCGCTCAATTGGGCATGCGCGAGGAGCGAGTGTCTCCACAACGGAGGCCGCGCTTCTCGACCGGCGCCTCCCTTCCGCCCACCCGGAAGTCCGCAAGGATTCCTCTGGGTCCGCTCCTCACTTCGGACTCGCTACCACAGCTCCAAATCGGCGCCGATCCCCACGCCGATACAGGGGCGGAACAGCCCGACTTCTCCCGGCCTCCGCTCCCTCAGCGACCGCTGCTCTCCTCAGTCAGCGCTCAGCCACTGATCCGGCGCGGCTCACCAGGCGCTGGCTTAGGGGATAGACGGCTCAGCTTCACTCCGCTTCCGCCCCTTCCAAGGTTGGCTCCTCTCCACAGCCAGGGGTCGTCCACGGCAGGTGAGAGATGACACTCTGTGGGATTTTGTAACTAGGGGAAAGTCACTGCAACCAGGGCAGGATTTAGTTGACAATTGAAAAAAGGGGGGCCACAAGGTTAGCCCTATTCCTTCTGATCACTTGTTCAGTAAAAGCCTCTCTCAAGTCCCTCTACTGGGCAGAGGACTGCGCTCCGCAGTACCGCAGTCTCCTTCTCCTCTTCACACCCCGGTATTCCTAGACTAGGGGTTGGTCAGGCGCCCAGGGTCTCCTGTCATCCAAATCAGCAGGGTCAGGTCAGGTAACCCAAGGGAGGAAGGGTGGTGAATCAATAGGTCAATTCTCTGACTATCCTACCCCCACCTTCAGCTACAGCCTGTCCTCCAGCTGACTCTCTCCAGTGAGACAAAATGGCTGTCCAGCATTCCGCCTTTTATAGGCTGACCCTCAGGAGTCTAGAAGGGACCAGAAGGTTCTGGAACGCCCTATTCTACTCTATGGGACAGGTTCTGGGTTTGGAAGTTAGGGCAGTTGGTAGCCACCATTTTGTGACTCCAGCTATTCCCTGTCAGAAAAGGCCTCTAGGCCTGAGGTGAAAAACTATGAGGGGGGAAAAGAACACCTATCCCCCTTGACCAACACCTAGAAAAAGCTAGTGGACACAATAATTAATAAAGGTAGAGGGGCAAAAAGGGGAGAAAATAAATAATAAATTGGAGGGACTACGCAAAAAGCCAGACAGGTCTAACACAGATACTCTGTGGTAATTGGCAACATGCAGTTAAGTGCAATGCCCATTTCAAGCAGTTTCTTTATTGTAACCTTTTATCACAAAAGCAATGATTTAATTGATGACCTGAATGGGGGTAGTTATGCTACACTTCGATGCATGGATGGGAATGTTCCCTGCATGGTAGCAGGCATGTACCACTGCCTTGATATTCCGATTGCATGTGAAACTGGTATCCTGACTTTTATTTTAGCCCTGGAACCACAATAATTTTGAGGCATGCCAGAAGCCTTGGTGTGTCCCTGACAATGTAAGGTCTAGGGCCTTTCTGTGAAGTAGAGGCACAAGTCAAGCCCTCATATCTGGCAATTGACTACTGTGATTGCCCTGGGTGTGTCAGTGGTGGTGGCACCATGCAATGTTTCCTGAATTTATAGTATGACTACCCTCTTTCCCTGTGTAAATGAGAGTACAGTCTACTGACAGCTGCTGTGGAATGTTCTACTGTGATGTGAAACCCAGAATCTTGTGCTAGGATATGTGGAATTTGTGTGAATGTGTGTGTTTGCTGTGTGTATATAACATTCTTAGGTACTACAATGCTATGTCTTCTGTGAATCTGAGTACTGGTGCCAGCGGGATCCATTTTGAATGCCCCTGGCTTAGCATGGCATATAATGGAAGGAGAGGGTAGCTTACAAAGACAGTGGAAGTATATTGCCTGCATTCCTGTGACTGGACACTGAAGTCAGGAGAATGGAGATCAGGATTACCTTCAGAAATTCAAATAGGTCATTGTTAGCAAAGGACCGCTATTAGTATTTCTTGAACACTGTCATTGTGTAGATGGTAATAGTGAGGGTGGAGCTGCAGTTTCTACTGTTCAAGGTGAGGAGGTTTCTAGGCAGGACCTGCCCTTTTATTTTTCTATGATAACTGCTCCAAGAAAGCTGATGACAGCCAGGTGCAGAGAATGCGCACTTCATTGTGCTTATGTTTTAGGTACTCCTGCTTGGAGCCGCATTTCTACTTGCTGTGTGAGACATCCCTTTGAACAAAGGATTTGTCTGCAAGCAGCCTGTAAATTACATATGAAGAGAACCAGCCCAAAATGGTTCTGAAACCTTAGACCGTGGATCCACATCCATTGTCTGTAAAATGTGCATAAAGCTAGGAACCAAGCCCCCCTGTTAGTTCTAGCCCCAAGTTCTTCATGACTATGAAAGAGAGTCTGTTACAAAATACTTAGAGAGCTGCTGTGTAACAAGGGCTGACAATCACCCGAAGTCTGCACTTTCTGCTGGAGAGGCGAAGAAGATTGCAGTGCCTAGAAACCTGTTGGCCTTCTGAGGGAGGGAAAGCAGTGTGTCTGGACTGTTAGGAGGAGAAACTGGCCAGGAGAACAAGTCCAATGTATTTGTGAGAAGCACCCAAAAAAAGTGGAATTTCTCAAGGCAAGCCAGTTGTGACCAGTATTGTGGGGGCTCTTCTCAGTTGCTCTACTCTGTTTCTGTATAATCTGCAAAAACTCCCTGAAAATCTATTTGTGTCATCCGGTAGATTGTCATGTGCTGTAAGACAGGTGTGGCCTGTGCTAAGGCTGTAAGAAGAGCCCCATGTATGCCAAAGTGAGGAGTCCACCAGGCCCAGGAGCTGCAACTGCTAAAGAAAATCATCTTAAGGAAACCAACCGGGAAAACATTAGTGTCAAACCAAGAACTGTTAAAAACCGGTCAAGAAAACTGCTGCAGCTGAGGGTGAGTGTCACTGTGCAGACCTGCCACACAGACTGTCTTCATAGCCATCACCCCTTGAGAGGCTGCTGTCCCAGCCTACATCTGAGAGAAGCCACTGCAAGAGGGTGGAAGCCAGCCATCTCCTGCCACAGCCCTAAAATGCTAGAGAAGCCATCAGGTAACATACAGGGCCTAGCTGCACCATGGGCTGGTCATACCCTCGGTGGAAGAGCTAGGGGACGCGCAGAGCCGCTAACGGGGTACGCTAATGCTTTTAATCTATGTAGCTCATTGTTTTTTTAACAAATTTTACTCTGACTTTGCTTCTTAAAAAATTCACTCATCTTGCCTATTTGCACTTACCTCTCTTGCTGGTGGTGGCACGTAGGGACCGAACCCTTGTACGAGCTGTGTTCAATGCTCGGCGGGCAGGAAGGTCTTGTGCACCACTTCCGGATACACTTCAGACGCCCGGGGCAGTGGTCTAGTTGCTGCACCCAGCGTCAGAAAAAGCGGATAAATTCAGTCCCTAACGCAACTGCCTGAGGCTGATCATACCCTCTGTGGCAGAGCTAGGTAACGTGCAGAGCCGCTAACGGAGTACGCTAATGCTTTTTAATCTATGTAGCTCATTGGTTTTTTAACAAATTTTACTCTGACTTTGCTTCTTAAATAATTCACTCATCTTGCCTATTTGCACTATCTAAATTGCTGATTTGCACTTACCTCTCTTGCTGGTGGTAGCACATAGGAACCGACCCCCGGTACGAGCTGTGTTCAATGCTCGGGGGCAGGAAGGTCTTGTGCACCACTTCCGGCTAGCGCTTCAGGCGCTCGGGGCAGCGGTCTAGTTGCTGCACCCGGCGTCTGAGGAGGCAGATAAAACATGCACAGGACGTGACGATGCAGCAGACGCGTGAAGCGGGCGCGCCGATGGCAAGGCGCGCCAAAGGCAAGCCCGTCTGCACTCGTCCACGTCCGAACGGGGCCCGGGGCCAGACCCCCTACTCCTTCCCCGTCAGAGCTTCTTACATATTCCAGCTCACGGCTGAGGCAGCTCAATATGCTCCCCAAGGCTAGATGCCTCCACTCTCTACCAGTCGATAGCACTAATCCAAATTGCCCTCATTGCTTTTCGAAAGAATTCATTGTGCAGACGGACGCTTCAGAGCATGGCGTGGGGGCTGTTCTAGCTCAGGTGAATGAAGAGGGCCGAGACTTGCCTGTAGCCTTCATCAGTAGGAGGTTACTTCCCAGGGAAACGAGGTGGAGTGCGATAGAGAGAGAAGCATTTGCTGTGGTCTGGGCGCTGAAGAAGCTAAGACCCTACCTGTTTGGGACTCACTTCCGGGTTCAGACAGACCACAGGCCCCTCAGATGGTTGATGCAAATGAGGGGTGAGAATCCAAAACTGTTGAGGTGGTCCATTGCTCTACAGGGGATGGACTTTACGGTGGAACACCGCCCTGGTACAGATCACGCCAATGCTGATGGTCTGTCCAGATTTTTCCGCCTTAGTGATGAGGACTCCCTAGGTTAAGGGTAGTTCTCCCCACATTTCAGCTGGAGGGGACACGTGTTAGACCTGACATCATTGGCTTGAGTCTCTCCTCCATTTTTTCTGTTTGCCTCTACTGTTTTACGATGTTTTGCTGGTATATGCTTTGGGCGCCGTGTCACTGCTGATCAGTGCCATAGCGCAAGTGCTCCCGATGTTAAATTGATGTGTCTATTGTATCCATGTTTGGCTTATTTGGTTTACTGTCAGTCCCTAGTCGAGTGCACCAGGAGTGCCGGGGCTTGTAAATACAAATACCGCTCGTGGGCTTGCAGCACGTGTTGTGCCACCCACAGGAGCGGCCTTGTAAAAGAATGTCTACGGGTCGGTCATTGCGAGACCCACGTACAGTCTTGTACTGTCACGCAGGCTGCGCAAGTATACCTACTTGCCAGCCCCCAACCTTCCCTTAACTTCATGTTAGTCACCCCTATGGTAGGCCCGTGGGCAGGGTGCATTGTAAGGATAAGGAAGGACACGCCTGACCAAGTTGGCATGTCCTGATAGTGAAGTACCGCCATCTTCGTGCTTCACTATTGCGAGGTAGCCTGCTCTCCATTGCTTAGAATGGGCCGCCGGGATTATTAATGCTATGATCCTAGCTGGCTCGGAGAGTACGGTGCAATGTCGAGTTTGGTATCCCTGAATTCGGGGTTTAATTACGCATCCGTTGGTGTGGATGGTTTTTGGACTCTGGGTTCGAAAATAGCACTTTTAGAAAGTGCCTATTTTCTTGTCTAACCATATCTGGTCTCTGCTGGTCTTGCGTGTGTGTGACAGGAGCTGGGTGGCTCCAAGAGGTCTGGATGAGTCAGTGTGGGATGAGTGGGACATTACGTTGAGAGTAGGGGGAGAGTAGTTGTTGATAGCCTGCCTTGCCTGATACAATGCTGGCTCCACCTCCTGCCAAGCGACTGATGGCTCTGTACCTGCCATGGACGATCCTAGCCCCACCTCCTGCCAGGAGGGCGATAGCTCTGCTCCTGCCAGTATCAATGCTGGCTCCACCTCCTGCGGGGCGTCTGAGGACCCGGCCCGGCTCAATGAATAGGCCAGGTGCTACTGCCTAGCTCCACCCACCACAGACCCAGGATGTTGGGAAATCCCCGGCATAGACAAAGGGATCAAAGACGAAAAGGGGTATAAGAGGAGGACCCCTGAACTAGGAAATCAGATCACTTCTGACAAGGAACCCTGTAACCAAGGACAAGAAGCCTGCTGATCTAAAGGACTGCCTACCCCTTCTGCCAGTGTGCTGTTGTTGGGGGAATCCTGCCGTGCTTCTTTATTTTTGCCAAGGAACCAGGAGAGAGGAACTGTGTGTGTACTCTCACGCTTGCTAAGAAAATCTCCAAGGACTGGAAGAGTGCCAGTCTCCTGCCGAAGTCACAGGGCTAAAGGACTTCACCTGCTAAGAGTGCTATCTGCTGGAAGTGTGAATCCAGCACCTCTGAAAGGAACAGCAATCACGACGATCGGACGGTGGGCCCGACCGACGCCAGCAGCGACGCCAGTGAGTGGGAGTACGGCTCTAGCTCCAGAGGACCTCGTGTCTGCACCGCTGCTGATCGCATCAACCGTGTGCCCTTCGACGCCGTGAGCGCTGCTCACTCTGTGCAACTGCATCATCGACAACGCCTGCTGAGGCCTGATCGACACCGAAGACGCGACGCCGGATTGCTCGACGCCGCTGATCATCGTGTGCTTCATTTTCCTAAGGTACTGTGTTGTTGGGGGTCTGTGTGACTCCAGGCCCGACGCAGCGCTCCTCGCGGTCGACGCCACACCTGTGGATTATCCTTGCCTCGACGTTGTGCAGCTCCCGTGTGAGTTACCCTGTTGCTAAGAACTGTGTTTCCAAGAAGAAGATTTGCTTGTTACTAAAAGACTTTTTGTGCTAAAGAAGAAACTACCTTTGAACTATCCTTTTTCCTTCCCGAACGTATTTATTCCGATTGTGTACAGTTTTGCCGTTATTTTGGTCTTGTGCTAAGCCTTATATAAAAATACTTACTTTTATAATACTACGGTGTCGTGTCCATTTGTAGCGTATTCACTGTGTTACTGTATGTGGTCATAATTGCTTAACGCACAGCCTCTGAGATAAGCCTGTACTGCTCTGCCAAGCTACCGAGGGGGTGAGCAGGGGTTATCGACGGGTGTGATCCCCTTGCCCTGACTGGAAAAGGAGGGTCCCTATTTGTCAGAAGTACATACCTCTGCCAACTAGAGACCGCCGGTTCTAACATTGGTGGGTCAGCGGTGAGGATTTGGACTTTGCATTTATGACCCATGTACAGTGATTAGTGTGCGCTACGTAGTGAAAGCAGACCATAGCGCAGTCACAATCTGATTCGGAAGGATCCTATTTTTGTTCTCCGCTTTTCTGAAACTTGATTTTCTGAACACTGCCAGTTTTAACCATGAGTGACAACGGAGTCACTACCCCTGCTATCGTTGTTGTTGAAGAGTTCGAGAGGAGTAAGCTAAAGAGATACAAGAAAGATGAGCTGAAACACTTTTGCAACCAGTTTGAAGTTCCTACGACCGGCCTCTCGAGAAAAGATGATTTTTATAAAGCATTGCAGGCCTGGTGGGAGTCCAGAAATCCCTCTGATGTGGTGGTGGTACCCACAGAGGAAGGGGATGAGGAGGTGCCAGTGAATGGACCTGTGCCCTCTCCCGGGAGCAGTGTTTCCTCCAAAGGTCTTTCCCCTGAAGAAAGAGAAGAAAGAGCGAAAGAGCGAGCTTACAACATGGAGATGGCAAGGCTAAAGATAAATGGGCAGTTGGAGTTAGAAAATGCAAGAGGTAGGAGAGAAGCTGATTTGGAGATCAAAAAGTTAGAGTTTGAACGAGAGAAGTTAGCTTTGGAGCGTGAAGCCAGGTTGAGGGAACTGGATATCCAAGCTAAAAAGTTAGAGTTGAATCCCTCTGGTGGCAGCATTCCATCCGAGCCTGCAGAAAGTAAGTTTTACTTCCCGAAAGATGTGATCAAAGATTACAATAAGAATGAAGATATTGGTCAATGGTTTAAAGCATATGAGTTAGCATTGTTGGCCCACCAGGTCCCTGAGAAGAATTGGGGAGCGGGGTTGTGGGGTCGCTTTGTGAATGAGGGAAGAGATACCCTGTTAGACATGCCTGTTGCGGATAGGATGTCGTATGCTCATATGAAGGATGCTTTAATGTTGCGATATGGTTTAATCCCCGAGCAGTACAGACAAGCTTTTAGAGAATGTAAGAAGTTGCCTGGTACGACGTGGGTTGAATATGTGTCTTATTTTTGCAGAGCCATGGATGGTTGGGTAAAGGGCAGCAAAGTGGAAAGTTATGAAGCTCTTTATGATTTGTTTGCGTGGGAGCACTTGTCTAATAACTGTTTTCCAGAGCTGCGCCAGCACCTGATTGATAGCAAGATATCTAACCCTAGAAAACTTGCTGAGGAGGCGGACCGCTGGGTCAGTACCAGGGTCCACAAGGGTCCAGTGGGAGACTCAGCCAAAGGTGGGCAGGGTCCCCAGCAGAAGAGTGGGGGGGACAAGGGTAAACAGAAGGAGTCTCAGAAAGGGCCCCAAAGTAATACCCAAGGGAACCAAGGGAAGGGTTCCCAGCCTCCCCCTGAGAAGAAGCCAGGGGCCCGGACGGGTAAACCTGTTCATAGGGGCCCCCTAACCTGCTACGGTTGTGGGCAGGTGGGACACCGGTTTTATGACCCCCAGTGTCCCAAGAAGGATTCGAATGCACCGCCGCGTGCACCCCCTCGTCAGTTGGCAAGTGTAGCCTTGGGAGGGGAGGAGATGGTTGTCCATGGTGGGAGGGGTCCCACAGAAATGTCCCTGGTCTCGCTAGGAGACATGCAAATGGTCCCTCCACCCCCTCTGCCTAGTAACACTAGTAAATATAGGCAGTGGGTGACCATTAATGGCCATAGAGTGGAAGCTCTCAGAGACACCGGAGCGAGTGTGACAGCTGTCAAGTGTCACTTGGTGTCCAGAGAGCAGCTGGTTCCCCACGCATTCTACCCCGTGATAGCTGCCGATAACTCCCAGAAAGAGTGTGAGGTGGCTCAGGTTTCCTTTGAATGGGGGGGAGTTTCAGGTACTCTTCAGGTTGCTGTGAGGCCCGCCATGCCTGTCGATTGTCTCCTGGGCAATGATTTAGAAGACTCCCCTTGGGCTAAGGTGGAGAGAGCGGCGCACTTGAAAATGTTGGGTGTGCCAGAGTGGGTGTGTGCAACCACTCGATCCATGACAGCGAGTAAGGGTGTTGATGGGGTCCCGGAGCCTGAAAGTACGGCCCAGGACCCAGCTGTGAAGAGAAGAGGCAGGAGGCGCGGGAAACCGGCCCCCGTCGTTCCCGTGGTCCAGAAGGAGGTAGACCCTGAGGGGGATGCCCTGGAGCCCACCGGGGAACAAATTGCCGAACTGGGAGATCGGCCCGAGCTGACCCACTGGCAGCAGGATGGTGGTCCCTCCAGGGAGGAATTCTGTGCGGAACAGAAAGTGTGCCCTTCTCTTGTGGGCATGAGGCAGCAGGCCTCAGCCCAATCCTCAGGTGATCAGTCAGGGTCACATTTTGTGTACTGGGAGAACGACCTCCTGTATAGCGAGCCTAAGGCTGCTGAGCCTGGGTCAGCCCGTGTGCTGGTGGTACCCCAGCGCTTCAGAGCCTTCCTACTGGGTTTGGCTCATGACGTTCCGTTAGCTGGACATCTGGGGCAGGACAAGACCTATGACAGGCTTGTCACCCATTTTTATTGGCCTCAGATGCGTAGGGATGTAGACATCCATTGCAAGACTTGTCGCACTTGCCAGGCAAGTGGGAAAAGCGGAAGGAAGCAGAAGGCTCCCCTCCAACCTTTTCCGGTGGTCAGCACCCCCTTTGACCGGGTGGGTATTGACATTGTTGGGCCCCTGGACCCCAAGACAGCCCTGGGCAACAGGTTCATCCTGGTCTTGGTGGACCATGCCACAAGGTACCCGGAAGCCATCCCTCTCAGAACAGTGACGGCCCCCGTGGTGGGACGAGCACTGATGGGTGTTTTCTCCCGGATGGGGTTCCCCAGAGAGGTGGTGTCCGACCGAGGCACCAACTTCATTTCGAACTATATGAAGTCTCTGTGGAAGGAGTGTGGGGTAACCTACCGGTTCACCACTCCTTACCACCCTCAAGGAAATGGGCTGGTTGAGAGATTCAACCGGACCCTGAAAGGCATGATTATGGGTCTTGAAGAACCAATGAGGCGGAAATGGGACGTCCTCTTGCCATGCCTGTTGTTTGCTTACCGTGAGGTGCCGCAGAAGTCTCTAGGGTTCAGCCCCTTTGAGCTCTTATACGGTCACCCGGTAAGAGGACCTTTGAGTCTGGTCAAGGAAGGCTGGGAGCAATCTCCCAGGAAACCTCCCCAGGATGTATACAGCTACATGCTGGCCTTTCGGAACCAGACTCGGCGCTTCAGAGAACTTGCTCAGGCAAATCTGGAGGCCAGCCAGGAGGAGATGAAGCGATGGTACGACCGGAATGCCACTCTGGTAGAGCTTCAGCCTGGTCAGGAAGTGTGGGTCATGTCCCCTGTGGAACCTTGTGCGCTCAAGGACAGGTGGACTGGACCGTTTAAGGTTGTGGAGAAGAAGAGCGATGTCACCTACCTGGTGGACTTGAAATCTCCCAGGAACCCCTTGCGGGTCCTGCATGTCAACCGTTTGAAGCCCCACTTAGAAAGGTCCGAAGTGGGCATGCTCCTAGCTACAGATGATGGAACGGAGGAGGAGAGTGAGCCTCTTCCTGACCTCCTGTATGCTAAAGAGCAAGACGGGTCAGTGGATGGTGTGGTCCTCTCTGACACACTGACCCTTGAGCAGAAACAGGATTGTCGCCAACTGTTGGGACAATTCCCGGATCTGTTTTCCTTGGTTCCGGGTGTCACGCATTGGTGTGTCCACGACGTTGACACCGGAGACAGCCTGAGGTTCCGTGACAATTGTAAGTGGTGCTTTCGACTCACATGAATATAGTCGAGTCTGGTATCTATGAACCGCAAATGACGAGTTTAGTGGGTGTAGGCAGTTCCGTTGTGCTAACCTAAACCGTTCGTCTGTTACGTGGGTATTTCTATCTGTACCCACGGGTTCCATCTTAGATACGGCATCCATTTTGTCTCTTGCCCTCAAGTAGCCAGCGAACGGACGTTGTCCGCTTCGCGACCCTGGGACTCCCAAGATATTTGCGGAAGACACATGTCCTTTGTAAGTGTCTTTATGATGAGGGGGATGCTACTGTAAGGCAGATGGCGCCGCTCGAGGCTCATCTTGCCGCACGGACTTATTGTCTCAGCCGTGCATCTCATTAGGCACGTCCCTTTGATGCCTGTATCTCGTGTTTCTTGATACCTCCCCTTTTACACCCTTTCCGATCTCCCCACTGTTTCCCTCTTCCTCTCCACCTGTCCTTGTTCCTATTTCGATCTGTTTTACCACTGATTGGAATGTGCTAATGGTGGGAAGATGGGTTTTTATAGTTGGGAACCGCCAAATGTTTCCGCACTTATGTCCCGGACCTTGTGTGTTTCAAAGTGACCAAAGCGACCCCTCTGGGGGATAATTATGGGAACCGGGTCATAAACTTTTGTGTTCAGTGTAACTCTATGGGAAATTGTGTATAAAAGGAGCGATCCACAGAACCAATTTGAAGCAGTCTCCCCAAGTTGCACGAGTTGTACTTGTCGTGATTTCTGTGTTCCCTGCAGCAAATAAACCTTGAATCTTTGACGTCAAAGGAAGTGTCCCGTGTCTCTGTGATTCGTACGCCGGAGCAGGTTACCCACGAAGGTTTCAGGTGTTGTGCCCTGGCACCGCTGGGTTCTAAATAACCCAGTCCTTCAGTTGGCGCCCAACGTTAGGCTGCATCATCGGTACCGGTCCAAGCCCGACGATCGTGAGGAACTTCGTGTGAAATCTCCGAGGGAAGGTGCACCCCGCTTCATCGATCCTGTTGTCGAAATAAGTGGCCCGAAGACTTTTCCCGCGAAGATTCCCGCCTCCTGACGGCTGCGAAGGACTGCTGCCCTGACTGTAGACCTGTTTTGGCGCCTGGCGTAGACCTTGGTAGAGCGAGACGATTGACGGGCCTTCCTGGTGACGCCATCGATCTTTGAGTTAAGTATTTGTGGGTCGCTCCCAGAGTTCTTGGTTGTGGTTACTTAGTGGTTGCATGGTTCCATTGCATTTGTAGTTCTTGGTACTTTGTTGTGTTGTTTGACGACTGCAGCCGCCAAAAACCGAGGGTTTTGTTCTTTGCTGGGACTTGGTAAATCCCGTAAGCCTTGAAGTTTGTGAAACTCGGCTAGTGTGCAAGATGCCTGGTCGCAGTACTTTGTTTAGTTGTTTCAGACCTTGTGGTACGGATTCCCGGCTGGAGGACTCGTGTCCGATACCTCCGGTTGGAACTCCCACTTATGAGCTCTACAGTAAACATGGGCTAGGCCCGATTACTTTTAATGATTACTGGATCAAATACACGAAGAAGGACGGTGACCTTCGTTGGCCACCTCATGGTAGCTTCGAGGCCCCGATCTTAGATAATTTGGAGGTTAAATTGTTCGAAAGAAAGTCAAGGCCGGCCATGTTTGATGCCTTTCGGTTGTGGCGTAAAGAAGCCCGACAGAAAGAAATCAGACAGACTAAACGTAATCAGCGAGATAATGTTGCTACCATAGTGAAGAAAGCAGAGCAATTTCAGCGCGACAAGGAGGTTAAGGATAAGGAAGTGTTTGATAGACTACAGCGTATGACTATAGATAAATGTTATCCCGCTTTGCCTACGGAGTCGGACAAGAAGGAAGAGTCAGTTGAGGATCCTTTAATGTCTTATCTTATGAAGTCGCCACCTCCGTACGTACAGGGTACCGCAGCTCCTGTGGTTCCCGCTGTACCTATTCTTCCGCCTATTCTTCCTCCGCCTGTTCCTCAACCTGCACCCGCTCTTCCGACTGTTCCTGCTCCTTTGCCTACTGCTATCCCTACTGCTCCTCCGCTTCCGCATACTCCTGCTCCCGCTACTGCTCCTGTATTGTTAACTCCTGTTGTTGCTACTGTTTCTACTCCTTCGCTTGTTAGTCCTGTGTCTTATACTTCTCCCTCTACTCGTTCTCGTACTTCCCCTCTTGCGGCTAGCTTCTTTCATTCGCTCGGACCTGTTCTTGGGTCCGCTGGTTCCGATGGTCCTCAGAGACGTAGTCAGCTTCCTGGTAACAGAGAACGTGCTGCGCTATATAATATGGCGATGGGTTGGATGGCAAATCCTCTTAGAAATCCACCCCGTGTTGTACTCGACACATTTTGTCAATTCAACGTACCAACCCAGAGATATGTGTTCGAGGAAATGTGTAAGGTCCTTCACGATCAGATATCTGCCGATGCACCTGACGAGGTGCTGACCGCTTTGTCTGATCTCCAGCTCCAGTTCTCGAACGGACTGATAGTGGATACCAATGTTCGACGTGCTGTTGAGCGGTTGCTATCTCTCCGTCCCACTCCGATACCCCAAGCCTTGTTTGTTGAGGATATTGAAAGGCAGCCAGATGAGTCTGGTCAATTTCCTATGCGAGAAGTTCCACCGGTTTGGATGCCACCTAATCCTAATGCTGCTCCTCCGACATTGGGGCATTTCCAGAGAGTATGGATACATCTCCCATGGAAACGCTCGGAAGTGTTACAGGTGAAGCAATCTTTGCCTGACCCTCGCAAAAATCCTACAGGGTATTACAAAGAATTATCGCAGCTCGTAGATGCTACGGTAATGAATCTTGCCGATATCGATATGTTGTTCGGCAATGTCGTACCGCAACCGGTATGGGCTAAGATTCGTCAGGAAAACCATCCGAATGAATTAGGTGGTGCTTGGGCTGCCATTGTAGCGGCAAATGCCGGACAAACTGGTGGTGCTAAACCCGACCAGCTGATTGTTGATCTTCCTCAAAGAATAATAACGTTAATGAAAACTCTTATGCCAGCTATGAGGGTGAACTGGGACAAATTGTCAGCTTGTAAGCAAAAGAAGGACGAGAGTGTTTCCGACTTCTTTACGAGGTTCGAGGAAGCATTCATTGACCATAGTGGACAGGATATGGGTACCGAGGGTGGTCAGCGATTGTTTGTGGATAAATTTGTTTCGAACTTACTGCCCGATTTGAGCAATAAATTAAAGAATTCGGAAAGTGCATGGGCCGTTTCTACCTCAGCCCAGATATTGGCTACAGCACAATATTATGAGAATAGAGAGAAAGAGGAGAACGACCGTGCTGATAAAAAGACGAAAGAGCTAAAAACTAAAGTGCTGCTGCAACAAGCATATCCTCCGCGTTCAAATCAGAATGCATCCCAACAGAATAGATCGCAGTCGCAATCGAATCGATCGCAGCCGCGTAATTATTCCTCCTCCCAAAGATCATCGTTAGGGTACAATCAATGTGCTTATTGTAGACAGGAGGGACACATTGAATTCAATTGCCCTGTTCTGAATGATCGAAATAGTGGTAATTCGTCCAAAGGAGGTCGTGGTGGTTCGCATCAGGTATCACGTGGTAGGGGTCGTGGTGCTCAGAATGATCGTTCTGATAACTTATCTAATTCTAATAACTGTTTCGATCAACGTGGATCATCGCAAGGACGATCTGTGCAGTACAATGTAGACGATTACTACGTCGATCAGGGAACTGACGACAGTAATTACTAGGACAGCCAAAGACAAGGAGAGGGAGTGGTATCAGTTCCGGTTGATCAGAGAGGGCCTTACGTCGCAGTTGCTACATCGGGCGTCGTTGAGCCTTTTCTGTTGGACACTGGTGCAGCGAAAAGTTCTATTAGGCATTCGAAACTCCCTGGCGCACCTTTGTCTGGCTTAACAAATGTTTCCGTTGGATTCTCTGGCGCCCCCGTTAGCAATCCAGTTTCGCGCCCTTTGCCCCTTACAATTGGGCCACGTGAGCTTCAAGCTCCGTTGATTTTGACTACTGGTTGTGGTGAAAATCTTTTGGGCCTGGATTTGCTTAAACGTTTGTATGCAACTTTGTATTGTTCTCCTGCGGGTGTAAAGCTTACGTTAGGAGAGAGGGTTGTCTCTCCTATGTATTTGTCTCTCGATAAGCTTCCACCGGAATTGAGTTCTCTTCCTGCGTCTTTGTGGGCAACGGGTCCAAATGACGTGGGCCTGCTTGACATCTCCCCTTACGTTGTTCAGTTGAAATCTAATGTGCGATTGCCACGTATTCCCCAGTACCGTATCTCTCTTGATGGTGAACGAGCATTGCTAGCGATCATTTATGATGTGATCGAGAAAGACGTTATTGAAGAGACTCGCGGAAACGTGTGCAACAGCCCTGTACTGCCCATTCTTAAACGTACTGATCCTTCAAAACCGCCTGTTTATCGCTTTGTTATCGATTTACGGGAGGTGAATAAAATTGTGGTTCCTCAATTTCCTGTTGTGCCTGACATCACGGCGCTACTGACTCTGATTCCAGCTTCTGCATCGTGGTTTTCGGTGATTGACTTGAAGAATGCGTTCTTCAGCATCCCGATTGCCAAGGAGAGTAGAGACCTTTTCGGTTTCTCTCTCGGTGGACGTAGCTTCCGGTTTAAACGCGCTCCTCAGGGCTACTGTGAAAGTCCATCGATTAACAGTCAAGCCTTGAAGGGTCAACTGGATGCGTTTAAGTTGCCGGCCGGTGCAGCCTTAATCCAATACATCGATGACTTATTGGTGGCTGCTGATACTCAGGACATTTGCAGAATTGCTACGGTGTCGTTGCTGCAACATCTCTGTGAGTTGAATCATAAGGTGTCCCCTTCTAAACTCCAATATTGTTGTCAAGAAGTAACCTATCTAGGTCACTTATTGTCAAAGGAGGGAAGGAGGTTGACCCCAGAGAGGATTGCAGCGATTGCGCGAATGGCTGTGCCAACAACCCAAAGAGATGTGCGTGCCTTTCTAGGTATCACGTCGTACTGCAGGCAATGGATTCCTAATTTTTCATTGCTAGCGAAACCATTGGTGGCTCTTACGTGCAAGGATGTTTCAACTCCTTTACCATGGACGGAAGAATGTCAGAAATTTTTTTTCTGAATTACGTGATTCATTGTGTTCGGCTCCTGTGTTGGGTACTCCTGACTACAGTAAGCTGTTTACATTATATGTTCATGAGAGGGAAGGTTGTGCTTTGAGTGTTTTAACGCAATCTTTTGGTGGTAAGCAACGTCCATGTGCATATTTTTCCTCGACCTTGGACCCAGTAGCTAGAGCATTGCCGAGTTGCTTGAGGGCAACTGCGGCAGCTGCGGTCTCCACCCGACAATCAGCAGGACTGGTCATGGATAATATGCTTACGGTGATGGTTCCGCATGCAGTCGACACTCTTTTGAATCGTACAAAAACCCAGCACTTGACGAGTGCGAGATTGTCTGGGTACGAGTTGACGTTGTTGGCAAGTCATATTCAGATAAAACGTTGCAATGTTCTGAACCCGGCGACCTTGTTACCAATTAGCGCAGAGTCAGATGAAGTAGCAGAACATGATTGTTACTTGAAGACGGAAGAGGAAACAAAAGGTCGAGTGGACCTTAAAAACACCCCATTGGAAGACCCAGATGGTACACTGTATGTGGATGGTTCATGTTTTAAGTTGCCGAATGGCGATGTGACTACTGCGTATGCTGTTGTAACGTTGAATACTGTTGTCGAGACTGCAAGGTTGAATCAGAATTCTGCCCAAGCTGCAGAGTTGATCGCTCTCACTAGAGCGTGTGTGTTAGCAAAAGGGAAACGTGTGAATGTGTTTACCGACAGCCAATATGCATTTGGCGTCGCACATAGTTTTGGACGATTGTGGAGAGAGAGAGGTTTTTTGACGTCGCATGGTACGAAGATTCAGCATGGACAGCTTGTGAATGATCTTTTGGATGCACTGACGTTGCCTAAACAAGTAGCGATTGTTAAATGTAGTGCGCATCGTAAGGTGACGGATGATGTTGGTCGTGGTAATGCGTTTGCGGACGAGATTGCTAAGGAGACTGCCCGGAACCCTAGCACTCGAATGTATGTGACAAGTTCGGTTAGGTGGCCTACCGAGTCGAGCATGTGTGAAGACACTATCGAAAGTGTGAAAGAAATTCAGAATGAGGCCACCGAGACTGAAAAGGCGAAGTGGAAAGAAAGCACGGGAAAGTTGGATGCGAATGGTTGTTGGGTTGATTTGTCGGATCAGAAAAGATGGTTGTTGCCCGATGCGTATGTGCTGGCCGTTGTGACAATGGCGCATGGGTTAGCACATATTAGCGCGAAAGGTATTTGTAAGTTGTTGTCTCCTGTGTGGAAGAATGATGGTATCACGAAATGTGCTGAACGTCTGGTGAAGAATTGTATGGTGTGCATGATGTACAATCCTGGCAAAGGAACCCCAGTTCCTCCTGGCAGTTTTGCTCCCCCTTCATGTCCCTTTGAGGTGATCCAATTGGACTTCATCCATATGGAGCGATGCAATAACCTGAAATACGTTTTAGTTGTGGTTTGCGCATTCTCCCGATGGATCGAGGCTTATCCTCTCAAAGACAATACTGCTTTGTCTACTGCGAAAATCCTACTGAAGGAATATTTTCCTCGGTATGGAATGCCTAGAGTCGTGTGGTCAGATAACGGAAGTGAGTTTGTGGGAAGTGTGATGAAGAGTGTGTGTAAGGGCCTTGGAATTAATCAGAAATTCCACAGCGCCAATCATCCCCAGTCAGCTGGTTTGGTTGAAGGGTATAACGGTACCCTTAAACTGAAACTAGCAAAGATTCAGGCTACGACTGGTCTCTCGTGGCCTGACGCTTTACCTTTAGCATTACTGTCAACTAGGGCGACTGTACACTCCCGAGTAGGGCTTAGCCCCTATGAAATAGTGTTCGGCCGTCCTGCGAATGTGTGGGGGGTTCCTAGGCCAGGTGTGTTCTGTGATCTTGAGTACCCAATGTTGATCGATTACCTTCATGACTTGACTGCTAAACTGAGGTTAATTCACCAACAGGTTTACGACGCACTGCCGACGCAGACGGAGGGTCCAGGCCACCAGCTCCAGCCCGGAGATTGGGTGGTGACGCGGAACTTTTCGCGCAAGAACAACTTGGACCCGAGGTTTACTGGACCCTACCAGGTTCTCCTTGCCACGAGGACTGCTGTTCGTCTCGAGGGACGGAAGAATTGGGTGCACGCCACCCATACCAAAAAGGTCCCTATTCCTTTGCCGGCAGACCCGTGGGTGAGGAGAGGCATTGCATCAACTGAAACCGAAGGATTGCTGGCGTTTGTACCCTTCAGCGACGCACAGCCTGTTGGAGAATCCTCAGCGCAGCAGAAAGACACTGTTGAACAATTGTCATCAAAAGACTCAAGACCAGAACACTCAACTGATCAACAGGACGCTGTCTCTTCAACGGATCCTTTGTTCGACGAGCAGACACGTCCTGGGAAAACCCGATACTTTTTGCGATCTAGCACTAAAGACTAATAAAAGATCCTGCTTTGCTGTATTGACAACTGCATTATCCCGTTTTCCGTGATCAATATCGAACATTCATATTATTGTGATTATTCCTGTGTATATACATTGAGTTTCATTCCTTATACTTTTTGCTTCCACAGCCGAGAGACATTGTTTTTTGCATTTATATATATATTGTGCATTAAAGGCCGTAGGGCCGCGCACGTACTTCCTTCTGGATAGTAGGTCTTGACACTAGGTTAAAGACCGTCGGTTCCTGGGAACTCCTAGGGATTGACTATTGCTACACAGAACGAAGTGCGTCAAGAAACGTTGCGGACGGTCGTAGGGAATGGCATTTTCGAAGCTGATGGACTTGGAGGAAGCTCAGATACAAAGATTCAAGCTGCAACAACTTAGTCGTACGAAATGTTTTATATTCCAAGTGTTTATGTTATTCTTGACTGTTTCTGCATTCTTGGCGGGTGGGGTGTATTATATGATCTCTGGTTTTCTATCTCCTGTGTTACCTACTCCTACACCTGATCCTAAACTTACTACTGTTGCTTCTCCCCATTCTTTTCATGTCTTACCCGAACACGAGCAGGCTAGACGTGCAGAATTCCACAATAATTCCTTTATTCAGCTCCTTCATCAGCATCAGTTAGTGGTTAACACTACTAATTGTTGGGTGTGTGGGTTGATGCCACATACTACGGATAAGGGAATTCCATATCTGGTGTTACCGTATAGCTCCCAAGGGTCTGCTCGAGCATTTCAAACAATGTTTCGAAGCGCACTAGGTTTCCACCCCATTCGAGAACCACGTTCCCCCTACTCTGGTCCTACCTCGTATCAAAAACCTTTGTCAATAGCAATAGAGGACTTAGACAGCGATATCTATGATCCCTCGCTTATTCCCGAAGAAGAGGTACAAGCTTACAGGGTCCTGAGTAGAGGCGAGTATAGTGTGTTCACGAGTGAAAAGCAGCTTAAAAGCTCACCTCCGATATGGGTCGTACCCCACATTGGTAATTTTTGTCTGATGGGTCGTGGCCGAAGATCGAAAGCCCGACTTGGAGAGAGTGCTTGCACTGAAAATTACATTCTGCCGATGGTCTCGTCCCCTGTGTTTCTGGCTGCCAAGGGTACATACTTTATCTGCCATGATCGTGCATACGCATGGTTGCCCGCTGACTTCATGGGCTCATGCTTCATTGCAAATCTGTTGCCTCCGACATTCACTGTAGATGCCGATTATCATAAGACTAGAGTTGTGCGAGGCGTAATTAGCGAAGAGGATACTGCCGGTCAAGAGGCAGGAGACTTTTTCAAGGGTTTCCTCCCGTTTTGGGGGCCTATGGTTAATAGTAGGAACCTGAGACAGTTGGCTCGAGTGGTAGAATCGACAGCTAATATTACTGCCAGTGCCCTTGGTAATATCACCACAGAACTTCAGGCGGATAGACTTATGACGTTACAAAACCGTATGGTTTTAGATGTCATCTTAGCAGATCGAGGTGGGGTATGTAAGGTGATCCATTCGAGCTGCTGCATTTTCATTCCAGATAATGCTCCGACTGTCTATCAAGCCATCTCTAAGTTGCATAAGATCTCTGAATCCATACACGTGGATGTAGGGGATTGGACGCTACTTGGGTGGTTTTGGGGCCTAATGTCGACTTGGGGTTGGAAGATTCTGATGATTATCGGAGTTGTCGTGGCGTTCCTGTTCACGTGTTGCCTTTGCGTGCAGTGCGGTCCTGCCTTATGTGGCCTCTGTGCTACAACGTGTATGAGACAGCCGCCTGTTACCAATGGAACTCGGTTGGACAGAGCTATGCTACAGCAACATCTAGATGGTCTGATGAATATCGAGTATGATTCCGACTAGTGCTTGCCTACATGAGGGCAAAAGGAGCGTCTGAGGTTCCGTGACAATTGTAAGTGGTGCTTTCGACTCGCACGAATATAGTCGAGTCTGGTATCTATGAACCGCAAATGACGAGTTTAGTGGGCGTACGCAGTTCCGTTGTGCTAACCTAAACCGTTCGTCTGTTACGTGGGTATTTCTATCTGTACCCACGGGTTCCATCTTAGATACGGCATCCATTTTGTCTCTTGCCCTCAAGTAGCCAGCGAACGGACGTTGTCCGCTTCGCGACCCTGGGACTCCCAAGATATTTGCGGAAGACACATGTCCTTTGTAAGTGTCTTTATGATGAGGGGGATGCTACTGTAAGGCAGATGGCGCCGCTCGAGGCTCATCTTGCCGCACGGACTTATTGTCTCAGCCGTGCATCTCATTAGGCACGTCCCTTTGATGCCTGTATCTCGTGTTTCTTGATACCTCCCCTTTTACACCCTTTCCGATCTCCCCACTGTTTCCCTCTTCCTCTCCACCTGTCCTTGTTCCTATTTCGATCTGTTTTACCACTGATTGGAATGTGCTAATGGTGGGAAGATGGGTTTTTATAGTTGGGAACCGCCAAATGTTTCCGCACTTATGTCCCGGACCTTGTGCGTTTCAAAGTGACCAAAGCGACCCCTCTGGGGGATAATTATGGGAACCGGGTCATAAACTTTTGTGTTCAGTGTAACTCTATGGGAAATTGTGTATAAAAGGAGCGATCCACAGAACCAATTTGAAGCAGTCTCCCCAAGTTGCACGAGTTGTACTTGTCGTGATTTCTGTGTTCCCTGCAGCAAATAAACCTTGAATCTTTGACGTCAAAGGAAGTGTCCCGTGTCTCTGTGATTCGTACGCCGGAGCAGGTTACCCACGAAGGTTTCAGGTGTTGTGCCCTGGCACCGCTGGGTTCTAAATAACCCAGTCCTTCAAGCCCTCCTGTGAAGCACAAGGCTTACAGGGTGACTGACAAGGTCCGAGCGTACATTAAGGAGAAGGTCTCCAAAATGTTCGCGTTAGGGGTGATTGAGTCCTCTAGCAGTCCTTGGGCCAGCCCAGTGGTCTTGGTCCCGAAGGCTGCAGCGCCTGGTGCTTCACCAGAACTCCGGTTCTGCGTGGATTACCGAGGACTCAATTCGGTCACGAAGACTGACGCGCACCCCATCCCCAGAGCTGATGAGCTCATCGATCGGTTGGGGGCTGCCCGGTACCTTAGTACGTTTGATTTAACGTCTGGGTACTGGCAGATCGCCTTGACTGATGGGGCAAAAGAGAGGTCAGCATTCTCCACACCAGATGGGCTATACCAGTTCCGGGTGATGCCCTTTGGGATGAAGAATGCCCCTGCCACCTTCCAGAGGTTGGTCAACCAGGTCTTGGCTGGACTGGAGGAATTCAGTGCCGCCTACCTGGACGACATCGCAGTGTTCAGCGCCAGCTGGGAGGAACACTTGCGCCACCTCCAGGAAGTGTTGTTGGCCCTGCGCGGAGCAGGCCTCACAATCAAAGCCAGTAAGTGCCAGATTGGGCAGGGTTCTGTGGTGTACTTGGGGCACCAAGTAGGGAGCGGTAAGGTGGCCCCCCTGCAACCCAAGATTGATACCATCCTGGCTTGGGCACCGCCCAAAACCCAAACACAGGTGAGAGCCTTCTTAGGACTCACGGGTTATTACAGGAGGTTTGTCAAGGATTACGGTAACATTGTGCACCCCTTGACTTCGCTGACTTCCAGGAAGCAGCCACGAAACGTGATCTGGACTGATGCCTGTCAAACGGCCTTTGACACCTTGAAAGCTGCAATGTGCACAGCACCTATACTCCAAGCACCCGACTTTTCGAAAGAATTCATTGTGCAGACGGACGCTTCAGAGCATGGCGTGGGGGCTGTTCTAGCTCAGGTGAATGAAGAGGGCCGAGACTTGCCTGTAGCCTTCATCAGTAGGAGGTTACTTCCCAGGGAAACGAGGTGGAGTGCGATAGAGAGAGAAGCATTTGCTGTGGTCTGGGCGCTGAAGAAGCTAAGACCCTACCTGTTTGGGACTCACTTCCGGGTTCAGACAGACCACAGGCCCCTCAGATGGTTGATGCAAATGAGGGGTGAGAATCCAAAACTGTTGAGGTGGTCCATTGCTCTACAGGGGATGGACTTTACGGTGGAACACCGCCCTGGTACAGATCACGCCAATGCTGATGGTCTGTCCAGATTTTTCCGCCTTAGTGATGAGGACTCCCTAGGTTAAGGGTAGTTCTCCCCACATTTCAGCTGGAGGGGACACGTGTTAGACCTGACATCATTGGCTTGAGTCTCTCCTCCATTTTTTCTGTTTGCCTCTACTGTTTTACGATGTTTTGCTGGTATATGCTTTGGGCGCCGTGTCACTGCTGATCAGTGCCATAGCGCAAGTGCTCCCGATGTTAAATTGATGTGTCTATTGTATCCATGTTTGGCTTATTTGGTTTACTGTCAGTCCCTAGTCGAGTGCACCAGGAGTGCCGGGGCTTGTAAATACAAATACCGCTCGTGGGCTTGCAGCACGTGTTGTGCCACCCACAGGAGCGGCCTTGTAAAAGAATGTCTACGGGTCGGTCATTGCGAGACCCACGTACAGTCTTGTACTGTCACGCAGGCTGCGCAAGTATACCTACTTGCCAGCCCCCAACCTTCCCTTAACTTCATGTTAGTCACCCCTATGGTAGGCCCGTGGGCAGGGTGCATTGTAAGGATAAGGAAGGACACGCCTGACCAAGTTGGCATGTCCTGATAGTGAAGTACCGCCATCTTCGTGCTTCACTATTGCGAGGTAGCCTGCTCTCCATTGCTTAGAATGGGCCGCCGGGATTATTAATGCTATGATCCTAGCTGGCTCGGAGAGTACGGTGCAATGTCGAGTTTGGTATCCCTGAATTCGGGGTTTAATTACGCATCCGTTGGTGTGGATGGTTTTTGGACTCTGGGTTCGAAAATAGCACTTTTAGAAAGTGCCTATTTTCTTGTCTAACCATATCTGGTCTCTGCTGGTCTTGCGTGTGTGTGACAGGAGCTGGGTGGCTCCAAGAGGTCTGGATGAGTCAGTGTGGGATGAGTGGGACATTACGTTGAGAGTAGGGGGAGAGTAGTTGTTGATAGCCTGCCTTGCCTGATACAATGCTGGCTCCACCTCCTGCCAAGCGACTGATGGCTCTGTACCTGCCATGGACGATCCTAGCCCCACCTCCTGCCAGGAGGGCGATAGCTCTGCTCCTGCCAGTATCAATGCTGGCTCCACCTCCTGCGGGGCGTCTGAGGACCCGGCCCGGCTCAATGAATAGGCCAGGTGCTACTGCCTAGCTCCACCCACCACAGACCCAGGATGTTGGGAAATCCCCGGCATAGACAAAGGGATCAAAGACGAAAAGGGGTATAAGAGGAGGACCCCTGAACTAGGAAATCAGATCACTTCTGACAAGGAACCCTGTAACCAAGGACAAGAAGCCTGCTGATCTAAAGGACTGCCTACCCCTTCTGCCAGTGTGCTGTTGTTGGGGGAATCCTGCCGTGCTTCTTTATTTTTGCCAAGGAACCAGGAGAGAGGAACTGTGTGTGTACTCTCACGCTTGCTAAGAAAATCTCCAAGGACTGGAAGAGTGCCAGTCTCCTGCCGAAGTCACAGGGCTAAAGGACTTCACCTGCTAAGAGTGCTATCTGCTGGAAGTGTGAATCCAGCACCTCTGAAAGGAACAGCAATCACGACGATCGGACGGTGGGCCCGACCGACGCCAGCAGCGACGCCAGTGAGTGGGAGTACGGCTCTAGCTCCAGAGGACCTCGTGTCTGCACCGCTGCTGATCGCATCAACCGTGTGCCCTTCGACGCCGTGAGCGCTGCTCACTCTGTGCAACTGCATCATCGACAACGCCTGCTGAGGCCTGATCGACACCGAAGACGCGACGCCGGATTGCTCGACGCCGCTGATCATCGTGTGCTTCATTTTCCTAAGGTACTGTGTTGTTGGGGGTCCGTGTGACTCCAGGCCCGACGCAGCGCTCCTCGCGGTCGACGCCACACCTGTGGATTATCCTTGCCTCGACGTTGTGTAGCTCCCGTGTGAGTTACCCTGTTGCTAAGAACTGTGTTTCCAAGAAGAAGATTTGCTTGTTACTAAAAGACTTTTTGTGCTAAAGAAGAAACTACCTTTGAACTATCCTTTTTCCTTCCCGAACGTATTTATTCCGATTGTGTACAGTTTTGCCGTTATTTTGGTCTTGTGCTAAGCCTTATATAAAAATACTTACTTTTATAATACTACGGTGTCGTGTCCATTTGTAGCGTATTCACTGTGTTACTGTATGTGGTCATAATTGCTTAACGCACAGCCTCTGAGATAAGCCTGTACTGCTCTGCCAAGCTACCGAGGGGGTGAGCAGGGGTTATCGACGGGTGTGATCCCCTTGCCCTGACTGGAAAAGGAGGGTCCCTATTTGTCAGAAGTACATACCTCTGCCAACTAGAGACCGCCGGTTCTAACAAGGGGTTAGGCCCGCCCCTGATCTCAGCCTTGGTTCAGCCGTACAAAGCTAGGAGACAACTGCGTTCGGATGACCTCCATCTCATCTGAATCCCCAGAATAAAACGTGCCAGAAGCGGTGGCAGACTCTTCTACCTGAACGCGGGCAGACTCTGGAACGCTCTACCTCTACACCTCCGGACCGAACGCAAACACCACTCCTTTAGGAAACAGCTAAAAACATTCCTTTTTTAGGTCGAGCAGACCTACCCTCAATGCGTGAGCATTGAAGGTGTCTGCTTCAGACCTATTGTGGCCCGTTAGTGAGAATGCTGGGAATGAGGACACCAATCTGTTACGAGCTCGCAGTTTTCACCGCGGGAGCGCGCGTCTGACCCGCGCTTGCGCAGATCAACTCACAGCCCCTGCTCGCACACAGCCAGCCCCCACCCCTCTGCATGCACGCATACACAGGCGCGCGTGCGCGCACACACACACACACACAGGCGCGCGCATGCACACGCAGGCATACGACACACATACAGGCTCAATCACACACAGTCACCTATGCGCACACACAGTCACGCACGCGCGCACACACACACTCCCCCCCTCCCAGGCATACACACAGGCACGCACGCACTTCACTTCAGCCCTGGGCCCCACTCACCGACTGCGCTCTTCCGGCGGGCTCCTCACGGCGCGGCGCGGCTCGTCTCCTCTTCTCAATCGGGCTCGCGGACCTCGGGAGGCGGGACTTCCGGTCGGCCGCGACCTGATTCGCCGGCCGGCCAAGAGCTTCCGGGTCGCCGCGGGCAGCGCGGCGGCACTCCGATGCGCAGTCCCTTTTCTTTAGATGCAGGGGTGTCCGTGCTTACAGAATTTTATCGTGATTCACTGTCTTTCAGCACTGGTAGTTCAGTGCTCTCAGTCACGTTATACTGCTTAATAGTGTCAGATGATTCCATTTAGTTTTAGATGCTCTTGGATGAGTGAAGTTGATCAGTAAAGTTGCACTCTCGTTTTTTCTTCAAGTACTGCACCTTATCCAGGTGAATGCATATGCAATTTGTGCAGTAATATATTCATTAAAAATAACAGAAACACATAAATTCTATTTAACAGCGCAATATTCTCTCCTGAGGTGCCAGACTGTGGAGAATGTCTGTCTGCTCAGCTCTCCCGGCTGCAATCGCACGTTCACAACAAACACTAAAGTAAAGACTGCTCGTCCGGTTGATAGGGGGCACCCCCTCCCTCCCCACTGGAATGTTATCTGGTTCACCGCACATTCCACACACCTGCTGCACTGCTGTTTGACCCACTTCGCGTGGATGCTGCCGCAGCCCAAACATCGCCTCGCTTTTGCACTGACACGAACCACAATGGCGCAGGATTCTTATCATGCTATTTCAACTCTGTGTGCGTGCCCTCTTCGTATGGAGCAGGGATGTGTTTGGATATTTCATCAAGGCCGGCGGTTGGCACTGTTCACGCACCACCAGTCGTTCTTGGGCTTCTCAGCTGACCGCAGCTTGGAGTATGTGGCATGGTAGTGCATTTCTGATTAGCCCCCAGGGATTCCGCAGGTAAGAGGAACAATGGATGACTGCGGAGTGGGAGGTGGAGATCTCGACGCAAGGAGGTCTCTGTGGCATTCAGCGCATGGTCTTTGCTTTCCCCTAACCCGTAATGCCTTGTGCTTTTATCCGGTGGATACCTGGTGACTGGACACCATCATAGCCAACGCTGATATGGTGAGGTCTGCTTCGCATGTGGATTTTTTAGGCAATGTTCTTCCTGACCCTGCACAGTGATTAACTTTCATAGACTTCATGGTGCATTCATAATGGAGACTATGTGATACCTGCAGCATAAGGATGTGTTTCAGCTCACATTTGTTTATACAATGAAAATCAATCTCGGGGGCCTAAAGTACAATGGTAAAACCTTGTTTGTTTGACTATTTTCTCGTAAGGCATTGAACTTTCCGACTGCCGGTTTCATCGTGCATGCTATGGTTTAGATGTCTATTTGAACTTACAATGTACATTTTCAAAGCCTATTGACTGCCGTTTGGGCCAGTTCAGGAGTTTGGATGTGAGGGAGAGGGGGCTTATGGGATATGTAGTCCTGTTGGTTGCTGCATGAAGGGGCAGCCTTAGAGCTCTTTGAAATACACACTATGAGGCAGAGTTTCACAGTCAGGCATACGCTTGACTGGGTGTGAGCTCTTTGTTGCCCAGTGCTGAGAGGTAATTAACACAGCATTTAATAATCACGCTATCCCTCTCCATCATAAGTGATAATTACCGGCATGGCCTCTTTTGGTCTCTATGTTCAATCCATGAGGTAGCTGCTTAAAGACACATATCTTTCATTTATCACTCTCACGCAGTATACCCAAGATATTGAAGTGTTTTGTTATACATGTTTGCGCCATTTCATATTCATATGGGATTATTTTGGCAGGGGTTCTGATAGATTATGAAAGACACAATATAGATATAAATGTGTACTGTGCACATTATAGATATATCGTGGGGGTCCGATGTTACACTATGCAAGTTGAGGGGTTTATCATATTTACACTATGCACGCTGCATTTTGATTGATATATATTATCTTTTTTTCTTTATTATCGTTGTGTAATGTAAGCACTTCCTGTATAGCGCACTGCGACATAGCAGGTATACTGGCGGTGTGAGACGGGAGGCCTTTGACAAGGAAGTAAGTTAGCCTGATAATCTGGGATAGAGCCAGGTCTTTATTTTCCTTCTAAACTGCAACAGATCATTAATTCGCTGCAACTCCGAGGGTATGTTGTTCCAAAGCCTTGCTGCAGCAACACTGAAGACTTGTCCCCCCAGTTTAGCTCTTTTAATCGGGGGTACCTTCAACCAGTTGGCCAAAGATGACTGGACACAACAGGTAGGAGCATACCAGCTGAATTTTTTCTGCAACGGTAAGGGCCCCAATCCATGCAATGCCTTAAACACGACACAGAGGGACTTAAAATGAATCCTCTGCAAAACAGGGAGCCAGTGGTGCTCCGTTAGGGCCTTGGAGGCAGAAGACTGGCGAGGTCTCATCAAGTCCAGCTTAGCTGCCACATTCTGGATTCTTTGTAATCTCCCAATTAAATATTTTGGAGATTCCAATAGTAGTGCATTAAATAATCCAGTCTGCTCATGGTATCTATTTTATTTATATTCATCCACAAATATTTTTGTAGACCAAAGAGGAAGCTGCAGCTAAGTCTTTTGCACATGTATTTAAACATAAAATGGCTCTGTTGAATATGGACCCCACCTTCCTACACTTTTCACCACAGCCCTTCAATGCAATAGGTTTCACAGTGACGCAAGTTTATGCAATTGACATTGTAAATTACAATGCCTTTTATTAATGTTTTTTAAAAAGAAAACAAAATAAAAGGCATTGTTATTTAGCAATGCCAAAAGCTCAAACTTTAATAATGCGAGACCTATTGCATTGCAAATGCTTGTCCTTAATGCATTCCTTGCTATGTCCTCCGAGCCAGTAGGTTAGCCTAGCGCTGGAAGGCCCTTGGGGAGCCATGCGCTCTACAAATGCCCTTTTCATTTCATTTTATTTTCATTTCTTTCATTTCATTTCATTTCATTCATGGGCTAGAGACTAAAATGTGCACAGAGGAGTCTCCTACGCACACTAAGGCTTTTTGCCATCAAAAGAGGTAAAGACACAGTGGACTGAAGTTGCCCTATCTATGGTAAGGGATACTAAGCATCTTCATCTGTGTCTAAACCTTGTCTGTTATCTGCAGTTTGTCCCAATTGTTTGTTAGGGTCCTGGCCATACAAGGAAACTTGAGGGATACTAATGCTAGCAGGAGGAGAGGGGTCTAGTACCTCACTGCCTATCAAAACAAGTTTACAATTCTATTTGCCATTTAATTGTACTATTTACTTCTAGTGCGTGAATAAAGTAATTTCTATTCAGATAAAAGATGAGCACTGGGCTGGACATTATTTTACTGTATGTTTTGGTTAACAGTTGAGTTCTGAGATATTGTTCCAACGCTACCACCCTGAGAAGCCTGTGACTGCACACCCTAGCTACCCTGAGAGTCAAGTGGGTACTTAACCCAGTTTGCAGAGCCATAGTAGGACAGACCCCTGGAGACAAGAGACAAACAACCTTAACCTCCACTCTTGGGGCCAGTAGTCCTAATCCCTGTCTGCCCTTGGGCCTCCCGAATTGGGTCTCACAGCAATATTATCTAAAATGACAAAGTAAAAGCTATTTGTACTTACTGTGAAAATAAACAGTCTTGTTTTCCCAAAAGTACAGCAAGAACAAACTGATGCGCAAATCTATATTAAAAGTTGACCTGAGCAATTTTCTTATTAGACAAGCAAAATGTTGCATAATTCCCTTGTTACATGTATTTTGCTTTATTCCCACCAACATTGTTCCAAGTTATGCAATTTCACTGATTTTTAGCCTGTGAGAATGGTTCGAGAAGAAACTGTATCATGGGAACTGTGAAACTGATGTTTTCTACTACTACAAGACATTTTCTGCATGAGTCAGTCACCAGTGTGAACTTTAAAGGTGACGGATATGCATGAATACAACTTTAACATAATCTTCGTGAAACACATATCGGTTGCATAAGGGAAAGACTTGGTGATTTTTCCCACCCCTAATTATAACATCCATTTCAGTGCCTGATTTAGAGTTTATACAATGGGTTACTCCATCACAAAGATTACAGATATTGTGTCCATCATTTTATTTATTTACTTCATTGCAGTTTTACAGAGCAGGTACTCGACCAGAAGGTATTGGAGCGCTTTACATTAGCACCAGATATATTACACAAGGACACTTTCATTTTTTGTCGCCTTTAGGAGATTAAGTGATTTGCCCAGATTCACAGGGTGTAGGGCAGAAGCCGAGACTCAAACCGGTTCTCCAGTTCCAAAGTTGGCAGCTCTGGTTGTTACGTCATATCTCCTCCTATTACAAGTGCCATTGGATAATGCACTTGTAGTTAAACCCCGCCCGCCAATTTGTGATGGAATCAACTGTCCGTCAAATTCTAACTCACACCCTTAGTCTCTGTACCTATGTTGTATTTGTATTTATGCATTTGGTAAATAGACAGCACAGAGATGCTGTACAGAATTGACATCAAAAGTAGCAACCAGGAAGTTTTCAATGCTCTGGGAGATAAATCAGGGCTATGGGAGGGAGGATGAGCAATCATTATTAATGCACTAGATGCTGCCCAAGGGACACGGTGATCTGTAGGCTGTAGCACAGTGCTGCGTCTGTGGGGGGCAGGTGATGGGAACAGATTCTCGGCTTAGAAGAGGTGTTCTTGTGAGGAACATAGACGGTTTGCAAAGCATGGGTATATGAACTGCTCTTGTGTATAACGGGTTCCTTTGGAAAGTTGAACAGCTTGAAAGGCGTACAGTGGTCTTAAACCCACGTGCTGGTTAAACAAACCACGTCAGAACAATGGCCATCCCCATCCCCAGCAGCCCTGCGCCTCGCATCTCCTGGAGGAGAGGGCGGGGGCGCGCGGTCACATGACCGCGCCTTGCAGCCAGCGCTCCCCGCGGGACCGGCACTTTGTTCGGGATGCTGGCAGGCGCTTTGTGTCTGAAGTGCTGCCGTTGATTAGTCATTGCACGGCCAGTCGCACTGACTGCTTGAGAACCATCTGCGTCCCTATGGCTCCTCCGCGCTGGCGCCGGACGCACCTTCTTCCCAGGGCTGCTAGGACTGCGCAGCCTGTGCCTGGAGACTGCCCTGACGCCCGCGCGCGTCCAATGGGATGAAAGGCACTCGGGGACGCAGCAAGCCAAAGGTAAGTTGCTATGCATCCTTCAACCACATTCGGCTGAGATCGGGCAGACTGACGTGACTGCCGAATGTTGTATGTAATCGTAGTGTTTGTAGCAATTCACATAAGAGAATGGATGGGACAGAGAGGAGTGACATGGACTGCTCAGGACCACGTCCCTGCGAGCACGCAGGGACGCCTGGATTACAGTCTCGTTATTTTGCTCCTAAAGATGCAAAGAAGCTTCGGTGTCAGCAGTTCAATGGTCAGAGAGAGCGAATGCTGAATTGAGTACATAGGGAGGGTGTAGCGCAGCTCGGTCAGTGGGATGTGGCGCAGGGGCTACACGTGGAGCTTGCTGGACTTGTGTTGCTTGGTGTGCGTGTCTTTCAGTGGTATAGTATCACCAGGATGCTTTCTGGTCGTCTCTAACTTCTGTGTTCTATGCTTCCTTTAATTCGGCGTTTGTCCTCCGTTCGCCAGTTGCAGTGTGCTTCCTGTTTTGGCAGTTATTGAATACGGTGCAGATGAGAGGACATGGTTTACCCAGGATCACACCGTTCTATCACTTGTGGAAAGTCGTGATTAGAATTCAAGTTACAGATTAGTTTACTCTTTCTCACCATGCTTTGTTCCTTAGGAATGTTACAAAGTCACACCTCCTCTTCTAACAGCGACCCCTCCCGCAGGTGTTTGGAAATCCTCCCCGTGCAGTCCCTCTCACAGTCAAGGGGGACACATGCAAAGTGCGTCCTTCTTATGAGTGACTCCTTCTACCAGCCCAGGAGCTTTTCGCCCATTACTACTTTGCATGCTAAACCTGCAGCTAGAAAGTTACAAGTGCACGCGGGTGCAAGCGGGGTGACCCCAGTGTGACTTTGGTAGCCCCGCAACTGATTGTATCCAGGTTGATGTCGTCTATATTCTGCCCCGTCTGTTCCCTCTGTGAATAATTGGTTAAAGTAACTAGTCTTTGTAACTAGTAATAATCGGATAACTTCGCGGTCTGACTAGGCTCAAGTAGAAACAAAGCAAGTTGAACCAATGTAAGTCATACGGGAGACGTCCAGGCAGTTCTGGCTTTCTGTAGGTCATTATTGCAAGGGGAAAAGCAAAACTAAATGTCTACAAATTTAATGTAGAAAATGTTCAAATCTATTTGGTCGATATAGGATTCATTGCTCAGAGCTGTTCGTGTAGTGATCTAAGAGGCTGGCTGACAGAAGTGTAATGCTGCCAGACACTTTTGAGGGGGGCAGTGCCCCCAGAAAAAAAGACAGAATGATCCATCATGAGACAGGCCTGAACTAATAATGAATGCCCCATCGCTGTATCTACTCCTGGTATATTTTATCCAGCAGCACAAACTACGATTTAACGTGTCATTTTGCGATTTCATTCGGAAGCGTACGCCAACAGGTCCCAGGGTGCACGTCGTTGCATAGAAGCCTGAACAAAGGTGCTCCCGAGGACACGTGGTCATTTGGCAAGTGGGTGATTAGGGGACCAAGTTTGCACACGTATAAGGCATCTTTGCATTGCAATACAAACTGGCTCAAGATGAGATTACTCAGATAATGAAACATTCAAGGACAATGCAGGCAAGATGTTATGCGATACTGCGCTCTTAGAAGAATGTAATCATTTAATGGATTCGATGTAGTCATTTTCTGACTCTTCCAGGCCAGCCAATGTCAGGCAGAGAAGGAAACACTGCACGAGCCCGTGAGTCATGTTGACTCCCCGTGGGACTGCGGATTGAGTCAAAACAAACCTGCGTCACGAGTGGACCAGCGCCGGAGACTGGTCATCCCGGGCCGGACTGCAGAGCAAAGTCAGCCCCTGGGAAAGATGCTCAAAACAGCCCACATCAGGACCATGGGGGGGGGGGGGGGGGGGGGGGGCGGGGTGCATGTCCGGATCAAGGTGGCCCATCCTGTTCTGTTCCGTAAGGTGTAGTCCAGCAGGAAAATGCCTGGCTCCCGGTCCTGTTGCATCCCTACCAAGGCTGCTGGCAATAAATCACCCTCTGATTGGCCTGCCAGTCCCACTCTACACAAGTGCACGTCCACAGCCAGCAGCCTTGGCCAGGACTGGAGTTGATGGATGTCTGGGAATTTTCTAACATTAAGAACATATCATACTTTCTTGATGACCAAGGGGTGCATGAACTCGTATATTTTGCTTGTGAAATTTAGCAAAATTCATAAAAACGTAGCGAATTTACTGATTTAGGGCAGAATATGGTTTGCCTGTGTTTTGTGTGAATTTTTGCCCCCTGCAAGCCTGCACTTGGCATAAAAAGTTGACTCGGCTCTTCTTTCCTTTGATATCCACCCTCCGACCTCATGACTAACCTTTGTTCTACAGCAAATAAAATGTAATTTACAGAATGATTTCAGATTTTCACAGCCGCTGTTTTAATTAATGGCATATCTTGATTGGTTTGCCATGTTTCGCTCCCCCTCGCTTGTTCCGTGTACCTCTGCTTCTAGAAGCACAGTGCCAACTATTAAGGCGTACTGGTGATTAGGAAGCATGGTGATTCCTGGGCAGGCTCATGGCATTGCCACCAAAGTGTGTCAATATTATTGCCTGGCTGAACTGGACAGATGCCTCAACTAGGCCCAGCGTCTCTGTAGGTTGGAAAGAACTGAAGGCCAGGAGCCTGGGCCAAAGCAGGGACAATATAACCTTTCATTGCTCCAATCGCGATACAATCATTTCTGTGCATGTTTGAGGTTCTGAATGGCTGGAAGGGCCGGGAAAAGTCATCTTTATACCAGATGTGTCTTGTCACTCTCTTTTGGCCCTGTCTGCCCCTGGGTAACAATGGGACACTGTTGGCACCCTGTTGGCCTGTCCAACATGTCTATAAATCAGCTCACAGGAAGTATTGCAGGACAGCCTTCCTATACTGGGTTTTTGATAAATCCAGGCTTGTGAATCAGCCATTCATGCCAGTTGTGAGCGATCACAACATTTTGCCAGGGGCGTGGGGTGGACACGTTGGTGGGGCTGCGTTGAACGTCACAAAGGCCTATTGTGGGGCACGAGCGTATCATACAGACTGAACTTGAATGAACTGGCCCATCCATCTTGGAGTTCAGCACTCCCAATTTAGTGGTTTCAAGTCGATTATGATTTCTGTTTTGGGAAGTTTTGAAACGCTGTGGAAAACATTTAAACTTTGCGTTGTATTCAACATTTCTTAGGTCGAGCCTGGGCAGTGAATGCGCTGCTGCGAGGCATGCAGTATTGGAGTAAGATTTTGAAGCCACGTCCACTCTCCGCTCATATTTTTAATTGGCTTGTGTCATTGTCCTTCATAAATGCTGGCTTCTGAGTCGTTGTTAGGCTTGTTAGTCCCTCCTTGGTACCGCCTCGTCTGCATTTGTTACCTTCCATAACGACTGGACCTTTTACTTGTCTTGTTACATAGTCTGCTTTATCTTGGCTGTCAGCACTATTTTGTTTAATGATTTGCCCTATGCCACCTTCTACATCGCAGCAAGCTGTCGGCTTTTATTTTATTTACTAATGGCTGTGCGCTTTAACTATAGCGGCCACATTTCTTTCTTTATTTTAGCAGTGCGGTCCGCTTTAAGTATAGCTGCAGCGCTTACTTATTTTCATTTCATTTTCCATGTGTTTACTAGCGCCCATGAAGTGCTTTCACATTCATGGAGGACGGGACTTGTGTAAAGAAAGGGGCGTGGCCTCCATGAATGTGAAAGCGCTGCATGGCTGCTAGTAATTGGCCAATGCAATAGGTCTCGCATTTGCGAGAGTTTAAGCTATTGCATTGCCAATAGCTCAAACTCTTGTAAATGCGAAACCTATTGCTTTGCAAATGCTTGTTGTCTTTGGATGATGGATAGCTGACAGGCTGGTGGGGTTTATTGCATTGTCCAATAAATGTTCAGGGTTGGGGTGAGGTGGGGACCGACACGATCCTCTGCTCACTGCTGCCCCAGAGACCGACGCTTTCATGGGCATGGGGTAAAACCAAGCCCTGTGCGCCCTCACCTGGTAATATCTAGAGCAGAAACCCGGGCCCGCTCGGATCTGATCAGAGTGTTATCTGTACCGGAAGTGCATCTCTGGTCAGCTCATGGTGTGGGCCTTAGTGTCCTCCTATGCAATGTTTTTGTGTAAAGCAAAGCTCTACAAAGATACACTTGCAGAGAACTAGCCTGTGTACGTTTTCCAGCACCTGATAATGACTCAAACATGAAAGCAGTGTGAATCCTCCTTTAGTGGATTTGTTTGGATTGATTGGGTTCCAACTTCTAAATCATCTCACTATCCAGAGGAACTAAATGTGCCTGTGTGAAGGTGAAGGAAAACCAGGGTGCTTTACAGACTCACTGCCCAAAGGGTAACATTGTGAACTTTTCCAACCTTCACGGGCAAAAGGCTTGCTTTGCTCACTTCCTGCTTGCATAGGCTTGAACCTCCCTCCCACTGAGTCCTGTGTCACACCAACAGTTTGGGGCACAGTGGTGCTTCAGAACCTCTCCGATACAGAGGTATTACAGGAGTGAGATCTGAGGATTGTGGAGATTTTAGGTATTACATTTTACTCCTATATTCAATGAGTGCATTAAGGCACACCCACCTCTGTGTGTAAACCTGCTCAAAATATATCTAGAATGTGGTTGGCAGTTGGTTCCAAGTTCACTACTCCTTAATTAAATACCACCATGAAAGGGTGATTTTCTTAACAACCACCATTCACCTAAAAGGAAACAGGGGCATTCTTGCTACAGAAATATCAGAAAATATACCAAGTTGTCATAGTTTGCGTAAACAGCAATAATCATCGTAGCAATATTAATTTTATTTGCCTTTTTTTTATACACAGAACTGTACCATTGCTAGCAGAACTATTGAAAGATTCCATTTAGGATGCGAGAATATAGGGCAGGGTTTCGCTTGTTTGAAATAAAAGGAACTGTTTTCTCTACAAGCATCTTTAACGGGGGACACGTGTTATTGGAAGCTCGCTCTGCAATGTTAAAAGCTCTTCGGTGATAGGAATCAACCTGGAACCAATGTCGTGTTCAGTGTCTGGTTTTCTTGGACTACTAGGCTTGATTGTGTCGATGGAGCTCGATGGGTTATTCCCCATGCGATGCGTCCTGTCATACTGTGGGCAGAATAGAAACACATAGTAAACCTGCATCCATAGCAGTAGTCCCTTGAACAAGAGCAGATTTGCTTCTGCTAGGAATCCACAAACACTCCCAGTAGGGCACCTGGAAAGATATCCCAGCCTCAGGTTTTGAAAGATACTGCGCAGAATGGCATGCAACATGTTCCCAGCGTCCCCTTTGCACAGTGAAGAATTGTATATGGTGTACAACGTCCCCCTGGAGGAATTCATCCTGTTGTGCAAATGCACATTTCTCTTCTCTATGGTAAGACCATGTTTCCTGTGGAGAAAACCTCCCACTACAACCACTTCAAATTTGATGTCATCTGTTCACTCTGTTCATTCGTTCAATTCAGTAATTTGAGTAATGTCCTTCAATCCGAGTAAAGATTTTAAGTAATTAATGTAGAATCAAACAATCAAAAGTACATTCGATTATTTATTAAAATGTAACACAATTAGCATAATGTCATGTAATCCAATTCAGTGTGGAAATATCAATTAATTTTCTTCTGTAAATTTATGCTGGATAAAGCAAAATGTGTACCCTTCCATAATCCAAATCCAGGATAAAGTAATTTGAGGAAAAGCCTGCAATGAAATGCAGAGCAATGCCCTCAGAGAAATGTTATTTTATAATTAAGTGCAGGATAATGTACTTGACCGATGACATTAAACAACCTCCTTTATGTCTTGATGCGTGTTGGCCTAACTGAATTTGAAGGCGTCCTTTGGACAAGCAGGACATCAAAGTGTCCACATTGACCAGAAGGTACCAACTTGTAACTTGTCTGATGCAGGTCTAAAAATCTGGGAATATAACAGAATCAAGTGGGCCACATCATTGAGTCATAACTGTTTATTCTTTCACTCGTGAGTTCCTGTTCTGCATGTTGCTTTAGTAATCTGAGGTTGTGCTAATTGGCCAAATAAATAAACCCTTCCCGCCAGCTGGATCCTCCATCAGTTTAGCTTGCAGCTTTAGCTCCCTCTGATCAGGGCCGGCTTTAGAGCTGGTGGTACCAGTGTGACAATGTTTGTTGGTGCCCCCCTAACGACCACCTCCACCACAGATTCCTTCACTACCACCCTTTAACAGTGCCCAAGTCTCCATATCCACTCTCTCTCAGACGAATATATAGCGCCACTCATATAAGTGTAGGGTTTCAGAGCACTTTGCTTCACACACAAACATTACACATAGACAATCATACATGTGTAACTCAGCATATAGGAAATGTTACGTAAGACAGAGGACTACAAGGTGTAGGAGTCACATGTCATCAATACTGGCAGGCAGTATAGCTTTATAGTGCTTGGTCTAGAGAAGCACAACTCAGAATTTAAAAAGAAACACAATATTTGGGAGTTTTCTTTAATAATGAGAATAGATTTCTGCCCAAATTAATCCTTTTCGCAACATTAATTTTTATTTAAGATCTATACTTTGCAGTGTACATGCAGTTCTTTGATAAAAGTTAATTGTTCAGTACAATTACAAAGTGCATAGAATGTAAATAGGTCATTGAACCGTTTTATTCAGACTTCGGCCTTTGTCTTTCTCGTCTTTATTTGTGTTATTTTCTGCAGCAAGCATTTTTAATAACGGGTTAAAAAAATATTAAACTATCACCTAGATCCTCTACCATCTCTGCCCTCCCCTACCCCCAGAGTACTGGAAATCTAATCATTGCAGTGGTCATTTATACTTTCTTTAATCATTTTTTTTTAGAATTTCTGATAAAAAATGGTTACTGCTTTTAAAAGAGACATTATTTTGTTACTTGCAATTTATAAGTTAACATCTTATATTAGGATTTTAACTTATATAAATTGCAGATAACAAAATGATGTCTCTTTTAAAAGGAGTAACTCACTAACCAATTTACATACTATGCACTTTGTAATGTGCTCGGTACTTGTTTTCTGCAGCAGGCACATTAACCCTCTGTGTTACTATGTAGTGAGTCAAGACCCCAATTAAACAAAATTCCGATCTCTGTTCAGGAAGGATTTATCCTGACATTTTTTGTCGGAAACGAACCGCGGCAGCAGGTGCTTTAAAATGATAATAAACTTGCAAACGCTGCACCACCCGCCCCTTCCCCCTCCCCCGGGAAGCCAGCACCTGGTGCTGTGGCACCGGTCGTACCGCCCTAGAGCCGGCCCTGCCTGTGATACGTCGCTCTCTATTTAGTTGGCCCATTATCACAACCTCCATTTTCTAAAGTTGGATAGTGTAATATTTTAACATCGAAGACCATGGAGGTGTTTCTGGAGGACCATGGAAGCAATATTCGCATATTCAGAAGCTAGAGTAGGAAAGTGCCTGTGCAGGATTTGCCACAACTCTTCCTTTGAAAGTCTTGAGTCCTTTAAAGATATCTTGTAAAGTAAGTCCACATCCAATTTAAAGATTTAGAGTTCATGAAAGTTGGATTAAAAGTTAATAAAAGTTCTGTTAGGTTGATTTCTACCAGTTGCAATCAGATTTTTTTTTTTGGGGGGGGGGGGGGGTGAGTTTTCCTGAATTACTGGGACTGATTTGCTGGTCACAGCTAGGAACTTCTGATTGAGTAGTCTGTTGGTGTGACACCTGCTTGGGGTGGTCCCAGGAGTTTCAGAGGCTACTGGTCTCTAACTGTGACGAGTAGAGCTGATAACCACAAGAGTTCTGGGACCAGCCGTAACAAGGCTCTCATTGGCTGCCAAGCAGCGCAGTAACATTAGACTCCAATCTCAGTGAACACAAATACCACTTGATAAGAATCAGCTCTCTTGCAAGGTGCAAAGTTTGCGAGGCTCCACCATCCAAACCATACATGGAAACTACACGATCATGTTATGCTGGGTCCATGGACAATAGCCTGGGCTTGTTGCCTCTGGATCAGGTACAGAGGTTTATGGGGCACAAACAGCAGGCCATGCCTCTTGTAGATGCAGGGCCTTCAGGGAGACAGGATGGAGCTGGAGGACAGAAGGGCACGATTCAGTGAGAAGAGACACTGACGTCCCCACCACTCAGGACACTGTATCCTTCTACAAACTAATCCCTCTGGGAAGGGATGCTCAAAGGGCAAGCTCCCACATCACCGGTGACGTAAACAGCCTCACATAAAGCCCTCCACAATATGAAACTGCCTCACTTGAATGAAGCCTCCGTTTCAGCCCACTGGGTACATGTGAACTGCTCACGTAAAAGAGTAAACTCGTCTCTGCTTATTCATGTCAAACATTACCCATGTTTTAGCCACACTCAGAGTTCTGAAGCTTCCCCACCCCAGGTGTGTTTCCTCATTTTGGCTTTCGAGCCAACATCACCATGTTTAATTGTATTTTCCTCATTCTCAGTGTAACACTAACGGTCCTGTTGCGAAAAGGGATTGGAACTAAAAAGACATGATTGAACAAATTAACTGAAATGACAGGTGACCTTTGTATTATTATTGTTAACTAGCATTTGCATTCCAAAGATAATTTTGGGGATGGAAAAGTCCCTCATATGGTGGCAGACCTGCACCTCAGCCCTGAGGGCCCCAGCTGGAAAGATAACTGGATACCTGGGGCAGATTTGTTGTCCTGGGTGAAAACAGGCCTTTTCCCGGTGTCACTAGATTGAGGACTTCCGTCCACTCATGTAAAGTTCTGCTGCTGTGTGCTTTGCAAACCCTTGGCCTACATCACGTTATTATGTAGTGCTGTGCAGCATGCATGTGGTTGTGTGCATGTGCTGGATGTATGCTTGACACGTGGCCCTCTGTAAGGGGCTCTGACAATGATGTAGTGTTACCCTGTATCATAGAATGGATGCTGATATATCTATGGTTGTAAAAATAACGTAGTTGTAACAAGCTGAGAAACACTGTCCAAAACGAATAGAATCTGATTAGTAAAGTAAAAAAAAGCTTCTGCAAAGTATTCAAACACGTGAAAGATGCTAGCAGAACAACTCTTAGTGATTACCTTTCGTTGAATGACAACATTGGTTCAATGGAGGACTGCTGATCTTTCAGCACCTAGCTGGCCCTATCTAAAATGTAAGGGCTGACAGCTATTCAGGATACCTCAATTACTGTTCAATGATTTAAAAAAAATAGTGCCAGGCAAACAAACGATACCGCCACTTAAAAGAGAAGGAATTCTTTCTTGGACTGTACGGTACACACTGTTTATGTGAGACAGGAATGTTAGCCTGGAGCTTTCTCCATATTTCCTGTGAGATGCTTCTAAAAAGCCCACAATGGCACAAAAAAGATGCGGAGTTGGAGCATATGTCTTGTGACATGATGAGTTTGGCATGTCATAACTACATTGTAAAAAGAGCTTCTAATTCTAGTAATGTCACAAGTAGAGAAATATGCTGAGTTTGCTTTACATTTTTGATCAAATGGATACATTGGTGTTAAGATTATTATGCTGTTACTAAATATTGTTGGTATTCGTTTTCTTTAGGAAAAATCTCAATGTGTGAGTCTCCTGAAGAAGTATAGAATTTAAATGTGCCAAAACGCATCTGTTATCTTGACGTGATAATATTTTGGAAACGTATTATCAAACTACATGGAAGTACAAGGATTGTGTTAATAATAAGAATCCTGAAACGCATCAAAGGATTGCAACCCATCCCGAGCACGCTTATCGCTGGTGAACGATATCATGTAGTTTAAGTAAACATGTGGTGTTCCAGCCACTTAATGCATCTGACATATATGAGCCACTCCATTGTGTGAACAGCAGGAGTAGCACACAGCAGTGCCTTGCATGTTTCATTTGATGAGCCACCAGTGACCCACCAGAGCTGAGGAGGGTTTTCAGCAATGTTGAAAGTGTTTATGATTTTTGAGTTATACTATAGGAAAGGACATTTTTATAAAGCAATATTAGGATAATCCAAAGAGATCAAACGTTTTTTTTATTGTTTTCTGCATGATTACTAAAAATTGTTCTTAAGGACAAGTGTGAATGTGTCAACTCACAGGTCTTTCATTGAGTATTTCTAATCACCAGGGATAGAGAGAGAAGCAGAAAATGTGCTAAGGAAATCATGGTGTGCCATGATGGTGCAAACATTTTACAGTCCTCACTATTAGAAGTAAGGTGTTGAACGCGATAATTATCTCTCCAAGCAAAATCAGACATTTTGCTCAGAAATTTGGGTATCACTTGCATATTTTAGTGCTGCCCTGTCAAAAATTACTTGGGGACAATTATGGGGTGCTAAATTTACTGCAAAATTTGGGATTCCAGGATATGAGGTAACACGTTTTAACAGACACAGGAATTCAAAAAAAATGGAGAACTTTCTGGGATAACATAGTATTAACCAAAGAACTACCTTGAATGTTTCACTCTAAAGCCAATCGGAAAGTGGAGAAATTCAGTAGTTATCAAGAAGTATTTACCACATTTTAATAGCAGTGTATTTAAGGATGCACTCCAAGGCTATACTTTTTTAGCACACAGTTCCAGAGGAGTCTCTATGTTTAAATTATTGAGAGGGAGAAAAGTTGGGACAAAGTTGTGTCTAAAGTGGCTGCCGTAGAAGTTTGTAGACTGTGCATTTTCTGCTGCCAGTTTGGCTATACTGAAGGAAATTATGACTGAAGAACAATTTAAGCCTAAGGAGTAACTTGGCAGTAAAGGGTGAGCGTGCCACCCTTCATGACTCCACTGCCGATCCGATTACTGACCCAGAGGCCCAGAGAAGAAATGGAAAAAACCCGGATGTTATGCTACATTAGAAAAAGAAAGAAAAGGAAGGATTTAGCTTGTGTACAAAATGTTTTGTAAACGGCACCCTCACAAACATCTCGGCTGTAACTCTTCCAGCCAATCAAGCCTACGCAAAATCCTGTACCTTGTATGCATGCTTCATCGATCTCAAAGCAGCATTTGATAACGTTCCGAGGGCAAAATTATGGGCCAAAATGCAAAGTTGGGGGGTGCCCAGAAAACTACTAGAAGCCATAATCAACTTATACTCGCACACATGGATCCAAATAAAAATAGGCGACGGGCGGACTCTAACAAAAAAGATTTCTACATCAAATGGACTAAAACAGAGGTGCGTTCAGGCTCCCTGCCTATTTAACATCTATACTGCAGACCTTGAGAAGTACCTCCAATTTAAAAAAACTGACCCCCCAAAACTGGGCAAAACATCGATACCTAGTCTCCAATACTCGGATGACATAGTCCTCCTAGCCCAAATACCTATAGGCCTACAGAGATCGATATCTCAATTAGGTGCCTAAATTACTTCCGCCCAACTTTCAATCAAAAAATAAAGGTGCTATGCTTTTCAAAACACCGTAAAAATAGGAAAAAAAGGTAAATTTACCTGGAATTTAGATGCAAAGTCAATATCCCAGGTGGATTCGTATAAATACCAGGGGTTTTATCTTGATCACAATCTAAATTTTAAGCCACAACTGGAACAAGGCAAAACGAAAGTGAAACAATTCCTCTTTGCCTTTAAAACTGTTCAGAAGAAGCTAACAGGCTGCTCAACAGGCCATCTCCTTAAAGTAATAGCTGCTAAATTCCTCCCCTCCATATCCTATGGGTCAAAAAATTTGAAAACAAAAGATGTCACTGTCCTAAATCTAGCACAGTCCAGTCTCTTCAAGAGACTGTTTTCAATTCCCCAATATATCTCTCAGGCTCAAATTCGATTGGAATATGGACTCAAAAACCAGATACCTGCTAGACAAGGGGCAATGGCTGAATATTATTGGCGGATGAGGGAAGCGGATGATAACACCCCGGCCCACTTCAGTTGGGAAGAGATAGAAAACAAGCCAAGCTAAAGAATTCAATCGTTACCATCCTAAAAGAGTCACTTTTGGCCCTTCAATTGTAGGAAGCATGGCTCACAACTCCCACATACTCCAGACTCAAAACAGCAGCGAATAACGTAGTTAAACAGGTCTCTCTGCTAATGGATAAAACTACCTATGCCATGAAAAGGCACGCATGGGGCGTGATACAATCATATCAGTTGCTGAAGCCCCAAGCGTACCTATCTGAACACTTCTCACACCATAAAAAGCACTTTTTGACGTTACTGCGGCTGGGCTCTTTTCCCACGAAAGACTTAACTCTGAAGTGGATATGCAGCTGGCCGACCAAAGAATGCCGCCTCTGTGGACAAGGAGAAGGGTCACTGCTACACCTTCTATGTATTTGCCCCTCATTACTAGAAATCAGAATAACATTGCTCCGCGAGTTGCTGAGGAAGGTACAAACAAGGAGATGTAGAGGGGCAGTCATACTATGTCTCGGAGGCTCGTCAATTCAACTATCTTGCAGAGCCATAACCTTCTGGCAAATGGCGGCAAAGGAACTGGATAAAAAAGCAAATGAAATAACTAGAGCAGTCTAGAACTGAATGGCCTGCTCAATTTTTAAATAGCATCGCCATCTTACATTTTACTGTTTGTAACATTTCTAGAATAATATTTTATTTCACAATCAGATACTTTTAAAGCTATTGTTCGCCAATTCTCAAGCACCTGATTGCGTTACGCACCTACTTTGAGCATTATCAAACATTCCTCAAGTTGTATTTAGAATGTATTATCGTGGTTTGTACACCCTTTTATGATTTTAATGAAATCAAATAAAAGTATTATGACTGACTGATTTGTAAGATAGAAGCCACATTTAAATTGGTTTAGTTGTGCTATTAGCAATTCAATAAAAGAGATTTGTTTGGACTTCCAGTCTTAAGACTTCCTTGACGGAAAACCTCTATTGCCTTAATTATTGTCCAGTTAATATTTTGCTCGCCTTATGGCTTAATCCTGTGACTAAGTCATTAAATATTAAAATAAAAATGAATAATCACACGCATAGTATTCCTCTGCTGCACATTTTAAGAAGTCTCTCAAGGCCTAGAAAACATACTGGAAATTCCCAAAAAGTGATATCAATCACTCCTTTGTACAATGAAGTATTCATTACCAGAAAGTCAGTTTTGCTGCAAACAAATATTCAAATTAAATCCCTTTGATTGAAGATTAATCCAGAGAATTTATATATTCCTTCAGCGATTAAAATAGTCACCATTTTCTGTGCTCCGTTTGGCTGTTTCTGGTGAGCTGTGCAAGAGCTTTTATTTATTTAGAGAAATGTTGTCTTGATTTCTCCATCACTCGGAAGCTTGTGAGCTCTGTACAAAAAAAAGAGAATAGCTAAATGCAGCATCAGAGAAACAATCAGCCTTTAGTGAGTAAGGAAAAACCAACCTAATAAACACGCAAATGCATTATTAAGGAGACTATATATTTGGAAGATATAGCTTGAACAGCAGAGTTTTTAGCCGTCAACAGAAGGACAGATAGTAGGGGTTTAACCTCAGGGCCCGATTCTCATTCTGGAGGTTCCCCCACAAGTGAAATTCCCCACCACAAACGTGGGGCCTCCGCCACAACTGCAGAGGCCCTTTGTGAATCGGCCCTCAGTCATTAGGAACAGTGTTGCATAGGGTGGTGCCTGGGTATGATCGGTGTTCGGAAAAGGAGGTTGAAAATCGAGGACATTCGAGAAGAAGTGGCTTTTTGCTTCATAGTCCTTTTTTGCCCCTCGAGGTTATGATTAGGTCTGTGAGATAACAGGGTGTGATATGATGCAGGGCCTTGTATGTGAGGCTTGCTATGTTAAACTTGGTTCTTGCTTCAATGAGAAGCCAATCAAATGTGGAAAGGATGGGGAATATGTCATCAATTTGTTTGATGAGCTTAGGAGTATGGAAGTGGCATGGAAGGTGGTTTTCAGTGGATTAAGTGCTGATTGTGGTACCCACCAGGACTACCTTTCCAAAATCCGTGTCTTAATACGATCAGAAATTGAGTTGCAGATTTGAATTGGACAAGAGATAGAATATGTTTTATTTTCTTTAGGACCTACAGATAGCAGTTTGCCACATTTAGGATTCCTTTTATATGAGGTATCATGGATAGACAAGCATCAAGTGGATCCCAGTGAGATCAGAAAGGGAGACAGAACAGACTCAAATTCTGACGATGTTAGTTCCTTAAGAAGGTCAGGATCAAACTTGGTTTGAATTTTGGTAGAAAAGTATAAATTCTGCACTTTTTCAAATAAAATGGGGGTAGTTGTTTGTTCATCCATGCTTGCATCCAGAATTTCCAACTCAGCTACCTTGATACTCCAACTGTGCAGAAACATGACTGACAACAAGATAAGACATTTTTCATTGATATGTGGGCAGTTAGATGTATGGACGCATTTTTGATGGTGTAAGCTAGTTATGAATGTCAGTACTGAGCAGTATTTTAAAGTATGATTCGAAACAAGGTTCAAATTATTTTGAACAGGTGTAGTATGACCATATTTTAGTGATTCAGGGAAGATATTCTGGGAAAGAAGTGTTGGCTAGTTCACACCATTTCTCAGAAAGATGGGAAAAGTCTCCTAGGTGACGATAGGTGGAAATAAGTCTTGGCCATCATAGCCAGGCTTGAGATTTTAAAGGATCAAGATACGAGCTCACCTTATTAGTTTGAAGTGAAACCAACATTTGAGTCTTTTGGGAAATATGTGCTCACAGAAAAGTGAAGAGATAGGGGAAAGGAAAGTATGTATAAGAGTCTTTCATCTGACCAAAGAGTAGGAAGTAAGAGAAATACGACCCTAGTCTATGAAATAGGGATGATGAACAAAATTAAAAAGGTAAATAGGATAAAGGATAAGGGCGATGAAATTATAACAGAGAGGGCAATAAGGAAGAATGCTGTAGGGAAAGCGAATCCGTTAATTAGACCAAAAGAACAGCTTATAAGTGTAGTAACGTGGAATGTGTGTGGGATTGCCAACAAAGTGACAGAAACTCTTTGGGTTGAGTTTGTTACCAATGTGGACATACTCTGTGTCCAGGAGACATGGGCTTTAAAGGAGGTGCACATGGATGGTTTTAAAACCTTCCATGTTCCCGCAGTCACCTCCAATCATGGCAGGAATAAAGGGGGTCTATGTGTCTATGTGTCCAATCGTCTTAACACCAGTACCAGTGTAGGTAGACCCAAGACACCCTACTTTCAATTGGTCACGATTAATTTAAATAGTAGAAATGTGCTGATAGTTGTCAATTTTTATAATAACATTGAGAACGCACATTTTAGGGAAGAACTATTGAAAGTCTCCAAAGAAATGAGGGAGGTAAAACCCTTAAAAGGGAAGGAATTAATCTGGATTTGGGTTGGCGATTTTAACGTGAACATATGTTCTAGCGACACATGTGGTTTCGAGGAATATGGGGTGGGGGAACATGGGGATTGCAGTCACTTTGCACACCATACTAAAGGGGAAATCTTAAATGATATCATGGCCAAGTTTGACCTAGGGTTTGCAAATAGGTTATGCCACCCCAAGGTCGAATTTACCCCCACCTTCGTGGCAAGAGGGCTACAGTCAATCATTGACTTTATAATTCTACCGAATAGGTTTGGTAGTAGGGTTACGAACTTTGAAACTCTTGCTATGGGCCTGAGCGACCACCTACCATTAAAGATTGTCCTTAATATACCGGGTGTTAAAACAACCTCACTAACTGAGACTTTATCATGGACCCAAAATTTAGCGGTAGCACGCCAAAACGGTATTGCTTTAAAATGGAGCATGGCCGATCCTGAAAAAACTTTACAAAGAATCGTGCATGATGCTCTCCCCTCACTACTTGTATGTTTAGAGGACAATCCCACAAGTGGAGAAATATTGGAGGCCTTTAATAACATCACGGAGACCATAAAGGGTGTTCTGTCCAGGAAGTGTCCAAAAAAGAACAACACCCCCAAGGGCTGGTTTGACACCCAATGTACCAAGGCACATAATGTGCTAAAAAAAGGCCCTAAAAGACCCAGTAAGGGATCTTGAGACGATTCGAGCATTAAGGAAAGCATATAAAGTAGCAAGAGACCAAAGAAAGAAAGCAATTAAGGAAAAGGCTTGGCAAGACTTACTGGTGGCAGCGGAAAGCAGAGACCCCAAGTCATTTTGGCAGGTAGTCAATTCACCATTCATTAACAACAAGGTGACAGCGAAAATAGAAATTACTATTGATGAAAACGCCTGGGTGGAGTTTTTCTCTAAACTGTACTGTAACACTCTGACAGAGCAACAATTACCGTCTGGATCTTCTGGTCTGCGGTCGCTCCCACTCGCTCCCCCTCGATCCCTGCCTGTCCTGAGAGAGCGCCTCTACGACAGCATAGCGCCTGGAGCGCCTGGTATCGATATTTAGACTGTCTATCATCCTTTGCTGTTTGGTGCTGCATTGCGATAATTTGGTTGATTCATCAGCGCTCGTGCAGTTTGTTGGCATACCTGTCTATTGCTCATTGCTCTTTGCTGCCGCATTACGGTAGTTTAATTGATTAAGCAGCGCTCGTGCAGTGTTTTTTTGGCATTTTGACCGGCGACTGTGCCCCTGCTTTGTATTGGGATACCCCACCGCCATCTTGCTGTTGTTGTGTGTTTATCTGGGCCCCGTGTCTCCTCCCCGCTCCCGCCTTCCCAGCCGACCCTCCCATGCTCCGCCCCCCCACTAACCATTTAAGTACGGATGTCCCAACGCGCAGCGTCCACGCGCTGCGGCCGCGCCGAAGGTGCGCCAAAGGTAAGCCCGTCTACGCCCGTCCGCGCCTCGACCGCGCCCAGCGCCATACCCCCTGGCCCCCGTCCCTCCCACCCCTCCCGCATTACTTACGATGCCACCTCCCTCCTAGCCCTTAACCCCGGCCGCTCCCCCAACTGCATCCAAGCCGTCCCTGGACACACCGATGGACCCTTCTCATGCAACTCCTGCAAGTTCGACGGCACCAAAACCAACTCCTCATCCACCAACGCCATACAGAGACCTGACACCAACCACCTACATTGCATCCTGCTCAACACCCGCTCAGTCCACAGACACGCCATCGACCTCTGGAATCTACTAGACACCATCTCACCGGACGTCGCCTTCCTAACAGAAACATGGATGAACGCCTCCTCAGCCCCAGACATCACCATTGCCATCCCTGAAGGATACAAGATCATCCGTAAGGACCGCGTCAAGCACACAGGAGGAGGCATTGCCATCGTCCATAAGAATTCCATTCGCATCTCAACCAGCTCAGACGTCAACCTTGCCAGCGCCGAGCACCTTCACTTCCAGATCCACAACGACCCCAAGACCACACTCAGAGGCACCCTCCTCTACCGGCCCCCGGGACCCCGGGCACAATTGAATGACGACATCGCTGACTTTATCACCCCACATGCCCTCCCCTTCGAGGACTACATCCTATTGGGAGACCTCAATTTTCACCTGGAAAAGAGCAATGACAACAGCGCCACCACCCTTCTGGACAACCTCGCCAACCTCGGACTCAAACAACTTGTCACTTCCCCCACCCACATTGCAGGTCACACACTCGACCCTATCTTCACCTCCAGCAAACATGTCTCATTCAGCCACACCACAGCTCCTCATTGGACGGACCACAGATGCGTTCACTTTATCTACAATAAGACCACAATCCACAACCACCCCCAACCCACCCTGCGTAGAAATTGGAACAAACTCACCATCGACCAGATCTCCTCATCGCTCCTTCTATATCCTCCTGTCCACTCTTCAAACCCCGACCAAGCAGCCATTAACTTCACCCAATGGCTATCCAACAGCGCCAACATCCTAGCACCGTTGAAAAAACGTCAAATCAAACTAGGCAGCAAACACGCCTCCTGGTTCAACGATGATCTTAAGAAATCCAAGAAACTCTGTCGCTCCCTCGAGAAGGCCTGGAAAAAAGACCCAAACACCAGCACCAAGGACGCCTTCAAAAACGCCACCCGCATACACCACCAACTAATCCGGTCTGCCAAGAAAGCCGCTTTCAAAGACCGACTAGATAACAACGCCCACAACAGCAAGGAATTATTCAACATCGTCAAAGAATTTACCAACCCATCAGCCAACTCCAACGACATCACCCCCTCCCAAGCCCTCTGCGACTTCCTAGCTTCCTTCTTCCACAACAAAATCACAGACATCCACAACAGCTTCGACAACCGACCCGGAGACCAACCCACTCAACCTACTGCAGGACCTTCACCCCCCTTGAACATCCTTAACGACTGGAACCCAATCTCCACTGAGGACACCATCCGCCTGATGAACTCCATCCACTCAGGATCCCCAACTGACCCATGCCCTCACCACATCTTCAACAAAGCAGACTCCATCATAGCTTCACACCTTCGAGACGTCATCAACTGCTCCCTCAACTCCGCCACCTTCCCGGAAAGCTGGAAACACGCAGAACTCAGCGCCCTTCTGAAAAAACCCACAGCTGACCCCACCGAACTCAAAAACTACCGCCCCATCTCACATCTTCCTTTCCCGGCCAAAGTCATCGAGAAAGCTGTCAACAACCAGCTTGCCACCTTACTCGAAAGCAACAATTCCCTCGACCCCTCACAGTCCGTATTCCGAGCCAAACACAGCACTGAGACCGCACTCATCGCAGCAACAGACGACATCCGAACTCTATTGGACAATGGAGACACAGTCGCCCTCATCCTCCTTGACCTCTCCGCAGCCTTCGACACAGTCTACCATAGCACCCTGCTACAGCGCCTCAGAAACATTGGAATCCAAGGAAAAGCACTGGAATGGATCACCTCGTTCCTCACCGGAAGAACTCAGAGAGTCCGGCTCCCTCCATTCAAGTCAGAGGCCTCGGAAGTCATCTGCGGCGTGCCGCAAGGATCGTCACTCAGCCCCACCCTCTTCAACGTGTACATGAGCCCCCTTGCAACCATCGCTCGCCAACACAATCTCAACATCATCTCTTACGCTGACGACACCCAACTGATCCTCTCACTCACCAAAGACCCTAACACCGCCAAAAACAACTTACACAAAGGAATGAAAGAAGTTGCCGAGTGGATGAAGTACAGCCGTCTGAAACTTAACTCAGACAAAACAGAAGTCCTCATCTTAGGCACCTCCCCCTCCGCCTGGGATGACTCCTGGTGGCCAGAGGCCCTTGGAAAAGCACCCATCCCGACGGACCACGCACGGAACCTGGGCGTCATTCTGGACTCCTCACTCTCGATGACCAGACAAGTCAACGCCGTCTCATCATCTTGCTTCAACATTCTTCGCATGCTCAAAAAAACATTTTGCTGGATCCCCACCGAAACTAGAAAAACGGTCAACCACGCACTGGTCACGAGCCGCCTGGACTATGGAAACACCCTATACGCCGGTACCTCCGCAAAACTCCAGAAAAAACTCCAACGCATCCAGAACGCTTCAGCCAGGCTCATACTAGACATCCCGCGTAAAGAACACATCTCTGGTCACCTGAAAAACCTCCACTGGCTCCCCGTAAATAAGAGGATTACTTTCCGCCTCTTAACCCACGCACACAAAGCACTTTACGAACTTGGACCCGAATGCCTCAACACACGACTGTTTTTCTACACCCCCTCCCGTCAGCTACGATCCTCCAACCAAGCCCTTGCCACTGTACCTCGCATCAACAAAGCCACCATGGGAGGTAGATCCTTCTCCTACCTGGCAGCTAAAACCTGGAACTCTCTTCCCACTCACCTCCGCCTTACTCAGAACCACCTAGCATTCAGAAAGCAACTTAAAACTTGGATATTCGACAAGTAACTCCCCCCCCCCCTTCCTCAAGCGCCTTGAGACCCTATGGGCATGTAGCGCGCTATATAAATCTTGACTTGACTTGGCTTGACTTGAGTAAACATCACCGGATCCCACTAGAGTTCGAACTTGAGGAGGTCAAGGTAGCTATTAAGTCCTCTCAGAATAACAAAGCCCGGGTCCCAGATGGGATCCCAAGTGATCTTTACAAAATGAACATAGATCTTTGGGCACCTATCTGCTTACGAGTAATGGGGGCTTGTTGTGATATAGGCTTCATTAAAACTTGGGCAGAATCATTGATTATCCCAATATACAAAAAGGGGGATAGGGAAAGCCCATCAAATTATAGACCGATATCACTTTTAGACTCGCTAGTAAAAATAGCAGGTAGAGTAGTCCTGACTAGGCTCCAGGACTGGGCAGAAGAACAGAATATCTTGACCCCAGTACAATATGGATTCCGGCTAGGGATGGGTACTGTGGAACAAGTGCTAAATTTTGTTCTTTTGTAAGGGAAATACACCAGCGCAAAAGAGGGGTGTTTTTACGCAATCTTCGTCGACCTTTCGTCGGCGTTTGATTGTGTTATACACGATAAACTTTGGTCAACATTAGAGGAGATGAAAGTGGATTCTTCGATAGTCCTCTTTCTAAGACAACTATACTTGAATGCCTCTGCCAGAGTTAGATACGGGTTTGGGAGGGGAATGCACAGGGTCTTTTCGCATACAGAAGGGGGTGAGGCAGGGATGTGTGCTGGCCCCATTTCTTTTTTCTTTATATACTAACAGCTTGGAGAAGGAACTGGGTGCCAGCAATATAGACTCTCCTAAGGCCGGGAACACGCAGATCAGCTCCCTTTTGTATGCGGATGACGCTGTGTTGATGGCAAGAACAAAGGTTGGCGCACAAAATGTGTTGAATAGATACATAACATACATGGAAGAGAGGGGCCTCAAACTGAACGCAAAAAAGTCCTTTGTGATGGCATCTGGCAAAGGTGGAGCCAGATGTAAACAACTGAAAGCGGCAGGCACCCTACTACAAGCCACAAAAACATTTCCATATTTAGGAGTTACTATTGAGGCAACAGGGGGTTGGGGTCCCGAGGTAAAAAATAGAGCGCTAGCATTTAAACGTTCAGTTGCGGCTATAAAACATTTTGCTAGCAAATTGGGCAGAAAACAACCTGGCATAATGCTCAATATATATGTCGCCAAATGCAGAAGCATTGCCCTGTATGGGGCAGGGATATGGGGGTACCATGATGTGACGATGCTCCAGATTATCGAAAATAATTTTTTTCGATATCTTTTGTCCCTCCCAAAAAGCACGTCAAATTATAATTCCCATGCAGAACTAGGTATGGATTATCTGACAGATTTGATTAAAACCCAGCCAATTCTCCTATGGAGGAGAATTTGGGCGACGCAAGAACTGGGCCTAAACCGAGAAATAATCATTGATGTCAAGTCATTAGTTAATGTTAAAAGAATCAAATGGCTTGAGTATGTGAGGAAAGCCCTGACGGACATGGAAAGGCCAGAATGGTATCATAAACCTGAACTAATTGGGAAAATCCCTAAGAAAGCCTTAAAAAACCTATGTATGGAACATTTTAATACCTTAAGGCTTGGGAACGAAGTCAGCAAAAGAACTGTGCTCGACCACCAGCCGCTGCTGACTACCTACAAAATGCAACCGTACTTAACTCTCATCACTTTGGGTTTTGAGCGCTTTGTCCTGACTAGATTCAGGTTTAATATTTTTCAGCGACTGGTCTCATATCCGGATAAAAATGACTGGAAAAGAACTTTGGCCCCATGCCCATGTGACAATTTATCCACCCAGTCGACCTTCCATCTTGTACTTTTTTGTAAACTGTATAAAAAAGAGCGCGTGAGATGGCTGAAACCCTATCTAAGAGATGGGGCTTGGAGGCAATGTAGGCCGGCTTATTTAAATCTCCAACAATTAGGAAACCCTTTTTGTATTAGTTCCATGTCAATGTTTTTAAAAAGTGTTGTAAAATTAAGGAACCTATCATGAATTTATTAATTATCGATTAATCACCTAAACTTGATTTAATACTGTTTTTATAACTATTTATTATATGTATTTGCAATGTGATTTCTGCTTGTATGAACTGCTTTTATGATTTTTTATTACTTGGTGAAAATCGAATAAAGCAATTGAATTGAATTGAAGAGATAGATTGGGAATCAGATTTTGTGGATCGTGTAGTTGAAATAGGACAAACTCATTACTTTTGTCCTTAGAGTGGTATGACAATGAAATCTCCATTCTTAAGTAGTCAGCAGGACACGTTCTTACAAATTATCTATAAGATCAGTGTGATTCATGATTATTTAACTAATACTCCTGTTCTATTTCTATTCACTTTTCCCCCAATAATTAATCTATCATGTCAGTCCTGCGCTCTTCAAACACTTCCTCCAGCCAGACCATAGCAACTGACAATGCTCATGGGTAGGTTTTAAAGGGTTGCCCCATTAATTTCACTCTTTTGGTCACCATGTTCACAACTCAACTTTGGTGGACAGCTATATTCCAATGTTCATTAGGCAGCAGCCTTCTCCCATGATAAAACCACATTTTATTTTGTTTAATTGTCAAATTTCAAATCACTGTCAAACTTTGCTAACAAACCCTAGTGTTCAGGAGAACCATTATTGCTTTGAGGTTGTAAAAACCTGTAACTCACCATAATGTCTTCCTGAGAATTAGTGTGGCTTAGGTCATTGTCATGAAACACGGACCACACTGGTGAATCTCACAGATGACAACCTTGGAATGACTAATGACTGTTCTCTAAGCAGATCCTTTACTTTTAAACAGTGCTTCATTTGGCTGACCTCACAGGTCCCTTTATTGCCGTTCCTCATTAGCCATGGGAGTAGATTAAAACCTTATACTGTTTTCCTAGTTATAAAGTATCCGGGCCGTTTGTTTTTAAGTTTCACCTGATACAGGACATGTGATGTCACTTGGGAGACTATTGATCTTTAAAACAAATTCTGAAATGGTGCTTACAGCTCACCGGTAGAATAGCTAGTCCAGCTCCTTTCTTTTGCTTTCACTGGTCAGAGGCAGCTCGCAGTCTCCTTTCTCTTGCTTATATGGGTCAGCATTGTCTGGTTGCATTTTGCTTGTCTTGCTCACTTTAGACAGCTTTGGGAGGATTTTGGTTCCACTTTTGTATTCGACGCAAAAGAAAAATAAAACATTGGCAAAGCTAATAGTGCTTGCCTATGCAAGATGTATTGTTTTTGTCAATATGTGTTTTTGCCATTCATTATCTGGAGAGGAAAGGGAACATGTCCTCCGCCCTTGCTGAGCTGATTAGTTGCTGGACCTCACATTTAATGTGCGGCTCATCTTTTGTTCCAGCATTGATATTCACAGTTCCACCGATGCACCTTATGTGTGATGTGGAACTCAACTTCTGTTCCAGCGCTGAGACTCTCACACAGCTCTGCTGATGCACCTCATGTTTGATGTGTAGAACATCTTTTGTTCTAGCACTAAGTCTTTCAGACTGCTCGGCAAATGCACCTCTTGTGTGAAGGTCCACTCATCTTCTGTTCCAGCACTGAGACTCTCACAAAGCTCTTCCGATGGGTGATGGCTGCACATCTTCTCTTCCAGCGCTAAGTCCCTCACACAGATCTGTGTGATGGCTGCATATCTTCTGTTCCGGCACTGAGTCTCTCGCACAACTCTTCTGATTGGTGATAGCTGCACATCTTCTGTTCCAGCGCAGAGTCCTTCATGCAGCGCTGCCGATGCACCTCATGTGTGATGGGCCACACAACTTCTGTTCCAGCGCTTGAAGGACTGGGTTCTTTTGGACCCAGCGGTGCCAGGGCACAACACCTGAAACCTTCGTGGGTAACCTGCTCCGGCGTACAAGTCACAGAGACACGGGACACTTCCTTGGGCGTCAAAGATTCAAGGTTTATTTACTGCAGGGAACACAGAAATCACAGGAAGTACATCGAGTGTAGTTCGGGGAGACTGCTTCAAATTGGTTCTGTGGATCGCTCCTTTTATACAGTTTTTACCCATAGGATAACATTGAACACAAAAGTTTACAACCCGGTTCCCACATTTAGCTCCAGAGGGGTCGCTTTGGTCACTTAGAAACACACAAGGTCCGGAACATAAGTGCGGAAACATTTGGCGGTTCCCAACTGTAAAAACCCATCTTCCCACCATTAACAAATTCCAATCAGCAGTAAAGTAGATCGAAATAGGAGCGAAGACAGGTGCAGAGGAAGACGGAGACAGTGGGGAGATCGGAAAGGGTGTAAAAGGGGAGGTATCGAGAAACACGAGATACAGGCATCAAAGGGACGTGCCTAATGAGATGCACGGCTTGAGACAATGAGCCCGTGCGGCAAGATGAGCCTCGAGCGGCGCCACCTGCCTTACAGCAGCAACCCCCCCGCCATAAAGACACTTACAAAGAACATGTGTCTTCCGCAAATATCTTGGGAGTCCCAGGGTCGCGAAGCGGACAGCGTCCGTTCGCTGACTACTTGAGGGCAAGAGACAAAATGGATGCCGTATCTAAAATGGAACCCGTGGGTACAGATGAAAAGCCCACATAACAAACGAACGGTTTAAGTTAGCACAGCGAAACTGCGCAAACTTACTAAACTCGTCATTTGCGGTTCGTAGATACCAGACTCGACCATATTCGTGCGAGTCGAAAACACCACTTACAATTGTCACGGAACCTCAGACGCTCCTTTTGCCCTCATGTAGGCAAGCACTAGTCGGAATCATATTCGATATTCATCAGACCATCAAGATGTCGTTGTAGCATAGCTCTGTCCAATCGAGTCCCCCTAGTAACAGATGGTTGTCTCATACACGTTGTAGCACAGAGGCCACATAAGGCAGGACCACACTGCACACAAAGGCAACACGTGAACAGGAACACTACCACAACTCCGATGATCATCAGAATCTTCCAACCCCAAGTCGATATCAGGCCCCAAAACCATCCAAGTAGCGTCCAATCCCCTACATCCACGTGTATGGATTCGGAGATCTTATGCAACTTCGAGATGGCTTGATAGACAGTAGGAGCATTATCTGGAATGAAAATGCAGCAGCTCGAATGGATCACCTTACATACCCCACCGCGATCTGCTAAGACGACATCTAAAACCATACGGTTTTGTAACGTCATAAGTCTCTCCGCCTGAAGTTCTGTGGTGATATTACCAAGGGCACTGGCAGTAATATTAGCTGTCGATTCTACCACTCGAGTCAACTGTCTCAGGTTCCTACTATTAACCATAGGTCCCCAAAACGGGAGGAAACCCTTGAAAAAGTCTCCTGCCTCTTGACCGGCAGTGTCCTCTTCGCTAATTACGCCTCGTACAACTCTAGTCTTATGGTAATCGGCATCTACAGTGAACGTCGGAGGCAACAGATTTGCAATAAAACATGAGCCCATGAAGTCTGCGGGCAACCATGTGTATGCACGATCATAACAGATGAAGTATGTACCCTTGGCAGCCAGAAACACAGGGGACGAGAACATTGGCAGAACGTAACTTTCAGTGCAAGCACTTGCTCCAGGTAGGGCTTGCGAACCACGACCCACAAGACAAAGATTACCAGTGTGGGGTACGACCCATATTGGAGGCGAGCTTTTAAGCTGCTTTTCATTAGTGAACATACTATATTCCCCTCTACTTAGGACCCTATAGGCTTGTACCTCCTCTTCAGGGATAAGAAAAGGATCATGGATCTCATCTTCCATATCCTCTATTGCCATCGATAGCAGCCTCTGATACGAGGTAGGACCAGAGTTGGGGGAACGTTGTTCTTGAATGGGGTGGAAACCCAGTGTGCTTCGAAACATTGTTTGGAATGCTCGAGCTGACCCTTGGGAACTATACGGTAACACCAGATATGGAATTCCCTTACCCGCAGTATGTGGCATCAACCCACACACCCAACAATTAGTAGTGTTAACCACTAACTGATGCTGATGGAGGAGCTGAATAAAGGAATTGTTGCGGAATTCTACACGTCTAGCCTGCTCGTGTTCCGGTAACATATGAAAGGAATGGGGAGAAGCAGTAGTGGTAAGATTAGGGTGAGGAGTAGGAGTAGGGGTAGCAGGTAAGAAGTAAGACATAGTGTAATACACCCCACCCGCCAATAATGCAGAAGCAGTCAAAAACAACACAAACAATTGAAATATGAAACATTTGGTACGACTGAGTTGCTGCAGCTTGAATCTGTATGCCTGAGCTCCTTCCAAATCATTCAGCTTTGAAAATGCCATTCCCTACGACCGTCCGCAACGTTTCTTGACGCACTTCGTTCTGTGCAGCAATAGTCAATCCCCAGGAGTTCCTAGGAACCGACGGCCTTTAACCTAGCGTCAAGACCTACTGTCCAGAAGGAAGTACGCGCGCGGCCCTACGGCCCTTAATACACAATATGTATATATATATGCACAATGTTTCTCAGCTGTGGAAGTAAAAAAAGATACAAGGAAGAAGCTTGATATATGTACAAAAAATTTCAATGATACGAATGTTCAAAACTGATCATGGGAAACGAAGATATTGCAGTTGTCAATTTCAGCAAAGCAAGAAAATTTTATTTGTCCTTAGTGTGAGATCGCAAAGAATATCGATGTTTCCCGGGACGTGTCTGCTCGTCGAACAAAGGATCCGTTGAAGAAACAGCGTCCTGCTGATCAGTTGGTTGATCTGGTCCTGAGTCTTTTGCTGACAAGTGTTCAACAGTGGCTCTCTGCTGCGCTGAGGGTTCTCCAACAAGCTGTGCGTCGCTGAAAGGTACAAACGCCGACAATGTTTCTGTTTCTGTTGACGCAATGCCTTTCCTTACCCACGGGTCTGCCGGCAAAGGAATAGGGACTCGCTTACAATGGGTAGCATGTACCCAATTTTTCCGCCCCTCAAGACGAACGGCAGTCCTCGTGGCCAGGAGCACCTGGTAAGGTCCGACAAATCGGGGGTCCAGATTGTTCTTGCGTGAAAAGTTACGAGTAACCACCCAGTCCCCGGGCTGGAGCTGGTGGCCTGGACCCTCCGTCTGCGTCGGCAAGGCGTCGTAAACCTGTTGGTGAATTAACCTCAGTTTAGCAGTCAAGTCATGTAAATAGTCAATCAACATTGGATACTCAAGATCAGAGAATATTCCTGGCCTAGGAACCCCCCACACATTCGCAGGACGGCCGAACACTATTTCATAGGGACTAAGCCCTATTCGGGAGTGTACAGTCGCCCTAGTTGACAGTAATGCTAGAGGCAAAGCGTCAGGCCACGAAAGACCAGTCGTAGCCTGAATCTTTGCTAGCTTTAGTTTAAGGGTGCCGTTGTACCCCTCAACTAATCCAGCTGACTGAGGATGATTGGCGCTGTGGAATTTCTGATTAATTCCAAGGCCCTTACACACACTCTTCATCACACTTCCAACAAACTCACTTCCGTTATCTGACCACACGACTCTAGGCATTCCATACCGAGGAAAATATTCCTTCAGTAGGATTTTCGCAGTAGACAAAGCAGTATTGTCTTTGAGGGGATAGGCCTCGATCCATCGGGAGAATGCGCAAACCACAACCAGAACGTATTTCAGGTTATTGCATCGCTCCATATGGATGAAGTCCAATTGGATCACCTCAAAGGGATACGAAGGAGGAGCAAAACTGCCAGGGGGAGTTGGGGTTCCTTTGCCAGGATTGTACATTATGCACACCATACAATTCTTCACCAGACGTTCAGCACATTTCGTAATTCCATCATTCTTCCACACAGCAGCCAGCAACTTGCAAATGCCTTTCGCGCTAATATGTGCTAACCCATGTGCCATTGTCACAACGGCCAGCACATACGCATCAGGCAACATCCATCTTTTCTGATCTGACAAATCAATCCAACAACCATTCGCATCCAACTTTCCCGTACTTTCTTTCCACTTCGTCTTTTCAGTCTCAGTGGCCTCATTCTGAATTGCTTTCACGCTCTCTATGGTATCTTCACACATACTTGATTCTGTAGGCCACCTAACCGAACTCGTCACATACATTCGAGTGCTAAGGTTCCGGGCAGTCTCCTTAGCAATCTCATCTGCAAACGCATTACCACGACCAACATCATCCGTCACTTTACGATGCGCACTACACTTAACAATTGCAACTTGCGCAGGCAAAGTCAATGCATCCAAAAGATCGTTCACAAGCTGGCCATGCTGTATTTTCGTGCCATGCGACGTCAAGAAACCACGCTCTCGCCACAATCGTCCAAAACTATGCGCTACACCGAAAGCGTACTGGCTATCGGTGTACACATTCACACGTTTCCCTTTCGCTAACACACATGCTCTAGTGAGAGCAATCAGCTCTGCAGCTTGGGCAGAATTCTGATTCAATCTTGCAGTCTCAACAACAGTATTCAATGTTACAACAGCATAAGCAGTAGTCACATCGCCATTCGGCAACTTAAAACATGACCCATCCACATACAGAGTGCCATCCGGGTCTTCCAATGGGGTGTTTTTAAGGTCCACTCGACCTTTCGTTTCCTCTTCTGTCCGCAAGTAACAGTCATGTTCTGCTACTTCATCTGACTCTGCACTAATTGGTAGCAAAGTTGCCGGATTTAGGACATTACAACGTTTTATCTGAATATGGCTTGCCAAGAGCGTCAATTCGTACCCAGACAACCTCGCACTCGTCAAGTGCTGAGTTTTCGTACGATTCAACAGAGTATCAACTGCATGCGGAACCATCACCGTAAGCATATTATCCATGACCAATCCTGCTGATTGTCGGATGGAGACCGCAGCTGCCGCAGTTGCTCTCAAACAACTCGGCAATGCTCTAGCTACTGGGTCTAAGGTCGAGGAAAAATATGCACATGGACGTTGCTTACCACCAAAAGGTTGCGTTAAGACGCTCAAAGCACAACCTTCCCTCTCGTGCACATATAGCGTAAACGGCTTACTGTAATCAGGGGTACCTAACACAGGAGCCGAACACAATGAATCACGTAATTCAGAAAAACTTTTCTGACATTCTTCCGTCCATGGTAAAGGAGTTGAAACATCCTTGCACGTAAGAGCCACCAATGGTTTCGCTAGCAATGAAAAATTAGGAATCCATTGCCTGCAGTACGACGTGATACCTAGAAAGGCACGCACATCTCTTTGGGTTTGTGGCACAGCCATTCGCGCAATCGCTGCAATTCTCTCAGGGGTCAATCTCCTTCCCTCCTTTGACAATAAGTGACCTAGATAGGTTACTTCTTGACAACAATATTGGAGTTTAGAAGGTGACACCTTGTGATTTAACTCACAGAGATGTTGCAGCAACGACACTGTAGCAATTTTGCAAATGTCCTGAGTATCAGCAGCCACCAATAAGTCGTCGACGTATTGGATTAAAGCCGCACCAACCGGCAACCGAAACGCATCCAGTTGACCCTTCAAAGCTTGACTGTAAATCGATGGACTTTCACAGTAGCCCTGAGGAGCGCGTTTGAACCGGAAGCTACGTCCACCAAGAGAGAAACCGAAAAGGTCCCTGCTCTCTTCGGCAATCGGGATGCTGAAAAATGCATTTTTCAAATCAATCACCGAGAACCATGAAGCAGTAGCTGGAATCAGAGTCAGTAGCGCCGTGATGTCAGGCACAACAGGAAATTGAGGAACCACAATTTTATTTACCTCCCGTAAATCGATAACAAAACGATAAACAGGCGGTTTGGTAGGATCAGTACGTTTAAGAATGGGCAGTACAGGGCTGTTGCACACGTTTCCCCGAGTCTCCTCAATAACATCTTTCTCGATCAAATCATAGATGATCGCTAACAAAGCTCGTTCACCATCAAGGGAGATACGGTATTGGGGAATACGTGGCAATCGCACATTAGCTTTCAACTGAACAACATAAGGGGAGATATCAAGTAGGCCCACGTCATTTGGACCCGTCGCCCACAAAGACGCAGGAAGAGAACTCAATTCCGGTGGAAGCTTATCGAGAGACAAATACATGGGAGAGACTACTCTCTCTCCTAACGTAAGCTTTACACCCGCAGGAGAACAATACAAAGTTGCATACAAGCGTTTAAGCAAATCCAGACCCAAAAGATTTTCGCCACAACCAGTAGTCAAAATCAACGGAGCTTCGAGCTCACGAGGCCCAATTTTAAGGGGCAAAGGGCGCGAAACTGGATTGCTAACGGGGGCGCCAGAGAATCCAACGGAAACATTTGTTAAGCCAGACAAAGGTGCGCCAGGGAGTTTCGAATGCATGATAGAACTTTTCGCTGCACCAGTGTCCAACAGAAAAGGCTCAACGACGCCCGATGTAGCAACTGCGACGTAAGGCCCTCTCTGATCAACCGGAACTGATACCACTCCCTCTCCTTGTCTTTGGCTGTCCTAGTAATTACTGTCGTCAGTTCCCTGATCGACGTAATAATCGTCTACATTGTACTGCGCAGATCGTCCTTGCGATGATCCACGTTGATCGAAACAGTTAGTAGAATTTGATGAATTGTCAGAACGATCGTTCTGAGCACCACGACCTCTACCACGTGATGCCTGTTGTGAACCACCACGACCTCCTTTAGACGCATTACCGCTATTACGTCCATTTAAAGCAGGACAATCAAATTTAATATGTCCCTCCTGTCTACAATAAGCACATTGATTGTACCCTAACGAGGATCTTTGGAAAGAGGAATCATTACGCGGCTGCGATCGATTCGATTGCGACTGCGATCTATTCTGTTGAGGCGCATTCTGATTAGAACGCGGCGGATACGCTTGTTGCAACAACACTTTAGTTTTTAGCTCTTTCGTCTTTTTATCAGCACGGTCATTTTCTTCTTTCTCCCTATTCTCATAATATTGCGCCGTAGCCAATATCTGAGCTGAGGTAGAAACGGCCCATGCACTCTCTGAATTCTTCAATTTATTGCTCAAATCGGGCAGCAAGTTCGACACAAATTTATCCACAAACAACCGTTGTCCACCCTCAGTACCCATATCTTGCCCACTATGATCAATGAATGCTTCCTCAAACCTCGTAAAGAAGTCTGATACACTCTCATCTTTCTTCTGCTTACAGGCTGACAACTTGTCCCAATTGACTCTCATGGCTGGCATAAGCGTTTTCATTAATGTTATTATTCGCTGAGGAAGAGCAATAATCAATTGATCGGGTTTAGTAGCAGCCACTTGTCCAGCATCTGCCGCTGTAATGGCAGCCCAATCACCACCTAATTCATTTGCGTGATCTTGGTGACGAATCTTAGCCCATACCGGTTGCGGTACGACGTTACCAAACAACATGTCGATATCGGCAAGATTCATTACCGTAGCATCTACGAGCTGCGATAATTCCTTATAATACCCAGTAGGATTTTTACGAGGATCGGGCAGAGATTGTTTCACCTGAAGCACTTCCGATCGTTTCCATGGGAGGTGTATCCACACTCTCTCAAAATGCGCCAATACCGGAGGTTGAGCATTAGGATCAGCTGGTATCCAAACCGGCGGAACTTCACGCATAGGATATTGGCCAGACTCGTCTGGTTGTTTTTCAATATCCTCCAGAAATAGTGCATGAGGAATTGGAGCGGGACGAAGAGATAGCAACCGCTCAATAGCACGTCGAACATTAGTATCCACTATCAGTCCAGTTGCGAACTGAAGCCGAAGGTCGGACAGGGCGGTCAGCACCTCGTCAGGCGCATCGGCCGCTATCTGATCATGAAGGAACTTGCACATTTCGTCAAACACATATCTCTGAGTCGGTATGTTGAATTGACAAAACGTCTCGAGAACAACACGGGGTGGATTTCTAAGGGGGTTTACCATCCAACCCATCGCCATATTATATAGCGCAACACGTTCTCTGTTTCCAGGAAGCTGACTACGTCTCTGAGGACCATCAGAACCAGCAGACCCACGAACAGGTCCGAGTGACTGAAAGAAACTAGCTGCAATAGGAGAATTACGATTACGAGTAGAGGGAGAGTGATACGACACAGGACTAACAAGAGAAGGAGTAGAGACAGTAGCAACAACAGGGGTTAACAACACAGGAGCAGTAGCGGGAGCAGGAGTATGTGGAAGCGGAGGAGCAGTAGGAATAGAAACAGACAAAGGAGCAGGAACAGGCGGAAGAACGGGTGCAGGTTGAGGAACAGGCGGAGGAACGATAGGTGGAAGAACGGGTACGGCAGGGACCACAGGAGCTGCGGTACCCTGTACGTACGGAGGAGGCGACTTCATAAGATAGGACATTAAAGGATCCTCAACTGCCTCTTCCTTCTTATCCGACTCCGTAGGCAAAGCAGGATAACATTTATCTATGGTCATACGCTGTAGCCTCTCAAACACTTCCTTATCCTTATCCTCCTTATCACGCTGGAACTGCTCAGCTTTCTTCACTATGGTAGCAACAGTATCTCGCTGACTACGTTTATTTTGTCTGATCTCTTTCTGTCGGGCTTCTTTGCGCCACAACCGAAAGGCATCAAACATGGCCGGCCTTGATTTACGTTCTAACAATTTTATTTCCAAATTATCTAAGATCGACGCTTCGAAACTACCGTGAGGTGGCCAACGAAGGTCGCCGTCTTTCTTTGTATATTTAATCCAATAATCGTTAAAAGCAATCGGGCCTAGCCCATGTTTGCTATATAAGTCATAAGTAGGAGTTCCAACCGGAGGTATCGGACACGAGTCCTCCAGCAGGGAATCCGCACCACAAGGTCTGAAACAACTGAACAAAGTACTGCGACCAGGCATCTTGCACACTAGCCGAGTTTCACAAACTTCAAGGGTTACGGGATTTACCAAGTCCCAGCAAAGAACAAAACCCTCGGTTTTTGGCGGCTGCAGTCGTCAAACAAATACAACAACAAAGTACGCTAGCAAAGTGTCACCGACAAAAACACTCACACAGCGTGAACAACAAAAACACTCGCTAAAGTGTCAACAACCAAGAACTCTGGGAGCGACCCACAAATACTTAACTCAAAGATCGATGGCGTCCTCAGGAAGGCCCGTCAATCGTCTCGCTATACCAAGGTCTACGCCAGGCGCCAAAACAGGTCTACAGTCAGGGCAGCAGTCCGTCGCAGCCGTCAGGAGGCGGGAATCTTCGCGGGAAAAGTCTTCGGGCCACTTATTTCGACAACAGGATCGATGAAGCGGGGTGCACCTTCCCTCGGAGATTTCACACGAAGTTCCTCACGATCGTCGGGCTTGGACCGGTACCACTGATGCAGCCCCACATTGGGCGCCAACTGAAGGACTGGGTTCTTTTGGACCCAGCGGTGCCAGGGCACAACACCTGAAACCTTCGTGGGTAACCTGCTCCGGCGTACAAGTCACAGAGACACGGGACACTTCCTTGGGCGTCAAAGATTCAAGGTTTATTTACTGCAGGGAACACAGAAATCACAGGAAGTACATCGAGTGTAGTTCGGGGAGACTGCTTCAAATTGGTTCTGTGGATCGCTCCTTTTATACAGTTTTTACCCATAGGATAACATTGAACACAAAAGTTTACAACCCGGTTCCCACATTTAGCTCCAGAGGGGTCGCTTTGGTCACTTAGAAACACACAAGGTCCGGAACATAAGTGCGGAAACATTTGGCGGTTCCCAACTGTAAAAACCCATCTTCCCACCATTAACAAATTCCAATCAGCAGTAAAGTAGATCGAAATAGGAGCGAAGACAGGTGCAGAGGAAGACGGAGACAGTGGGGAGATCGGAAAGGGTGTAAAAGGGGAGGTATCGAGAAACACGAGATACAGGCATCAAAGGGACGTGCCTAATGAGATGCACGGCTTGAGACAATGAGCCCGTGCGGCAAGATGAGCCTCGAGCGGCGCCACCTGCCTTACAGCAGCAACCCCCCCGCCATAAAGACACTTACAAAGAACATGTGTCTTCCGCAAATATCTTGGGAGTCCCAGGGTCGCGAAGCGGACAGCGTCCGTTCGCTGACTACTTGAGGGCAAGAGACAAAATGGATGCCGTATCTAAAATGGAACCCGTGGGTACAGATGAAAAGCCCACATAACAAACGAACGGTTTAAGTTAGCACAGCGAAACTGCGCAAACTTACTAAACTCGTCATTTGCGGTTCGTAGATACCAGACTCGACCATATTCGTGCGAGTCGAAAACACCACTTACAATTGTCACGGAACCTCACGCTGAGACTCACACACAGCTCTGCCGATGTACCTCGTGTTTTTGACAGAACATTTTCTGTTCCAGCAGTTAGACTCTCACACAGCTCCGCCAATGCTCCTCATGTGTGAAGTACCACTCATCTTTTCTTTTCCTCTCCTGCGATGAGACTCTCTCACCCCTCTTCCTACCTCACACTGCTAAGCACTGTGTCCAATGACACAGTAACTTCACTTTGATGGTCATCATGTCATATATGTCATAATCTCATATGTGATCAACAAACAGCATGACTGCTGACCCTGTGATTAAAATAAAACCTATATAATGGCCTGCCTTGACCGTGTCATAGTGCTTTTTTTTCTACTTCCGATCCCCAATTTTGTATAACATAACCAATCCTCCCCTGCACACAGACACCCTTGTACTTCTGTGCAATGGTACCAGCGTTGGTGCTCAGTTGTTAAACTTAGAGCCATAGCAGGGAGAATCACAAGGCTGCACCACATTCTTGTAAATATGGTGCAGCCATCCATGCCGAAGTGGCGAAGCGTGTCTTTAAGCCCAGGAGGCTAACGACACGCTCTGCCACTTCATTGTACATATCCCCCTCTGTTTAAATAAAAGCCAATGGCAATGCCATTGAAACTAATGCAAGTTATTTAAGATACTTAATTAAGAACACAATATACATAGTTCATGAACTAATGAAAGTAACCATAATGCTTGCATGACCGAGTAATAGTTTGTTATATATGCGACAGCCTCGGAACCCAAATGATGGTATAGGAGGCAGGGTAAACAATCATAAATACAAAGCTAATAGTTCCGGCCTTGGCATACTAGAACATTGCTTACATTTCTTTTTTTGGTTGTTTTTTATTTCAAATTTATACAAGTACAGGTATTTCCTGCATGCAGGTGCACTTAGGACAAGTATATAAAACCCCTTTTTAGATTTACAGGAGATCACAGGAAAGTATGCTTCTTATTGGCACAAAGAAAAAATACTAGTTACTTGGCAGTACTTTTAATAAAGACATAATTTCACCACTAAAAATGACAATTGAAGAAAAAAAAAACCTTGGCAAACTTTGCCAATGTTTTTTTTCCAACAGCCCCGGTGCTGGAGCACTTCTTTTTAGGCACATGCACATGTGATGAGGCAAAAAACTGTCAACTCACAATCCAGGTGAGGAAGTGGTTGAAATGGACTTATTCATTGCCCAGGTGGGAGAATGTGATTGGCGGTTGAACAGGCAAATACATGAAGAGGGCTAATCCAAACCCCCATTAGGTATGTACACATGTATGTATTTTTATTTAGGATTTTTATATTACCTAAAGCTCCATTGGGCAGCAAAAGCTTCCTCAGAGCCAACCCTAAAAAACATGTGCCAACTAAACGGATGATGCATAACTGTTCAATATAGTAGAGTGTTGTTTGTATTTTAAAACCTTGGAAGACAAACACAATATGTAAATTAAAAAAAATTGTGAACTTTTTCATTCAGCCCCAATTTCTCCATGTCTGTAATCCCCTTATTTTACAATACGCATTAATACCAGTTTCTCTTCCTTTAAAACGAATAAGCAAGAAAAATCCACCTGTTTCTGAGACAACTCGGGCTTAATATCATTTACTCATTATCAACTTTCCTTTTCTTTCACTTCCATATTGTTAAAAACGCCCACTTGGAAGTAAGTAAAGTAAGAGTGATACTATGCCCACACTGCGGTTGTTGGCCACATAGTTCAAGTTTCTTATTTCTGAATCGACATTTCCATTCTGAAGTGAAACTGACCAGGCACGGAAAAGGGGAACCAGGAGATTGCAAGTGGGGTTTTTTCAGTTTCAGACAAAATTGTTTTGTGCTGTGAGTGTAAATGTTTTCAACGTGCATGGTTATTGAGGGAAGTAAGTAGGACCGAGACAATCCTAATAGTTCTTTACCCAAGCAATAATGCTCTCAACATTGTCAACATTGTCGCAAATGAGTCTGATTTTGGAAGAGTATTTCTGCAGCCAGGTTTCAAGCGGGATGCCTGGTAAAGTAAAGTGCCACCGTATGAAGGGAACTTTAAATTGTCTGATTTTCCAAAATCCTACTTCATGCCGACAGACAAAACAAAGAGATCTCAGTACCAATGCAAAAAAATAATTAACATTTCATGATCTTTTAGCTAATGCCAGGCTTTCACGCTTTTTTTCTATTCAATTTCATTAAAAAATTGACACTTATTAGATAATAGTGATTGATAAACGCCAAGAGGAGCTGCTAACTGTAGAAAAACTTAAAGGCACAATACGTTTTTTAAAAAGATCAGCAAGTATTTAAAAAAACAACAAAGAGGTTATGCAAATCAGTTACATCTGCATATGACTGGATTGGAAGCTGGTATCTTCATATGTCCAACTTCTAAAATTGAGTGTGGTCAGGTGACAGACAGCTTACTCCAGTTGACTAATGACCCAACAGAGTGAATAATTAGAAAAATGTGTGAGCTAGTGTGGCATGTGAGTGACCTTATCTATAAAATTTCTGCCACTCCCAATAATATTGTCCACAAACACTCCCTCCCCACACCCAGCTTACTTTTTCAATTTTTTTTTTTACAATGTGCAATTCTGGATTTGATATTAACATTTTCACATGTAAATTGGGAAACATGTTTGGATTCAGATCCACTTCAGAAAATATGTTAATACCTGATCCTTCATTGATCACCAAATATTACATTTTGGTGATCGCATATATTGCTATTATCTAATGTCTTTGAAATACATTACCATTGCTTGAAGTGTGAAAAGGTGAATTCTCCCTTTCGTTTTCCAACTGATGGGGCGAAACGTGTGCAAGGTTCGGCAGGCACATTGGCTTCTTTAACTATAATTTTAGCTTTAAATGACATTGAAGGTTACATTATCAAATATATTTTATGAACTGACACAGTCCTGAATACTAATGTGCTGATAAATATGTGGCAATCATCATAAAAACCAGGGGCAGGTTCTCATCATGAAGTGACATTCGTAGCACAAAGAGATATATTGCGCAGCCTAGACAATCCCGGTAATGCTTTTAAAAAATATGCCTTAATGTGATCAATATCAACTTGTTTTTTTTGCATAATAAACTTCTGTATCCTGCTTAATAAATGTTTGATTCCCCCGCCATCATTATTATGTACTAACTATTCTATAAAAGACTTAACAAGCCTACATAGACAGGTAAAACATTTGACAAATTAGCAAAGTAGGCAGCAATTCATTTCTGCCACGGTACTGAAAAGCTTTCTCAGACTACAGAGTAGTTTTGTGACGTTGAAGCAGACAGTCGACTGTGAGCACCCTTTGTGGTGTCCTGAAACTCTGAGAAAACTGATCCTACCCCAGCCTGTACTGTTACCGGGAGTTGGTGCTGTGTACAAACCAATCCTCTCCTCCTGCCACGCTCACAGCTACATACTGATGCACAGTGGCAGGCCGTGCAGTTAGCGTGGTGGGGCGAGGGAGGGGGTGGAAGTGACAAACCACGGAATAGCGAAAGTAAATAAATAAGTAAATAAATAAGACTACTTACCTTGCGTTTGCGAGCATGGCAATGCAGCGAGCGCAAGGTAAGTGATTTTAATCATTTATTTATTTTCTTTTCACTACTCCCTCTTTTGTCACTTCCACCCTCACTCCCCAGCCCCACCGCTCCTACCTACACGGCTGCGACTGTTGATGCATACATTTAATGCATCTGATTAAGTAGATATGAAGCATGTGAATAATTCATTGAGTCCCCAAGCCCTCCCATGTAGGCTGCCCAAGAGGAGGGGGATTCTGGTTGGAGTTCATATAACGACTATGTTTGCATGAATTCGAATCAGAAGTAAATAAACATGGCAAACAAACTAGCAAGCATAGCCCTCTGGCATCTGGGATGCCAGAGTGTCTGCAAACAGAATACTGTAACATCAAATAAAGAACAACGAGCCATATTATCAAGAAAGGGCGATACATTATCTCCGCTTTTATCGGCAGGAAACTGCCGCTAAAGCGAGGATAATGGGCTTGATAATATGCCCTTGTGAATTCCCATAGAAGCCCAGGGTCTGGTGTTAACCTGGGCTTCTATGGGAATTCACAAGGGCATATTATCAAGCTCATTATCGCCGCTTTAGCTGCAGTTTCCTGCCGATAAAAGCAGTGATAATGTATCACTCTTTCTTGATAATATGGCCCAACATACCTCTTGCTCTGATATCAGAACTCTGTTGCCATCAGCTGGAAAACAAAAAAAGATAAAATGCCAATTAATGTGCCCATCTAATCATTCGGGTACACAGATTCTGTGCATGATGCATGCAAGCAAAGCTTCCCCATTCTTTGCCTAAAACCTACCGAGCCCCTCCTTGGCAAAGCTGGAGGAAAGTTTGTTCATGAAAGGTCTTAACAAATTACATTGTTAAATATAAAGATCCTCAAAAGCTTTAACCCCTTGGATGCTCATGACGGCTCCACGCCGACATGAGTCATGGGCGGCGTGGAGCCGTCATGCCGCTGCCGATCCGCCCACGTGGCACTAATTCCCCGGGTGTGCAGGCGAATTAATGAGCGGGCGGGGTTATGACAGCACCACGCCGTCATGAGCACACACCGCCCGTGACTCATGACGGCGTGGAGCCGTCATGAGCACCAAAGCACCACACCCACCCCCTAGGACCCCCCTCCTGCGCCGCGGCAGAATTTGCGGTGCTGGGAAGGGGTTAATAACTTAATTAAATGGTCAATGTCTTAGTGCAGAGACCCACCCAGCCACAACCTCAATATCATGGTATGGAAGAGCCGGGAGGGATTTCTTGGGAAAATTTCACCATTTGAGAGTTGAAAGCGCATAAAAAGAGGTGGACATTGTTACTCACTGTGTAGAATGCAGTTCAGGCAGGCCATCCGAGGAGCAGAACTGAAGAAGCTCAGGTGTCAGTTTCTATGGTGCTGCCTGCTACACTGCCATACAAGTGTTGATTGATGTTGTTTTGCACCTTGTGTCATATCATTGCCGAATCACAAAATAACAGTTTTATGGTGCTGGAAGATTTATTCCCTGGAGTATTAGGGTTTTTATGATGCAGTTAGGCATTTCCTCTCAGGCAGCTAGGCAGAATCTGATATGCAGGTGTAGCTCCTCCGCTAAGGAGGAGGAGCATCGCCCCACTGAACAAAAGGAAAAAGAAACTGCTAATAACTTTATAGTTATTATCATTTTAGTTTGCCTATTTCATCAGTGGCTCTCGGGGTGAGGCGGGGCTGGCCCCCTCCCAAGCGTGATCGAGGTGAGCTGCGCTGCAAAGGAGTGTCATGTCCGGGGACACCTGTCATTAAAGAAGGTGGCCCCAAAGACATTAAGGGCCACCAAAGGGCCACCTTGGGAATGCAGATGGAGGCAGGAGTGGATGTATTTCTGCACTGGTGCGGTGGTCTTGCTACCTCCAGGAACCTCTCCTCTGCAAAGTCCCGGGACCAAACAGTGTCCTCCATTTAGTGCCCCTTCTGTGCATCCTGTCTACCTTGGTTTGGATGACGCTAGGTTCAGTGAAAAGGTACAGTGCTGTGGCTTTGGTCTCATACTGGGGGATGTTTACTGTTGCCCTACGGGGTTCTACTCTATTGGGTTGAATCTTGGCCCTGATCCTACATAAATACAGATGGGCGAGTAATTTTGCTTTTTCATGAGCTATTTCCTGGGATAAGTAAAGCGTGTCTGATAATATGGCATGTGATGTCAGGGGACACAGATAGCATGATCAGTTTGTGGTTTGAGTGCCTACATCGGTCATGTGTTGACACCAGGTGTTGTGTAGTAGTGCGCTATGTAGTGCGATTTGGTTGGATATAGGTGTATATGATTTGAGAGAGGTCTCTGTGCATGCTCTGTTGAAGTAGAGTTTATGAGATTAAACATACTTTTAGCTCTGTAGGGCCTCAAGACCACCTCGACTAAATAGAGCTTGTATAAAAATATGTAACTTAAAAAAGATTTGTAGGTTGTAGGATCATCTTCAGGGGTGATGTCTGTCATCTGGGGGCCAAGAGGTGTCTTGTCTTGGTGCAGTACAAAAAGTTTCTTTTTCAGAATTGGTATAAAGTCAATTTACAGTCTGTGGTAATCGAGAGGTTGGTATTGTGAAAGTCGTTTTGAAAGCTTTGATCGCAAGGGCTGACAGACCTGCAGCAATGTTGGGGGATGTTTAGCTCGATCGCAGACCTGTAGGATAAGAGATGTCGGTTGTAGGTTAGCTTGGAAAAAGCACATCGTTAGGCAGTTGTTTGGAAAATGCCTGCATTTACATTTTACAGACACTCTTGATGGTTTTATTGTGAGCGGATTTCCCTAATCGGGAACTGTGAGGAGGTGCTAGGATTTCTGGGGAATAGTGAGTTTTAGGCTGATTTGTGCTGTTTGTATTTTGTTTTTCTTCCTTTTCTTTCTATGGTGGGGACAGTACTCTTCCTCTGTGGCTCTGGGGTCCACAAGCGGAGCTTCCCTGGAGGCTGGTGTCATCTGGACACCCATGGCCAACGCAGCCCCCTCTAGGGTGGTCTTTTTCAACTTATTTTGGACCAATTTGGTAGTGTCTAATTGGGCATGCTCCTGCTTTTCGCTGTTCTTCTCCTGTCTTTTCCTGTAATAGTGTAGTGAGTTGGCCTATATTTGCAACCAAGGGTTGGTGTCTAGCCGTACTACACCATCTAGTCCAGTCCGGATCTCGGTAGGTAGTCCCCTTTTGAGGATGTTGTAGAAGAAAGTAACCTGATGGCCCATCCCGGGCCAGGGCTGTCTTGTGCCTTGCCCTCATAGTTCTCTCATTATATTAATAAATGCAGTCACGGTCTCCCCAGGCTTCAGGCTCTCTGCTATCAGTCCTCCTACATCTGGGCAGTCAGGGAATATCTCCCTCAGGGCCGTCCAGATCTGGCATCTGAATGAGTTAAATGCAGCCCCATTTGCTCAGTGTTGATAAGCGTGACTGTGGGGATGTGGGCTAAGAGAACACTGTGTCGGTATGCTCCCTGGTGAGGCTGCTAAGTTTATACCTGTGGTGTTCTTCTCAAATCATGAAATCTATTTTCCTGCACCATCCATCAATGGGGGCAGTTTGTTCCTGAACCCTTCTTTTCCATATGTGCCCAAGGCACAAAGATTGTCCCTGCTGCACCTTTCTGCAGTAGCGGACAAATTCTGGTGCGGGTGGCTCGGTCGGTTTCTCCCTGAGGTAGCGCTACTACCGTCTCAGGCATTCCTGCATGTAAGGGTAGTTCCATATCAGCCCCCCCCTCCCTCCAATCTGAATGCAGTCTTCCACAACGCCATGTCCTCGGGCTCAAAGGACCCCTCCTACAGCCAGGGACAATCATACTGGCCCTTCCTTTTGGTTAGGAAGGTCAATAGAGGCAGAAAGGCCTTGTGAAGACCCTGCTGTCTTCTCTGGATACTACCTCTCTAGGGTTTGGTCTGCCTGAATGGTGCATTTGGAGGGAGCTGTGGATGTCCTTGTTGTCACTCTCCTCGTGCATTTGCAAAGATGCCATGCTGCTCCTTCTGTGTCTCAATTGTGTGCCAGTCATACTTTCCTTACTACTTATTTCCTGGTGAGCTCCTCTCCTATGCCGACAGCCAGGTGATGTGTGTGTTTGTGTTACGAGCCTTCCTTCTGACTCTTCCCTTGGCCCATCTCTAAATGGGGCCCAAGGCCTAGCACCGGTTTACTACCGGGGATGTGGAGTGGTTCCCTTTCCCTGTTGGCTTTCCAAGGCGAAAGCTGAACTGTCCAGGCAGGAGCTCTCTCTTTGCATCCTTAATTCATGCCTTTCCTATTACTCCCACCTGGGTTGCCTTCTTCGCTCAATGATATGTGCTGTTCTTCTAGGCAATGTTTTGGCCTCAAATTCACTCCCTGATGCTTCCTCTGCACCATAGACATGCCTTGAAGGAGTATAGCCCATGGCTCCCCCTTCGGAGTCAGATTCTGGAGACCTGGTCCCAGTCCTCCCCTCCACTGGTGGAATCCCCTTCTAGGAAGTTCACAAACTTCCTTCTGGTCTTAGGGCATCATGTGGGGTGGTCAGGAGCATGTGCTCCCCATTGAGATCAGACATGATGGGCAGCGACCGATAGGTGGGGGTGTTGAACCCCGAGAGAGCCTGGCACTGGACTGAGCCCGGGGCTGACTGCGTCTGGGTCGATTGGTCCCCCCCCCCCCCCCCCGGGTCTGGCAGCTTGCTAATCTGGGAGAGGTTCACCAGCCCCTTTGACCGGTATATTGGTGTAACCCAGTGCAGGGGTTGCTGGGATGGCCGGCATCAGCATAAACACATCCCTGCCCGTGTATAGTGGGGTGGTGCAAATATTTAGCTTACAGATTACGGAATTGTCTTGTAGGACAGGACCACCTCAAAGATGCCCATAGTTCTGGTAGGGCCTCTAACTTAGCCACTTAGCCTTTTTCTGTCCTGCATACCTAGTCCGTATGTGAGTCTTTGTGTGTTTTATGATGTTGCTATCGAATGTTCACCCCTCAGGCCAGGGAAATGTGTATGCTTTGGTATGCGCACGCCACTCGCAGCAATGTTTTCCTAATTTCCATGCCTGGGAAGGGAACCTAGCTTGCATGTTGAGAAGTGGTGTTTCCATGATGGATTTATGGAACTTGTTTAAGGAATTTATGAAAATGCTGATCAAAATTAACACAAACTGTACTCTAATTGTGGGGAAAATTGTGTACACTGGGTGATACCAAAAACAATCTACTGTATATGAGCTCTATAAATGTGATGTTTTGAGAAAAAGAACATTTAACAATAAACAAAGACAAATCTAATGAAATAGTACCAACCTGTAATAAAGGGCAATTGTTACAGAACAGTACGAGTTGATTTGCAGCAGTAAACTAGCACACATGAAATTCCGATTTGGGAACAAATGGTCATTATTTCATGAAGCATAGACTCACTATCATGACTTAACATTTAAACATGAAGCAAATTGCAAAACTTTTAACAGCACCACAATATCAATCAATGCATGAATGGAAAAACCTAAAAGAGACTAAAAGAGAAAAAGGTTGGCAGAAAAAGATCATTTTTTCCAGAAAACCTTAGCCCCCTCCTAGCACCTACAGCCCGGGAAGAGGGGATGTTCCATGTACTACGCAGAACTAAGTGAGGCTGATAGTCTGTCCTATCAGCTCGGCGGACAAAAATAGTAACAATTTGTGCATGAGGTTCCGTGATTCTGAACCTGTTCAATAAAGGTTGTCGCATCTAGGCGATTTTGGTATCAGCGGACCGCAAATGACGAGTGCGGTATGTACGAGTGTTTTCGTCATAATCGATCAATGGAAACACTACGTATTCAGGGATTTCGTTCGAACCTTTGGGTTCCATTTTGTGTACGGCAGCCATTTTGTGTGGTTGCCCTCACATAGGCGATGACTACGGCCAAACGAGTCTTTGGGACACGTACACCTTTAGCTGACTTTTGTGTGACCTGAACGAACTGACTCCCTTGCCCGAGACTGACCTTGTTGAGCCAGTTCCTTGTTAGGCAGCTGGTCAGATAGAGATCAAAGAGCAGGACATTGCTGAGTTTATGGTTGTAGGAAGGGGGAGGCTCTAGTTGGCGCAGTGCAACACTAGCGACAAGCAGGGACTCTCTCTTCCTCGTCAGGGCTGAGGGTTACCTTCCAGACAACCTCTGCTTACCCTCTAGGTAGTGTGGCTTAAGCAGTCGTAGGCTAATCTTTGGGGCACATAGGGTTAAACACTTGCAACAGGTACACCTTTACAACCAACCCACCACACAACGAGACCAGACTGTATTCTTGTAAAAATATATATCTTTATATAGATTTTAAGCAGGCTTGTGAACACAGTCAATAACTTTATGAAGACGGTTGCAAGTTACGTAATTTGGGTTACCACAGTTCTTATGGAAGTTCTCTTGAGGCCCGTAGGCCGGTGTTTCAAAGTTCTTGTGGAGCCGGCGGTTTCCAAGGGATCTGTCCCACGTCGCGTTGCCTTCCCGGGGTCGCTGATCGTTGCGGCTCTTCGGCCGAGCAGGTCACTGGTCGTCCGGGGCAGCGGTGTTCTGTGGCGGCAGGGTCCTTTCCTCGTCGTCCGCTCCGACCCTGGAGGCGGCGGCTGTGCGGTTGTGACAAGCGGCAGTACGGTCCCCAAGTGCAGGACGTACCCAGCCAAATGTCGGTGCAGCTGTGGGCTCACAGCTGGGCTGTCGGGCAGGCTTACCGACCTTGCGGATTCTCGTAGGGCAACTGTCCGTCCTTGCAGGTGAGTGACTGCTCGCTATGCAGTCCCCTCGATAGCTCGGACCGGACGGGTCCTCCTTTGCTTTGCTCTCGGGCTCCCGGTGCAGTTGCGGTCACGGTGTTCGGGCCAGCGGCGGCTGGTCCTCACTTTGCTTCTGCTGTTGCTTTGGGCCCCGGTCACGGTGGTCGGGAGGAGGTTGATGCCTTAGAGGAGATTCCTCCGTCAGTGCTGCGGCGATGGTCAGCCCCCGCAGTCGCTTTCCAAGGGGGTAGCGTCCACTGGTCCTGGGACGCTGGTCAGGGGGCAAGTTCAGTTGCAAGCCCTTGGAGATCTCTTTGCAGAGTTTGGCACAAGTAGCACAATAGTCTTTTCGTAGTCTTATTGTCTTCCTCTCCTTCAGCAGCAAGGCACCATACACAGGCAAGAGTCAGCACCCTTCCTTGTCTCTCACGGTCCTTCTCGTAGGGCAGAGTCCTTCTGTGGCCCAAACCGGATCTAATTTTCAAGGAGCAGGGCTCCGTCTTTTATAGGCCAATTCTTTTGTTCTCGCAGGCCAGGGGGGCCTTTGCATAGCCACTCTCAGTTCTGGAGTACCCCCGCGGGTGTACTCCGGCTTCTGCTTTCAGTGTGAGGGGCAGGCGCATCAGACGCCCCACAGGGGGTGGAGCCAGCATTGTCCGGACAGGAGTGGCCAGAGTACCTTGTTGATGGGAGCTTCGCCCGTCCTGGGCCAGGTGCCGGCAGAGTCATCCGCCGCTCCCCAGGAGGGTGGAGCCAGCATTGTGGAGGTCGAGCACAGTGACAGCTCGAGTCAAGAGGCACTCCTACCTCCCACTAAGGTGTAATCTGCGCATTCACCACCTGCCATCCCCCCAGCCCTGTCACTCACACATCCCAGACAGTCAGATACACACCAGCAGAGGCGGCAGAAATGGTTAAGCAAGCAAATGCTAACTTTCTAAAAGTAGCATTTGCAAACCCAGGATACTGAAATAAACTTGACTACAAGAAATATCTCATTATCCCGAGTTCAGGCATACTAAACATGACTCACTACCATGCTCCTTGAGCCTGCAGGGATTATAGGGTGTAATAATCCTCGCAGCTCAGTCTGGCCTAATGGAGCCGGTAGCCTTCAGTAGTGAAATACGGTCTTCGTTGTAAGTCACTACTAGGACATGCCACGCACATCAGGGCTTGTCCTACCTTGCACCTACAACGCACCCTGCCCGTAGGCCTACCATAGGGGTGACTAATATGTAGTCAAGGGAAGGGTCGGTGCTGGCAAGTGGGGACACTTGCCCAGCCAGCGTGACAGTACGAGACCGCACGCGGGTGCTGCGGTCGCAGTTCCCAGACACATCTTTACGGCTGCTTCGGTGGGTGGCGCAACCAGCGCTGCAGGCCCACCAGCAGTATTGGCATCTACAAGCCCCGGCACTCTCTCGTGCGCTTTACTAGGGACTAACAGTAAATCCAATGCACCAATCATGGATACCAATCGTATGTACAATTTACAGTAGGGAGCACTTGCACTGCGGCACGGATCAGCCGTGGCGCAGTGCCCTGAGTATCGGAAAACCAGCAAAACATCAGAGGCACATCAGCAAAAAGTGGAAGGGAGACTCACGCCAAGGTGCCAGGTCTAACATGTGTCCCCTCCAGCTGAAATGTGGGGGGAACTACCCTTCCCCAGGGAGTTCCACATCACTAAGGCGGAAAAATCTGGACAGACCATCAGCGTTGGCGTGATCGGTGCCAGGGCGGTGTTCCACCGTAAAGTCCATACTCTGTAGAGAAATGGACCACCTCAACAGTTTCGGGTTCTCACCCCTCATTTGCATCAACCATCTGAGGGGCCTGTGGTCCGTCTGAACTCGGAAGTGAGACCCAAACAAGTAGGTTCTTAGCTTCTTCAGCGCCCAGACCACAGCAAATGCTTCACGCTCTATTGCACTCCACCTACTTTCCCGTGGAAGTAACCTCCGACTTATGAAGGCTACGGGTTGGTCAAAGCCCTCCTCAGTCATCTGTGAAAGAACAGCCCCTACACCATGCTCTGAAGCGTCTGTTTGCACAATGAACTCCTTGGAGAAATCTGGGGCCAGGAGCACGGGCGCCGTGCACATGGCAGTCTTCAGGGTGTCGAAAGCTTTCTGACAGGTGTCAGTCCAAATCACATTCCTGGGCTGCTTTTTCGAAGTCAGCTCTGTCAAGGGGGTCACGATCGTGCCATAGCCCTTGACAAACCTCCTGTAATACCCAGTGAGCCCCAGGAAGGCTCTCACTGCAGTCTGGGTCTGGGGGGGTTCCCAAGCCAGGATGGTTTCGATTTTGGGCTGCAAGGGGGCTACCTTGCCACTCCCAACTTGGTGTCCCAAGTACACCACTGAACCCTGCCCAATCTGGCACTTGCTTGCCTTGATTGTGAGGCCTGCTCTGCGCAGGGCCATCAACACTTCCCAGAGGTGTCGCAGGTGTTCGGGCCAGGTGCCGCTGAACACCGCGATGTCATCCAGGTAGGCGGCACTGAACTCGTCCAGTCCAGCCAACACCTGGTTGACCAATCTCTGAAAGGTGGCAGGGGCATTCTTCATTCCAAATGGCATAACCCGGAACTGGAAATGCCCATCTGGTGTAGAGAATGCCGACCTCTCCTTTGCCCCATCGGTCAAGGCGATCTGCCAGTACCCAGACGTCAAATCAAACGTGCTGAGAAACCGGGCAGCCCCTAGCCGATCAATGAGCTCGTCAGCTCTGGGGATGGGGTGCGCGTCAGTCTTCGTGACGGAATTGAGTCCTCTGTAGTCCACACAGAACCGGAGTTCGGGTGTGGCTCCCGGCGCAGCAGCCTTCGGAACCAAGACCACGGGGCTGGACCAAGGACTGCTGGAAGACTCAACCACCCCGAGGGCAAGCATCTTGGAGACCTCCTCCTTGATGCAGGCCCGTACCCTGTCAGTTACCCTGTAAGCCTTATGCTTCACCGGTAAGCTGTCTCCAGTGTCCACATCATGGACGCACCAATCTGTGACACTCGGAACCAGGGAGAACAGGTCTGGAAACTGTCCCAGCAACTGGCGGCAGTCCTCCTGTTGTTCGGCGGTCAGGGAGGGTGAGAGGTTAACTCCATCCACAGACCCATCCTTCTCACAGGCCACCAAGAGGTCAGGAAGAGGCTCCGACTCCTCCTCCATCCCGTCATCGGTTGCCAACAACATGCCCACTTCGGACCTTCGCAAGTGGGGCTTGAGGCGGTTGACATGTAGGACCCGCAAAGGGTTCCTGGGCGTCTTCATGTCCACCAAGTATGTCACGGGGCTCTTGCGCTCCACAACCTCAAATGGTCCTGTCCACTTATCTTGAAGGGCACAGGGCTCCACTGGGGCCAAGACATACACCTCCTGTCCAGGCTGAAGCTCGACCAGAGTGGCATTCTGATCGTACCACCGCTTCATTTCTTCCTGGCTCGCTTCCAGATTTGCCTCGGCAGGTTGTCTGAAGCGTCTGGTCTGGTTTCTGAAGGCCAGCATGTAGCTATATACATTCTGGGGAGGTTTCCTGGGAGATTGCTCCCAGCCTTCCTTTACCAAACTCAGTGGTCCTCTCACGGGGTGACCGTACAGCAGTTCAAAGGGGCTGAACCCTAGGGACTTCTGTGGTACCTCGCGATATGCAAACAGCAGGCATGGCAAGAGGACGTCCCACTTACGCCTCATCGGACCTTCCAGGCCCATTATCATGCCTTTGAGGGTTCGGTTGAATCTTTCAACCAACCCGTTACCTTGGGGATGGTAGGGTGTGGTGAACTTGTACGTTACGCCACACTCCTGCCAAAGGGACTTCATATATTTCGATATGAAATTGGTCCCCCTGTCGCTCACCACCTCTAGAGGGAATCCTACTTGTGAGAAAATTCCCATCAGTGCACGCCCCACCACGGGAGCCGTCACTGTCCTCAGAGGGATGGCTTCAGGGTACCGGGTGGCATGGTCCACCAAGACCAGGATGAACCTGTTGCCCATGGCTGTCTTGGGGTCCAGAGGCCCAACGATGTCAATACCCACTCGCTGGAATGGCGTACCGACCACAGGGAAGGGTTGGAGGGGAGCCTTGTTCTTCCCTCCCGTCTTCCCACTTGCCTGGCAAGTCGGACAGGTTCTGCAATAAGCGTCTGAGCTTTTATGCATTTGGGGCCAGTAGAAGTGGGTGACAAGCCTGTCATAGGTCTTGTCCATCCCTAGATGTCCTGCTAAAGGCACATCGTGAGCCAGTCCCAGTAGGAAGGCTCTGAACTTCTGGGGTACCACCAGCACACGGGCTGACCCAGGTTCAGCAGCCTTAGGCTCCGAATACAGGAGGTCGTTCTCCCAGTACACGTAATGTGTTTTGGCCTGAACACCATTGGCCTGGTCTGCAGCCTGTTGCCGCATACCCACGAGAGAAGGGCATTCTTTCTGCTCCTTGCAGAATTCCTCCCTGGAGGGTCCTCCTTCTTGCTGCCAATGGGTCAGCTCAGGCAGGTCCCCCAGTTCGGCGATCTGTTCCCCTGTAGGCTCCAGGGCATCCCCCTCAAGGTCTGCTTCCTCCTGGACCGTAGGAACTTCAGGGGCCGGTTTCCCGCGCCCCCTGCGCCTTCTCCCTAAAGCCGGTTCCTGGGCCTCTCCATCAGGCCCCAGGACCTCTCGATCACCCTTACTGGCTGCCATCGACCGGGTGGTCACGCACGCCCAGTCAGGCAGGCCCACCATCCGCAGGTGAGTCGCTTTCTCCACCTTTTCCCAAGGGGAGTGCTCCAAGTCGTTCCCTAGCAAACAGTCAACAGGCATGGTTTTTCTCACACAGACCTGCAGAGTACCAGAGACCCCCCCCACTCGAAGGGAACTTGAGCCATCGGACACTGGCTCTCAGAATTATCAGCATTGATAACCCTACAGTAGGCATGGGGTACAACCTGCTCTTGAGACACCAGGTGCTGCCTCACTGCAGTCACACTGGCTCCTGTGTCTCTAAGAGCCTCAGCTTCCTTGCCATTGATGATCACCACCTGCCCATATTTCTTAGTGTTAGAGGGCAGGTAGTTCGTCGGGATCATCTCACTGTCTCCTAGCGAGACCAGGGTCATGTGAACGGGATCTCCACCCCCCGGGACCATCATTTCTTCTCCCAGGTGAACGCTAGTCACTTGTCGGGGCGGAGCACCAGTGGGTGCAGGTTTTCCAAATAGGCGACACTTGGGGTCACTGGATATGTGCCCAGGCTCGCCACATTTGAAACAATTGAAGGGCCCCTTTGGAACAGGTTTACCTGTCGGGCCCCATTCTGCTTCGGGGGTGGGGGAGGCTGAGAACCCTGCTGCGGATTCCCTTGGGAACTACTTTGGGGGCCTTTTTGGAACCCTTTCTGTTTTCCCCCTTTGTCCCCCCCACTCTTCTGCTGGGGACCCTGCCCACTCTTGGCGGAATCTCCCACGGGACCCTTGTGGACCCTGGTGCTGAGCCAGCGGTCCGCCTCCTCAGCAAGCTTCCTCGGGTTGGACAGCTTGCTATCGATCAGGTGTTGGCGTAACTCAGGAAAACAGTGATCAGCCAAGTGCTCCCATGCAATTAAATCAAAGAGACCTTGAAAATCATTAACTTTGTTACCTTTCACCCAACCATCCAGTGCTCTGCAAAAGTATGTCACATACTCCACATACGTATTCCCAGGCCGCTTAGTACATCCCCTAAACTTCTGTCTATACATTTCAGGGGTAAGCCCGTACCTGTTTAATAAAGCTTCTTTCATGTGGGCATAGGATCTCTGATTCTCAACGGGCAAATCTAGCAAGGTATCTCTCCCTTCGCTAAGGAACCTTCCCCACAACCCCGCTCCCCAATCCTTGTCAGGGACTCGGTGGGAGGACATGGCTACCTCGTATGCCCTAAACCACTGTCCTATGTCATCCCCCTTAAAGAACTCCTTAACTACGTCCTTCGGGATGTGCACTCTTGACTCTACCTGCACTGGCGATGTGCTGCCACCAGAGGGAGGCCGATCCAAGTCTCTCTCCTTGAGACTTATCTCCCTCATCTTGATTTCATAATCCATCTGGTGCTTTCGCTCTTCCAGCGCCATTCTTTTGGTTTCCAGCTCCAGCTGGATTTTCAATTCTGCCAACTTTCTTTCGTGATTCCGGGTTTCCTTCCTGTCCGCCAGCTCCTCTGGCGACAGGCCTTTCCCAAAGCTGTGCTCGCTGTCTTGCCTCTCGAGATCGATCAGATCCCCAGGTGCATTCCGCTCCGGCGTTGCATTCTGCTCGGCGAGGACGTCTTGCTCCTCCGGGGTCTTTCTGGACTCCACCCAGGCTTTCAGGGCCTTGTAGAGCTCCGGCTTATTTTTGCAGCCAGCGTGCGGAACTTTGAGTTTCCTACAGAAAAACTTCAGTTCAACTCTGGTGTACTTATCCAGCTTTGCGGCGTCCCACTCCACCTCCAACACCTCAGAGGTCGTGGACTCCGCTCCATCCAGGCTCTTTGTGCCCGGCATGGTTTCGGCACGCGGAATCTTCTTTCAAAAAGCAAAGTCTGTGGTTTCGTAACTGTACCGCGATCCTTGTGTAGTGGTCAGAAGCTCGGGTATAACTATCGCAAGTGTAAATTCGAAAATCCTCACCGCTGCGTCCAATGTAGGAAGGGGGAGGCTCTAGTTGGCGCAGTGCAACACTAGCGACAAGCAGGGACTCTCTCTTCCTCGTCAGGGCTGAGGGTTACCTTCCAGACAACCTCTGCTTACCCTCTAGGTAGTGTGGCTTAAGCAGTCGTAGGCTAATCTTTGGGGCACATAGGGTTAAACACTTGCAACAGGTACACCTTTACAACCAACCCACCACACAACGAGACCAGACTGTATTCTTGTAAAAATATATATCTTTATATAGATTTTAAGCAGGCTTGTGAATACAGTCAATAACTTTATGAAGACGGTTGCAAGTTACGTAATTTGGGTTACCACAGTTCTTATGGAAGTTCTCTTGAGGCCCGTAGGCCGGTGTTTCAAAGTTCTTGTGGAGCCGGCGGTTTCCAAGGGATCTGTCCCACGTCGCGTTGCCTTCCCGGGGTCGCTGATCGTTGCGGCTCTTCGGCCGAGCAGGTCACTGGTCGTCCGGGGCAGCGGTGTTCTGTGGCGGCAGGGTCCTTTCCTCGTCGTCCGCTCCGACCCTGGAGGCGGCGGCTGTGCGGTTGTGACAAGCGGCAGTACGGTCCCCAAGTGCAGGACGTACCCAGCCAAATGTCGGTGCAGCTGTGGGCTCACAGCTGGGCTGTCGGGCAGGCTTACCGACCTTGCGGATTCTCGTAGGGCAACTGTCCGTCCTTGCAGGTGAGTGACTGCTCGCTATGCAGTCCCCTCGATAGCTCGGACCGGACGGGTCCTCCTTTGCTTTGCTCTCGGGCTCCCGGTGCAGTTGCGGTCACGGTGTTCGGGCCAGCGGCGGCTGGTCCTCACTTTGCTTCTGCTGTTGCTTTGGGCCCCGGTCACGGTGGTCGGGAGGAGGTTGATGCCTTAGAGGAGATTCCTCCGTCAGTGCTGCGGCGATGGTCAGCCCCCGCAGTCGCTTTCCAAGGGGGTAGCGTCCACTGGTCCTGGGACGCTGGTCAGGGGGCAAGTTCAGTTGCAAGCCCTTGGAGATCTCTTTGCAGAGTTTGGCACAAGTAGCACAATAGTCTTTTCGTAGTCTTATTGTCTTCCTCTCCTTCAGCAGCAAGGCACCAGACACAGGCAAGAGTCAGCACCCTTCCTTGTCTCTCACGGTCCTTCTCGTAGGGCAGAGTCCTTCTGTGGCCCAAACCGGATTTAATTTTCAAGGAGCAGGGCTCCGTCTTTTATATGCCAATTCTTTTGTTCTCGCAGTCCAGGGGGGCCTTTGCATAGCCACTCTCAGTTCTGGAGTACCCCTGCGGGTGTACTCCGGCTTCTGCTTTCAGTGTGAGGGGCAGGCGCATCAGACGCCCCACAGGGGGTGGAGCCAGCATTGTCCGGACAGGAGTGGCCAGAGTACCTTGTTGATGGGAGCTTCGCCCGTCCTGGGCCAGGTGCCGGCAGAGTCATCCGCCGCTCCCCAGGAGGGTGGAGCCAGCATTGTGGAGGTCGAGCACAGTGACAGCTCGAGTCAAGAGGCACTCCTACCTCCCACTAAGGTGTAATCTGTGCATTCACCACCTGCCATCCCCCCAGCCCTGTCACTCACACATCCCAGACAGTCAGATACACACCAGCAGAGGCGGCAAAAATGGTTAAGCAAGCAAATGCTAACTTTCTAAAAGTAGCATTTGCAAACCCAGGATACTGAAATAAACTTGACTACAAGAAATATCTCATTATCCCGAGTTCAGGCATACTAAACATGACTCACTACCATGCTCCTTGAGCCTGCAGGGATTATAGGGTGTAATAATCCTCGCAGCTCAGTCTGGCCTAATGGAGCCGGTAGCCTTCAGTAGTGAAATACGGTCTTCGTTGTAAGTCACTACTAGGACATGCCACGCACATCAGGGCTTGTCCTACCTTGCACCTACAACGCACCCTGCCCGTAGGCCTACAATAGGGGTGACTAATATGTAGTCAAGGGAAGGGTCGGTGCTGGCAAGTGGGGACACTTGCCCAGCCAGCGTGACAGTACGAGACCGCACGCGGGTTCTGCGGTCGCAGTTCCCAGACACATCTTTACGGCTGCTTCGGTGGGTGGCGCAACCAGCGCTGCAGGCCCACCAGCAGTATTGGCATCTACAAGCCCCGGCACTCTCTCGTGCGCTTTACTAGGGACTAACAGTAAATCCAATGCACCAATCATGGATACCAATCGTATGTACAATTTACAGTAGGGAGCACTTGCACTGCGGCACGGATCAGCCGTGGCGCAGTGCCCTGAGTATCGGAAAACCAGCAAAACATCGGAGGCACATCAGCAAAAAGTGGAAGGGAGACTCACGCCAAGGTGCCAGGTCTAACAATGGTACATGCACACACCCTTCTATCTTGTTTCTCATCTGCTTCTGTTCCTTCCTTTATGGCTTAATTATTGATTTGGGTTGCGGTCTTTCATGATGGGTCCGTCCGGCCTGTTCGAGCAGGAATGTTAGATTTTGCCTAGTCATTTCTGGTGGGCTGGACAACAGAAAGTGGGTTTGTCGTCATGCGATATGTTTGAAATGTCATCCTCCGATTGGTCAGTTTCTATGTAATTGATGCTAGCCAGGAATGTGATTTTTAGCATAAAAGACGATGCTCCGCTCTATGAATTTGTGCAGTCTCTAGCGAACCACCCGTGTTGTGCTTCGTAGACCTCTGTACCTGGTTGCAGCCAATAAATTTGGTCTTTGACATCACCGAGAAGTATCCCGTGACTCTGTTAGCCAAGGCAAGGGAACTCGAAGACATCGGGCGTTTTCCCTGGCGCCGCTGGGTTCTAAAACCTGGTTCTTCATGCAGAGAAAAAAGAGTAACCTGACAATTATCGGCCCCCTGCGGTAGGACAGAAGCTCCACCTTATTCACCAAGGTCCAAATTTGTTTTTTTTCTAACATCCGAATTACACCCTATATCACACACAGGGGTAGTGCATATCGGCTGCCCAGCGGTCCAAGCAAATAACATCTCTCACTTCTTTTAGATACTACCAGTCAAACTCCCCCCCCCCCATAGCACAAAAAAACTTTTTAAGACTAAAAAATAAGATTGAGATTCTGGCTCTATATTACACCTAGAGCTTATACGTACCTCTGTACCACTCCCAGGCATCTAAGCAGTCCCTATATCACACCAGAGACAAGCGAACCTCTGTATAATGCCTAGTGGTCCAGGGGGGTCCTTATCTGACACCCAGAGGCAAGCGAACCTCTGTATCATGCCCAGTGGTTCAGGCGGTCCTTTTCTGACATCCAGAGGTAAGCGTACCAAGTTTCACCCACAGTGATCCCAAATCTGTAGCTACCTTCGCCCTCTCTAGCGTGCTGACTAGGGGAAAAGCAGAGGTGATCTACTCGCTTTTCCTAGTTTGCCACACGCCACCTACTGGTACTAAGGATCAGATGTAGTCTCTTACCCTGTGACAGCTGTCTCCAGACGGACCTCCACCCCGCCAATTCAGCAGAACTTCTAATCAATTATGGCCCTTACTCACTGATCTTGTTTGTGTAAATGTGAATAAGTTTGGGCAGGGCTCCTGCTTTCAGCAAAAGTCGGGCTCGCCAAACCAATCTTTCCTGGCTGGCTTGCCAAAATATTTCTCAGATATAATTTTACCTTATATAAATCAGACGACAATAGACTTTTGGCAGAACAGGAACAAATTAGTTTAATTAAACGCAACGGCTGGTAGAGTATGAACAGAGGTGTGTCTGAAGACAGTCTCAAAGTACAGAAGTTTGGGCCACACATATATACATTTTTGGGGTACACATAAAACACTTTAAACTTCCTTGAAAGGCATCATAGTCATAAATAACAATTTTGGTAATCTAATAAGAGACACAGATGACTTTCGACTTCAGGGAGAGCTAGTGTGGGCCAGTGTGTATATGTCCAGATTTCCAGAGTGGGGAGCACGTGATCACCTTGTGCGGTGTGCATGTTGTGCGTCCTGGTTGGCCGAGTGTTCCTATCTACATGTAGCATCTAGCTTTGTGGTATTTCTGGGGAATGCGCCTGTGGCCAAACATTTTTTATTGGGGTAATTTTCCTCTGACCTGTTTGTGGAGCAATTGTTTATTTGTGGTACCGATCAGAGTTGTCCCTGGGTGCGTGTTTGTCTGTGGGCTAAGTGAGACCCCACCTGTGACCGGTCACTCAATAACTGTGGGTTGGGGTCGCAGGACCTGACTGACCATGTATATCTGTCTCAGGGTTGATGAGGAGATCACCTTGAGTGAATCCGACAGCAATGCTACGAGTTCATTAGAACTCCTACGAATAATGTGGCAGTCATTTATGTAATTTTTACCGTCATCCTCAATATTGTGCATACAGTTGTCCTAGCGTACATTGATATTGTCTTTACTGATATTGACATTGTTGTGCATGTCTTGATCATTGCGCACATTGACATTATTTATACTGGTATCGACATTGTTATGCATGCATGGATTATGACATACATCGACATTGCATTTATGAGCATTGATGGTGTTCGGGCATAGGTTATGGCAAACATTAACATTACTTTTACTGGCATTACCATTGTCGGGTCTGCACACATCATGGTATACATCGACATCATATTTGCCCAGCCTAACATTTGCAATATTTATATTCTGGCGCTATCAGGAAGCTAATTACACTTTGGCTGGTAATCACTTCAATATTGCCTAACTCCTGGAATTACCGATAGCTTGGGCACTGGTAATTTGATTGAGAGGGTAAGTAAGTAATAGCTTTATTCGATAAAAACATATCATAAAAGCACATGTTACATCATAAAAACAATTTTTCAGCAATCATCAACATAAAAACGTTTTATAAACAGAGCAGCTTTAAGATAGCATATTGAGCAGGGGGTCTCATTCACTGAATTAGTAGTTTTTTTGCAGTTCTTAAACGCCAGGCCCAGCCTAAGAATTTTGCCATACAGGAGGCAAAGAGGGGTCTAGCATCTGTACGTAATATGCGTAGGGCTTCCAAATGAGAACGAGTTCCCAAGCTCCTGCAGAGGGGCTTCAACCACCTCCGTCTAGGGGCTGCGTAGACACTGCACTCAAACAACAGGTGGGACACAGACTCTACCCTTAGATCACAAAAGGGGCAGTAAGGTACGGTTTGGGCGGGCGGTTTCCAGGTTGAAGTAAACTGGCACAATGGAAGCACCCCCAACCTAAACTTAATGTACAATGATCTGTCCCATGAACTCTGGATTATGTCCAAATAGGGTTCCCTATGCGGGGTCTCTTTGATTAACAGAAACAGGGCTACGGATTTACAATGATTTGTGCTACAAACCCTCTCGTTGATTGAGAGGGTGTTATCTCCAATTACAGCGGACTGGGGAATATGCGAGAATGGGCTCTTTGGGTTGCTACACAGAAAAATGTTTCTCTACCTATGTGATTAAATATGTAAAACGTATCATCTATTCAAATAGTGACACTCTGACTGGACTTTGGGTTGCTATTCAGTGGTGCAGTTTGCCTTTGTCTTGTGCATTAAATTCACACTGCAGATCGGTGCAGTTTGGGGTTATCCTCTGCCCAATGTATGTTCATTCCACTAACCACTGACCAATCCAAGACTGGCCCAAGAACCTAGATGCCCTAAACTGCTCTCTCATCCTATCCGACTCTGTAAAGTCACTAGGCATTACCATGGACAAGAACTTGTCAATGAAGGACCACATCAAAAACTCGGCAAAAGGTGCACTTTACTCACTAAAACACCTCAAGAAAATGAAACCTTTCATTCCCCATGATGATTTCAAGACAAAAGTACAATCCCTAGTCCTCTCTAAACTGGACTATGGGACAGGGATGCCAAAAGCTCACCTAGTCCCACTAAGGTCAGTCCTTAACATGGCAGCTCAACTGGTGTAAAAAGGTTTGAACACATCACACCAGCCCTCAACTCCCACAACTGGCTTCCCATTGAAGGTAGATGTATTTACAAATTGGCCTGCATCACACATAAATCCCTTCACTCACATTCCCCCAACTACCTAAACAGCAAACTGGTAAAAGCAGGAAGATCCAGAACTCTGAGAAGCTCCAACTCACTTCTTCTCATCCCACCGATATTAAAAAGGAAAACCACTCAGTCACGATCCTTTTCTGATAACGTACCCAGGATGTGGAACGCACTCCCTATAGACCTCAGATGCAACCCCTCCTTCTCCTGCTTCAAAAGGGACCTGAAACTCCTTCTCCTCATCAAATATGTTACTAAGTCAAATAACCTAGACTTCAATAACCTAGTTGACTCCCCACTCACTTGACCATCAAGGATAGGTGGTTGTTTGACTGTTTCAACCACTTGAGCTTTCTCCCTCCCCTTCACTGTATGCCTAATTATAAAGTTTTGCTTACATCTTTACGCATCCTTATGTCCTGCTATGTAATGCAATTTTCTTTCCTATGTGTATGTAAAGCGCTCTGATACCCACGGATCGAGCTAGCACTATATAACACTTATAAATAATATTACTGGCTGTTATTGGAAATAGATTTGTGGAAAGACAGATCTCCTCCCCCTTCTAACCAGTCCCCTCCCGCCAGGAAGAGTAGTGCACGTCCTTTCTCTACCTTCATTAGTCCATTTTATATTCATCACATGCGTGCCTTGCTTGGTCAATCGATTATGGCTGGGATAATCGTCTAGTTGTTTTTCCTTTTTTTTTGTATAAACTCCTGCAGTATGCTTTGGGCTTGCTTCAACACTAAAACCAACAAGAGGAAGGGGAATGAAAGATATCATTAATGTTACTATTTCACATTGTCAGTTTGTGGTGAGAGAGAGTTACGCCATAGTGTGTTGAGGAAGCCGGGACCCTCCCCCTTTCCCATCTGCCTATTCCGGGGTGCGCCAGCGGTGACTTCTGCCCCCTGTGTGTGTGTAATGGGCCCGTCTGGCAGCTGCTGATGCGTCTGTGACGCCCCCCCTTCGGCTCAGATGTGCCTGATGCCTGCCTCGTGTCAACATTTCACTGTCCAGGCGGTGAAGGAGGGGCTGCTCCGCCCTCCGCATAAGCATTCCTGGGAGGGGGCAGTTGTACAGTCAGAGTGACATAGCAATGCAGTGGCAGAGAGGAGTGTCTGGACAGACAGACAGGGGGAGAAGTGACAGTGAATGAACGGAATGCAGAGGAAGGAGGTCTGACGAGGGGGTGCAGAGTAAAGGTGGGGGGGGGGGGGGGGGGGGCACAAGCAAGAAGAGCGTCTCTGAATCTGAGACTGATGGATCAAACAATACAGAAGTCCTGTTCCGTGGACGTTGCTCTCATCCTTTCAGCTTGCTTATGCTATTTAATTTTGAAAAGGTTCTCGTCTGTTTTTCAGCAGTATCTACCTACAGGATTTGAGGCTTCGTTAATTAGTTACGACTGCGATTTAATGGACGTGCTAGAGTAATCTGCATATGACGTAGTTTGCGTTTCGTTATTTCACTCAATTATGTTGCCTCATTGTAGAGCACTTGAATGCAACCTTGGGCGCAGAAGTCACGGTGGGACGTCATATAAATCAGTAGTGGTCCTTTGAAGTACAACAGACCGGGGCGTACAGACGGAAGGGAAGAAAGGGGCTCGCGGGGATACCGAGGCAGAAGGGGCGTTGCACGACATATGCTGCTGCTGGCTATTCCAGGCCAAGACTGCTCAGATAACGAGACCTCGGGGTCACTGTCCATGCAGTGAGACTGAGAACAGAGCCCAGACCGGCATGAAAGGCCCTTTGTGCATTGCAGGGCTTCGGAAACGTCAGCACCCCAGTCATCACGCACAGAACGTATGAACTCTAACCCACGGATGTGCTGTTCTTAGCGTAAAGCAATAAGCACTGGCAGTGTATGTACAAAGGAGCGCCACTTTATGAAATTAAATCTTATTTTGACGTTGTCTACGTTCTTCTAGATAGATTTCCGACATACTGTTTCTGCCCAGCTCCGTAGGCCGGTGGAGAAATGCAGCACAGTCTGTACGTTTTGCTATCTTGGACCAGCAAATCCAAAGAGACAAGTTCAATATCAAGTTGACGTCAACACGACACCACCACAAAGTGGATGAACGTTTGAAGCAATGAAAGTCCTCCCAATGCTCATAATTCATATCACATATTTTCAATAGATACATTCATTGTCACCAGCACCACGTTCATCAGGAACAGAGTTCATACATTCAGATAACAATATCTGAAACATTCATGTTATTTAAACATTCAAAATGTTAAAAAAAACATTTTTCTAAACAACAAATTATGTATCTTTAAAATATAATTTCTTGCCATTTCCTCTATTGTTTGATTTAATTGCCCTCTCTGAGAAAGTTGCATCAAGAACTGCCACAAAAAGATCAAATGCTTTTCTCCTCAACATAAACGTGACAATAACTATGGTCCAGATGCATGGTCTGATTTTGTGGTCAAAAAGCCTGAGTTCACAAAATAAAAGGGTTTGGGATTACAAAATCAGGAGTCTGAAGGCACTAGAGAAACTTTATGAACCAGATAAGTCTTTACAACTTGCAAAGTGCCATTTTATGGCCAATAGAAAACCTCAGAGGACATGTGGTGTGGTTTTCACGTCACTTAAAGGTTACTAGGGGTACTATGCACATGCACATAGTAACGGTTGCCATACCGATGTAACTGGGCAACCATTTTAACCACAAAAAACTATAAAATCACACCTCTCCCTTGAGGAAGTAGAAGAGCATGACTATATTCCTGTTTTCCATGCCCATCCCCAAGACATTTTCCTGCCGGTAAGCCAGCAACCCAGTCAAATACGCCGTACCAAGTAGTGTGGAAACTTTTTTATAACTATAACATGCCAAATGTAAGTATGAACATAGGCTAAGATTCTCACAAATGAACCATAATATTTAGTGTTTTATATGGTTCTCTTTAATTTTATTAGCTTTTTGTAGTATTTAAATTGTAATCATGATTATTCTGATCCACATTTTCTATGTTAAAGCATAATAACATTCAATTAATGTAATCTATTTAGTGTATTGATTTGGGAGGTACCGGGAAACTGGTTAAGCCTTCAGAAATCTAGTAAATTCTCTGGCTAATCCCTTATCCTTCACATGCCTCTCCTATAATTGTGTGTAACCTGCAGTGAGGGCTGTGAAGTACCTGTCCTTTTCTCTTTTTCTGTATAAGGATAGCTTTATTTAAAACTCTCCCTCTTTCTCACACCCACACCCACAGAGGAGGATTTTGGTTTAATCTTTTATTGATTCAACATGCGCACAGAGAAAGCAGCTTCAGCCAGCACATATCACATGCATTACACAATGTCACTGTATACCACTCCACTCTATTCTATGGTATTCCACTCTGCTCTACACCACTCTAATCCACTCTATGCCACACCTCTCTATTCTATGCTATTCCACTCTGCTCTACACCACTCTAATCCACTCTATGCCACACCTCTCTATGACACTCTATGCCACTTCACTCCACTCTATGCTGCTCCCATCTATGACACTCTCCTCCGCTCTTTGACACTCAACTCTTTTCTAAGACACTCTGCTCTACACCACTCCACTCCACGCTATACCATTCTTCTCTAGGCCACTTCACTCTACGCAACTCCACTCTACGTCACTCTAATTTACCCTACTCCACTGAACACTACTCTATGCCACTCCACTCTTTGACACTCTACGCCTCTGTACACCACTCTACAACTCCCTACTCCACTCTACCACACTCAATACTTCTCTACTCTATAACACTTTACGTCACTCCATAGCACTCCCCTTTACAACACTCTACTCCACTCTACACCACTCCACTCTATGACACTCCACTGTATGGCACTCTAGTCCACTCTTCTCCACTCTACTGTACAACAGCTTTCTCCCCTTTACACCATTCCACTTTATGAGACTCTAGTCCACTCTAACACGCTCTACTCCACTCTACACCACTCCACTCTATGCCACTCCACTCTATGCCACTCCACAACTCTCTACTCCACGCTACAACACTGTACTTCACTCTGTGACACTCTACACTATTTCAGTACACTCTACGCTAGTCCACTCTATGACATTCTACCCCAGACTATGTCACTCTACTGTACAACACTCTACTCCACTCCACAAGTCTGTTCTCCACCCTATGGTACTTCACTCTACACCACTCACCACTCTCCTCTACACCACCAATTTTTAGCCATGCTGAACAGAAGCCACACTAGTGTACAAGATGGCTAAAACACATTGGCAAAGCCATTAGCTTGTGCATAGGCGAGAGCTAATGGCCTTGTCAATGCTTGTTTTGATTTGGAATATTGTGTATTAGTGGTTTGCAACTGAGTCTCCAGTCACAAACCTTCAAAAAGATACAGGCACCCAGATTGGGTAATACATCTGATTTACAAAGTAGAACCAAAACTTCTGCCTGGAACTAGAAAACTAGCTCAAGAGGTGGAAATGAGTTATAGCTTTGACTTCCCTCTTGTAGAACTGCAAAGTAATCGACAATATTGTGCAATTAAAAGACACTCTAAGAAGTGCACTGAAGTAACAAATTTGTAATGGAAAATATAGCAGCAGAAATATTTTAACTGTTCGCAATTTCAACAGACCAGCGCTTCCTTGTACGAGGCATTGTAGCGCAATATGCTAAATTCACTTAGATTTAACTTTCTTTGAAACATTTTCTATAACGCAGCAAGCTGAGGATAGAACATGTGATGCTCTATGAGACTTTAGATATCAGCTAACAAGCACATGCCTAACTCTCGTTGTGGACAGTCATGCATTAACCATTAAGCAAAGTAGGCACATGTTTAGGCATCAAGGGAAGGGGGATCAGGGGGGGCACCACAGAAATTTTCTATTGCCGTATTTACCATGTACCATTTGGTGCAAAACTGCAAACGGTGTAGCTAAACCTATAAATGAAGGGAAAGTACACAAAAAAACAATATTTTCCATTTTACTGTAAGTTATGTTTCATTTTGAAAAATACAATTTTATTTTGCGGTTTACTATTGTTTCCCTTTTGAATGAGATATATAAGGGAGCACCGAAATCTTTTAAGTGCTTAGGACCTTTAAAGGTCTTTAAACCGGCCCTGGTTGTGTGAAGATTGCAAGGAGACTTTGAGACATAGATACCATAGGGCATGGTAGAGAGCTTACTTCAACAAGTCTGCTTTTTTTCACTTCTACATGCAATCCTCAAAATAAGGCCATAAAGATAGTCAGGCTGAAAGTGCAATGTACAACATCAAAATACAAATTGGCAGTAGATTTAAAATGCTTTTCAACGTTCAGTAATGAAAAGGCTATGATATTCTTGGCAATTTGTATCTTCAGATTAAAACTATGAAACCTTATACTTAACATTGGCACATGAGCAACATAGCCCAGACTGAGATTCCTTCCTTTTCAGTCACAGGGTAACTCTTAACAACCCCAATTCTTGGAAGGGTTTATATGAATGTTCAGAAATGAGTTCAAAGTTTGTTTCCAACAACAGAATGGCTTTCAGAATACTTGTGGGTATGCCCAATGTCCTTCAAATCAAATGACAAGGGAATATGATATCCAAGTGGCAAAGTACTGACTGTAGCAAAATTGTGTCATGACTACCTAGCAAAGATAGAGTGGGCCACAAGGGAAGTTCTATCCAGAAATCCAAGATGGCTGCTATCTCTCCAGCATGCATGAGAATTCATGGCCTGCTGAGAATTGTGTTTGAATGTCTAAATGCTTCCTTGTAGCATGCAGTAGCAGTCGGTGGTGGGAGTGCTGCCGGGCGGTGATGTGGGGCGGGAAGGGGCAGGGTGGGGTGTGGTAAACTACAGAATATGGCCAAATACAGGTAAGTAAACATATAAATAATTTGGCGATGCAGTGCGCGTAACGAAATTCGTTTTATTTATTTATGTTTACTTACCTGCATTTGGCTGTATTCTGTACTGTACTACCCCCCACTCTGTCCCTCCCCCACCCCACGTCACGAGGCCTTCTGGTAGCATGTTTTCTATGCACGCAACCTCAAATCAGACACCACCAACACGCCACACTGTCTGCCAGCCCTTCTTTCCCTTAAAGAAATTCAGCAGGAGTCGTTTGCAGTATCACTTCCATCCCATGTCCAGAATCTAGCAGTAAGTAATGTCTCCAAACCCGCTTCCTGACAGTTCTACCATTCCCGACAACCACTGCTGCTAAAAGCATCTAGTGACCCAGACAACATGTACCATTCACAGACACATACATAGACTGAAAGAGTCTAGCCCTGTGGGTTTATTTGCCTGTTCATATTTGCTAGTTCTTGACAATTAGATGATTGTAGATGAAGCCAAAACCTTGGATGGTAATTTTGTTGTACATCCCATCAGATATAAGTTTTCAGCCAATTAAAAATATGCTTTCAGCAGCAAATCTCTTCAGTGCTAGCCAGCTCCGTTTGCATTTGAGAAATACCAGAACAATCTTACAAGGAATCACCCCAGAAGAAGAAATTAGGAAAGTGAGAAAGTGAGAGAGAAGCAGGCAGACAGACAGAAGGGAGAAAGAAAGAGAGAGAGGAAGGGGGAAGAAAGGGTGAGAGAAAGATAGAGAGGGAGGTGAGTCCTAGGTGCTGTTAGAATTCAGTGAGTAGTGAAAAGATGGCATATTTAGTGGTCAGATGTGTGCCACGCATGACTTTATAGTTTCATTTGCTTCTGCAGAGAATTTGCGAATGTGAAAAGCACTGCCAACTGCAATTGAAGCATCTGATTGGACCTTTCTCTAAATACTTAGTAACAAAGAGAATGCATAGTTTGCACATTATTATGGAACACATATAGGAATGTTAGTCCAACAGTTTATTTGATTCCATGATTTGTGGGCAGCACAGTCTCTTGCCTCCTCACCCAAACAGCGTTCACAGGAGAGAGGCCCGAGTCTTTCTCCTAGTGTGGCTCAGTGGAGTGTGACACCAGTGCGCATGCAGTCTTGTTTAAATTCAGCGTTTATTACACTCTCTCTTGGAGCCACCTGGAAGGAAGGCTGTGTGTTTTTCCACTTCAAACCCGAACAATGTGCTCAAACATAGTTTTTTCACCTCCCCTCATATATCACACATCATATCCTAATTCTATGGCAATCACCGGGCCGTGAGCAAGATGGCTGCTTCACTTATTTCTCCTATTTCTGAAACAAGAAATGACCCCCTTTGTTCTACCCAAACTGACATAGGATTCCACCACCAGTGCTGTGACTTCCATTTTCCCAGTTTGTCATGGTGGTGTAACAAACCCCATGCCACTTCCTGGTTCTTCCCCTTGCTTACTTCCGGTTTCTTCCTATGTAAGAAGTAAGAATGGGTTCCAATAAAAATAAAAAGAATTGCCCAGCACCCAAGCCCAGGGCTTGTCATCTTGGCACTGTGATTGGTGCACAACATGCACTTTCAATAAAAAGACTCGCAGTGCTGGTGCCCACCCCAGAGTTGAGGGAGTAGCTGAGCCATACTGGAGACAGTTCTGACTGTGCCAATTCGAGTGGTATCAAATAGAGCAGAGAATTTGGAGAAGAGATTTCTCAGAGTTTCACCTAGGTGACAGGTGCAGTGCACTGCATTATCAACCCAACTGAGGGCATATTTACAAGTTTTGTGGTGCAGAGCAGCTCATCAAGTCACCTTTATGCCCTGCCTTGTGTCACAGGGAAAGGGCAGGATTGCACCATATTTATCCAATATGGTGCATTCCTTGCCTGTTCCCCATGCGCTGGCGCTGTTTTGACAGCCTAGTGCCAATGCATACACCCTTACACAAGAGTGGCTGTGTTGTAGGCAGGATTGTTTTTATACAGGAAGGGGCACCTTCCTGCACACAGAAAATCCTGAGCGGCTTTTTCCTCTTTCTATGTGTGCTGCAGAATGCAGCATACATACAAAAGAGGAAAAAATGAGGAGAAATAATGATATTTCTCATCGTTTTGCCTCTCCTAGGAAGGCGTATCTTTTTGGTGCATTCTCAGGTTTACAAGTCCTTCTAAATCTGGGACTGTGTCAAAAACCATGGGAGTTGTTTGGAATGACCCACCGCAACGGCCATGGAACGCGTCCCTTGCGCAGAGTAAGGCGATGCAGCGATTTGCGCATTCTTGCCTTACTCCATGTTTTTGAAGCAAATCAAAGCAATTCATAGTGGCTTTGCATGGATTCATAAATCTGACTTACAGATTTGCATCAAGCGTGTACCACGTTTGCGTGGCGAAATCAAGAAGTAAAGCTCTCAGAAATATGCCCCTCAGCCTTTTTATCGTAGCAGCTTGTTTGTAACAGCAGCAGGCCACCAGAGCCTAGCAGCCACAGGCAGTTGAAAAGCCTCAAACTAACAAGGAGCTGTCACAGGCTTTCACAGTTGCAAATTCGTACCTCCGGGTACCAGGCACACCACTAGCAACCTCTGCTCTTCAGTGCACGGCGCAGGCAACAGCTGCGCTGCTTTCAACTTTCATGAACAGACAGCGTGGAAATGGAGGGTCGGGGTCAAATGAGCGCACCTGCCACGGCAAGGAGGCTGACTCCATGCGCATCCATTTTGGAAAAACTGAAAGAGCTTCAATGGCTAGTCGTGATTACGTGCGCTCTGTAGGGGGCGCTGTCTGAGCGTGCCTCGATACTGTTAGTCCAATGTATGTAGTGCTCTTTGCATACACAGTAGACCACAGTCCTAATTTAGACATGATGTGAGTCCTGGTGCTGGACTCGATGGAGGTCGTCCTTGCAGACAGACAGCCACCCCACATCGTGTCAGTTCATACCAAGATCATTCACCAGGAAAACATAAAAACAACACGGATTGGCAAATCAATTAGGGCTTGCATTTGTTACCAGCCTTTTAGCTTTGTCACGTATTTTGTACAACTTTTCTGTTGGGGAAGATGCTGGTCTCTCACCAATATAAAAATTAAATGAACTAAAAGCAAAAATATTGTGCTGTCTCAAAAAGCATACACTGCCATGGGTGTCTCTGGCACTGAAGGGAACCAATGGGTGTGCGGATGTGCTCCTTGTGAAAGAGTGGAATTTTGTCACCCACAGTGAAGTTTGCCAATGGCTGGAGTAGGCTGAACCATTGCCCCATACATTATGCTGCAGCAGGTAGAAGAAAAATTCGAATAACACAACAGATCAGACGATGAAGAGGGCAGGCTGAAAGCCTGATGAGTAAGTATGTGGTGCATATAATACTACTAAGAGCGGAAGGTATTGGCTACTGCCAGCTCTAGCAAGGCAAGGCCTGCACTAGCTGTCTTTGGAAGAGGTGTGCGAAGGTGGTAGTTATGGCTATTGTGTCAGGAAGTATGAGGTACGTTTGATGGAAATAAACGCTGCACAGCTAGTTAACAGTCCTACAGATGTTGTTTGCGGAGAGGAGATGAACCTTGTGGAGGGAACTGTTTGCATGTTTGGACACTTTCTAGCACATACTTGGCAAACAGTTTCATGCATATGTAAAGAAAGGTCTGGTGCACATGTGTGGAAAGGCCTGTAGGATTTTTCAGGCAAATACTAAATTAAGAACATTGGGGTGGACAACATATTTGTGGGCGCATATTTGAGGGACAGTTCATGCATATTTGGGATTCAACTTGCTGTATTTTGAGAATGTCTACAGCATATTTGATGTAAGAAAGTGAATTATTTTATTCATTTTTTAGATTTATTTAAAAAATTGATCATTCACTTACGGACGAATATAACTGCATTATTTAAGTATGACTCATAATGCCTAACACATTTCGCGTATGGATATGACACATTGCTACCCATTCTGCAACTATGGAAAAGATAGATAAGAAAAGGAACAATAAAGATGAATCCATATTCCCAAGAATCCTTTTGGCTATTTCTAAACATAGGATACATTCTCCCACAAACGTTCTCCTAACTTCACGAATTATACATAACTAGCAGCCCGTCCCGACGTTGTCCGGGAGCAATTAGGCTTCAGGGCCCCCGCCCGCCCCGTCGTTGTCCTTGGGTCCCCCGGAGCCTTCCTCCATATATTGCAGTATTATACCTCTATGTTTACTTTGTACGCTTTTGTAACCTACACACGTCACTTTTTCCTCCTGTAATGCAGTATTATACCTCTATGTTTACTTTGTATGCTTTTGTAACATGCACACGTAACTTTTTCCTCCTGTAATGCGCCGTTTGGCTTACTTTTGTAATGCTCCGTTTGCTTCCTCTTGCTCACGATGTACGCTTTTGTAACCTGCACACGTAACTTTTTCCTCCTGTAATGCACCGTTTGGCTCACTTTTTAGGTTTCGAACCTGGCGAGGGGCAGTGCCCCTCCCAGTTTGTTAGGTTTCGAACCTGGCGAGGGGCAGTGCCCCTCCCAGTTTGAAAACTATTGTCTTCAGTAGGGATGTCGGCCCCGCCTCTGCCTCTCATTGGCTAGCTCCATAAATGGACGCTAGCCATTGGGAGGCAGAGGCTGTCAATCACGCTTTCTCCTGAAAACGCGATTCGGGGGCGTTTCTCTGACTTTTTTTAAGCCCCGCCCCTTTGTCCTGGGCCGCGCTGTGATTGGCTGCCGGCCCGGGACACCCCCGTGACGTCATTCCCGGGCCGCGCTGTGATTGGCTGCCGGCCCGGGACCTGACTTGATATTGTTTTGGTTGCCACCCTTCCCGACCTTGTTTCAATGTGTAATTAGCATCCACTCCAGATTTATTTTCTTTGTATTCTGGGACTAGCAGTTGTGACTGTATACTGGATAGGACCGCATAATGGTAAGAAAAAGCCTGCACTGTGTGTCCTCGCACGTGGAGGGATTCCCTCCATGTGAGAGAGCAGTGAAATGTTTTACCTCCGGTAAGCAGAGTGATTTGTGTCAGGTGTTGTTATTACTACCCTTGAAAAAGGTTTGAGGTTCCTGTGACTTGTCCGCTTTAAGTAACATTGATAAATAATTTATGTAACCTCAGTTGTAACTATGTGAGTGAAACTTCATCCAATTAATACAATATTTACATTCAAGAAAAGTCACGATATTTGGGCTTGTTTCGATTTTTTTGTAGAGACTTGCAATGTCAACACAAATTATGAAGTGTGACTGGCTGCTTTGTCATATGTCACGCATACCCAAAAAAAAAGCTCATTTCAGTGTAATTCCCTAGTTTTCTGGTACGAGCACACGTATTCATTTTATTTAGCAAGGGTTTTAAAAATCCAAACTCAAAGGTTCCATATTGAAACGGCCTTACAGGTGCAACCGATTAACTCAGCTGTGAGTCGAGGAGTCAACGGAAGTTACGTATTATAGTCCTTCCGTTTTAAACGTACTATACGGTTCCTGACTTTGTGTTTGTACACTGGCGGTTTCAATATGGTGAAGTTTAAATCCAGGTAAATTTTCCGCGTTTAATTTCAGAAGGAAAGACTACGATGCTGTTAGGGAAGCGACCATACTGGGCGTACGGAGAATTAAATAAGGGAACACGCTCGGACTGTATATACTCGTTTTACATAAACATAGAAGACATATTGGCGTGGGCATCGTGTGCCCATTTTGTCCGCCATGTTGGATTGGTAGTAATCTGGTGAAGTATAATGAGAAGCCGAGGAATGTTCGGGGAAAACAGCTTGGCGACTCCTATAATTTAAAGTCTATGTCAGGGAAACCCAAACTCAGATGGGATCTCTCGGCATCGAACCGTTTTCTGTGATAAAGTTCCGACTGGAAACAGTTAATTTTAGATGAAAACGGTTTTAAAATGTTTCGCATTGTCATCGTGCACTGTTCTTATTGAAATATAAGAATACATATAAAATGGGACCCCCAGAAATGTTTTGACCAGTATTGTACATTATGTTTTAGATTTATATACGGTCATTGGTCTGCTGAAGCTTGATTCACATTTCGCTACCACCCTTCTCCAGAGCCTATGCCAACCCTCTATCCTTTGGCTGTCTTGCACTTTCAATGGCAGAAATTGGTCTAATCGCATGTGCACATCCTGAAAAGGAGTGCACTTCACTACCAGGGCTGGTGTGCACAGGCTGCTGAGCCACTTCATTTGTATTTCGCATGTTTACAATAAAGTAAATATGTAAAACATTGCATGCTTTCCAAGAACAGACCTTTTGACTTTGCCAACGCTTGTTATTCAAAGAGGATACATCCGGTGCGGGCTCAAACAACTACCTCCTTTACTTTCTGCGCTATTGCTGAATGAACAAAAGGTGGTTTCGCTGGAAGTAGAGCAAACGAGTGACTCACCTGGTCAAAGTGTTGTGGCTTACCACCCTTTCCCAGTGGCTAACCTAAACTCAGGTAATGGCAGGGGCGGAGCTTGACACAGGGCTGCCTCGTTTATTTAAATTATCAGCACCACACGTGAAATAGTGGGATGCCCACATATACAGGAGAAAGCATCCAGCCATTTGTGCCAATTTTTACCCTGTAGCTGTTACAGTGGTCTTGCTTGAGAGCAGCATTGTGATGATATTATTACCCCACTCTACGGTACTTATTTCACCAAACGAAGAAGAATGAAAAGCTGAGTTGGTGACAACTATAGTTTAGCCCGTGAACTTGAAGTTGCCCTCACAGTTCCACAGGAGCATTAACCCACTGACCTTCCCTAAAGATTAGAACTGCTGGCCAAAAGTATTTGCTGATCAGCAACATCAGCGGGGTAAAACAAACTCTGCAAAATTTTGTGTATACTGAGCAGGCGCTACCTTCCAATACTGATGAAATGTCTCTAGTGGTTAAAATTCTGCTGACCACAGTATTTGCAATCTGTAGGTCACATACACTGCTCGCTGTTATTGTACACATGTAGGTGTAACCTATAGGCCACACTTGACTCTCCTGCTTATTGTGATATGGGTGCATGTAGTGCTTGGGACACACATTTCAATGTGGCAGGCAGGATGGCACAGTGAGCTGATTGACACAGACAGTGGTCTTTAGTCTGTAAGTTCAAACCCCAGCAAGCAGCTGTCAGTCTTCGATCAGCTTGGAAATTAAAAATCATTAACTTGGATAATAGCAAACCCTGGTATTTACAGTGCTGCTGAAACTCAGCATTAAGCGCTATATCCAGATGAGATTGGTTGCCATTAACACCTTTTATAATAACCCAGAAAAAATGTGTTAGTTATATATTTAGTAGAAGCATCATTGACTTAAATGTTCAATACATGTGTATGTACGTGGGCACTCGATAATCGTTATTTTGTTTCTTTACCTTGAGCATTGTTAGCTGTCTCTCGTTGCTCTACACACATTTTGTTAACTTTAGTTGTTAATGATTGGCGTTTTCAGACGACTTAAAAATGTCTCGTGCCTTCAAAACTGTCCATACAGTTAGTATTCAGCTGTGAATTGGAGCAGCTTGTAATCTAGGACTGATGACTAAGGATATTAATGGACTGTTATGAGGTCAGCTGCTACAGAGGGGGACCGCTCTGTCTCTTTCCTTCACTGTTAACTCTCTGTTAAATCTAAACACCCTTACATGGAAGATAACGAGAACTTGATACTAATAGGATGAAGTGGAACTACACGCTCCAACCTACTTTGGTGTTTGTTAAAAAAGCAGGACTGGCTGAAGTTGTTTCTTATGCTATGGTGCTAGTTATTATGTAGGTGATTTGAGCCAGGTGCAGGTCGATACTGCCTAGGTTTGCCCTTGCCTTGTAACCAGTCTTAGTAGCTGCCAGGATGAGCAGTGTGATTTGCTTTGAAACCACCACTTGCTTAAGAGGGGTGGTCCAAAGAGTCTGCTTCAGATTGTTGCATTGAAGTTGAGATCTTTATAGCTATCCAGTTAAATGAGCACAATGTCAGCTTGGTAAGGTGTTGGTGTCTTTTTCATTGTTCTCACTCCTTCATTACAGGTATCTTCTTTGTGAGGTTGTGCTGGCAGATCCCTTGGAGCGGAAGAACATCACCCAGGAGCTGGTCCTGTACAACTTGAAAGACGCTTTAATTCGGCTGCATGGAGACTTTGGATGGGCGGCTTGTACCATCTCTCTCTCAGGTACTGAGCCATGTCGTAAGAATAAGTGTTCTGTGGTAGCAAGAGTGGCTGTGATGAACAGTACTTGAGCGTTATTGGGGGAGGTGAAGATTAGGGAAGTGTCAAATGAATTCCCTGTATGCTATCCCGCTTAATGTTAGGTAAAATGAAAGTTTAGGCGAATTGCCATTGTTATGTTTTGTTATGTTAATATAACTTAAGAGCACGAATACCCAGAGGTGTCTTGGCGCTAAGTCTTAACGTAAGCCCGGGGATATGAAGGACCTAGTTTTGGAATACTAGGTCAGCCAATGAGGGAAGGCAGCAGCTGACCCAAGTCTCCTGGAACCTCCGAGAGAGAGCTGGCTTCAGGTGTGTGTTTTCTTTTAAATTAATGTTTGGTGCATGCGTGCGTATGTATGAATGTTTGGTAAAGAGTGTCGTGAATGGATGTGTTTGTGTGCGCACAGGTGTGAATTCATGGTTGTGAGTGTTGTGCATGTGTGCCTGTGTCCCGTCCGTCCGCCCCCTCCCCTCCCTCCAAAACTTACTGGCCGCCACTTCCAAGTCCAAAGGTAAGCAGAGACTGGGGCCCAATCCACCTTGTGTATTAAAACTGTGCTCCATGGCGGCGCCCATAACTTTTAACTTTGCCGTGGTTGATGCTTTGATCTTTTGGGCACTATTTTTCACATAGAACTTAAAAAATGCATAACCACGGTTCTACTGATTGGACATATTTCGTTTTGGTGTCCTTTATAACAATTTTCTCTATTTCTAAATTGGTGTGGGATTTTTCTTGTGCTGTATTTCCACTTTATTACTATTCTTGTGCTGCATAAATACTTAACACTGTGCCTCTAAGTTAGGCCGGACTACTTTAGTATCCAAAAACAACAACAACCCCAGTGTCAATCACCCCAGTAGTCTTTCTAATAATCACATCTAACCAGAGCCTTATGTGTGTAATCCTAAAGCAACACAGTATGGTGCCTGTGGACCCTACATCAATGGATATCAATTAAAAAATATAGGAAGTGCCTCACGTAAGCGACCACCATGAGCCTGATGGCTAATGTTGATCAACTGGCTCACTGCATCATCCCTTGCACTTTCCCATTTAGCAGGAGGAGAAAACACAGTGAGTGTTTCTACCTATGCTGGGTATATGTAAAGACTGATCAATTACTCAAAATTACGTTACACTACTTCATCCTTTTTAATTAATATCCCTTGACTCCATCCATGCTGCTGACGAGCTCAGCTCGTCATGGAGTACAGTGGAACTGCACTCATGACGAGCTGAGCACGTCACGGCCGTTGGAACGTTCGTACGCGGGGCTAATTCCCCATTGTGCTGAACGTTCCAAAAACTGGTGCGGCTCGTCATGGAGTATAGCTCTGCTGTACTCCATGACGAGCTGAGCTCGTCACCAGCATGGGGGCGCTGCGCGCGGCCCCCCGCATGGGAGGTGAAACCCCCCCCCCGCAGCGAAGGGGTTAATGTAGGGTCCACTCCACTGGCACCACACCATGGTCTCGCGTCTGGTTTTCTGTCATGGGTCTTGCGGTGAGTGCGGCGGGGTGTGTGGCATTGGGCGCCGAATTGGGGGGGGCAGTGGGGTCATGTCAGGCGCATGTTGTCGCGCTGCTTAGAAGTGTCTGTCGGTGCATTGGCGGGGGGGATGCCATCTCATTGTTGGTGTCGCGCTGTTCCGTTCCGTTCTTGGCACGAGTCCCGTAGGCAGAAGGTCGGCTGTGTGTTGGGATTTCTTAGCCCTGCTTTCCGGTGCCTTCCGCTCTCCCGCTTGCCCGGTTGCGTGTTCCCCTGCCTCCTTCCTGCCGTGTGTGTCCCGCACCCCCCTCAATTGTCCCGATCTTCTGTACCATGCTCGTGCGCGGAGTCCTGCTCCCCGGGGGGCTCTGCGGCCTTTTGCTCGGCGCCAGGTTGTCATTCTCAGCATCGCGGGTTCGGATCGGAGCTGGTCAGCCTGCTGTTTTCTTCCGCCTGGTCGGGCCGGCATGGGGGGAGCTGGCAGTTCCTTTGGCCGCGTGGACTGACCCTCTTCCCCCCTGGACCAGACATGCAATGCTGCCCGGTGTGAGTGGTTTTTGCTTCAAGCCCCCCCGGCCCCCGCCTCTTTTCCCTGTAACTCATTCCTACCCTGGGTCCTCGTATTCGGGTACTGTCTGCGTGGTTGTGGGATGGATTGAGGGTGCAGGGCCCTGGGCATGCTCGGGGGTATATGGTGGGCCTGGGCTTGCGGGCGGTAGAGGGCGGTGGGGTCTGTTAATCTGGCCGTGCGGGTGCGAGGAGCCTCCGGCTTCTGCCTTCGGTTCGTCCGCTTGGCGGGCTATCGCGTGGGAGAAGCCGGGGTTTGCGGGGCAGGGTGTCCGCTCAGACCCTCTGGCTATGGTGTTCGGGGTTCCGTTGGATAGGGGGCTGTGCCCCGCATGCCAATGTCGCGCAATCTGGGTGCGCCCGGTTCGCTTTGTGAGTCCTGGTCACGGTGCGGCCGATCCTCATTTGCGGGGCCTGTCCTTGGCTCTGGGTGTGTGTGTGTGTGTGTGTGGCTCTGGGTGTGTGTGTGTGTGTGTGTGTGTGGCTCTGTGTGTGTGTGTGGCTCTGGGTGTGTGTGTGTGTGTGGCGCTCGGTGTGTGTGTGTCGCTCTGGGTGTGTGTGTGTGGCTCTGGGTAGGTGTGTGTGTGTGTGTGTGTTTGGCTCTGGGTGTGTGTGTGTGTGTGGACTGGGTGTGTGTGGCTGGCTGTGTGTGTGTGTGGCTCTGGGTGTGTGTGTGTGTGGCTCTGGGTGTGTGTGTGTGTGGCTCTGGGTAGGTGTGTGTGTGTGTGTGTGTGTTTGGCTCTGGGGGTGTGTGTGTGTGGCTCTGGGTGTGTGTGGCTGGCTGTGTGTGTGTGTGGCTCTGGGTGTGTGTGGCTGGCTGTGTGTGTGTGGCTCTGGGTGTGTGTGTGTGTGGTAGTAATTGCTGTCTGCTGAGCTCGTCCAGTAGGGTACAATAGGTCTCACATTTGCGAGAGATTAAGCTATTGGCAATGGAAATGACAATTCCATTTATTTATCTGTTTTCAAAACCAACACATAAATAAAAATGTTGTCATTTACAATGCCAATAGCTCTAACTTTTGCAAAGGCGAAACCGTTGCATTGTAAATGCTTGTTTAATTCTCCGTTGACTTCCTCTTGCTCACGATTGTCATTTTTGCTTCATTTTTCCGCCGTTCACCGCTCCTAAATAAATAAATAAATATCCTACCTCATCCGCCGCTCACCGCTCCTCCCCGTACCTCTATGTTTACTTTGTACGCTTTTGTAACATGCACACGTAACTTTTTCCTCCTGTAATGCACCGTTTGGCCTCACTTTTGTAATGTTCCGTTTGCTTCCTCTTGCTCACGATGTACGCTTTTGTAACCTGCACACGTAACTTTTTCCTCCTGTAATGCACTGTTTTGCTCACTTTTGTAATGCTCTGTTTGCTTCCTCTTGCTCACGATTGTCATTTTTGGTTCATTTTTCCGCCGCTCACCGCTCCTAAATAAAAAAATAAATAACCTACCTCATCCGCCGCTCACCGCTCCTCCTCGCCCGTTTGGCGCCCCTCCCCACCTGTCTGCCGCTCCTCACCGCCTGTCCGCCGCTCCTCACCGCCTGTCTGCCGCTCTGCCCCGCGCCATGTACGCCGGTCCTCCTCGCACTCCTGGACGCCGTTCCTCCCCGCGCTCCTCATGTCAGCACGCACGTCGCGGCCGGCGCTTCTTCCAAAGGACTACTTTTTTTTCGTCAAATTTTTTTAATAAAGTATATTTATTAAGTTTATATAGCCTATGTCCATCTGCACACCCTCACGATTACAACGATGTATCGGGTGTGTGGATTGGCGGTGTGGTTCCCGAGTTTACCCGCCTCAAAGGTTCAAAGTTCTTCCTTGATAATAGTAGTATAGATACGTGGGGCGTAAGTACTGAAACACCTCAGTAAAAGTGCTACTATTTCCATCTTTAATGAGCCCTATATTTCTAGTGGGTTTAGACGTGTATGATTACAGTGACATGTACATCTCAGTTCTGTCATGCATATGACCATGCCCTCTCTTTTAGGTGTAGTAGTTCTGTATCAGAATATTGGGATCCTGTGTTTCTGTAACCACAGCGCCATTATTACAAATTGTCTACTCCCACATGGGATAAGTTTGATGTAGCCTAGCGGTCCCAGCCACTGATCATGTTTGAAATATTTTGAATGGCCTCGCTTCCGTAGATAGAAATTGGGGTGCAAGACCAGGCACTCTGGAGAAACCCCAAAAGGGTTGCCCCATATAGTGGACAATTTAGATTTTTCACAGCCTGCTGGGCAGAAAATCTGGATTTTATTAAAGACAAGGAGGCTAAGATTATGCAATCTCCTTTATTGCATAGCTCACAGCAGCAACAATGAAAGGTTCTAGAACTATAATAAACATTCCAGATAGGTATATAGTCCATGGGCACGCAGTGGTCTTCCTTCTTTGTGTAGCGAACAAGATAACTTTTCCAAATAACTTTAAGAATAAGGAATCAAAAACAATTTAGAGAACTTGAAGCCATAGAACTTGGAGCCAATGCAGCAAGCTTCTGGAGAAATTAATCTGCAAAATAGAAATAACAAAAGGATAAGAAAAAATCAGATCCCAGGTTGGGAGCAAAGAGGTGGGATAATCTTAGCCTCCGTGTCTTTAATAAAATCCAGATTTTCTGCCCAGCAGGCTGTGAAAAATCTAAATTTTATGGCATGACACAGAGGCCAATATTATGCAAGTTCAAAGCGTGTTCAAAACATTATCAATGACATTTGAAACAGGCTTAAAGTAACATCTTTTGAAGATAGATTCATTCGACCAATCTGCAGCCCTAAGAATATCTTGGAGGCCACCACCCAAAATAAAAGCTTTTGAAGCTGAAGCTCCTCTAAGAGAGTGAGCGCCAAAAATAGAAACGTCAATTCCGGCTTCTTTCATGACGTCTTTAACCCATCTAGCCAAAGTGGGAGAGGAAACCGCCCTATGAGGGAACCTGTGGGAAATGATTAATGGATCTACAGAACCCTTCAGTCCTAAAGTTCTCTTCTAGATGGATATATTCTGTGTTGTTTCTCAGGGATAAAATACGTCCTGTGCAGAAACTTAAAATGAATCGCCGGAATATAGGAACAAGAGTGTATATTGCAAGCTTAGGGCCTCATTTACTATATTATCACAAAAAGGAATTCTACAAACGATCAAAGGCATCTAACCTTTCAGCGAGGGTACAAAGGATGATTATCCATGTTTGAAGAAAAGGGAACTCATTTTTTCAAAAGTATCCCCCGGTGTCACACCTTACACGTGAGGACTCGACATTGACATCATTAGAGACATGACCATGTCCAGGTCCTGAGGAGAACTCCTGAATCGAGTGGGGTTTCAAACGTGTTGACGATCAATGCTATGGGGGAAAGAATACTCGCATTTACAATTGAGATTGTTTGAGAGAGATTTTGTCGAAAGGAATAACTCTCTCCTTTTTAACGCCTTAAAACATGCATCCCCAAGGCTACACACAGAGGCAGGATATACTAAACACAATAAAAAAGGAATTATCCACCTAGTGTGAACATGTGAAAACAGGGCAGGTCAAAGGTAGTTAACCCATTGTTTTTGTTACACATATGATTATGTCAGTTTGTTAATGTATGTTTTAAATGCCTTTTCGACTGACTTTTTGTATATAAATGTATATCAATGTATGTTTATATTGTGTGTTTCACCTCTAAGTGTTTCCCTTCAATAATGACTTGATAATGTAAAAAAAAAGGGGGAGGAGCTACGACAGCAAGCAAGATGGCCGCATAGCTTCCCGGCTCCGCCGACCTCCGTCCTTCGCTCGAAGATCCTGTCGTATATCCTGATTTCTCGCCCCATATCCGGGTTCTATGAACTACTCTGCAGACTGATGGAGCAATCCCAAGAGTTTTCCGACTTGGTGGAGTGGAGTAATGTCGTGATTTGATTTAAGGCCTGACCCAGTCTGGAAGCCGGGGTCTCGAGTGTTGGTCTAGCCGGGTCCGAGTTGAACAACAGCGGACAGAAGGGTCCGGTCCACAGAACGTCCGACATCTTCACGAACGCTTCGCTGCCGAACTGTTGTCTGGAACTATACCGGAGGTGAGGAGACAAGCAACGCCCGAGGTGGTGTGATACTGTTAAAAAAGGGGTTCCAAAGACAACCGGTAACCAAAAACCCTTTTTATGTTGCCCGGCGGTATCGCCTCTATGACCCACCAATATTAATCAATGAAGAAGCAGGCGCTGGAGACTGGAAGGCAGGAAACGAGGATTTTATTCTCTCCGGAGGAGAACACATCAATTCAGACAGCAAGTATCGTCACGAGGTGCTCTAACCACATCTCTGAGGCCTGGCCTCTTATACTAGGGTTTATGACCTTTATTGCACATAACACATTCTCGCAACACTTTAGTATTAGAAAGAACATCCTCGGAATCTCCCCTTCAGGCCCGTTCCCACATACATTTACAGTTGGATTCCCCACCCCGGTCACAACAGGTGATGGTTGTCGCACAGCAGGGCATTCCGCCGATTCACGGAATGCATGGGGTTGATCGGATCTCATAGAGTGGGGGCTTTGATCGGCTCGAGGGTCTTTTGATGGGGAAGGGAAGCTTCCTACTGTACGGGGTAATAAACAGTATCCGCAGGGCCAGGTGGCGGCCTGGGAACAAGGAAGACAAACGGGGACACAGGAAAAGGGGGTTTGCATCAAAAGGATCTGAGGCCATGAAAGGAATGAGGGGAGGTGTCGCGCTGGGAACAGGATGGGATTCAGTGGTGAAGCTGCGCTGAAGAGGGGTTTATGACCCAAGGCATGAGAGAGCGGGGGTTGTCAGTGTGCGGGGGGATGCTTGCGAGGTTAAGGGAGAGAGAGACGCGCTGGCTATCAGCGAGGGGCAGGGAGGCCATGGTGTTCAAAATGGCTGCCGCTTACGCGCACGAATGGGCTTGAAAAGGGGCAAGATGACGCCGATAATGTTCACCAAGTTTGAGTTAATTTTCCACAGTCCTCCCTTTAACATTTCCAAGACATCTTGCTGGCCTATTTCCTATCTATACCTATATGCAGTGATCATAAGTAAGGGAGAGGGGACTTAGGCAAAAGAGCTGTACATAAACATCACATTATAAACATCATATTGAAAAATCTCATCATCTAGTAGGCGGGTTCATCGTTAAGTTGGTTGCAGAAAAAAGTCATCGTAATGCAATATCAGACTAGAATTACGTAGCGAGGGCGTTGGGTATAGATCATAGATGCTTATAGTCATTCGAAATAGGAGCTGGCAAGTTATCATATAAGTAAGTCCTCTTTGCATTCGGCGGGTGCATAGTTAGTCCAATGGTGATTGGGAGAGAAAGGAGATATAGTAAAAATATCAGAGTTCTCGTTGTCTTTTGTCGTCTTCTGTTGGCACTGTTAAGCGCCTGGATTACAATTCGGTCTGTCAACAGGAATGTTCATGTGGATTGAGTCGTTGGAGGTCTGCGGGCAGGGGTACATTTTGTCTTGTTTCGCCAGACCTCATAGGAGCAATGCGTTACGGTTTTGGAGCAGGTGCACTTTCTTTTGTAACGCAGAGCATAGATTTGCAATAAAAATGCGATTGTTCCTGAATTGTGAGATCTGTTTGTTTCTTGGGTCTGTGTGGTGAGCATTTCCAGTCGCTTCCATCATCTTCGAGGCGTTCAGCAGCGGGTAGAACCACATACTTCGTTCATCTTTTCTTTAGAGGCGACCCTTGGTGGAGTTCTAGGTCACCGTTCTAAGATTAACATAGTTCGTGGTCTACTTAGTCGGAGCTCCCTCCCTTCTGACGCAGGGAGTACTCTTCTCTGGGTAGCTCAGTAGGATTTGGAGGAACTTGGGAGTTCGGGTGGAAAGGTGCGGGTGTGAACAGTCCTTATGGTAGGTCGGAGGAGGAGGGGATGGAGCAAGGCCAAGTCGGGAACAGATCAGGGGGAGGCGGAGAGTTTGCGACAGGCGAGTCCGTAACCATGTTCAGAGAGCGGGGGCTTTTGGCACACGTTGATCATATAGCAGGGGCTTCAGGTCAGCCCTTTCCTTAGCTTTGTCTGAAACAATGCCCCGTCCGGCGTCTCCTTACTGCTGTGGTCTCGCCTCGGCCTCCGTCGCTGATGTTCCACAATCCGCAGTCAGGCCGCGTGCTCCCACATCCGGTCTCTTTCTCCTCCGACAGTGATACCCTTAAATGAGTTTTGAAAAGACAGTCTTTAGAGATATTGCAGAAGAAGGTAATTACATAAGTCTGTTTCTCTCCCAACACCAAGCAACTGGGGTAAGCACTCGCTACATTGGAGATTCTTGCGGCTAACGTATAAACAATTGATGATGGGTTTGCTGGATTCCTTACAACTTCCTTTCGCTGGCTAATTCTCTGGCGCTTTGATGGTTATTACGTTCATTTGTAATAGGTACGAGGTCTGGTACTCATTTATTGCATACGTCTATTATAGTAGATGTCAGTTCTTCTGGTAGAGACCTATTTCCCTAGTACGAGTCTTGCAAGGCTAGGCTGGCCTTCAGGGCCTTGTATTTTACGAAAAAGTGTAACGTGCTATTCACCATAGTCTGATAGGCATCCTTCTGAGGGGTGAACATAGGCTAAACAAGTCTGCATTACATAAAAACATCTTATTTTCAACCAGGCTTACTGCAACAAGTTCTTTCGATTTTCAATCTAATTTTCAACTTTGCACACATTCTTCTAACTTTCTATATAAATCCTCGCAACCTGGCTACTACAAAAACTCGGGAGGGGTGGTTTGCAATAATTATTAAACTTATCCTCGGGGAAGGAGGGATCTTATGGACAACAATTAGGGACACAGTGAATTAGAGCAGGGGGCGTTTTTCAGGCTCTCGTTCAGGGCAGCTGACACAAAACTGGGGGCAATTTTCGGGAAGACGGGGGTGTCTCGATCATTGCTTACTGTTTGGGGTACGGGGACAATTTGGAATGGGGGCGGTCGCATTACCACAGACATATTTTATCATAGAAGCCACTGACAAATAGTCCCCTGGTTGTGAGTCAAATTTAGGGAACCTCAGTCGTCTTACCTGTCCCTTTCCTATTGGTCAATTTAAATTTCATCCATATTTAGCAGAAAAGGAGAGGTAGTAACGTGGTACCGATACAACTTTATTTTAGGACAAATTTGTGCAAATACTTGTGGTATTTGGGGCCAATCAGGAGGTGCACCAGGTTCGTCAATTAGGTGCCAGTCGCTAGGAAAAGGGAAAGTGTGGAGGGGTGAAAGAGTGAGAGAGAGAGAGAGAGAGAGAGAGAGAGAGAGAGAAAGAGAGAGAGAGAGAGAGAGAGAGAGAGAGAGATAGACAATAGGCCAAACAGTACACGTGGGACATGGAGAATGACCGTGTATTGTTTGGACTATTCAGTGCGTTACCCAACGTTCGACGTTTCGGGTCTGTGTTAGGATGTAGAAAGCATGCAGTTTTGGGATAGAAGAGCATTAGATCTGGTACAAAAAGGTCGTGCATTGGATAGGGCGTCCTTTTTGTGTCGTCTTCTAGCGGTAGTCCGTTTTCATGCATCGGGCGTGACGTGGTTCCAGATCCCTTACGATACTCTAATCGGGATTCTAATGTAACCTGCAGAAGGAAAAAGGAGGGAAAGGGGGAGGTGGGGGGACAACATTCGAACACATCAAATGTACGGGCACGAAAGTCCTTTACTTACCGCATACTCGTACTTATCTCTTCGGGATATAATCCCTTAGGGTTTTAGTTTCCGAAAGTCAAGGGGGCGGGCAATGTGATAGGTGGTTCATGGGGAGGTTCGAGGATGGCATTAAGGATCGTGTGTAGAGAAACGCTTAAAAAAAGGAATCAGAGGTGCCTAGCGTGAGGTACCCGGTTTTGTAGATGTATCCGGCCTTCGGGATCCTTAAATCATTCCCAAAGCTGTGAGGTTCTAAGACACATCAGTTCTTCGTTTTAACCCGGTACCTTAGTACCTTCGACCACCATATCTTAATAACATTTTATCAATCACCCCGCTTTACTTTACCCATTCTCAGAAGTCGAGGTCCTTCTTCATATGTTAGTCCCTGAGCTTAGTCGCATATTTTGGAGGCAACGTATCATACCTGGGATCCGATCATCAATCCGGGGCCGGACAACCATTTCTCGGATAACCTTGAAAAAAGAGCAGAACGGTTGCGCATAGAAAAACCCTCCCACCGATACCCGCATTTACAAAAGTATGCGATGCTTATTCATAGTTGTTAAGACCTTTATTTGTATAATCCTTCAGTATGTAAAATGTGAGAGCACAATCATAATTTGGCCTGACATGTCGTCGATGGAAGCACATACAGTAGGGGGTTATTTTGTAACACAAGAACATGTAAAAAGGCCTAATCTATTATTTGCAAGTAACTGAAAACATTTCATTGCGTGACAAGGGAATCAGGGGCATTTCAGTGCATAAATGGAAACACGGTCAAGCTCATCGGAATCACATTTCCTAGATGTAAACTGTGAGTGTGCATCATAAGCGACGTTATGTACCAGTTACAATAAATATCAAAAAGTAAATCGTTCATTGAAATCAACATTTTTACGGAACCCCTTCTCAAACGTTCGCCAAGTGAACCCTCCTCCCTTTCCCATCGAGCGCACAATGGTTCGTATATATATCTTAGTACATCAAGTTTCATTAGCTAAGGAATACCACGAGGCATCCGTTAGTTTCCATTGATACCGGCGCCTTTTTGGGCGAGGCCGGCTTAATCCGGAAGTAGCATCAGAGGAAAAAAATGTCCCCGACGATTGGCGGTTGGACCAGGGTCCCTTTCGGCAGTTCAAAAAACTGTGCTAACAGAGGGGCTGGTGGTGTGGACCGTCAATCAAGAGAGGGAGGGGGATAGAGTCTTTCTTACCGGGTCATGTTGATGCTCAGCCGGAACTTACTCAAGTTCGTTAGCCCATAATGTTCCTGGGTGGTTCAGACGGAAGCTGATGCAGACACGAGAGCACCGCCATCTTGTTGCTGTGCCGTGGTTATGTCATTAGTGATCAATGCAGCTGTTCCCCTCCGAAAGCCTGAAGGGGCTGAGGGCTCTTGGGACTTTGGTAGAATCTTCAAAGCCGAGGGGATGTTTGTCGATGGTGGGGGCTTGCGCCCAGGTGGGCAAGTGCCCGAGTTGCAATTTCGGACAAAGTTACTCCAGCGGCCTAGACCCGCCTTTCGAGGGCCCAAACGCCATTTTGAGACCCTGTGGCAGCCACCTTTGCCGTATCCATCAGGAGTGGAAGAAAACTTCTTGTGATGGCGAAAGACAGAACATCATGCTGCTGGAGCAGGACATTTTGGTTCGGGGCGCCAGGGTGCAGCAGTGGAGCCTTCGTCTGGGGAGGTGAGAAAGGCTCGTCCGTGCCGCCTTCCTCTCCCGGCGCATCCTACGCCGTCCCTTGGAATCAGGGGCGCACATGATGACCACCCTACACCCCTGATTCCGACTCTTGGGGGACCACTGTACATCCGGTGCTCCGTAAAAGTGCCCGTCGGACATTGTGTGTCCTGTACTATGCAAGTATACCAGCCGGGCATTGTATGTCCTGTGCTAAGGAAATATACCAGTCGGGCATTATGTGTCCTGTGCAGCGTAGGTATATGGCCGTCGCCCGGCTGGAGGACATCGGCGCCGGACCAGGGCAGGGAAGCCTCCTACCTGTGGAGGTGGAAGAGGCTCGTCCGCGTCGCCTCTTCCTCCCTGCCCACCCTGCATCCGTTCGATGGAGGAATTCGTGATGGCCGGACCAGGAGATACGAGGGAGGGGGTCATTTGCAGCCGCCCCCTCCCTACTCGCGGCCCGGGGGACGCCATCCCTGGAAGGGTAGTATGGAAAGACCATTTCATTGCCTGCTTGGTGGAGCCTCCAGGACCTTCTCGCCAGCGATCTCTTTTTGGCCCATGGTTGCTGGCAGGCCCCGCCCCACACGTGCTATGTGTTCCAGATGGGCGGGACCATCGAACTGTTACATTGGAGGACTTCCGGAGTGAGCATAATATGTTTTGTATTTTTCCTATTAGTAAAGTTTGTTTTAGAGAGAGAGTTCTACTAGTTATTCTATTTACCGTTGGTTGTGTGTTTTCTTTACCGTAATTAAATCCTAAGTTTATATAATAGACGCTTGGCTTCCTTGAGTCTTTTCTCTAACGGGGGGTTGTTTACACTGGTCTGTAATTGTGTTTGGTTTTTCAGAGTGGGGGAGTAACAGAGAGCAATCAGTCCCAAAACTCTAACATGTCGTTAAAATTGGTCTGACGAAATCTGTGCCATCGAGCATAATCAAACGGGGTGGTTCTATCTGTCCTGTCCGTACTAGTCTGATTGGTTTTTATTTCGTGCCTTTTCCCTTTCTGTCGGCCTGTCCTTTCTGTCGACCCTCCATTCTTACCTATGCTCTGCAAAGTCGGACATTGGGCTTTCCAGTGCCCGAGACATTTACAGAAAGCACATTGGTTTTGTTTTAAATCTGTTCGTCCTGTGCGCAGTGTCGGGGGATTACCTTCGGGTCGTTGTGTTCCGGGGTTGACTTGTCGGCACACCCCTTTACACCGTTCTCTTTTCATATCTATTCCTCGGAATTGTGCCATCGTTGGCCCTTCCCTTTGCCTACTAGACGTTTGGAGGGTTGTCCGTCGTGTCCCTTCACCTTTTCCGAATTCGTCGCCTTCCCTTCGTCGTGTGGCTTCTTTGCGCCACATACCGAGACTATCGAGCATAATAGGTGTTGTTTCATTCCTACGAAGGGCTATTTCTACCGTTTCTATTTTGTCGAGATCAAAGGATCCTCTCAGTGGCCACTGTCTTTCTCGATCCTTTTTCGTATATTTATGCCACAGCTCACTATAGGCTATAGCGATTAATCCATGCTTCATGAACATGTCCTTATTAGGGGTGCCTTCCAGCGGAGCCGGATGGTTCATCTCTAATAAGCGGTCCGGGTTAAACAGGCTACTAACCAGTCGGGAGAAGACAGGCATGACGGATCACAATGGGATAATAGTCAGCACTACCTATCTTATCACTGCGCGCAAAGACTAGACAGAATATTTCTATTCTACGTTGTTTGCACGTAGTGAATACCTCATGAACCAATCTTGAGCAATCAATCAATGTTAGGTCAAAAATAAAAAATCAATATGGTCAATGGGGAGAATAAGTAGGCTCGCAAAGGTTCGCGTCACCTACCCTTTCACTATCTGTAAAGAGGGGACCTATTTTTCCCTGTTTGCAGACAGAGAATCTCCAGAAAACAATCTATAACAGTTAATCAATGGGGGGAAGGGGCAATTGTTCAGTGGGGGAGAAAGATAGGTCCGACGGGTGCGTACCTATCCTTCGCTGTTTATAAAGGGAGAGCCTGTTGTTTCTCCGTTTGTAGACAGTGAATCTCCAATAAATTAACAAAAAGTAATACTAGTATTTTCTCAACAATTATCAATCACTTTCAATTATCTATCACTTTCGCAATTCGTCGTGTTTACACGACCTTACCCGGACCGCATGGACAGTTTCTTGTCTTCCGAATCCAGCGCCCGATCGTCCTCTTCTCTTCGTACTTCTCGTGGCACTCCTGATGGTTCCCAGTCAGGACCGCAGATCACTCGAGAGAGGTCTGTTCGGAACCAGTGAAGTTCGGATGATCGGCTGTCAGACGAGGGTCTATCGGACAGGGTACCTTCCGATCGTTGCAGTCGTTCACTCTGTCGTCAGGACCTCTCCCACTGGATCCACGAGTCGCTGATGGGCCCCACGTTTGGGACGCCAATTGTTAAAAAAGGGGTTCCAAAGACAACCGGTAACCAAAAACCCTTTTTATGTTGCCCGGCGGTATCGCCTCTATGACCCACCAATATTAACACATTGGCTGCTGCCTCGATTTATCCCCGGTGCTGGGCCCCAATGTTAATGGGTGTGGTCATGACGGAACGGTTCCGTCATGAGCACAGCTCAACCGATGCTCATGACGGAACCGTTCCGTCATGAGCCTCGAAGGGGTTAATCAATGAAGAAGCAGGCGCTGGAGACTGGAAGGCAGGAAACGAGGATTTTATTCTCTCCGGAGGAGAACACATCAATTCAGACAGCAAGTATCGTCACGAGGTGCTCTAACCACATCTCTGAGGCCTGGCCTCTTATACTAGGGTTTATGACCTTTATTGCACATAACACATTCTCGCAACACTTTAGTATTAGAAAGAACATCCTCGGAATCTCCCCTTCAGGCCCGTTCCCACATACATTTACAGTTGGATTCCCCACCCCGGTCACAACAGGTGATGGTTGTCGCACAGCAGGGCATTCCGCCGATTCACGGAATGCATGGGGTTGATCGGATCTCATAGAGTGGGGGCTTTGATCGGCTCGAGGGTCTTTTGATGGGGAGGGGAAGCTTCCTACTGTACGGGGTAATAAACAGTATCCGCAGGGCCAGGTGGCGGCCTGGGAACAAGGAAGACAAACGGGGACACAGGAAAAGGGGGTTTGCATCAAAAGGATCTGAGGCCATGAAAGGAATGAGGGGAGGTGTCGCGCTGGGAACAGGATGGGATTCAGTGGTGAAGCTGCGCTGAAGAGGGGTTTATGACCCAAGGCATGAGAGAGCGGGGGTTGTCAGTGTGCGGGGGGATGCTTGCGAGGTTAAGGGAGAGAGAGACGCGCTGGCTATCAGCGAGGGGCAGGGAGGCCATGGTGTTCAAAATGGCTGCCGCTTACGCGCACGAATGGGCTTGAAAAGGGGCAAGATGACGCCGATAATGTTCACCAAGTTTGAGTTAATTTTCCACAATACGGGTCCGGGACCCGGGGCCCTGGCGTTCGTAGCGCCGGTGCCGCTGGGTCGGAGACTTGATGCGCACTAACGCTTATTGCTGATCGACCCCTCATGGTTCGTTCCTGCTCTGCCTAATCTTACCCCAGGGAAGGCGCCTTTCCGTGGGGATCATTATGCCTGCTACAATGCAGAACCCGATGGAGCGGGACAAGTGTGGCCCGTCATTGCGGTCAGTGATGGCAGCCCTGGAGTCACTTCAGGCGACTATGGAGACCCAGGCTTGGAATTTGATGTTGGTAGCGGATAGAGTTCGAGGATTGGGACCGGATTCTGACTTGCCGCCCGAGACCCGGTGGCCATTTCAATTCCCTATAGCTACCCCAGCGGTGCAATTGGACCCGGTGCTCGAAGCTATACTTGCCCCTGAAGGAGTGGAACGGTTCGAACATTTGGAGATTGGCGAGGTACCTATGATGTCAGGATCTTTGGAACTGCAACTGGTGGAATATTTCGCTGCTGTTCCCGATTTGGAGACTTTTGATCGTAACAGTGAACTGTATCGGATTATGTCTCGCCCTATTCCCAACTGGTTCATCAAGATGGCGGACGGGATAGTGCCTGACCTTGGAGTCGGGGAGGGGTATTCGGGGACCCAAACATCTACTGTGGGACTTGCTATCTTTTGTTTGTCTAGTATAGCATATTTTGGTGACTTCTGTATGCACTTTGACAACTTTGCGGTGGGGCTCAACCTTTCAGAGGGGATCAGCCACTTTCATCGAAGGGGTCAAGGCGGAGACTGTTATTTGAGATTTCATACTATGGTTTTGACGGTACCGGGATTGCTCTATTTGGTTCACGGAGTCCGGGGCGGGATTTATAGTTTCCTCTGGTGTCTTGTTTCTTGTGGTTTGCTTGATCGGGTCAACACTGTGGGGGATTCTTCGCAAGGCGGGGGGGAGAGTCCGGGACTGCGTAAGGCAGAGCCCTCCTCCATCTTTCCTTTTTAGGGCAGGGTTTTAGTCCCTCTTTTCGTTCCCTTCTCTTCTTTTCCCTTTGTTCTTTCTATATTTCGGGCTCATTTACGGGGCGACAGGCACGCTGCTAGGGGGGTAGGCCGTAGTCATCTGCAGGGGTGCAGGGTGGGGGGTTGGGGGCGGGGAATTTTGTTTTCCTTTTTGTTTCTATGGCCTTTATTTCTTCTTATCTTTCTTCGCCTTTTCTTTTGTTTCTTCTTTTTCGGGTCAGCGTAGTGGGTCTATTCTTTTGCTAACTATCGACCTTTTATCTGTGCCTATACTTTCACGGTACTTCAGTACCATTGGGCGGGCGCTTAACTGGTGCGAACAGTAATTGTATGCTTGATTACCCTGAACTGTATGTTTTGGCGCCAATATCTCGAACGAGATAGATCTAATTGTGGACCTCCTACTGTTTAGCCCGCCCTTTGCACGCCTTTGTGATATTGTATGGCACCTGATCCTTCTATCTTTATATTATAAAATGGAATCTTTACTATCCTGGAACTCATATAGTATGATCTGCTGCCAGTTTCAATTGATGTTATGCTATATTTGCCTCCCGGGAGGCCGAATCTGGTTCTAATTGCTTTGCTACGGTAACATTGATTAGCGGCCAGCCCTGGTGGTTGTAGGCCCGTACTTGTACCTGGTTGAAGAATTAATAAAGGTTTTCCAAAAAAAAAAAAAATAATAATAAATAATGTAAAAAAAGCTTTTCCGTAAAAGGTTAAAGAAAAGTGAAATAAATCGCAAGGGCTAAAGAAACAATAAACTTAGGTACTTTCATTTTTTTTTTTTTTTTTTTTTTTTTTGAAAACCTTTATTGTGCACAAAGTCAGTACATATACGGGCCTACAACCGTCCGGCCGGCCACGAATTCTTATGACGCACTAGTGCATGCAATATGGTGTCAGGGTAACGCAGCAGAGCAACAGGTGAAAAATAAGGCATAGAACAAGAAGCACCACAGTACCCAGGCACAGGAGCAATGTAGGTTAATTTTAAACTTTTTACGCAACTATTAAGATCAGGACATATTACTCCGCACATGAGCTAATAAAAGATAAAGATAAAGAACGAGGTCCATGTAGGTGGGACTTGCCAAGTAACAACAGCATCAGACAGTTCGAAGCATAACATGCAAGTCCCGACCAGAGGAGGGTCACAAACGAGTCATGTCACCAAAAAACTATCTCAACACTCCCTAAACATTTGCGCCACCACCCATCCCCCAATACGCCTAACACAGACCAAAGAAAAAGGAAAAAACATATAAAGAACAAAGAAAGGCACCATAGAAAAAAACTTCGAATCCTAAGTAACCCTTCACCCTACACACATGCAGAGGCTATGGCCTGCCCCCCCCCCTAGCAGAGTGTCTGTCGCCCCAAAAACCCGAAATATAGCAAGAAAAGAGAAAGGAGGAAGAAGAAAAAGTAAAGGGGAAAGTGAAAGTAAAAAATTATCCTTTGACAGGGGGAGTAGGAACAGATACCCATCCCTAGACTTCCACAAGAGCGAAACCGGGAGGAGGACCAGTCATATGTGCATGCAGGCTCCGCCGGCCTAAGAAACATTCCCGCCCCAACAACAATACAAGCGAAGCAACAACAGCAGATCAGTCAGGGCGAGTCAATGAACCATCCGTAAAATCAGGTCATAATCAACATCCACCATGTATCCACCCATCCGCCCGGCAAGTGAACCATAAAAAGTCTCCTAGCCCTGGCCCGTTTTGGGACATGGCCCCTCACCCCTCCTTCGTGATAGTCCAGTGCTGTCCGGGAAGACGATGCAAAATGGCCGCCCTAAAGAGGGGGGCGGTGCGTAGACAAAGAAGAAATGGCGTCCGCTCCCAGGATACAGTTGACCCTCGGTAGTAGTTCCCACTGGCGTGTCCGGGCCCACAAAGTCACAAAGCAGAGCCATCCAAGGCCTTGACAATAATGTAGAGGAGAAACCTGGAAGGCAGTCCACAGGTAGCCGACTTTTCCGCGTCGCAGTCCGTAGTGCAGAGTTGAGCTTGGAGCGAGGGGGAAACACTGCAGCGACGACCAAGCCGGAAAATGGCAACAATCCGCTATCCTCCACATATGTAGCAACCGTTACCTCCACTGTATCCCTTCGAGGAAACGTTGTGGCAGTAGGCTGTGACGGCTCCTGTTGGGAGCCCTGCGTGAAACAAGGTCCCCGCTCCTGCCCGCATATTTGGGCGCAAGCATCAAACCGTGCCCCCAGGTCGGTACAAGTGACCGCCATCGCCGATGTCAACTCACCCAGGGCCATCAGCACATCCCCCAGGGTGAAGTCAGGCTGAAGTGTCCTCGGTTCCACATGCTCCTGGAGAGAACGTGTCCCGGCCCCCTCAGGATAGATATGCTCGCTGTTTCGTGGGGAGTCTGCGTGGGTTTCCGCTGCAAGGCGAGCCGCCGGCATCGCCATCTTGTCGTTTCCACAACGAGGTGATGTGGGGTGGGGGACGGGGGATAACACGGGGCGCGATGCTGCTACCGGAGCCATCCTGGGGCATGCGATAGACCGCCCGGTCCAGGGGCAGTGCCTGCGGGCCCGTTGCAAGTCAGTGAGCAAGCTGTGTCCGGTGGGGGTTGCAATCAGCGGCCAGAGGGACGAGGAGAGCGGGACAGGAACATGGCGGCCGGGAACAAAGGACTCGCCGGGAGACACGACTTCCCCCTGTCACCTCACTGCCCGGATCGTGCACAGCATCCACCAGCGGCAGGCAGCGCCGAGGCCGTGCTCCTGCGAGGAAGCGCCGTCCAGTCGCGCCACCCCCGCAGCGGATCGGCTGTGATGTTGCGTGGGGTCAGAGCGCGTTGCAGTGCGAGCTGGTTCCCGGGCCGAGGCAAATCGGCCAGCAGCTGACGATTCCGGGCGAATGGAGAGGTCGGCGGATCACCGGTGGCAACAGCTCCGTTTCCCGCACCTTTCAGGACAGAAACTGGTAAGCGGGGCTAACAGGATGATGGTGCGGGACTCCGGGGCCGGCGGAGCTGAAGGCTGCGCGTCCGATCAGGTCGCCATCTTGGCTCCTCCCCGGTACTTTCATTTTTTAAGTAAATTACAAAGGTTGCAACTAGATACTGTGTTGGTGTAAAGTATAAAGTGGTCTATCTAGGTTGGGCAAAGGACCCAATCCTTCCTTGATTAACAGTATCTAAAAGATACAGCACATTCCTGTCCTTCTCCCCTGCACTGGCACACAAAACAGCAGCTGTGTGCCAAGACAGTCACCTTTACGCCTTGCTGCAAGTGTGCCTGAGTCGCAGGGATGATTGGTGTTGTGCAGGAGGGACAATGTTCTGCACAAAAACAATCAATAATGTTGTTTTGCTCCTTCTGTGTGTGCTGCAGCACACTTAGAAATAGCAAAAAATTCGGCGAAATGACAGTATTTCTCCTTGTTGTGCCACTCTTACGCCTCCCTTGGGGAGGTGCAGGGTTCTGACGCATTCCAAGGTTTATAACACTTTGTAAATCTGGGAATGTGTCAGGTTCAATGGATGTTATCTGGGAACAGCAACACCCATTGAACGCCCCTTTAACGCAGAGTAATGCGTGAAAGGGGCCCATATTTACAAGGTCATGAAAAGTTACGCAGGGTGACTTTACGTAACTTTGTAAATATGGGCAGGCACACTGCGTAGCTGGTGAGGTGGTGCAATGGGCTTGTAAAAATGCAAGTTTGTATTTTTCAGCCAAACATGTGGCTGCGACTCTAGTGATTTTCGCTCTGGGTCGTGGCAGTCCACATGGTAACAGAGGCTCGAGAGCTGGGGGAGCAGAGGGTAGTGACACTCAGCGCCTAAGTAATATTGTTCTAAATCAGGCACCTCAAACCCCACCTCTTTTGTAATGGAGCAATATGACTTCCAACCTTAGTGATGGCTGTTTATCTGCCCAGAAAAGTCTTGTCAATAATGATCTAAGGTTTTGAAAGAATGCTTTTATGAGTGGTAAACTATATTTCTGAATAGATAAAGGAATTTGTGGGGGATTAGCATCTTTATTAGTGCTGGTCTCTTTGATGCCTCACCTCCCCCCCCCCCCCCCCCCAATAAAAAAAACAAATCATTAGTCCCCCCTCAAAAGTTTTCACAATTATTCTATTAAACTGGCAATGTTAAAATAAATCTAGACATATTTAAACATTGCAGTTAAGTTCTGTTACCGTTGTAAGCATGCAATCAAATACATGATTGCCAAACATACTATTCTGGACATGCAGGCCATACTAATGTTTACAAGTACGAACAGTGTGATTATCAGAAATGAGGGTGGATTTAAAAATATATATATTTGGAGTCCCTTCCCATTTGACAACATCTGTCAGCCAGGGTATAAATGACAAAAGATGTTCTTAGTGATGGCCCATTACAGAGTGGTGTACTGCCACTCATCTTTGTTCCACTGAAAACACAAGCACTTTCTTTCAGCATAATGCTTCTTTTGGCCAGAGCCTACCCCCCCTCACCCCTCTCCTCCCAGGATCACTTAAAACACCCCTAGGGGGGCCTGCACCAAAGTTAGAAGACCTCCGCCCGCCGTAGCCGGACATATCAGGCACTCCACTGATGGGCTGTAGTTTAGCCTCAATGTTCCGATGTAGTACTACACCCAAATATTTGAACAATCTCTCCACCCATTTATTGGGAATTCTGACACAGCTTGTACTGTAGAATATGTAAACGGGAGCATCTCAGTTTTGTTCCAATTGGCCAAAATTCTCGAGAATCTTCAATAGCTGATTACTTTCTTTATCAAGGAAAACAGATCATCTGTCGGATTATGGACAAAAAGCAGAATATTGTCTGCATACATGGAGAGGAACAGATGCTTAGTCTTGAAATATAAGCCCTTCTGGTAGTGGCGTTCCTGCAAATCCCAGGTAAATATGTCCAAAGCCAATACAAAAAGCAGAGGCGAGAGAGGACAGCCCTGTCTTTTGCCTCAGCCCACTGTAAATGGTTCCGATATCTGAACATTTGCAAGCACTCAGGTCACTGGTTTGGTGTAGAGGAGGACAAATGTTTTCAAAACATTTTCCTCAATCCAAACCTACAAAGCCTGTATTAAGAAAGGCCACTCTAAGGCGTTGAAGCCCTTTTCTGCATCAAGATGAATGGCCTCCTCCTCTAACCCAGGGTTTAAATGATGTAGGATTGCAAACAATGGACACAGGTTAACTGATGTGGATGAAACTTGCCTGGACAGGAGAGACCGTGCTGCCCATAAATAAGGGCAAGCGATTTGCTATCACCTTCATCAGTATATTATTGTCCAAGTTGAGCAGTAACAATGGATGGTATGATGCACATTCAGTGGGATCTTTTCCGGGTTTCAGAGGCACTGTAATATTAGTCTGAGGGAGGCAGTTTGCTGTCCCTCAAGGCCTCCATATGTATTTCAACAAGATGTGGCAATAGTATTTTTTTATACATATTGTAGACTTCAGAGGACAGATTGTCAGATCCAGTCACTTTACCTCCCACCAGGTTATCAATGCCCATTGCAATCTCTTCCACAGAGATTGGTAAATTTAGAAATGTCCTATGACATTTCTCTTACCACACCAGCACTATCTCTTCTAGGTTTTTCTCAGTGTAAGATAGGGTCACGGTCACTTGTAGTGTGTATAGGTGTTCATAGGACTTTACTAGTTCCCAACAACCTCCTCACAGGCTGTCAAAAACTCGCAACCCTGTTCCTCGAACTGCAGTATAAAAAAAAAAGAAGTGCCTATCTCTCTTGAGAAGCCAGGCTAACATTCTACATGGGTACTTGCAAAAATGTTTCCAATGTCCAAAAAGTTTGACCTGTGGTATGGCCGAGGCCCGCATTGATGCCAACCGGTTGGCTGTCTGGGAAGGGGTGGGGATTGGACTGTAAAGTGGGTGTAGGAGAAGTGAAGCATATACATCTGGTGGCTGAATTACACAATATGAAACCAGAAAATCTGGTAACAATCTCAGCTTCTCTACTTGACCAAATTGTGTGATCCTAGGCAATTGTTTTATTTCAATTCCCTCCTTTTTCTTCATTATCACATGTAAGAGGACATTGAAATACATGAATTCAGGATGTGGCCTATATGATGCCTTTTCCTGTGTATTATGCAGTAAATTATACCATTGTCCATGTATAATAGCAATCCAGGCCATCCAAAGACTGCACATAACGAGTGACTTGCCTCTTAGTTCTCTATTGAGAATGTTGTTTGTGTGGGTGGAAGAAAGCATGAATGTTTCTTAAATTTATGTTTGAAAAATAGCATTAAAAATCACTTGTCAATGCACTAATATGATTTGATGAACTAAGGTGAAACTGTTCTGTATGTTAATGAAATACACTTTTTGAATTAAGAAGAGTCTTTACAATATTTTCATACGTTTATTGCAAGATGTCTTTAAAATGAAAGTGTTCCCTAAAGTTAAGTGGTGCAGGAAACCATAGCCATTTCCTTACTATAACTTCAATTAACCTGAAAATAAATGCTTGCCCGTTAATTTAACATTTCTTTAATGTTAGGGCTAGGTTGAGGAAATAGCAACTGGTGCTGCTGTTGTCCAAGGGGCCTCATCTAAAGGCCAGGAGGGCCGCATGTGGCCCCCGGGCCTTACATTGAGTATCACTGGGTTACACAATACCCCATGCAAAGATAACAAAGAGAAGAATGGCACACCCACATTCAACCACCCACACATGCACACATTTCACTTAAGGCCCTGGTGACACCACAATGTTGCTGCTCCTGAGTTTCAAAAAGAGAAGAGAAATCCAGAGAGAAAATGACTCTCTTAAAGGATTTCCCTTCCCCTATAACGTTCACCTAGGTTGACATCATGCCAGGGCTTTAAGTGTCTGGGTCGGAGCACCAGCAGTTATTTTCAGGGGACCTCGAAACGGGTCTCTATCAGGCTCTATTTTCAAGCCTCACAGAGATAGTCCGTTTTCTTTTTTTTTTCTTGGACTGCAGTGAGAGCATGCACATCGAAGTGCGCATGCTCCTTTTGCTCACTACGGAGTAGGGGAGGTCAAGGCATGACATCATGCCAGGTGAGCCGCGTTGTTGTAGGAGGGCTCTGTGGCATGTTTTGGCGGGGTGGTGGCTTTGTTAAAACTCACCCCTGTGAAGCCGTGTTGCCTTCTAGGAGCAGTGCTTCTAGTACACTCAGCCTCATGTGAAGCCACCCTATACGGGAGGTGTCTGCCTGGGCATTTCCCGGGATAACACCATCGGTCTTGGGGTACTGGGGAGGGTGTATGGCACTTTCCATAAATAGCTTTGCTGTAATAAAGAGAGCGAGCCTGAGCGGGGAATTCCAAATCTGATGACACTCTGACAAGTCCTAGAGCTGAAGGCTTGTCAGAGCAAGGGGTACTGCTACACCAGGGGTCTCCAACCTTTTCTCTAGTGAGAGCTACTTCTGCTCAAGGGAAGTCTTCCTGAGCTACTGGTAAATTTTTTAACTGTAAAATAGTGACTACACCATGACCACCCAAACAGGAGTATCAGTAGTTACCACCCAAGTATTCCAGGTGCTGTATTACATAATGTGCCCCAGGGGCGCAAGGGGCATTTGCGCCCGCTATGCACGCTCCCGGGGAACTTTGGTATTATAAAAGGGGACGCAGACGCTTGTGGGCCCCCTTCTATAATACCGATATCGCTGGTGCACTTAAAGCACCAGTGCTATCAACAGAGGGCGTTCCCTCAATTTCATATGGGCTTGCCTTATGCAAATGAGGGAATTCCTTTGACTCTGCGCCAGCGCCATATTACATACACGGCCACAGAGACAGCGAAGCCCTCAGAAGGTGCACTGAGAGTGCGCCATTTAAAAGTTGGCGTACTGTCCCTACGCCCCCTGACAGCAGCCCTCTGCAGGGGGTGAAGGGGGTCCCATGGACCCCTCAGACATACAGTCACTGACTGCACCCGCCTACAAGGGGATCTCTCATACCCTTTGAAAGTGCAGGCGGATGCCGCTTGCACTGTGAAAACAAGGAGCAGCTGCTCTGCGTTTTCACATGAATGCACTGTCCCCAGGGCAGCGCATTCACCATAACGGGGAGCATTGGCCTTGTTTGCGCCAGGTGCACCTTTTCAAGAGTGCGGCAGGCGCAAACAATGCAGGTACGTAAAACGCCCCCCTGGTGCGGTTACCAGCAGAAATCCCAGGAAAATGTTCATCAACATAAAATGCCTCCACCTGACTTATGAAGTAACATTCAAATCTTGACATGCCCTACCGCACAAAGTATATAAGTACAGCAGTAGATCTCCCCAGCTCAGCTTGAATTATCATTCATCAGCTTCTAAAATTGACATTTTTTCTATCAAATACCACTTTCCACTGTGGACAAACAAACTCAGTTTCCCAGAAGAAAACCCGTTTTTGAAAACAAAAACTGCCTTTAAAATATCAGTTTTCCGATTTTAGGAAATGCCCAGTCCCAAAACATCCGCATATCATTTTCATCAAGTACTCCCATGTACAAATGCCTCATAAGGACAGACTTCTTTGAATACCCAGGTATTACAGTCTTATGCTGTGGATGCTCACCACAGCACCACGGATGCCTGTTTTATAACAATAATGCTGCACTATTATACTAGGACCCCAGTTGTGCCAAGGCTGGAAACCATAAGGGTCGGGGTAGAAACATATATCAGTCATGACCATTGTTATGCCAAGAATAGGTAAATGTAGGCCAGTCATGCTCCCAGTATGTAAATGATGGCTGCCACTATACCACAGCTAGACCAAAAATACCCAAAATAGTCAAGGATGACCATTATTATGCCATTGGCACTATTATGCCACGAATGGGCACAATTATATCAGAGATAACACCCTTATAATGGGGGCAAGCATACACATTTGGCAGTCCTTGACACCAGGTGTAGCTTTCAGGAACCAATAGTGTTTATTATGGACGCACATAAATGCTGATGAGTCTCTTAATTTTCTCTGGTCTGAATCATGCCCTCTTCTCCTCAGGTCTTGAGCTGATCATGCACCCAACTGACACATTCTCACTCTGACTCCTGCAGTCCCACACTTTGGTGAGTCAGCACTGATTACTGCTCAGGCTACTGCTGCCATACTTCTTTTATGGTCCACTGTTCACACACATGTTGTGACTAATAAAGCAGGGACTACAACATGGTCAATCTGCTTGTGGCTTAGTTATATTGAGATTGGATACAGACTGTCAAGTGGCAGGCCCTACAGGCCGATACTGTGTGTGTTTAGTATGAATTACTGACATAGGTTTGGCTGGCTGTCACTCTAAGGGTCTTGAGATGAGCAGTGCTGCCTTCTTTAATAGGTGCCTACTCTCTGAATTTCATCCTGGGCTTGACTTTACCTCTGAGAGCTACTTTGAAGGTACTGGCGAGCTACCAGTAGACCCCCGTGCTACACTAATTATCTTTATTTAGACCACGCCCCTACCTGTATAGGCCACACCCCTTTAAGAGGGTTGGCCCGTCCCTTTTAGAGCACTCCCAGGTTTTTTCCCACTTAAAGCCCTACGTTATGCCGTAACTTCTCCACTAGTGACAACTGAGCAGTGTGAGTACGTGCACATCAATGTGCCTGCTGTCACTGCAGTCCAGAAAAAACGGACCTCCTGTGCCAGGGCACAAAACAGAGACTGGTAGAGGCCAGTTTCAATGCCCCCTTTAAAAAAACTGCCTGTGCTCAGCACCGGTGAGACCCGGCCCACTTAAAGCCCTGCACTTTAGTCATTTGCTGCCTTGTACTGTGAGTGACAGCATTTTACTGAACATGTGTGCACATCCTTCTAAAAAGAAGGGCACTTCGGTGCCTGGGCTGGTGAGTGAAAGTTTTACTTTTCTGAAGTTTTCTTTCAGTTCTTTATACTTTTTATTTTTTCGCCTTGCTTATATTTTTAAACAATTACTTCACGTTACAGTAGCTCAAAGCCGATAGTATATTTTCTTTTTACCAATAAGAATCACATAGAGATGTGCATTATATGTATATCTGTCTAGTAGGAAGCACCCGCATTATTAGAATTATATGCAATGGTTAATTTTTGTATTAAAATGTTATTGCAAGCATTTGGCCACACGTTTAAGCAGTGATATGTTTAATTTTCTACTTTTTATTTTTGTGGCATATGCTTGCAATAAAGGCAAGACCTATTCACATTGCAAAACTCGCTGGTAAATGTGTTCAATTGTGCTTTCTAAAGTACGTTTGTTTCTCTGTTAGTTCAGTTTGGAAATGTAAATACTTCCTGCTGTGGTACTATTTTAGAGTAACCTGAAATCTGTCCAAGCCTAAGCCTTTGCAAAAGCTTTCACAGTCCCTTTACCCGTTTGCTCCCCTCACAAATGTGAGTCTGCCTTTTCCAGGTCCTCAGGTCGTACAGTTCGCAGTCAGCACCAGTGGAGGCAGCCAGGCTACCAGCATAGATCTTGTATTCACTAGCCTGCTGCCCTTAGATTTCCCTGCATAGATCTTACAGCAGCCTCGCAGGTAAATACATGAGAATGTTTGCCTAACAAGACTTTAGAGCCGTAAATATATTCCTATACTCCACTGTGTATTATCTAATCATGTACTCCACTGTGTAAAATGTGTTTGTGTACACTTTGTAAAATATGTTTGTCTACTAGTCTCTACTGTGTAAAATATATTTGTGTATTAGTCTTCACTGTGTAAAGTGTGTTTGTGTACTCCCCCAGCTATAGCAGACTCCAATGCTGTAGCTAGGAATTTTGAAGACTGGCTAAGTCTAGCTGTGAACAGGCTTGCACCGGAAGTCACTAAGCTCCCCAGGAGAAGACAAACTACAGCAGTTTGGTACTCGGCTGAGCTTAGACAAATCAAAGTCAAATGCAGATGCAAGGAACGTATCTGGAGATCAGATAATAGTATGGAACATAGAAAGGACTATAACACAGCCTTAGAGGAATAAAAGACTGCTATAAAACACGCTAAAACAGTATATTTTATCAATAACATTCAGGAGGCCAAAAATTCCTCCAAGGAACTATTTAAAACTGTGACAGCTTTGTCAAAGTGCCCGTGAGACACTTTATTCACGCTTGATCAAAACTTTGTGGACAAAATTGCTTCATTTTTTCAAAACAAAGTTCAAACAGTCTACAACAAACTCCTGAACACAGAAGATGCCCTGTAGGGGGAACTGCAAAGAGGTGCTGGAGGATACTGCAACTCAGTGTAGTTTGGCACGGTTTTCAGTGTTAGGGGTAGAACAAGTTGCAGACCTGCTGTTACAACCTAAGTCTGGCTCTCCCCTAGACCCTTGCCCCCTTACATACTGCATCTGCCTCCCGAGGTGGTCAGTGCGTCCCTTACCCCCCCCCCCCCACCCCCCTATTAAATGAGATTACAAGTTCAGGGGGTTTTCCACTTCCTTGGAAAAAGGCCTGCATTAGACCCATCTTGAAAGAAGCCATGCTTGATCCCTTGGAGGTTAAACATTACTGCCCAATATCCTGTCTCCAGCTAACCTCCAAAATCCTGGAGAAAGACATGAATTTAGAATTGACTGAGTATTTGGACCACAATAACTTCCTTAATTCCACCCAACATGGCTTCAGATTTCGACATTCCACTGAGTCAGCCTTAATTATGGCGGCTGAAGAGATCCATAAGGCGATGGATGGAGGGGGTAGAGCTGCTCTCATCCTGCTTGACCTGACCGCAGCATTTGACACCGTTAATCATACAGTTCTGTTGCGGCAGTTGAAGGCAGTAGGTATCAGGGATAAGGCGCTAACTTTACTCACATCCTTCCTGGCATAAAAGGAACAACTAATTCACTGGGACGGACTCCAGTCAGGAAAGCTCTACCTCCCTTGTGGAGTCCCTCAGTGGTCGGCCCTGGCCCCGACAATGTTTAATCTGTAAGTCACACCACTAATAAAAGATCATGGTCTTACGTTAGTGTTTTACACTGACGAAACCCAGTTAGTGGTGTCGGTTACGCAAAGTGTGGACATGACTGCTGTTCGGTTCCACAATTGTCTCACGGCAGTGATGGCATGGATAAAAAAATTTTTTTTTAAGCTTAACACCGAAAAAACCGAGGTCGTCAACTTTGGTCAGAAACCTTCTGTATAGAGCCAACTATGATGGCCCCCTGAGGCTGGGACATGTCCTGTCCCCGTGCCCAAGGCCAGGAACCTTGGATTTTTGATTGACAAAGATCTAATGCTCGCCCTACAAAGAAATCAAGTTTCCTCTGCTTACTTCTTTACGCTGAAAGTTCTGCGTAAAATTCTTCCATTCATCCCATTTCCACTAAGGAAAACGGTAGTCGGAGCCTTAGTTCTCTCGTAAGTTGATTACTGCAACGCTCTATACTTAGGAGCTGACACAGGGCAGATTACCAAACTCCAGTCTCTTCAGAATGCACCTGCTCGGGTACTGCTTGATTTACCCAAGCATCACCCCACGTCCGCTAGTATTAAGCAGCTCCACTGGCTTCCAGTTCGGTGGCAAGTGAAGTTTAAGGCCCTCTGCCTAGGGCATAAAGCTTTGTATGGAGGAGGAGCTGCGGATATTCATCTCCTATGTGCCACTACGCTGTCTCAGGTCCACCGATGCTGGACTGGTACGTACCCCTAGGATACGAAGAGCCAGATGGAGAGGAAAGGGTTTCTCACGCCAAGCGGGCAAACTGTGGAACTCCCTCCCCGTACAGATCCGACTATAGTCAAACAGGACTCTTTTCCGGAAAATGATAAAAACATGGCTCTTTGCCAAGCTCTAGATCGGTCAGCGTTTGCCTGGTCTTCACTCACTTTAGCGCCAAGACACCTCGGCAATAGTGTGCTTTATAAATATATTAGTCAGTGTAATATGTATTCATGTACTCCACTGTGTAAAATGCGTTCGTGTACTCCAGTGTGCAAAATGTGTTTGTGTATACCAGTATGTAAAACGTGTTCGTGTCCTAGTCTCCAAATGTATGTGTGTACTCCACCGTGCATGCCTTTCTCGAGCAGTGCAGCTCGTTGGCCGGTAATGCTGGCGCGACGTTTCTGCTTTCTGCCAGTATTACACACTCCTCTGCGGAAACCCAGCCCTAAGTACTGCTGTAATGGAACTGTGTGTTCGCAACGCACAGATCCCGCCTCTGAGTGAGAGATGCGAGAAAAGCCCGCACCTGCCACGCCCCGTCTGCATCCAGATCCAGGGCGCAATTTCCATGGGGGATTTTTTGGAGAAGTTTTATGCAAAATGCACACCCTTCGCACATTGTTCCCAGACAGGTTCTGTGCGAGATACACAATTTAGATAGTAAAAGAGAATATGTGAATCTGGCCTCCAATGAGAAGACGTACGTACATATGTTCTTTTCATCAAGTATTATAAGACCTGTGGTCCTTGCATTTTGCCGCAATCAGCACGACGGCACTAGGGGGCGCTGTCTTACTTTCACTTCTCCTCGCAGGCAAATGATTAAAGTGATCAGTACCTTTCGGACCTGGCTGTGGTTGGGCCCATCTGCTGGCCGGCGTTTAAGAAGGGGGTGAGGGGGCGTGTTCTTTTATGTGAACAGATGAACTGCAGAACGTCGATAGTCTCGTATTGATTCCATAATGACGTAACAGAGGTAGGTTGATTTTCTCTCCATGATGATGAACTAGCCCCGTTTTTAGTGCCAGCATGAGTGGTCCCAGACTCAAGTCTTATCTGAGCTGATATGTTCTTACATGTACCGATTTGTTATGGTATGTAGTGTTCTGTGTACGCTGTGTTGCGTTACGTTGTGTTCAGGAATACGGATTGCTCTCTCCTCGCCACATCCCTGCTCATTTGGATGCAGCCGGGCCACGTGCAGTGCACTCTCTGCGCCTTTGGGCTCGGCTGTGACGGTAGGCGGTGTTGGAAGCACACTGCAGCCGGGCCCTGGCACGGTCCTCCCCACATCTGCTCTGTAATTGTAGCTGGTATGGGATTCCCCAGGCCACTCCTGTTACAAGCGCCTGGAACCCCCTCACATTAGGGAACGAGTAATGTAACCCAGTGCGAAGTGCTACTTAGCGGGCCGAGGGGTTGTTAAAGGGCTGCGGCCTTGGGGCAGGTGGTGGTCATCCAAAGAGCCCGGGGGCTACTGTCGGAAGAATACTTTATACTATTATGCACCATGCTGCCACATCATTTCTTTCGATCTCTGCTAGCCACAGTGACACACACAGACTCGCTCACACACTCATTCACAAACACACACACTTTCTTGACACACAATAAGTTGGCATTACATCAGTACATATACTCTGTTTTCCCACCCCTACCGGAAGCGGACCTTCATGAACAGTTTTGTTTGTGCCTGAGTTCCCAAGAAATTAACCCATCTCTGGCATCTGTTCTGTGGGACGGCGGGACATTTGAAAATGTAATGGCTGGCACGCCTACTTACCTTGCATACCAGCTCAGTTTCTCTGGTGGTCCTAAGCGCACCTACAGCCAGGGCAGCAAAATATTGGAGAATATGAAATGTAAAAAAGAAACCAACTTGCCAGCAGGCCTTTTCCATCCATGCAAACAGAATCTGGAACATCATTCCAGGATCTAAAAGGCCCACCCTCACGCTACGTAAATTTTGGAAAGAGCTGAAGACTCTTTGAAGGAACCTGCATCACAATGCATTAACTATCCACAACTCAGATTCCCCTCCTTTTGCTTGTTGAGTTTATGCTTGTCTTTGGACTAAGTTTGTGTTATACAAATATGACACACTTACCAGCCACCCTGATCCAGGCTCATCACTCGCACTGTTAGCTGAGAGTGATAGATCTCTTCAAGCGTAAAGCCTACTACGGGAACAAAGGCACTCCCCATCTCACACCCGGGGGAAAAAGTAATCTATGCTGTCTTCAATGATTGTAATATTACGATTATTAGGTGCTTGAATAATACCAGCATTACTTAACCCTGTCACCAAATCACAAAAATCAGGCACTAAAAGATACATGGATGCCTATAGAGATTGTGTACTCGCAAACATTTTCCCAAGGGTCACACAGTTTGGTCTGTTATGTGACCGAGGGCCGCATCAATGCCAGCAGGGTGACAATCCAGGTGGGAAGGGGAGATGGGGGGGCGTGCAGTAGGGTGGGTATAGGAGATGCAAAGGATATACATCTAATGGCTGAATGGCACAATGTGAAACCAGAAAATCTGAGAATAATATCAGCTTCCCCACTTTACCAAATTGTGTGATCCTAAGCAATTGTTTCATTTCACTTTCTCTCCATTTTCTTTTGTTATCCCATATGGGGACCTCAAAATACATGACTTCAGGATGTGCACTGTACTAAACCTTCTCCTGTGTTTGATTTAATAAGCTATAATATTGTTCATGTGTAATAGGAGGCCCCCCTAAGAGTGCACATAACAACTGATTTATCTCTTAGTTCACTATTGGCATTGTTGTCAGTGTGGGGGAAGAATGTATGTTTCTAAATTCATATTTGAAAACTAGCACTTAAAACAAGCACTGGCGTTACCAATAGGTTTCGCATTTGGAAAGTTGGAGCTATTGGTTTTTGTAAATGACATTTTATATTTATATATCGTTATTGGCATTATCAATAACAATATATAAATATAAAATGTCATTTACAAAACCAATAGCTCCAACTTTCCAAATGCGAAACCTATTGGCAACGCCAGTGCTTGTTGTATGTGTGAGTAAGTTTGTGTTGGTCAGAGGGGGGTGGGGCAGACAGATATTTGAGGTTGTGGGAGAACACATTTGGCTACTTTATGGCTCCTCATACAGGTTCTCAAGCTGGCACTGCCTCCATCTTTATTTATTTTACATTTTGCTAATTTGTTAAGTGCCACATGTCACCTTCTTGTTACTACGGAGTACTGATCTTTGAGCCTGTCTGTTGAACCTTCTTACTTCGCTATTGTCTCTTGTTATGGTAGGTGGCTGTGCACGTACTTATAGGTCTGTTGTGTGTAATGCCAATGTTGGATAGAGTTTTGGTTATTAGGAAGAGCTGTAACTCTTCTGAAGGCCATTGTCGTTTTTTCACGCTCCTCGGGGCATTAGTGGCAGCTTCCGAAGGTTTTGGTTGTGTTTTTCCTTTTTTGGAGGTTTGAGGTAGAGCACAGCTTAATTTGTGCCCGTGCTCGCTCATGGCATTGTCAGTCTTTCTTTAAAAAAGTGCATGAGCAAATTGTTTATCAATTCAATACACTATTACGAAAACAGTAATATGAAGGTGGTCAGGCGACTCTTACAATTGTGGGTCACCTAGTGTTGTCAGAATTGTTACATTGGTACAACTGTAATGGTAAGCAGGTATTGTTTTTTTTACCTTCCTTCTAACTGCGCCTTTCAGAAATGTAAGATGACTTAGCTACAGATTTTCAAGACGCTGACGAACAATGTAGAGAAGAGTGGTGGGCGAGAGACAGACGACTGTAACGCAGGCACGGGGGTTGTGAGACACGGAGGCAGCGTGAGACCACATACCATGTATGTTACACACATATTCCCGTAGGTCTGTATTACACAGACAGGGGGTGGGTTGTCTGTGAGAGAGAGCCTGTGTTAGGCGGGGGAGAATGAGTTAGACAGAGTGGTAGGAAAGGAGGTGGGAGGTGCACGGCCGTGCTAATTACAACACACGGCGAGAGCAAATGGAAGAGACACAGGACAGAATAAGGAAGGAAGGGAGACAGCGGAGCGTGAGGGGGTAATAAATAGACTAGGAAGATAAAAAGACGGAGAGAGGGATGGGGTATGTAGCGACGCAAAGAAGGAATAAAAAAGTAGTAGCGAAGGAGGATAAAGGGAAAAGAATGAACAGTCGGCAATAAAGAGGGGAAAGAAGCACGAAGAAGGGTGCCGGGCAGACAAAGAAGAAAGAGGCAGGCAAAAGCGGAAAAAAGTTGCTGGCATATAAGCGTTTCAGAACCCCAAATTTCTTTAAGGGTTCTTCCTCAGGACCGGGACTAGGCCAAGCACTGTGATACACATAAGAAATACAAAATGAGTGATTAGATAGCTGTCCCTAGTATTAAAATTAGCTCTACTTATCGTTATAAGCATAACAAGGTTGTCCTTACCCTTCACGCTTGTAAAATAAACACAGCAATATGAAACCCATGAGGGAACATATGTCCTCTTTAAATGCAGGTTTCTGAAAATAGTAAAGAACAAAATACGGGCTTAGTAGAGCTGTACAAAAACGACCATTAGTATGAGTAGAGTAGACTTTACTGAAACGGCACATTGTTTGTGGAGTAAATGTCCATGAAAAGTAGAACTTCTGAACATAGTTTAAAACGCGATCTCAGCTACCTTTTACCCGTGTAACTGTTGTCAATTAAAGGTGGACCTAAAGCGTGGTCACACTTCTTTGAGTAGTTGCGTGGGTATATTGTTGCCATAAAAATGAAACAAAACTGCTACAACTTGCCCCTGAACCATGGGCTCTGTGGTGGATTGCAGTTGTCATAGAGAGAAGTTTGAGAAAGGTTTCACATTGCGGTGACCCTGTGTAAAGTAATTTAATATACGAGTGTAATCAAGAAAGCAGCTTACTCAGTAATTACACTTTTAAGCGAACTGATATAGACTGAACGACCGGCACCAATATTGAACAGCAATTGTACTCTGGTGCTGGAAGAGAGCCATGCGGAGAATGCACAGCATTCCCTCTAAGTCTGTGCTCGGACAGAGTGCAAAGTGGTTGCTGGGTGACGGCTAGGGAGGGGCTCCTGGAGCACAGGGGGCCCCCCGCACCGCGGAGCTGATTGAACTCACTTCATTCATGAAGGCATCAACGGCAGACTCTTAGCATGACGGTAAATTCCTGGATGGATTTAAACAAGATGTGAGCGTGTGCGTGAATGCAGAGTGCGCTCTCTAGCACGATCGAACAGATCCTCATAACTTGCCTGTTTCCAGAAGCTTGAGCAGTCAAATTTCAGTCCGGCGTGCACGATTCACTGCGTGTCAGAAATGCGGAAGTTTAACAAAGCTCGCATTGGACCTAACTTGTAGATTCTGATAATGTGAGGGGGGCATTGCAACATGGTACTAGTAGTCTAACAACTGGCCAGAATGATTAAAATTAAGGAAACAAGCTATGGCATCATACCGAGAGTCAAACATGGAATTCTAAGCTCCTGACACCAACAAACTTACCACGATTAAACTGCGGGTAGAGAGACAAGGGAAGCCGGATGGGGGTGGGAGAGCCTGGTGGTGGGGGGGGGGGCGGGAATGCGTGCGAGGGGAGAAGTGTGGCAGGCAGATGCGCGGAGGGAAGCCGGATGGGGGCGGGAGAGCATGGTGGGGGCAGGAGGATTAGGGAGATGCTCGTATAAATATTTGTAAGCAAACATTTTAATAGTTTCAATATAAATAAAAATACCTGATACACATGCTAAATTCTTCAATGCGTACTTTTTAGTTTAATCATGAATGACGTTGTGACCCACGCCTTGGGGAGGTTCGGGGATTCTTCCTCTCTCTCCTTCCCCTCTTCTATTGCCGGGCTGCGAGCATGAAAGTGGTGAAGGTGGGTGTTGACCAGCTGCAAAAAGCACTAGCTGAACCTGGATATGAGGTAGCACTGCGTGTGGTGCGATGGGCAGACTGCATATTTTTTTGCCCTCATACTCCATTAATCTAACACAATGAAGCGGACAATGCATCTGGTAAAAAAAAGCTGCACGCAAGGCATAGATGGCGGAGGGAGGGTAAAGGACGAAGCGTCCAAGTAGATTTCTTTCATTAATAGCGCGCCTGCTTTGTGGGTGACAGAGAGGGGTGAGGAAGGGGAATGGAGATTAGCGTATTTAGATTAACTGAGGGTGAGGGCCAAAACAAATGCAAACACAATGAAGCAGACAATGCATCCATAAACAAGTTCACACCCCAGCCTCTTGTCACCGCAGTCCTGCCGCAAGTTGAGAGAACAATAGTCGGCTGGGTCTGCTGCAAATCACAGAAGAATAAAAAAAGCAAGCTCAAGAAAGAAAGTAGCCTCTTGTCACCGCAGTCCTGCCGCAAGTTGAGAGAACAATAGTCGGCTGGGTCTGCTGCAAATCACAGAAGAATAATAAAAAAGCAAGCTCAAGAAAGAAAGTTTGAAAGCCTTGATGCAAGACAAAGGCGGAAGAGCTGCACTGCACAGATGAAAACGCGCGAGTCAGCAAATTGTATTGATTAACAAGCTAAACCCGGGCAAGCAAGACTATTCCGCCATGCTCGGCTCCAAAAAGCAAATGGCCGGATGGGGGTGGGAGAGCCTGGTGGGGGGGCGGGAATGCGTGCGAGGGGAGAAGTGTGATAGGCAGATGGGCCGGATGGGGGCGGGAGAGCCTGGTGGCAGATGGGCCGGATGGGGGCGGGAGAGCCTGGTGGGGGGGCGGGAATGCGTGCGAGGGGAGAAGTGTGATAGGCAGATGCGCGGAGGGAAGCCGGATGGGGGCGGGAGAGCCTGGTGGGGTCAGGCGGATTAGGGAGATGCTCGTGCGTGTGTGGTCACGTGACCCGCTTTTGTGGTCACGTGACCTCACATGCACTGTAAAGAAACCGCGGTGGAAACCGCAGTGGTTTGACTATTCGATCGAGCCCATGAATTTTCGCCATTCCATTCGCAAGCGAATGGTAATAGGCGAAACCTAAAAAATGCTTCCTAATGCACTAATATAATCTGATATACTAAGGTGAAATGGCTCTGTATGTCAATGAAATACACTTTTTGAACTTTGGAAGACACTGTATCATATTTTTACACGTTTGCTGCAAGGTGGCTTTGAAAATGAAGGTGTTCCTAAAGTTAGGTGGTGCAGTACACCCTAGTTACTTCCTTTCTTTAACAACAATTAACCTTTAAATACATGCATGTCTGTATAACATCATTTTAAAGTTAGTGCTAGGTCGCGTGAACAGCAGCCCAGTGCTGCTGTTGATCAGGGGGCCGCATGTAAAGGTCAGGAGGGCCACATGCGGCCCCTGGGCCATTCTTTAAGTATCACTGCTGTACAGCTACCCCACTGACATTTAAACCAGGAAGAATCTTCCTTTGTCCACAAAGAAAAGAGGGAATGGGTGGTTGGAAAAAAAGATGTTATTCCCCTCAGCGGTAAAACAGAACACAAGGTGGCATTGGGGATGGCGCTTTTTGAAGGGAAATTTTGTGAGTCAAAGAGGACACTTGGGCTTTTAAAACCCACTTCTGAACCCACAGTTCTGCTTTCCATTGCCCATTCTGGTGAAATGTGGGCAACCTTTTGGCCTGCCCTAATAGTCCTTGAGCAACCTTTAGTCGGATTCCTCCTTGCAAAACTGCCGAGTGAAAACATAGTGCTCCCCATTCTGGAGTATGCACATTGATACTTTGCTCTAAGTCCACATGTTGGTGTTATTCACATTCTACTTTTTATAGTCTCCACAAGTATTTTGTTCAGTCTAATTTAAGATTCTTCTTTCAATTGTATGATCCTCCACATAGCATGGTCACATCTCCCCTTCATCTGTTGGTGTTCGTTATGGCTCTATTATTAGCTGTGTCTGTATTCTTTTTAGATCTAAGTCCACCGGGCAACTCAGATGTCTAGTTTGCTAACGACATCTTGGGGACATTTGGAAAGCTTCCTTCTGAATGCATTCCACCCATTGCTTACCATAGTCATTGTGTTAAGTAACTCATATTTTCTTGCTTTATATTTGCTGGCATTATTTGTTTAATGCTGTTCAGCTTGAGTCTGCCCTTCCGTGGCCCATACCTCATTTATGCTGTCCTTCCACCAGTGCTCCATTGCTGTAACCTGGCCTTTAAATGTTGTTCTTATCTTGTCATGCTTGCTGTGCATTCATGGACAAAGGTCAGATGTCAGGCTCTGTCTTTCAGGAGCTTGGTGTTTACTTTTCTTTATTTGACTTCAAAGTGAGAGGATTTATGTTACAATCATGCTGGCTACTGGGGGTGTGCTGTATGGAGAACTGTATGATGTTATGTTTTTTTTAAGAAAACAAGAAAATGTAAATGTCTGTAAATGAATTGTGCAGATATTGCAGAATATGTCTGAATTTGGTTAGCACAAATGAAGCAAATTTTTGGGAAATTCCGAAGTGTAGTGGAAACACATATTTTAATACGATTAAAAAAAAACAGTACAATAGGTAATGACGGTTCCACACATTATCGTTTGTGCACAGTATATTTTTATAAGTAAAACTGTATGTCTGTGTAAATGTAATGGTCATTTCAATTGAAGATGTGTTGTCTGCAACGGCAGTGCGCTACCACAACATGCATACTCCACTTTACCCTACTGCATTCTATGCTGCACCACTCCACGCCACTGCACTCTATTCTCCACCACTCCATGCCACCCCACACTGCCTCACTGAACTTGACTGCACCACTCCACTATACCACACTACTCAATGCTTCTCTATTCTACACCACTCTACTCTATGCCAGTTCACTCTACCTGACACTACTCTACCATGCACTACAACACCCTTCTCCACTGATTTCTACCTCAATCCACTCTAAGTCACTCTAATCTACTCTGCACCACTGCACTCAACAACACCATGCTCTATGCCACTGCACTCTATGACACTTCCCTCTACTCTGACACAATCTACTCTATGCCACTGCTCTCTATGCCACTCTATTCTTCTCTGCACAATTCCACTCTTTGCCACTGCAATCTACCCAGTGCCACTCCACTCCACTGTTCACCACTCCACTCTACACCACAGCACTCTAAACAGCTGCACTCTATGCCACTTTACGTAAAACCTCTACACTCTGTACCACTGCGCTTTACGCCAATCTACTCTGCACCACTGCAGTCTACCCCACTATAACCTACTCTGCAACACTCTACTCTATACCATTGTACTCTGCATCACTTTACTCTGCACCACTCTACATTAGTGCACTCTATGCCACTCTACTCTACAACACTGCACTCTTTGACACTCTAATCTGCAACACTGCACTCTCTGCCACTGAACTGTACACCACACTATTCTGCACCACTCTACTCTATACCACTGCACTCTACTCTTTGCCTCTCTACTGCACTCTACACCACTACACTCTATGCCAATCTAATCTACTGTGTACCACTGCACTCTATGACACTACACAATATGCCACTTCACTCTACGCCCTACCTACTCTACTCTGCACTACTATAATCTATGCCAGTGCACTCTAGCTCACTCTGCTATGCACCACTTAACTCTTCACCACTGTACCACTGTACTTCACACCACGGTACTCTGCACCACTCCTCTCTATACCAGTGCACTCTATGCCACAGCACTCTACGACGCTGCACTCTACTCTGCTCCTCTCTACTCTATGCCGGTCTACTCCATACTGCACCAATGCATCTACGCCGCTACACTCTATGCCACTCTACTCTGCATCACTCCCCTCTATGCTACTATACTTTATTCTGCACCACTGCACTTTACTCTATGTCACTGCACTCTACTCTACACCTTGGCACTCTACCCTGCACCATTCAACTCTGCCCTGAGCCACTTCACTCCACTCTATGCCGCTTAACTCTACTCTGAAACAGTTTACTCTATGCCACTGCACTCAGTACCACTGTACTCCCCTCTGCCCCACTACACTTTCCGCCAATTTACTCTATGCCACTGCAATATACTCTGCACCACTCTACTCTGTGCCAATTTTTTCTCAATACCAATGGCCTCAACACCACTTTACTCAAAACCAATGCACTCTGCGCCAATCTACTCTTCTCCACTGTAATTTACACCACTTCACTCTAGTCCACTCTACTCCACTCTATGGCGCTCCTCTCCACTTCACTCAATGACGCTCTACTCCATAAAAGTCTACTCCACTCAATGCCACTCTACTCTACAACACTCTGCTCCACTCTTTGCCACTCTATGACACTACTCCACTCTACGAGGAGTTGGCTGAACGGCTAGGGCGGTCGACCTCAAATCTGGGGAACTGGGTTTGAGTCTCGGCAAGGACACGCAACATCCTGTGATTCTGGGCAAATTACTTAATCTCCCTGTGCCTAACAAAAATTAATGTGTCCTCATGTAATGCAACTGGTGCTCTTGTAAAGCGTTCTGATACTCAACATCTTTGGGTCAAGTTTTCGCTAGATAAAACTCCTTTAAAAAAAAAAACAATGCTGTACGCAACTCTCTCTATGCTACTCGAATACACTTTACTAAACTCTATTCTATGACACATTACTCTACTCAACTCCACTGCTCCACTCTACGCCACTCCAATCCCTTTATTCAACTCCACTTTACAACACTTTTCTCCACTCTATGCCATTCCACTCTCCTACATTACTCCACTCAATGTCACTCTGCTCTATGACAATCTACTCCGCCCTAAATCACTCTACTCGACAGCACTCTACTCTACTCTACGCAACACCCTCTTATGTCACTCCACTCTGCTGTACACCACTCCACGACACGCTATGCCACTCCACTCTACAACACTCTACTCCACACCACTCTACTCTACTCTACAATTTTCTACGCCACTTCACGACTTTCTCTGTTATTTAGGAATAATAGACATAAAATACAATAAAAATACATACTATAAAACAGAAATGTCACTAAACAGTGAAGAACTATTTAATGCAGTTGTGAACAATTTATTGAAAGCTTTGTGAAGTCTCTGAAAGAGAATGTAGCTAACGGGTAAAGAACGCTGACCCACTGAGCCATGCTGTGGCATCAAAATCTGAATGACAATTTAACTGACCAAAGAAAATATAAAGTATGCATTCTTGGAAAAACAATAGTCCGGAGAGACAGCTAAAGCTGTGTCATAGGCCAGACCTTAAACAGGATACTAGTTGATGTATGTTGAAATATGCTTGTTCTTGTACTACTCTTTATAACTTTCTGTATTCGGGTTCAGAAAGGTTGTCCAGTCAAAGGGAACTTTTCCAGAACTGCCATGGCAATCCGAGGTTACGGAGCTCAGATTGTGACAATCAGAACTTTTAAGCGCTGGAGTTCTGGGGATTACCTCACTATTGAGACAAAATTGTGCACCAAATGCACCTGTTTAGCACTTGACCAAAGGTGATTCGCAAAGTCGAGCTGCTCAATGCTTACTTAGGGCGCTGGTATGGGGTAATAGGCTCAGAACTCAACAAACCATCCAAAGGTAATCAGTAAAACCATATCTGGACAGTGTTTTTTACTTAATAAAGAAAAAGTACTTTACTTTAGCACAAGACAGTACTGTACATAAGGTTCAGAGGACACCCTGCAAGTTCAGTCATTAAGCATAATTATAGCTCACAGTGTAGCTGGTGGTACATCACATGCTGTTCGACCTCAGACAGAATCCTGGTCAGTGACTGTGCGAAAATAGACCTTATCTTCTCAAGGGAATACCTGTTGAAATTGCCCTGATGTTTTTCTCCCTCCTGTATTTGGGTTTATCTCCCTACCCAGAAGGTGCTCAAGCTGAGGCTTGATGGAAGTAAGGATTCCTTCCTGTTTCTGGGGTCGCAATTTTGCAGACTGCCTTCCCTGTTTCTTGTTGAAGTATATGCTGGATGATGGTCAGTGGACCTCACAGCTAACATTGGTGTGCTCAGTGCAGGGCCCATGGAACAGGGTTTGTCTGCTACTTGCCCCAGCCCATCCAACATGATTGTTGTCTGTAGCAGCTGAGCAGGAATCCGACCAGTCAGGTGAGGCTTGGCAGCACCAGTACCAGCAGTGAAGCAGCTGTGAGGGATTCGGTATGTTTTTGCATCGTAGGTTGCTTCTCACAGCTAAATACAAGTCCACCCACCCAACCAAATCTATGAGGCCAAACTGACCACAGTGATGGCATCAATTGATATTCTTTCCAATAACAATGTATGTTTCAATGCATTCACCTTTTGATCAACATCCAATGTAGGGATGCCATTGCATTTTACATGGGGTTGCAGTTGAAATGCAAGTTGAGGACGAGGCAAGTAGCACCATTTTGAACACTTTACAATGTGATGATGGGAGGAGCTACGTTAGCAAGCAAGATGGCCGCATAAGCTCCCGGCTCCGCTGACCACCGACAGCAGCTCGTATATCCTGCAAGTTATCCTGTTTTCACACCGGACTCCCGTGTACATGAGGCGTTACTGACTCTGAAGGTGCATTCCCGAACTTTTTAACTCATCGGGTGACGAAGATACGCCGTGTTTCATTCTCGGCCTAACTCAGCGTGGAAGCCGGGGCCTCGATTTCCAACCCGTCCGGGCTGGAGTTGAACAACATCGGCTGTGGACTTTGGGCTTCGTCCGGTCTCCCGAACGGAGACACACTTTACTTGTTTTTAACGGCGATTTAGTATCCTGTCTACACCGCAGATGCTGCAACGTGACTCTTCGGTTGCTGCGGCCCTGTATCCGACGCCCGGAGACACCGTAAGCCTCCCGGGGGTGATGGACGGGAGCCCTGACCGGCGGCGAAGGTGTAGGAATCGTGAGGTGAGGGCGCCCATTGTTGTTGTCTGCTGCGGTTGTGTCTGCTACCCCGGAGTAGTCCACCTCCAGGGTTCATATCCTGCTCTGTCGCTTCGCGAGAGGAGATGGGGGGGACAGAAGGCACGCCATCGCTGTATGCCGTAATGGCGGCCATTGGAACGCTCCACTCACAGATCATCGCCTACTGCCAGGCACTGTCGGCAACAGTGGACAATCTTTGCCGGAGACCGGACGGCGACTTTTCGGCATCATCTCAGCCAGCTGTACTACCCATGGAACATTGGATGCTTAACTTTGAGGACCCTGTGTGGAAGCCGGATTCCGTGTGCGCTGCTGATCCCTACAGGACAGATCGCGCGCCCGCGAACATTGTTAGCTTCCCCTGCTTGAGCCATATTCCGCTTAACATTGCTATGGATAACCTTGAGTGCCTCAACAAGGTCACCAGTGACTATCGTAGAGTTTCATTATCCTTCCACGCTTTTCCTCGCTTGTTCTGTGGATATCGTGAACTTTTATCCTTTTTTCGATTCGCTTATACTGACTTGAACTTTTATGCTTCTCTCACTGTTGTTGTGATCTGGGTTATAAGTGCTCTAGTGAAGAATCGTACCGGCCAGGGTTAACTTGTGTTTTTTAGGGTTTGGCACAATAATTTAATTTGCTGCTGGGATTGTGACCTGTAATGTACGGGAGTCGGGTGGTGAGTATCATACTTCCCCGGATTGATTGTATATTTCGCTGCATTCTATTTTGACCGTGTTTCGGGGTGGTCGCATCTGGTGGGGGGTAAGGGAGTCCGGGAGCGTGTTTTTATCTCTCCTCCTCCGCTTCTACTTTCTTTTAGGGATGTTTCTGGGCGACAGGCACGCTGCTAGTGGGTTAGGCTGTAGCCATTGCAGGGGTGCAGGGTGGTGGGGGGGGGGTTTGTTATTTTGCCTTTGTTTTGTTCTATGGCCCCTTTTTCTTTCTTTCTCTCTCTTTTTAGGGTATTCATCTGGGCGACAGGCACGCTGCTAGTGGGGTAGGCCGTAGCCATTGCAGGGGTGCAGGGTGGGGGGTGAGTGGGGGGTTTGTTATTTTGCCTTTGTTTTGTTCTATGGCCCCTTTTTTTTAGGTCTCGCAGACGTAAAAAGCAGGCGTAAGCCTGCTGTCTGCGAGACATCTTTTGTTGGCGTGTCAGAAGGAATGTGAAGACAGGAATCGCCCACGCGCTTCGCTGTTTCAGATTCGTCCGTGTGAACGCGCTTTTGGATCTAGCTGCTGGGAGCTTGCTACGTGGTCTGGCTTTCGTTTAAAAGCTTTAGCGCCGCATACATCGGGACTCACCGGGTCGGCTGGTGCTCGGCGGCGGGCCGGTCTCTCCTTCTCCAGCGGGGGCTCCATGTTCTGCACGGGCCCCCCCCGCCATGGCTGGCACGGCATCTCCGGTCACAACAGGCTGAGGCAAAGCTTCCGCGAGGCAGTGGGAGTGGACACACCTCTTTCCGGCCCCGCCCACAACCAGACGGCGGGCCGGACATCTGCTTCCGGTGTTTTCCTCCGGGCTGCGGCGGTGATTGTTCTCTCGTCTCCTCCTGTAATGCACCGTTCGCTCCTCGCCAGGCCGTCTCTCGCGTTTCTCCTCCCCCTCCCAGTTTTTTAACCACAGCAATGCCAAGAGCTTGTTTTATCTAGCTTTTAGGCAGACTACAAGACCCTGATTTGTGTCCGAGTGGGGAGTGGGGTATACAGGAGGTGAGTTCCCGCCATGTTTCTTGTAATCCTGACTGCGTTTATTTTCTCTCCAGTAGTGCAAGCTAGACCCAAGGGCATCAAAGCGCTTTAAAAGAGTTTGTTCCTGGCTTGAAAACTAATTGAAGCCTGTGCGTTTATTTCAGGCACATATACAGAGCGCTAACTTCAGAAAACTCCATTGATTGCAATGAAATGTGCACGCTGCGCCGACCAAGCCGTTTGTTGTTAAAAGGACATAAACAACCAGTAAAGTCCCGCTTTGCACAACGTTGAATCATGGACCATTACTCCATCACCCAGTCAGAGTGTGATTCCATTCCACTTGTTGCTGCTGCTAAACGCATTACAAAAGTGCATTTGACACCAACTCGCAGAATTGTTTTTAAACTACGTACACATCAGGGGTAACAAGCCCTATAAAATTGCACAGGGGCAGTAATAGCCATATAAATGCAATTACAATACAATACAATACAATACATAAGGATGTTTCCGAACCCGTGCTGCTCCTACCATTTAAACATATTATAACAGCAAACGTTCTAACGGGCAATGACTTTCACAATCGCCTGTCATCATCGTTAAGCGCTATCGCCTTTGGGCCTGTACATAAAGTGGCTGGGCAATTATCTTTTGATCATGCCCTCTGGGACTTCTATTAATGACATAAAAAGCCCCCTTAATAGCTTTCTTCCGAGAATGTGGGTGGGTTCAAAACACCTAACAGGTTCGGAAAGCACACACAGAAACACTATAAGTGTCCAATATTAGCAAGCAATGTAAAGACACTATGAGTTCGCATGTTGCTGAATCGTTCTTTGTGTGTTTTTATAGCACCTTTATGCTTGCATTTTATGTTATCCTTATATATGTATAGCTCCTATAGAGGTCATCCAGGGCGCTATTCACATATTCTCGATGTTCTAACTTAGCATACATACTTCTATGTAAACACTTATTTTATGGGCACTTTTATCAACCCGTGGAACTTCACTTTCCTATTTGATTGCCCGCAAAGTTTGTAAGGCTGAGGCAATAATTGCGCAGTGCTCCTTTACCCACATGGATTCAGTAAAGTACCTACACACAGTTGAATATTCGGTCACGGTTCTCAAAATAGTGGACGTATCCGCCGTGTGTAAATACAGATTACATACCCTACCACTACTACGCATTCATATTTTATTAATGTTTTTAATGGGAATAGAGTGCCCTATTCATGATCCGCCTGACTCCATATGTACATTGATGCAAAGCTGTGACCCAGAGTTCACTCACACTGTACCCGTGTGTGCCACCTATGCCAAGCTCGGTGCTCTTATGTCTTAAACTTCCCCAAAATCCACGTGACTACTCGAAATCGGATCCAAACACGCAAAGAAGAGCAACCATTATGTTCCTGATTATTTTAGTAGGTTTTCGACGTCCGATATTGGAAGACCAAAACACATTAATATAGACAGGCACCGGGTGGGCGCGTGAATGTGACGCCCGTAAAAGCCCACGCAGGCATGTAACTTCCTCTGCCCTGGTCCTTTCCCTGACTCTTCCTAACTCCGAGAAGCAGCCCCGGTTTCCATAAAGCAGTTAACAGTACACATGTTAACGTGCCATTAACAAGCATTAGAAATGCAATAGGTCTCGCAGCATTAGAGTTAGTGCTTTTAGAATTGTTTATGGGTTTTTTTGTAAATCTTTAGCATGAGGTTGAGGGTGAGTGAGGGTGAGTGAGGGTGAGGGGTTGAGGGTGAGTGAGGGTGAGTGAGGGTGAGGGGTTGAGGGTGAGTGAGGGTGAGGCTGAGGTGGTGAGGGTGAGTGAGGGTGAGTGAGGGGTTGAGGGTGAGGGGTTGAGGGTGAGTGAGGGTGAGGGGTTGAGGGTGGGTGAGGGGTTGAGGGTGGGTGAGGGGTTGAGGGTGAGTGAGGTGAGGGGTTGAGGGTGAGTGAGGGTGAGTGAGGGTGAGGGGTTGAGGGTGAGTGAGGGTGAGTGAGGGTGAGTGAGGGTGAGTGAGGGTGAGGGTGGGTGAGGGGTTGAGGGTGAGTGAGGTGAGGGGTTGAGGGTGAGTGAGGGTGAGGGTGAGTGAGGGTGAGTGAGGGTGAGGGGTTGAGGGTGAGTGAGGGTGAGTGAGGGTGAGTGAGGGTGAGTGAGGGTGAGTGAGGGTGAGTGAGGGTGAGTGAGGTGAGTGAGGGTGAGGGGTTGAGGGTGGGTGAGGGGTTGAGGGTGAGTGAGGTGAGGGGTTGAGGGTGAGTGAGGGTGAGGGGTTGAGGGTGAGTGAGGGTGAGTGAGGGTGAGTGAGGGTGAGTGAGGGTGAGGGTGGGTGAGGGGTTGAGGGTGAGTGAGGTGAGGGGTTGAGGGTGAGTGAGGGTGAGGGTGAGTGAGGGTGAGTGAGGGTGAGGGGTTGAGGGTGAGGGGTTGAGGGTGAGTGAGGGTGAGTGAGGGTGAGTGAGGGTGAGTGAGGGTGAGTGAGGGTGAGTGAGGTGAGTGAGGGTGAGTGAGGTGAGTGAGGGTGAGTGAGGTGAGGGGTTGAGGGTGAGTGAGGGTGGGTGAGGGTGGGTGAGTGAGGGTGAGTGAGGGTGAGTGAGGGTGAGTGAGGGTGAGTGAGGTGAGGGGTTGAGGGTGAGTGAGGGTGAGTGCGGGTGAGTGAGGGTGAGTGAGGTGAGGGGTTGAGGGTGAGTGAGGGTGAGGGAGGGTGAGTGAGGGTGAGTGAGGGGTTGAGGGTGAGTGAGGGTGAGTGAGAGTGAGTGAGTGAGTGAGGGGTTGAGGGTGAGTGAGTGAGGGGTTGAGGGTGAGTGAGTGAGGGGTTGAGGGTGAGTGAGGGTGAGTGAGGGTGAGGGGTTGAGGGTGAGGGGTTGGGTGAGGGTGAGTGAGGGTGAGGTATTGAGGGTGAGGGGTTGAGGTTGAGTGAGGGTGAGGGTGAGGGGTTGAGGGTGAGTGAGGGTGAGGGGTTCTTCAGGGCTTTTTTTTTCTCCTAAATTAGGAAGTGGGACCTCCGTTTGTGAAATCCCACAAGATATTCCCTTCTGCTTGTGTGGTTTTAAGCTAGTAGGTGGGACATCATTTTTAAAGGAAAATTTGCTGAGAGCTAACCAAGTGGACGAAGAATTCGAGCAAGATCGTTGGCACTAGCTGGAGGGATTTGATAATTTAGTTACTACCTTGTTTCATGTCCAGTTCTGTGGTTTATCTGTAAACCTATTGCACTCTGGGAGTTGTAGTCTGGGTTTACTTAGATATTCAACCAATTGCACTGCACGCCTTGAAATGATACGTGTAGTTTTTAAGAGCCAAGACCAGGGATGGAACATGGATTCTTGCTGAAATGGAGTGAGGTTGGAACCCTAGCGGCATAAGAGGAAGTCCTCACCGGGGTATGTCGATGCTGCTGGATCTGAGCAGTCGCATTTATGAAACCAGTGCTGCATGGGGTGGAGACATGGGGGACCACAGCGTGGGGACTGAGCATGTTTGAGAATCTATGAAGTGGTCAGCAGCGGCATTTGGAGGTGGTGACTGTAGGAGAGGACTCTCACTGAAGGCCATGGAGCAGTTAAGGTGGACAAGGAGGTTATCATGGTTGGCGTGCCCGGGGTGGAGAGACGAGGCATGTGAGAGGGCTCTTCGTCCATGGACTGGCCGGGGGAGAGCAGCCGGAGGGAAGAGAGGGGAGGGGGGAGGAGAGCGAAAGGATCGGAGACACGGCGGGTAAAATAAACAAAAAAAAAGCCGGAGGGAAGAGAGGGGAGGGGGGAGGAGAAATGCGACACGGCGGGAAGGGGAGGGGGCGGAGCGGGTCAAATAAACAAAAAAACAAGCTGGAGGGAAGAGAGGGGAGGGGGGAGGAGAAGTGCGACAGGGGAAATGCGAGACGGCGGGAAGGGGAGGGGGCGGAGCGGGTCTGTGCAGGGGAAGCTGCCTCGGGCTGGGGGTGCTAGGAGAGGAGGAGGGGGGAGGAGACCTTGGAAGCAGAATTTGGTGGCCGGTGATGATGTTTAACATGGCAGTTAGGTCTAATAAAAAAATGACGTCAGTGGCTTTTTTTAAAAGGTGCGGAGTGTGTCATTGGTCACCATTAGTGCTGCCAGTTTTGTACATGGTTTGGACCAAGCTTCGATTTTTATTAAGGGTGAGTTTTGACATGATGGCGGTGACTCATGGCTGCAGGGCTCTGGAGTGAGAATTGAAGCGGGGCAATTGTGGTGACTCCGCGATCGCTGCTGTGGTGAAGGCTCCGCGCCCGTGCTGCCAGATGATTTCTTCCTGCTCGCTGAGGAACGCCTAACACCCCCGCGCTAGATTGCTGCGCAGCCGAGGATTACCCAGGCAAAGCTGCGGAGAGCTGTAACGGCGCATACGGGGTAGACGCTGCTGGCATCGGTTTGGCGGTCTTAAAGAGTAGCCACTATACACCCCTGATAGCCGTGTAGATTGCTGGGCTGCGCGAAACAACGTGGAGCGTTACGGCGGCCTGTGCTCATCTGGCGAGACAAGACAGCGAGCAGGTCAGGGTCTGTGACCCGCGTGGGAGAGTGCCGGACGATCCAGCCGAGTGCACCAAAATCGTGTGAGTATAGTGGATTCAACAGCGGAGCAGATATCCTCGGCGCCGGTACCGGAGCTGAAAACAAGCGCTTACCTGGGCACCGGTAGGCAGAGTACCGAGAGGCTGCATGCCCTGAGGGCCCATTAGAGGTGATTGGCGTACTGCTGCAGCCTGGCTTCTGTCGGCATACGGAGAGAGTGAGAGTGTCTGGGGCTGCGTGCCTCTAATTGCACAAACGGTTGATACAGTGGCAAACACTGTGGCCACGTGAGAGAGGCGCGGAAACTACTGCGGTGCATATCCTCGGTCTCTGACAGAGTACTCACACGCCGGTGGACCATGCGGTGCAGCCTACGAGGAGATTGCTGGCGGACCGCCTGTGCTGCTGTTTGAATGTTTGCCACAGTCACATCGTAATCTTCTGGTGTCCTGGTCAATGTGACTGTCTGCAGGCAGGGGAGGAGAGGAGGAGGGGGGAGGAGAGCGAAAGGATCGGAGACATGGCGGGTAAAATAAACAAAACAAAAAAAAAAAAGCCGGAGGGAAGAGAGGGGAGGGGGGAGGAGAAATGCGACACGGCGGGAAGGGGAGGGGGCGGAACGGGGGCGGAGAGGGGAGAGAGAGAGTAGGCAAGGGTAAACAAACACGGACATGCACGCGCCCGTGACTTTTAAGGTCAATGCGCATGCGCATAAGCTTAATGCGCATGCGCATTGACCTTAAAAGTCACGGGCACTGCAAGGAATCGCCACGATTCCTTGCAGTTAGATAAAGAGTGGATGAGCCCCTATAGTCTCGCTTGCTCGATGCGCATGCGCATCGACAGGCGAGACCTAAAAAGGTTGTGCCTGGCTCCTCGCAGTACAGCGCCTTGCAGGTCAGAGTGGCGGTGAGCTATGTGCTTCCGCTGCTGGGACACAGGGGCTCATCGGCCTCCTTCGAGGCAGCAGCACACCCGGCCTGATCTCATGATTTACGGTTCTGGACTTTCTGGACAGACACGAGCAAGCCTGCAGGAACTGACTAAAGTCAAAGCCGCCAGACTGTAACTAAGATTAGTGTGAGTTAAACTAGTGTGCTTAGCTGTAATAAGGAATCCTTGAGGAACAATTTGTCTATCTCTAGAGATCTTGTTTTACGACCCCTTTCAGCCCTTTACACGGCATAATTTGCCCTTTTTTGCCTCACAATTTTGTCATTTCTGCTGTGTAATTTGCGCTTCTTCTATTAGTAATTCCAGACCAATGTATCCTTCCCCCAAACCCCCGCTGGTGAACAGCAGACCCAGGGGCCTTGTAAGCCCACATTTACAAGTACCGACAAGTTGCTTTCTCTGTCACTCCGTCATGCTGCTGTCAGTCATCCTTTTAACGTTTGTGCTGTCATTGTTTTGTAACCTTGTGGTGTTGCCGGGCTGATGCTAACAGGTTGCCTCATTCTAATCCTTATCAGTACCACGCACTCCCACCCCACGGCTTACTGCACAACCTGTACTTTAATTTTGTTATTTGACAGCTATAGTTGTTTTATTTGTGCCTTCCCTCTTTTGACTGCTCTAAAGCGAGCAGAGCTGCTGGTGGTTTCCTTTGCTCCCACATATAGAAAGCTGTGGCCTTGAAATGCTTCTGCTCTGGTGTGCCAGCCAGCAATGCAATAGGTCTTGCGTTTGCGAGAGTTTAAGCTATTGGCATAGTAAATAGCAATGCCTTTTATTTATGTTTTAAAAATCAACACATAAATAAATGCATTGTCATTTACAATGCCAATAGCTCAAACTTATCTAATGCGAGACCTATTGCATTGCAAATGCTTGTTCTTCTTGCAGTGTCCGGTAGCAGTACCTTCGGTTTCATCCTGAAGTATACGAGTGGGCCGGGTCTGGGGTGGGCGGCTACGATGAGAGATCGGTTGTTTTGTTCTTCACCCTCATTGAGCTTACTAGCGCTTGCGTCTTTACTGTTTCTTTAACTTGGTCCGCTACTACTTTCTCACACGTACCCGCCTTTCTTATACCTTCGAATGTGTGGCTCCGGATATCCTGTATCTTCTTCTTTATCTCGTCTCTGGGAGTGGGGGAGGGGGGGGGGGGGTTAAATGTAAAATGAAACCTTAGGAATATCCTTCGATCTGTACTATTTTCAATGCACCGTATATCCTTTATCGCTGCCGGACCTCAGGGTTGCCGGCTGAAGAGCTGTGTTATTGGAACTTCTGATACGTATCGCCTACATGTGGTGACCGGCCCCTGTGGTTGTAGGGCTACTTCTGTAATTTTTGCTGAAAGATATAATAAAGGTTTTCAAAAAAAAAAATACAATGTGATGATGGTTTTGAAAGGGACTTTGTAGCTTCCACCACATTAGTCATGTAAAACGTATTTTATTATTTTGTTGTTTATTGTATACAGCTCAAACTAGACCCAAAGGCATCAAAGCACTGTAGATGAGCACCATTTGCGTTACAGATGGACACATTCATTTTTGTTAGGCACAGGGAGATTAAGTGATCTGCCCAGAATCACAGGATGTTGAATGTCCCTGCCGAGACTCAAACCTGGTTCCTCAACTTCGAGGTCGACCACTCTAGCAGCTAGGCCACGTTAACCTCGTGGGGCCCAGTGAAACCCCCTGGGATAAACATATATTTAGAAAGGTCCTCAGGAGTGAGCACAGAAATAGGAGTCACTCTTCGTGGTGTCATCATGTTGAGCTTCTGATGCTCTTGGTGAGTTCTGTATCTCTTGATGCCTCTGTGGCTTTCAATGTTTCTGTTGCGATTGATACTTCTGTGGATCTTGATATTTCCCTGGTTCATTAAGTTTCAGTGGCTCTTTGTGGACTTCTGTAAATCTTGATGACTTTTTGATGACTTCTGTTGCTCTCAATGCTTCCGTGGCTCTTGAGACTATTGAGGCTATCGGTGCTTCTGTGGCCCTTGATGTACTCCTGTGGTTTTTGACCTCTGCGCATTTTACTGACTTGGTATTACCTCTGTGACTCTTGAAGGGCTTCTCGTGCTCTTGCTGATATTTGTGACTCATGTTGATCTCTGCTCCGTCTAGGTTCTTTGCTTCCCCATTATTCCCAAGCCTAATTTCTTGATGAATCCATGCCTCCTGGATGAACTGTATTCTACCTGTAGGCACTAATTCTAGATTCCTTTTCATGATGTATTATAACTTTTTCAAAAGATAAATTTTAATAGGATCGATACTTACATTACTCTCAGTTTCTACCAGGGTGTCCGTTACTTCAAAAGATCTACTTTTTGGTAATAATTTGGCTCTGTGTACTAATGCCTTCACTCTGACGATGTTTATGTTACCTGTAGGTCATTGGTTAAAATCTGGATGGGTCAACGCGTCTCCAGCTGTTAAACATCAGTAGTTGATCAAATGAGTACAGTTGAATTGGGTTATATTAAAAACAATACTAAAAGGCTTTTCAGTCCTAACTATAACCAATGTTACAAATAGGGGAAGATTTTATTTTTAACAGATTTGTAGAAAAAACCTTTCCCAAAACAATTTTTCCCAAGAAACATTTAAAAAGGGAATACATTTGTAATTAAATAATTTTAATAAGTGACAAACGTGAACATGTTCGAGACCAAAAATGAGCTGTTTAGCGAGTTCAAAAACAAAACTACTCAATCTGCAATTTTCAGATAAAACCCAATTAAACCAACCCCCTCCTTGTATGAGTGTGATTCTGATTACATGATAGTTCACCATGTAATCTCATCGGATTGTCCAGTGATGGTCTACTGCCTCAGATTCCAGATCTGGGTGAGAACTGGACAAGACGTCAGGTTGGATTTGTACCCCCAAGAGGGCCAGATTGCCTACAACATCGAGTGGAGACTGGAGACTGTGATGATTGTAATGAATGCATTTGCGTGTACAGGAGGCAGCCCAAAGTGAATCACTTCTCTGAACGGCCCACAATTTGTGACGTACAAGAGAATTTAATGCAATTAAATTAAGCATGAGCGAATTTTGCGGATCTCGCGTTCGCGAATTTTGCGGATTTGCGGATTCGCAATCCGCAAAATCCGCGAATTCCCGGATTTTTTTTTTTTTGTGTTCGCCCGTGTTTCTGCCAGTTCGCGAGGGTTTTGTACACTTTCGCAAATTGCGAACTTACCTGTCGGGTCGCAAGTTTCGCGAACTTGTTGTTTCTACGTGTCCAGCCTGTTTGGGACACTCTTCTTCATCACTGCCACTCTCTGTCACCACTGCCACTCTCTGACTACTCATGCCACCCTCTGGCCCACCCATGCCACCCTCTGTTTCATCACCACACCCTCTGGTTGTCCAGTGTACATTATTTTCGGCAAAGCAAAGCACACCTTCCCTGCCTCAAGTGACCTGAATTAATCTGGGGCTGATTAATGTGTCACAGAATATTTTTTTAGCTGGCACCTGCTTCCTTAGTGCGCCCTGATTAGTGATCTTTTGCACTTGCTAAGTGCTTTCATTGTTGCAAAATTAGTTACAACACCTGCCCTGCCCCAACTGACAATAATGAATTAGGGGCTGATTAATGGATTTTAACTTCCAGCCTGGCTCCTGCTTGTCTCCCTTAGCTGTAATTCAGGACCTTTGTGGCATTTGTGTAACTATTCTGAGGTTCAGAGCAGGGTCACATAATAGTTTCAACTGGCAACTGAACTCTGGAGGGGCCCCTCAGGAAGCACTACAGGAAATGGCTACTAATGATGAGCCTGAACTTTTGAACCTGGTAAGTAGTTACTTTCAGTTTTGCTAAGATCGTATTTCTGCAATTTTGCACTTATTCGCGGGGCGCGAACTCACGCGAACTCACGCGAACAGTGCGAGCAGTGCAAGCAAAATCCGCTGCTCGCGGATTTGCGGATTTTGCGGGAGATTCGCGAATCTCGCGGATTGCGGATTTCCCGAAAATCCGCAAAATCCGCGAGCGGAACGGATTTTCCGCCCATGCCTAAATTAAATACAGTGAAGGATTTTTCCTAGATCCCTCAATCAGTCAAGAAGAAATCCTTGATTCGAACTGAAAAGACAGCTCAAACTGTGCAGTATAGCCACCCCTCCATGTCCATGCACCCGTTTAATCCATGGTAGACGTTCCGATAGTGCCGGTGGTTGCCAGAGTGGGCCAATAACAACCATTTTTGGAGACCATACATTTTTTAGGGCAAGCTGCTGTCCAGCAAAGCCTCTATTGTTATCAACTTGCTCTGGAAGTGGGACAGGGGATGAACACAAGCTGTTGGCGATTTCACCATGTGCACGCGAGTGTACAGCCACGCGTTGTGCACATCTCCTGTCCCGCTTCCGAAACAAGGCAGCCTCTCGCAATTGCACGCGCACACACAAACACACACACACAGCCACACACAGCCACACACACACATGCACGCATACACACATGCACACACACACACACAGCCACACACAGCCATACCCACACATGCACGCACACACACGCACACAGCCACACACATGCACACACACACACAGCCACACACACACATGCACACACGCACTCACACACACACACCACCCCACCCCACTCACCGGGCTCTTTTCGCGCTGCTACGGGCTTCGTCACTCCGCAGCATCACCTGGCACACGCGGGGCTTCCCTCACTCATGGGAGCCCCGCAGTTGCATCGGTGGCCTCAGCTGCCACTCATGCTCCTCCTTATGTCTGCTGGCACACGCAGGGCTCTCCCTCAGGCATGGGAGCCCTGCGGCCACACCTGCTCCAGTCACGCCTGCCGTGGGGCGAAAGTCCAGCCCCACGACAGGCGTGACGCTCCCGAACTTCCGGTTTTCGGCCGGCAGCGGTAATACGTAACTGCTCTTGTTTACAATTTGGTGCAGTTTCATCTTTAATCGCACTCCATTGCTGCATTGTTTTTCTTACACCGAGCCTTTACGTAAAGGCTGGATCGCACTTTCCCTTTTAGTTATATGCTTGGTCATGTTAAATGTAGGCTAATACCCATGTGTCCACTAAAATGATGGGACGGTCATCCCATTGAACTTCAGCCACCTGTACTTCTAAAACGGAGGAGCTGGCTGCACATGAGTCCAGTTATTGTTGTACCATTGTTGTTTCATTTATTTGTTTGGGCAATAAACACTGGTCGATTTGTTAACATTTTATTAAGCAGATCAGATTGTCGTTGGTGGCCTCAGGTGTTCGTCTTAGCAAAAAAAGGTAAAAAACACTGTGACTTGTTATTAGTATGTTTGTTGGTTGCCCCAAGATATTACTTTCTCTTATCGGAAAGTCACGTGGTTTGGCCTTATGCGATATGCAGCGATTAGCTTAGAAGCTCCCACAGATTGAACCGACTAACATTTCTGTCTCACTGGGCATGACAAAGTGGGCTGATTTGTAAATGTAAACTTGTGCTATTAGTTACTTATTTTTCAAACTAATAACACTGTATTGAGGGAGACTGTAAAAATTGCTAAGGCTTTGTAATTGGGCGAGAATTCTCATGCTACAGATTTACTAAGATTCCAGTTGATAACTGCCAGCGGTGTGCACTTCAATCAAACATCACAAATCTCCACATTTGTCTTATTAATACGATCCGGACAAAAACTTCACTTCATTTGTTCCAGTTTATCATCGGAAACAGCAGACTTGAATAGTTAACCTGTTCAACACGCCAACCACTGTATGGTAGCAGTCATGAACTTATGAACTGTTTGACATTGAAGCACACTATTTTTTTTATGAAATCTCCAAATTTAGGAGCAAAAGGTAGATTATGACATCACACCACATAATTCACACCACATAATTACACTGCACTCAATGCAACATACACTCCAAATACCACTCAGTGCCACATAATTACACTGCACTCAATGCAACATACACTCCAGATACCACTCAGTGCCACATAATTACCCGCCACATAATTACACTGCACTCAATGCAACATACACTCCAAATACCACTCAGTGCCACATAATTACACGCCACATAATTACACTCCAAACAATAACACTCAGTGCCACATAATTACACGCCACACAATTACACTATACTGAATACAACATACACTTCAAACAATACCACTCAGTGCCACATAATTACACGACACACAATTACACTCTACTGAATACAACATGCACTCCGCACAATACCACTCAGTGCCACATAATTGTATGCTACATAATTACAATGCAACATACACTCCAAACAATACCACTCAGTGTCACATAATTACACGCCACACAGTTACACTCTACTGAATACAACATACACTCCTCATAATACCACTCAGTGCCACATAATTATATGCTACAAAATTACACTGCGCTCTACGCAACATACACTCCAAATACCACTCAGTGCCACATAATTACATGCCACATAATTACACTGCACTCAATGCAACATACACTCCAAATACCACTCAGTGCCATATAACTATATGCTACATATTTACACTACACTCAATGCAACATACATTACAAATACCACTCAGTGCCACATAATTACATGCCACATAATACCACTGCACTCAATGCAACATACACTCCAAATACCACTCAGTGCCACATAATTATACGCTACATAATTACAATGCACTCAATGCAACATACACTCCAAACAATACCACTCAGTGCCACATAATTACACGCCACACAATTAAACTCTACTGAATACAACATGCACTCCGCATAATACCACTCAGTGCCACATAATTACATGGCACATATTTTTACTGCACTCAATGCAACATACACTCCAAATACCACTCAGTGCCACATAGTTACAACCCGCATAATTACACTCTATCGCATCACCACAGCATCACTCAGCACCACCACAGCATCACTCAGGGGCACCACAACATCACTATGTGCTCTCACAGCATCACTGAACGCTACAGCATCACTCGTCGCAACCAGAACATCACTGAGAGCCACCACAGCATCAATCTGTGCAACCATTCAACAACAACTGGTTCACATATGTGATCCCTAAAGGTTTAAAAACAATTGTTATTTGTAATATCAATACATCTAAATCACGTAAATGCAACACATATTGCATTACAAATGCTATAGGTGTCACATTTGCAAAAGTTAAAAGTATTGGCATTGTAAATGACAAAGTTATTAATTTCGCTATTTTCAAAACCATCACATAAATAAAAAATGTGTCATTTACAATACCAATAGCTGAAACTTTCCTAATGCGAGACCTATTGCATTGCAAATGCTTGTTATCATCAGCTTTTGATCAGAAGCAATAGATAGAATAGAAGAAAAGGGAGAAAGAATGAGGAACAGAAAAAAAGGAAAACCGTGTTGAAGGGAGAGTCAAGTCTGGGCAGCTTCGGTAATCTTGGCATTCGTCAGTGTTTTCAAAGGAAAACGCAGGGTCCAGCGCCTATTTGTGATGCTGGATTCGATCTGAAGCTCAGTCTGGAGTTTCTCAATGACCCTCTCTCTGACTCCACGGGAGGCCTTAGACGGCGCTTCCTCTTTGCAAGTGAATCAGTTTCCTGCGTGACGTCACGGCTCACCCCGTGACCCTTCGAGGAATCCCCAGACAACTTCCCCTCCTTCAGCTGCTTGCTGTTTTGGAATTCAGAGAGAGCGGCGGCAGCAGGGGATACGGGAACTTGGAAACCGTAAGTTTTAGATTTCGATCCTGTTGTGTTAACCTGCTAACATTCTCCCTACGCCTTATTAGCCCTTAGATGCTGTGAATGGATGGGTTATTATGTAGCACAGGACATTCAGGGCTGGCTCTAGGGCGGTGCGACCGGTGCCACAGCACCGGGTGCTGCCTGCGCTTGTTCGCTGTTATATTGTGCTTAAGAGCACCTGCTGCCGCGTTCCTGCTTCCAGCAATTTTAGGGCATCAATTAAAATGTCAAGAAAACTCCGGTGATTAATGTTTTTCCTGGAGGTCAGAGTTTTACCTCGTAGAAGTTTTAACTGGAAGTTTTGATTCATGGTAAGGCAGCGCAGAGGTTTAATATGCCTGCCGAAAAGAACATGTAACAGGCAGATCACAAAGTGAATGCAATGTAAGCAGGTCAGTGGGTTACTGCTTTTGTCAAGAGGAGGAGGACCTCTGAGCGCTTTTCACAGGGCTGTGAAATCTTAAGCCTGTCAGAGTTTGGTTCTGCAGCCAATCGACTGTGCATTTTAGCGCGTGTACAGCACCTGGCGGCCTGACCCAAACATGAAGTGTCTGTCAGGCTGGATTTTGTTCAGCCGGACTCACACTCTTCATCAATGCAAAAAGGTGGGGGTGGGCCCCTCAACCCTTAAGGCCTCTAATGCTTGATCCGATTACTTAAGCACCTAATATTGACTAAATAGGACCGGATGGAACTTCTGTCATCCTTATGAACATCCTTAATAAGGCCAAGCCTGCGTGTGACTAGGGGCGAAACGTGTTGGCTGCGAGCCTCTGATACGCAAAAAACAGGAACAAAAGAACTCAACCATCAAATATATGATCTATTACGTTCTTCTGTTGTATATATTGATTTATTATGCTATTATATAACTGGGCATTATACCTAAAAAAAGTTTTTGTAAGTGCAATCCTTCCCTTTCTTATAATAATTCACCCACAGCACAGAACAGAGTGTAAATTTCACTCGCGTGCACTTGGAGTCACATGCTCCCATACACAAAGCGAATTTCATTCCTGCAGGTACAGTTCCCTCATACACAGTTCTAAATACTTGAGACACATGCACATAGATCCGCACACGGTCGTACAGCAGACATGCTTTCCTCGTGCCTCAAACAGGAACAGCAGAGACAAGAAGCAGATTCGATTAGTTGAACTCACAAATTGGACAAGCACAGCACAGGCAGGAGCACCGTGCTTCACACACACAAAAGACACAGTCTAGGTAGTATCAGTGGAAACTTAATACACCACACACAGAAAAAAGCAACACAGACAACAGCGCATAAGCTTCAGTCACAAAAGGTACATTACAGCACAAAAGTGCAAGCTTCCATTACCCTCAGGACACCACACAGGGAGAACAGAGCTTGTAAGAATGTAGTAGGATGTGTGTCTGTCGCGGGCTTCTTTGTCAGTGTCTGTGTGCATGGTCTGTGACTTGGTGTTTTGTGTTGTGTGTGTTTCTTTGTCTACATATATGCCTGAATGCTTGAGTGTTGTGGCTGGCCCTGCGTGTGTATGTATGTGCCTTTGTGATTGTCTGTTCTTTCTGTGCCTGTTTGTGCTTGTCCATCTGTGTGTATGCCTTTTGAATGTAAGCATGCCTCCGTAAATGTATATTTCTGCATGTCTGTGTGTGTATAGTGTGTGTCTGTGTATATATTTGTGCGAGTGTTCGCATTCTATTAAGGTGAAGGTGTTGCTGTGTCTTTGCAGGTGTAAGCACTTGTGTGTTTCGGTGGCGATCAAGAGTGGGCGCGTGTCAGCGAGAGACACACAGAGATAGATTTCTATCTACTTGTTGTTACGTCTACAGACCGTCCGTCCCATGTCCAGGCGGCGTCCCGGCAGTGTTTGTATTCGCACGTGCCACTTGTTGTGTGCGAGTTCCGGAGGGCACCGCCTCTTGTTGCCTGTGTCACAGTAGACTCCAGAGGCGTTAAAAATATCTGCTGGTGCCTTGGGCTTTCCCGACTCAGTGAAAGGAAAAACGGATTGAAGCCTATAGTATACACTGGACAGGAAAGGGCGTTTTCCCTGACTGGAAACTGGGAGTTCTTTCGATGAGTGATCCGGGCGCAGCCAGGGGCGGGCTGCAGTGTTCCGCCGGTGCTGTGGGGCCGAGGAAGCGCTGAGGGGCTGGAGCGATGCTACGGGGCTGAAAGCGGAGAGGCACAGACAAGGTACTGGGCGCTATACTGCTATGCGGTCACTGCGTTTGAATAGACACGCATTTATTATCAACAGGCTAATTGGGGTAGCGTCTGAAAAGTGTTGTCGGTCTGCGGCGCCAGGAGGGCTGGGACAGGGTCAGTCCCACGCCACGCACCGCCCTACCGATCTACTAGAGTACAAACCAAGCTGACTGTAATGTTTTTGGTTTTCATATAAACCTGCCCGCGAGCGCTAGATTCTCCGAGGCAGGAGTCGCGCGCTCATTTCCAGAATCCGAGGCGGCAGCGAGCCTCTCTGATGAGGTTAGGAAAGAGAGCATCTGGAAGGATGACCCCTCACCCCATCCCTATTACACACTTCAGCGAGATGTGCGCTCTTCATGAGGCGAGACTTGGCATCCGCGGGGAGGCAGTGGCGCTGGAACTAGGGGCGCGTCAAGTCCTACAGCACCCCCAGATTAGGTGGGATACGTTAATTTGCAGAATGCAAAATAACGAGACCTTTACCGTTTTTTTTTTATTTTCCCGCATTCTCATTTTTTTCATAAATAGCAACATAGCGAGCAGCTCTTTGCAAATTACCACCGGTCATATAAGGTGGATTTGTAGAGCGCTGCTTGTCATTCAAGAGGTATTCAGGCGCTAACCATGGACCATTTTCCATGCATTTCCAATCAGATGCAGGGTTTATCAGTTTGCCTCGAATATCACGGTAATTGGATTGGACCTACAGACCCCATGACATCCTATGAACCATACGAACTACAGCTCTGAAAGCGTGGCCTATCTGTACACATGCTCCTGCAGTTTAAGATACATAGTAATGACGACCCAGAAAGTAAGATTAGGGTACGTGAATGTAGGAGTAACATGAGGGTCAAGACTACAACGTGGATGACTGGTCACCTTCTTGAGACTGGCCATACTGAATCTGATTGGGAATGAGTGCCCTTGGAAATATGAGTGGTGGCAGGGGCCAAGAAACCATCACTCTACACCTGTTAGATGAGAACAGTGATTGGTGTATAGATTTGGGGCACATTTTACTGGTTGGAACGACAAGATCTCTTGGTCTCATAAATATTCAAGGTTAATCCCAGAGCTGAATATGATTTTGTCTCCTGCCTGCTTTTCAACGTCTGCTCCCCCTTCCCCCTCTTTCACTCGCTCAGATTGGAGACTATGTTTTCGCCTCTGTCTCTTCAATCATCGCTGCAGAAGTATATTTGTCAAATGAATTCTAGCAATGTGTAGCTCTACACACTGCATTCCTTGCGCAGAAACGTTAATCAAAGAGTTTATTATATAGATCACAGGTGGAAATGGTTCTTCTCTCCTGGGGTCTTTCTGACCCTTTCTTGATGATTCCCTTTGGTGCCTTTCGAATATATTTTTTTTCGTACATTACAGAGAGCAACAGGCCATTCTTTTATATAAGGGATCTCGTCCAGACAGTTAAAGATCTCCTTTAGTCCCCACTCCCTTGTTGAACATTAGCTATAAGTAAAATTATTTTGTTTAAAAAATACAGTATTTTTAGTTGAATACCACTGTAACTCTTTGTTCTGCGATATTGGAAAGTAATATGACACTGGAAAACTGCTGTAATGTTTTTCCTTTCTCCCCTTAATGGCGCTGATTGGCTACTAACTATGTTTTTTCACGCTGTGCTTTATGTAACACATAACGTCACAACACTGTGGAATGATGTTGTATGCTTCAAACACTGCACATATGGCTTCAGCCTGCAGACACATCATTGTCTGCCTTCGTGCCCCAGAATTCCCCTACTCTAGTCTCATTTTGCAGTGGGTCAGAGACGAGTTATTTGACAAATGGGTGTCTTCCCTTGAGTGTAACTCTGTCAGGGTCCCTACCCCTTTTCACAAGAACACCCCATGAAAAATTCGAAGACTGTAAAACAGTTTGTTCCTTTTGTGGTTTAGGATTTGACTACAGGGAGATGCTTACTCCCTCCCGTAATGTGGCTTTATCTCACTTATAGCAGGGTACGATATGACCACTGTTCTGCACATTCACCAGTGAAATGCGCATCGTGGTGAGCTGTAGTGATGCACACGTGAACACATGTTCTTGGTATGTTGTCATGTATGTATAAGATGATCTAGTGAGACATGAAGTGTGATATTGCTTCTTGCTTTTTCTCAATAGGAAATACCTTACCAGGTACAACTCCAAGGAAATTGTGTGATTTGCATGTTAATGGTTGCATTACCCCCTACACTGTACAGAACGCATAATTTAAGTAGGGAGGTTTAGACTTAGGTATCCCAAGTCTTGAGGAAGGCCAGTGACCCGTGGGTTTCAGTGTTAGCAAAAACACGTTGATAACTCTGAGGATGTGGGAATCCATTCCATTGGATTTGTTAAGTTTAAAAACTAATTAGGGACACCCTAATACAATATATTGGATGATTTACCCGTAGGGCCATTTTAAAGAAGAACCTATAGGTGGGGTAGGTCCACTCTAATATTTCATGTAAATAGGGATTCGTTTTTTTCTTTATTTGTACCCCAATGAATTCACCTGCTGACTTTTTTTAAAGATTCCTTTAAAATTGTGTGTGTGGCATACATTGTTTTATGTACACTTTTATACTTTGGTTACCATTGAACGTTGCTAGATGAGGGCCACCATGACTGCACTAAAAATGATGGCCCTGGGCAATTTGAATGGCCCTTGTACTGTATAGGTTTTGCATACACACTTTAAAGAGTGGGGTTTAGGAAGCAAGCACAATTCAAGATGCTGCTGAAGTAAGCGCATGCACTTTATTGAGATAAATACTCATTGGTTGCTCCACCACGTTCAAGTCAGACACGTGGAATAGCAGAACAACTGAAATGGTCCTTTTCGCATTTTGGTATGGCATGTGCATTTAATCGATTTTGTCTTTATTAACAATGCATATGCTTTTATGCTGTCCGAGAATATCACAAGCACAGCAATGTAACTCATTAATAGTTGAGTGATGTTTGCTCTTTGCAAAACACATGCATTTTTATTGTATTACATCTTCCGCTTAATGAAATGTTTTTTTTGCTGTTTGTATATTGCACAAGTTTGTATGGCTTATATATCCAAGGTTTGAATCTCGGTTATTTTGACTGGCGAGAGGCTGAGATGATTAAGTCAAGCATCATGTTTACAATTCTCACCATCAATGTGCTATTTGGTGCCTCGTGCAGAGCAATGGTTATTGTTTTGAAATGAATGCAATATATTGCATTTGTTTGGGGCTATTATGTCCGTGCAGGCCGAAATAAAGTTTGATGATGATGATGATTTACCATATAATTTTAATTCTTTACCTCTCTGGATCCCTCTAACCTTGTGATGTCAGTATGTAAATGCTCCCGACATTGACCGAGCCCATCCAGGCAAGTTGTAGCTTTGAAAGCGGACAGAACCGGATGGTGGAGCCTGCCACAAACTGGGGGCGATGGCCCTTTTTGTCCACGATCCATGCCTCTATTAGTGAAGAAGCTACATGCATACATTTGTGATTCTGTTTTGATACACCCTTGCATGCTTGGTATGAAACTATGTATAACATGTTATATCATAATGTATGTTCACTGAATATCTGATGATCCCCCTAACCTTACATGACTGTGCTCCGACAAGTTGCTCTTATTCGTCGTAATACATCTTTTTTGGTAACCTCACTCCAAACCTATTCTCTAAGTCGTGCTCCCTAAACTGGCCAGAAGAGGGAGCTCGGCTTCCACTCCTCTCGCTTAAAACGGGATCATCTCCCTTTAGACTACCAACGGAATAGCTATTGAGCATGACTTACAATACAGATAACTATTTCCGTCCCACTCTGTAATTATACAGAGTGAACAAAAGGAAAAGACATATATTTAGAATTGCCCTCCATTCATTCCAAGAACCCTCTCCCTTTACCTCTTGGTCCTCTAGTTGGTTTGTGAATAGGGGTGATTGACAGCTTTCCATCACTCCAGTTGGGTCTGCTTTTGAGTCTGTCGGCATGGACACGTCCTTAGCTTTACACAGGATAAAATGTAAGCCGTTGTCACTTGCACGCAGAACTCCCCAACCACGGCTGGCTAACGTAAAGACTTTAGTTCAGTCTTGGAGGGTATGAGCGAGCAGTGCTCTTAAATCAGCAATTGAGCAAAACTGTAAATATATAAATGTGCCTACCAGTACAGTACGCATACTCTAGTCTAGGGGCTTACAAGCATGGGTCTCGCATGGGCTTCGGTCCCAGTTTTTGCGGCTGCATGAGGCTTTTTACAGTGCACCTAGGGCCTGGGTCCGAAGTGGCGGATTGGTGTCTGAGGACTAGGCGTTGGAGTAGGGTGGCCTGGACTGGCCGTTGCGGGCACCGGGCAATCCCCCGGTGCGCCGCAAGGGTAGGGGCCGGTTTTGGGCCCTGGGGACCGTTTTTGTTACAGGGCCGTTTCGGCCCTGTAACAAAACGGCCGAAAACCGGCCCCGAGAAAGAGCTCGGTCGCACCCCAGGGGGCCGGCCGAGCACTTTGCCAGGGCTGGTTTTGGTTCTCAATCCGGCCTGTAACATGTCACGGGTGTCCCCTCTCCCAGGGCTTTAAATGGGTCGGGTCTCATCGGTGCTGAGCACTGGAAGTTTTTTTAGGGGGTCCTCAAAACGGGTCTCTATCGGGTTCTGTTTTGTGCCCTGGCACATGTGGTCCGTTTTTCCCAGACTGCACTGACAGCAGGCACATCCATGTGTGCGTGCTCACACTGCTCACTTCTCACTAGTGGAGAAGTTAAGGCATGACGTCATACCAGGTGAGCCTTGTAGGAGAAGGGAAATCCTTTAACCGCATGCGCGCTACGGGTTTTCCCGCTGTGCGCTGACATTTGAAAATCGCGCGGTTCGTGACAAAGCCAGCTCGTCATCCGCACAGCGCAGGTAACGCCCATGACGAGCTGGCTTTGTCATCCGCAGCGAAGGGTTTAAAGAGTAATTTTCTCTCTGGATTTTCCTTCTCTTTTCGAAACTTCAGGAGCCGCAACATCGTCGTGGTGTCACCAGGGCTTTAAGTGGAAGCTTTTTCAATATTATATACAAGCCATAGATGCTGCCTCTCTGTCTTCTCTCCTTTTTCCATCTCTGTCTTCTCTCCTTTTTCCATCTCTGTCTTCTCTCCTTTTTCCATCTTTTCCCTCTTTTTCTCTTTCTTTCTTCTTTCTTCTTTCCTTTCCTCTCTTCCCCTGATTATACCAGCTGATAGTGATACTCTTGATTGTGGACTCTGCCTAAGCTACTTACTTTATCTTAATTAATTCATTTTTCTGTTTTTGGCAGACTACTTTTGTTTATGGATGTATTTGCTACGACTCAGTTTTGAATTTCAGCTTCTGATTGCTTTTTATCTGTTATCAATTGTATCACATACTTGTATTCTGTATCTTCATTTGCTTCTTTATAACAATAAAATTCTTTTGAAATGAAAAAAAAGCCATAGATGCTGCCTATTTATCTTATTCAGCTTACAACCATTGACAAAGCCAATAGTCCTGACTTGTTGTAAGTATGATGTTACTTGTTGTAGGAATGATGTCTCGATGCAATGACAGAAACAGCAAAATACCAGTCGGGCGGCACACTATGCTAAGCACAGAATTTTAGCGTACACGTTTTTAAACTATGCCCTTAATTACATTGGCCACACCCTTTTGAGCGACCCCCCCCCCCAGTTTTTGTCATCCCACTTAAAGCCCTGCCCTCTCCCCACTGCTGTTTGCATTGGCCATGCAGCAGCTAGCGCGAGGCTTCTCAGGGACCTAAGTGTTTTTTGTCCCTGGGTTCGTGTATGTAGTGCAGAACTCCCTCCATATGATTCCATGTAGTTCATTTAGGGCGCCGGTTAGCATACTGATCTCACTTGTGTAGGCGGGGAAGAGAAGCAGGGTGGCACCAAAAACTCTTAAATTGGACCAGGAAGAGGGAGGTTGCTAGACTCTGTGTTGCACTACTACGCATCCCAATTACAGTATGATGAAGTGGGTGATGGAGGAAGATAACTGGGATAAGAGACTGTTGCTGGGGACGTATGGGTCCACGCCATTGTTGGAGTTATTGATGGGGCAAGAGTGCCACGGCACCCTCCCCTATCTGGTGGAGCTGATGGCTGCCATATGGAAAAGAGTGATCAATAGAGTCCTGAAAAGGCCACCATTTGCAACTGAGCTGAGTATATGGTCCTTGGTGTCATTTAGATGTATAAGCGAGGGCATGTCTGTAGCTCATTGGCATGAGGGGGTTCTGAGCCCGGAGGAGCAGCTTGTCACACTTGAGGCAGCACCGGCTGAGTTCGTAGCGGAGATGGGACAATTTCTACAGTATTCAAGAATTGCTAGTATGGCCTGATAGATTTGGAAGGGGTTCCTGGCGGCTCCTCGACAGTGAGAAGCACTGCAATTGTTGCTGTCAGTGGGCGCTTCACGGCGGTTGCTGTCTGTATTCTATGGGGTGCTCAAGTGAGACCAGGCTAGAGAGAGCTCCCCGGCTAGACAGAAGTAGGAAGAGGAGTTGGAGGAACTATTCATGAAAAATAAATGGTTTTGCGACCAGCACTCTCTCTAGGCGGGTTTGAGGTAACGCCAGGTTAAAGCTGATCCACTTCAACTACCTGCACTGGTCATATCTGACTCCATTTATGCTAAGTAAAATGTATGTGGGTAGGTATGCAGACTGCCCGCGTTGCAGAGTGGTGGGCGCTACTTTGTTACTTGTGGCCAGGGCGTGCTCCGCGTTGTGTGAGTATCAGGTGAGGGTGGCGGCGAAAATAAGCAGGGTGACTGGCTCTGGGATTGAGACTGTCCCTGGACAGTGTCTCCTGAGTAAGGTGAAGAAGCCCTGCAGAGAGGTAATGCATTGGAAATTCTTGCAGCTGGCATTGGTCATTTCCAAGCGACTCGTGGCAATGGGATGGTTAGGGCAGCGAGCCCCCCGGTGTCCCTATGGAGTAGGTGTACTGTGGAGTGGGCCTGGCGGAGGAGATGCACATTCACTTGAGTAGAACTTATGACAGTGTAGAGAGGACGTAGAGACCTGGGCGGTGAAGCTGGAGGATTTCCAGGGGTTGACCAGGACACTCTGGGTCCCGGTATGAATGGGCAGGAATTGGTGGGGGACACATGAAATGTGCGAGGGGGACGTAGTCAGAGTGGAAACATGGGGGGCGGCAGCGGAGGAGGGACAAAGTGGTAAGTAGTGCTGGGAGGCAGAGGTGAGGAAGAGCTCTATGACGTGCCTAAGGACTGTAAATGTGAAAAGTATCCATATAATTTGTCCTATGTGGGGAGCAGAAAGGGATGGGGCCCAATTGTAAGATGGGAAGTGATGGAAGTAAACATTGTTCCGCCTGTATTGCTGTTGATCATATGATTGCTACTGTTTAAGTATTATATCATGAACAGAAAGAACAAAACATATATTTTTTAATGACCTTGGTTTTCCTTTTATTACACGTAAATAAATGTAGTAAAATAGTATTGACAACTGTGCCTGTGCATGGTACAATTAGCAACAATAATGGGGCAACCTGGTGTCCCTCAGAAACTGGGTATATATTAAACAAAAACAATTGGTTCTGTTGGGGTTTATAAATTACTTTAGAGTACTCAAGCAGCAAAAGCTTACTTGTAGCAAACACCAATGATTTAAGAATGGAAAATAACTTAACACACACCGGGGTGTAGAATTCAATGCTGTATTCAGAATAAAATGTGAACTATTCAAGGCTGTCGCAATTTCTATGTTCAATTGCAGAAGAAATAGGTCACTATGGTGAAAAAACGTAATGTGTGGTGATTGGTGACATAGACAGTACACTATATACAAGACAATTAACCGTAAAACATGGGATGGGGAAAATAATTTCTGTTTTGTCCTTATAATTGTTGCACATAAACTACAAGATCCATGAATGATTTAAACTATGATCATAAGTGTTGTGCAGACATATGCGGTGCGTCGACGTTTCAACCCTGCAAGTTGTGCAATTATGTGAAGTGCGTCAAGATGGGTCTTCTTCAGGACAGGAGAGGGGGTTAGGCAGCCGAATTGTAGATTCTTGAGTATGTCTACAATAGTGAAGGGCTTCTCATTCAAGTAATTCCTTATGGTTCAAAGTTCTCAGTTCTCCACTGGGCGGTAGGAGCCTTAACCCCTTGCATGCTGATGACAGAACGGTTCCGTCATCAGCGTCGGGTGACCTGTGCTGATGACGGAACCGTTCCGTCATGACTCCGCCCACGCAAGGCGGAGTCAGCACAGGCGGGGAAAACGCCCCGCATGCAAGGGGTTAATGGTATCCTATTGTAGACTTGCACCCGTCGGTCGGAGTTTCTTTGGAAGGCCAATCAAGTGGTTTACGTGATCTGGCAGGAAAAGGCTTCCGTCCGGCACTCTCTTCGTGGGAAGTATGCATGGAACAAATCAGAAACAATGATATTTGCTGAATATATTTTAAAAAGTATGGATAAAAGGAGGTATAAATGGACGAAAAGAAAGCTTACATTTCTATTATTATAACCTAGCTATAAGGTTTAAAATGGGAGCAGTATGGCAAAGTAGATGATGTAATCAGAGAAATGAACAAAACATTTGAAGGAAAGAGACTTACTTTTGTACTTTTATCTCTAGATTGGTCGGAAGATTTAGATTTGTAGGTATAAAACACAATAATTTACCTCAATCTGCTTTGGCAGGACAAATATTTCAGCATTCAAGTAAATAAAAAACGGTGCCCTTCTTTATATCTGTGCCACTAACATAGAGGGAAAGACATGGTACCATGTGTGGGTTATCTGCGTGATAAACGCAGTGGAGCAGAGAGCAAGAGAAGGAAGTATGCAGAGAACCCACTGCAACAAAACTATGATCTAGTGAATCCAGCCAGGCGGGAGTGTCAGATCTCTCCTGGGTAACTGGGCATCATATAGGCTCCTCTGCCTAGTGTTACATACTTGTCCTTTAGGTACAGTAGAAAGCTGAGTACTCTCTTCATCCCTCTTCTACAAGCATTACCTCAAAGACAGAGGACACAACATGCTGGTCTGTGCTTTGCTGTAGTAGGAGAGGGTCTGCAGTCGTTACTATGTGTTACACCGCCACATTAGACATTTTGGCAAACAATGAACACATTTTTCGGTTTGTGCCACTCTTGGCAGACAGAACTGTACTGTATGTTATTACATGTGTACCTTGTCACAGGTTGCTGTGTTTTCCACCCTGGGCATGGTCTCACTGGGGAATATGGATGTTTCTTGTTTTTTTTCCAGTCTAGGGAGTTACGAAGTCACAAAGCACGTGGCATTGTCATGGTGAGCCTTGATCTGAGGGATGGAGCACTCCTGAGGCATGGCATATAGAACCACCCACAGCATATAAAGAACGCCTGGCAGAAAGATACATAAATACCCAGCACACAGGGTGACTGGCATTGCCCTGTAAAATCATGGGATTAGGCCATGCCCATAAGATGTGTTCACCTTGAGAATTGGAACCGTAGTATAAAGACGCTCCTCTAAAACTACATGAGCAAGTGCCGTCATATTCCACGAGGGGCACTTACTCATTTACATGTAAGTGAGCCCCATGCCAACGTAGAAACATGCACTGGTCTGTGCAAAACAAGTTCTGTGGGAGGAGCACGCTTTGTATCTTGTTTGTTGAGAAGGGCCCTGGGAGGAGGCAACATTAGTAGCATCACCCCAATCTCTTCATTGCACCCAAAGTCAGGTTGGAAGTCCTCTGTACAGATTTACGGGGCGTGCTGGAGAGTCCATTGAGCATAAACAGCTAGAAACTGAATCAACCTTTGTGTGGACAATGGCAATGGCTGGGGACCACAGGTACAGTTTTGAAGTGCAGAATTTGCAAGCAACATTCTCTGACAGCACATGTACACTTGAATGGGTGACAGACTACCTCAGCACACCTCATTGAGTCACATGTTCTGTAATGTAAGGCCTAGCGACTGGATGTGCTGGGTCCAATTACCTGGTGCAAATTTTTAATTGTCATATAAATTATGGTTTGTATTCTAGAAAGCTAAAATCAGAATCCATTTTCTACGACTTCTCAATGAGTTTCCCTACCTATGTAAGTACGACATTCTGACATGCAGAGTAAAACATGTACTTCCAACACCAGCTGTAGTCTATCAGTTACCTTCCTGGTGGTCAACTGCAGCTTCCCCACAGAGTTCTAAGGAACATATAGAACACGAACATTTTGTATTGAATAGAAACATTAGGTGCCGCGGAATGCCATTTTGTTGGAATAAGAGCTTTTGAATTCAAAGCCTTTCCTGAGGAGCAGGCTGAAATACATTTTTGTTGAGATGTTAATACAGGTATGAAACCAGTGGATTAAAAATATGAGGTCAAGCATGGGATTTTAGTAATTTGTGGCATCATTTATTTTTAAAGAGGCTAATTATATGTCACGAGAGAGATGTCTTCATAATATCTGAATTCTCTTTCTTAATCTGTTTACCCGCCCAAACCATTTTATCAGTTGCTTAACAGCTCCCTAATTTTAAAATATTTTCATTTTAGTTGACAAACCTTTGTGCGCAACTGGACTAGGGCACCCCCACAGGGTTCTATGCTGTGCAATTTTAGACTATGATAAAAAAACTCCAGAAATTCACTAAAGAAACGAAAGGTCAAATTTGACGTTATAGTTAGGTGCCATGGCATTAACTTACATTAAAATTAGTCCTAGAAATTCATTGAAAAAGCATAAGTTGAAGTGTCCTTATAGTTACGTGTTGGAATGAGACAAGAACTTATGTTAAAAATTCAAAAGACCATTGAAATACGGCAGTTATAATTTATGCAACTAACTACAACTTGCACCCCCATCATGCACTGTTTAGGACCTCACATATTACATTACTTGTGACCTATTAAATGACATCATTGTTGACATCACTCATTAGTTCTAAGGAACCATATTGTTAAAATTTCTGAGTATCACAGTCCCCCCCGCAAAAAACAAAAAACGTAAAAATAAAAAACGGTGATGGTGTGGGGAATGAGCACACATGAAGGTTTGGGTTACGTATGTAATGGTTCCTTTTTTCTTACGCCGTTTTTCAAGAATGGTGGTGATAATAGTTATGCTTGAAGAGCTTTTTTTTTTAAATCACATATTGAATGTATGTTTTGTAACTTTCAGTTCCAGAGTTAAGACTGTGATTAGAAATACCAGGCGCTCCAGTTTTACTACTTCCTTTCATGTCTGGTTAATGCTGAGAGATAGTAATGAGCGGAAGTCATTATCTATTTGTGTTTGTGTGTCTCCTGCAGTGCAACAAAAACATGTTATTTATTCAGCTTTTTCCTGTTTTGTGGCAGGAGTGGTAGGCATGTGTGCAGAGTGAGATTCTCTTTTCTGAATAAGATTTGTTAAACAGTTGCGGCTGCTACCTCCCAGGTGTGGTGAGGCATGGGGAGGGAGCCTGGGGGACGGAGAAAGGGAGGGGGGAAATATTTTTTTAAAAGAAAGATTCTTACCTTTTTACCGCCGACCGCTGCCTCTTCTTTCTCGGTCCTCCTCTCTGCACAGCAGGAAGTACTCAGCCTCCCAGGTTCCCCTGGCCAATCACAATGCTGCAGCATTGTGATTGGTCTGAGCGCCGTTGTTCGCCGCTCAGAAAGGGGCTAGCAAGCGGTGCATGTACTCCACACAGGCTACATTACAGCCTGCCTGGAGAACAGGCAAGGTGTGCATGACGCTTTGGCTGTCCTGAGACGGCCGGCCGAAACGCCATGCACACTTGATTAATAAACTTGTTTTTTACGCACATTTAGGTGCTGCCACCACTCCTCTCCCTGTGACGTGCGGGGATCCCAGCCCCGCCTGCCTGCCTTCAGCTGCAAGCTGAATCCAAAAAACAAAAATGAAAATAAAATATGTTATCATTTTATTTTTTGCATTCAGCTTGCAGCTGAAGCAGTGGGTGACGTGACACTCCTGTTCTGAAATGATTTCACGCATTCCTTTAATGTAAAAGGTTTAGCATGTATTGGTGCAACGAATTTTGAAACACAACCAAATTAGAGGAAAATTTAGCCTGCAAATATGTTCCACAAAAATATCTGCACAAACCATATATTCGACAAAATGTGGAAACACATTTAATGAAAATGTAACCCATAAAAAAACTGCTTAAAAATGAACTTTGTTTTTTCACAGATTGGTGGCAGAATTTAATCTGCCCACTCGTAATCCTGCTGCTTGCTCCCTTTGTTTGCAGCTGTAAGCTTTATTTCTTAATATTCTGGATTTTCAAATGCTTTCTCTGCTTTTTAAAATTCTTTTGCCACACATGTACTACTCGTTCCTTGAAAAACATTACATTATTTCTTACCTCCCGTCTTCTCATCTCATTGCCTCTCTTTATCGAAGATTACTTCTGAAATGGAAATATTATTTTTAGTATGTGTATTCCTTTGAGACAATGCCATGAGCTATTCAGGTCCAACAGATGAAAGGTCCTGTGCTTCTCTACCAATCCCAGAGGCGTACAAATTTAGAACAAAATTGATATGTTTGCTTGTACCTATCCTCTAGCTACCATCAAATTGTTGAGGTGAGAGGCAAGGTGCTCCTGCACTAGTCCCCATCACTAAACAGATCCAAAAGGGAATGGCTTTGAATCCCTATGCTGCTCCTCTGAGCACTTCTAGTTCCAGGCACGATCACAAGACCTTGAGCTTCTAGTTTCAGGGGAGGAAGACATGCCGGTGAAAAGTGAAAGATTTTGCAGAAAAACATTGCCACAAACTCTCACTGTTCTGAGAGCGTTAGCTACTAAAAATTGTTTCTGTGCAAAATGATTTCTTCAGAAACGTTTTTGCAAGAATATTCATCCTCCATCAAATATGATCAGATTTAGCAATCTTCATGACGTAGAGAATAAGTAAGCTTTGAAAGACACATGTATATGTCACCCACGTCTAAACCGCACGCAAATCAGATCCCTAAGTCTTCCACCAAGAGAGATATAACACTTTGTATTCTCCGGTCAGTCTCCCGAACCTCTCCCATTACAGAGACAAAAGCTTTTAAGACCCTTTGCCACAAAATGCGTCTTTCTTAACCTAGAAGTGAGAAGCTGTGCATGGTCAAACCCCTGAAACACAGAGTAGTAGAAGTGAAAAGCATGGTTTCTGTATGCTGATCCAGCCATAGATCTAAAAATTCCATGTGTATCTGTCAAGCCACTGAATCCTAGAAGAAATGTTTGACATTTTTGTGCCAGTTTCATGAAGCCGCTGAACTATAGGAATAAAGAGGCTCCGCATCACCTGGTAGTTCACCTGAGACAACCTCCTTGAACTGCCTGGTCATAGAAGTCAAGAGTGTTTTTCCAGTGCTAATCCTATAATCAGCTGTAATCAAGAGCCGAACGGTGCTTATTTTGTTCCTGTGGTATTTTTCAACGTACCCTTCTATCAGTTAGGTCCACTTCCATGCTACAGGTACAGAACTATGGCTGTCATTATGTAAACAGGGGGACCATTCTGTCCAGAGCTAGCCCTGCGTGCCTCCTTTCAACACAGACGGGGAACAGCGTTTACAACGCAACTTTTACCACGCACTACCTTTACCACGCAGCTTTTACAACGCAAGACGTTACAACGACTTGCGCTGGGAGGGCGCTGTAGAATAGGGAATGGTTTAATTTACTATCCAAAACCTTCCCTACTATCCACGGGGACTGGAGTTGGAATAGTAAATTAAACTATTCACTATCCAGCGCCCCCCAACGCAAGTCGTTGTAACGACTTACGTTGTAAAAGTTGCGTGGTAAAGGCATGCGTTGTAAAAGCATGCGTAGTAACGACATACATCCGCACAGACAGATTACTGAGTGTGTGGCCATTCCTACCCTCTGCGGATGAACCAGATAGGATGGTTTCAACAAAAGAGATGCACGAGAAGAAGTGTAGAGAGTATGAAGAGGGTGTTTAGTGAGCCAGTGCCATGCCACTTTTCCTTGGGATTAGTGTCCCTTAGAGGTAACTTGCTGCACGCCAACCACTAAATCTCTGTGCTCATTATGGGTCCAGTTCTGGTGATGCTTCTCTCAGTGCAGCACCTTTGTAGTCATCATGTGAACTGTTCCACGTGGAGGACCTTGGGAATCTATTTGCTCCGTTGGCTTACAGCCTTGTACTTAGATGCCATGGCTCTGGTTCTCTTAGATCTATTCCTTCCTGTCAGTCTCTGGGCCTTGGTCCAACAAGGTCCCTCTGGTGTCAGGCTCCCGCCAACCTTGCTGGATTTGGCTCAGCAGAAGCCCACAGGGCTTCCATACTAGCAATGCCCGTGAGCACGCAACTTTCTTCAGGGACCAGCTCTCAACTCCAAGAATTCCACTCCCAACTTCTCTCCTCAGCACATTCAAGCTCATAAGTCAGCAGCCCTCCCCCAGTCACCCGGGGCACCCACTCCTTCGTCAGTTCATGTGGCATTCTTCCTTCCTGGAGGGGATACCTGGCAGCAGCTTTGTTCCTGGTGCCCAGTGAGCTGTGCCCCTGCTGCAGTCGCACAACTCGTACATGCACACTCAGCCATCCCTGGAGGCAGTGTGTTACACACTGCAGTGTGCGCAGACACTGGGGAGCAATGTCTAAAAGCAGACCAGCGTCTACATGGTCCACATTTGGGGCAACTGTGCTGTAGGTACCGCTAGTGTGTGAGCGTGTCCAAAAGACAGTTCCACACTCTGAGGCTGTCTCTCAGGGCAGAGCACCGCTCAGCCCCTCTCTGCTGCGCAGAGAGGTCCCATGAGGCGACATCCGCTGGGGGACGGAAGAGCAGGCCACTGCATGGGAGCTGTACATCACCATCAGGTGCCAGTCCCCAGAGATTGAAGGCTCAGGGGCTGGCACACCCATTACGGGACATATATTGGTTCTGAAAGGGAAGCACATTCATTTGTTACTCAAATAAAGAACAACTAATCATTTCTCCTCTTGGGTCATACGACAAAATAAAATACATTGAATGAATAGAGAAAAGAATCCGTATGTATTTACGAGATTAATTACTTTTACTTTCAGTCTGCTGTTAAAAAAACATAATAATACCTCCCGCACACTCTATGCTTTCACCTTAGCGACCACTGCTTAACAGTCTCATGCTCGGGGTGTCGGTTTAAGCACGGTTTAGAATTACCATATCCATGCCCCAGTGGCAGTGTAAACACAACATCCACTGACATCAGCGGCACGTGGCCTGCCAGGGGCCCTGTCAGCTCCTATTAAGGGCACCGGCATCTCATGTTGGCGCAGAGGTTGCCAAGCAAGGGGTGGGCAGCATGGGCACGCACCATGGCGACCGATGGATCAGCATGTGTCTTCCACCCACACGTGTCACGGAGTCTTAATGATTCGATACCGACAGCGGTGGCAATATGGCTGACTTCGTAAAGAATTCTGGGGTTGGTTTCCAATCTGACATTTCGAGTTCCTGAACACATTTGTGCTGGAAGTTATGCATAAAGTGAGAATAATTGAAAACGCACATTTGAAAATGTAAGTATATAATATATAGAGAGAGAGGGAGAAAGGGGAATACCCATAATGCACGGCTAACGTGTGAAGGTTAAGTAATTGTTTTAATGAAGCTCGCACACCAATGTTCCTTAGATCTACAAGAGGACATGTCAGCTGCAGCAAGGTATATGCTAGCTGTACGTACTTACTTAAGAAACGTGCCTGGGAATGCAAACCTCAGATTAGTGCCATACCTATTTACAAAAAAGACACCTTTCTCCAGTGGTTTCAAATAAAGTCAGTTGAGATACATCACAGAAATGTAGAAGAGGCGCATGTGTGAGTACTTGTTTGATAGCACAAACTTTAGACAATTCGTGCTGGTTCATAAAAAATGTAGAAGTACCTGCGGAGATTTACACCTGCACTAGCGCTTACTTTTGTAATTCTCAGACTCTCTCAGTAATATACATTATACAATTTGCATTTCCTCAATTTTTTGGGGGACAAAGTGTTGTTATGTGCTGTTAAAAGGTAGCTTATTGCGAAAATTATATATATATTTTTTATTTTTCTACAACTGGGAAACATTTTTTCCCTGTGGCAAAACCCTTACTCCTAGATCACCATCAATGTTGGGAGTGATATTTTCGTCTTCCCGTCCCACCTTTGCTATAGTACAGCTCCGCCCGTATCCCACTGTTAGCTGGACTGTATCCAAGGTCTTTGGTCTCAGTTATGGTTTGTATTCACAGTGCAACCTGGAGTCAAAATGTTAGGCAGTGGTGTAGTTCCCAGCATCCGGTGTAAAGTGGTGGTTATGTCAGAAAGTAGTGGGATTATAATGCTGCGAAGTTACAATATGATGTGGTGTCAATGTCATTATCAGATGAGCTGCCGTTGCCAGGCAGGGCAGTGGTGTAGCTTCTGTCACACTCGGGTAAGAGAAGACTGCTATGTCAATGGTGTAGTTGATGCTCATGTTAGCCCATTTCTGGGCAGCATAGCATTTTATATCCTAGCCATTTCTCTAAGAGTCAGTGCATTTGCACTTTGTTCTCGCAGTCAGCATCTTTTCTTTGGCTAAACATATTTCATAAATATAAATTAGAAGACCCAAGATTAAAGTTGACCCTTCAGGACTAAAATTAATAAATGTAAAACAATTTATAAAGTCATGCCTTGGAGCCACATTTTTTTTAAAATATAAAACCATTAACTAACTATATTTCCCACATGGATCATCGGGAGTAGAATATTATTCTTTCTTCGCTACTTTCCTGTCATGCTCAGAGATGTGCTATAAAATCTCAAAGGAAGAGAGGGGTTTCTAATATTCTCCTCTGAAGAAGTGTGGGTGCTGTTTAGCAAGCTATGCTCTAAGCACATCTGATTAGTAAGAATGCCAGCAGGAGGACATGGGCGGTCAGGAAGTACAGTAGAAATGTGGCCCCACCAAGGAGTTAGTAGTGGACCTGTGGCACAAATAGCCACTGGCAGGACGGAAGTTATTTGATTCTTTACGAGAGGTTTGGTCTTCAATGTGCTAGACTTGACCTTATGTAGCAGAGGGAGGAAGAAAAGTCAAAGGGAAGGAAGGGGGGTGAAGCTTCTTCATCGGAAGCTGCCTTGTGAATACCCTGGGAACGATATTTCTTTGACGTCCTCAGAATACCTTGATTATAGGAATTCTGAGAAAAAGGATCTGCATGTGTGCCAGAATTGTTCATCTAAGTGGCTGACACACAGTCACGTCTGTGGAATTGATTTCTTTGAGTTGGTTCACCTTCATCATTGTGTGAATACAGCTTTTGTGTGCAAGGGGTTTGCCAGTTTTCAATAGAAAAAATCAGGATTGAAGCATTAGGATTATTTTAATGACTGACAAAACAGTGTTACAAAAGTTCCAATGGATCACAGTCATACTACAAACATATAAACTCTGCAAAGGGATGACGGGAGGTGGGCGCCCTGCTACTGGGGCACCAAACAAAACTCGCACCCTGTTGTAGTTTTATGTACTCGGATGTGCACGGTCTAAAATGGATGCTGGAATTTTCAGGACAAACTCCACAGTTTTGTTATTTTCCGATTGAGGTTTTTGTCATATTGTGCCTACTACCAAAAAGCTGGGCTATTATTTAAGTGTAGGTTCCTTACTGAAGTTGAAGGCCAGTGTGATATTTTGGTAAGACTTACAATTTTCCATCACAAAGAATCTTTTGTGAGTTACTGCTCATATTAATACAAGCTTTCAGATTAACTACGTCATCATTGACATTCAAACAATATGTATTCTATTTCATGAAAAGATAATACCTTGTGGTGTGACTCCGGAACCACAAAGGAATTGGAGTCTGCCATCTCACCCACTCACTCCCGACCCCAAACAGAGGGCACAATAGATGGTGCATGACTGATGGCACATTCCATTCGAGGCAACCAGAGCTCCTTTAAATCATATGTAAATGTTAACTTGTTACTTCCTTCCTCAAGGCCTGATCAATATTCATTAATTTGATTTGCCACTTTTGCTCCCACGCTTTACAGTTTCTATAAATTGCTTATTTACAGCGGCCACAAAAACGTTTTTTCTGTTATACTCCATATTCAACTGGAGTAGTGGGTGGAATGGGGTTTGCATGTATCTGAAACAAAGGGGACAAGGCTGTTTGCAAAGAATCCCTTGACAATTCTATTAAGCTGATTCCTGTGCAGTGAGGTAGGATCTTTACTCATGTTAGTCCTCTGTTTCGCCTGTCCACAGTTGATAGTGTTGCTGCTACTTCTGCTTTTATCCGTTTGACCCCTTATGCTGTAAGGACCAAATTAAAAAACCTTTCTGTCCTTTAAGTTTCTTTATATTTGTTCTGTGAGGAACACATCCTCACTCACTCATCCAGGTTTTCCTGGTGTGCTCTCAGAAAGCTCAAAGCTTCCTGCAAGAGCAATCCATTGTCCCCACTATGATCACCATTGCACAATCTGCTGTACGTAGTCCATGGTGATGAGGGTCAGGAACTAGATCTGAATGCCACTAGAGACAAGTGGAGTAGGAGATTTGCTGGCCCATAGGGCGGTGAACTCTGTCTTCTCATAGTCACTTGGCTGAGCATTCATGTAAGTCTCAGCATCCTTTGAATGACCCGTGCTGCATATTTTCCCCTTATAGTCTTCCTTCATATTCTGACTAGACTCTGGTGTGCCAGGTTTGCCATATGTAGAACATGTCAGCAGGCCACCAGGAGGATGCCTGTCTTCATATTCATTTTCAGTGCCACAGCTCGCCATCACTCTAGGTTTGCAAGCCTTGAGCAGAGTTAGGTCTTAGGCAGACACCAGTGTTTCCGTGCCCTTCCAGCTCTCTTTACTTGCTGCTGCACTTCCAGGAAAACACTCACCAGTCTGAGGCAGACCAAACTTCTGCTCTGCCAGGGAAGGTTACAGATACCATACTGTTGGACCTCCATGGTTATTGAGAGCATGGGAGATTTCCCATCTTATTCGATTACTGCAGTAGTAAGACCTTTTGAATCTGGGCTTTCTGGCAGTCCCTCTTTCCATCTCACACAAGGGAGCTTGCTACATACGTCCTGGTGTGTGAGTCCCAAATATGGTGGTGTACTTCAGATTCCGTCCAAGATCTGGCCACTAGAGTACCTGATGGCTCTGCTGCCATGGTATGCCATTATTTACTGTGCTTTAGTCAAGGCAACCTGGGTGTGGCATCTGGTTAGTTTATATTTTGCCTGGACACTGTGTGATCTCCTAGATGCCTTGTTTTCTGTAATTGGATCTAATCACATATCACTGTTCACTCTAGAGGTATATTTACTAACGTTTGCCCAGGCATTTCTGTGGTTCAATATTACTTTGCTTTGAATTTGTGGGCCTTTTTAATGTGTAGTAACTTGCTGCTTCATTCGGTGTTATTTTGTACCATATGAGCACTGGCTCTCAACTACCCCACCCCCTGTGTGATCTTCGGCTTCTGCAGTAGGTTTTTAGGCTGAGCCTACCAGACAACATAGCTGTCTGGTTGTGAAAGACATATTGTTGACTTACCAAGAAAAATGAGGGGCTTGCAGTCTGCTCATGGCTTACTGTTGACTGGCTTTTGTCACTCTCATTTGTCTGATTCTCATTTAAAGGCTTGTCTTTTCCATCCTGTGTCTTTCCCTCCTGTTGAGCACTGCCAGTTTACTCGTGCTGTTCCATTGCTCACTTTTAGGGACCTACTTTTCTCTTTTGTTATAAGCAGACTCCATGTGTTTCTAGCTATCTCCCTAGTGGTCTTATTTCCCCTTTCTGAATTCTGATTGCTTTCTCTTGCCCATGTGCTTCTCTCCCGCCCCCTGCATGATGCATTTGGGTGCCTCTTCCCTATGTTGCTTTCTCACCAGTGTGCCTCTCTTCCCCAGATCCATGTTCCTCTCTTTCTCTCCCACTCATTTGCTTTTCTCCCTCACCACACTCCACAATTCTCTCTCTCTCTCTTTATCGCCAGTTAGCTTTTTTCTGCTTCCCATCTGTGCCCTCCATGTTGCTCCCCTCTACCCATGCTGTAGGTGTTGCTTCCCGCACCTGCGCTTCCCTGTGTTTCTTACACCCTCCATGCCCACTGTGTTGCTTCCCTACATCTAGGTTTTAACCCCCCGGTTTTGTGTTGGTTCCCCACCACACACGTTAAAAAATGCTTTCACACTTTTTTCATTTGATTTACCTCTCCAACTTGGATTGGTAAATAAAACCCTTGCCACTTTGTTAAGGCACGCATGCATGGTGTGTGCTCCTACGACTGATGTGTGTAGACATGTCATAAGGTTTTTTTCCATTTTTATCATTTGACTCGTGAGGGACACTAGTAACGACTAGTTGAACTGCAGCTCTTTGTAGAATTATTTTGATATTGGATACTATAATATTCACTGCCTACTGCTAATCTCGTCCCATAATGCTTTGCAGGGCCTTTGGTTGGGATTCAATTTTTGCCCATAACTGTGACTGGGGTGGTATTAAGATGATGGGACCACAATTGAATCGTTCAGCATGATATACTCTTTGTGTTCAAGGCATCTGCTTGGTCCTCCCCCTAGGTTAGGGGTGACCCCAACATCATCACCTCTCTCATTGCCTGATATTTTTCATTTTTAAAGTTCACTTTTGTGAATTGGTTACATGCTTTTTAGCATATAAAGTTGCTTTATCAAAGCATTTGTGGGTGCAGTTTAGTAGCTGACTCTGTTGTGTCATTTATTGCCATTCCTTCTTGTGCATGGCTGGTTTACACATATATGGGCAGACACTCTGAGGGATCCCTGACAGATCTTTTGTCCAGTGCCCAGGTCTGTAGAACGGGCTGAATAAACACTAAGTGGGGTCTCTGGACATCTTTCATGAGGCGCAGCCTTGCTCACTGAGTTGTCTCTGGAAATGTTAGCTTCCCTATGGCTTGTTATAAAGATGACTCTGCACTGACACTAGGTGTGGCCTCTCTCAGGACTTTTGTTTCTATAACTTGGTCCTTCCAATTCTAGGTACTGGCCCCTTAACTGATCTCTGACAGCTCTTCTTCACTGCTGCTCAGAACGATTCTCCTCCCGGGCTCCACATGGGACCTCTAGAAGGATTTCCCCTCCCTGGGTTTTCGCATAAGCCCTGCTCTGCCAGTGACTGCTTGTGTCATGTGGCTGGCCCTTTCATTCTGTGAACCAGTCTAAACTCTTGACTGGGTCTTTCTACTTCGAGGCTTGAACTAAACACAGCTCCGTTTTGTCTGTTTGTGTGACCTGAGGCAGTCACTTTCCCGTAATAACTGAGTAGTACTATTGTTCAGCCTGTGGATGCCTGTGAGTGTGACCCCTGGATGGTTGTTTTAATTCTCCGATCTAGTCTAAACACTGCGCTGCGCGGATTCCTTGTGTGACCTCAGACAGTTTCCTCTCTTTCCTGTGTCTCATTCTAGCCAGGGCTGAGGACTGAGTCAGTTTGTGAACTTTGGCGAATCTCTTCACTGTCCGAGCCCACGCTTAAAACCTGCTCCCGGGGCTGGCAGGCCACAGAGATGGGACGGCACACACCGTGCATCAGGACAGCTCAGACTTTCTCGCACTCTTCCTGCCCGCCCACCTCTTCCCAACAGGACTCCGACTGAGTTTTTATGCGTCCTGTCTGACATGGCAAGGGTGACCAGTTCTTCCATATCGAACAGTCATGTTCGTATAACACACCCTAAAAGTTTCCTGAGCAAAGTCCCTTGATCGAGGTAGGAAGCTGAAAGTCCATTGCCCCTTTTTAGAAGGCAGGCAGTCTGTACTGAATTGAATTTGGTAAATTTCGCCTTAGTGCAAAATGTATTCTGTTTTTTATTCCCTGCATTAAGACATTTTTGGTCTTCAAGTATGGTGACCATTTTCTGGCTTTCCTGAACATACCACATTTTAGTCTTCTCATCTCTCTGGATTGCTAATCAGTTACAGCAAGATACATGCAACAGACCGAAGAAAATGATCAGCATGTGATTTTATCAACACAACCAAGCCCAGGAATGGTGGGATTACACATGCATAACAAAAATGAAACAAGCTTTGGCAAAGTCAGCAGGTCTTGGCTTTTTGACCTATTGACTATGCCACTGCTTTATGACGATGCTGTAAGCCATTAGCAAAAAAAAAGAGAAAAAAAGGTGTGATGGTCTGGCACATGCATGAGATTGTATGCATCATATTGTTTTATTTACTGTTCCAAGATGGTAGACGCAACCTGGAGTAGTAAATAAAAACAATAATTTTCACCTGTGCCATTGCGAATTTCAGCAGCACAACTGCAAATGGGAGCTGCAGGACCCTTCCAAAAAAGAGTGGGGTGTGGGAAAAACAGGGGTGCAGGTGAGTTGAATCAATAGGGCAGGAGGGATTGAATAGAAATAAAAAGAAGCCACTGTGTGGGGGAAGGGATGAAGAAAGAACACTGCCGGCGGCAACAGCAGCATAGGAGGAACAGAAAGCAAGTTGGGTGGAGGAGGGAGCAGGAATTATGGAAACAACAGCATACTAGGGAGACAGTAACAAGAAACGTGCCCGGGTGTGTTGTGGGGAGAGAAGTGCACGAGAGAGAGATGGAAAGTGTATGCCATCTCAAGGAGTCTTTAAAGAAACAGAAAAACATTGTTGCCTAAATCTGATCAGTGGAAGGATTCATGTCAGCGAATCAAAAAGATGGCAAACTATGCTCCAGGGGAGGGACAAACACAGGAAGAGGAAGAGAAGCCATCCACTGAGAAGCAAGAAAATAAGAGTACCAATAAAGCTAACAATTGGTAATCAATGGGTGGGTCCTGAGGCTACTGTAAGTTTTTGTTGTTGCATACGAGAGGGTTTAGTCTATAGAGAGCTCTGCCAGCCAAGGCTGTACTCTGGCTGATTACCATTCGTTCATATCAATAAATCGTTTTAATAGTAGTTTCTGAGTTTGAGTGCTCAATGGCAAAGCACCTTCACCTCACCTTAGGAACCTGGCAAGTTGGTTTTGACGGTGTAGATTTTCTAGCTACCAAGGGCGTCCTTTCCTAATAGCGAGTTGCACTGCCATGTACGATTGTTTTGGCAACCAGAATACGGTTGCAAAAAAATCGCAGTTTACCTCCTCCCAGTTGGTGGTCAACCAGTTGCAAATTGGAAGGGTTCCCCAGGGGACCCCTTTTCCTTTGTGACTGGCAGCAAAAACGTTTTTTAAAGCCGCCATCGGTCCCACCGACTACTGTCTACTCTTAAAAAATGAAACAGAAACATTTATTTTTTCTTTTTTTTAAATGCATCCCCTTTTTCTTTAAGGAAAATGGGCTGCACTTGAAAAAAATATAGTGCTTCATTTAAAAAGCAGTCACAGACATGATGGTCTGCTGACCCCAGCAGACCATCATCCCTGTGAGTGCTTGCCATTCCCAATGGGTTGCAAATTGCGACCTGCCTCATGAATGTTAATGAGGCAGGTCCTTTGCGACCCATTTGGGAATCGCAAACAGTGTCTGAGGCACTGTTGTACATTTCATTTTGGGTGTCGCAAATTATGGGTCGCTAAACATAGCAATTTGCGTGTCACAAAATGAAATGGTCGTACATGTGGCTGCAAGTGATTTATATAGTAACCATTCTGAGTTCTTTCATTCCAAATTCAATTAATTCAATTTCCTTCAATTTAAAATTTGACACATTTAATAATCGGTGGTTCCATCAATGTTTCTACGAGACCAGGCACATGGTTTCGAAAGACATAAACTAGCTTTAACAGTTTTGGCTTCAGACAAGTGCAACCACAAAAAGACAAGCGTATTAATATTTCCAAGAAACAAAAAGACTGCCAGCCTTGTTCCCTGAGAGGATTCTCGCATGCATGAGCAAAACAACCGCCTGCAAGGGGTTATATAGAAATAGCCCAGGGATCATTATACTAATAAAGTGAGCAATGAGATACACTCAGAAATGTAAAAAGTCCAGAAAGTGAGTGCTAAAACCCTCTATTTGGTTAAAGGAGCTTTCCTCTAGCGAAACTGTTTGTTGTAAGTCCAGACTCTGTGTCACTACACCAGCTATTCACAAAATATGGATCATGCTTTTACTCTAACACCCTTGAGCCCTTGCGGTCTTTGTATGAAGTTTGAAATTGATGTACAAGTGTATTAATATAATACAATAAAACAGGGGTGCAACTAGACCTGAACTTTGGGAGGGCTAAGACTCCCAGCGAGGGCTGGCCCTAGCACTGGTCGTGTGCAGTGCAACAGACTTTTTTGGCGCTGCTCCCCCATTTCCTCCTTATTCATGAATTCCCTCACTACCACTCGCCAACGATGCTCCTCATCTCTCTATAGCCCCTTTCTGACAAACATTTCTTTTTTTTATAGGGCTTCTCGTAGTTTACTCATACTCATTTCTGTGATCTGCATGATACACGTTCCGTGGTGGCTCTTCCGCTAATACGGATGAACGTTGCCTCACTGCTCAAAAGGAAAAATAAAATCAATCCCCTGCCCAGTGGCTGGTTCGACTCAATTGACGTGGCTGGTTTGTGTTCCTAGTCTGGCCCTGTTGAGGGTGGAGGACATAAATATTGTGCTCATCCTGCAACAAACTTCCAGTCTTGTGATTAGGGTTGCCAGCGCATTATATTGATGTCCCAGGCTGTAAAATAATAAACAGTCACCTAAAGCCTATTTTCAACACTTATCTGTGCATACTTGGAACAGCAAATATATATAGAAAGCATTTTTAATTGTGTTCTAGGGCTGCCTGAATGATACTTGACTGATAATTAAAGGGAACAAGGACAGAAAAGTCACATTTCTAATGAATACATACTTTTTTATTTGTATCCCTATTTAGAAAAGAAAAGATATTTGCAAGCTCTTTAAACAACAAATGGCTGGCATTTTTCTTTTGGCAACCCTACTTCATATTCCTTTATCATGAAATGCATTCTCACACTACGGCAGTAAATGTAAAATACAAATGTAAGGAATAGGCAGAGTGGGGGGCCCAAGGGGTACTGGAACCAGAACAAAACTAAGCCTTGGTAACCAGTTTACAAAGGTATGTAAATATGCAAATGGTCTTTAAAGACCTGCGAAAAAACCCGGGTGTGCCAGAGATCAGGGCTTAATTTGTGCCGGTGCTTTCCGGTGCTTAGCACCGGCACTTATTTCTTAGGGCCGGGTCTAGACAGCATATTGACTCACTTAAGTTCACACGGGTCTTCCCGGTGAACGCCGTAAATTATTTCAAATTGACTGCAGCATGCTTTAATACGAGGCCCATTCAGCCTCTCTGGGGAGGGTCTGCCTGCGAGCCCCCAGCGGAGCAGTGCCTGACCATGCTCCTACGTAAGGGCTGATGACTGAAAATCATTCTGATTCTCCCTAACTGTAAAGACGTCCCTCCTGCTTAAAAACGCAGCGCAGCCCCCAGGGCAGACTCAGCCTTCTCGAACAAGCACCTCCCCCCTCCCACCCCCCCCCCCCCCCCCCACTCTCTAACTTCCGCTCCCTCTCGCTTCGCGCTTCCTGCCCCTGTCTGTCATGGTCCTTAGTGACGCCACTGTAATAGTGGGGAAAAAAGGGTATTTTGTTTTCTAGAGCTAAAGTAACCACTGAACTACATGCCAGACGTACCATCATGGATTTAGATCAGATTCCCCAAAGCGTGGCTGAATGGTAGCCTGCCGTCATGATTCAAGGTAGTATCTAATGGCCAGACAGGTTGTTGCTAATTGCGCCGGCGCCGCAGGGGATGTCACTTCCTGCTGACGGAAAGCGGGAAGGATTGAGGAAGGCGCTGCTTCGCGCTTCCTTGTTTGCGGGTCGCATGAATAGCAGAAAGCTGGAAAGAAACCTGTTGTGAAGTTGCAGTAAGTGAGACAGAGGGGTGCAGTGCAGCCACCGGGGTGAGTATGTGTGTGTTAAATTATTTGTATTGCACACACAAACTGCAAATATTTCATTTGGGGAGCTGCCTGCAGTCAGTGGGGCCGCCGTGTTACAGAACTTGCTGTAGCTCACAAATTCTGCCCTGGAGATACGGCGGCCCGGGCTCGGAAGAACTGTGTGTTTGTAGGCCCCTTAATATATTTTCGTTTTATATCTCAAAAGCTCCGGGGGTAGTTTTAAAGCTTGTTTCTCACGGTACTAGCAGACAACTTTGTATGTGAGATGCGCAGGTCTCAGTCAGGTTGGTGCAAGTCAGCGAGCTAATTTAGAACGCATCTGTTGGCAGAGGTGACAACCCTTGTAGTTAGCACCTGTATAGATGAAGAAGGACATAGTAGTAATGTGCATGCTCATAACTAATAACGTCCAATGTAAACTAATTTGTATTTATAAAAGTTTTTATTGAAAAATATAAATGGAATATACATTGGCAGTTGTATACAGCACGTACCTCTGTTGCAACACCTTAAAAAACCCCACAAATGGCATACACACCAGAAAGGGTCATACCAGGCTCTGAAAGAACAGAGAGAAGACAGGATGTCCCTGCCACACACAATGGAAAATTCTGTAGATGTCCATTTCGAACAATGCACCATCTTACATAGACTCTGCCACAAGTAGTCTGGCACGGATGAAGTTTGTGAGCTCAGCTGTCCATTAAGCCTCATCATTTACCAACAAAACCCAGGTACGACCATGCACTCCATGGGAGACACGAGTTATGCATATAGCACCTGTCACAACCGCGATTACTCTGGCAGAAAGGCAGCTAACCCTAACATGGACCTTCATCAACCCAAGTGCTCACATATGGTAGCATAGTACAAATCAGCACCGCTCAAATCGGCTTCTCAAAATGTTTGTCGACACTGCAAGCACCAGTAAGATATACACAGCCCTTTTTATCAGATCTGCAAATAATAGTCTCGCCACGTACATCACACATGCAGTACATCACCCACATCAATATATCACAACTACTTCCTAAAAGTATACCTGTAATAATGACTACAATCGGTAACATAACATATCATGCTAGGAGGAAGAAAGCAGACATCGCAAGTAGGTGAGCACAAAACCACTCTGTGCAGAGCCCCAGCCGGCCACAGACTTGTTAAATTATTTGTATTGTACACACAAACTGCAAATATTTCCTTTGGACAGCTGCCTGCCCTGCAGTCAGTGGGGCCGCCGTGTTACACTACTTGCTGTAGATCACAACTTCTTCATGTTTGGGCCTCGCACACCCTTCCTGTAGGGCCGGGTCCCATGTGGACAGAGAGAGGCCCTGAAATACTGATACCCTCCTGATTGATTCCGTCAGGGCGGGGGCCTGCCCAGTGAGTAGGCAAAGGCGGGCAATCTCATATAATTTGTTTTTCTGCTGCCCCACCTGCCAACACTAGGCAGACGTGGCAGTGGTAAGAGTGTTGTTGGGCCTCACATTCCATTTAGAATCGGGCCGGGTCCCACCTGGGACAGAGAGGCCTGTAGAGATGCTCTGAGCAGCATCATATAATTGCGAATGTGGGGTCCGAGGCAGGGACAGAAGAGGTGGAAACATTAAAACTGAAGAGGGCAGCTTTGCACTGCCAGTTCAGGCATTATTTTGGCCTATTAAAGAGGTAACACGTGGAGCAGATATTAATAGGGATTTTTTTTAAAGTACTGTGTTAGTATTTATGTAGCACGTCCCAAATTATAGGATTGAGACACTTTTGAAGTGTTGAGTACACAGGTGCCCCTTCGTGTTAGCCGATGATATAGTGTTTATACTCACAAGGAGGTTTCTGGGCGCCCTTTGGGGGCATGGTTGATAGGGTGTTGATTGTGGTACTTTGGATGTGTTATTAGGATCGATTGATGAGCTTTACCAAACTTCAGATGGTTTTTAATCTTTATTGATTCATAGCAGCTGAGATCCGCACTAGCGTCTCTCAGCTGGTAGGCCGTCGGGTGGGCAGTTTTGTTTTCAGCAGAACCCTTTATTTATTTCAATGTGGCAGGAACTTCCGGGTTTTTCTATTGAGGAAAATATGTAACATAGGTGCATTTTACGAGAAGGCTATTTTAGGTACAGCTAATGTAGGGGCATATCTTCATCTTCATGTACTTGTCATCTGGGAAACGTTGAGGAGTTGTTTGTATTGCAAGGTTTTCCATTTGTCTGGCTTTGTTCATTACAGAAGCTGGATATTTAACATGCCCCCTCCCTCCCTCAATGCCCTTGCATGTACGGGTGCAGGCTGAATTTGGGATGGAACGGGATGCTTTTCATTAGATGAAAAAAATGTAATGCTGCTCTACTGGGCGGGTGGTGTTTGTGATGGATTTGGCATCATTCTTGTGTTTCTTTCCCATTCTATTCTGCCCTGCATTAACTGTGGGAGTTCTATACTTTTGTTATCAGAGTAAAGCAAGTTTACTGTTGAGGTGCATTAGCATAGAAGCTACGCATGAGTGTCATGTTTTACTGCTGGACACGATTGAGGTGCATTGTGCACAATGCTTATCTTGTAAAATATTAAGCGCAGGGGCCTCAAGGATTTCTGGGGACTGTCGGCGCATCCTTATGGCAAGGTTGCTTGATTTACCTCATTCTTATTTTGCACCTCGCTCTACTTCTGTTCGAATTTCTCGCTCTTGCAGGTGCTCTATTCTTCGTCGTCCTTTTCCAATCATCTCTCCCCCCTTCTTTCTCCCTATTCTGCCACTCTATTGCTATTTCTGAGACCAGCGCTGCCCCTTACTCAGTGAACTAAATATTCCTTTACTTGACCTTAATTTGTGATTCTGGAAGGTCCTCTGTATCACCTTTTTAACAGGTCTGTTCTGTCTTTATTTGCATTACTAATTATTTATGGATAGATGACCGGTCTAAAACAGATTCGAATAGTCAGTAGGCTTTTTTTCTTTCTCTCTCTTTTTTCTTTAATTTTTATTTACCTTAAAATAGAAATCCCAACCATGCCTGTAAAATATTGCCCACAAGAGCACAACAACAGTGTTTAAGTCAAAATACATAAAATTAGTCGGAAGCGTATCATTTTTAGGTGTGAGATGGTATGTAGTTGTGTTGGTACTGTCATTGACAGCTCTGTAGGGGCAATGGGTGGTGCAATCTGTCGTGAGCTCCCGAAATGGACCCTGGCACTTATGTTTTTTACAAATTAAGCACTGGGGTGGAACAATTAGAGTAAGTGGGTGGAGCCACTGGCGGAAGTGGGTGGAGCCTAGGAAAGTGGGTGTGGCCTCCGGGGGGAAATTGAGCACCTGCACTTCATATTTTACAAATTAAGCACTGCCAGAGATAAGACTCCAGACACTACCCAGCCGAGCCCCCAGCAGCTCGAGCTGCAGGTGGGGTGGGGAGGTGCTGAAGCCCTTTCAGCCCTATGGGCATTGCATGCCTGAAATAAAATACTACCACATTGTTCAGCCTGAGATTATACAATTTGGACAGTTTTTTCAGCTGGATAGAATTTAGCAAGAGAAAATTAAATCGACAACATCAGAATCAACTCAATGTGTTGGGTGTGTCTAGGCTGGACTATCCCTACACCTTTGGATGGGAATCAAAACACCCACAAACCAGCAAAAGTGCCTTTTTGGCAGGTGTACTTGGAAGCTGTCACCTATTTCATTTTGTCTTGTTACGTGTGCTACAATGAAGTGTTTCTCGATCTCCAAGTATAGCCCACTTCAGATGCATGACCTGCCATTCATTTAGAGGCACAGCCTCCCAGAAAAACCCTTCCCTCCCCTGGAGGCCTCTCCGGCTCTGTGGGTCACTTGTGGTTGTTTTTAACAAGCTTATGTAAGAAGCACGTGTTTGTGACTGGAGTGTTCTCGCCCATGCAGGGAGTTGCTGGCAGTTGCAGTGTTGTGATGGAATCAGAGGCCCAGGGCCAACTGATAGCAATCCACTATCTCCTTCCACTCTGATATCAGCTATCAGCCCTCTACTGACGGTGCCTCCCCTTCCGGCCCGAGTGGAAAGAGATCTACAGTCACCAGGGGTCGGGTGTGTGCAGCAGACTCCCATAATTATGCACCGGTGGACCAGCATTTCCTGTGATCAAAGTAGAAAATAGCTGGGATAATACAGAGGACCTGGCCTCAAAACAGCAGAGTGTATTTTTGGTACCCTTCTCTAATACGAATTTTTGAGAAAAACGACACCATTTTTTGTCTCAGTTATTTCTTATTTTATTCCAGGTTTCAGAAGGTTCTACATAGTAAAATGTAAGGAAGAGAAGGCTTTTGGGGGTTTAATATAAGCCACATGGCCGCTTGCATAGAACATCATACGAAGAGATACAACTGTGGGGTGCCACTATGCATTGAAGTATTGCTATACATACCTGTGTGGTGCCCAAAGACAGTGGCAGTGAAAAGGTGCAGGGCGCAGAAGGTTAGGACCGACACCTGTCAAGCGGACAGATTGACAGCTAGCCTCATCATCACTTATGAGAGAATCATGGAGTAATAGATTGAGATAATATGATATAATATGAAGTGAGGAAAGATAAGGAGGATGGATGTCTTCTAGATATGGGTGAAAAGAGGAGGGGTCCAGTAGGGTCTCGAAGATATAAAGGTACTGGGGAAGGATATAATGCAAGAAGGGGGATGCATGTGATGGCACGAGTTGGTCCATGCATGTGAGAGTGCATGGGGATTCCCAGCAGGGACCATCCCACAGGGAAAGCCAGGACGGGTTCCCCAGCGGTATACAGCGCCAGGACGCCGGCTGGCAACAGTGCGCTTTATAAGTAATACATTACATTACATTACATTACATGTGACTGCCCTACAGGGAACTCCAACAGTATGCAATAGGACATTCAGACAAGTATTGGAGAAATGGGGTCCCTGCTCTGTAAGTGCACGGAACACTTTCTAGTTGTATGGGTCGAGCAGCGCCTGTCGGTTTGGGCTTCTCCTGCGTGGCTGCGACTGATTACTTTACCCATCTATTTTTGTTTCAGCTTCAACATCTAAGGTGCAGACAAGTGTGTTTCTTGGATTAGCACAATGTCGAAGTATTAGTTGAAGACAGTGTAACACTTTCTTGCTATTAATGTAAAAAGCCATGGCGTTGATGTATAGAGAAGTCAGCACTGGTGGTTTGAGCCATTGTCTCAGTACTTGAGAGCAGGTGGTTAGAGAGCGCAGTGGGTACAGTTAGACAGAGGGGCTGTTCATCCGGCAAGGTAACATGTAATGGTATGCGTGGTAAAGCTAGGGGAGAGCCAATCAGTAGAGGCATGGAACGCAAACCCCATGTGATGATGTACAGTGTGGGGGGCATTGGATGGATAGCGGGACATAGTGTTGTGGTGTGCTGTGAAATGGAGGTTGTAGATCGAAAGGGCCCTAAGGGTATTGATGGGGTTGTGCTAATCTGAGCAATTATGAACTGTGTAGTGATCCTACTTGGTGAGTATTCAAAAGCACCAACTAAGCTTGTAACAGCAGCTGTATCCCTAGAACAAGGAGGGCTGTGCTGAACCGAGCCCCTCTATAGTTAAGTGTAAAGGATAAACGGGGACTTCAACTCCGTACAACAAGACAATACAAGAGTCATCCACTGTGTGGTGGGGGGAGAAGTTTTGGTGAGACTGCTGTTGCAGAACCAAGGAGTATGTGGGAGGATAGCACTAAGTGGGCTGGGAGCTCTGGAGGGATCATGAGGAGGCATTGTACAATATTGCTGCTCTGCACTTGAAACTGTGAACTGTGAGCCAACATATCAGTGGGAGGAGGTGCAACTGGAATATTTTTAAGTCTCGTGGATCAGGTGTAGCAGTGAGTCATGACACATTCCAGTTCAATTCCATGAGAGACGGGCGAGGAGGTATGTCTACGTTACTCCTACAGCTTACGTTTCTGGGGTCCACCAGTTGCGAGGGGGGAACAGCGTTTACAACGCAACTTTTACCACGCAGTACCTTTACCACGCAACTTTTACAACGCAAGTTGTTACAACGACTTGCGCTGGGGGGCGCTGTAGGATAGGGAATAGTTTAATTTACTATCCAAAACCTTCCCTACTATCCACGGGGACTGGAGTTGGAATAGTAAATTAAACTATTCACTATCCAGCGCCCCCCAACGCAAGTCGTTGTAACGACTTGCGTTGTAAAACCTGCGTGGTAAACGCATGTTTTTACAACACATGCCTAGTAACGACATACATCCGAGGAGCCATTACTGAGTTCAAAAATAACTATGAACTTTCAGCCTGGATGGTGGAAGGTAGAACAGCTAGTGTTCGTCCTTGATGGTAATGGCCATCAAGTGCCTAGTTAAACAACAAGGAGGATCTGTGGCTGAGTCAACAACCTGTGGAGCCTCTTTCAGTGGTGTCCTGGAATTGTCTCGGGCTGCATTCGAGGGCGGGTGAGATGATATCTCCATCGAGGTTGTATCCATAGAATCTCAGATTTTTTCCCAGGGCCTCAGGAACAGTGTATTGCAATGTCTTTTCATTTGTGGTGATAACTATTTTAGCAGGATATAAGCGATTGTATTTAATGTCCCATTGTCTAAGGTGTGCACAAAGTGCAAGCAATCATCTCTTGAGGTGGGTACGTTTGAAAGTGTTGTCTGGAGAGACATGGATGGGATGACTATCAACATAACCAGACTATTATTCCTCCTTGATAATTGAAGCACTAGATGTGTGTGTTCATGGTGCATGTAATAGATAATGATTAGCTGGTGAGCTGGAATTAGAGACACACCCCAGTTTCATTATCTTTGGGCCCTCTTGAATTGTCATAAATGTGCAAGGCCAGTATCCAATCGCTTTGGTATGATGTCCTTAAAGAAAGTGAACCCATCATCTTCCTCGGATTTCTTGGAAATGCCCTAGAATCTGCATTATCCAGGTGGCAATAGTCTTCCAGGTCTGTAGTCTTGCATTTCATAGACCATAGCTCAGGTTGCCAGTCTGATAGGTGGTCGATTCTTGACTCCATTTCAGAATTTATTTTTCTGTGGTGCCGAGGAGGGAATGGAATAACGCAAGGTTTGACGGTATAGAGCTTACTTCCTCTGAAACATTTGCTAAACTGGGGTCCGTTTTCCTGATGGAGGATTCTATATGTTAGAGTGCAGCCACGAGTGTGTCAAGTCTGACTGCAAACCCAGTTGCTATTTTCAGTGCAGCTGACCATTTTTTCCATAAGTTCAGATGCCCAAGATTGCTTCTGTGAAGAATAATTGCCAAGCTGCTGTAGAGGAAGACTCATGGTGTACGCGAGGGTGACAAGTACTTACACCTACCCCCATGGGTACGCGAGGGTGACAAGTACTTACACCTACCCCCATGGGTTGTGGCTCCCAGTCTCATACGTTGATGCTCTTGCCTTCAGGGTCGCATGCCTGGTAGTTTGTGGTCCCTGTGTCCAGCAATGAGGCAATCCAGATCACAGGTGTGGTCTTTACTAAGTGGCCAGTGTGGTGTGGTCTGGGCCTATTTTCAGAATTTGTAACTATTGTCCTCTTCAGCCGTGCTGTTCCTATGTCAGCCTAGGCGTGGGTCTGCACTATGGGGGTGATCCTGGAGGTTCTAGAGAGGATAGCTAAGGGGCATGCTGAGCCAGGGTCACAAGGGGGCAGGGCCTTCCGATGCTCCTCGCCTCCGTGGTCTAACTTAGAAGAAGCGTCCTGGCTGTATACAACAGTAGAGAGTAGAGTAACATCACCTTCAGGAACTGGTGAATCAAGCCGTCTGATCGAGGTCCCAGGCGCTGAGTCGGGAAAGATTGCCGGCCCGACTTACCCAATACAATGACTCCCACAGCTGGGGGCACATATGTACTTGTACAGTGGCATCATGCTTCCAGGATGCTCCAGTGGGATGGCGTGGCGAGGTAGGGCAGCGATCAATGGGAATCAGGCACCATATCACCAAATGAGAGCATTTCCTCTTCCATCAGTCACAGTGTCGACTACAGGGGCTGATTCCATTTTAGATCTTCAAGCGACGAGGAACGTAACCGCTTCAGAACAGCGTTACAGCCCAGTTCATTACCTGATCCTCGGAGCTCTTCCAGAAAGTGCCCATTTTGCCATGGCCAAACCCCGCCTCTCCAAACTGCGCCATTTTATGTTTCTGCCAAAACATTTAGCTCAGGAATTATTTCAGATTTGCAGTGCCCGAGTGAGGATATAATCTCGCCCAGTACAGGCAAAGACAATTCTCTTCCCTCCAGACTGAGTGTCTACAATTGGGTGAAGTGCTGGTACATCCCTGCACTGGTTGCACCAATTAAATCTGCAAACTATCTTTCTTCAAACTCTGTAGGAATAGTCATGTTATTATATGCTTGTTTCCTCTGTCCTTCTGTAATAGCCATTCTTCTCAATGTGCTTCAGTGGGGAGAGAGAACTGGTGTATGTTTATTTGGTTTACAAAGCACTATCGATGCAGACAACTGCTCCTCAAATACTCTAATCTCATAGAAAGATCAGTTCTCAATTGATTGAGATAGCTGAGCATGATCACCATTTATTGTTTCTCCCCTGTAAGCACGACTGAGTCAATAACTATTTCGAAGTTGTTAAAATTAGGACCATCCTGTTAGGCAATAAAAACACCTTTTGGAGATAAATCTAGGAAAAATTCAGCTCTACAAAAATATAATAATCATTACAGTTACCATGATGCCTGGAAACGATATGGGTCAGAAAGGATGGCACTTTATGGTCACTGCTTGCAATCTTACAGCACTTTCTAGTGCCACTGTAAAGCAGCCGTGATAGTTGCCTCCGTTTAGCACTCGCCCTGATGCCTCTTTATGAAGTGTAAGAATGGTGTGCTTCATGGCTATCTCAGAAGTTCAAGAAGGCCAATATCCTGTCATAATAATTTTGCAGAACAATAACGTCCCTTTGGAATAAGTTTCCTGATGTTCTCCACTTAGAAGTCGATATATTCATCTGTGAGATAGACCGAAAACATATGTTTTTTATCTTTATTGTGGGTTATGGGGGTTCCTGTCTTGTTGGGATGGACTTTAGTTCAGACTAAAACGACCAGATTTTTTTTGTCATAGAAATGTCCTGCTTTGCACTGTGCTCTGGCACCCTTGGGAAGAACCGCAGTGTCAAACAGGTTCATGAAATAAACAAATATGTATGCATGCTGCTCTTTGTAGGCCAGGTAAGGACCTTGAACGCCTTTAGGACTATCTAACAATGCTTGCAATCGGAGTCTTTCCTGAAATGACAAATGAAGTGAGACTTGATGACGTGCGTACCCGATAGGAGCACTTGTTAATGGAAGCCTAAACTGAGATCGTTTGGGGCTTCGTTATTAAAGGAGGCGTGTGATATAGGTGTGCGCATGGACACCAGCCCGCTGTTCTTGCAATCCTGTATAAGAGTATGGTCCATGGCACAGGAGAACGGGTATCACATCCTGACGGAGAAACCAGTTCCCCCGGCTGTTGTAGGAGGTTTGCCTCAGGATCCGTGACTCTCAACATGGGTGCCTAAGGATTGTCGGGCACCCACCCTTCTGGGGGACCCCGTACCCTATTTCCCACAAATGCTGGGGTGCTGGTTTGAGCCTCCCGATGGGTGGCCGTAACTGATTGATTTCAGTGCTTATTGCGTGCACTGCTAATGTAAGGTGACCTGGCGCTTATCTCCATCTGAGGATCAGTCACAGAGGCTCCGATGGAAGTGCGTGAGTAGTGTTCAGAAGTGACAGTAGGGATTGCTCCAGGGGCTGGTGGCTCTGTAGAGGAGGAGTGACCTCCAATGCGTGTTATACGAAGTTAAGCACTTCCAACAAAACGGGCCTCGAGGGCCTGAGGAGACAAGTCTGAGTATAGCTTAGTAGTGGTTGCGAAGATATAAAGGTCCGTACCCAAAAATGTCATTATCTTTTTAGCAGTCAGGAGGCAGTGAGCACCGGTGGGGCGCAGAGGAAGACCCAATAGAAGGCATGCAGTATCCTTGGGCGCCTTCACCCCTCTAATAAAGGGCAACATGGGCTCACTCTTGATGTCCACCACCTCTTGGGTGGGAGATGGTCTTCATATACCCTCGGGTTCTGCACGAGAGCCCATGCACAGGTCAAGGTGACTCCGTCCTTTGCTTTGCGTGAGGACTCAGCCCATCCAATGATGGACGGCCTTGTTATCTATTTAGTGTGTGCTGGCTGCAGCATAGGGTGTGTGTCCGTATTGTAGAAGGAGCATTGCTAACTCTTCTGTAAAATCTCATTTAGAGCAATAAAGCTCGATGGTTTAACTCGGGATTCATGACTGGCTCCTTCCTGCCAGATCACCTTATCACCTGTCGCCAGATGTGGCATTGGCCTCCACATCTATGAAACTGGAGGGATGCCACTTTTCTCGGCTTTTACAGGCCAGTCAGCTCTAAAGAAGTTTTCCCCATCAGAGGATGGCTGGAGGTCCTTTATCTTGTCATCAATAAGCTGGCTTTCAAGATCCTCGTTCAGAGGTTCAATCCTCACTGAAGTTGGAAACTTGGGAGGGCTGTGTTGAACTTGCAGGATGTAAATTTGGATTGATATTTTCTTCAGTGTTTCAGAATTCTTCCTCTGTTATGATACTGGAGAAGACTTCATGCATAGTGACGCGGCATGAATCGCAAAGCGTGAATAAATAAGATACATCGTGGATGAAAGAGAGGGACGTTAGATTGGAGGAAAGGAGGAGAGATCTCAGGCGGTGGGAGAGAGGGGCACTAGAGGAGATGGGAGAAGGAGAGAGCTCACTGATGAGAAGAGAGACAGCACAGTGCAGGAGAACGAGAGACAGCAGCAGGAGAAAGGAGAACAAGAGACCATCGAGTAGATGACCAACAGCGAAGTAGAGTGCTTAGGGGTTGAGAGTGGGGGTCAGCACAGGGGCAGGCGCCAGGATACAGGTCAAGGGACTAGAGCACGGGGCCGCCGGGAGATAACGGCGGGACACTGCCCAAGGGATTTAGCTATAGACAGCCCAAGAGATGAAAGTCAGATACAGCTCTGTGCCTTAAGGTGGTAGGCAGAGCAATAGGTGAGAGAGTGGGGGGGGGGGGGGACAGCACTAGACTGAGAGATAGAGCAATGAGGTGTGACGACAACAGGAAGGAAAAAAACATATATTGAGGGCGCAAAACAGCCTTGAGGATGGCCCCTGGAGAAACATCCCATGTAGCCCTGTACAGACGAGTTGAAAAGACGTAAAACAGCCTAGAAGATAAATGTATGAGAGACACACTGGGTGAGAATGAAGGACAGAACATGGCAAGAGTGAAGCGAAGCATAATTATGTAATACATTTTCACATCTAATGATTATCTCATGACTTTGCCGAAATCCTTCTTTAATTCCATGCCCGTGAAAACAAATCGATCTTGGTTCACAGTGTGACGGCAGTATACGAAAATGCCCTCGCATGACCCGGGCTGTCTCTGTAATGACCGCGAGGAATGCACAAAGGCGTGTCTAGATTCTGTGGTGAAAGTCTCACTCCTGGCCACACGGTGGCACGCTTCCCCATGATGTGAACGAAGGCCGCGCTAAACTCGGAGCAGAGTTGCTGCAGAGGAATTCTGCAGTCTCAGTGAGTGGAATCCGATTGACAGGCCCAGCCCAGGCAGCATGTAATATGTGCGAAGGTTAAAAAGGAATGCCTTTTGTCTACTCGCTGTGCACAGATATAACATTAAGACTGAGATGCAGCACCTGGTCTGTGCGCAGCCTACATTGTGGAATCCTACGGGGACTCGGGGAGGTAAATTGTACCTGGGCACAAACCCTCTGGAGTAGTGAGTACTACAGTAAAGGAATGAGGTGCACTGACTGACTTCTCAGCTTGGGTAACTGTTGGCCTCACTTGTGCAATAGCAGTGGGTGAGGCTCTTCTGTGCAGAGGGGCACTCACTGGTAAAGCGCGTGGTGTGCGGGTTCTGGAGCCGCGCTGGGGTTCTGCCTCTACCCGGGTTCACTGGTCGCGCTGGGGTTCCGCCTCAACCCGGGTTCACTGGTCGCGCTGGGGTTCCGCCTCAACCCGGGTTCACTGGAAGAGAGCTGCATACGGGTTCTGCTTGTCAAAGGCGGCCTGAGTTGCTCGTCTCCATTGGGGTGCCCCGGAAATGCTTTTCGGTTCAGGAAAACCTTGGGATGAGGCAATTTAAGGAGGGCGTGCATTGGCTGCCGTTTGTGTGGGCCCCAGGGCCTGGCAAAGTAGGAGACACTTTTCTCCAAGTCTCAGCGGCATCGGTTCAGCTGATGCGAGTGACAGCTCTGGAAAAGCAGAGGGTGATTCAAGGCAAGCGACTGAGGTATGTCGGTGGAATTAATCACAGCGCCTTTGCAAAAAACGGCGAGGCTGCCGTAGCTTTAGTTAAAAATCCACAACTTCTGTCAAAATTCTTTCTTGTCCTTGTATTACTCCAGCAGAGGTCATTCCAAGCCGCAGAAGCAGATGAAAGCGTAGGCTTAGCCTCGGCTGGTCTCTGCCGCGCTCTACTCCGCACGGCGCAGACTGTCTGACAATTAATTAGGATAATTACCTACTCTATGTTAATCTCAACCCTCCCACGTTACTAAAGATTGTCGGAAAAACAGGATCAAATTTCACTCTCTCCTTTCTTTTAAATACACCCTCACTTTTTTTGTACGTGAACCAAAATGTAATGGCTTTTCCAAACCAGTTTTTCAACTGAGAAGAGAAACTAGGAAAGAAACAGACCAATTACTAAAGGAGCCGAGGCCGTGTCGGAAAGCTCAATAGTTTTACCCCCTACCACGGCAACTTCCTAAACACCCAAGGGAACACCTCAAAGAGGATATTGTTATATACTGTAATAGGGAGGAGGCTAAAAGATGCATACTATTCAACTTTTTTTAAAACCGCAGGGATTGGAAATGTAATTTTTCATTATGACAGGCAGAAAGAGACCTGACAAAGATTAGATCAACGGTGAAAGCCAAAAATTGAGTATTTTCTTAGTTTTACCCCTTCAGGATTTACTTTGTAGTTCACTGGAACTTTGCCTTATTATTCGTTGGTCTGTCTGAGAGCGTCTGGTTTTCTGTTGCCCACTGGTCTAATGAGGCATTTAAGACGTCCACACCCTACTTGGCAATATAGTATTCTGGCCTGTTGGCTTGTGGAAGAGTGCAGTTGTGGAAGGAATTCCAATTACAGAATAGGATATGACGCCGCAGAACTATGAGTCAATATTTAAATGTGATTGTCATCATTTAAAGAGAGAGAGAGCCCTGGATTTGAAAATGAAGGCCCCTATACCCAGCAGGCGTAGATATGAGCTCATCTACCTGATACCCAGGTTCCTCTCCAAGGATAATGTTTGTTTCATTGGCCAAATAGGTCAAGAATGTCAACAGCTTGAGGACTACATGTTCTGCAGCTAACGCTTAATTAGCACTGGTGGTTGCAGGTGGAGGGCTCCTGCGCTAATTTTCTGGGGACTGGCCCTGTTTTTCATTATCAGACTTGGAACTGGAGTAAGAAGGACTACGGCTGGAAAGGAGGAAGGAAAGATGAAACGAAAGGTAGGAAAGCTGCAACAAAGGGAGTAAGCAGGTATGAAAAAGAACTTGTATGAATGAGACAAAGAAGCTTGAAGTATAGGGTGGTGGAAGATAGAGGCATGAGGTGGATTAAATACTAAGCAGCCTTGTTATCTGTCAATCTTAGCATTCAGCAGTATAGGTAATGAGCTCCTAAAAACATTGGGCTGGGGCATGGCCAAGATGGCGGTCGGCTGAGGAGTGTTTCTCTGTCTCTCCGTCTGAGGCCCTGGGCCCACTCACCACAAAGCACCTGGAAGCTAGCATGGGGGAGTGAGCTGAGTAGCAGTGGTCCCAGTGCACCCTGGACTGCATCCAGGAGAGGCCTGAGACTTGACGGTGCAAAGATGGGCGAATGGTAGCAATGTCGCGCGATCGCACTTGATGCTGCTGCGGAGCGTTCCTGTCCCCTGCTGAGCAATCCCGCGGGGAGAGGAGGACTGCGCAGGCAGTGCAGTGGTGCGGCTCAGAGCCTAGGTGATGGGACTGTGCCCCGAGATCCACCGTCTCCCCCCTGCACTTCCTCCCCCCCCCCCCCCCCCCCGGTGAGTGCTGGGAGCCATGGGCCAGGCCGCTCCTGTGCTGGGTTGTGGAAACTGAGAGGGGTTCGTAGTGGCTGGAGGAGGGCTGCATAGTGGAATGGAGAACGTCCAGTCTGGGCTGCTAGGTGTACCTAGGGCTCCCGCCGCCGGTTCTAAATATTGTGGGCCATGCCAGAACATGCGGCTATCCATGGAGGCCCCTGCGTACTCCTAAATCGACCAGGCTCGAGACCGGCTATCGACTGGACCACGCCCGGCTCTCACGAGGCCTGCACTGTGGGTGAAGCACCAGCTTAGGACACCTCTGGATGCCGTGGAGTGCTCCACATGAACTGATAAGTCATTGCTGCCCAGCAGTTGGATGCCACAGTGGGAGATGCTGCCTATGACTCCTTATGGAAGCCAGATAAGAGCCCTCATTTTGCCGCCATACAGCGCTCCTCGAGACTTCCTGCTCCCGCCCGCCATACACTGTGTGGTGTGGGCTGGGCCTGGGGAAGCGCCAGTGCTGGAGTCTGCTTTGCTTGAGACCCCTGAGGCAAATGGATTCCACAATAGAGACCCTCACCCCCAAAGCTGGCTCTAAGCCACTACAACAGGAGCAGGGATTTCACAGTTCCAAGTATTCCCCCCTTGACGACCTGCAGCTGCTTCGGTGTCCACCACCCTCATCTCCTGCTCTGGGGGCTCTGCAGGATATATAGACTTCTGCACAAGGATACTCTCAACCTAATGCAGCTGGCAGGTGACCCTTGGGTCCGGTCACTAGCAATATCCTCCCCCTACCCAAGGACCTGGTTATAGGGACTATTCTTAGACATATAAAGACCCCTACATCACCTGTGCCAATCTGACTGTGTGGCCTCCAGCATAATGGCTACCGGGAAGGGGAAGACGAACCACTCTGCGGAGGACATGTTGCTAATAACCCCTGGCTCTCAGACACGGCGGACACGGCGGAGCAGGACAGGCTGGAGGCCCTGTTCAATCTCTCCTTCATCGAGGCCCTGTTTACATCCTTACGGGAAGACCTCCAGTCTATGAAAAAGGAGCAGTCAACTAATGTCAGGGAAGTCAGTTGAGATATAGATGCCCTCGAAAACAGGGTAGCTACGCTGTAGGATCATGGGGTGGGCCAGGAGAAGGAGATGGAACAACTCCAGCAGGAAGTCCTTCACCTCCATGACCAGCACCCGGACCTGCAGGCCCACGCGGAGGACTTGGAGAACTGGTCTTGCCACAACAATAGCTGTATTAGCGGCATTCCATCTGGAGCAGAGGGCTCTGACATTGCTACATTTGTGTCCGACCTCTTTTGTACAATCCTTGATGAGCCGGCAGAATTCGAGATCAAACTAGATCACACTCATGAAGTGAGCCCCAGAAGACCCCCCTCCTGCACCCCCTGTGGACATACTGACATGTGTTCATGAATTCCCACTGAAAGAACGCATCCTCTGTATATCCAGAGGCCAGCAGGTGCAGCAATTCCAGGGCCATTCTGTCAGCCATGCCGACTCTGTACCAAGACCTGGCTGCATCTACACTTTTGAAGCGGAAGGCCTTCCCTCCGGTCACAACTCACCCATTTCAACTGATCTTCTGGGTTCAGGTAGAATTTCGTTAACTCAGGTCCTTGGAGGAGGCATGAAAGCTCCTGGACATCAAGGTGGACTCTCCAGATGGCTCTCAGTCAACGCGGGGAGATGGTGAACGCCAGAATGCTTAAAAGTGAAGAACTGTCAAGTGGTTACCCTCTGGGCTGTGTCCGGAGATGGTGGTCAGGGAGCGTAGGGTGGTCCTGGAGTCACTGACCAATGATGCTGTAGACTCACCATCGAAATACATTTTGCTATGTCTGCCTATTTCTATCTTATCTTCACTCTTTCTCCTCTTTCCTCTCCTCTTAAATGTTGGGGGGATTGGCCTGGGCTTGGGCGGGAGGTGGAGGTACGGGCCTTTATAACCGACTTTACTTCTCTCTACTTATAGGGTATTCTGCCCTAGACTTTGATACTGTTTGTAATGTTTTTGAATTTGTTCATTTGTTTTGCAAGGGGTTGTTTAATTTCCTTCTTCTCCAGAGACCTCCACTCTCTTAATCTTACACAAGTGAGCCTTGCCCTAGAGGTGCCTTCTATGAGGAACCCCTGCCAGAAGACATGTCCCCAACTCACTGTTTTACATGCAGGCAACCGTTATATCATATCCCAAACCTATCCAAATGACAACGGAACTTAAGATTATCGCCCTCAACGTGAAAGGCCTACACAACCCCACTAAAAGACGTGCCACACACAACCCCACTAAAAGATGTGCCACACACAACCCCACTAAAAGACGTGCCATCCTCTCCTATCTGGAACACTACTGGGCCGACATAGGTCTCATACAAGAAACACACCTCCTCGCCAGCGACACTCATAGGCTCCTTTCCAGTGCATTCCTGCAACAATACTTTCCACCTTTTTGCTCCAAAACCGCAGGGGTAGCCATGCTGGTTTCCAATATATTTAGGGGTAAGGCTGGTCCTAAACAAGCTGAAATTAAGGAGAGGTTACTGGTATACTCCGTTATGATAGGATCCCATAGCCTAACATTGGGTTTGATTTACGTTCCTAACGATGGGAAGAACATTTTCTCTGCTGGGCTGAGACTTAGCTGCCAGGATAGGCAGATTGTAGCCTCTTGCTAGGGGCAAACTTTAACATGGCCTTTGATACCCAGATGAATCGATCGGCTCAATGCCATGGGCAGTCGGAGGCCCTCTCCCAAGAGGGGGCACGCTGGTTACAAGAGGTTGACATTACAAAATAATGGGGTAGAAAATGGTAAACCAAAGGACCTGGGTATACTGTATATAGAAAACAAGGTGGTTCTAATGGTCATGCTTTTGTCACAGAGAAAATGGTACAGAAATATACCAGCTGCCAAGTTGATTGGCACCCTAAAATAAACACCTTTCTATGAACTTTCTTTGAGCAACCTTCAGAATTCATGTTTCAATGAATGAATGCATTATTGGTATATATAAAAAATATCAAGGATATTGATTTTGTCTCTCTAATGAAGTGTTGTCTTTTGTTTCTCTGAGAAATACACAATGATATCTCTCTCGTACACTGACCAATTGATTTGGCAGCTGGTATAATATATTTCTGTACCATTTTCTAAGTTACAAGAGGTGGGCATGACTGATATTTGGTGGACTCTTCGCCCACACACTACAGACTTTACCTTTTACTCCCATGCCCACAAAGGGTATGCTAGGATCAATTGCATTCTGAATTCCCCGGGGATCGCTTCTATGACCACAGCCGCTGAAATAGAACCTTGTTCGCTATCAGATCACATAACGCTGACACTTACATTGGCTAGCCCTTCGACTACTCCACCCCCAAAGACCTGGCACCTGCGCAAGACCCTCTTGCACCGCCCTGATGTCCGGAATCAAATCACTAAGGCACTGGAAGAATTCCTAGCACGCAACGACACCCCAGACATCTTCTGTCGCTACCGTTTGGGAAACCCTTAAGGCCGTTGTCAGGGGTACATTCATTGCGATCTCCTCAGCGAACAATAAGATCTGCAGGGACAAACGGGACCAGCTCTCTTGCCAAGTCCTTGATTTGGAGCGCACACATAAACAAACTGGGGCTCAACTGATTTGGCAATAGCTCGAAGCACCGTGCTCATAATTGGTGAGCATAGACCTGGACAGGGTAGAGTATGGGGCTCTTTGCCTGCAGCAGACATATTATGTCAGGGGACAGATGTGTGCGCGTCCTAGCCAATAGGTTTGCGCGCACAGCGACAGGCAGTGGGGTTCCAGGGAGTACTGAACTCAGCTGGGGAAGAGTGCAGAGATAACTCCTGCATAGCAGAAGTGTTTCGCACCTTTTATAAAGACGTCTATGCAGCTCAACACCTTCCTGATATCCCCAGGAGGCGCCCACTTCCAAACTAATGCCAGAACAAGCCATTGACCTGGATCGTTCCATTTGTACCGAGGAGGTCATATCAGTAATAGCCCAATTAAATTTGCTTAAATCCCCAGGCCCTGACAGGTTCCCTGCAATGTTTTATAAAATGTTCTACCCACTCATAGCGCCTATCCTCACTCATTTGTTCAACACCTTCTGCAATAATTCTGCAGTTCCTATTTTGGTGCTATAAACCTCTACTGTAGTTCTTCGAAAACCAGGCAAAGACAAATTCATTTGTGCTTCATACAGACTGATATCTCTCCTTAATGTCGACTTTAAACTCTTCATTGGGATACTTGCAACCCGAATGAGTCCAACACTACCAGGGCTCATAAACCCCGACCAAGCGGGATCCGTTCTGAATCGTCAATGTAGCGATAATACAAAGAGGCTGCTCTACCTCATAGACAAAGCCCAACACTTCGACTCGGAACACATGATGTTGGCAATCAACGCTGAAAAAGTGTTCGATAGAGTTCACTGGCCATACTTGGAGGCCACCCTGGAACACTTTGGCTTCGTAGTCTCATTTTGCTAATGGATTCTTAGTTACTATACACGGCCAGAGGCTATGGTTATAGTCAACGGACACTCCTCAGCCCCATTTCTGATCTGCAGGGGCACAAGACAGGGGTGCCCTCTCTCTCCCCTGTTGTTCTCTCTATTTATGGTGCCTATGTTTCAAAGAGTCCGGAATAACCCCTCATCACAGGTGTCCAGTTTGGAGGAGAGAGATATGTCATAAGCCTGTATCCAGATGACGTCATAGCCATCTTAGAGGAGCTCTCAATCTCCTTGCCGTCCTTCTTTGATGAGCTGGAATCGATTGTCTGGACAGCGGGTTTCAAAGTGAATGAACACAAATCCCTAGCCCTTGATCTCCTACTTACGGTTAAAACCTGAGAAACTGTGTCTGTCAATTATAAAAACATATTCCGCCAGGTCAGATTGGACTTGCAAAGCTGACAACCACACGGACTCTAATTGCTCAGCCACATAGTAGCTCTGAAAATGACCATACTGTTGAAAATATTGTTTCTTTTCCAGGTGCTCTCTGCTGAGCCCCCACGAGGGGCCCTCCATGCTCTCCAAGAAGAAATTAATCGCTTTGTTTGGGCAAATAAATGGCCCCGAATGAGCTTGGATCTGAGTTATAGACCTCCCGGAGAGGGGGACCTAGGCATACCAAATTTTCAACGCTACTACCTAGCCATACAACTCAGGGCCCTTTTGGAATGGTCCAGCCTGAATCCAAAAAGCATTGACCTTTTATGGACCGAGCGGTTGGGGGCCAATCTCTGTGAAAGATGCCTTGCCTTCCTTAACCTATGCTCCCCAAAAGCATGTAACTATCCCCATCACGAGACTCATACTAATTGAAGGGACTAGAGTCAACCTCAGAAAAGAGTGGACTCACCTCTTTCCCTTCCCTATTGTAGGCAACCTTGACTTTTCCCCTGGCCTGGATTCTCTAGCTTTCCAACACTGGAACCGGAACATCTGCTGATTCATAGGCCACTAATTTGTCGAGGAGGGAATTTGCTCCTTCGAAGATCTTCGGTCTGATCTAGAACTGCCTGAAACAGAACACTATCCCTACATGTCAAATACGGCACTAGGTGTTGCACACTATGGTATGCCCTAAGGCTCAATGCCACCTTACCCCCTACGAGAAAGGGCTACTTTCCAAAACGTCGAACATTGGCTTCATCACTGAACTCGATGGCCTCCTTCGCCCTGCTGCCTCCCAACACAAATCCGCTAGAGACAATGGGAATCTGAAATAGCCCAAACTTTTCACACAGCAGGAATGTGGACATCTACTATCGCGTGAGACAGGCGGCCCGCAGTGTCTCCGGCATTGAAATGGCGAGCAAGGTGATCTCCTATTGGTATCTCACGCCTTCCTTGTTGCATAAGGGCAATCCTCTTCAGAGGCCGGAGTGCTGGTGCAACTGTGGCTCTCTGGGTACACTGTCTCATCTGTTGTGGGACTGCCCTGAACTCACCTCCTATTGGACAGAGGTGCCTAAAGATATCTATACTCACTTCAACACACAACTTCCCCGTTACCCCACTTATGTTATCTTGGGACAACCCAACCCCATCACTTTCTCACTCAAGTCCTGCAGAGGCAGACAAATTGGGCTTTCACCGGGTGCATGCCCTGCAAACCATACCATCGCAGTGGGACTCAGGGAATATTCCTACTTATCAGTGATGTTACATCAAATGTTTCCTGACTATGGAGTGCATATCCTTCTCCTTGTTAAATCAGGGGTCCTCTCTCCCAGACTTGTGGTGCCCATTCCTCTTGCTCCTGACTTCGAAATTCTGTGAATTTACCTACCCCAAACATCTACGCCTTCTACGCCTCACAGAGACATCCAGGGGTTCTAACTGAAGTTGATACAGATACTGTCTACATGTTTCTACGAGAATAGATGCTCCTTTAATAGTTATGAATGGTCTTGGGGGTTTGGGGTAGGGATATGGGGATTGCTTGATTTGGTTTGAAAGTTTGAAGAATGCAACCGGCCACTAAATACTTTATATTTGTAAAACTCATTAAAGGGATTTGAACCATAAAACCTTTGGGCTCTTGCACATATTTATGTATTTTCTTATACAGAAAGTCTTAGGGGCCAATTACGATGGGGTGCGGACTTGAGTCCGCCCGCCATCGTAGCAGGATCGTGACCGCCCGCCTGTAATGTGGCGGTCCCGCACCCCTAACTACGATGCGACTGCCACCGCGGCGGTCGCACAATTTAACATTGCGTTGGGTGCTGCTGGCTGCAACACCTGCCGCAATGTTAAATGGCAATGTTGTGCATTTCCCTGCACAACGTGGTGGGCACCGCGCGGTGCCTGCCACCTTGTGCATGGTGCCCCCCAGTGCACAACTGTCCCCCCACCGCAGAGGGGTCTGTAAAGGGCCACCCGAAGGCAGCCTCCGCCAGCTTTTCTATGGCGGCTCCACCGCCATGGAAAGGCTGGATGACGCCAGCATTGTGATCGGGCGGGCCGGCCTGCTAGGCACTTGCACCATATCCTCAGGCTGAAACGCTCCGTCAGGCTATCGCAACGATTGCCTGTGGCGGAAGTGAGGCGGGTGCTCTTTGTGCCCCCCACGCTTGTGAAACAATTCCCCCCGCCAAACTGATGTGGCAAGGGGGAAATGGGCATTCAGACAGGGCGGAGGGACCGCCACTGCATGGCTGGCGGTGGCGATCCCTCCACCATCGTAAGCAGCCCCTTAGAGTCTGGCTATGATGGAATAGTATAGGTTTTGGTATTTGGCACTCATTCATCAACAGTTTTTCACCCCTTGCAAACCCCTCACTCTCCATTCTTCACATAGTGATCCCTTACCACCATCTCACCCAGGCAACTATCTCTCCAATATTTACATCCTTTAGCCAACCACCGCTGACCTCTTCTATCTCTCCACTGATTAATCATTCTTCCTCCTTTTCATATTTTAAATCTTAACTATATAACTCTGATTTCCTTATTCATCCTCTATTGAAATTTAAGGAAGATGGATAAGCTTGTGCTCACTGATTGAACAATAGAAACCGTTTGTGCATTCTGTGGGATCGGTTGATTGTATTTTGAGGGTAAGGTCGTTTTTGGCTTGGCTTTTGGCTAAAAACCGTACTTTATGAGATAGAATGGATTTATTTTATAGGGTAATTTGGCTGTATTGTATGGATTGGGATGCTTGTTTTGTATAGTGTATTCTAATTAAATGCTATGTAATACAATGTCTTTTTTATGAGATATGCTGCCTGGTATATACAGGAAAGACATTAGGGAATTCTTATGTTCTTGATGCCCTTTGACTATGAGTTCATGAAGGAAGGCACTCAACAATGGTTTTGTGTCTGAGATACCAGATGGGTCTATAACTCCTCACCCTTGTTGGCTCTATACTCAGGACAGTGACATTGTGCCTTCTGTTCTTTGCTTGACTGTAGTCTTTTGTGGGCCTTAACAGATTTATCGAATAAGGTACTTGAGTCTTGCTTCCACTGGCAGTGTTTCCATTCAGGAGATAGAGTTTCCTGCTTTTGATTGGCTGTTATCCTGTGTTCCTTGATGCTTATGGCCATGTTCCTAGAATCATCCTCCAGTGAATGCACCAGCGGCGAAGGTTCTCAAATGCATTTGCTGATGATACTAGGATGTGTACCTTTTAAGATTTAGGAAGGAATCCTCTTACCTTTGGTGGTTGGATACAGACCCAGAAGTTCGATTTAGAGTTTTTAGGACTTTTAACAAAGGAGACTGCAGAATTCCTGAGAAAATTTACATTTTCCTGGACACAAAATTTACCTTTTACATACCACGTAAAGCCCTGCGGTATGAGCACCAATTGCTTAGTTTCCGAAGTGGCCTTGGGAGGTTGAGCTTTCTCCCTTGGGGAATCCAGGTGCTAGAATACTTTACTTTCTTAATCCCAAAGTTCCATAAGTCTTGTAAAGATAGATTATTCCAGGAGTAGCTCCTTTCTGATGATAATGCAGAGGTGTTGGGCTGAAGGGCAGGATGAGACCCTAACCGTCAAAGCTTTTTGCGCACATGTACTTAAAAATAATAAACAACTTACAAAACAACTGTGGGAGTCTCCTGACTAACTTACCCCAGACTTGAACATAAATTAAGATCCATTTGTTATTTAAGGAATTTATATTCTTAGAAATGTCATTTCAGTTCCATGATAACATAGCAGCAGGGCATGTGGTGAGTATGGGGGATGGTCACGGCAAGGTAGATACAGCTCTGGACGTTATGTCTGTTGAACCTCCTGAAACAACTGCTATTACGGAGAGAACCCCTGCTATAAAAAAAACTTGGCAAAATTGAAGAAAACGTGGGCTCAATTACAGGATAAAGTCTCTACTATTAAAAATGTTTAAATTTTATTAGACAAACTAATTGGTGCTGTTTCGCAACCACTTGAGCATGCAAAACTAAATATTTCTGACAAACATTTCTGCCGAAGTAGCAACATTTGAGTTTCAGGAATCTTTGAGGGGTCTGGAAATGGTTTTCTAATAGAGTTCTTATAAAGCATTTTGCCAACAATGGGTCAGCCGCCCAATGGAATAATATGAGATTTAGAGAGAGTCACTAGGTCTTTGGCACTGAAACCACAAGAAGAGCAGAAGCCCTGGCAGTTCATTCAGAAACCCCAAGGACTAGAAAACTGAAAGACTCACAATTGAATTGGGACATTGAATTACAATCCATGGAGATCCGAGGTAGGACATAATGGACACACGGAAACACACTCAAAGGTTAAAGTGATTATACATTTATGTAGCTTTTCTGCTAGAAAAAACGTGCTTTGTTTTTTACTTTCAGGCCAGTTGGGGAGTGTTGGTCAGTGTTCAGAAGGTTAGTGCTTTAAACTAGTTGTGCACCTTGGAGCTGTTTTATAGCCTTTATTGTGTCCATGTCCATATAGTAATTCCAGTGTTGTCTTGTTACTTTAATGAATGTATTTGTTTCTGAAGGTTGTTGAATGAAATGCCTTCTGAAATGTTGTGGGTATTTGAATTCTGAGAATATTGTTGACATATCTTGAAGGTTTTTGGGTAGTTGCAGTTAAGGGGCGGCCTACGGTGTTTTTGTGGCTAAAGAATATAGCAGGGAACTTCTTGTCTTTTGAACTCTCATTACAGAACAACTTGATTTGCACAGATTTCATTTGTAAATATAAATCATTATTAAGTTTTTCCTCTGCATCAGAGGAGTCCAAGGAACACAGTCGTCCAATGCCAGAATTTCAGCATAGCCACATAAGACACATTAACATATATTACATCTCACTTGAAGAAATGGATATAGTCATTGTCTTCCTGAAATATGGCATGCACTGGCCATTCTGGGGGTATGTGGGACACCCGCCACTATGTCATAGCTCAGCCATATTTTTCTCTTTTGCAACTGATGCGTACCAGCATGTGATAGAGAAAAAAGAGGCACAGACCACTGTAACAAACTGAGACCAAGAAAAGGCGTGGTTGTAATCCCTAGATGAGGATGGTCATTGAATCCCCTTGTCTGTGGATTGACAGTGTCTCTGTTGTGTTCTGAGTGATACCGTTTGTCATAACGGATACCATTTTTCATGATAGTGCATAGGCTTTGTGACTTACTCAGTCCACCATTTTCAGGAGTTTGCTTTAATGCAGTTCTGACCCAAGTCTGATCATGCCTTGAATGAGCTATACAATGTTTGCACAGGTCATAGTTCAAGTTTAGCACAAGTATAGTGCACTGCACATGAGCGTAATATGGAATTAAGCAATCATTTCTGGTGGTGAAACTAGTCCAGTATATTGTTAGCATATGCCTTACATTTCTATCTGAAAACAGGTGACAGACCTCCATTTTAAGTGATCACAGAGAGAGTCCAGTGTTTTGATGGACAGGACTCCCAGGGATGCAAGGAGTGTTGCTGGGCCATCGGTAGGCAAGCTGATTATGGGCACCTTTGTCCATTGCCATGTCAGCAGTGCGGGACAGCTTTGGACGAGCTGGTGGACCAGGAGGAACCTGGTGATTATGTCTGAAGATGTCACCCGAAGTGAGACTCTGCAATCCTGCACTAGGTTATTGTAATGGTTGCCTATCACACAGTAGCCTATATGCTTTGCTGCTTATAAGGTCTTTATTCATGTTTACCAGATATTACCTTGCTGGAGATAATGGTTGATGAGAATGTCTCAATCTCATAGTAACTATAATGTACAAAGGCACAGGACTGCTCTAGATCTACACACCACTATATATTGAGTTGTTTGTGTAGAGACCACCTACTGCTACCCGAATTAGGGGGAGCTAGCTTGGTAGCACAAACCATTATCAGCTGTGAGCAATGACTGAGACACTCAAAGGTCGCCATAACGGAACCTCAGGTTATGTTTGCCATAATGCATAATTTGCATTGTTAGAATGGACTCTGAAGTGTGTGTACTGGGCCCTGCTTGGGTAGCTCCCGCTATGGAAAACTCAAAAGGAGTATAAACACCCAACGTCAATGATGAGGAGTCTTGCAATTGCTTTGATCTATTAGGGCCGGCTATAGAAAGTGACCAGTGGAAGTGATAGGTTTAACAGTTCTCGAGGGATAGAGGACATAGGTGAACTGAAGTCATGCCCTGCCAACTGTCATATGAGCTCATAAAGCGGCATGTCCATTGCATAGCTTCAGCGGTCAAGTGACAGCGTTTTGGCTACCGTACCGTCCTATGATCTTCATTTCTTCAGATGATAAACCCCTGTACATCAAAGACCCAGTGTTCCAAATGATGCTTCAAGTTGTGCCTGTTTCCGCTCCACCCTTTTGCCCTGCTTGAAAAGACAGGCTCATTACATGACCCTAATAATATGAGAAAACATGACCTTTAGATATCCTGTTATCCAAATCCATCGTACAGATGCTGATCTCCTGTAATTCAGGCAGATGCTTCCTTTGACTATGTTGAGCAGGACCCCTCCACCCTAGGTGTTGTTCCAAACCGTGGGGCATAGATGGAATAGGCCTGAAGCTATATATACTAAACCTGTACTATTCCAGTGCCCTCCAAATGCTCAAGGAAGTACAGGGTGTAGTAGAGGTGGTTACCCCTGGGGCGATTCTTTACTCATATTAGACCGTCCTTTATGGCTGGGAAACAGTGCAACTTTGGCAATATCAAACCATTGTCGAACATAAAATTAGAGATCCTACTAAATGGGATCTGGATGTAGGATTGCATTGAGTATGTACAGCAAAATAATTACTACCGTAAGAAAACCTTTGACAGGGTCACGCACACAGTAGGAAGCTGACGTGGCCAGATCATTTTTACATTAAGAATGGGATAGGGCAACAGAACAGGTAGCCCGAATCTCGGGAAATAACATATTCAAATTGATCCAGTTCAAGTACCTCAACAGAACCTATCTCATGCTACTAAACTTCACAGTATACTCACGACACCTTCTGGAAAGTGCCCCGGATGTCTTGGCCCAGATGCTGCTTTTTCATATGGTTTGGAACTGCCCAGAGTAGAGCTGTCTAATTCTGAGGAGAGGTGTTGGCACGATCAATGCAGCACGGGTAGGGCGTTTGACAGCATCCCCTGAGGTATGCATATTGGGTCTCTACCCTCACACAGGAGTCAGCAGACATGAATTCAACCTGACCGACTTGGCACTATTACTAGAAAAAAATCAGAATACCCATGGACTGGAAATCCCATAGGGCATCTCTGATGGAGAAATGGAGGTCGGATATGAATAAATGGGCTTCGGCAGAGATTGCAGTGCTGCATTCTCTGTCGCCAGCTTCTCCAAATGCACCTCCTTCAGCATGGAAGATGGTACTTCAGGACTTTATTACAAACTCACTGCGACCCTTGGGGCGGTGAGGACACCTTGCTTGCACAGCTCGGGGAGACCCACCAGGAAGGAAATGGCCAAAACCTGGAATATTTTTTCCTCGGGCACGCTTCAGTAAAAAGGAACACTCCTGCCCAGTCTCCTACGTGGACAGCTTACTTCCATTAACACATTCCAGCATCCCAAAGATTTACTGATAGAGGAGCTCCACTCTAGTAGAAAAGATCTTACTGCCACACATGGCTACTTCCTCAGACTCCAGTAATGCACAGGGGCAGAACAAAACTAAAACTGAAGATATTCACATCGACCGCTTTGCTGGCTACAACGACTTTCCAACCAGCCTATAATTCTCCAGGTCCCTGAGATATTTTAAAAAGATCAAATATACTTAAAATCTTCTCATCTCTCCCAAGCTCAGACAAAATAAATAGCAAAGACTTTCTTGCATCCGGACCAGGGGAGAGCAGGGAATCCTCTGAAATACGATTCTATGGCATCAGTATGAAGAATCCATGTGAGCTCGCCGGCGCCAGAGAAATATCCTCATTTCGTAGACCAGTACACCCAGGACAAACTTGCCATTACGAAAGCCATCCAATCTTAGTTAGCAGGTGCAAAAGGTCCTCTCAGTGACTTGATACAAGTAAAACAAAACTTTAAAATTACTTTATCAACAATACACAGAACCAGGTAAACCAACTTAATGTCGCCTGGCTACACAAGTCTTGACTGGCCCACGGTTGCCATTCACGGATGCTCCTAGCACGTAGGAGCCAACAAAAATCCTGGAAACTCTCCTTAAAAGTAAGATCTCTCTGCCTTCATGGAACATTGCAGGTGCAAATAAAATCACACTAGACCCCGAGCTAGAAACCTACGTATGTGCATATGACATAATATGCCTCCAGGAGACTTGGAGGCAAATGCCGGCCAAAAGGTGGGCTGAGCATTTATGTGTCTTTCAACAAAACTATAAACATAACCAAACTTGAAACAAATTCTCCTTATATGCCAGCGCTACTGATTAACAACTGGAAATCAGAGTCTAGGGAAATAAAGGTCCTGTAAATGAACTTCTACCTGAGCCCACAGCCAAACGGCAATTGCTAGATTGGAACTAGCTCTGTTCGAACTTAAAAGCCGACACTTGTATGCAGAATGGACCGTGACAGGCGACTTTAAATTAAATCTGGCTTACCACCCCAGGAACAGCACAGAAGCAAACGCTTTGGATGCCAGCTGGAACATACCTATGCAGGCCTCAAAATATGCAAATCTTGACAGAGCTGATCACCAACTACTGTCAACACTCGAAGCCATAGGCCTTAGGGCACTGAATAGAAGCTTTATCTCAGACCGCCCATGGTGGCGATTCGAAAGTCCAAATCAGTAGTCCGTGCTAGACTACATATTTGTCTCCTTCCACCTATTTCACAGGGTCACAGCTTTCTCAGTAGAAGGCCGTTGAGAAAGTGACCACTATGATTTAATGGTAGAGATCATAAACAAGAATATATATATATATAAGCCTTCAAAACTTCAAGACCCAGGACCAATGTGGCATAGAAAAAGATGGATGGAAGTCACTCAAGAAAAATACGAGCAATGGAAAGTGACCGATCCATTAGGCAGGTGGGAATCACGGAATCTGGTGGCTTCCTAGCCAAACATGTTAGTAGATTTAAAAAATTTCCTTGGAGCAAACAATTGACAACGTCTGCTCCACTAACATAAAGCCAGCAACAGATGGAACAATAGCACTCTTAAACAACAGAAGCAGGCCTTAAAAACTACAAAGGTAAAGCAACACTTGCACACACCGGCTCTCCTTCTCCTACTTTATAGAGATCAGGAAGGAATATTAGAAAGCTATTTTGGAGGCAAAGTGTACAAGGAAATAGCAAGACTAGAACAAAATTGTACAAGCCTGTAAATCAAAAAACAACAAATCTCTGTGAGCCCTGATCAGTCAGCTAGAGCACAGCCCCACCTGTGCTGCTGGCAATAATGTCCTGCAACAAACCTGGCCTGCTCATATTGGATCACTATATCACAGCAATGAACCAGTCCTGCTGCGTATAAACAACAAGATGGCCAATCCAGTTCTTGCCCCTGCCCAAGCTGCTATCATTGCGCAAATAAAGAAAATATGGGGAAATGGGGCTCCTGGTCCAAATGGGGATCGAGCCTTAATCTACACGCATGACATGGACTTATGGACCAAAATACTCTTTCAACTACTGCCTCTGTGAAAATTCCATACCAGAGTCTAGGCGAAGGTCAATCCTCCAACCAATCTACAAAAAAAGGCCATATTCAGCCTCAAACAGGTATTGCTTGATTGCATTATTAGACACTGATGCAAAGATCTTCGCCGGCATCTAACTGCAGGAATTGGAAAACTGGGTGGAGGAATCTGGATGGCTCCCATGCAATCAAACAGGTTTCCATCCTTGCTTGAGCACAACAGACAACCTAGTCGCCCTTTGTACTCCAATATAGAAACCCACTCAGAAAAAACAACGCTCTACATGTGCTTTATTGTTTTTTCAAAAGATTTGGATCATTTTAACAGGAATTTGATGTGGCATAAATTGACATCATGAAACTTTCCAGCCAACCTCCTGCACTACAGCTATTGTACTCTGAAACGTGGGCAAAGATTAGCCTGGGCACCAATAACGGCCTAACTTCATCAGTTCCAAAAAGACAAGGCCTAAAACAAGGCTGTGCCCCTGCTCTAACAGTGTTCAATCTGTTAATATCAGATCTGAGCACAGTTCTGGATGAGACGTATTCACACTCCCCAAAACTGGGGCGATATCCGTTGACGTCACTTCAATATGCGGATGATACAGTGCATTTAACTCCCATTGGCCTCCAAGACTTGCTTAACACTCTAGCTCTTTACTACACAACAAACTGGATGACAGTTAACTTTGACAAAACTAAAATAGTCATCTTCGGGAATGGCCGCAAAAAGAAGGGCAAATGGTCCTGGGAAGTAGCACAGTAGAAAGGAGTCCCAGCTAAACATACCTTGGGGTTTAGCTACATGAGCGCATGTCTCCCAGGCTCCATCTGAACTCACTAAAACCTTACCTTGCTTCACTGATTACTGCCTTTCAAAAAGTACACACCAAATTTCCTAAGCCAGGATGGAAACCAACTCTGACAGCAATCAAAGCAAAACTGATCCCAACACTGCCTTACGGATCAGTTGACTTCCCGGGAGTGCTAAATCTATTTCTGAACAATGCCCAGAATAAAGTCTTCTGCCTGCTATTCCATCTCCCACTATATATACATCACCTGCACAAATCCAGTAAGAATTTGGGCTCCACGAGAAAGCACTAGCCCAGCAAAGCACCCTCCTCAGGTACCTGTCATCTCTAAGAATGGGCCCTCCGAATACTCTAAATGCACTAATCTGGAAAGAGATTCAGGATAACAGTCAAATGAATTGTTGGGCCAAGATGTAACATCTGTAGAAAGCACCCTTACCACATCACACTTTTAAACTCGCAGTGAACAAACAAACAAGGCTATTATCTTGGGCCCAAAATAAGGAATGCTTCCACAAGCATAGACACTCATAGCTATGCATCAAAACATACAAATCACCTACGGCACAGAGCTATTTCTTCATAACCATCACAAGCTTTTATGAATCTAGATTTTTAGTGTTACGATTCAGCCTGCTACCAAAAAAGGATGCGATGCCACCATGGGCCCTAGAACTGAATTCACCATTGGGCAGGCTGTGTCTGGGGCCGGACAAATCTTTCTTGCACCTATTGTGCATATGCCCCATTTTGCAACCAACGAGAAGAAAGCTTTTACGCAATCTCTTTAATGCTAATGGAGTAAGAACATGCCACCAAGCCTTGCTCTTCTGCTTGCAAGCTCGGAGCCCCCAAGTAATAGCATGCCTGGTAAAATGTACTACCACTGTGGAACAACAATTTAAAGTCGTCGCACAATCAAATGGAGAATCTACGTCCTAAAGGCTTTCTCCCTTTCATCTGCGCTTTCCATCCACCGGCACTTTACCATGTGTTCGTCTCTCTCAACTAAGGAGACTTAACCCGTTCCGTGCTCGTGTCGGCCAACGGTCGATGCGAGCACTCCCTCCCAGGTGCTGCGCACGGCCGTTGGCCGACGCACCCCCGCCCACTCTTCAGAACGCCCGCACCGCGGCGGTATGTCCGCCGTGGTAAACGGGTTAATTGAGAGTTCTTTAGCAATTAGCATGCAATTGCACTTTGGTAAAATGTGACCCTTTCTTCGGTTTTATCTGCTGTGCATTAACTTTTTAGGTAGCATTAAGGACAATTATTGAAGAGCTCACGCACTAGCATTTTACCTTGTGTATACTTGAATTAATCAGGTCATTTACTGAAGTGACCATATGTTTTTTCATATCCTTGTTCTTTTAACTGATTGTGCACTGGGTAATATTGTGTTCTTATGTAATGTAAAGGCTTTATTTAACTAAATCATGATTAATACACTTAAAACTATTACGAACTCAGATAACATGCCCCCTTAAAAACCTATGCAAGATGCATCATGAGTACCTGACAGGCTCAAACAGAGACAGGACTACCTTTACCACTGAGGGGAGAGGGGACAATCTTTTTTGGCCCCTCTCCCCATGACCTCCCTCTCCGCAGATTCCCTCAGTACCAAGTTCTCTCCATAGCCCCTCTCCTACATGTGTTTCATTTGTTTTAAAGCGCTACTGCTACCAGTGTAGGGAGTTAGAGCACTTTACATCATACACACATTATACACAGGCAATGATTCATACACATGTAAATCAGTGTATAGGAAATGTTACAAAAGACAATGAGGATTACAATCTGTAGAAGTCACATGTCATCCATACTAGTAGGCAGTATATTTCAAACGTACTACACTGGGTGGGGTTGGCTCTACTAATAAGAATGTGTTTTCCTTCTTTTCCAACATTAAGATAATGAAAGACTGGGAAAAAAATATGACATTCCAACCTATCTCATGCAGTTTGCATGTAGCCCTTTGATGCCAGTCCATAGGTTCCAGTGCTATGTTAGGATTGTAATTTGTGCAACAAAAGGATCTCTGTAACAAAATCAGTAACCCAATGAGCTATACACAAAACATACAGTTCTGTGATGTGAATAGTACCTGTTCTTTGCAGTAAGCATATTACCCCTCTTTTCTACCTTATGATGAGTGAAAACTTCCACTAGACAAAACTGATCTCTCTCCAGCAGGAACATTAATCACCAGTTATCTTGACACTTTTATTGTTGCCTAAAAATTGCTGGGCACACAAGGAACTCTGCAGCAGATGCTTTTAAAACTATGTCCTTTCTAAAGACAGCGTCCTCGCCCCCAGTTTAGCTGCAGGTGCAGGTGCAGCTGCACTGGTCGCACTGCCCTAAAGCCGACCCTGCACACAGATAACTCAACACCCTCTTCCCTTGTCCGCTGCATATTGGAGGACTGAACACCCTTCAGCAGAATAGTGAGACTGACAAAACTAAAATTGGGCCATAGGAGCCATCCTGCCTGACTGCCACAGCGCTTTACAGAGACTGGTATCGTAGCGCTATACGCCTGCCTGCCATAGTTTTGCCTGCCACTGCTGCCGCCTTGTATACCTGCACTTTATGATTGAAAATAGCATTGTGCGCTCAATTCCGATTTTGCTAACGTGCACCTCGGCATTTTAACTGCGATTGTCAGCCAGCGCTCAGAATCTCCTTTCAAACTCCGCGTAGCGCCGGTGCCACTGCCCTCAGCGTCTCTCCTCTCTTCCACCTCAACCTCGCCCAGGCTGTATTTCGAACCCCCCACCATTTTGGTTGTTGTGCCTAACCAGCACCTAGAGCCCACCTCCCGCCTCCCAGCTGCCCCTCCCCCGCACAAACTCAGAAGACTTGCCCTGCCTGCTGGTCCTCTGTGACCTCTCCTACCTCGTAGGAAGCGGCCGCTCCCCGTGCATCCTGCCTGACTGCCACAGCGCTTTACAGAGACTGGTATCGTAGCGCTATACGCCTGCCTGCCATAGTTTTGCCTGCCACTGCTGCCGCCTTGTATACCTGCACTTTATGATTGAAAATAGCATTGTGCGCTCAATTCCGATTTTGCTAACGTGCACCTCGGCATTTTAACTGCGATTGTCAGCCAGCGCTCAGAATCACCTTTCAAACTCCGCGTAGCGCCGGTGCCACTGCCCTCAGCGTCTCTCCTCTCTTCCACCTCAACCTCGCCCAGGCTGTATTTCGAACCCCCCACCATTTTGGTTGTTGTGCCTAACCAGCACCTAGAGCCCACCTCCCGCCTCCCAGCTGCCCCTCCCCCGCACGGACTCAGAAGACTTGCCCTGCCTGCTGGTCCTCTGTGACCTCTCCTACCTCGTAGGAAGCGGCCGCTCCCCGTGCATCCTGCCTGACTGCCACAGCGCTTTACAGAGACTGGTATCGTAGCGCTATACGCCTGCCTGCCATAGTTTTGCCTGCCACTGCTGCCGCCTTGTATACCTGCACTTTATGATTGAAAATAGCATTGTGCGCTCAATTCCGATTTTGCTAACGTGCACCTCGGCATTTTAACTGCGATTGTCAGCCAGCGCTCAGAATCACCTTTCAAACTCCGCGTAGCGCCGGTGCCACTGCCCTCAGCGTCTCTCCTCTCTTCCACCTCAACCTCGCCCAGGCTGTATTTCGAACCCCCCACCATTTTGGTTGTTGTGCCTAACCAGCACCTAGAGCCCACCTCCCGCCTCCCAGCTGCCCCTCCCCCGCACGGACTCAGAAGACTTGCCCTGCCTGCTGGTCCTCTGTGACCTCTCCTACCTCGTAGGAAGCGGCCGCTCCCCGTGCATCCTGCCTGACTGCCACAGCGCTTTACAGAGACTGGTATCGTAGCGCTATACGCCTGCCTGCCATAGTTTTGCCTGCCACTGCTGCCGCCTTGTATACCTGCACTTTATGATTGAAAATAGCATTGTGCGCTCAATTCCGATTTTGCTAACGTGCACCTCGGCATTTTAACTGCGATTGTCAGCCAGCGCTCAGAATCACCTTTCAAACTCCGCGTAGCGCCGGTGCCACTGCCCTCAGCGTCTCTCCTCTCTTCCACCTCAACCTCGCCCAGGCTGTATTTCGAACCCCCCACCATTTTGGTTGTTGTGTCTAACCAGCACCTAGAGCCCACCTCCCGCCTCCCAGCTGCCCCTCCCCCGCACGGACTCAGAAGACTTGCCCTGCCTGCTGGTCCTCTGTGACCTCTCCTACCTCGTAGGAAGCGGCCGCTCCCCGTGCATCCTGCCTGACTGCCACAGCGCTTTACAGAGACTGGTATCGTAGCGCTATACGCCTGCCTGCCATAGTTTTGCCTGCCACTGCTGCCGCCTTGTATACCTGCACTTTATGATTGAAAATAGCATTGTGCACTCAATTCCGATTTTGCTAACGTGCACCTCGGCATTTTAACTGCGATTGTCAGCCAGCGCTCAGAATCACCTTTCAAACTCCGCGTAGCGCCGGTGCCACTGCCCTCAGCGTCTCTCCTCTCTTCCACCTCAACCTCGCCCAGGCTGTATTTCGAACCCCCCACCATTTTGGTTGTTGTGCCTAACCAGCACCTAGAGCCCACCTCCCGCCTCCCAGCTGCCCCTCCCCCGCACGGACTCAGAAGACTTGCCCTGCCTGCTGGTCCTCTGTGACCTCTCCTACCTCGTAGGAAGCGGCCGCTCCCCGTGCATCCTGCCTGACTGCCACAGCGCTTTACAGAGACTGGTATCGTAGCGCTATACGCCTGCCTGCCATAGTTTTGCCTGCCACTGCTGCCGCCTTGTATACCTGCACTTTATGATTGAAAATAGCATTGTGCGCTCAATTCCGATTTTGCTAACGTGCACCTCGGCATTTTAACTGCGATTGTCAGCCAGCGCTCAGAATCACCTTTCAAACTCCGCGTAGCGCTGGTGCCACTGCCCTCAGCGTCTCTCCTCTCTTCCACCTCAACCTCGCCCAGGCTGTATTTCGAACCCCCCACCATTTTGGTTGTTGTGCCTAACCAGCACCTAGAGCCCACCTCCCGCCTCCCAGCTGCCCCTCCCCCGCTCCGCCCCTCCACTATCCATTAATGTCAGATGTCCCAACGCGCAGCGTCCACGCGCTACGGCCACGCCGAAGGTGCGCCAAAGGTAAGCCCGTCTACGCCCGTCCGCGCCTGGACCGCGCCCAGCGCCAGACCCCCTGGCCCCCGTCCCTCCCATCCCTCCCGCATTACCTACGATGCCGCCACCCTCCTAGCCCTTAACCCCGGTCGCGCCCCCAACTGCGTCCAAGCCGCTCCCGGACACACCCATGGACCTTTCTCCTGCTACTCCTGCAAATTTAGCGGCACCGACAACATCTCCGCTACGACCACACCACAGATTCCCGACCCCAACCACCTACAATGCATCCTTCTCAACACCCGCTCGGTCCACAGACACGCCATTGACCTATGGAATCTACTAGACACCATCTCTCCAGACGTCGCCTTCCTAACAGAAACATGGATGAACGCTTCCTCCGCCCCAGACATCACCATTGCCATCCCTGAAGATTATAAGATTACACGCAAGGACCGTACCGGCCACACAGGAGGAGGAATCGCTATCGTCCACAAGAAATCCATCCACATCTCAACCAGCTCCGACGTCAATCTCGCCAACTCTGAACACCTTCACTTCCAGATCCACATCGACCCCAAGACCACACTCAGAGGCACCCTCCTCTACAGACCACCAGGACCCCGCGCAAAATTCAGTGAAGACATCACGGACTTCATCACTCCACACGCACTCCCCTCCAAAGATTACATCCTTCTGGGAGACCTCAACTTTCACCTTGAAAAGAACAACGACCGCAACACCACCACCCTCTTGGACAACCTCGCCAACCTCGGACTTAAACAACTGGTCACTTCTCCCACCCACATCGCAGGTCACACACTCGACCCCATCTTCACCTCCAGCAATCATGTCTCCTTCAGCCACACTACGGATCTCCTCTGGACTGACCACAGCTGCGTTCACTTCACCTACAACAAGCCGAAACCCACCAACCACCCCCAACCAACTCTGCAAAGAAACTGGAACAAAATCACCATCGACCAGATCTCCTCATCGCTCCTTCTAAACACCCCAGCCCACTCTTCTAACCCAGACCAAGCCGCCGCCAACTTCACCCTATGGTTATCCAACACCGCCGACATTCTAGCACCACTGAAAAAACGTCAAAGCAAACCTGGCAGCAAAAAGGCCTCATGGTTCAACGATGATCTTAAGAAGTCCAAGAAACTCTGCCGCTCCCTTGAAAAGGCCTGGAAAAAAGACCCAACCACCAGCACCAAGGACGCCTTCAAAAACGCCACCCGCATACACCACCAACTAATCCGAAAGGCCAAGAAAACAGCATTCAAGGATCGACTAGACAACAACGCCCACAACAGCAAGGAACTTTTCAACATCGTCAAGGAATTTACCAACCCCTCGGCCAACTCCAACGACATCACCCCCTCTCAAGCCCTCTGCGACTCCCTGGCTTTATTCTTCCACAACAAAATTGCAGACATCCACAACAGCTTCGACAACCAACCCGGAGACCGACCCACCCAACCATATGCTGAACATTCTCCCCCCTTGAACACCCTTAACGACTGGAGCCCAATCTCCACTGAGGACACCATCCGCCTAATGAACTCCATCCACTCAGGATCCCCCACCGACCCATGTCCTCACCACATCTTCAACAAAGCAGACTCCATCATAGCACCACACCTCCGAGATGCCATCAACTGCTCCTTCAACTCCGCCACCTTCCCGGAAAGCTGGAAACACGCTGAACTCACCGCCCTTCTGAAAAAACCCACAGCGGACCCCACCGAACTCAAAAATTACCGCCCCATATCGCTCCTTCCTTTCCCGGCCAAAGTCATCGAGAAAGCTGTCAACAACCAACTCGCCGCTTTCCTCGAAGCCAACAAATCCCTCGACTCCTCACAATCTGGCTTCAGAGCAAAACACAGCACTGAGACCACCCTCATCGCAGCAACAGACGACATTCGAACTCTACTGGACAATGGAGACACAGTCGCCCTCATCCTCCTCGACCTCTCTGCAGCCTTCGACACAGTCTGCCACAGCACCCTTTTACAACGCCTCAGAAACATCGGAATACAAGGAAAAGCACTTGAATGGATCACCTCGTTCCTCACCGGAAGAACCCAGAGAGTCCGCCTTCCACCATTCAAGTCCGAGGCCACTGAAGTCATCTGTGGCGTACCACAAGGATCCTCACTCAGTCCCACCCTCTTCAACGTATACATGAGCCCCCTCGCGGCCATCGCACGCCAACACAACCTCAACATCATCTCCTATGCTGATGACACTCAACTGATCCTTTCTCTCACCAATGACCCCAGCACCGCCAAAACCAACCTACACGAAGGAATGAAAGAAGTTGCCGAATGGATGAAACACAGCCGTCTGAAACTGAACTCAGATAAAACAGAAGTCCTCATCTTAGGCACATCCCCCTCTGCATGGGACGACTCTTGGTGGCCGGAAGCCCTTGGAAAAGCACCCATCCCGACAGACCACGCACGGAACCTAGGCGTTATCCTGGATTCTTCACTTTCAATGAACAGACAAGTCAGCGCCGTATCCTCATCCTGCTTCAACATTCTTCGCATGCTCAAAAAAACATTTCGCTGGATCCCCACCGAAACCAGAAAAACAGTCACCCATGCTCTGGTCACGAGCCGACTGGACTACGGAAACACCCTCTACGCAGGTACTACCGCCAAACTCCAGAAGAAACTCCAACGAATCCAAAACGCCTCAGCCAGGATCATATTAGACATCCCGCGTAACGAACACATCTCTGGCCACCTGAAAGACCTCCACTGGCTACCCGTCAATAAGAGGATCACTTTCCGACTGCTAACCCACGCACACAAATCACTCTACGACATCGGACCAGAATGCCTCAACTCACGACTGTCCTTCTACACCCCCTCCCGCCAACTACGTTCTTCCAGCCAAGCCCTCGCTACTTTACCCCGCATCAACAAGACCACCATGGGAGGCAGATCCTTCTCATACCTGGCAGCTAAAACATGGAACTCACTCCCCACTTACCTTCGCCTTACCCAGAACCACCTAGCATTCAGAAAGCAACTTAAAACGTGGATATTTGACAAGTAATCCTCCTCCCCTCCCTAAGCGCCTTGAGACCCTCTGGGTATGTAGTGCGCTATATAAATTCTTTGACTTGACTTGACTTGACAAAAGTGTAGGTCTAGAAACGGCGGCCACCAAATGACTGCTGGGAATGTGAATGGGGTCGATTTTTCCATTACTTGACATGCTCACACTTAATATGTGGGTAATAATGAAAGTGCTCTCTTGTGTGGTACGAGTACTGTATTGTGATCTGCAATAGGCAGGTGGCTGGCACTGTGCTGTGGGGCACTACAGTGCCACCCTATCACTGGCTGCTCCACACACATACAGCTGCTGCTTTTGACTGCATTCCACGTTGCCGCAAGAGATGCAGAAAAAAATGCTGACTGCTGGAAGCTTGCAGAAATATCAGGCCTAATTAAATGTGCCATTCTTCAGTGGCAGCGAGAGGGTGACTTTGGCCTGACATTGGTCCAGTTCAGTGGTTGCCACGGTAACAAAGCCTGCATCTCTGCAGACCCAGGGATGCTCTACAGATTTGCACCCACACTCCCCATTAGGAGCTGACAAAGCGGGAGAGATCCTTCACATCCTAACAAGCGACGCGCCTGGTGGGCAAGTGACAGCGCACTTTCTCAGCACAACACTAATGTGATGTTTGTCGCCATCGGGCATGACCCGGAGGCTCGTGCAGAGATCAGAATGCAAGTGCCTGATCCGGAGCAATGGAGGCCCACGCCATCTTCCTTTGTAGCTGTTTATCGACATAAAATGGAAGTATGGCTACCAGAGGTAAAGCACAGAGGTGCAAAGAAAGGCATGTCACGCATTTCGGCATGGCACCAGCAGTTTATTAGGGTCTCGGGTACCCCATTAATCAAGATTCGCATACAGGAGTTGCAGCCAAATTGGGATGTTTAGTGCAGACACTACCTAGTAACAAGTTGATTGAATTGGTATACTGCTTGTTATGCCCCATTCCGACGTCCCCAACTTGTGTTCATCCTGTAATACGAATCCGGGGAAATACCAACCCCTGCGGTAATTGCGCAGTCAGTATAATGGGCGATTTAGGAAGCAGCCCTTATGGCCGAAAACAGCCTAGGAGAAAAAGGTGTTTGCAACTTTCCCCCCAATGAATTGTGAATCAAAATACAACTAAAAGGGAACTGCAGTGGTTTTGTACAAAATGCGGTGTTGCAAACCTCGCTTTCCATCACATAGGTTTGTGCTAAAGAGTTCTGTGGGAACAAAAAATTAGAAAGTACTTTATTCCATTCCACAACCGACATTACACAGAATGGGCTGTGCTGGCCCCAGGCTCCCTCATTGGTCTTTGCCGAGGATTTTAGTGTCTCTCGTTGACCGATTGTTGCTGCTACAAGTGAAAAATGAACTTGGAACACATGCAGTTTAACTTCTGTTCTGATCCATGGGCTTAACCTATGTATATATGTCGCAAATAAGGATTATATATGTCAGGAAGTTGGATCAATGGCTGTCAAGCCCTACTTTTTTAATAAGAGTTAACAATAAAGGTGTGACAAAAAAATGTCTGCATTCCAGGAATTCATTGCTGTGCGTGAATTACTTTCTGAAAATATATAATGCAGATGTAACAACATTTTATGGTATATTGTTTACCAAAAATAATTTGTATTGGGAGAGCATTATATTAGAATAATGATGCTGATTATTCTATGATTACGTTCATGTTGGTCATGTAAAAAACGTTATTTGTAAAGTTAAAAAACTTTATTTGTAATTTTCACAACCACGATGGTTAAAACACCAGTCCAAGATGTCTTTCAAAATCATCTGAATGTAGAGACAGAGTAGTCCTATTTCTATGTAAATGAATTGCACTATATGTATTTTCACTACACAAACGTTTCTCTGACCCGTGACCATGGTGCTCTGGCACCGAAACGCGTCGGGCGTTTACTTGCTGCATGTTTGAGTAATTAAAATAACACTTCAAGAACCATATCGTGGCTCGAGTGGATTTTTGTTTTTGGAACACAGAAATATTTATTGGATCACATAGGGAGGGTCGCGACCTCACATCGAGCCCTCCGCCATCAAGTGGCTACGAGACCCGCCATTTTGTGTCTGTGATATATATAAAACCATTATAGTCAGGACCTAGTTTCCATAGGAAAATTTGGTTTTTGACTTGCCTGTATCTTTGGTGCAGTTTGACGAATCTTCAAAACCTTTTTCCAAAAAGAGTGCCTGCTGATTTTAGTTGTGCATGGAAAGTTTTGGGGTGATCGATCAAGCGCAGAGCTGAGAAAAAGGATGGTAAAAAAAAGTGTGTTTTCATTGTTAATTCCCATTGGGATTAGACATGACTACAGGCCGAAACACTCAACGGAATTGCACCGAATTTGGTAGAAAGGTAGATCTTGGTCCAGAAAGCAACCTATTTTGTCCTTTGTGACAATACATTTAGTAGTTTTCAAGATATTAACTGAAATCCAAATTTGTATAGCTAGGGACACGGATCCTTAATGGATCTTCCTTGGATTCGCAAATCCAAGCTCCAACAGCAATGCCGTGACTGGCTGGCTTCAACCTAAGAGGAAAATTGTGGCCCTCATTTTGTCCATCGTGACTCTGTTCCCAGTAGGGAATATAAAGTTAAAAAGTGATAGAAAGGGTTAGGGCAGAGGTACCCTGACCCCAATGGACTAATGGAGGGGTCTCTGAGGGACCCCTCAAGGGCAAGAAATTGTCCTAAAACCTTTTTTTTTCTTACCACGCGAGAAAACGCTGATCCTCTGCAAATCCTCCTCAGATCATCCCGGATTCAGGCGGGTCCACGGCTCCAGAACCCAATTATAAAAAACACACTCACTCACAGATCCACACACATTCTGACACCCCCTCTTACACACCAACACAATCACTCATACACCCACTCACACACCCATGCAACCACTCACACAACCACTCACACACCCATGTGGCCACTCACACACCCACTCACAGACCCTCAAAACTACTCACCCACCCACTCATAGACAATACAGCTTTCACACACCCACTTACACTTCCCACACAATCCCTTACACACCCATACAGCCACTCTCACACATAATCATACAGCCACTCCTACTCCCACACCCACTCAAGACCCACACAGCCAATCACACAGGCTCTCACACACCCATCACACCCACTTACACAACCCCTCAAACACCCAGGTTGCAGGGACATTATAGTTAGGAAATAGCATAAAAAGACAGAAATTCATTGAAATAAACGAAGGTTGCATGGATGTTATAATAGGAAATACAATTTTAAAAAACCTTAGAAATTCACTGAAATAAACAAAAATTACAGGGATGTTATAGTTAGGTACAGATTTCACACACATAAAACCATAGAAATTCAGCAGTTATAGTTATAGTTATTTCAAGTAACTATAACTCGTGCCCTAAGGTAACTATAGCTCATGCCCTTGCAAATGCTTTTCTAACTACCCCACATACTACATCACTTAAGAAATCTTCAATGACATCATTGATATCCCTGCCCCATTTACAGTGAAATTATTGATGAGAAAACTGTGTATGGCGGGGCGCGAGTTATAGTCACCATAGGACACGAGTTATAGTTACTTGAGATAACTATAAGTGCTGAATTTCTATGGTTTTGTGTGTATAAAATCTAAACCTAATTATAACGTCCCTGTAACCTTTGTTTTTTTCAGTGAATATATATGTAAATAAGGCCATCTATGTAGATTTGAGAATATCTGATTCCTCAGTAAATCATCGGTGTGTATAGTGAGAGACACAGTCAAACTCTACTGAAGTGTGATGCTGTGGTTGTCCAATGATGTGCAATTATTCAGTGTTTAATTTGTGGTGCTGGTTGCAGGTGGTGTCCACCGGCAATCATTTTTAGGGATAAGGGCTTTTTTATCATCATCATCATGTTTTGACCCAGATCAACAGAAATGAAGACTGCGAAGGAGAAAGAGTTATATTAAACAACAGCAAAAAGTTAGAAAGAGATTAGAAATATCCTGTAAAGAGTGAGCTCAAGAGACAGGAAGTATATGGAGGTGGAAGGAAATAGGCATATGGTGAATTCAAGACAGTTCTAATATTCGGCTACTCTAGCAATCAGCATCTCCAGTGATGGTCTCCAAAGAAAATCTTGGGACTGTGCACTTCTTTATTTATTGATTTATTTGTTTTATTTATTTATTAAGTTATTTATTTATTTTACATAGGCACTATGATTAACAGGGTCAAATTACTTTACCCTGTGTGTTAACTTATGGTTCTCCAACCTCTTTTCTATGCTCTTTTTAGGCTTGAAAAATCTGTTGTTTTTAATATAAACTTAAAAGGGACTTACACTTCTCTTTCTTGGCTTTTCATTGGTTCCTGTGCGCGCGACTTACTTTTCCTCCATTTCTATTGGCTGTGGCAAATTTTCCTGCATTTACCAATGCTTGTTCCTTGCCTGCTTCTCTTATCAGTTTCCCCTTGCCGAAATACTGTTAACATCAACTTTGGTGGAACTATTTTTTCATAAACGTTTGACTCTTTTGCTTTTTCATCTTTCAGCAGGTTAATATATACCAATGTATCCCCCGATATGTTAAGTGATTTGCGTTGATTCACAGGATGTTGTACAGCCAAGACTCCAACCGGGACCCCCAGCTCTCGAGTCAGCAGCTCTGGCCACTGCCCCACATCCTCTCCACTCCCATGTTACTTGTCAGGGAGCTCTTTCCGTTTCTCGGAAGATGAAAACAGCTCTTTATGCATCACATATGCGAAACCGTTGCATAACCAATGCTTGTTGTACAATAGCCATTAGTGATCTCCTCTAAGTCGCAAACCGCAAAACTTTATATGTTAAAAGATTAGTTCAGCCCTTCACTTGGTCTTCTAGTTGCAGCCTATCCCATCACAAGATCATAGAAGGAGTTAGTCATGGTAATGAGATTTCCCTCTTCAGCGAATTTTGGAATTCCCAGTGGCATAGTGAACATGCTTGGGCTCCTTTATGTTGCAAATAAAACTCAGGGAGCCTGATTCGTTAACATGAGATTCGGACCTTGCAGTGTAAATTCACTAATTTCTGGAACTCACAAAAAAGTATTATGTGGTGGTTCATTTTATGGCTCATTATATGGTGGTTCATTTTATGGCTGATTATATGATGGTTCATTTTATGCTGACTGAGTCTTAAGCTTCAACACCCAATCTGGAAAAAATTCCAACAAAACTGTTTTTGTTTTCTACATTTTCATTTTTTTTTATTACAGAGTTGTATGTAGCATAAAACTTGACCCGAAGGTATCGGGTATCAGAGTGCTTCACATAGCACCAGTTGCGTTACATAAGGACGCATTCATTTTATTTGTTGGGCTTGGGAAGATTAAGTGATTTGCCCAGAATCACAGAATGTTCATCGTCGTTGCGGAGACTCGAACCCGGTTCCCCAGATTCAAAGTTGACTGCCCTAGCCATTAGGCCAACTCCTCACTCTTTCTGCGTTGAGTAAGCTAGAGGAACTCATGGCCAATGGAACCTGGGACCCTTAAACTCTAAAGTCATGTAATCAGTGGTTCAGAGGTAACAGCCGCGGTCCGTGCAGGTAACAGCGGTCGGGCGGTTGTGCCGCGTGAGGGGGATTTTGAGGGACGATGCAGAGGGAAAATTAATTATCCCTCTGCATCGTCCCTCGAAATCCCCCCTCACGCGGCCCCATCGCTGTTACCTGCACGGACCATGGCTGAGAGGTAAGCCCGGTATCAACGTTAGACTCTAGATCCATTTCTTCAGTTAAGATCTCCAGCCCAGCACTGAGTCACCCAGAAGATCTGTCTCTAGAGCTCATGTCTCACAGGGTTTTACTGAGAGTATTCGAAGAGCAGTCTCTCCAGCACAGGTCTAAAAGGCATGGGCAGCAATTCAGCAATGCTGCCTATCCAGCACAGGTCTCAAGTCAAGCACTGAGCAGGCAGTAAAGCTGCCTCTGAAGCACCAGTCTCACTGGCATATAGTGAATGATGCAACTGAACTGCCTCTCAAGCAGCCACATCACACGCTTCAAAGTAGCGGAGGTAGAAATGGCTCCCCAGCACCATTTTGAGGATGTACATCGAGCCCATCATAAAGGCTGTCTCTCGGGTTCATGCCGTTTGTAATGTGTTAACGGTGTTGGTTAATGGTGTTGAACAGTAATAGTGCACTAATGGGTCCTAATGACGACAAAAATGACCGCCTGCAATATAGAGGGCTCGTGATCCTCTTGGGGAAGTCAGTGCTGCTGCCCAAGCAGTGAGTGATGAAGACGCGGCTGCTGAGCAGCCTTTATTCCTATTTTGGCTATAGAAGCAGGGCTGGGTGTGAGGGAAATGCCATTGCAAACAGTCTTTGTGTGATTTCTATGAACTAGCAGTGGCCATTTAGTGTCATGCATGCCATTAAAACACATAACTTTACAGTAAATATAGTTTTTTATAACCTTTATTTGTCAGTTTTAGAAAATATAATACAGTAGTTGATGGAGTACGGCGTATAAAACATGATAGACTGTACAGGAGAAGGCGTTCTTTTGACCATCAATCACTCAGGCATCTTGTCAGGGTAATCCTATAGGGTGACCCATCACTCCAAGCTTGTAGACAAATCACCCTGCTACTTTTAAGACTAGGTCCCATCCTTCCATTGACTTGAGTCATCACCCACGCTCCCACCAGTGGTGCCATTGTCGGTGGAGTCGGTGCCTGCATATGAGTCTAGAAATGTCTTACATTAGTCCTGCCAGACCTGTAAATCTTCCTCCACTTTTTTTGTTCCGCCTCCTCATCTTCATGTGCATCTCCTCTGCTAGTGACCAGTCCTGAACATCATTATGCCAGTGTTCGAGCTCGGGTGTACAATCGCCCGTTCAGGTGATTGCCACTCTACTTTTGGCCAATACCAGGCCATCTGCTGAAATTTGTAGGCCATTTTACCCTCCTTTGACCGCTTAACATAATCCAGTAGGCAATTCAAAAGTGTGTGTTCTATTTTGAGGTGAGTAGTCCTCTTTTAGTCTGAGACCACATGGTTCCAGTAGTCTTGCACCATCCGGCATTTCTGTGCCAGGTGCAGAACATCTACCCCACTTGTACTACAGCACCGACAACTGTCCGGTCGAGCTAGGGATATGTAGTGACGAGCCGTGGGGATTAAATTGATCCTGCATAGAAAATTGTAGTGTACCAGCTTAAATTGGGTGTTATAAGAAACTGTGTGGGTAAGATTGGAGATTTTGGTCCATTCCCCAATGGAGTGTCTAAGTCAGCATCCCATGCCATGTGGGCCCAAAGCGGGATGTCCACTTTGTCTGCTCACATTAGCTTAAATAGTAGTGTGATCAAGTGCTGTCCTGGACCAAAGGACAGCAAAATGTCCCGGGAGTGATTAAGGTGCAGCGAGGTAAGTGGACCAGGTCATTTTGGCCACCTCAGCTACTCCAGCATGATGTAAAACTTGCAAATTCTTCGCAAACATTACAGTATATTTAACTCAATACCTATCATACACAGAAGTCCAGGCTTCTTCCTTCTTTGAGAAATATATCAACCTAGGAACCACTTTCCAAACAACTGTCCACAGAGTCCTCAGCAACGAAGCAAAGAGGTTTTCAAGCTGTGGATCAACAATGCTGAGAAATAACAAGCCTGTGACATGGCTGTTAGTATCCAGCTGCTTCATCCATATGTAAAGGTCCTCATGCAAATTGGCAAAAGGCTCTACTTGACATTATTGGTCCAGCTCTACTTGGTATCCTTTCTTGATATTCATACCTTGGTACTGCCAATTAGTCTTATGGAAATGTAGTAATTTATAACATTCAACTAAATGCTGAAAAACATCACAAACAACAGCAAATGCTCAAAGATTTTTAAAAGCACAACCCGCTTTACCTTTTTCTATCGGCCTGAAGCAGGCTTTCAATTCTGTGGTTCGATGCTTGTTATGAGAAGCTTTGCTTAATCGAGGATCATCTTTTGAAATGTTCTGTTACTTGCGTAAAGTAAAACAATAAGAGGGAGGTAAGCCAGGATGTAAAGTTGCATGAAGGTCCAGATAAGAATGTGTTCTGGGCCACCCTACTTAATATCTGTATTAATTATTTAGCGCTATGTTTAAAGTGTTTGAGGGTGACTGTGTCTTGGGGGGTGTCAAGGGTGTACCCTGTTCTTCTCTTTATGGATGCCATTGTTATACCGATGAAAGCAGAAAGTGTACTATAGATACTACTTGAGGTGTTTAGGAGCTATTAATGAGAGACGACGCTGTTGCTCAATTTTTCTAAAATAAAAACACTTTCTCAGCTGGTCTAAATTTGCAATTAATAATGTCACTTGACTTTGTGTCAGATTACTTTAACTGAGTATTAGCCTGAGCCTGGCCTTCACGGTAGAGACTAGGGGCCTGATTTAGAGTTTGGCAGACAACTACTCTATTACAAATGTGATGGATATCCCATCAGTCTTATTAGAAAGGCATTAGGATTTAGCATTATATCCTAATACACTCGTAAGGCGGTGGACAGACTATTAGTCATGTTTCTTACTGAGTACCCAACAGCCAAACTAAAAATCAGCCCCTCAAACTGTTTTGTCTTTTTTTATATATATTATGGTGAATACTCAGTTAAGTAAGATTTAGTGGAGTCTACGGCTGAATAAATTAAAGTGACAATTTATGCAGTGGAAATATGACACAATATGCATAAAGGACAATTTGGTAGATGTAATGCCCATAATGCCATTCAGGTTAGAACTTTGTCACCACTATATTTACTAAACATTTGTCTTGAGCCTATTTCTGTTTTGGCTAAAGAGTTAGACTAATCACTAGGTGATAATATTGAGGAGGCACCCCTAAAAAATGTTTACTTACTCAAATTTTCTGAGGATACCTTGGTTTTGTTTTTATACTTGGCTGGTCTCCTTGATCGACCTTTGGGTAGCACCATGGTTAATGTTTAAAAATTCCCACACTGAAACTAAACTTTTGGGACATTGGGGTTATCAAAGTACGTGAATGCAAGATTACCATGAAGTTGCACTGTTTCTGCATAAAACATATGGGTATGAGAATAAACATCTCTCAGGGTAGTGTGAAATACAGTTAAAAGGTTGAATTTAATTGTATCTGACAACACTGCCTTTAAATACTTAAACAGTGGGATACCGCTTTATTAGGTTTATTAGGTACCTTTATCCATGAGTGTGGGCAACTAACTTTTGAACCTGAAGAACACACTGAGACTGATTCACAAAGGTAAATTACACTTTTTTGAGTAATTTACACTTTTGAGTTTCCTTATTCACAAAATCTGAGTGGAAGGTACTACTAAAAAAAAGTGTACATCCTAGCTAAGCAGAAAAAAAGAGAAAGCCAAGGTGGATCAGGCAAACAGCGACCTGATGTACGCAGAGCAGAGACTTGAACAGGCTATTGCAGATGGGTTGGAGATGGAACAATACTTAATGGAGGTTATGGTGGCTAAAGCGGATGCAGAGGAGAACATAGCAATAAAATCAGCCAAGATATATAATACTAAGAGAGAAAAATCCTATGAATATAGCGAAAAGGTAGGGCGGACATTGGCAGCACGCACGAGACAGAGGTTGGCAAAAGGCGAAATCAAGGAGATAAGAGATAGGGGGTAACATGGTTTCAGATAAGGAAGGTATCCTAGAGGTTTTTAGGGAGTTCTATAGCAAACTTTATGAGGAGGAGCAGGATAGGGAGCCTGCCGATATTCAGAGGTATTTGCAAGAACTACCAAGTAAGGTTCTACAGGATACAGATAGAGATTCTCTAGAGATGCATTTAGATGTAGAAGAAATAAAGGGAGCTATGTTCAGCCTGCCTTCTGGTAAAGCTGCCAGACCGGATCTGATACCTGGGGAATTTTATAAAGTATTTTATGCGTCAATCATCACAGATTTAACAAGGACACTTAGGGAGGCACAGGCAGGGCAGTCTATACCAGCTAGCTGGGCAGGGGCAGATATTATTATAATCCTTAAAAAAGGGAAACCTGCTGCAGAGCCCGTGTCATACCGTCCTATTACACTGATTAACGCTGATGTTAAAATCTTCTCTAAAGTATTAGCGAATAGACTTGCTAGGGTAATAACACAATTAGTAAACACTAACCAGCATGGATTTATCCCACAAAGAGGAACTACACTTCATGTTAGAAAAATGATCATGCTATTTGATGTGCAAGGGGTGGTGGTTAAACCAATGGCAGCCATGTTATTAGACGCCGAAAAGGCCTTCGACCACGTGGCGTAGGAATTTCTGTGGGCAGTCCTAAGGAAAGGAAATATAGGAGCAGGATTTATAAAATCAATGCAATCATTATATATAGGACCAACGGCGTGTGTAAGGGTGAATGCTGGTCGTACTATGCCATTTGGAATTACGCGGGGCACACAACAAGGGTGCCCGTGCTCACCCCTGCTCTTTGCACTCTATATAGACTCGTTTATTAAAAAACTGGAGTTAAATGAACAAATTAGGCCGCTAGATACTAAAATGGGACCGATAAAGGTACTAGCTTTTGCAGATGATATTGCGATTATCACGCCCTCACCGGCAGAAGCTATTAGTATAATAGAGCAGGAGGCGGCGCAATTTGTGATGGTTGCGGGGTACGCATTAAATAAGGCTAAAACACAAATTATAAAGAACGCATACGCAACATGCACAGATTCACGGGTGGTGGGCAAGAGGGTCTACTTGGAGATAACTATTACTGCTGACCTGGACAATTTAGTGGATTTAAACATTTCTCCTATTCTTGCGAAAGTGAAGAAAGATCTGGATAGGGTACACAATCTGCATATGTCCATAGTTGGCAGGGTTAATTTTATTAAAATGAACATCCTCCCGAAATTTTTATGTTTATTTAGAACTATCCCCTTATTTTTTAATCCACTCCTGTTTAGTAGAGTAGAGCTTATAATAAATCGGTTTATCTGGTCACAGGGCAAAACAAGAAGGGCACTAAAATATATGGCACTACCAAGAGAGAGGGGGGGGTGGGCACTACCGGATCTGAGACTCTAATATTGGGCAGCAATGCTGCAGCAAATAACGGGCCTCATAGGTGGGGTTGGATGGAAGCAGAACTTTATTCCGGCTCATTAGAGATTTTTGGGTGTATTCTAGGCGAGGAGGCACAAAATGTGTTTTCAAGATATACTGAACCGAGCTACTTCAAGAGGATTAGATTGAAGACACTGAAGGCAGCCTACAAGGTTTGGAAGGCATTTAAAAAGAGTTTTGGATTGGGAAGATACCATGCATATACTAGGTTAGGGAACGATCCCACACTACCCCCTGAGATCTTTGCTGACACTGTTTTTAAGGAATGGGCACGGTTAGGAGTGAAAAAAATGGGGGACCTGATAGGCCCGCTAGGAATGCGCCAATTCTCAGAGATACAGAGAGAATTCGGGGTCAGTACAAGGACATTTTTTAAGTATCTGCAAACAAGAAGTTTACTGGCTGGAAAGAGAGGAGGACCTTCAGGATTTGTAAATAATCCAATATTACAAGTAATAGAAGGGGGACATGGCTGTACGATTAAAAAGTTCTATGCTGAACTTATAGCACACAGGGGAGATGATTTAAGTAAATTCGAAGCAAAATGGATGGATACGTTAGGGATTACTGAGGGGATCTTTGAGAAATCATTGCAGACGGGACAGGAGGTGCTCCACTCTTCATCATTGCAAGCCCAACACTACAAGACCCTATATAAGCTATATTACACCCCGGCTAGGGTTGCACAGTGGGGGGGGCACACAAGAGATAACATGCCCAAGTTGTGATAGCCAGGAGGGAAATATAGTGCATATGTTTGCCGAATGTCTTAACCTGGTACCCCTGAAAAAGGGAATTGAAGAGTTTCTAGATAGACCACTGAATTATAAGTTAACAATGTCACATGAAGTAATATTGATGGGATTGGATGGGACTGGAGAACAATCACAGACGGAGAAATTTGTGTTTGTAGCCATGGCAGTATTCCGTTTATGCATAGCCTCGGCATGGCAAGATAAGCTCCCCCCTACTATGCAGCAATGGTTGGCTAGGATTTTGTATATATACAACATGGAAAAAGCATTATACGCCAGGAAAGGGAAGAAGGTCAGAGCACTTGGTCTTCAAATATGGAAACCAATAACAGATTGGAAGAATAGGGTGGCGGGAAATTTAGAACCGCCGTAGAGATGCTAGGCGGGTCTTTAATGTAAATTAGGAATATTAAGTATGCTGTATTTATGGGGATATGTTTTATGTATATCTGTTTTTTATATATGGTTTTCCTTCATTATATTATGTTCGGCCAAGGCATTGAAACCGGAGATATAGAAATGTCCTAGAAGGCTGAAATTGAACTGTATTCTTTGTTTTTTCTTATGTCCTGTGCAAGGGGGGGAGGACTAAGGGGAATAAATGTTTTAAAAATCCTTTGAAAAAAATAAATAAATAAATAAAAATTTTAAAAAGTGTACATTATGAAGTCCTCCACCACACATGGCCAAACATTGGTACAACAACACCTTACCTCAGTCAACAACAGAGTAGGGAATTACAATAAATCCCCATCCAAAATAACATTTAGTGTGAAATATTTAAAAATGTAAATAAATATAAATTAATATTACAAAATATATACAAATAGTACATATTTATTATTCCATTATTGACAATTTTAATAGCCCATTTAGAATTCAAAATGAATGTAACAATATTTTTTTTATTAAAATGTAACAAAATTAATTTGAAATAAGTCTATAGATCACTTTTAATAATTATTTTTTAATTTAAGATTCTAAAAAAACATTTTAGTTTCATTTATTAGATTTCGATTAATTAAAGAATAATTTCAAAATTAGCTCAATCGTGCATTAGCATGTTTTACTTTGTTCTACATTGAAAATAAATATATAAAATTAATTTGCATACATAAATAGGTTTCATCTATATTCAGGAAAAAGTAAAGTAATAAACTTCTCGTAGAGCCTTACGACCAGCATGCTAAATTCTACTTTGTATGCCTTTCTCCAGGCAGCTAAGCTATAGAACTTGTTGCTGGACCAGCATCACTGTCTTGAATTAGAGCAAGTCTTCAAGGCTAATTTGATAACATTTTGTTTACTGAAATGTAGATAGTCTTAGAGGTATTAGAGTGCATCCTTTTTCATTATTAGTTATCTGCTTAGCACGCGGATACTTCCTTTGGAAGCAGCTGTTTTGCCTGGTATAAATCCTTTTTCATTCATTCATTCATTAATATATAATAACAAAATATTTTTGATGATTCTTTTCGAGTTAAATACATTTTTTTAAACTCTCCTATACTTTATAAAAGGCACAGCCATCACTCTAGGCAGAGATCTCTGCATCATAAAATAATGGGGGAAAAAACAAAAATAAAATTGCAATTTCAATGGTCCTCCCAAAAGAGAGCCATGGAAGCCAGAAGACCGCCAAACAGAAGCGGTTGGACAGACTCACATCAACCAGGGTATAGCCAATCAGCAGAACCACATCCTGCCACCACAAAAAATTGCACAACCCTTCACTGCATCTTTTTTGGGGAGAGGCACAGGAAGAGGTCACTCTCAAATGGAGTATGCCAGCAAACAAGAAACTCTCACGAGGCACACCCCTAGGAGAAGAAACCAATGGGGGCGCAGAATAGGGGGATATCTCCTCAAATGGACTTCAATCACCTCCGACAAATTAACACTAAACATTATAAAGCATGGTTATTTCATCATACTTCAATCCTGCCAAGGAAGAGGTCATTTGCGAGCAATAGTTACTCTAGTTGGGACAGGAAGTAAAGCAGCTCATCAAAAATTGATCATAGAGTGAGTTACCCTAAAGTAAATCAAAAAATTGATCTACTCATCCTTCCTAATACCCAGTGGTGGCTGGTGAGATTTAAAAGTGGCGGGTCGTAAAAAGACTGTTCCAAGGGTCAAGGAGCAAGCAAACATGACTTTTTTTGTATATATAGTGCTAACTCGACCCAAGGATATTAGACTGGAGGGCTTTACACAAGCACTAGTTAAATTACAAAAGAACCAATGCGATCTTTTTGGGCATGAGGAGATTAAGTGATTTGCCCCAAATCAGAGGATGTTCATGCGACGCTGGGACTCGACCCTACTTCCCCAGTAACAAAGTGAATGTTATGCTACATTATCATATTGAAAATGAAAGGCTTTTGTCTCACCTGATTTTAGGAGAACATAGGTTCCCTGCGGTGACCCTGGAGCTGTGTTTCCAAACTCTGTTTTTATGCTGGACACAAACTGTTTCATTAACGAGTGAAACAAACCTGGACTGATCTTCCTTCCTTCTGAGCGTCGATCCGCATCTTTTGCTTTCTACCTTTCTACCTGCCCAGCAACCCTGATGCTGCTCTTTAAAATAGAGAGCAAGAGGTTCTTTCAACAGTATATGTGAACGGCCTCCGGATTGGCTGGGAACCTCAGCGCTGCTGTCACTGACCCACCTGGCTCTCTAAAACAGCGCCAGTTCAGAGACTTCAAAGTATGCATGTCTATTTGGCAGTGCCCAAATACTTGCCCAGCCTGACATGCTCACAAACTTACATCAGCTTCTGTCACTCACCTGAGCAGCGAGAGTAGAGGGCTACACTTCCTACACTAATACACTAAGTGCCGTCACGGCCCGTGGGGGGGGTGTCAAAGGTGAGGGGGGTGTCGCGCGGGGGTGAGGGCCGGGGTGGAAGGGGGGGGTGTAGTTTCAAAATAAAATAAAAAATCCTACCTGACAGGGTCCGCGCCTCCTCGGGTCCGTTCTGGCGGCTACAGGAACAGCCGCATCACTTCTGGCAAGTGGCAAACCCCTCTCAGCCAATCCTGGTGCTGCTGGCAGCGCCAAGATTGGTCGAGGGCACACTCTTCCAGCTGTCACAATGAGCTCAGGACATATTGGAATGGGTGATTCAGAGGAAGACAACAGTGGTAGTGGTAGACCTACTAGGCATTCAAAACATAGAATCAGCTAAGTCAAGCAGACTAGCAACTGCATCCCATGTGTGGGAGTAAAAACAGCAGATGGGGCACCCCAGACATAGATCTGTTTGCAGAGGATGCAAAAATGCTGAGACTTTCCATCCAGGTACACACATCACCAATCCAAGGAGAATGCCTACCAACAAGATGGTCATGGGCATTTGCTTATACTTTTGATCTGAATCCATCTATAATAGACAAATTCAGGCACGCAACAAGACCCTCACCTTGATTACCCTGCTGTGGGTCAGGCAGATGTAGTTCTTAGAACCGAAAGGAGATCCCACAAAAAGCAAAGATAAGCGTCCCAACAGTGCAGTACCTACTCACAATGCAGAGTGGACAGGTCCTCCACCTGGAACCAGCCAGTATCAGCCTAGTTGCCTGATCCAGAAAACTTAGAGGTCGGTCACCCTGCTTACCGCACAGAACTTAAGGAGACCAGAAGTCCAAATATACAAAAATGTTGTACTGCAAAGATAAACAGATGTATCTGCTGGTACAAGAAACAAGGTCTCATCAATAATAGAACTGAGAGTACCATAGTCCTAGCGTGGCAAGCTCCCCTGCTAAATAACAATTGAGCATACTCATCGCTCAAAGTCCACTTGACCACCATTGTGACTTACACTCAAGGACTCAATGGAGCCAGTCTCTCTACCCTGCCAGTTATATAGAGGTTCATAGAAGGAGCAACAATTGTTGCCTTGTCAACGCCATCACCCAAACCCATGTAGTACTTAAATACTCTACTCAGCTTGCTCCAATAGGGACAGTCCAGCATGAACTGCCAGGTTAGGTCCTTCCTGAACCAGAGCACAAGCAGCCCAAGGCCGGTTTCACCCTAAGGTGGAGCTACCTGGTTTAGCTATAGGGGACATGGGCCGTGCATTCCCTCCTTGGTCGTCACCTACCCAGTCGGTCTCTAGGCAGACTTCTTTTTGTCTCTCCTTATTGTCTTTTCCCTTATCATCACTTTCTCACCTCCCCTACCCCCCACTACTTTTCTCTCTCCTTTCTCTCCTCTCCAAATGGATTGCTGATTGCTTGATGTAATGTGTAATTGTTGATCTTTTTCTACTATATTGTTGAACCACATTGTTCCACTTCCTTTCGTCTCTCCTCCTGCATCCTCCCTCTATTTTATGTCTCTCCTTCTCTCCTCTCTCAATGTATTGAGACTGAACTATTTTGTCTGATGCCTGATGGAGCTACCTGGTTTAGCTATAGGGGAGATGGGCTGTGGATTCCCTCCTTGGTCGTCACCTACCCAGTCGGTCTCTAGACAGACTTCTTTTCGTCTCTCCTTATTGTCTCTTCCCTTATCATCACTTTCTCACCTCTCCTACCCCCCACTACTTTTCTCTCTCCTTTCTCTCCTCTCCCAATGTATTGCTGATTGTTTGATGTAATGTGTTATTGTTTATCTTTTTCTGTTATATTGTTGAACCACATTGTTCCACTTCCTTTCGTCTCTCCTGTCCTCTCCTCCCGCTTCCTCCCTCTATTTTATGTCTTTCCTTCTCTCCCCTCTCAATCTATTGAGACTGAACTATTTTGTCTGAGGCCCGATGGAGCTACCTGGTTTAGCTATAGAGGAGATGGGCCATGGATTCCCTCCTTGGTCGTCACCTACCCAGTCGGTCTTTAGACAGACTTCTTTTCGTCTCTCCTTATTGTCTCTTCCCTTATCCTCCCTTTCTCACCTCCCCTGCCCCCCTCCACTACTTCTCTCTGTCCTTTCTCTCCCCCCTAATTGTATTGCTTATTTTTGATGTATTGTGTAATTTGTTGAACTTGTTCTGTTACATTGTTGATTCTCATGTAAAGCACTCTGATACCTTCGGGTCTAGCCAGCGCTATATAAAACTTTTTTAAATAAATTTAAATAAATGTGTGTTTGATGTGACTCCTTAAGTGGCATGGTTATGCCAATTCATGGGTCCTGTGCTCACTGTGTCGCTGGAACCAAGCTACACTGACTGAAAAGCCCTAATCAGGGTGAAACTGGTCTTGAGTTGCTTGTGCTCACGTGCAGGGAGAACCTGGTCTGGCTGTTTAAGCTGGACTGTCCTGACTGGAGCAGGGTCAAGATTAATTTGCATATGCCTGGGTCCAAAATTAGGTAGCATGGTGGATAAGGGAATGATATATGGCATGCTACTCTGAGTGATTGCCAGCGAATAAACATATTGCAAGCATTCCTCCTTTTTGTGTGTTTGAATTCAACAAAAGAGCAAAACTAAGGGGAACTTCAAGCACCAATGAGTCACCAAGGGATAAAAAGAATTTGAAGATGGCAAACAGCCACTTTACTTTTAGGGTGCTTGTCTGACATCACAGAGGGACAGACAAACCACCAAATGGTCAAATGTAATAAACAAGAACGAAGATATAATTCTGACCCTAACCACTAGATGGTGGAATAATGCACAACATGTGAATCCAGAAAACTCTTCAAGCTGCAAAACGATTCCTACAGGTAAGTAACCATTTCGATCTAACCACTCCCAGATGCACTACTGTACATGCACAGGAAACCCAGTTCTGCTACAGCAATTAATCTTGACACGTAAGCTACAATATGGCTACAAGAAATTAATGTAGCATGATACATCTAACCCACTGCTCCCTTGCATGCTACCATATATGTTCTGATAATCCAGCCAGAGAACTGAAGCAACCTCTTCTCAGCATAGTGTAATATATGTTTAGAAAATTCAGAGGCAATATCAACCTTCTGCTCACACTCATCATTCCACATAGATAAAGAGAATTTAGCTTGAGAAAGGAGGCTGTTCAGACGCATGCAGCGATACTGGTACCAGCAGTCCAGGGCACTAAACACCTTGGGCCTCATTTACGAGAAATGACGCATCCCTGCGTGAAAGCAGCGATGCGTCACTTCTCAGTGCGCACTCCTTGCGACATTCCTGATGCGTCATATTTAATGTATGACGCATCATGTCGCAAGGAGTTACAGATACGTCAGTATTTCTGACGTATCTGTAAGCGCAAAAGTGTCGCATTGCTGGAGTGTGTCACAAAAGTGACGCAACTCCAGCAATGCGTCCTTTCACATGCGTCCTTTCACATGGGGCCATGTGAAAGGGCCTGCGTCAGTCTTACGTCTGCTGTGCGGCAGGCGCAAGATTTTGACTCACCGGCGTCCTAAAAGTGACGCCGTGAAATCTCATAGATATCACTGCGTCACTGATACAACCCTTCCTTGCGTCAATACGCCCCCTTGCATACATTATACCTGGCGCAGGTATAATGTGGAGTAGGGGTTTACAAAGTGACGCATCTACCTAGATGCGTCCCTTTGTAAATATGGCGCAACGAGGCACATTTTTTACGCCAATGGTGCGTCACAAAAAGTGACACACCGGCGGCGTAAAAGTGACGCACAGCCTCATAAATGAGGCCACTTGCTTTCTTACTGTTGAAAAGAATTGCATGTGTCTCTGACATGCAAGCACACAACTCTGTGATACCAGGCCTCCAAGCAGTCTCCATTCTCCACTCCCGTTGTTTGATAACTGTCAGAAGCTGTGGCCCACTTTATGCTCATTAATATTTCACTGCAGCTTTTCTGACCTCAGCTGAAACAAATGGCTGACTTTGCTGTCTTCATCTCCAGATAAACACAGAGCCTATGTGATGTAATGTCTCCAATTGCATCTGCAGCTTGGAAGATGTTCAAGATACAATTGGAGTAAGATCTGTCAGTACATAGAGCCCATATTCACTTCCAACCTTCTTTGGTATAGCCTCCTCAGTTGCTTTTTCTTTCAATCTCTGGAAGCAGCTGATGGGCTGGTTATTCCCCGTGTTTCAGGATCAGCACAGCTTATCTCTTCTCTAAACGCTTACTTTTCAATCAAATTGTCAGCATTTTCAATCAAATTGTCAGCCTCCCTTCCCTGCCAAGCACATTTGTGCTAGTCTCATCCAATCAAGGATAGATTTATTGTACTCAGATCGCTTGTGTGGGGTGAATCCTTTTACTAGCCGATGGCCACGTTCTGCTGCACATACCTGTTAAATAGGCTGGTGATGTAGCCTGTGGAAGCAGAAGGATGGACACGAAAACACTGTGCGACTGTCCTGCCAGACATCAGAAAGAGCACTACCACAATGTGAATGTGCTCCTTTTAGGGTTTGGCTTGACAGTGCAGCTGTCACTTTGAATATGTGATCAACAGAAAAAGAGCATTTAGGAGCACTACCGAGAGAGGGCCTTTTGCTCTACCCACATGTTGGTTACCCTGAGTACAGCATGTCATTGTACACAAGTTGTGCCCTTCCTCTGAAAAAGAGTGCTTTTATTGCACCTTTTGTATTGTGAAGAAGATTATGCTCAATACAGCAGGATTGAGTTGGTTATTGTGCCAATTTATTAATGGAGGCTTCTAGCTCGATTGGTTTATCATTTGAAGTTACAACAAAGACAGACCTGGAAAATGTATTGTGAAAAGTACATGTTAAAGCCAATAAGCCTTTAAGAGTGGATTGTTAGTGCAATGTGTTAAAGAGACCTGTGGAGACCTATGGAGAGGTACTTGATTACATGGAAACTCACTGATCACTTTAGTAGGTAAGGGCTTAGGTGTTGTTAAACCCCAATTAGCAACGCCAAAGGTAGACAATTTTCACACTGATTATCTTCGTTAACCCCGTAGGAGGGTTTGGACTTTATTTGTCAATTGTAATTTTATATATTTGTAATTGTATTATTGTATGCTTGATGGTTGCCTTGTGGGAAAGCTTATGCTCAACACGGTGGACCTAAGCTATTAAGGTGGCAAGCAATCAAGACGTAACCCTCATTGGTTCACTGTGAAAAGTTGTGTGTGATGACAGAGCTGATCTGGTATCTGTGCAAAGTTGTGCCAGGCTTACTTATTGTGAAAAGCATATGTTAAACCCAATAAGAGTGCAAGGGTGGATTGTTATTGCATTGTTTCAAAGGTTGTAAATATGTGTTGTTTCATGGAATATCACAGACTACCATAGTAGGCAAGTATTTTGCTATTGTTACCCACTCTGTCAAATCCTGGTTTTAGAAGATTTCCACTCTCATAATCCTTGTTTGAATGTCTTAAGAGGGGTCGTATTCTGTTTTGTCAACTGTCATTTTATACATTTGTGATTTATGACTGTCTGCTTGATAGCTACCTTGTGGGAAACCTTATTGTGGTATGCTGCATGCTGCAGAATGCAGCTAGTTCTTTTGCTGATGTCATCCTGGTTGCCCAGGTGATGGAATGTATCATCAGTTCAAGTGACGAGGCCTGTTGTCTTGACTGGATGTGGAGCTGTGGATGGGTTTTTCTTTATAGAAATAAACCTGAATTTCTCCTACATACCTGCCTCCTTGCGTGATACTTTCACCAATTTAGGATCTTACACTTATGTTCAATAAAATTAGATGTGATTGTTCTGATCTTTTTATGATGAAACGTTATTTATTGTGAAAAGCATTTCTTAAAACCAATAGGCCTTTGTGGGTGGATTGGCATTAAACTGTTTTAAAGGCTTTAGGCTGTAGATCACCATTCTAATCAAAGATGCCGGGTTGGTTACCCATTTTGCTAAACACTGGGGGGAGGGGGGGGATAAGAAGATTTACTGTACTAGAATCCATGGTAGGGACCAGTAAGAGCATTTTAGTTGGTACTGCAGCTTCCCAGACTGCGCCACTAGGACACCCACTTTTTCCTAATTTATTCTGCAGTGTGTTATGTCCTGCATGGCCACTGCTTTTAACCGCATGCGCGCTAGCGGAATTCGGCTCCTGCGCTGAGATTTTTAACAACGCATGTTACGTGACGAGCTGGGCTCGTCATCAGCGTGCGAGGAGGCTACGCCATGACGAGCCCAGCTCGTCATCAGCGTGGAAGGGGTTAAACTGGGTTGCCCTCTTGGAATGGTATTATCTTCTGTGTACCACAGTTTACAGTTATAACATTGCCAAAACTTTGCTTCTAAATGTGGTAGTGTGAAAGGCAGCGAGTTTTCTCAGACTCTCAATGCTGCCCGGGGCAGGGTTCCACCTCTAATTCACTTTGGGCTCTCTATCAAAATAAAGAGGCAAGCGCTGTAAACTGGAAGACAAGAAAAAGGTTTATTTCTCATGAGGAGACCACGTCAACTGCAGACACCGGGATGTCTGCGGGAGGTGTTATGCTGATAACTCCTTTGGCTCTTCCTTTTATACAGGTTTCACACAATGCATTTGTTTCATCAACATGGTTACACAAGCTTGGAGTCCCCGCCCTGGGCAGGTTGCCACACAAGCCCCACAGTAATTCTCTTCCCACTCAGGTCAAACAGACAGTCTTTTCTTGCAGCTGGACCTTGCTTCAGGGTCTAAAACATGTGAGACCGGCAAGATCTAAGAGTTCGTTCTGTTGATAAAAACAGGTCCCATTCTTGGTAAAAACAAGTCTTGCTGTTTGCAGTGCAATAAATCATGTTTGCAAGAGTATTTTTGGTATTTGGAACCTGTTTGCGTAACTAGGTGCAGTGAGAGGTAGAGTGTTCAAGGGTTTGCCTGTAAAACAGAGATGAGGGGAAAAATGAGCTTGTGGCAGCAAGTGGCGCTGAGGTTTGTCGTGGCAATAGAGTTTATAGCCCCCAGCACACATACCAGGTTGGTCAGAGGGTCAGAGGGATACTAGTAAGGGCAGGGTGAAACAAAGGTGACCAACAGAGTACAAAATGGCTGCGATAGATTAAAATGACTGCAGCTTATATGCACATAGAAATTTCCACCAGACAAGATGGCGCAGGTAATGTTCACGATTGTCATTTTGCTTTTAAAGTAGCAGCCATGTTGAAACTGTAAAACAGCGATGCACTATGTACAACGTCATTGTAATTTGGCTGCTCATTCGCATGTTTAATATGATGTTTTATTGCAAGCATATGTTAGGCAGTGGCATATTTTTGTTTTTCTACTTTCACTAAGCTTAGTTCTTTTGTATATGCTTGAGATTTTGTGTTTCTTTTACTATGGACGGGTTAGTGGGTGAATGCAAGAATGATTCACTGTGCAGATTAACGAATGCATGAATGGAAGGATGAATGTCTCAGTGTATTCATGATGACATTGAGTGCCTAAATTTACCAATGATTGAAGTGTCACTTTCACTTATAAACCATACCTACTTACATTCCCATTGCTTGATAGGTCGGGTGTGCTAGCAAGCTGTTTTCAAGATGTATTTATTTTGTTTAATCTACATAGAGATGGCTTAGGCTTCACTGAGAGGAGTGTTCCTCTCTCATCTCATGTTGTTTGCTATTTGTTGTATCATTCTGCGATCTAGGAAGTGCTTCCACTGGAATTCATGAGGGACTATTTTACATCTGAAAAATAAATGTCATCACCACGCTGTTTGTCACATTCAATTTTGTATTTCATACATACATTTTATTCAGAAACCAATTGATTTATGCTGTTTTCATCCTAGCACTGGCAAAGCCAGCAGAACCTGCTTTAATGTGATAAACAGCATTTATGCGTGCAATGCATATATACATCATTTGCAAATGTCTTTGCATGCATTGGCACTTTAAACCCAGACCTGTGTGCATTGCCAATGCTTTTATAATTTGGCTCTTGATACTGGGAAGTAACCCTACAGCGAATCACTGTGAGAAAGACGTGCATGAGCTTATCCAATTAACCAATCACTTACAGTAAAAACATCATTTAATTTATTTCCCCAGTCGAAATCACTAATAATCAGGACAAGCCACAAAAAAGAGCAAACCGGCAGAAAATGAGGAATGAGCTGAAGGAAAAACGAGTAGAAGCCTGTAGCATCATTTCACAAAATTCACAGGGATAGTGGATATGCTTTACCGCGTCCTTCAGCATCCGCCGACCACACATAAAGTTAGATCCCTATTCAGAGAAGGAACAGAATGTTAACAATGCCGCTGATAAGAGACAGTCATGTGGCCATGAACAGAAGCAACAGCGACAAGCATGATGACTTGTAAGAGACCAGGAGTCAGATATGTCACATTTGCTATCAGTGAGCAAGTAATGCAGGCGACGCTATCATGCCCCAGAACCTGAACAGGGACCGTTAGCCCCCGAGCACCACATGTGCACCCCGAAGCAGGGGCTCACAGCCTGACTGCACTGTCACTTCTAACTTCACTACACTCACTACCATTTCCAGCAGGAGATCCCCATGCCTGGTGTGCTGACTAGTGTATGATGCATGGCCCTATTGGGACCCCAAAGCTGCCCTGGCAAATGTTGTCAGAGCAGCCCCCTTACGGTGCACAGCGAGTGCCTGACCGAAACAAGGGGGCTAGGAGGGGTTCTCCCCCTAAGAACATTTGGGCAAAAATTACACATTCTACAACACATTTTTAATTATATATTCAACTGTATTAGCTTTTAAAGCATAGTAAATAATGACCTTACAGTGCACCAGGATAGGGCAATCTTTGTTGGGGATCTTCAGTGAGTCCCTCACTATCACTCATATGTCTCCATACCCCCTCTCTCACATGTATTTCATTTGTTTTATAGCACCTCTCATACCAGTGTAGGATGTCTGAGCACTTTACATCACACACACATTATACAGAGGCCATGAATTCTATGTGTGTAAATCACTGTATTGAAAATGCTACATAACGCAAAGGGGACTACGAGGTGTAGGATTCACATGTCATCCATACTATTAGGCACTTTTTAGGAGTGCATGATGTAGAGACGCACAACCTCGGGATTCAGAACGTAACACAGTGGTTAGGGTAGGCTTCACTAATAAGAAGGTATTTGTACCCAAACTAACACTTTTTAGCAATATGAGGATAATGAAAGACTCGGAAAAAACGATAACTTTGTAACCAGAACCATGCAGTTTGCATGCAGCACTTTAATGACACTTCACAGCTCACTGTGCTAGATTATTATTGTAATGTTGGAACTGCACAGTAACAAAAAGGCCTCTGTGACAAAAGTAGTAACCCACTAAGCTATACAAAAAAACTACTGTTCTGTGATCTGCAAAGAATACTTCCTTTGCAGCAGGCATATTGACCCCATGTGCTACATTAGATGATTCAAAACTGCCGGTAGACAAAACTCCGATCTTTCTCCAGTAGGTACACAATCCCCAAAGTTACCTGGACACGTCTATTGTTGCACCACTGGATATACAAGGAACTCTATAGTGGGTGCTTTCAAACCTGCTGCACTTCTACAAAAATGTCACTCAGTACAAAAACCGCCCTCCACCCTTCCAGACTCCCCGGGAAATGCACGATGCCCGGTATGGACAGTTCGGCCTTGGTGTGATAAATTTAAGTGGAAATACATTCGTGTGGATCAAAAGTAAGTCCGAAAGTGGTAAAAACTATTTTATCCTTAGAGATGTGTTCGTGAAATACATACAAGCCCTAACCAGGGAGAGCAGCATGAAGTCAGGTGAACAGCCTGGGTCTCAGACGGACATCTTGGGTAGTGACGTCAGAGGAGGAATCAGGCGGAGTAAAGTATCAGAGAGGAGAGGTGTACCCCGTTTCTCCAGCACCTTCCCATCGTGTGTATTGAGGTGCAGGGATAGGCCTTTGCTACTTGCTCTAGCAGTTTGTGAAGCGACGTGCTGTGTGCAGAGCGCAGGGGCAGAGTGGGAATGAGCTCCTTCTGGTTCAAGCCTCTTGCCTTAACGGTGTTTCAGTAAACCATTCAGCCAGGGTCCCAGAACACATCAATGCAACCTGTAGAGGAGATGGGGAATGGACCATCGTATGCATTCCTAGTATTTGAAACTCCCAAGAGTTTCATTTAGCGATTCCTAGGGGGTCGCAAATCGACCTTCCGGCAGTGGTGTAACTAGGTCTTATGCTGCCCATGGTAGCCCCTCTGAAGTAAAAGCGGGGGGTGCTGGTGATTGGGGTGCCTTTGCCACCCCACGGGAGCTGCAGGTAAGAGCCCAGACTGCCCCCACCCCTTGCTATGCCACTGCCTAGCTCATTAAAATTAATGAGGTAGGTCGCAATTTGCGACCCTCCCAGGAACCGCTAAAATCACAGGGATGGTGGCCTGCTAGAGTCAGCAGACGGCCATGTCCGTGATTGCTTTTCAATAAAGCAATCTTTTTTTTAATGCAGCCCATTTTCCTTAAAGGAAAATGGGTTGCATTTAAAAGGAAAAAAAGGAAACTTTTTCTTTTTTAAGAGCAGGCAGTGGTCCGTGGGACCACATCTCCTCTTAAAAAAAAAAAAAATGCCACGATTCCCAAAGGAATTTCGTTGCAAAGGGGTTACCACCAACTTGAAGTTGGTGGTAAAATCCGAATGTTTTGAGACCGCATTCACAGGCACAAAGCATTCATACATACCGCTGGGATTCGGTATTTGGAAGGGATGCACTAAACACACCCCTTCCAAATATCAAATCACAGACCCATTTTGCGATTCGGTTATAGGTTACTGAATCGCAAACTAGGGTTTGACACATGTAAAGCCTTTTTTGTATTCGCAAATGCACTGATTCTGAGAATCAGCCTGGTCGCGAATGCAAAATAGGTTCAAACATGGGGCCCTTTATCCCTTGTGATTTCGCCCCTATGGCTATGCCCTATCCAGTGTCAGTCCATTTTCCCCCGCTGCCCGCACAGTTTGTGAGTGCCTGGTGTAAATTATTTACATTTTCAGCAAGGTTGTAAAAGAAGTTACATGGTGCCTAACAATTTTGACACTGGAGAGATTACTTCTGATAACTCTTGAGTGTGTCAATTAAGCATGAGCGAATTTTGCGGATCTCGCGTTCGCGAATTTTGCGGATTTGCGGATTCGCAATCCGCAAAATCCGCCAATTCCCGCGAATTTTTTTTTTTTTGTGTTCGCCCGTGTTTCTGCCAGTTCGCGAGGGTTTTTACAATTTCGCAATTTGCGAACTTACCTGTCGGGTCGCAAGTTTTGCGAACTTGTTGTTTCTACGTGTCCAGCCTGTTTGGGACACTCTTCTTCATCACTGCCACTCTCTGTCACCACTGCCACTCTCTGACTACTCATGCCACCCTCTGGCCCACCCATGCCACCCTCTGTTTCATCACCACACCCTCTGGTTGTCCAGTGTACATTATTTTCGGCAAAGCAAAGCACACCTTCCCTGCCTCAAGTGACCTGAATTAATTTGGGGCTGATTAATGTGTCACAGAATATTTTTTTAGCTGGCACCTGCTTCCTTAGTGCGCCCTGATTAGTGATCTTTTGCACTTGCTAAGTGCTTTCATTGTTGCAAAATTAGTTACAACACCTGCCCTGCCCCAACTGACAATAATGAATTAGGGGCTGATTAATGGATTTTAACTTCCAGCCTGGCTCCTGCTTGTCTCCCTTAGCTGTAATTCAGGACCTTTGTGGCATATGTGTAACTATTCTGAGGTTCAGAGCAGGGTCACATAATAGTTTCAACTGGCAACTGAACTCTGGAGGGGCCCCTCAGGAAGCACTACAGGAAATGGCTACTAATGATGAGCCTGAACTTTTGAACCTGGTAAGTAGTTACTTTCAGTTTTGCTAAGATCGTATTTCTGCAATTTTGCACTTATTCGCGGGGCGCGAACTCACGCGAACAGTGCGAGCAGTGCGAGCAAAATCCGCTGCTCGCGGATTTGCGGATTTTGCGGGAGATTCGCGAATCTCGCGGATTGCGGATTTCCCGAAAATCCGCAAAATCCGCGAGCGGAACGGATTTTCCGCCCATGCCTAGTGTCAATGATCCAGGGAAATATTCTTGAATTGATGTGGAAGATAGGGGGTAATGTAACTCTGCTAACCCACATATTTGTTCTTAGTGACATCTCAAAATGCCACACATGGGAAAAACTGTTTATCTACCCTTCATGGAAGATGCAACCATTGACTCTCTATCCTCTGCCTCTCCCTGCCTGTCATCTAACATATTACCAACAAGCTCAGTTCCCCTGGAGAGAACATTTGCATCCGCCACAGTGAAAGGCAGCATGGAAACTTTAGGAAATATCTGATGCAATAGTCCTGTGAACTATTGAGCTCTGCCCCACAGTGAATCCTAATATCAGATGAACAGGAACAGAAAAACTTCCTCAGAGATGGCCTACATTGCAAACTGAGGTACTCGGGCCTAGTCACAACCGACATTTTGTAGTACGTTTTAAGTACTGCAATAGTACTACTAAAGTATTTCAAAATGCTGTTCAAAAACCTATGAGTGTAAATCTCCTCTCATCTCATTTCCATGGAGATAGCCTAACACATGTAAGTTTACTGAATGTGGGGGAGAACAGGGGAAGTGGCTGGAAAAAGGGTCATGCTTACTACTTAATGGGAGTGGTTTATTAAGGAGTATTATGGGGTTTAGGGACGGAAATATAATTTGATGTTAAAAAATATAACCTGTATGATTTAATTATTAAACATTAACTTTTCCCTAAACATTATCATGGGGCGTCTCCACAGTCAGGGTGGAGATCTCACTATGGTAAAGTATAGGGCAAATTAAAAATGTTTCTTGAAGTTTATAATAAAATGAGTTACAAATATTTTAGGTGAAACTTTAATGTAATATAATTTCATAAATGTATTTTCATTATAGAACAAAATTAAAATATGTCTCAGCACTATTTACTTGACCAATATATTTAATATATTTAAATATAGTAAAACATGTATTATATTTTTTTGAAATTAAATTGAAAAAAATAATGATCTCTTCAACAAAAATATTTGTATTATTCATTAATAATTATTTAAAGTGATATGAAGAATTATTTTAAAATAATGTAGTTATATTTTAGTAAACCTTAATGTTACATTAGTGTATAAATTCAAAATGTGTATTAAAATATTTTATAATAAAAATAATAGATTTTGTTTATTTAACATTAAATTATATTTACTTATATTTTGATCTATTTTAAATAATTTTGTTTAATATTATTTCTTAATTTGGTTTTATTTTAAGTCCCTACCTCTTCAATTTTCCATGGGAGGGCTTTGCAGTACTCATGGGTGGTCATGTGTAGTGCTGGACTTACTACAGTTACTTTTTTTGGCAGTAATAACTTGCACTCATAAATTTGTTCAATACCCTTTTTTGAGAGGGTAGAGACGTGCAAGTCTACACTTTAGAGTAACTTTACATTTGGATTTTGTGAGTAGCCAAAATTAGTGAAGTTACTCAAAAGTGTAAGAGTAAATTTCATATGTAAATTACTCTCAAGTGTAAATTATTCTGGTGAATAGCCCAGGTTGTCTTTAACTGATCTGGCTACACAAGACACGAGGAGTGAATTAACAACAAGCTTCCCACAAGTGATTATATCTGGCTACAAAGAAGTTGCTACAACAAAATGCAACTTTTATCTCAAGAAGTGATGCCCAGAGATATCTTGATCTGAGTGAGCGTGCAAAGAATGAGCAGCAGTGATGTAATCTTCACTCCCACGTGGGAACAAGTACAGCATAGCCATCAGCAGTGAAAGCTTCCCTAATAGATACAGAACATAGAGGGGTTCACTTGCAATAAGTGCACAGCACAATTAACAGTAGAGCAAGTTGTATGCACCCAGAAAGCAGGGACTGTTTCAGAAAAACAAACAGTGCAATCTTCTGAGGCACACACTTACATACACAGCAAGGGGAGGTGGACTGTGCAAGCAGGATAGGTAAACAACACAGTAATCGTGGTAAGAGTAAGATAAGTGAGAGATGACTGTATATTAATGAGCATACAAGAATTTGAATTAAGGAATCAAAGCCGATTTTCTATCCCAAAGCCACAACACCCCTACCCCACACACAGATGTAAATCACGCTCCTTCACACTGAAAAACTCAAAAACAACATGTCCCCCTTTCATTTTATGTCTTCTGTGTTGCTGTGTGCCCCTGAGAATGGCAATGCAACTTACATTAATTATCATAACTGACAACTGTTGTGACCAGGTGCTACGAGTACTGTTCAGTGCTGGGCACTTCGATGCGATGTAACTGGACGGTAATGATTGTTTCGTCCCTGGTTTGTTTACACGTATAATTGTGGATTCTCTTAGTGATCTTTCACATTACGTCTCTGTAGCTTGCTTTCTGCATATCAGCTGCAGTTTGAAGACGACTGATGTGGTGTTTGCACGTACATTGAGTAATGACCCCGAGTGCAGGCCCAAAGAGGGCAGCTCCTCTGTTAACGCCGTGGCTGCGGAGTGAATTCCGCCACAGTGCTGGACATTCCATTCTTGGGCGTGGTTTGGACGGCCACTGGCCGCGGTGTGCACAGGGCCACCGTGACTCATGACGGCTAGTACCGAAGGGGTTTAGGCAGAGGAGCGTCGCCCCACTGCTCTCAGAGCAGGAAAACCAAAATGGTAATAATTATTATGAGATTTATTTTTCGCAGGTTGGGGCTCGGTTATGGTGGGGCAGGGCTAGTGGCACGGCCAAACAGTCCTGTGCACTTTGCATGTTCCCCAACAGCCTGCATTACACAGCCTGGTGGGGTACATGCCCAGGCCCCCATTCCCCGCCTGAGCGCCTATCCAGTGCACTCAGACCAATCACAACGCTGCGTTGCAGCGTTATGATTGGCGATGTGGAGACTGGGTGCTTCCTAGTTCCGAGACTGCAGAGAAGTAGATGAGAGATGCAGCCGGCGGAAGAGATAAGTGGTATTTTTTTTTTTTACTTTGTCTCCACCCGCACCCCTCCACCCTCCTCCCTTGCCAGCCATTACTCAGCCCAAATGGGCATACTTGTTCTCTGAGACACAAACAAAGATTTATCCAGAAAAAAAGTACAGTGGCAGGCCAATATTCGGTACAATCCTCCAAACACGAAAAACAGATGTCCTGTGACAAGGGAGGTTTGTATGTGGTAGAAGCGTAATGCAATAATGGTCACTGTTACAATACAGTTTAGGACTACTACAATTTCACAAGATGGTTCTCACTTCCTACAAGCCAATCCCATCATGGAGCCCTGCTATGTCACTCAAAGCCCTCCTACAGTCTGATACTGACAAACACATGTCGATTCACCCACACAGCCGTGTTCTTTCTTGCATTAGTAACACAAACACATTTCTAGATACATGACATTTACCCACCGGCGGGTGGAAGAGCGGGAAATGTAAGCTTATGACACGGATGCAGCCGCTGTATCACGAGGGGGTCACTGCTCTGGCTGAGTTCACAGGCATCAAGGCCCTGGTGAGCAGCAAGACCTTCAAAAGCAGACATCACTGGCAATGCACGTCAGGAGTAATTAAGGCTTATCAAGCAATATCAAGTAACGTAAAAACAATACACCCAGGATGAGGGAAACTACAGCAAGAACTGGACGTACAAGAGAAGTGGGCACGTTCTGGATCGCCCACGCATCAGAAACAAAATATCTCCCACAAAGATACTTTGTTTTCATCTGAGGCAGAAGATGACTGGACTTTTGAGACAACTGGGGAATTATGACTGACTTGTGTATCTAAAACTGCCTTACGAATGTGGAAGATTCAGTCAATAATCAGGCTAACCTGAAATTAACTGAGCTACCCCAGACCTACTAGCCACTGAGAAACATTGGCCACTCCCTAGGAGTCAGTGCATACAGACACGAAATATGACCTACACTGTCCTCAGGCGCACCAGCCTTCCCAGAACTATTGAGAATCGGTTATGCAACCCTGTATGGTATGTTATGCAGATTTGTAGAGCACACTACCATGATAGAGGGGATCTTGGAGCTGAGCAGTTGTGAGTCTAGCCATGTACCAACAAGTATATAAAATGCCACTTTTCAAGAGTGAGCAGGGGGGGTGATTCTGCTACAAGTATATTGATTTGCTGACATAACATTGCACTGAGTGATTTGGTGCACACTGAGGCATTTTCTAACTAATGTGACGACGCGCTCATGACATGGTCATGGCTTCCACCATAAGCAACACCCCCACTCAAAAAATAGCCCCTTTTGCTAGTTTTTTCAAACCCAGGCGACAGTGGAAAAGATGGAAACTTAAGTTGGTAGTTACCGAGTGTGGGGCTAGATCAAGCAGCTATGTCAAGTCAAGTCAAGTCAGATAATTTATATAGCGCACTACATACCCAGAGGGTCTCAAGGCGCTTAGAAAGGGGAGGAGGATTACTTGTCAAATATCCACGTTTTAAGTTGCTTTCTGAATGCTAGGTGGTTCTGGGTAAGGCGAAGGTAAGCGGGGAGTGAGTTCCATGTTTTAGCAGCCAGGTATGAGAAGGATCTGCCTCCCATGGTGGTCTTGTTGATGCGAGGTACCGTGGCGAGGGCTTGGCTGGAGGAACGTAGTTGGCGGGAGGGAGTGTAGAAGGACAGTCGTGAGTTGAGGCATTCTGGTCCGATGTCGTAGAGTGATTTGTGTGCGTGGGTTAGCAGTCGGAAAGTGATCCTCTTCTCGACGGGTAGCCAATGGAGGTCTTTAAGGTGACCAGAGATGTGTTCGTTGCGTGGGATGTCTAATATGATCCTGGCTGAGGCGTTTTGGATTCGTTGGAGTTTCTTCTGGAGTTTAGCGGTAGTGCCTGCGTAGAGGGTGTTTCCGTAGTCCAGTCGGCTCGTGACCAGAGCATGGGTGACTGTTTTCCTTGTTTCGGTGGGGATCCAGCGAAATGTTTTTCTGAGCATGCGAAGAATGTTGAAGCAGGAAGAGGATACGGCGCTGACTTGTCTGTTCATTGAGAGTGAAGAATCCAGGATGACGCCTAGGTTCCGTGCGTGGTCTGTCGGGATGGGTGCTTTTCCGAGGGCTTCCGGCCACCAGGAGTCGTCCCATGCAGAGGGGGATGTACGTAAGATGAGGACTTCTGTTTTGTCTGAGTTCAGTTTCAGACGGCTTTGTTTCATCCATTCGGCAACTTCTTTCATTCCTTCGTGTAGGTTAGTTTTGGCGGTGTTGGGGTCTTTGGTGAGTGATAGGATTAGTTGGGTGTCATCCGCGTAGGAGATGATGTTGAGGTTGTGTTGGCGTGCGATGGCCGCGAGGGGGCTCATGTATACGTTGAAGAGGGTGGGACTGAGTGAGGATCCTTGTGGTACGCCACAGATGACTTCAGTGGCCTCGGACTTGAATGGTGGAAGGCGGACTCTCTGTGTTCTTCCGGTGAGGAAGGAGGTGATCCATTCAAGTGCTTTTCCTTGTATTCCGATGTTTCTGAGGCGCTGTAGAAGGGTGCTGTGGCAGACTGTGTCGAATGCTGCAGAGAGGTCGAGGAGGATGAGGGCGACTGTGTCTCCATTGTCCAGTAGAGTTCGAATGTCGTCTGTTGCTGCGATGAGGGCGGTCTCAGTGCTGTGTTTTGCTCGGAAGCCGGATTGTGAGGAGTCGAGGGATTTGTTGGCTTCGAGGAAGGTGGCGAGCTGGTTGTTGACAGCTTTCTCGATGACTTTGGCCGGGAATGGAAGGAGCGAGATGGGGCGGTAATTTTTGAGTTCGGTGGGGTCCGCTGTGGGTTTTTTCAGAAGGGCGGTGAGTTCAGCGTGTTTCCAGTCTTCCGGGAAGGTGGCGGAGTTGAAGGAGCAGTTGATGACGTCTCGGAGGTGCGGTGCTATGACGGAGTCTGCTTTGTTGAAGATGTGGTGAGGACATGGGTCTGTGGGGGATCCTGAGTGGATGGAGTTCATCAGGCGGATTGTGTCCCCAATGGAGATTGGGTTCCAGTCGTTAAGGGTGTTCACGGGGGGAGAATGTTCAGCAAATGGTAGGGTGGGATGGTTTCCGGGTTGGTTGTCGAAGCTGTTGTGGATGTCTGCAATCTTGTTGTGGAAGAATGAGGCTAGGGAGTCGCAGAGGGCTTGAGAGGGGGTGATGTCGTTGGAGTTGGCCGAGGGATTGGAAAATTCCTTGACGATGTTGAAAAGTTCCTTGCTGTTGTGGGCGTTGTTGTCAAGTCGATCCTTGAATGCTGTTTTCTTGGCCTTTCGGATTAGTTGGTGGTGAGTGCGGGTGGCGTTTTAGAAGGCGTCCTTGGTGCTTGAGGTTGGGTCTTTTTTCCAGGCCTTTTCCAGGGAGCGGCAGAGTTTCTTGGACTTCTTAAGATCATCGTTGAACCATGAGGCTTTTTTGCTGCCAGGTTTGCTTTGACGTTTTTCAGTGGTGCTAAGGTGTCGGCGGTGTTGGATAACCATAGGGTGAGGTATTACTTACCATATATCACTTACCTGTTTGGTATTACTTACCATATAAGTAATACCAAACAGAAGACCCATAAACATCAAGGCAGTAGGTTCCCAAAACAAATAAACATAGGTTACTAAAAGAAAATCAGATCTTGTCAATCTCAGATTTGAAAAAAACATGGGTGTATGTTCTGCAAGCATGCTGTTTTTGAACAATATGTGCTGTTACTATACACACACCAATGAATTCATTTTTTTAGTCGATTCCTTTTTCAGAAAGCGATGAGTGCATTTTGGCTCTTATGATTTTTGTGTCATACTGAGTATTACATGTGTGCCTGGAAAGGGGATTAAAGGCTCAGAAACACAGGGAAATGAACTGTGTGTGTGTGCTCGTGGGCCAGATGTCATGTGGTTATCAAGACCTCTGTCCAAAACACCGTTCTCTTCTTCTGTCCAAGTCTTCCCCTCTGTGTGTATAGATCTCTTGTTTCCTTTCCATGTATTACTATATCTGACTCTCCCCTGTTTTGCTGACCCTTGTCATGCACTCACCTGGCCCCAACCACGGGGATGATACTCAGTGGCGGCTGACCCCGATGCAAAGTGGTAGGGTGGCTGGAGGGGGGGTGGACATATATACTTAAAATATATATATAAAAAAATAATAAATATATTGTGACTTACCTGACGCTGTGCCTTCCTCGTCTCCCGATCTCCGACTGGTGCACACTGCGCAGAATCCCAGATACCAATCCCAGCACTTCTCTCATGCTGGGAATTCTATTCCCAGCATGAGAGAAGCACTGGGATTGGTCTGAGTGGCCTGGTTTGTCGCTGAGACAGTGCATGGGAGCCTGTGGCTTTTCCCCACCAGGCTGTACAACATAGCCAGTTGGAGAAATGCTAATTGTGCATGATGGTTTAGCCAGCCTAAAACGGCCGGCCAAACCACCATTTGCACTTGGTAGTGCCCACAACTCCTCCTTCTGAAGCTCAAGAGGATGACCCAGCCCCACCCTGCAACTCAGCTACCCAGCTGAGGCAGAGGTGAAAAAGAAAATGATAATAAAATAATGTTATTATAATTTTCTTTTTCCCTGTTGCCTCTCCTGGATAGGAGCAGTGGGGCGAAGCTCCACCGCCACAGCGGAGGTGCCGCCCCTGACAATCTGGAACTGATGCTTGACTTCTCATCCCCGCAGGGCCGAGCACCTTTCAAGGAATAGCTTCTCCATAGACAAAGCACAGCACTTGGGATCATGTGAGGTTGGGACAAAATAAGAAAAGAGGCTCGTGGTACTGGTTCCGCTCAGCAACTGTGCCCACAACATTTACTGAAGGCCCTCTGGGTCTGCTAGGTATATGTGCGCAGGACTAGGACCTCTGATTTTACAAAGACGTAATGCACTGGAAATAACAAGAAGAGACAATTAACATCAACACACTACTGACCTCTTAAACAATGGATTTGCAATAACTTCAGAAACATACATTTAGATTGTTTTAGAAACACAGCAAGGAAACCGAATCAATCAATCAATCAGGGGTTTATAGAGCGCGCTACTCACCCGTGAGTGTCTCAAGGCACTAACCAGAACCACAGATTGGAGCTTAATACTCCAAAGGAACAACTTGAAATACAGATTGGAGTTACTGGTACTCGGAACATAGATTGGAGTTAAGAACACTCTCAAGAATAAACTCAGAACATACATCTTGGTACAAGGTTCATACATGAATCAAGCGCCCTGAATAAAATGTTCTTGGCTCTACTGTTCATCAGAGAAACACAGGGCAAAGTCCTTCTATAACATAGTTAAAAAGGCCAAAGCTGCAGGAAGGGTCCGGAGCAAGAACAATCAAGGTGAAATGGAAGGAAGACACTGCAAGGAAACTTGAAGACATGTCTATATTCTTGAAGACCGCAATACTCTGTTCTGCTTACTACTATAGAAGGAAAGTGCACACTAACCTGATATCAGGTACTTACCCTAGCTCTGCAACTTGTCTTAAGTTCAAAGAAGGTCTCAAGGTCTTGACTCAGGAAGCTGCCACGGAGCTGGAGTAGCAGAGCAGGAGGCAGAGGTGAAGGATGAGTCAATAGAGCTGGATCCAAGGGAATCATCAAAGGAACTTTGAACTGCAGCCGAGAAGAGTGCTGCCCAGGTTCAGTCGGTTCATCATGTGAGTGGGATTGGAATGAAGTTGTTCTGCAGGGAGCCTAGGCCAAGCATGGGGCTAGGGTTTTGGCATGGTTTATATAGCATGTTCATAGTCCAATGGATACAGTGGTATCACATGTGGCACATGGCACACGTGGCAGTCTGGAAGTTTCTCCAAGACTTCTGAAGGAAACATGTGTTAGTACATTGTATTTGACCTTACAGGAAGGGCAGATGCAAACTAATGGATGGAATCAATTAATAGAAAACAAATGTTTTGTTTTGTCTAAAACCATGAGGGAAAACACTCCAAGACCCAAGTAACAGCAGGAGCAAGGCAAGCTATGGGAGAGTATGGAGCCTAATGGCTAGGGCTGTCGATCTCAAATCTGGGGAACCAGGTTCGAGTCTCATCAATGACTCTCAGCATCCTGTGATTCTGGGCAAATCACTTATTCTCCCCAGGCCTAACCAAAAAAAATAATTAAATTAGTCCTTGTGTAACGCAACTGATCATCATGTAAAGCGCTCTGATACCTGATACCTTCGGTTCATGTCTGCGCTATAGAAAACTCCGGACATTTTTTTTATTGGTTTCTGTGTTCAGGGAATGTTTGCAAGCTCAGGTGTAAAAAAGGGCCGAGTTCCTCCCTACCACTTTACTGTGGAACTCACGGCCAATGGACCTTTATTGCCTGTTGAGAAGTGTAGAGGGGAGAAATAAATTATTAAACAAGATTGCACTTTACAAGGACTATGACTCTGAAGAATCACAGGCTCCTGATTCCAATTTAGTGGGTTTATTACAAAGCCAAAAATAGCTGAATGTACAAGCAGCTCATTACGAGGTTGTAGACGTACATGGGAACTAATATAAATCCAAATCTATGGGCCAACTTTATGTGATGGATCATAAACAGATTGCCAATCTCCAGAAGCAGAACACAGGCAATGATTGCCCCCACGTCAAGTTCGGTCTTCATCTGGCGGGCCTGAATGAACAGCATTAGTCTGTCCCTAAACTACCACTATTGTGACATCCCTACTTAGCATATCCCAGGTAAGATCAGGAAAAAGGTGTCAGCACGTGAAGACTTCCTAACAAGTACACTCACGTTGTATGGGTCAAGTAGCGAAAGCTCCAGAGCTCGTTTTGAGATGCTCCTTCTGTCTCCTTCGATCTCCTCACCCCTTCTCCTGTCTCCACCCCTGGACACTATCCCTAATAAAAAACATGAAAATGCAAAACACACCCACATATCACCTTTTCTCCCTGGACACTTCCCATAGGTGATTTTCCACACTGTGTCGGTGCTTCCAGCTCCTGGCTCGATGACCATGATTCCCAAGCCTCCCTCAATCAGAAAGAATACCAGCTCCCAATTATCAGCTCCCCTCACCAAAATGTATCACATCCTCCTGAGCCAAACGCTCCTAAACAAAAGACGTTATTCTAACTAACAAAGGCGACTTTCTCCTCCTGTAACAGAAACGTGAGAACAGAACAAATCCAACATGTACATGAATTTTACCACAAAGAGCCTCCCAGGGAAAATACATTTCAGGCCTACAAACTCGCCTAACATAAGAATGTATTACATAGGCCTTTCAAATGCACACATTAGTGAACATTTCATTTAGGCCTTTCTACAACATTACATTACAAAGAACAACAATGCATTTCATTGCAAGCAGCATATGAAAATCTACATGTTAAATGCAATTAGTCACTTCTATGTGCAACTTTAATATGGTGCACGTTTAAATCATACATATTGCATCGCATGTAGCAATTTCATTAAGCAAACAACATCAATACCATAAATTACAATATTATAAGATGAATAATATGTTGTCTCTCTACACAACACAACACTTTTCCCAACATTTGCACTTTCATGTGTTATTACTGAACACTTTCTACTGGTCAAATGTTATCACAAGAAAGGAATATATGCGGATGGGGGCCATGCGTGGTTATGATTCACCCCAACAATTTTCAGACTACCATCACGCCCCATCCGTTGTAAGGGAGTCAGAGGGATGGGGAAACTCGGGCATGGAATTGTAGCGAGCCATAAGGCACCACATAGGCTGTGTAACATGAGCCATGTGCGCCAGGCCGACTACACAGATGGTACATCAGAGAGTCATGACATCCCTTCCCTTCTGTTTGCCTCTCACTCTCTCATGCAGGTACTAATCAAAGTAAACGTCCACCACCGCTTTCAGAACTCACCTTTGCATCCAGTCACTGCTATGATGCTGTACAGTGCTCCACTGCCTTTTTACTACATTTGTACTATACAGATACCTTATACATATATAATCATATACCTGACACCTTTCATGTAATTTCCATCCTACCCAATGACTCAATCCTACACCTCTCACTGGAGAGACTGCCTTCAATACTTGAGCAATGAGTTGTGTTAACCTGCCCATTGGTGATTTCAGTGAAATGGGAGCTTGCTAGTTGGTGGCAATAATCCTTTTACATAGGACCACAAACACTATTTATCTTCCATTCATTCAATCTTTGAATTTAAGGATACTGCAGACTGCATACAAAGCTGACTCAGGGTATTGCTGACAAATGTCAATAACCCATGAACAGATGAAGTTCCCTTTGATTTTGACCATTGTGGCCAAAACTTTACATCAGCTTGTTTATAGTTTTCTACTGTGCCTTCTTGATGAACTCATATACATGGACAGATACATCAGGACTGCGTTTTAATTCTATGATTGTTGATGTTTGCAGCCCAAACGTGTATTTACGTTGTGTTGCCTGTATCACATTTACAATTTTTCAACACATGAGCAGTGTAAATCACTTCACTATTGTGGCACCTTTAAGATTTGTGCATATAGATATTTATTTATATAGATTTCTTGACTCTATTCAAAGTAGTATGGCAGTCATTCACATAAGCCTAATTGAATATACAAACGTATTATTATTGTTGATAAATTGGGAAAACTATAATGTCAATGATTGCTCCCTTATTGATTACTCAGTTGATGTGTCATGACATCGAGGGAAGCCCTTCATTGTTATGCTTGACATTACTGATGGGCCAGCAGCTGGAACACCCAGTTTGTGTGGCTGTAGTTGATAGAAACGTAGTGGTTGACTGTACGCGGTAACACAACGAGTAGCACACCATTCATTTTCAAATGTGCAACTCAGTAGTAAAGTATTCTGTTTTCTGTGGATCTGTGTACACGTGAAGCTAGTGTAGGCAACTCGGCTGTCCTGTCTTGTTGCAAAGAAAGAGATTGAGGCCGCAAATTTAAATTTGCAACAAAAATTGAAAGTGTCTCACTCAAACTATATATCACATGCAGGGCTTTAAGTGGGATGAAAAAACTAGGGGGTCTCTAAAAGGGGCGTGGCCAGTGTAGTTAGTGGCGAGGACTTAAAACAATTGGGCTAAAAATCTGTGTTTAGCATAGTGTGCCGCCCGACTTGTATTTTGCGGTTTCTGTCATTGCATCCAGATATATTATCAACAAGTAACATCATATCTAGAACAAGTCAGGACTATTAGCTTTGTTAATGGTTATTAGTTGTATAAGATAAATAAGCTGCAGCTATGGCTTGTTACATATAATATTGATAAAGCTTCCAATTAAAGCCCTCGGGACCCTACCTCAATGTTGCTGCTCTTGCGTTTCAGAAAGAGAAGGGAAATCCAGAGAGAAAATGAATCTTCCCCTCCAACGCTCACCTGGCATGACGTCATGCCGCAACTTCTCCACTAGTTAGAAGTGAACAGTGTGAGCAGCGCACATCGACGTGCCTGCTGTCTCGAAACGGGTCTCTATAGGGTTATTTTGCACCCTGGCACTTTTTCCGGAATGCAGTGACAGTAAACTGCTGTCACTGTAGTCCGGAAAAAAAATGGACCGCTTGTGCCAGGCTCAAAACAGAGCCCGATAGAGACCCGTTTCGAGGCTCTCTAAAAAAAAACTGCCGGTGCTCAGACCCCTTGAGACCCGGCCCACTTAAAGCCCTGATCACATGTATTATATGAGTAAAGTTTTCATTAACATCCATGAGGGCAGCAGACACACAACCAATTCTATTCTAAAGACTTGAAAATAATTTTAAAGGTGCTTCTGATATTGTATACAAAGAACAAATCGGTAGGAAGCTTTAGATCTTTCACCCACCCTCTTAGAAATAATTAGAAAAATGTAACTTGAACTAGGAATCAGATTCCAGTGGAATGAGTGAATTAACAGTGGCATGTCTGGAAATATTGAGAAGTGGATACTCGCATGTAAGTCAAAGGAATTTTAACTTACAAGTGAGCATTCCAAAGCAAGCATGTGCAAACGAGGAGAGGGAGACTAGCCCACTGGATGTCACCACACAACTATAAGCGTAAGAACATCATGCAGTGGTTCGAGTATATGACAGACTGTGTCTTCTACAAGAAGGTGCAGTGCAATGAATGTAAAAAACAAGCTAAGACAAGGCTCACAGCTTCTGGTCTGTGTACCATACAGAATAAACAAGACATGTCTGGTCCTTGACAAATTTGAAGGGCAGCAGGAAGGTGATTCTCATAGGAAATAGTAGTTGTCAGGCCGTTGGAAGGAGATGCGACTGCAACCATACACAAACCGCTTTTTCCATTGCCATTGTAGGGTTGTAGTTGTAGAGAAAGACACTACTGTCATCATTATTGGTTTTCTGATTAATGTAATAGTGAATGGTTATGCTAATTCCCAGTGTGTCTTCTCATGCTAGAGCCCTGTTTACGTTATCTCCTGCCTACGTGTCCACTGGGAGCAGTAGCAACAAAGGCGTTGTCGAGGGTAGCGAAGGGCACATTTCTACCCCTGGCTACCTCTGATATGTCCATGTGCAGTTCACAGTACTCACTGCCCGTCACCCGCGCAGAGAGCCCCTGCCCGTGGAGGGCCTGGCCATGCAGTTAGTGGGCATCAGGCGGCCCAGTGCCCTCAGGGAAACAGACGGCTAAGGCATGCCAACGGTTTGGATGGCAACTCTCCATGCCAGCCTCAGTCCACCCAGCATGGCCTCCACACTCCACCTACTCCTGCTGCCCCCATTGCTAGAGCCCAAGGTTCCCTGGTGCCTTTAGCAGCAAAGAGTGGTGTCCCATGCGCTGGCACACCCCAGAGTGTTGCTGCCTCTGTCCTCTCTTCACATACATGCAAGGGCCTCTCTTCACATACATGCAGGGGTCGGCACAGGGCTGTGGTAGCATTTTGCTGCCACTCTGGTAATGCCAGGAGCGGTGGGTGGGCCCCATGAGCTTAGATTGTGGGGGCTCTGCAGTTGCGAGTAATATACAAAATGCACATAGTTCAAAATATTTCCTAAATGGCTAATGGATTTCTGTGAGAGTGTTCTTATAATTACATCAGTTGATGTTAGCATTAAAGCCGGCTGTGACATGCCCTCGGTTCTGTGGGCTCGGAGGGATGCCCGGTCTGTGGTAAAGTCCCACCCGAGTTCTGGTTAACACCTTGCCCTCCCATCCCCTTGGTTATGCCCCTTGGGCGCTACACCCTGTATCCTCCGGGGCGTGATAACCCCTCCGGGGCCCGGCCCCATCTGCAGGCCCGGTGATTACCGAGCTGTGTAATAGAGTCTGGGTGTGAGGCAGACGCTCTCCGCCCAGGCCCCTGGGGCCCGTGTTTTGTTAATGTCTGAAGCCCCCCTCTCCTGCACAGCATTACTGGCGGCCGCGGCGAGGGATTAGTCCTGACATCCTCATCTGCGTCCGTCCGCACTAATGCCCGGCCCCGGCTGCAGATAATGTCCGGCTTGAGCGGCGGATAACGCCGGGGCCTGGATGCGGATAAGGCTCTCCGCGCCGCGCTCTCGGAGCCCCGGTGTGCAGTGGACCTCTCTCCCGAGTGCTGACCGGGGCGGGGTGCGCGGCCGATCGCTCCCGTGCGGGGAGCGCAGTGGGGGTGGTCGGAAGTGCCCGAGGGATGCGGGAGCGCGAGCAGGTGAGGACCGCGGACTTCCGCCATCGCCGTCTGACGGACGCATATATGCATTGATTTCAAGTGTTCGTATATCCCAGCTCCTCTCTGTACCTTGGTCTCTTTGTATTTCCTTCCCATTGGATATTTTCCCTCCCTCTGTTATCTATATTCTAATAGCCACCTGACCTTCCTTTCCCGGTCACTCTATCACATTAGAAACCCCATTCTCTCCCTCTCTCTGGCTCTCATTCTCACAGTTCTGGGTTATTCTGACACATTTAAATATAGAACCCCGAACAACTTTCAGTTGGGCCTAGAAACACATGTCCTCAATATTTGCACAGAGTTGGTGGCTACTGAGAACTGCAATGATAATCGTTTAATACTGTACAAGGTCATTTTAAAGCTTTTGTCCAGATATGGTGTACAGGAAATGTTGTGTGTTGTTTCTGGAAAGAGCATGAGGTGACATTTTACGTGGTACCTTATTGGAGTTTTATACAGAGAGTTATTTTTTTCCCCTTGTCTTCTTCTGTTATTCATTTCTTTCTCTGGGCCCAATGTCTTTCTCTTCTTTCCCTCTTTTTAGATGTAGCCAGACGGCTCTAGCTGTCTCATGTTTAAAAAAAATCCTAAAATACATACATAGCTTTATACATTCAGGAGCTTTTGTTCATCCCTCTCCTCCCATTGAGCTGCTCCAGGAGCACTCACACTTTGCTTCTGGCCTCCACAGCATGCAGCCTAGGCTAATGGAAAAGCCCACGTTATCTATAGCCTGTCTTGCACTGTGAGTGATATATGTATATTTACATAAATATCCATACACACACACACACACACACATATATATATATATATATATATATATATATATTCTTTTTTTTTTCGCTCCAAAGACCCACTCTGCCAGCCGGGAAAGAAGGAAACAGCACTCGCGGGTGGTTTTTTCAAAACGATTCAGTTTATTTTCTACGCTTCACACGGACGCGTTTCGGGAAACCCCTTTCTCAATGTGTTCACCGTGGTGAAACACGAAAGCTTGATTTAAAGGGACCCAGCACATGACAGGATATGGGAAATGGAGGTAGGACTGCTCACCAGCAAGCACCAGTGAGCGCCATCTTACAGTGTGCAAAAACATGATATATTTACAATTTTCGATACATACGTACTAAAATGGCATTTCTTTAAAAACCATCCATGACATAAAATTAGTAAATTTATAAACATGATTCTTGTAACAAAGGTCCACAGTTCATATAGACCTACATTCAATGGATTATTGCACAGTCTGTATAAAGATAAATCTTGCCGTGGATCGGCATGGGCGGCTCCAGCCGAAACCGCCTAGTATACCTCCTGATTAAGCCGTTGACCGGCTTTTCCCTTGATTATAAAATGTTCTATTTTATTTAGCAGCAATTCAGGGATGTATTGGTATAATTCAGTGTTATCGAAAAGGGACAAGGTTCACTTCCCTAAGTGTACAGCAAGTTCCTCCCCACTGTTAAGGCCTTTGAGAGTGTTGTTCTGGAGATCTATTATGTATCTCGATTCAAGACGTCTGAGTTCGGTCATCCTGTCACCCCTCTCTCATGGTCAGGGATATGGTCAATGCCAAAGTATTGCAAGGCATCTCTGTCGCTTTTGTGTTTGATGGCATAGTGCCTAGCCACTGGTGATTTCATGTCTTTAATAGATATGGCCCGCATATGTTCCAAGATTCTTAACTTGACATTGTTCACCGTGCTCCCAATATATTTGAGACCGCACGGACGGATATATATATATATATATATATATATATATATATATATATATGAACGAAGAATCCTGACCGCCAGAAGTGGCGGTTTCAACAGGCGTAGAACTCCACTCCAATATTCGATGTTTAGTCGATTAACAAACACCAAAGAAGCCACATCACTAGTTCAAGTGCCAGCAATCCATATTTATTTTCAACAAAGTGCAAGAGCGAGTGCCCTCCCAATATATATATATTTAGAGAGAGAGTGCATATGTTAAAAAAAGATGCACCCTTGCTAAGGCCTGACCAATTGGCTTTGCCAATGCTTCGTCCTTATTCCATTCTCACTGTCCCTCTTTACTCCCCCCATGGTGCGTGTCCTCTGAAGTCTGTCTTTTACCGTGCATGGAACAGGAAGATCTGATAAACTCAGGTATTACCCGTCCCATATCTCATAGGCTGAGCTATCTGGCAATCACACCTCCCCCCACAGACTCACCCATTCAACTGTAGAACAGCCACTGGCAGAAAGTGAGGAGTGTGCCTATCAGCTGTCACTCCAAAGTTGTTTGCTGTGCCAGGTAGACCTGGGCAGTAACAGTTCTGAGGGAACTTGGGCTATTAGGGATCTGAAAGTGTGTGATCAGAAAAGAGAGTGAGTGAAAGAGACAGAGAGATTGAGAGGAAGAGGGTGAGAGGGTGAGAGGTAAGTGATGAAAGGCTGAGATAAAAGGGACAGAGAGAGCGAGAGAAAAATAGAAAGGGGAGAGATTGGGAGGACACAAACTGAGAGAAAAGCAGATCAGGTGAAAGAGAGAAACCCAGAGATAGAGAAAGAGAGAGAGGGGACATTTGACCCAGAACTAACCACGTGTTCCTAATACTGCACTTCAGTAAATAACTTTTTCAGTTGTAGCCCTCAATATTCACCTTGAAATGCAGATGTTTGTGTTAGTTGTATATAACTTCTCCTTTTCAATAAGCAATGTCTTATAATTTGGTAAACGCAAACAGGGTTCCTATGCAATAGTTTGTTAATTTTTAAAGAAGCAACTTGATCATGCAATGTAAAGCGCTCCAACCCCGCTTCGGTCCACTTTACGCTACATTAAAACTACAAATAAGTAGATAGGGACAGAGAGAGGAGGCAATGAGAGAGAAGACAGTAAGAGAGGGGCAAGCAAAGAGTGTGAGACTTACAGTAAGAGGGAAGGGGACTAATGTAGAAAGACAAGTTATACCTTGTGTACTTAAACACTGTGCATGCATGTGTGCGCAAGTGTGTCTTTGCACTGTGCATCTTTGTGTTTTTCTGTTGTGGTAATCTTGTAATGACACTTGTCGTGTCTGTGTCACTCGCCGCATTGCAGTAGAGGTTTTCGGACTAGTCTGACTCCTGTCAAACTGTAAATACTTGATCCACGGTTTCCATGGTGCCCCAGAGAGCTACTGTCCAGATGTTTGCACAATCAGCCGTGGTCCAGGCCTGCCACAGGGGAAGTCCAGTCCAGCCCAGCCGTTGGCAGAAAATATAGCCCATGTTTAAGGACATGAGTTATCAAACCTTTTGCATGCCATGAAAGCTAATGGGTAGCAAATATAATTAATCTCATGGCAACCGGTCTACAAATTCTTTTACACTGTATCTTTCCTCCTAATCCCACATGTCACGGGCCACTTCCCATGGGTTACACAGAATTATAACATAATTATCATTGCCCGATCCTACTTTACATCATACACATTTCAACAGGGTCTGGTTTTAGATAGCAGAGCTAGCCCTGGTTTTACACAGATCCCCATATGGGCGAGACTTTAGAATGTAGACACGTTTTGCAGATGACACCATGCCTGCAAGCTTTGGCCTTTGATAATAGAATTTGCTATGAGCGCTAGCAGATTTTGTTAGTCAAAGGTTTTGACAACAGCACTATCCATAAAGTAACTCATGTTAGAGTCTCAGACGTGAGACAGCAGGGCTATCCATCAAGTAACTCATGTTAGAGTCTCAGACGTGAGACAGCAGGGCTATCCATCAAGTAACTCATGTCAGAGTCTCAGACGTGAGACAGCAGGGCTATCCATCAAGTAACTCATGTTAGAGTCTCAGACGTGAGACAGCAGGGCTATCCATCAAGTAACTCATGTTAGAGTCTCAGACGTGAGACAGCAGGGCTATCCATCAAGTAACTCATGTTAGAGTCTCAGACGTGAGACAGCAGGGCTATCCATCAAGTAACTCATGTTAGAGTCTAAGACGTGAGACAGCAGGGCTATCCATCAAGTAACTCATGTTAGAGTCTAAGACGTGAGACAGCAGGGCTATCCATCAAGTAACTCATGTTAGAGTCTCAGACCTGAGACAGCAGGGCTATCCATCAAGTAACGCAGGGCTATCATTGGGGAGTATTGATCTAATTGTGTTCTCACAGTACAGTTGTATTTCCTGTTATACACATTTTACCGGTTCATACCTTAGAAAGCAGAGTTGTCCCTCTGGTTATATAGATCTTACAGACCCCAGCCTAAGACAGCATATGTGCTCAGGTGGTGCTGCTCCTACAGCCATTGCACAGCAGAGCTACCCTAGGGTTGCACAGAATTTTCCGGTTTCCATAGCAGGGCTATCTCTCAAGTTACACACTTCTTACAGGCCCAGCAGATTGCCTCCATTTGGCCCTTGCTAATATATCCCAGGCCTTACTCTAGGTTCTTTGCACACATGGTGCATGATGCATCCCACAAGGACCCTCGGTCAGTGCAGGTTAATGGACCAGGCCTCGACGCTTAACGAGAACAAATGAATTATTGAAACTCTGCACCACTTCGCCTTCTTAGCTGGGAAGATGTGCAAGAGTTTCACGTTTCCATCTTCGTGGGGGACTTGCACTGCTGGCTGCGCCACCTCACTTGAACCAGTTACCAACATCCCAATCAGTGGGTCTGGAACATTTAGGATCCCTGCTCCGGTTTCCTGTCACCCCGCCTACAGCACCAGACACCAGTGCAGCACCAGACACCAGTGCAGGTGAATCAACAGGTAGGCTGTGTGTGCCTCTGGGAGGGGTCAGCAGTGGGGTGGGGTGCACTGGCTTAGCACTTCCCCATCACTGTATATCATTTAGCTATGTAAATAAAATGGTAGTTTCAGACAGTGCAGAATGCATCTACATTTTGCATGTTTTTGTGCCATCACAACACATTCCCCAGACTCATGAAGTACTGGCCAGCCTAGGCTGACATACTTGTCTGGGAAGATTTCAGACCAGGTTTCTTGACGTGATTGGTGTCTGTGGGTAGGGAAGGGTAGCACCGTACACCCAATCTAACTGCTGTTTACACTTGTGGGATGTGCTGCCAACCCATGTATTCAAAATGAGGTCCTTCAAACACAAGAATGCCTGTCGCTTTTGCTTGTTTTAGCAGCTGGTTGTCGTTGCCTGGTATCAATCACTACTCCTTAATGTTGCCGTCCTGAGTAATTGATAAACCCCTATCATCAGCTGAGTCCTACTCCTTGCTGTTAGTGATTTTTCAGCTACTGACATTGCGAGAATTCGATACGCGTGTTTACTCGCTACTTAAAAGAAATGCCTCTGGCATTTTTACTTGATATAGAGTTATACTTAGTCTACCTGATACATTTTTCTGTCTGTGCCTACAATTAAGGCCAAGAAGCGTTTGGTTTGGCGCATGCCTAAGGGTCCTAAAAAAATTCTTCTGCCCTAAAGATGGTCTCATGGTTTTGATGCACTAGGAGATCGAAACGTGGACTTTTTCACCCACATCAACCTTTATATTTTACATAAAAATAACACTTGCACTTTAGACATAAAGTCTTTTGGGCTTGGAGTGGTTGTTTTCAATAATCCGAGGTCTGTTCTCAGAAACATTTTAGGAAATACTTTACGACCCTAAGACTGGGCGGAGTTCGCAGAGTTCTGCTATGCGAAACACCACAAAGTGCAAAAAAACCTCTGCTGCACTACACGGAGCTCCGCAAGAGGCGGAGTGCGTTAGATAAATGCCATTCGCTGTGATTTTTGGCGCCAGGTGTTTGTCCACACTGTACAATCATCACGAAAGGCATCATGCATAGCGCAAGCGGATGCTGATTCCTTTCTGCCATTCGAGTAGATATTTTTCTTGAGCAGCAGCTTTCTAAATGCACATGAACGGTTTATCAACACGAGTGGTGTGCGTATGCGACCACCCACAATAAGAAATCCGACTGCTGGCATTGAGAAATCTTGTTGGAAGTTGATTTTCCATGCTTGCGCTCGCCAACTTGACATTGACGATCGCGAATAATGAAAAATCACGCCGGTAGGTCGATTTTCGACATTGATGTTTACCAGCGCATGCGAGGAAAAAAACTCCTCTCTGCCTTTTTCAGAAATCCGTGAGATCCGCGTAACGTGGAGTGTGGAAAGCTCTGCAAACTCCGCGAGCAGAGCGGAGTTCACCACCCAGGCTTAGAATGAATACATAGCCCCCATATGGAAATTGTATTTAACTGTTTGATAATATTTGTGATTTTTACTTTAAAAAAACTGCCTTTTTATTTTGAATTATTTGTTATCAGCACTAAAAAAGACTGCACACTTAAATCAATCTATACACATATTTTTTACATTGTAATCCCAGCATTAAATTTGCCTTTCTTTACATTTTGTTTGGTTACAATTAATTTCCTTGATTGGATCGTTTTAACCAATCACTTATGTATGTTTGAAAGTTTTTCTATATAATTTCTTTGTTGTTCACATTGCATTCCCTTCTCCTGACGGAAGATTAGGTTCCTCTATAGTGTGTTACCGTGTTAGGAGGTTAAAGGGTTTCTGCTATTACACTAATGTTTAGGTGAAATCATATACTTGACTGTAGATTCTAAGCACTGAAGATCATTGGACTCAGTCTATCAGTTGAAATGCCTTGAACCAAGGACAGGCGGTACCCTTGTTATTGGGCTGCAACTTTGGGTCTATATAGAATTGCTAAATAACTTGAAAGTTATTTAGTGAACAGAAATCTAAACGGGGTAAACACAAGAGTTAGATTACACTCTGTTGTTTTTCCCAGTACTTATAACCTGGGGTTAAACTTTACTGCTTTTAACCGTACTCTGGTGCCCTGCGATGTTGGCACTAAATGCCACATCCAACACATTCCTTGAAATGCAATAAACTCTGCACCCAACCAATATTCAACCCCCTCATCAGGCTTTAAATTTATTGGAGTAAATGTACTGTTGACCCCTCATACCTGTAGCAGAACAAGGTCTCCCTTTGGATATAGGCTATGCGCCCACTATACCTGAATGTGCCTGTAAATATTTATACGGAATGGAACCCTCTGTATGAGCAGCAACATACACATATAGCCCATGAAGCCCTGATCTAAGGTGTCTAAGGAGGAATTCAGTGCTGGTTGTGCACCTGTGAAGAATATCTCACAATCGGCGTTCAGTAGGTGCGCCTAATGTAGTAATGTCCATAGTGGCACAGTATCACCAAAGTCAAAAAAGATCGAATGTCCAATCACGCACAATTCCTTTTCAAATGGAAATATTTGTAAGCCACAATAAAAAAAATCAACAAAAATGGGATACTAGAGGGCAACTGGAAGTCTCTATTTGTAGTCATTTTTGGGTTATGACACCCACATATTAGGGCAACACCTGAGACCTCGCGACATAGGAATCAATAGCCCACTGTTACTCCACATGCATTTTGTTTCTTCATGAGAGATCCCTGCGTTTGAGTGTCAGTCCTAGGAAATGCCAGTAACTATCCTCTGGTTTCTTAAGTCTGCTCCTGTCAGGCCTAAGTAGCACTATGAAACCCATTACAGGAAACATGACTGGGCGATTCCTTCACTTCTCTCTTTGGAGGCTCTCAGTGAGTGAGGCCAGAGGCCTATAGAAATGCTTCGCTACGTTTTGCTTTTTCCTAGCATTAGATAATTACAGCAATGCATTAGGAAGTAGTCCGCGTCACGGTGGGCCAAACCCCCAGGGTGCTTTGCTCCAGCTCGGCCAGTGATTGGCTCTGTTGTAGATGATAGACACTGTGTTGCTGATTAAAATTGGTTGCATGCAGGTGCACTGGCACTGATCCCAAAAGACTTGTTGCTGGAGACCGCTCATTGATGCCTGTTACGGCATATTGCTTTGCACTGTAGGGCGTACTGCTATTAATGTTATGTACGGTGATGTTATCGGTCATTTGTATCATGGATAACCCCTCCCACAGTGGTATACGACCTCCAGCCAGCCTCAAAGCCCGAAGGCATATTCTTACAAACAGAGGAGTAACATAAGCCCTGTTGCACAGGAGCCCCTTCCCCTTTAGAACGCCACCATTCAGGCCAATTCCTATGGATATCTGCGAGATAAGAGAATATCAGGGACTCCTTAACACATTCTGCAGGGAGACTCCATCCTTTCGGGTTACTCCCCTCCTTTTGTCACAAGCCAGTCGGACTTCTGCACTTACATCAATGCTACAATTGTGTTGCAGTGCACTGGACCAATGCAAAAAAAAATTTGATGGACAGAATGCAGAACAATTTCATACATTCACCCCAGTACAGAGATCTGGGCCTAAATCCATCGTTCTTTTGCTCACCATGTCATTCCAGTTTCGACCCAGCCATATGTAAATCAGTCTTGACCCTGCACCCAATTGGAACATCCAGCTTGAACTGCCAGGCCAGGTCCTCCCTGGACTGGAAACAAGCATCCTAGGACCGGTTTCGGGGTTTCACCCCTCATTAGCCAGGATAGCTTGACTCTAGTGGCATGGAGAGCATGGGACCCACGTCTGGGCTTACCCGTCCCACTCAGGTGACAAATGCAAAAAGAATAATTGATGGACAGAATGCAGAACAAGACTGATTGGCTGTGTCCAAACTGGGTTGGGGTGGTGATCAAAAGCATGATGGATTTGACCAAATCCTTGTGACTGGGGTTGAATGTTTGCATTGTCCAGCATTCTGTCCATCAATCGTTTCTTTTGCATATGTCATCCTAAGTGGGAAGGGTATGCCCAGATGTGGGTCCCGTGCTCACTTCACCACTGGATTTAAGCTAGCCTGGCTGCTGAAGGGTGATGCTCTGAAACCGGTCCCAGGATGCCTGTTTCCAGTCCAGGGAGAACCTAACTTGGCAGTTCGGGCTCAACTGTTCCCACACGGAACAGAATTAAGTATGATTTGCATATGGCTGGGTCCAAACTGGGTGGTGTGGTGAGCAAAAGATTGATGGATTTAACCCAGATCCTTGTGACTGGGGGTGAATGTTTGCATTGTCCAGCATTCCGTCCATCAATTGTTTCTTTTGCCATGCACAGGACCTGCATGCCTGCAGTTATCCTCTGTCCTGAATAGCATCCTAGCCAGAGGTTGGTGATCCAGGATTGACATGGGGTACCATGCTGGCTCCATTCTTCCCATCTATCAGTGCTTGCACATGCAGTGCTCCGATGCCACAGGATGTCTTGAGCACAGCACCGGCCCATTGGCATCTGCCTTCTTAGTACCTCCCGCCCCCAGTTACAACTGCCACAGAAGACCATGCTGTGACAAGCGCAGCAATATAGGTTTTTTTTCAACCTGGCTACTGGCATGCTCCTGCTCCCACGTTTAGGGAGTTAAGTCACTGATGGGCAATATTAAGAATGGAAAGTCTTGGCAAGAGTACCCCAACATTTGTCGACCCAATAAAACCAACCACAATTTACTTTAACATAAAGAGAAACAAATAGAGACCTTTACTTTATTAGCATTGACTATCTTACAAGCAGTGATCTAAACATTGTGACTCCTTGAACCATATATCAAAAGCTGTAAGGTGTGCTTTGTCTAGGTAGATGGCATCCACTTTGTGGGAAGCTAAAACATACATCCTGACATTCCTCACTCTGTAAGAGCGATTGCCCCTCGGATGCATGGCTGACCCAAGAGCTGACTCCTAATTGGTGACTTTCAGACATTTACTCCACAGATCCAGCGGCGGATATTTTGCATCCGGAAGTCAGCATTCACCTCCATGTGAAATGTTGCTTTTTAGGCCCCTTTTATAGGTCTCGCCTAGCGATGCAGCACGTGCTGTCGCCTTGGGAAGATCTATTGTCTTGGCTTCTTCGGCAGAAGGGGGACAGGAGATGTGCATGCGTTGGACAGGAGATGTGCACGCGTCGGACAGGACAGGAGATGTGCACGCGTACGTGCACAGGTACGGCTCACGGCGTTTTAGCAGTAATGCACTTTCTCTCCCGCCCCTGTCGGCTCCAGATCACCTTACTGCCTGTTACCCGCTTTCCATTGTTTTTTTCGGTTTCGAGCTTGCTTTGATCATAACACTGATTTCAGTACAGATTGCATGTGTATGATGCAGCAGAGACAAGACTAAGAAACTCTCCTTAGAAATATACTGTACGTAAGAGGCAACTCTGAATTAGCGACTGCGCAGAATATTAGATTGGAAGTGCGGGTATACTGCAGAGACCTGTGTCTCACCTCTTAGAATGAGAGATGTGAGTTTGCAGTTAACACCAACGTCTTTCCGCCGTGCATGAGCGATTCCTGTTGAGCTAAATCTGATTTTCTACAAAGATCAGAGACCGATACCAAACAATGATTCACTCTAAGGATCGTTAAATGCAAGGTCTTGGTGATGGGACTTTTTTCCATTCTGTGCAGTTTTTAAGGAGCCTTGCAGCTCTGCTCTATATCTCTTCATCTCCGAACCACTTGCACATTTGACACTGAAAAACAAGGATGAAAACTAGAAAAGAGATTCCCCAGCGGAAGTCAGATCAAGTGAGTGTCACTGTAGCATCGTACATAATTTTGCAGGCATTTACAATCAGCAGATGTTTCTGAACCTTCGATTATAGCTTTCTATATTTTTATTGTGGATGTCTTTATATCACAACCCCCTATGTAGCTGTAGTGAGTTGTATATAGCATGGTAAAGCTAACTACACACCAAAAGAACCCTGTCCTGAGCGCAGGGGAGACAGGATACTAGGAAAAGTGTGATACCCGATCGATGCAGTCATTGGATTAATTTCATGCACTTTTAATGGCTTGCAATTGTTTTTGTGCTGCAATTGCAGACAGTGACCAGCTGCATACAAGTCAGAAAGAGTGCAGCCCTGTAAGGCCCAATTAAGTCCACATTACTAGGCCCAAAATGAGCAAAAGGAACCCTAGACTAGTATTGTCCTTGTTGGGCCTCATCCTTTTTGTGCGGCATAAGTCTTCTGGGGCCTCATCAGTGTTGTGCAGCAACAGTCTTCTGGGGCCTCATCAGTGAAGTGCAGTTTGAGTTCCGTGGTATAGAAAACGCGGGACCCAAACATCAGAGTGATCTCAGCCTCATTATGCCCTGGCCAAGAGGTACAGCTTGAGGTGTGGTGCAGCTCGAGTCCTATGGCTGACTGAGGTCAGGATCAGTCTTGAAATGCATGCCCATAATGGGTATTGCGACATGGGAGGTTGAGAGTGATTCTGACCACCGAGTTCTGAATGGTCTGCAGCCTTCTGGTGAGTTATTTGTTGATCCAAGCATAGAGGGTGTTCCCGTAGTCCAGCTTGCTTATGGCAAGGGCATGTATGATGGTTTGCTGGGTGCTGATTGGGAGCCATTTGAAACATGGTATGGAAACATGAGGCAGTGATGGCATTGACTTGGGTGGTCATGTTGAGTTTGCTGTTGATTATTGAATATGTTTGTGTACTGTAAAAAATAATTCTGCTGCTGGAGCCGGAGCATGGCTGTGACCGGTACAAAGAACTGCAATGCAGGGTCGTGCCTGTTGCTACTACTGCTCTGTGCCTGGCGCAAAGGGATTCGAGCTGGCTGCTGCCTTCCACAGCTACCGGTAAGTGCGGGACATCCTGCCTTCCACGGGACGCCGGCAGCCCAAGTTAGCCGCCCACCCTTGCTTGCAAATAAATATGTTTATGCCAAAATGTATTTTTGCCCTGATTTATCGGGTTGAGCACAACCTCAAGGTATCTGAGTGCTTTACATGCACGCCAATTACATTATCTAAGTTTGCATTCATTTTTTGTGCGGGAGATTATGTGATTTGCCAAAAGGATATTGCATGTTTTGCAGTGGCCTCCCTTGAATGCTTCCCTTCATCTTCTCTGCACCCCATCGCTCGCCACCTGTTTTTGCTCCCCCATAACAATTTATGTTTTTAAATGCAGGACTGTGTCTACTATGAGAAAATAGGTTTCTGCAAACACCAGGTTTTAGTAGTTGCATTTGAAGTAAAGAGGTGGAGCAGGAATTTGCAGACCACATTTCTGTAGTAGCAAGCATTTTGTCTATTTCAAGAATACTTTTTGTGAAGCATTCACACCTCTTTTTACTTGTTGTGTAGGTGCTAGAGGTTGAAGACGGTCCTGTTGTGACAAGTCTGAACAATCAAATGATTTGTCTAGTTAGTAGTCTGAGTTTCTATATGGGCCAATAATAAAGATTTTAGCAAGTAAAACGTAGAAAGGGATTGAAGCATACAAGAAAGTCTTCACTAGTAAAAAGCATTTCTTTCACTTTAGCAAGCATTGATGCTATTTGATGTACATTATTTTAAAATGTAAGGTTAAATTACTAGTCATAAAATACTTTTGCAACAAATGACATTTTTCTCCTAAATTAAACACATAGGGCTATATTGATTGTCAGTTTGGTGGGTTCAATTAAAGCCCAAGTTCCTCCCATGTGTCATCAAGGGAGTTTTTACTGTAACTGGCTGAGGTCTTAGTTAAAGGGTTGATCTATTTCAGCTTGAACTCACATATGGCAAGGTGTGTGCTCTATTCAAACAATTGGGCTTTTGTAAACACCAGTGCATAGTTTATAGTAGGACGTTTGTTAAATCTGTCATCTTATTATTTCAAGCATAACTTGCTGCTGATACTGATTCTTCTGGCTGTTAAATACTTGTAGTGTCACAGAAAATGGTATAGTGCTGTTGACTTACATCAAGGCACTTGTTTTTCTGTCTGTGCAATACAAAGCCTTGGTATGTGCCCCTAAATATTTCCAGCATGTATTCCGGAATCACACTGCATGACCTAGTATACAGTGATTGTATAGCTCTTCAATCCCTGGAGGCACAGCACCCAAGATATCGGGCTGAATGGCTGAACACTTATAGGATCCAAAAGGTGAGACCTATTGGCTACACAATTCAACTGCACACACTCCCGCTCCACATCATTCCACTCCATTCCACAGAATTATAAACCAATAAAACAAGCTTCACATAAGTCAACTCTGATCCACTACACAACATAATTACACTCCACATAATACCACTCAGCGCACATAATTAAACTCCACATAATTACACTCTACTCAATACTACACAACACTGCACACCATAACACATAATTCCACCAAGCATCGTTTCACTGAACGACACACAGTTCCACACCAGATAATTAAACTCCACACATTTCCAATGTACACCACATAATTCAAAACCAGACTACATATTTCAACTACACAGCACAATTCCACAAAACACCACATACCTCCAATTCACACAACACATTTCCACATCATGCCACAAAATGTAACGGCACACCACACAATTCAAATTCACAACATGCTACTCCACAACACACAATACCATTCCACATGACTTCATAACACACAATCTCACTCTACTTAATTCCACTACAGTTAATGCCATTTAATTACTATCCACATAATTCAAAAACCCACCATGCCACGTGTTTCCACTACACAACTCCACACTACACCACTCAATTCCACAACATACAATTCCACAGCAAACAATAGCAATACAACCCATCTCTTCCTTACACTTCCACCAACTCTAACATCTCTCCCCCCACACACCCATTGCACCGGTCATCTCTTCCTCACACTCCCAGTACCCCCTCTCATCTCGTAATTCCACTGCCCCTACCATCTCTCCCTCACACTCCCTGTATCCTCTTTATACTGCCTGCTCACACATGCTACCTTGCTGGACCACCTTGCGCTGTGCTCTAGTTCACCTCTCACCCCCTGGTTGCCCTCTGACTCATCCCTCTCTCTCACTCTCTCTCGTACTCTCTCTAATACCTCTTTCTCGTTCTTTCACACAGTCCTCCTACCTCTCTCATATTGGTTCACTCCAGGTCTTCGAGCACAGTTTCTTTACTGTGCCTTTCCAACATTTGCGTCCCTCAAACTTACTCTCTCCTCCTCTTCTTTGGGTGAATTCTGAGTACACAGGTGCTCCCTCTTTATGCGTCTGGGACCTGCTCTCCCCTTCTTTCTCTCTTTCTCGCACACTCTTTCTCCCCCAATGTCTGGAGTTCATTAACCACTTTGTGCACAAACTACCTATCCCTGCCATTCTTCCTTTACATCTATTCTCTGCAGATCTGACCGCTATCTATTTACCATGCCACATAATTGCATTACTCAAATACACTACGCACCACACACTTCCACCCCACACAATTCACCAACTAACAATTCTACAACAACCCACAGAATTCCACTCAAAAATCTATACATCCACTTTAGTAGAAACCAAAACACATGGGTGAAAGACATTATCATTTACAATGCCAATAGCTTTAACTCTCCCAAATGCGAGACCTATTGCATTGCAAATGCTTGTTATTCAAAGGTCTAACAGCCTACATCTGAAGCTTTTTAGGTCTGGTGCTAGCTAAGACTTTTTGATTTTACACAAATTATACATTTAACATGCTTACTTAGGGGGTTTTCAGCCACCTCTCTTTATCCACGGGTTTATTGTTGTGTCATTCACATTTTGCTTCCACCAACTACATCATACAGCTTGGGGCAACGCGTCAGCCTACTGCAGCCACTGGTTAAATTCACTTTGAGTGACTGAATTTCAGGTCTGATGTGCTAAAAGGGTGCTTTTAATGTAAACACATGGCACAATCCAACTTCATCAGATCCCATCTCCTACTAATACTGGCCTTGTTTATCTGACTGCTGCTATTTCACATCAGCTCAGATGAACTTTAAATATAAGCTAATCAATATGCGCTATCAATCTTGTCATCCCTAACAGTCAGTCTTCCTTTTCCTTTCCCCTTTCCCTTTCCCTTTCCCTTTCCCTTTCCCTTTCCCTTTCCCTTTCCCTTTCCCTTTCCCTTTCCCTTTCCTTTTTCCTTTCCCTTTCCCTTTCCCTTTCCTTTCCCTTTCCCTTTCCCTTTCCTTTTTCCTTTCCCTTTCCCTTTCCTTTTTCCTTTCCCTTTCCCTTTCCTTTTTCCTTTCCCTTTCCCTTTCCCTTTCCCTTTCCCATTGCCCTTTCACTTTCCCTTTCCTTTTTCCTTTCCCTTTCCCTTTCCCTTTCCCTTTCCTTTTTCCTTTCCCTTTCCCTTTCCCTTTCCCTTTCCTTTTTCCTTTCCCTTTCCCTTTCCATTTCCCCTTCCCTTTCCCTCTACCTCTTCCTTCCTTCCTTCCTTAATTCCTTCCTGAATTCCTTCCTTCCTGAATTCATTCATCCATCCCTCCTTCCCTTCCTTTCTCCCTTCCTCCCTTCCTTCCTTCCTTCCTTCCTTCCTGAATTCATTCATCCATCCCTCCTTCCCTTCCTTTCTCCCTTCCTCCCTTCCTTCCTTCCTCCCTTCGTGAATTTCTTCCTGAATTCCATCTTTCCTTTCTTTATTGCCTGCCTACAGAAATATGTTTTCATGGACTTTGTTGACTGCATGGAATGGCTTCCAAGCAGAACCAAAGGGTCACAAAACAGTAAATGAAATTAAAATAACCCTCTTGCGATGAAAGTAACATTGACAACTCAGGGGTAAAGCTGGAGGGCGCGTGCTGCCTACGCGTCTCGGGTTAACAACACTACTTGTATAATGAAGAAGGGAACTGGCAGCTTTATCTACTATTAAAGTCAATCTTTGTTTGCTCCTTTTTTACCCCTTCCTCATTTTCTGTAGCTCCCCTCCTTGCTTTACGCTTTGTCACCTCGCATTCCATTTCCAAAGATTCCTTTTATCTACCTCCAGTACCCGAATCTCTCTGGATCTCTCTTCAACCTTTTCTGTTCATCCCTCCTCCCCTTTCTCGCTGCCTCCTTTACTCCTTAACTTGCCCAGGCTCCCCCGCGTCCCAAAAATATACAAATAAGCGTTTACAACAGGTCGACTTTAGCATACAGTATGCGTCGCTAAGCAACAGGTCCCTGGCCTCCTTACCCTGCATCTTTGGGTGTCCATGACAACGGGTACTCTCTCCGGCAAAATAGAGCCATGACAACTAAAGAGTGAAGGATGCTCTGTCATTTCCGCTATTGCACGTACAGTGGGGAGACCTAGGACTGCTCTGGAATTCAGACACGTGCTTAACTAAGACTCCCCGGGAGGACCCGCCATGGGCTGACAGGAATCTCCAGGCCCAGCCACACTCAGCAGGTGAGCACTACCTCTTCTTTTAACGGCGTGAGGCAGGCAGACGGACGCCCTCGAGCAACGGAGTTAGTCTGTTACAGCAAACTATATGTGTATTAGTGTATGGACAATAATTTGTTTTGGAAGGACATTTTCTCGATGCTGTACAGTCTCTTTTGTTTTTTTTCCCTTTGTGTTTCACAGCCTGTGTCCGAGCTGATCTTTGTATATACTCGTTCATCTGAACCTTTTCTTTTTTTTTCAATTTTTTACACTAGTGGTGATTATATTAAGAATGTCATGCCATTAGCAAGGTAAAGGCTGAGCCTTTGGTACGTGACATTGTAGGTTGGATATTCTCTTAGTACTTAATTAATCCCAGTATTGAAGATGTCTCCTAGCGCTCCCAATTATAGCATATGAGAGAGCCAAGAAAAGGGAGAGACAGTGTTTCGCCTAGGAGCACGTAAATTGGTCAAGCTAAAATTAGAGCTCAAATCTCATTGCTTAGCAGATGACTACTGAAACATTCATCCCCACACCCGCCTTGACATTACACATCAATGCACCAACATGAATTGTGGACTGGGAACAGTGCAAGCTAGAACTCTCGGCCATCAGGTATCCAGCAGGGGATGAACTTAGCCAAGCCCACACTCCTGCCCAGCCACACTTTCGACAATCCTAGAAATAGTGAGTGTGTCTTTCCAATGTAGACCGCGTGCTTCTTCAGAAACAGGTACCCAGCTTATTTTTGCTTCTGTTCAGACTTTCATGATCCGACTCCTGGATTGCGATCTTGGTTCAAATCATACAGGCTAAATCCATTGACTGTAATTGTTGACCTTGGCTTACAAATGTGTTACAAACTCGAGTCGTGCACAGCAAACAGCCTCTACTGTCAATAACTAACCTAAAATAAGGGCCTGTGAGATTTGTAAGACCACAGCTCCCAGCATCTAACCTGTTTTAGATAAACTATTGTATTCTCAGAAAAGCATAGTCCGGTGAGAATAAGGAAATGTGGTTGGAGGCTTTGGTTAGGACTGTTGGGGGAACATGTGCATGTTTATGCTGTGCATGTGTGATTGTGAATGCTCTAATTACAGGAGTCAGAAAATACAATTAACAGTTAATAGGACACTACCCTGATCTGCTAGAGGGAATCCATAGCTTTCCAGGCGGCAAGAGGAAAGAAGTGTAGAATTTACCTCACTTTGTAATGGAAGCTTTGCGGGTTATTTGGGCCTTCAGTTACTGCCTTACTGCAGCAGAGGATTTTCTGGGCCCAGAGGTATCCAATTTGCTATCTAAGGTCTAGAATGTTTAGGATAGTGCAACTGTCCCCAAAATAGTGCAGGGGTGTTGTGTATTTGAGTTTGTATGTTTTGCATTACATTGTATTGCCGTACATTGTTATGAGCGTGAGCATGGTGTGGAGTGGAACGCCTGTGTTGTTCCTTCTGGATTCCACTCCAGGATTTCAGTTACTGCCGTTGTCCTGGAGTGGAAGCCGTACTGCCTGGCTCTTGCCTGTTTCTTCACCTATTCTGCATTAAACCTTTTTGGATCAAATACTGCGTAATCCTCATCATTACAGGGGGAAAGTTACTCATTCCACAAATATCAATCATCATGGTTGAAATAGTGCAATTTAGTATCTCTTTACAACTCCATTGTTCTGGGGGCTCTACCAAGGGGAACAAATCAAAATATAGGTTGACCACTTTGCTCAAGGTCATTACGGCCAATGCTCAACTTTCCATCTACAAATCATTGCTTTCAGGTGTGTTAGTCAAATAAGTTCAATGGAAACGAGGCAAGATTACAACACTCAGAATGTACTAGATGATCACACAAAAGGTTAGGACTGGAAGGTGTATGTGCGGGGAACGGGATTTTGATATCAATTTATGATTATGATAAATTTAATGACGAATCCCATTCATCTGTTTTGGATCGTTGATATCTGTCATTGAGGAAAGGACCACCCCCACATTGGTTAGACAAACCCCATTAACTGACGCCACTCTGAGGAACCACTTACAACTGATGAAGTTTCAAAAGTTTATATAAAGATTAATTTGAATACGATACAATCCACTCAGGATGAAATCTCAAAAGAATACAAGATACAAAATCAATTAAATCTCAGTCGTCTTAAGCTTCGGTGTGAAGTGGTTCCTTCTGTGACATCTGCAGTAAGATAAAAAATATCATCAAGTTAATCTGTCCCTACTCTATGCTCTATGTGACAATCCTACTTCGCAAGTTTCTTCCCTAAAAAGGTGTCAGCAGTTTGACTCCCTAAGAAGTTCAAACTCTCTTAGCCTCTAAAGGAAATCTTTAAGTTTCAGAAACAGTACCCTATCTGCCTACCCATCCGCTCTCTAAGGGTCCTCGGCCTACTGCTCCCTTGCGCTCTGATGTCTCAGCGCATATGCTCACGGCATCTACCCTTGCCTTTCTCTGAGCAATTCGCCCTTCTCTGATTGCCCTCTCCTGCTTGCCAATTGCTACCTCCTCCCCGGGGTGCTGTCCCTAAAATACACAATCACGGTGTGGGTGGAACGCCCCTTGACACCCACCACGGACTTTCCCCGATGATGTCAACTTCCTGCTTCTTCCATTGGTCCACTCCTCGCGTCGTCCGTTAAGTTGACCCTTCTCCTTTGGATGTCATCTCCATCATCTCCATCGTCGACATTTATTAACTCTTTCAGATCATGTAACATATGACTTTAGACAAGGCCTTAACTTTATGTCTCTTAACTTGACCCTGCTAGGTCCTGTGAATGGTCTTGTCAAAACATAGTCCTCATTCAAAGTGTCTCTCCTCACGTTCGAGCAATAAGCTCCGTCCGGCATTGTCACCTTAAATCTAACAAGTGCTAGACTTCTCGGCTCTCATGTCCACATCAAGCTATTTACGACTTTCACAAGTCCTCTAAATTACATTCATGTGACTATGCTCCTTCGAACTCTTGACCAGTTAGGTTACAAACACAAATGACCTAAACTCTTCCAGCATTCCTACAGAAACCTTCTACACAGCATAACCTTTGGCATACATTTATATATTCGTACTTTAGCAAAAGCCTTAGTTATACTTAAACATTCTACATCAAATATATATACTACATAGAATACGACTGTATAGAATATAACCTATACATTTTCCTTGGTTACATCTTTATGTGAATTCTCTTATACATTTATCCACATTTCTCCACGTTTACATCTTTCCACGTTATGTTTCTCTCGCCGCTTCTCCCAATGTAAAGTTACACATTTAAAGTTACACACGTACACGAATTCTACTGTGCACGCTCGATATTTCCTATGCATTTCTACACATTTCTATACATTTACCCTTCATGTATACGGGTCTCCTAAATCTAATGCATTTTAACGTGTGAATACATTTACATTTCCTATACCATGTTATCACATTCATTGGCCTTTATACTATAATCGTCAACTTCACATTACGATGTGCGTTTCATTCCTACGTTTATAACATATACGTCTAGATATGGTTACTATATACTTTCTATTCAAATTGCGCTCTCTCAGTTCCCCCCTTTGATGACTTTTAGGAGTCATCACTAAAAGCAATTTGAATATCTCTTATACTGAACTAGTTACATCTGTTCCTCTTTTTATCGATTCAAGTGTTCTCAGACTTTTATACTGTTGATCTTGTAGAACAGCTAGTCTCCTTTCTTGGTCTCTCATCGATCTTTGTAACTGGTTCGACCTATACCATTTATACAATTTTACTAATCCTAATAATGTAATTATACAAATTACTACTATTAATACAGGCTTTAAAATGTACCAAACTATACCTTTGCCTATATTAGCAAACCAACTTCCAACCTTTCCCACTCCATTTCCTACTTTTTCCCAAACATTTACTTTTGATAAATCTTCAATTTCTTGATGAATCTGTGTAATGTTCTGTATGACTTTTTCAAGTGGTTTTGAATTATCAGGAATATAAGTACAACATTCCTGAACTTTCAAAGCCTTACAAACTCCGCCTTCTTTTGCTAATATTACATCTAAAGCAAGTCTGTTTTGTAAAACCATTGCTCTAATCGACTGCATCTCACCTTCTACTAACATTAAAGATCTTGCAGTGCTGGCAGACAATCTATCCACGACTGTCGCTAACCTTCTAATCTTAACATCGTTAAGAATCAAACCTAACAATGGAAACATTGCTCCAAATACATCTCCTACTACTTCTGCATCTCCTACTTCCCTTTTCGTTCTCCTCGAAGCCTTTCCTTCTATGATTGCTAAATCCTTTGCATGATATATTTTGGGGAAGACAATTGCCAAATAACACGAACCATACCAATTATCTGGAAGTTTTACATAGGCATTTCTCCCACATACAAAATACACATTCGGAATAGCTTGCATCCCTTTCATAAAATCCTTTGTGTAGTACTCCAGTCTAAAAGAGTGCTCACAACTAACTTCACCTACAAATTCACTCTCATAATACGTTTTGCTTCGAGTTAAACATAACTTTCCTTTCTGCGTTCTATCCAATGCTATTGGACCATTGCTACCTTTCCTTTTGTGTGCCTTCTCTTCTTCTGTCCAGTCTGTTTTCCATTGTCCTGACATTTTTAGAATCTTCTGCCGTCTGCATCGATCATCTACTTGTGCTATAAACCTTTTCTCTACTTCTGATACTTTGCAAGTCAGATTATTTCTACGTGCATATGATGTATCTAATGTATCCCAAGGAAGAAAGAATTTAGCCAGTCTATCTTCCTTTTTGTAATAGTCCCACTTATTCATTTGCTTATAATTCGGAACTTCAGGCAGGACCGAATCATAATTTGAAAAGTAGTACTCAAATCCTTCTCTACCATAGAATATACTAAGCAGCAAACTACATGTTATCCCATAAGTTAATGGGAGATGGTGATATCGAATGCCTTCGTCTACAGAAGCCGGCAATTGCATACAAACGTAGCAATCTTTGGCCTCCATGGCATCGATATATTCATACAATAATTTAGCATATGCATTTGACCTAAAGTTTCCCTGTGACTCGTCTATGTGTAATCTAGGAGCTTCATCTGTAAGTAACGCTTTTTCACGTGTAACAGTGCTCTCCTCCTTCTTTCCCACAAGAGCAGGTTTCAAAGTCGTTACAATTTTTACATTTGCTACTCCTTTATCATTCTCATGTCCTGTCATGTAAGATATCGTTACTACTATGATTATGAGAAATATCACTATTGCTATAAGTGTACCTACTATACATCTAGCTTTTCGGTTTGGGTTGCCGTTCTCCATGTCATCAAAACAGCGTACCTCGTTCTCTAGCGAAAGTTCTCTTTCCAGTCTTTGGTTGCTTGTTTGCTTTCACAGTCTTTAAAGTGCTTTTTATCAACAGGTATCTTTTCACCACAATGTCTTTTTCTCTTCTTAGCAGCAGACAACCCTAGCCCTTCTCCGTCCTCTAAATGTAATCCCTAAGTTTATTCTTCTTTCCACTCGGCGCTAGGTTATCTTCTTCTTCATAACATACGTACAAAAGTCTTTTATGCATCAACAATTATTTTCGGACCTGCAGCTTTCACAACAATAATTAACAGTTCAAAACGAATAACTTTTTCTTCTTCTTCGGTCATTTGCTGACCAACTGTTGGAAATTGTAGTCTTTTTAACACTAAATCTTGAATTTTACTCAAACGTGGGGGTCGGGGAAGTGTGAAAGTCAGTAACCCCTCAGTCTCAAGCCCAGGCGCCAACATCCATATCTCCACTGTCACGACTGGATCGAGAGTGGTTACTTTCACACTCTTCACTCTCCCAGATTTCTGTCCCCAATACATCTGTTAGATAAGTCCACTCTGGGGTGGCGTACCTTCTGCAGGGCACACGTACCCTTCTTGATCTTCGTGGACTCTCAGTTCCTGAATCTGTCGTCTCGTCCTCCTGATCCGATTCTTCAGCGATCGGGGCAAGAGTTCTTTCCTTTTTCCTTTCCGAACTTGGCCTTTTCCTTCTCTCCGGCCAACTGGCTTCCTCACTCTTTGTTTTTCCGCTCCTTGTTCCAGGAACTGTCTCTTGGTCACTCTCAGTTTGTCCGATATCTGTGTCGGATTCCCAACTACTTTCCTCTCCTGAGGCAACTTCGGTCCCACTCGTGTCCTGACCTTCGTCGCCCTGTTCCAACACAGTTTCAGCTTCTTTGATCACCTCCACAGCTTGGCTTTCCCCCTCTATGGCTTCTCCGCTTCCCGCCGGATTCTCATCCGAAAGAGGAGCTGTGTCTTCTGGAGGTGTTGGCACTCTTCGGGTGTGTGAGGCATGTATCCAGTTTGGCAGCCCTCCACACTTCACTGCAGTATTCGTTACAAGTATGACTTGAAACGGTCCTCTCCAACGCACGTCTAAGCAGTTCTTCCTGACATGTTTCTTCACCAGGACCCAGTCCCCTGGACTCAGGTCATGGCACAAGTCTTGTATTGATGGAACCTCTGCAGCCTGGACCTGGAGGGACACAGAATTAACGGCATCAGATAGTCCCTTGCAGTAGTCCAAGATCAAATCGTCTGTGATGTTCACTAGCGCTGCAGTCGGAACCGATGGCAATCTCATAGCTCTCCCCATTAGCACTTCGTGTGGAGAGAGGCCTGTTCTTCTATCTGGTGTGCTACGTATACTCATGAGAACTACTGGAAGTGCGTCTGGCCAACTCAGGGATGTCGATGAACAAACTTTAGCCAGTCTGGACTTGATAGTACTGTTAATTTGCTCTACGATCCCTGAAGCTTCTGGTCGATAGCTGCAGTGTAACTTCTGATCGATATTTAAAGCTGAACACAGCATCTTCACCACTTCGCTATTGAAATGAGTTCCTCTGTCCGATTCCAAAGAGGATGGCACCCCAAACCTCGGTATCAACTCTCTAAGTAACAATTTTGCTACTGTAAGTGTATCGCACCTACGTGTAGGGTAAGCCTCAACCCATCTAGAAAATATACAAACAATCACTAGCACGTATCTGAGTCTGTTGCATGGAGGCATTTCTATGAAGTCAATCTGCATCCTATTGAAAGGCCCCCCAGACCTTCCTATGTGACTCAAGGTAACTGGTGTTCTCTTACCCACATTTAGTTGCTGACAGATCGTACATCGCTGACACACTGCTTCTGCCGCTACTCTAAATTTAGGGTTAAACCACGTCTGTCTGAATACTCTCACCATAGCATCTCTTCCTATGAGTGCTGATCCATGCAATTTCCTTGCCATTGGACTAACAAACTCATTTGGTAATACTGCCCTTCCGTCGGCAGACACCCAGAAATTCATTTCACTTTTTCCGCACCCAGCTGTTTCCCAGCCCTTTTTCTCATCATCTGGTGCATTTTCCTGTACTGCTCTCAATTCATCCCACGTATCTACAGTGTCTAACAACATGGTCAATTCAGTCATTTCCTGGATTCCCCCCACTTTTGTATCAGTGTGAGAATATCCCTGCTCTGCGCAGTAACGCGCTACCTCATCTGCATATTTATTTCCTAGTGATACAACATCCGTATTTTTTGTGTGTGCTACACATTTGACCACAGCTATGGCCAAAGGTTTTTGCAAAGCTTCTAACAGAAGTTTCACGAATTCTCCATTCCTAATAGGAGAACCCGAGGAGGTCATGTAACCTCTTTGAGACCACAACTGCCCGTAATCATGAACTACGCCGAATCCATACTGGCTATCGGTGTATATAGTGACTCGAAGTCTATCGCCTGCTAAGCAAGCACGAGTCAAAGCCACAATTTCAGCTACCTGTGCGGAGTGTACTCCTTCCAGGCAAGCGGCTTCTATAACTCTGATAATCGTGCATACTGCATAAGCTGCTCTCAGCTGACCGACATCGTTTCTTACGCATGAACCATCGACGAAGAAAATTTCGTCTGGGTCTGTCAATGGCTCATCTACGATATCAGGTCTCGGTTTGGTACATAGTTCAGTCACATCGAGGCAGTCATGTTCTGTACAATTGTCGTCGTCCACTTCATTCGGAAGTGGCATCAATGTTGCAGGATTCAAGACAGAGCATCTCTTTAGGGTCACATTCTCGGCAGCCAGTATGACCTGCTCGTAGCGTGTGAGCCTGCTGTTCGTCAGATGCTGAGTCTTCGTCCTTGTCATTAACAGTTCTACAGAATGTGGTACATACACTTCTAACGGATGACCCATAACTACGCTTTCAGATCTTTCAATGCTGACACCCGTTGCAGCTACGGATTTGAGACATCCGGGCAACGCTGCGGCTACTGGATCTAATGTAGCCGAAAAGTACGCCACTGGCCTGCGCGCATCTCCATGGACCTGTGCCAATACCGCTAAAGCGCATCGCTCTCTCTCGCAGCAGTAAAGCAAAAAAGGTTTTTTATAATCTGGCATTCCTAAAGCCGGGGCGCGACATAAGTCCTCCCTCAGCTGCAAAAACGCCATCAAACAATCTTTGTCCCATGGTACCGGATCACTTACTCCTTTGTGCGTCAGTTGTAATAACGGTTTTGCCTTCAGCGAAAAGTTTGCTATCCACTGTCGACAATAACCAACCATGCCTAGAAACATCCTGACTTCTCTTTGTGTTGTAGGCGCGTTCATTTTCATAATCGCCTCTATTCTGTCTGGAGACACCTTCCGCTTTCCCTTTTCAATCCTATGGCCCAAGTATTGCACCTCAGTCTTACAATATTGCAACTTACTTGGAGACACCTTGTGTCCGTTCTCAGCCAAGTGATTTAACAAGGTGATGGTGTCTTCTTTGCAAGCTTCCTCAGTTTCTGACGCAACAAGGAGGTCGTCTATGTACTGGACCAAAACTGAATTCTTGGGCAGTACTAGACTCTCGAGATTTCGTTTCAATAACTGGTTAAAGATCGATGGGCTTTCTGTATACCCCTGAGGGATACGACACCATGTTAAGACGCGATCTTCCAGCTTGAAAGCGAAAAGATATTGGCTCTCTTCGTCTAACGGTATCGAAAAGAAGGCCTGGCACAAATCTATCACGGTAAACCATTCAGCTTGGAACGGTATCTGAAATAATATCACTGATGGATTCGGTACCACTGGACAACATGAGACAACAATGTTATTAATCTTCCGAAGATCTTGCACTATTCTGTATTTTCCACTAGGTTTCTGCAAACCCATGATCGGGGAGTTACACGGACTGCCCACGATCTCCTTCAGTATTCCCTGCTTAATCATAGATTCGATCACAGGCTTAATCCCTGCAATCGTCTCTGGCGTTAGCTTATACTGTGGTGTTCTTGGATACTCAGCATGGGGTCTTACCAAGATTTTTACCGGTTCCACTCCTTTGATCAACCCTATTTCTTCCCCAGTAAAATCCCATACCTCAGCTGAGACTTTCTCTCTCAAATCTTGTGGAAGCTCCTCCACTGTTAAGGTAGGATAAAGTTCCACACATTCCCTTGAGTTTACAACTTTAAAATCAGCGTCCTCATCATTGGTCTGCACTTCTACTCCCTCAGGTGTGCAATGTATCGTGCAATTCAGTTTGCACAGCAAATCTCTCCCTAATAAGCACACAGGACTAGAATCGCAGATCACAAACTGATGTTCGTCACTGTAATTCCCTATCCTTACCGACACTGGTTCGGTCAAGGGATTTGTCATCCTTTTGTTCGCAACTCCTACCACCTGAACCGTTTCTCCTGACATTGGCAGACCCGGGACTACCGCAGATCTCAACGTAGATCGAGTGGCCCCTGTATCCACCAAAAAGGTTGTAGGACATCCCGCTATTTCCGCCTCTACGTATGGTCCTCTCTGATCTACCTCCAAAGCGGCTCCTAGAGTACAATCTTCCTCCCTATTCGCCCGCTGCCCTGTAAGAGGATCAACGTAGTAGCATTCCTCTCCTCCTACAAACAATGGCATCTGTCTGTAGGTTTTCCCTCCGTTTGAGATGCGAGGTGGTTGAGGAAACGGGGCTCGAGGAGTCTGAGTCCCCCCTTTGACAAGCCTGCCCTTCGGGACTGTGGCTCCCTTAACCACGTTGTTCTGGACCTCTTCCTCCTCCTGCTCCAATTCCCCTGACTCAACATTGTAAGGACACTCGCGTCGCCAGTGTCCCACCTCATTACACTGATGGCATCTCGTCGTCTTTTTCAGTGTCGCAATATCCATTCTCGGTCTCGGTCTTTCTTCCTCATCTCTGCTCTGATTATTCTGCTTCTTTGCCTGCGTTCCTGTTCCCTGCTGCCGCGGTTTATCCTTTCCAGCAGCTTGCATTTGCACTAGCATTAACTTTTCTTTAAGCTTCTTTGCCTTAGAGTCTATTTCGTCACTACAGTACCTTGCATACCTCAGAATTTCATCTAAAGGTTTGTTCTGCCAGCAGATCAGATGCTGCTGGATCATTAGACATATTTCTGGTCGTAATCCGAGGACAAACTTTGAAACAAACTGTCCTATGTCCTTGGGATCCATCACATCTAACCCGCTGTATTGCTTGAATGCTTTCAGCAATCTCTCGTAAAACTCATGCACTGTCTCTTTTGGCTCTTGGGTAGTCCGATCTATCTTTACCCAGTCTATGTCTTGTACCGGCACTTTCTCTTTTAGCCATGTTATTACTCTCTCGTACTTTTCCATGACTCTATCAGATGGACCATTCGTCCGGGTATCCCTTGATGGCTCACGAGTGGGCCATTCAACACTAAGCTTGCACGCCGTCCATAGGTCTCCGGGTACTACGATATCGAACAGTGTGTTCAAATCGACCCATAGTACCTTTGAAATCTTCACGAATCTTTCTACCTGCTTATACCACTCGACAGGATTATCTCTAAGTTTTGGGAAGGAATTGGTGAATGCCGCCAAATCCCCCCTAGTCCAAGGCACATGAACGTAACTTCCGTTCGCGATTTCTCGCAAAGGGAAGGCTTCCATTCGCATCAAGCCTGTGTCCTGGGAACCCTCAAGTACACTCCGTCTAACGGAGCCCTTTCTGGACCATCTTTCCTCCCATCTATCTAGATCTCTCCATATTCTGATACTTACGATCAATTCCCTTATGTGTACTTTCAGCGCGATCGTTCAGCGATCATCCAAATCCTGATCTGTGCAAGTTAGCCTGTGGTTACTCTGTAAAGCCTTAGTTCGTGACAGGTCTACCATGTACCTGTTTGCTAAATTAGATAAGTTCTCATGAACTGACCTCGCTCTTCGAGTAATATCTTTGGATAGAAACAGTATCTCATCTGGTGTATACAAGTTTAATCTCTCTAATGACACTGTACCGTCAATCAATTCATCCAGATCTGCCTTCAAACTCATTACGTCAAGCCGTTTTGCTTTTATTTCAGCTTTCAACATTTCGGTTCTATGTTCTTCTCTCATATCCCTCTCACCTCCACTATGCGCCCTACGCCTGAGCACAGGTGAGTTCTGAGGAGTCTTTCTTCCATCTCTTCGTTCCCACCCTTCTAGATCCCAAGCCTTTCCATCGTCCCGTGGGGTATGGTGGAATAACGCTCCGTCCCCCAACCCTACATTCCGATTTCTAAGCTCGGTTTCTCCAGATGTGAGATAGGATCCACCGTTCGGTTCTAACCCATTATAACTTGCTTGTTGTCTGGTGTCGCTTAATAAAACGAAAGGCCCTCGCCGGTCTTCCGTGTTCCTGTGATCTCTTTCGTGATCACCGGATGCATGGCGAGACGTTTCGCGACTCCCTAAATTCTCATGACTCCTTCCACTGTCCCCGGATGTATGTCGAGACGCTTCGCGGCTCTCCATATTTCCGTGACTCCAATGTCTCGCATTCTCACCTGGGGCATGGTGTGTGCACCTGAAGGTATTCCGGTACTCCTGTGTCCTATGTTCCCCTTCACTAAAGGTGACACGAGGCACTTCGCCACACCCTGCACTTCTGTCTTCGCACATTAGCCTATTGCTGTTCTCAGTAGGATAAGTATCTCTTCTGCTCTCTTGGCTTCCTCCCTCCCACTCGGGGCTGCTTTCGTCAGCTCCACAATGAGAGAGAATCCTGTTATCCTGCTCTCTCCACTCGGATCCCGTTTCTAAACTTTTATTCCGAGCCTCTTCGGCCGCATCCCATTCTCTCAGGTATTCCCTTAATTCCTTATGGGTTTTCGGTTTTGGTCCCCTTAAGTCCATTGGTCCTCTTCGGCCTCCCTGTTCTACCCTGGGACCTGCTGCGGAAACAAATGGGGTACTCCGACTTATTGGTGCTCGTATCTGCCTGTGGGAATTCATTGTGGCATTCCTATTCTCCTCTTCTGCTCTTTCATTGTCCCATCGTGCCTGTTCCTCCTGCTGGACCCCTTCCGGGTTGTAGATTGACACAATAGGGCCTATGGTGACCGGGACCTGCAAAGCGTCTGGCATTTGGTATGCCCTAGCGCATTGCGTCTCCGGCACCTTCTGGACCACAAGTCTTCCCACTACTCTCTGTTCAGGACTAGCTTGGGGTATTTCTACGGTCTTAGTAGCGTCCCACTCTGATACCGGGATCGACTTATACTCTCCCCACCTAGTTCCGTCTACTTGCGGTAATATGGGACTCGCAAGTTCACCGCTATATGGAGGTGGTTTATCTGTTAACAACCTGTCTATTAGATCCTCCTCCGACTCACTTTCCTCATCTTCCTGTTCTAGAGGTTTCCTTTCTCCCGTAGCCTCTATCATGGTGAACAGTTTGTCCGCTTCTATCTTTTGTACCCTCCATTTCTTAGCTTCATCGTCCCATTTAGCATCCTGCACTGCTTTTACCGATCTTCTCACTCTTTCTTGTCGCCTCTTTACGCCCCTTTCGTGTGCTGTTCTAAACCACACACCAAGAGCTTCGAATTGTGTTGGCCTCGGTAGAGGTCTCATTGAAAGCATCGTCGCCTTCAGTTGGTTCAACACTTCTAATTTAAACGTTCCAAATCTTGGAAACGTTAGTTCTTTTTGCCCTTCTGTTAGCCTATGCCACTCGGAAATCCACAGTATTGAGTGTAAGCCTACATTTACTGCCATATGATACGCTGGTGTGCCTTCTGGTGGAGCTTCTTCTCCGGCATATAAATTTCTCCTTTTCTTTTTAAAGATTTTCCCTAAACCCTTAAAACACTTCATTTTGTTAACGTACGATATTTCTTACTTATTTGCGTCTAGATAACAACCGCCAATCCCTGTGCGACTCTCGCTAATCAGCCTATCTCAGCGCGACTCTTTGCTGACCGACCAATCTCTATGCGACTCTTCGCTGACGTCTGACAAACTAACCAATCTCAGCGCGGTTCTATGCTGACGTCACTCGTTCTCTTGCAGCAATTCTCCTTCTTTCTCAACTCGTCTCACGATTACACATGCGTTTTCATTCATACACTGAAAAATGACTACTTCCGTCCAAGCGATCACTTTTCTCTGACTGTACGGCCACAGTCTACCTGTAATTGCTACCTCAACTGGCACAGCGTCTTTCCTCTTACGGTCGGACACTTGCCTCAACTGATAGGTTACTTACACACAGTAAACGTACGACCAGCGTCCGCTACTCATTCACTCACACATACGCTCCCCCTATCATCGGTCTGTCGGGAAATCAATGGTACCTCATGACCCCCTTTCAATGGTAGACAAATTACTCTGGGTGTTCGATACACCCGAACCACTTAAGTCCTCTGGACATAAGATTTCATCCAGTTGCGCGCGCTCACAACTTTCCCTCAATCACACTACAGGCATTCAACTCCGCTTGACATTACAACACAGGAACAACATAAAACACCGCAATCTTACAACGCATGACCCTTATACTCACTCTCAACCGATTCTGCTGCTTTTCTCTCGACGCACCATCAGCACCGTCTTCGGCTGCAATTCTTCTTCTGGTCGACGATGACTAGGGACCTTGGGGTAAACTAACCTGGCCTAGGTCGTCTTCCTCAAGAAGATAACCATCCTCTGCTACCAACTGCGGGGAACGGGATTTTGATATCAATTTATGATTATGATAAATTTAATGACGAATCCCATTCATCTGTTTTGGATCGTTGATATCTGTCATTGAGGAAAGGACCACCCCCACATTGGTTAGACAAACCCCATTAACTGACGCCACTCTGAGGAACCACTTACAACTGATGAAGTTTCAAAAGTTTATATAAAGATTAATTTGAATACGATACAATCCACTCAGGATGAAATCTCAAAAGAATACAAGATACAAAATCAATTAAATCTCAGTCGTCTTAAGCTTCGGTGTGAAGTGGTTCCTTCTGTGACATCTGCAGTAAGATAAAAAATATCATCAAGTTAATCTGTCCCTACTCTATGCTCTATGTGACAATCCTACTTCGCAAGTTTCTTCCCTAAAAAGGTGTCAGCAGTTTGACTCCCTAAGAAGTTCAAACTCTCTTAGCCTCTAAAGGAAATCTTTAAGTTTCAGAAACAGTACCCTATCTGCCTACCCATCCGCTCTCTAAGGGTCCTCGGCCTACTGCTCCCTTGCGCTCTGATGTCTCAGCGCATATGCTCACGGCATCTACCCTTGCCTTTCTCTGAGCAATTCGCCCTTCTCTGATTGCCCTCTCCTGCTTGCCAATTGCTACCTCCTCCCCGGGGTGCTGTCCCTAAAATACACAATCACGGTGTGGGTGGAACGCCCCTTGACACCCACCACGGACTTTCCCCGATGATGTCAACTTCCTGCTTCTTCCATTGGTCCACTCCTCGCGTCGTCCGTTAAGTTGACCCTTCTCCTTTGGATGTCATCTCCATCATCTCCATCGTCGACATTTATTAACTCTTTCAGATCATGTAACATATGACTTTAGACAAGGCCTTAACTTTATGTCTCTTAACTTGACCCTGCTAGGTCCTGTGAATGGTCTTGTCAAAACATAGTCCTCATTCAAAGTGTCTCTCCTCACGTTCGAGCAATAAGCTCCGTCCGGCATTGTCACCTTAAATCTAACAAGTGCTAGACTTCTCGGCTCTCATGTCCACATCAAGCTATTTACGACTTTCACAAGTCCTCTAAATTACATTCATGTGACTATGCTCCTTCGAACTCTTGACCAGTTAGGTTACAAACACAAATGACCTAAACTCTTCCAGCATTCCTACAGAAACCTTCTACACAGCATAACCTTTGGCATACATTTATATATTCGTACTTTAGCAAAAGCCTTAGTTATACTTAAACATTCTACATCAAATATATATACTACATAGAATACGACTGTATAGAATATAACCTATACATTTTCCTTGGTTACATCTTTATGTGAATTCTCTTATACATTTATCCACATTTCTCCACGTTTACATCTTTCCACGTTATGTTTCTCTCGCCGCTTCTCCCAATGTAAAGTTACACATTTAAAGTTACACACGTACACGAATTCTACTGTGCACGCTCGATATTTCCTATGCATTTCTACACATTTCTATACATTTACCCTTCATGTATACGGGTCTCCTAAATCTAATGCATTTTAACGTGTGAATACATTTACATTTCCTATACCATGTTATCACATTCATTGGCCTTTATACTATAATCGTCAACTTCACATTACGATGTGCGTTTCATTCCTACGTTTATAACATATACGTCTAGATATGGTTACTATATACTTTCTATTCAAATTGCGCTCTCTCAGTTGTAATGACCTGGAAGGAGGTGGACACTCTATAGGAAGGCAAAAATCAAAGGCTGAAACGTGAATCCGCACTGCTCATGTGTATAAGGCAACATTTAGCTGTGTGCCCAGTTTTAATGAACATGCTGTGTACAGTACATAGATGAACTTGGTGATTCTAGGCGTTGGTGTATGAGCGTCAGACAATAGAGTGGAAACAGGCAGTGGCAGGTGTGCTGCCTAAAGCTCATGCACTAACATGTAGAATTTCTGATTTGGTGTATGTGCTGCAGGCAGCACCATGTTAGGGAAAACAAAAAACAGAACGCCGGTCGTGTCGGTACTACGGGAACGGGCACCCTATTACAGGGGCTCCGTGGTTATTGCCACATCTACTCGGATATTTTCCGGACCGGTGGCGTTTTAATTAATCCGGACCGGTGACGTTTCAATTGACCTTGTTCAACTCCTTTATCTTGGAGGTTGGTTTTGTGGGACCCAAAGTCATATGCTCCACGGAATTGATATTAGCTTCCAAAACTTCTCCCGAACCTTGGAAAATCGACCGGGCCCACTCGAGGCCTCTCACTGTGAGGCTAATTTCTATTCCACTAGCGCACGATCTCAATGCAAACAGCTCTGTCAAGAACGAATGCATCTTTCGATGTGCATTCGCTTGAACATTTAAGAATTCATTTCTTTTGATGAAGCACAAGTATTTTTGCACCCATTAGCGAATGGCACTGTCAAGAACAAACGCTTTTGTATGCACGTTCACTTGAACACTCAAGAATTGATGAATGTCAATGAACCACACATACTTTTATATGCAATAAGAAAGCCTTATTTTAACAGTGATTACAGTTAATTTTTAACAAGAAGAAATGTGTACTCACTTTTTTGTGCCCCTCCGAGACTCCCTCTCTGACAAACCCTAGGAAAAAGTTTGAAAGAAAAGAAGTTTTGGAAAACGAACAAACTAGAAAGTGGTCTATTTCTTCTTAGTCATTTGGAGGCAAATTGTCAGCCATATTTGAAAATGTTTACACTTTTAAGATAATTGGCATGTCAGGAACAGTGATTTGCACACTTTAAAACTTTGGTGCAGAATATTATTGCACCGATTGGCATGCTTCAGAAAAGTCCACAAGTCTTGACTATATTTACAGTGATTTGCACTCTTAGAAACATCAGGCCAGGTCTTTATTACAGTGACTTACATTATTTGTAAAGACGATAGCGTTAGAGACTACAATTTGCATGTTTACTTTTATTAGCAGTTATATAGTAATTGAATGAAAGTTACATTTAACAGTGATTTGCACGCTAATTTGTTTTTTTCACTTTTCCTTGGTTTGGAATACCAGTCTTACAGTATGCCGAATGTATCACCTCCTGCACCATTCCCTGGTGATCCGCCTCTAAAATGGGAATTATGGCTGAGATCTTTCAGAGTGTATTTAGAAGCTATTGATGGGCAGAGGTTCAGATCTGAAAGGAATTAGAGTTTGGTGTATTATTAATTAGGGGTAGAAGGTGAAATGTTTTTCATCACTTACCTGCAGATAAACCTTCGGGGCGGCAAAGATCCAGATGAGTTTGAAGTGGCTATTGCTCAACTGGACACATTTTTCACCAAAACAAAAAAATATTGTTGTGCATAGGTATACATTTTTTTACTTGGTTACAAAAACCCAATGCAAGTAGAGATACATTTATTGCAGCCTTGAAAGTATTATCTGCGAAGTGTGAATTTTAGATTTTCATTTCATGATTCAATTAATTGCTAGGTGTCATTCAAAAACAATTCAAGAAAGACTATAAACTTGTAAAAGATAATTCATTAGATAACGCTTTTCACATGCTCATGTGAAGATCCAAAGTAGTTGGAAGTAGTAGTATCTAATATTACTATAGCAGGGGTAGCAGCTAATAAAATGTCTTCTACTCAAAATAGTGACAGTAAGAAACAGGGCTTCACAAGTGGAGGTAAACCTAATGTCCAAGCCAAATTTACACAAAACATCAGTTGTTATAGGTGTGGCTCCCATTTATTTGTCTCTTCATTTAAGAATTGTCCAGATCTTTCAGAGTGTGCCAGGGAGCATAAAGAAATAGTGTTTGATGTGTCTTAAAAGAAAGTGAAAACAATGAGTATGACAAAGAGAATGGTAACACAGAGCATGTATTACTAATTAAAGACACAAAAGTACAAACAAGCATTGGAAATGCAATAGGTCTCGCAGCATTAGAGTTAGTGCTTTTAGAATTGTTTATGGGTTTTTTTGTAAATCTTTAGCATTTTTGTTTCCTGTAGCCAATGCTAAAGAATTAAAAAAAAAAGCCATAAACATTTCTAAAAGCTCTAACTCAAATGCTCCGAGACCTATTGCACTGTGTGAGGGTGAGGGGTTGAGGGTGAGTGAGGGTGAGTGAGGGTGAGGGTGGGTGAGGGTGAGTGTGGCGTTGAGGGTGAGTGAGGGTGAGGGGTTGAGGGTGAGTGAGAGTGAGGGTGAGTGAGGGTGAGTGAGGGTGAGTGAGGGTGAGTGAGGGTGAGTGAGGGTGAGGGTGAGGGTGAGTGAGGGTGAGGGTGAGTGAGGGTGAGTGAGGGTGAGTGAGGGTGAGGGTGAGTGAGGGTGAGTGAGGGTAGAGGGTGAGAGAGGGTGAGGGTGAGTGAGTGTGAGGTGTTGAGGGTGAGTGAGGGTGAGGCGTTGAGGGTGAGTGAGGGTGAGTGTGGGTGAGGGTGAGTGAGGGTGAGGTGTTGAAGGTGAGTGAGGGTGAGTGTGGGTGAGGGTGAGGGAGGGTGAGGGGTTTAAAATGTTACTCAACAAGTGATTAAATTGCATCCTAAAGTACGTAACAGCTTTTTACTAACAGAGCCCCTTCTATCACTCAGAGTAAAATATTTATTGAAAAGTTGCAATTTGCACTTAGCACAAAAAAGTCTATGTGCACACTTATAATAAAAGGTGCCCCTCTTTTATTATGTGCATTCCGGTGATGATAAGGTTTTTTTCAAGCACAGCAGTGAACTGAAAGAATTTGCTGCAGTGGGGGTCAGAGCAGAAAGTCAAAGCATGCCGCCCGCGGCTGACGGGAGCGGCGCCAGCACCTCTGCGTGTGCCGTGGAGGAAAATGCCTGCTGAAGGGGGTGAGCAGTACTACTGGCAGGCCGTTCCCAGAGTATGGGTGAAAGAAATCCGTGCCCCAAGAGGTGTATGCCAGCAAGGTACGTTCCCAACCCAAGCGGAAACGAAGACCACAGAAAAGTAGCGAGATCTGGGAGTTTCCGAAAAGCAACTCCTGCCCCTTCTCCCCACGCAGCGTGGGTAACGAGCGATACAGCGACGGGGCGAGGAGGGAGACAGACGATGGGCCGGTATAGCAGCACGAGTGGCACAGGAAGACGAAACAACGCCTGCCATTCCTGACGCCGCAGTGGAAGGCCAAATTGCTGGGGGGTAGGGCAGGGGAGGGGGCGGAGCGGGGAGAGGGAACAGACGGAGGGAAGGCCAGATAAGGGGAGGGGGGAGGAGAGTAGGAGGAGGAGAGTAGGGTTTGCAGTTTGGTGACTAAGTTGAGGATGGTCTGGCCACTTCCTTAATGAGTCTGTGATCCGTGCTATTTAGTTGTCTATTCTATGATTGCAGGAGTCTGAGCTGGACGTTTTCTTGCAAAATTGTTGGTTTATATGTGTGGCGTCATTACACTGGCTTGTAAATTACCGTTATTTTCTCCTCAAGCGAAAGGATCGGAGACACGGCGACACGGCGGGCAGGGGAGGGGGCGGAGCGGGTAAAATAAACAAACAAGACGGAGGGAAGAGAGGGGAGGGGGGAGGAGAAATGCGACACGGTGGGAAGGGGAGGGGGCGGAGCGGGTAAAATAAACAAACAAGACAGAGGGAAGAGAGGGGAGGGGGAGGAGAAATGCGACACGGCGGGAAGGGGAGGGGGCGGAGCGGGTAAAACAAGACGGACGTGCACGCGCTTTTAAGCTCAATGAGCATGCGCATTGAGCTTAAAAGTCACGGGCACTGCAAGGAATCGCCACGATTCCTTGCAGTGGATAAAGAGTGGATAAGCCCCCATAGTCTCGCTTGCTCGATGCGCATGCGCATCGACAGGCGAGACCTAAAAATGAAAACGATTGTGGATCCTAATATTGAAGTTTTAATTATTGAGGTAGAGATCAAGCTTTTAGTAGATGCAGGTACAAGCTTTACTATTGTTTCTCAAGATAAATGCAATCATTTGTGGAATAAAAAGACGTTGCACCTTCCAGATGTGTTAACAGTAGCCTTTGAAGGGAGTGGAATAGATATTATTGTGTGTTTTTTGGCTTCAATTTGAGTTTTACGTGATGTTATTCAAGAACAGGTTTATATGGCTATAAATGGGATTAATGTCCTTGTATGGTTGCACTTAGTAGAATTCAATTTAACCATTAAACGTGGATGGGTCAAACCTGTTTTTATTAATAGGAAAGAGGAAAATTCAATTAGAAATAATGGTGATATCAAAGAGGGTTGGGAGAAGAAATTTGAGAAGTTTTTTCAAGAAAGTTTAGGTAAAATTATGGATTTTATCCACTCCATTAGAGTAAAGCAGAATGCAGTGCCTGTAAAGCACACACGGCATAATGTACCCCTGAGTGCCTGGCAAGAATTATCAAAGGTGTTGAAAGATTGGTGTGAACAAGGCATCCTTGAAAAGGATGAAGCAATCGTTTAGCTATCTCCCATAGTTTTAGCAAGGACAAAAATTGGAGATTTAAGAATCTGTGTTTATTTAAGAAGCTTGAACAAAGCAATTTGGGTAGATAACTTTCTGTTGCCAAGGACTGAAGATTTGATAACAAAGATTGGATGTTCCAGCTGATTCACCAAATTAGATTTGAGAGCTGCCTATCATTAGGTAGAATTAGATATCCAGTCTTATCATCTAACAGCATTTGGCACTCCTGATGGAGTATTTCAACATTATAGATTAACTTTTGGTCTGGCATCCGCAGCAGCCATTTTTCTGACACTGATGTCTGAAGAGTTTCAGTACACCCCTCATGTAGTTATATTTCCAGATAATATCCTAATTTTTTTCAGCATTGAGGAGGAACATGATAATATTTTGAATGAGATTTTGTGCATCCTAAAAAAGAGGGGTGTGACATTGAGAAAGGACAAATGCAGTTTCAGAAGCAGAGAGATAGAATATTTAGGACACATTGTATCAGAGCAAGGAGTCAAACTTAAACCTAGTCTACTTACAAGCATTGTGGACACTCCTGCTCCAGGGAATGAATAGCACTTGCTGTCTTTCTTATGTATGTGTGAATTTTATGTAAACATTTTGAAATATTTGTCAAGAACACTGAATGTTTCAGATTGCTCTTAAAAAAAGAGCTACGTTCAAGTGGTCAAATAAATGCAAGGACATATTTCAAAAGACAAAAAAGGAGGTTATCAGGGCATAAGCATTGCAACAACTTGTTGAACGGTAGAAAACTATTGTGATGGTAGACACATGTGATTATGGTTTAGGTGCTGTTTCATCACAAAGCAAGGGTACACATGAAAGCACAGTAGGGTTTTCTTCAATGACTCTACATCAAGAGAAGTAAAAATATTCAGTAATTGAGAAAGAGTTTCTTGCATGCATGTGGAGTGTGGAAAAATGTAAGCAGTATTTATGGGGTACGCATTTGTTTTGAAGACTGATAATCTTCCTTTAGTAGTCATTTTGCCAGGCAAGAAAGTGAAACATTCAACAGTCCATATTGATAGACTTTTTGCCAAACCTTTGGAGTTTACATTGACAGTTAAGTACCTTCAGGGAGGGAAGAACTGTAGGGACGGCTGTTTGTCTAGACTACCCATTGAGGATACTGAAGAACAAGATTGGGAAACAGAGATTGAGAAGTGTTTCATGGCTTGCATCAGTGATATTAATATTTGTATGGAAGAGAAGGAATGGGTAGATGCAGTAAGTAAAGATAGGATTTTTTATGAAGTGATGACTTTGATTAAAATAGGATGGTCCAAGAAGAAAATTTGTCAGCTGATTTGCAAATGTTTTGGAATGTATCAGATGAGTTGTCCATTGAGGGCGAAAAGGTAGCGTAAGGAACAAATTAGTACTGCCTGAATGCTTTAGACAAACAATAATATCAGCAGCTCATACTGGTCAATTGGCAGCAACAATTACCAAAAGAAAAGTACAAAAGGACTTCTGGTGGCTGTGAATTGATGGGAAAATTGATGAGTATTTCAAGATGTCTGTGCGATGTAATAAGAGTGAAAAAGTGCTGGTTACTGAAGGGGTGGTTGAATCTTTTGTTCCTTCACCAAGCAGAGCATGGAATAGATTAGGAATTTATTTCTTAGGACCTTTTCGGATCTTGCCACATAACATGAAATATTTTATTGTTATAATTGACCATTTATCTAGATGAGTTGAAGTTGAACCAATTGGTGCTCCAACAACCAAAAGTGTTATTAATTGTCTGAAGATTTGTTTTTGATCAGAGAAGGCATCTGTAGAGCAGGCGGTAGAAAATGGCAAGAGACGGGTTTGGGTGACTGTGGGTTTTATTACTGAATACAAGTAGTCTGTGCACGTTCTCCTAGAAGTGAGTGTCCGTCGGTGTGATCTACTGCGACTGGTCCGGCTGCTACACCTTTTTCCCACTACCTTCTTCTTTAAACCTTCCGGACTTCTCCTGGGGCGGGGGTGGTTCGATCCGTGTTGCCGACGGGTGTACTCGAGGTGCAAGGAAAAAGACAGATAGAGCAAGTGTCAGTTCTTTGGTGAGAATACACACTGGTGATGGGGAAAGGGGTTGAGGACACACCCGTTGTGACACACTCTCGAAGTCGTTGTGGTGGAAGGGGGTATGTGCACTGGAGAACGGGAACACTGGGAAAAGGGGAACCAGGTCACTTAATGGACCCTCCCTTTCTCCCCACCCAGCCCGCTATCTGACCCCGTACCTGGGCAAGCCACACACCTCCGGGCGCGTGGCTGGGCGACTCATGTTGACGGTGGCCTCCTGGCTTCCGCACCGTAGACAGGTCTGTTCCTCTCTCTCTCCAGCTATCTCTAGGTGTTTCTCCGCTCTCTGCTCGATACACCGCTCTTGACTCCGCTCTCCTCTCCTCTATGCCTCCGTTGAACAAGCACATGCCTCCCTCTTCGGTTTCCGCATTTGACGTCGCTGTGGTCTTTGGAGGGCCCGCCCACTCCTCCGGTCCCTCCCAATTAAAGCTATAGGGGATCTGTACGTCCTCTGTAGGATTATACCGTAGATCCGTGCCTGTCCAGTCACCTTGCTGCAATGAGAAGAGGGGGGGGGGGTTTGCATAAGTCCCCGAGAGGGGTTCCGGATCTCTGGTCCCGCTGGGATGTCCGCCTCACCCCGCTACAGCATCCCAAGGATAATGTTTATTAACAATTGAGTGCAGTTTGTTTCAACAGAAATACTTCAATGTTTAAATAAATGTGGGAATTAACACTTCAGAACTCCTTTGTATCACCCACAAAGTAATGGCAAAGTTGAGCGTTTTAGTAATGTGTTAGTGGAGTGTATCCAAGAAGTGCTCTGGAACACCATGTGTGTTGATCAAGCTGTTAAGGATCTGTTGTGGTCTTACCCCACTACACTAGGGGCCCGATGTAGGTAAACGCGATTTTCCGATTTCAAAATACCGAGGCGGGCCGATTCGGTATTCTGAAATCGGAAAACGAGATGTAGGGGAAAAAAACCGAATGAATACCGATTCGGTCGGCATCGGTAATGAGATTCGGTACGTTCCGATTCTGCACGGTCCGAATCGGAAAGTACCGAATCGGCCAACAACGATTCGGAAATCACCGAATCGGCTACCACCGAATCGGATATTCCCGATTCGGCGAATACCGAATCGGTAAAAGCCGAATCGGTAAAATCCGATTCGGCAATCATAGACCCATGGCGAAAAAGCCCATAGGAATGCATTGAAAGAACCGAATCGGCTTTTACCGAATCGGATAATACCGAATCGGATTTTACCGATTCGGATATTACCGAATCGGTAAAAGCCGAATCGGCAATAGGCGATTCAGCCAATGAGGTGGCTCCCCCTCCCCCACCCAAACAGGGAGTGGCAACCCTGGCAGGTGCAGCTAATTAAGAAGTTTCTGGAAATATCTGGAAAGCCTGCCTGAGCCCAACACACACAGTTAGCAGCAGTGGGAGAAGGAGGTTGCAAACTGAACAGGAGAAAATGGCAGATCAGGCAGGAAGCCAGAAGTCCTCCCAAAAGAGGAAGCCCAAGTTCACCACCACCGAACTTCAGGTGCTGGTTGAGGAGGTGGTGAGGGTGCACCGCCAGCTGTTTGGCAAGCTGTCCCTCAACGTGCCAGACAGCACCAAGAGGAGAATGTGGGCCGACATCGCCCAGAAGGTCAATGCTGCTGGTGTCACCCCCAGGTCCATTGAGGAACTGAAGAAAAGGTTTTACGACCTCCGCAGCCTCACGAAGAGGAAGCTGGCTGACATTCAAAGGCAGGCTGGACTCACTGGAGGAGGCAACAACCCGGCGCCACCCCTCACCGAGCTGGAGGAGATTGTCTCCAGCACCATCGAGAGGGAGAGCATCGTAGGAATCAGGACCCTGGACAGCTCTGCCAGAGCCACAGCTACAGGTAAGAAGCATGCGCATCATGACGCACCCTACCAGACACCTCCCCATTAGACACAATGCATAGGCAAACACCAGCACTGTACTGTCACCAACATACAAGAGACAAGCATCATGGTACATGTAGTCAGCAGAAGTTAGCCAAATATGTCAGTGCAGAATCACAAGACAGGAAACAGTGTGACACGGTGTAAGGAGATGCAAGGACATGTGGAATGCCATAATTGTACTGACTGTAATACATCGGCACTCAGTTTACAAATGCTTCTTTGTACCTAGGGGCACCATCAGGCGGCACAACTGTGACAGCAGAGGGAGCAGCAACGTCCAACACTGCAGTCGCAGGGCCGAGCACCAGCCAGGCTGGCCAGGAGGAGGAGGAAGAGGAGGAGGAGGAGGATGAGGAAGGAGACACCCCAGGCCTAGGAATGGAGGGAGTCCTGGTCATTGACTTCCAAGCAGTGCACTCACCAGTACTGCCCAGCACACCCCCCTTGCAATTCTCACCACAAAACTCCCCTACAAGGCAGACCATTCCGCCGACACCAGCTCCTGCCACAACCGTGGCCTTGCCACCCGTCCAACCTGTCCTGGGAGCAGGGGCTCCGGGACCGGCCAGCACCACACCCCCACCAGTGGCACCCCAGCCCACTCAGCAGGCCGGAGGCAGCAGTGCCCGACGCCGTGCCACCACCACCACCACTGCTGCACCAGCACGGGAGGGCAGTGTGTTCCTGGGCCTGGAGGGCCAGATGGTTAAAATCCAGCGCCAACAGGCCAGATCCACCATGGCCTGCCAACGCCAGCTCCTGCAGCACAACATGCAGATGGGGGAGTTGGTGAAGGGTTTCCAGGCTGTTGTGGACAGCAACAAGGAGGTGGCAGCAGGGTTAGGCAGGCTGACCACTGCCATCACCCACTCATCTGCCAGACAGGAGGAGCATGAGGTTGCACGCAGGAGGGATGCCCGGGTGCTGAACCGGGCCATGGCCCGCCTTGCAGCGGCGACCGCACAACTGTGCCATCGCAGCTCCAACCAAGAATCTGTGCTCAGTCAGCATACGGCTGAGCTCACCAGGGGGATGGCCAGGATCACCACGGCCATGGAGGCCATGTTAATATCAAACGCCGCCTCCAATCCTGCCCTGGACCTGGGTGATGCTGGAGACAGCAGCAGCCGCAGCAGCCCGGCCAGCGCTGCATCTGAACCACGGAGGAGCACCAGGCGATCCGCTGATGCTGCTGGGCATTCGGAGGGGGCCGAGGGACACCCCAGTGGGTCTGGCAAGCGGGCCAAAAAATAGCCTGACAAGGGGGGATGAGCAAACCAGTACCCTGGACTTTATTTGATTTTACAAACTCCATTTTTTGATGCACATCAGTGCTGTAACTGTGGTGCATCACTATTAAAATTTGATTTTTTGCAAGCAACATTTAGCAGTCTTTGCATCTGTACTCAGTCAGAAATAGTTCTCAGTGATCTCCTCACGTCTGTATCTGCCATCACTTGGCGTACACACCCCAGCTGGCTGTGTCAGTGGCACAGCTTCGTCGTCGTCATAGTCCTCGTAGTCAGACAACTCCACCTCAGTGCCCTTCTTGACCGCAAGGTTGTGTAACATTGCACATACAGCTATGATCTTGCAGCAGGTGATGGGGGTATACTGCCTTGCACCTCCACTCTTGTGCAGGCATCTGAATCTACTTTTCAAGATGCCAAAGGTCCGTTCGACAACATTCCTTGTGCGTATGTGGGCCCGGTTATACCTCCTTTGGCTGGGTGTGGAGGGGTTGAGGTAGGGGGTGAGTATGAATGAGCGGAGGGCATATGCACTGTCGCCTGGAAGAGAAAGGGGTCACATTAGACACATGCATACATGTATTCCACCTACCTACTATGTGTTATGGGGGTCTGATGATGTGTCTCACCTAGGAGGTATCCTTCTCCGAATTCGCCAGCCATCAGCCGTGCATATATGCCGCTCTGTTGGAATATATAGGAGTCATGGGTACTCCCTGGAAATTTTGCTACCAGGTCTGTGATGGTGCACTTGGCATTGCAGATCACCTGCACGTTGATGGTGTGTGTAGATTTCCGATTGCGGTATATGTATTCGGTGTCCGCTGGTGGGCAAATCGGAATGTGTGTGCCATCTATGCAACCGATGATTTGGGGAAATTGTGCCATCTGGTAGAAGTCAGCTTTAGTTTGTAGCAGTTCTGTGTGGGTTGCAGGGAAAGAGATGTATTGGTCCATCCTGTCTATCATGGCGTCAAGGAATATGTGGAAGAACCTTGACAGGCTGCTCTGGCTCACCCCTCCTGCTGCTGCTACTCCACTTTGATAGCTGCCAGACGCAAGCAGGTGTAGGCTGCATAGCACCTGGACGTGCGCTGGGATGGCGTGTGCCCTTGGGGTGTGGTGGTCCAAGAATGGCTTAAGGTCCCTGATGAGCTCGAGTATGGTGTCAGAGTCCAGCCTGTATCTCTGTAGGATCTCAGCCTCAGTGAGCATGAACAGGGTTACCCTCTGTCTGTAGACCTGTTCATTTCTTAGCCATTCCCTCTGTCCTTCCTGCTGTAGCCGTAGCCGCCTCGCAATGACATAGAAAGCTGCCATCCTGCAAGTTGCAATTCATTTTGGGACTGTTTATATGGGTTGGAGTTGGTTACCACTTGATTGCAATCCATGGTAAATACCGAGTGAATTCTACCGATTTTGAGCCGATTTCGGTGTTTCTGTGCCTCCCTACATCTCCCCAACTGTCGGAATCGGGGAATTTCCCGATCGGAGAATCATACGAATCGGCATGTTTTCCGATTCGGATCATGTCCGAATCGGTATTTGTACCGAATCGGTAATTGGACCGAATCGGTGAATTTCCGATTCGGTGTCACTTACGATTCGGTAATTGGACCGATTCGGTGATTTTCCGAATCGGTGTCACTAACGAATCGGTAATTGGACCGATTCGGTGATTTTCCGATTCGGTGTCTCTAACGAATCGGTAATTGGACCGAATCGGTGATTTTCCGATTCGGTGTCACTAACGATTCGGTAATTGGACCGATTCGGTCTTTGCATCCGAATCGGTGTTTTTCCGATTCGTTACATATCCGATTTTCGGTATGTACGTATCGGATTCTTTCCCATTCGGTACTCATTCCGAATCGGTTTTCTATCCGATTCGTTCTGTTTTTGGTTCCCTACATCTCGATGGCTGTTTACCGATCGGTAAGGGCCAAAAATCGGTATTTTCGGCCGATACCGATCGGTAAAGCCCTACCTACATCGGGCCCTATATGTAGCTACTACCATTAGTCCCTTTGAGCTTACAAGAAGAAGGAAAGCATCAATGGAGCTATGTCCATTTTGGATGGTAACATTGTTTATTGAAGGGTGCAATATGAAGGCTGTGTGGAAAACAGCTCAAACCTGTTCCAATGAGATAAATATGGAAAGAGTCAATATCAAATCTGCTAATGAAGTGTTCATACTGAAAGTGGGTGATCGGGTATAGGTGAAAAGTCCCATTTTGATGAGCAAGGGGCTGTCAAAATTTGAGGAACCTCAACATTTAGAGTACACAGGAATGCTGTAAAATTAACAGATGGATATTAGTGGAGTACGTCCCGTGTAACTTTGGATCCCAGGATAACATTTTGAGATCTCTCCAGAATTTAACCTATGAAGAATCTTAAGAAACATAATGTTGAAAGTAGCAGCAACAATATGTTGGCAGAGAAGAAAGGTGCACAAGTTCACTCTAAACCAAAAAAAGTAATAGGATTATGTTACTTCATGGAAGTAAACATGTTGTTTTTGTTACTGCATATGACTATGCATTTAGTATGTTCAACAATTGTTATTTATGTATTTCTTCTTTCTTCGATTTTGTAAACAGAGGAGAAGCTATGACACTTAATATTTTGTATTTTATCTTGAGTATTAAATATATTGAATAGTTATATTTTGTAAGAATTTTACGTTTTGTTTAAAGGGGGCGAAGTGTGGTTATGTCACTGAAGAGCATGGAAGACAATGACATCTGTAGAATGTGTGATATAGGTGTGTTCTATGCCCCTTCTTGACAGTTAAGTTCTGCGCCACTTTTGTACCAGACATGTCTTCAGTTTGTCTATTATAAATACTGTTTCCAATTTTAAGAACCTTGGAAATTCATCATTGCAAACTGTTTCAAGAAGCCAACCTGATAACAATGATGTGTAAGTTAAACTGCACAGGACTGAAAACAGAGTCCTCGATGAGAAGGAGGGAGGTGGCATCTAACCTGACACATCCTCTGCCATATCTGTGGCGTCCTTCCACCATCCTCTTCTTAGCGAGGTGTCTGTGGCACAGCGCAAAGTCCCACACCTGCCTCTCAAGCCACACCATGTGCAGGGCTGGATTGGGAACGCAAACAGGCCCTGGTAATGGAGTCGGACCAGCCGCGGGATGGCGCTTGGAAAATACTGCATCTGCTTTTGTTACAGTGGGCCGATATTGCAGAATTTGTCTTACAATTTGTTACCGGCCCCCTGTTATAACAAGCATTTGCAATGCAATAGGTCTCGCATTTACGCGCATTTAAGCTATGGGCGTTGTAAATGACAATGCCTTTTATTTATGTCTTTAAAACCAAAACATAAATAAAAGGCATTGTCATTCAGAATGCCAATAACTCAAACTCGCGTGAATACGAAACCTATTGCATTGCAATTGCTTGTTTTGGTAGGCACGGGAGATTAAGTGATTTGCCCAGAATCACAGGAGGTTGAGTCGATGCCGAGACTCGACCCTGTTTGTTCAGCTCCAAAGTCAGCCGCTCTGGCCGTTACGCCACATCCTCAATGTTTATGTTTAATCCACCTTTTCGTCTCTTTTATATTTTTTATGACTTTGTAAAATTCAGCCTTTTATGAAAGCATTAACGTCTCTCATGCACTTTATAATTCATTCACAAGTGCAGCTAACACTATGTGAGTTCCCATACTGCTTGTATATTGTCTTACCTCCTGCTCCCTTGATTAGTTGAAATTTAGCCTCAAAGTTATTTTTTAACTATTTTTAAGTTTATTTGATATTTTTATATATTTGTAATACCCAGCCTTTTGAAGTTATTGAGGTCTCTTGTGCACTTCATAATTCGTTTTAAAAGCTCCAAACACTTAATGTAACATTTAATGATTTTAACTAATTGTACAATATGTGTCATTTAATCGCTTTGCTTTTCTGGTGTTTGTTATGGAAACTGACAGTACTTACATTTATTTATAGACTAGTATAAAAAAAACATTTGACCAGTCTAAAAAGGGGGAAAAGGGGGTATGATGTTATGGTTATGAGTGTCACTGGCTGAATACGTCAAGTAGTGAGATCTCGAAACAGCAGCAGGAGGCGCTACAGGCCATACCATTTGCTAATGCTGACAAAATTAGATGAGGTCTTCTAATAACTAACTCCAATTCTGGGGAATAGTTCACTGATTCTCTTCCTGCATTCATGGATTAAGGTTCTCACCTCTACGCTTTAGCAGCAGAGCTGCCACCGAGCTGTCCACCCCGCCAGACATGGCGCACGCCACCCGTTGCGCTGCCTGCATCTTGTAGTTTCCCACACCACTCGACTTAAGTCACACTTAATTCAGATCACAAGCCGACTCTGAGACTGCTGACGCTGTGCACGGTCCCCGGGAGCTTCAGATATGATCTGGAGCCAACGGGGAAGCGCCCTGCGCGAAAGTGAAAGCGCGCCAGCCCTACGCAGGGACAGGAGATGTGCACGCGTATGGAGTGCACATCTCTTGTCCGTACGCGTGCACACCTTCTGTCCCTGAAAGAGACGCTGTGTACCTCGGCTGTCCAGGCGCCGTGAGCGTGCGCATCCCAGTCCCACTTCGGCCACCAAACCGACGACTAGGTGCGCAGCGTTGCTAAGCGAGACCTAAAAATGGCCCCCCCCATGGGTCCACAACTGGCCCCCACCCTGGCAGCCCATCGGGGAAACGCCCGGTGCCCTCTGTGGCCAGTCTGGCCCTGACCATGTCCCTAGAGATCAAACCTCCCCATACCACAACCCTGTCCTCTGCTCCTTCCACCTGGGCCATGTATAGTTACAGCATGTGTCATCTTTTGTGGGTGGGGTAACATGACGCCTGATATTATCCCAGTGTGCAGCATGTGAGTGGGTTAAAATTCCCCACTTTGCAGGCAGTCAGGCAAAGTTGAGACAATTCACCCTCCCTTGCCGAGGTGGACTTTCTTAAAAAAAAAAAAGGTTGCCTGCTCTTGTTCGTGATATGGCCCCAGAAACAATGTCTGCCGTTGATGTTAAATAAAATGGCACATCCTTAGCTGCCAAGGGGACTTCTGTCAAATCTGGTACCTTTAGCCACACAACATTCTGTGCCCTGCATGTTCGCTTCTAGCACTACATGTATGGATACAGAAATAACAGCATGCAACGTGCACCAGCCAAAAAGCCAGGACTATCTGAAGGTGTCATACTTGTCATGAGATCCCTCGAGATGGTCAGATGGATGAAATCTTGTAATGTGTATCAAAGAAATACAGTGTATACCTCAGACAGGAAGCACAATGTATTTCATATCAGCAGGTCCAGTGAACTGTAGTGCTGCTTTTACCATTATAAACAGTGATTTAAAATCACAGCAGACGAGGCAGGAGAGTTTGGAGATGCTTTTGATAAGGGTCTCTTAGCGGCCGTCAGCTGAGGCGAAAACAAATAATCTGACTCTGGGGGGCCTCGGGCCGCTCTGTGGGCTCTGACAAGCTACCTCATGTTTCTCAATTGCTCATCCAGTCCACATCCTTTTCATTCTGGTATTTGGAATCTTGAATACAATAGGACAATCAGGTTTTTCCCAAGAAAATACCCAAACTGGCTGCGGTACTCATACATGGAGTCAGAAATCTTGATAGTTCTGGGCAGGCTGCTACTTTTGTATAAGACTCTATTATGCATTTTCTTGAGACAACACCAACGCCTTCAAAGATAAATTATCTACCTCAGTTATGAGTTTTTGCCTATTAACCTAATGTGTTCTGGGAGTTATGTTACTGTTCACATCAGGTGAACACTATGGTTTGGCAAATCGGACAACAAGGGCTTGTAGAAGGAAGGTCCTTGAAGGACACTAGCTTACTGGTGCAGCACTGGGTCCACCCCGCCACCAAACTGCTAAACCTGTGGTCGGGCCGCCTGCCAGATTACAAGTGCTTCTCGTGTCTGGCGGGCTATTTTTTATGTTCCCCCGGCCGGCGGTGACCCAGAAAATGGGCACCTCAATGGGAACGCCCTGTAGAGCCCACTTTGTTTCCTCTCCGCCACAGTTTTCATGGAGGAGGAACGAGCATGAAAATCGTGGCATAGAGGAATCTTGTCATGCCAAGCATATTGCTGACTCTAAAGCACCCACCATCGACAGGAAACTGTGTTCTAGAACTTTTGTGTCTTCTCCAGCGGTGTGCGGAGTTCATGCAGGTGCACTACGTGGAATTCCACGGAATTACATAAAAACTCATTGGAATTCCTCTGAGTTCTGCTCTGCCCTAATTTGATTGATTTTGTAATTGCTGAAAGGTGCAGTCTTTCAACACCGTCCTTAGCCGCTCGGTCCTTACCTTGCAACAAATCAATTTCCACAATGAGGCAGACACATGCACATCCAGAGTAGACTGACCCTTCGGCAGTGACGGGAATCGGGATGTGTGAGGACCGGCCGGTGCCTCCTGCGTAACATCTGTGCATGGGCGAGACACAGCAACATGAGACACTAGACCATGTAGTGTCTAATGTCACGGTTTCATGTCACGCAAGAGGCACCGGCTAGGGATGGGTTTTAATGACTGCACCTTTCAGATATTTCAAAATAAATCAACGATCCAGGAGGTGATGAGCGCGGACAAGAAGTCCATTATCAGCCTAGTCCAAGAGCTCAGCCAGTGAGTATCACCTGTCTCTCCCTTTCCCAGCTGATATCTGCAATCCCCCCACCTCCGAGCAGGGCTTGTGCAGCTTCTACACCCTGACACGGCTATGACCCTCCTGCACTCTTGGCAGAGCCTAGCTCATTCTTCTTCTTCCCATCCTGTTCCCTCGCACCCTGGGTAGGCTGATCCCCTTTCGACTGATAGGCATCAGTGCTCCCACCTTCCACATATGCCGCTGAATGATGAGTAGGTGAAATAACACTGAGGTAGGACCAAAGGTCTCAGGGCACTGAGGAGCACTACTGACCTTCCCAGGTGTCCGAGTGCTTTCTGCCAAATTCATGTATCTCTGTGTGCATAGCATTCTACACATCTAAAATGTGCTTTCACAATCCATAGTGCAGTATGAAGCACTTTATTAATGCTGCAATACAGTGCCCGGGGCCAGTGCAAGCTCCAGTCCTCTTTCTATGCTGCAGTAGCCTCCATGCTGCCCACAAGGCTCACCGGCCCAGTCTTCTCGTGAGACAGCCCAGACCTCCAGCAACCATGTCTCTTTCAGCCACACTACGGATCTCCTCTGGACTGACCACAGCTGCGTTCACTTCACCTACAACAAGCCAAAACCCACCAACCACCTCCAACCAACTCTGCAAAGAAACTGGAACAAAATAACCGCGGACCAAATCTCCGCATCACTCCTTCGAAACTCCCCAGCCCTCTCTTCTAACGCCAACGAAGCCGCCGCCAACCTCACCCTATGGTTATCCAACACCGCCGACACCTTAGCACCTCTGAAAAAACGTCAAAGCAAACCTGGCAGCAAGAAGACCTCATGGTTCAACGATGATCTCAAGAAGTCCAAGAAATTCTGCCGCTCCCTTGAAAAGGCCTGGAAAAAAGACCCAACCGCTAGCACCAAGGACGCCTTCAAAAGCGCCACCCGCACTCACCACCAACTGATCCGAAAAGCCAAGAAAACAGCATTCAAGGATCGACTTGACAACAACGCACACAACAGCAAGGAACTTTGCAACATCGTCAAGGAATTTTCCAATCCCTCGGCCAACTCCAACGACATCACCCCCTCTCAAACCCTCTGCGACTCCCTAGCCTCATTTTTCCACAACAAGATTGCAGACATCCACAACAGCTTTGACAACCAACCCGAAAACCAACCCACCCTACCATCTGCTGATCATCTCCCCCCCTTGAACACCCTTAACGACTGGAACCCAATCTCCACTGAGGACACCATCCGACTGATGAACTCCATCCACTCAGGATCCCCCACAGACCCATGCCCTCACCACATCTTCAACAAAGCAGACTCCGTCATAGCACCGCACCTCCGAGACGTCATCAACTGCTCCTTCAACTCCGCCACCTTCCCGGAAACCTGGAAACACGCTGAACTCACCGCCCTTCTGAAAAAACCAACAGCGGACCCCACCGAACTCAAAAATTACCGCCCCATCTCGCTTCTTCCATTCCCGGCCAAAGTCATCGAGAAAGCTGTCAACAACCAGCTCGCCGCCTTCCTCGAAGCCAACAAATCCCTCGACCCCTCACAATCTGGCTTCCGAGCAAAACACAGCACTGAGACCGCCCTCATCGCAGCAACAGACGACATTCGAACTCTACTGGACAATGGAGACACAGTCGCCCTCATCCTCCTCGACCTCTCTGCAGCTTTCGACACAGTCTGCCACAGCACCCTTTTACAACGCCTCAATAACATCGGAATCCAAGGAAAAGCTCTTGAATGGATCACCTCGTTCCTCACCGGAAGAACCCAAAGAGTCCGCCTACCACCATTCAAGTCCGAGGCCTCTGAAGTCATCTGCGGCGTTCCACAAGGTTCCTCACTCAGTCCCACCCTCTTCAACGTATACATGAGCCCCCTCGCGGCCATCGCACGCCAACACATCCTCAACATCATCTCTTACGCGGACGACACTCAACTGATCCTTTCTCTCACCAACGACCCCAGCACCGCCAAAACTAACCTACACGAAGGAATGAAAGAAGTTGCCGAGTGGATGAAACAAAGCCGTCTGAAACTGAACTCAGACAAAACTGAAGTCCTCATCTTAGGTACATCCCCCTCTGCATGGGACGACTCCTGGTGGCCGGAAGCCCTCGGAAAAGCACCCATCCCGACAGACCACGCACGGAACCTAGGCGTCATCCTGGATTCTTCACTCTCAATGAACAGACAAGTCAGCGCCGTATCCTCTTCATGCTTCAACATTCTTCGCATGCTCAGAAAAACATTTCGCTGGATCCCCTCCGAAACAAGGAAAACAGTCACCCACGCTCTGGTCACGAGCCGACTGGACTACGGAAACACCCTCTACGCAGGTACTACCGCAAAACTCCAGAAGAAACTCCAACGAATCCAAAACGCCTCAGCCAGGCTCATATTAGACATCCCACGCAACGAACACATCTCTGGGCACCTCAAAGACCTCCACTGGCTACCCGTCAATAAGAGGATCACTTTCCGACTGCTTACCCACGCACACAAATCACTCTACGACATCGGACCAGATTGCCTCAACTCACGACTGTCCTTCTACACCCCCTCCCGCCAACTACGCTCTTCCAGCCAAGCGCTCGCCACTGTACCTCGCATCAACAAGACCACCATGGGAGGCAGATCCTTTTCGTACCTGGCTGCCAAAACATGGAACTCACTCCCCGCTTACATTCGCCTCACCCAGAACCACCTAGCATTCAGGAAGCAACTTAAAACGTGGATATTTGACAAGTAATCCTCCTCCCCCCCTAAGCGCCTTGAAACCCTCTGGGTATGTAGTGCGCTATACAAATTTCTTGACTTGACTTGACTTGACTTGACTTGACTGATGTGTCTTGTGGTGAAATTCAGCACCTCATTTCCCCTCGTTTGTGAAATTATGAAACCGTCACGAAAACTCACCCTGCCATTCCCCCTTGGTTTTTATGAGCAACTTTTGAAATTGTGTAAAAATGTTGGCTCTGTAACGTTCGCTCTCAATGTCTCCTCTCGCTGACTCACTATGCGCATTCGAGCCATTTATTTATTTATTTATTTATATTTCTTGTAAAGCGCAGGAATTCAATCTCCGGAGAGATATCTCCGCGCTGTGTTGTACCGAAGATAGGTAAGAACAAGAAGATTGTATGACTTGACTAGGGTTGCTGGGTGGGAAACAGGTACGTTTTCAGATATTTTCTGAAGGTAGCGAGATTGGAATTTTGTCTTATGAAGGGGGGCAGTGAGTTCCACAAGGTGGGACCTCTAAATGCCAGGGCTCGGCCTCCCTGCCTTTCTCTTCTGATCCTAGGGATCTGCAGCAGGGCTTGATTTTCAGATCTTAAGGATCTACCTGGCTGGTAGAGTTGGAAGATTTCAGTTAGGTACCTAGGGCCAGTGCCATATAGGCATTTGTGGATAGTACAACAGATCTTAAATTGCACTCTCTGGCATATTGGAAGCCAATGTAGCTTGCTCAGTAAAGGATGTGAGGGGGATCTCGCAGGGGCATTAAGGATCAATCTAGCAGCAGTGTTCTGCACAACCTGCAGTCTCCTCAACTGTTCTGCATTGGCGGATATAAGCAATCCGTTGCAGTAGTCAACCCTACTCATAACTAAGGTTTGCACTAGTGTTCTCCGATGATGGTCAGCTAAGTATGGGAACACCCTTCTGAGTAGGCCAATGACTCTCATGCAGGTTCCCGTAACCTGTGTGGCATGATCTTTTAGTACCAGGGATTGATCTAGTTTAACGCCCAAATTTTTCACACTATCCTTAGGACAGGGAGCTGTACCCAATTCTGGAGGCCACCACTCAGGTGTCCAAAGGAGTGGTGCATTCCCAAAAAGCATGACCTACGTCTTGCCCACATTGCACTGTAGGCAGTTGGAGGTCATCCATCCAGCTATGGCTCTCATTCCAGCAGCAAAGGAATTCCTTACTGTTGAGGTCATGTTTTGGAATGGGAACAACAGCTGGGTGTCGTCTGCGTAGGATATTGGTATGAACCCAAATTTCCTTGCGACCTTCGCCAGGGGGGCCACATACACATTAAATAATGTGGGGCTTAGACATGAGCCCTGTGGAACCCCTTTAGTGAGCTCCCTGGAGATGGAATAGTGAGAGCCCAGGCGAACATTTTGGGATCGGTTGGAAATAAAACTTTTCAGCCAAGATAGAGCAGTTCCTTGCAGAGAGCATCCTCCATCCCCTCCTACCATGAGGGATCCTGGGCCTTGCAGTCCTTGGCCAGGGTCTGTGGCATCCCGTGCCATACCAAAGAGTATCACACTGTGTAGCGCTGGCCTGCGAAGCTCCTACTTCTTCCCTCTTGCCATGAGGGAGAATCTGAGCCCTGCAGTCCTTGGCCCATATCTGCAGTATCACATGCCATGGGAAAGAGTATTGGTGCAATGTTGCGCTTGCCTACAGAGCTTCTCATTGTTCCCCACTGACCAAGAGGGTTCCTGGGCTGTGTCTGTGCCATCCTGCACCATAGGAGACTGTGTCACACTATGTCGTGCTGTGGTGGGCGACGGGGGCAAACTCTGCTAACTGGCGGAGTTAGAGGTTTTGCGAGCCCCACGCTCCCTGCAGAGTACGGAGTTAGCAAAACTCTGCAAACCCCGCTGGCAGAGCGGAGTTCACCACCCCTAGAATTCTTTTTGATAAAGAGCATAGACTCTAAATTGTGATTTAAATGGCTTTCATTTATTTAAATAATACATTCTGGAGATGGTGCTTTGCTTCACTTCAATTAAAATAAGTAGCAGGTTAAAATACTTTGCCACCATGAGAACTAAGCCCCCTAGACATCTTCCTACAGGTAAACAGCAATCACCCCGCATCTGTAACCATGCATGCTGTTTCAACGCGGTTGTAGCAACGACCACGTTGTGACAATGCATACAATTACCCCGCAAGTCGTTACAACGACTTGCAGGCAGGGCAGGAGAAGGTGTTTGATATAAAATATAACACCTTCCCTACAGTCCGCACAGACTGGAGTTGGAATAGTACATTTTACTATTCCAAAATCCAGTGCCCCCCCCCTCCGCAAGTCGTTGTTACGACTTGCGGGGTAATGGAATGCGTTGTTACAAAGCGGTCGTTGTAACGACTGCGTTGTAACAACATGCGGGGGAATGGTATGCGAGGAAAAGCAGCATATTCCTTCCTACATACTTCTGCTACCAGTGTTCGAACCACAACACGAAAGGACTCATTTACTATATACAAAATTCAGATGCTATACACTATGGTAACTTCAAAAATTCAATCGCTGCATAGTATGTGTTTGAAACCATTTTATTCCATTATCTAAATGTGAATAAAAATATTAAACTAAAAAAGTCCTTTGTAAAAGGAACGCACTGGATTGGAAACATGTTGTACCGGTTGCCATTGTGTCACGTGAGAGCCCTTAACAGGTATTGCCGCTTATATAACTTATCAGAGCTCTATACCCGTCCTTAGCCTATCCAGACCTGATTTTATACTTTGCATTCTGGTGCCTGTAGTTTTACTTTCCTATTATAAACAAATAAGACCAAACCCCAGAATACAAAGTCGAGCTACTCAGGTATGATTTCAGATAAATTTAGATCTCTGATCAATTAAAGGTTTTTTCACGTGCATAGCAAGGGCATCCACAGTGATTTATAAGAATGTTTTTTTGTACTGGTATGCATAGACTGATGAGGCAGTGACCTCAACATTCTTATGAGGGGTCACAGGATATGGGGGCTGCTTCATTTAAAATTGGGGACAAGATCACTTCAATGCTAATGTGGTCCTTACCAAGGCTCCCTTTAACTTAGCAGCCCTTGCCCTCGCGGCCCCATCTGTTTTGTTTCTCTGCCGATAAGGCACTAATATCTTTCCTCACTGCTCTGCTGGGCTAATCCTGTTTAATTCGCCCTCCACCTAAATCAATGCATTTTAAATTTCACTCTGCCGAGGAAAAAGCATTGTTGTCTGCTCAAGAAGGAAGACGCCATCTCATCAAACCCACGCAATCTTTTCTGGCTTTTATTAACTACAATGTTATGCCGAATAAAGGGAAATAGAAAATACCCATTCAAACTAATGTCCATTGAAAAGGTTTCAACCATGCTGAATTTTATTTCACATTTTTCTTTTTCATCCCCTGGAGTTTTAGCATTTACAGCTCTCGGAAAAGTCATTTTCTATGTTCCAGTGGGGTGTAATTTCTTTTCGCTTTGTACATTTTCCCTAGAATGTTGCTGCTGTGGGATATTACAAGCATTGTGGAAATATTACAGTTTCCTGGAAAATTACTTATGGGTATGTCTTTTCTGAATCAGTAGTATTTTAATGTTTCGAGACCCTTTTTTTATTTTTTATTTTTTTCATCTATTTTTATGCTATGTCAGATTAAAGGGTGACGGGGTGGAACGCCATCAATTTAATCTGTTTGGCTCTCTGTGGATTAGTTCCATAGCTTAGTACCTCGGATAATAAGGAAACACAGTCAACCTTGAGCACACCCCAGGTTTATTTGCATGTGGCAGGGTCTGATCTGAGGTGGCATAGGGGGCAAAAGAACAATGGGCTGGAATGCTACAGTGAGCAATTTCCAGTGGTTAGGCTTTTTGCAAGCATTCCTCTCATCACCTTTAGTGTGTTTGCTGGAGCGGACTCCCATTCCGGATATTAAAACGCTTGCCAGATTAATATACATGAGCGGATTCTGTAGGATTATTGGACTTTGTATTCTATTCTTTTGTGGGATTTCCACCATTTGTTTGCCATCAATAAGGTGCTAGCAGGACACTCTCCAAATCTCCTAGGCTGTGCCTTTTAACTGCTACTCGCTGACTCCTCAACCTGGAGAATGCACATTAACTCCATGTCATGAAGGTCGGTCCTAAACCCGCTGGTCGCTAAATGCACATCATGGAGGCTGCTTCTGCGCGATCCAATCACTGGCTTCATTTCATGGAGTCGGGCTTTTGTCAGCTGCTCACTAGGCCCACTTCTTGGAGGATGGTCTGTATTACTCCGCGTCATAGAGGGCAGGCTAATACTGCTACTCATTGCGTACATGCGATGGAGATTGGATCTGTTCCAATGGATAACAAACATACTATTGTGAAGTTTGACCCTGTTTCAACCACTTATACCATGAAGGCCTTTGCAAGTTGCTCGCCAACCCCATATTATCAATTGTACGGCTGCCTTAGAAAATGTGTTCCCCCCCAAATCATGGAGGGTGGGCTAATTGTCCGCTCCCACCTCATTGAATGCTAAGTCTCTGTCAGCAGGCCTGCATCTGTTCAGTAGAAAGTTAATGCCTGTACTGGTTTGAGGTAACCACTTGTGATATCATTATGTAGGTTTTTCTTTGGTATTTAAGTAGTATGAACCTAGCCCTGCATATGTTCAACGGAAAAATACGTGTTGTATTAATTTATTTAAAAACATCTGAATGGTGGCAGAAGCCATTTAATATATTTGATATATCTATCGTTTTACCATTGCCTTTGTGAAATGAAAAATGGTATGGGACAATTATATATTTGCAACACCCACATTTACCTATGAATAAAATTATTTTTAGCAAAGATTAAATCCCAGAAATCCCAGAAACAAGGGACAGACAGAAATTGTGATTGTGTGTAGGAAGGTGGCTACCTGACTATGGTTACCCCAGATTTTTTGCCTTGTGTTTAGCTGGTTTTCGACTTAGTTGGCCTGGTTCCCTGCTAATCAGGGCCCCAGGCTATCTGCTCTCTCTGTAAAATGGATTCCATGTACCCTAGGTGCATAACTAGATTGGCTTGGGTCACCTTATCAGCCCCTGTACAGAGCACTATAGGTGCCCAGGGCAGAGGTGCATCCAAGGCCTACCAGGGGCTGCAGCATATCTTTTGCCACCCCTGGCTGGCTATTTAAAATTGACACAACTGGCTGATCACTCAGCTGGGGCAAGGTGGTGTAATCACCCCTTGCTTAGATATAGTATGCCTATATCTAAACCTATCTGGACCCATATAAACCTGTGAGCCACTCCTATGGCAGGCCTTAACAATCCTGAAGGCAGAGTGCGTGGTTTAATGTGAGATGGTGCTCTAGCATGAGCTGAGCCTGTCTGCAGCTGTCGGGACCAATTCCCTTAGCTGTTCCGGGATAATGCCAAACCATATACTATTAAGTGCATTATAATCCTCGTGGTTATATGTCAACTTTGGTTTGGCTTTATCAAAACATGTGGTGTAAGGCGTCATACGAATTGGAATACTACCCCCTCGCCAGTTCTGGCGACGGGGGTAGCATTCCACCCTTCTAGAGGGAGAAGACATGTTATTTTACTGAAACGCGGTTGATTTAAAATGAGCCTCAGATCCACAAAATGGATGCCCCTGCCACAGACACGGGTCTGGCCTCCTGCTGCTGACCGAAACTCGGCAGAGGAGGCCTGGACAAAGAGATTCCTGTCACAGGGCGGTGTCAAACCACCCCAGACAGGAGATAGTGGATTGGAGTAGGGAGGTTTCAAAGAAACCAGACACTGCTTGGGGAGCACAAGGCTGCCCCTTGCATAATCCGGCCAAACCGGTTCTGGGGCCTCCCAGCCCCTGTCCCAGCGCGGCCAAGATCAAAGGAGAGGGGTGTAACCACCCCCTTCCTGGGTCCCACCCATAGGAGGGGACCTAGCAGGATGTCCAACCCCCCAGATTCGAATAAGAGGGGGAGCAGTGCCAATGCAACTCAGATCATCCTGAAGAAACATAAGAAACGAATTCTGGACCCTTCGACTTTCCACACGACGTTAGAAGACTGAAGAATCTCCCTTGTGGTCAAGGAGTGACCACCCTGTGCAAACAGGCACCATCCAGCCCTCGACCCTTGCTTTGTTGCAGTTCCCGCCGGAACTCGAGCGACAGAGATCGACGAGATCAAGCTTGCCTGCCTTCTACCTGCCCGATCCACAGTCCCTGCAGAGCTGAGACCAGTGGAGGCGACCGGAAGCGTGGGGCACGCCATCTTGAAGAGGCCACGAGACGCTGACCGCGCAGCCCACGAGTGATCCTCGAAGCTGTGCACCGGGGTTTGAGAAGCCCCAGCCCCGAGCTCCACTTGCACCAAAGCTCACCCCTCCACACTCGACGAGTGCTGCGTGGGGCCCTTCTGCTTTTGTGGGTCCGGTCACTTGCCAGCTGGCTTGTGGCCCCTGTGCCGACGAAACTTGAAATACGACTTGCTTTTCTGGTTGCTCCAGATCTGCACCAGCTCCTGTGAAAAGGAGCCCCCACTCTGACCCTCCTGGTTCGAGTGATAAGCAATCTCCCGGTTCCGCGTGGATTGCTTTTGCCAAGTGCTGTTTGCTGCAATCTTGAAGCCGACGGTGCTGACGGCAAGAGACTACGTGGGACAGATCGTGACCCGCTCCTGGACGTCGCAGATGCCCCAGAGCCCACGTGACAGCGGAGAGAAGCCTATCGACAACCACCTGATTGCGCCCGACATTGCCTGGTTCCGTCCTGGTTCCACCCTGGTCACTGCTGAGTGACCCAGACTCTGTCCCCTCTGCTTTCAGGTACTTTTCTACTTCGATCCACCCTTGGATCGCACCGGACACTTCTGCTTCACCTCGCCTGCAGCTGCAACAGCTCCAAGCACCAAGAACAAAGCCAGCTCCAACACTTCCTGTTACTGTCAGCAGTAATCCCCCAGGAAGTGGGAGCACACCCAGGAATCTGGGTGGGTTTACTTTTGGAGCCCAAGGAGACCCTGGCCTATCCAGGTCCCCATCCCCAAATGATCTTGTTTATGAGACTGGCATGGGGTTTGCCAACTTCTCTGTTTGCCCAAATACCTTGAGCAAATATAGACAAGAACCCATCATCAATGGTTTGAAAGTTGAAGCTTTTAGAGACACAGGGGCTAGCATCACCATGGTGGCTGACTGTATAGTCCCCTCTAAGCAACTTTTACCAGGTGCCACATACCAGGTAACAAACATTGATGGTATCCAAACAAATCATCCCATGGCAGTAGTAAGTCTCAGCTGGGGAGGTGTCACTGGCCCAAAGAGAGTGGCAGTGTCACCAAACTTGCCTGTAGACTGCCTACTGGGTAATGATTTGGAAATCTCAGCCTGGGCTGAGGTTGAACAGGAAATCCATTCTAGAATGGTAAACTCCAATGGAAAGGTTAGTGGGGCTGTACTAGCTACCGCCCCAATCCAAGATGTCCTCCCTGAAAAGGTTGGTAGGGCTGAGCAACTCTCTGGCCCATCTTTAACAGAAGCTCTTCCAAAACAGAATAGCAAAGCTGTTATGATAACAGCAGAAACCCAAACTGAGTCTCCTCCTGAAAAGGTTGGTGGGGCTGTGATGGCCACAGCCCAAACTCAAACAGATACGGTTGTTGTGAAGCCTGAAATGATGGATCACTCCACCCAAACTGAGAGCATGGAGGAGGAAGATAAATCTTCCCCTCACCAGACATTAGGACAGGATCAGCCTCCTCAGGGAACTGATCTTACCCCTGATGAAGGAACTGCCCCAGAGGTTGTTAGGCCTGGCCTGACAGAGCCTCTGATGGCAGTGGACCCTTCTCAGGTGGGATCCAGTCTGGAGCAGGTAACCTGCCCCTCTCTACCTTGCCTTAGTCAGCCCAGGGCTGCAGAGGACAAGAAGGACAGTGAGACCCAGAGGGCCCCCTGTCAAATAAAGCACCCCCATCAACAGATTAGGGGCACCAAAACTAGTAGCCCTAGTAAGGTGAAAACTTTAAAAACTCCTGAGGGAGCCCCCTTAAAAGTAGTTAGGGACCTCCCACAGATGGATTCTGTTGGGCACAGCCAAACCTGGGACCCAAAGGGCCCAAACCTGAACTGTCCCTCCAGCAAGCCAAACAGAGGGACCCAGCCTCCAGCTTTAGGTAGCCAGAGGTTGACCCTGAGAGCTCAGTGCAACTCAGTTGAAGAAAGAAAGGCACACATGGTGGAAGATAATTGGAGGAAGTTGAGCCCAAAATTAGTGGAGCCTCACTTCAATACTCCATATCCAAACCAGCCTTTAACTTTGCATAAACACACCCAAGGTAGTGATTCCCTATGGTGGAGACCCTCTAATACCCCTAGGGTGAGGGACTGCTTAGTGGACCATGAGACAGGGGGTACCCATGCTAGTGCAGGTACTTCCTTATATGGCCACTCAGGCAATATAGGCTTACCTGGCCAAGGATAGCCTTATCTCCTTTCGTTTGGGGGGGGGTTGTGTAGGAAGGTGGCTACCTGACTATGGTTACCCCAGATTTTTTGCCTTGTGTTTAGCTGGTTTTCGACTTAGTTGGCCTGGTTCCCTGCTAATCAGGGCCCCAGGCTATCTGCTCTCTCTGTAAAATGGATTCCATGTACCCTAGGTGCATAACTAGATTGGCTTGGGTCACCTTATCAGCCCCTGTACAGAGCACTATAGGTGCCCAGGGCAGAGGTGCATCCAAGGCCTACCAGGGGCTGCAGCATATCTTTTGCCACCCCTGGCTGGCTATCTAAAATTGACACAACTGGCTGATCACTCAGCTGGGGCAAGGTGGTGTAATCACCCCTTGCTTAGATATAGTATGCCTATATCTAAACCTATCTGGACCCATATAAACCTGTGAGCCACTCCTATGGCAGGCCTTAACAATCCTGAAGGCAGAGTGCGTGGTTTAATGTGAGATGGTGCTCTAGCATGAGCTGAGCCTGTCTGCAGCTGTCGGGACCAATTCCCTTAGCTGTTCGGGGATAATGCCAAACCATATACTATTAAGTGCATTATAATCCTCGCGGTTATATGTCAACTTTGGTTTGGCTTTATCAAAACATGTCGTGTAAGGTGTCATACGAATTGGAATACTACCCCCTCGCCAGTTCTGGCGACGGGGGTAGCATTCCACCCTTCTAGAGGGAGAAGACATGTTACTTTACTGAAACGCGGTTGATTTAAAATGAGCCTCAGATCCACAAAATGGATGCCCCTGCCACAGACACGGGTCTGGCCTCCTGCTGCTGACCGAAACTCGGCAGAGGAGGCCTGGACAAAGAGTTTCCTGTCACAGGGCGGTGTCAAACCACCCCAGACAGGAGATAGTGGATTGGAGTAGGGAGGTTTCAAAGAAACCAGACACTGCCTGGGGAGCACAAGGCTGCCCCTTGCATAATCCGGCCAAACCGGTTCTGGGGCCTCCCAGCGCAGCCAGGATCAAAGGAGAGGGGTGTAACCACCCCCTTCCTGGGTCCCACCCATAGGAGGGGACCTAGCAGGATGTCCAACCCCCCAGATTCGAATAAGAGGGGGAGCAGTGCCAATGCAACTCAGATCATCCTGAAGAAACATAAGAAACGAATTCTGGACCCTTCGACTTTCTACACGACGTTAGAAGACTGAAGAATCTCCCTTGTGGTCAAGGAGTGACCACCCTGTGCAAACAGGCACCATCCAGCCCTCGACCCTTGCTTTGTTGCAGTTCCCGCCGGAACTCGAGCGACAGAGATCGACGAGATCAAGCTTGCCTGCCTTCTACCTGCCCGATCCACAGTCCCTGCAGAGCTGAGACCAGTGGAGGCGACCGGAAGCGTGGGGCACGCCATCTTGAAAAGGCTACGAGACGCTGACCGTGCAGCCCACGAGTGATCCTCGAAGCTGTGCACCGGGGTTTGAGAAGCCCCAGCCCGAGCTCCACTTGCACCAAAGCTCACCCCTCCACACTCGACGAGTGCTGCGTGGGGCCCTTCTGCTTGTGTGGGCTCGACGCGTTGGCCCGGTCACTTGCCAGCTGGCTTGTGGCCCCTGTGCCGACGAAACTTGAAATACGACTTGCTTTTCTGGTTGCTCCAGATCTGCACCAGCTCCTGTGAAAAGGAGCCCCCACTCTGACCCTCCTGGTTCGAGTGATAAGCAATCTCCCGGTTCCGCGTGGATTGCTTTTGCCAAGTGCTGTTTGCTGCAATCTTGAAGCCGATGGTGCTGACCGCGAGAGCCTACGTGGGACAGATCGTGACCCGCTCCTGGACGTCACAGATGCCCCAGAGCCCACGTGACAGCGGAGAGAAGCCTATCGACAACCACCTGATTGCGCCCGACATTGCCTGGTTCCGTCCTGGTTCCACCCTGGTCACTGCTGAGTGACCCAGACTCTGTCCCCTCTGCTTTCAGGTACTTTTCTACTTCGATCCACCCTTGGATCGCACCGGACACTTCTGCTTCACCTCGCCTGCAGCTGCAACAGCTCCAAGCACCAAGAACCTGCGTGTCAAGACCCGACGCCACTTCGACCCTGTGCACCCACGGCCTGTGGGTGAGGTAACATTGCAACGCCGGTGTACATACACTGGTACACACCTCTAGGGTCTGTGTCTAAAGTTTTGTTCCTCTAGGTTCAGCGGAAGTATCTTTTAATTCACTTTATCTAACTTTTACGCACCATTGACATTGCATTGGTGCGAGCCGCACTTTCCGTGCTGCACCCGTCTCCTGTGGGCTACTCCCGACTTCAGTATTGCTAGTCCTGACTGCTCCCAGCGAATCTCTAGGCCCTAGGCCTAACCATTGTTCGATAAGTGTTCCTTATACCACTTTTTTAGTATATGGTCTGAGTGGCCACCCGCCCTCATCCATAATTGTGCAACTTTATATGTTTTACTGTGCTTTTGATTTAACGCTTGTGCCCCTTTCCTCATAAAGAGTACTGGGGAGTAATTTAGAAATAAATACATATATTTTTACAATATATACTTGTGTGGTGTCCTTTCATTTGATTACAGGATTGTATGTGGTAAAACAGCTCGCTTAACACGACCTCTTAAGTTAAGCCTTTTAAGGCTGCTTAGTCCATGCTACCACTAGGATAGCTTGTCTAACAAGGTTGACTTACAACCAGACATCTTTGGGGTTTGTTTGGACTGATACCAAGTGGTTCCAGAATTGGAAACACTACATATCAGGCCAACTTCTCACATTGGTGTGCAGCGGTGCGGATTTGAGCTTGCTGTTTGTTTTACCATTGCAATCTTTACATCAAATTGAAAGATCACATCAAGTACCTTAGGTACATATAAATCAAAAGCTTAGCATATTAAGTTCTACTGAACTTAGTAGTTGTAGATTAAAGGGATTAGCACACCCTGACTACAACTCACTAGCAAGGTACAGTAGGAAAACACTCAGTGTAGGTAAGTGCATCACTTACACCTCACTAGCAGTCATGTCTGATACAGGTAGAGCCTCAGGCTCTGCTCCTGTAATAGTTGATCCTATAGGGACAACATCCAGATATGACAACCTTAGCCACAAAGACCTGAGTGCCTTGTGCACAGCCAGGGGGCTAAAAAAGGGCAGAGGCCCTACCATTCCTTCCCTAATAGCTATCCTGGAAAAGGATGACTTAGATAAGGTGAGTCAGGCTCCCTTAGAATCAGGTGAAGGGATACACTCCCCTGAGAATGAGAATGAGAATCTTCCAGAAGATGAAGAAGAGGAGGAGGAAGATGAAGGCTCTTATTTAGAAGAGCCTGAAGATCAGGATCAGAGGGGAAACCAGGTACAGGTTGCCAGGCTTAACCAGGCCAACTTGGACCTACATGAGAATGGAGAGGGCCAGCACCACTCCGATCTCATAACCAAATTCTCCCAGGTAACAGGAGGGTGAGATCTCAATCAAGGGACTCTCATCTTTCTAGTTCCTCAAGAGAATCTCAAAGAGGGATGACTCCCTCCCAGAGGAAAGAGCATAGGGCCAGAATGAGGGCTGTCCAACTCCAGATAGAGAGGGAGGAGGTAGCTCTGGCTCAAGCTAAACTTACCTTGGCTCAAGCTAAACTTACCTTGGCAAGGGAGCAGAAATTAAGTGGCTTAGATGCCACTGGTGGCAGCAAAATTCCTAAAGAGAAACCCAGGTCCTATGATAGTAGAAACCTGACAAAGATTGTGCCCCCCTATCAGGAAGGGGATGACATCCACAAATGGATGACTGCTCTGGAGAGAGCCTGCATGGTACAGCAGGTTCCTGAGGAACAGTGGGCAGCAATCTTATGGTACTCCTTTTCAGAGAAAGGGAGAGATAGGCTCCTCACTGTCAGACATGAGGATGCCAGCAATTACAAAGTCCTGAAGAGTGTTCTAATAGATGGGTTTGGCTTAACCACTGAACAGTACAGGTTAAAGTTCAGAGACACCCAGAAGACACAGACTCAGGACTGGACTGATTTTGTTGATTGTGCAACTAAGGCTCTGGAGGGTTGGCTGAATGGCAGCAAAGTACATGACTTCACAGGATTGTATAATTTGATTATGAGGGAGCAGATCCTAAGTAATTGTCAGAACCAGCTCTTACACCAGCACCTGGTGGACTCAGATTTGACCTCTCCCCAAGAATTGGGAAAGAGGGCAGATAAATGGGTCAGAACCAGGATTAGGCCTAAGAATCAGGACAGTAACCAGAAGAAGGAGTCTACCAAGCCTCAAGATAAGGGTGGGGATAAAAGTAAAGAAAACACTTCCCCAGGGCCCCAAAACTCCAAGAATGGGGGTGGGTCCCAAGACACTTCATCAACTGAGAAAAAGCCTTATTGTCATGCCTGTAAACAGGTGGGGCATTACAAAACAGACAGCTGTTGTCCCAAGAATGGCAATAAAGAAAACATACCTCCAAAGCCAGCTCCAACACTTCCTGTTACTGTCAGCAGTAATCCCCCAGGAAGTGGGAGCACACCCAGGAATCTGGGTGGGTTTACTTTTGGAGCCCAAGGAGACCCTGGCCTATCCAGGTCCCCATCCCCAAATGATCTTGTTTATGAGACTGGCATGGGGTTTGCCAACTTCTCTGTTTGCCCAAATACCTTGAGCAAATATAGACAAGAACCCATCATCAATGGTTTGAAAGTTGAAGCTTTTAGAGACACAGGGGCTAGCATCACCATGGTGGCTGACTGTATAGTCCCCTCTAAGCAACTTTTACCAGGTGCCACATACCAGGTAACAAACATTGATGGTATCCAAACAAATCATCCCATGGCAGTAGTAAGTCTCAGCTGGGGAGGTGTCACTGGCCCAAAGAGAGTGGCAGTGTCACCAAACTTGCCTGTAGACTGCCTACTGGGTAATGATTTGGAAATCTCAGCCTGGGCTGAGGTTGAACAGGAAATCCATTCTAGAATGGTAAACTCCAATGGAAAGGTTAGTGGGGCTGTACTAGCTACCGCCCCAATCCAAGATGTCCTCCCTGAAAAGGTTGGTAGGGCTGAGCAACTCTCTGGCCCATCTTTAACAGAAGCTCTTCCAAAACAGAATAGCAAAGCTGTTATGATAACAGCAGAAACCCAAACTGAGTCTCCTCCTGAAAAGGTTGGTGGGGCTGTGATGGCCACAGCCCAAACTCAAACAGATACGGTTGTTGTGAAGCCTGAAATGATGGATCACTCCACCCAAACTGAGAGCATGGAGGAGGAAGATAAATCTTCCCCTCACCAGACATTAGGACAGGATCAGCCTCCTCAGGGAACTGATCTTACCCCTGATGAAGGAACTGCCCCAGAGGTTGTTAGGCCTGGCCTGACAGAGCCTCTGATGGCAGTGGACCCTTCTCAGGTGGGATCCAGTCTGGAGCAGGTAACCTGCCCCTCTCTACCTTGCCTTAGTCAGCCCAGGGCTGCAGAGGACAAGAAGGACAGTGAGACCCAGAGGGCCCCCTGTCAAATAAAGCACCCCCATCAACAGATTAGGGGCACCAAAACTAGTAGCCCTAGTAAGGTGAAAACTTTAAAAACTCCTGAGGGAGCCCCCTTAAAAGTAGTTAGGGACCTCCCACAGATGGATTCTGTTGGGCACAGCCAAACCTGGGACCCAAAGGGCCCAAACCTGAACTGTCCCTCCAGCAAGCCAAACAGAGGGACCCAGCCTCCAGCTTTAGGTAGCCAGAGGTTGACCCTGAGAGCTCAGTGCAACTCAGTTGAAGAAAGAAAGGCACACATGGTGGAAGATAATTGGAGGAAGTTGAGCCCAAAATTAGTGGAGCCTCACTTCAATACTCCATATCCAAACCAGCCTTTAACTTTGCATAAACACACCCAAGGTAGTGATTCCCTATGGTGGAGACCCTCTAATACCCCTAGGGTGAGGGACTGCTTAGTGGACCATGAGACAGGGGGTACCCATGCTAGTGCAGGTACTTCCTTATATGGCCACTCAGGCAATATAGGCTTACCTGGCCAAGGATAGCCTTATCTCCTTTCGTTTGGGGGGGGGGGGGGGGGTTGTGTAGGAAGGTGGCTACCTGACTATGGTTACCCCAGATTTTTTGCCTTGTGTTTAGCTGGTTTTCGACTTAGTTGGCCTGGTTCCCTGCTAATCAGGGCCCCAGGCTATCTGCTCTCTCTGTAAAATGGATTCCATGTACCCTAGGTGCATAACTAGATTGGCTTGGGTCACCTTATCAGCCCCTGTACAGAGCACTATAGGTGCCCAGGGCAGAGGTGCATCCAAGGCCTACCAGGGGCTGCAGCATATCTTTTGCCACCCCTGGCTGGCTATCTAAAATTGACACAACTGGCTGATCACTCAGCTGGGGCAAGGTGGTGTAATCACCCCTTGCTTAGATATAGTATGCCTATATCTAAACATATCTGGACCCATATAAACCTGTGAGCCACTCCTATGGCAGGCCTTAACAATCCTGAAGGCAGAGTGCGTGGTTTAATGTGAGATGGTGCTCTAGCATGAGCTGAGCCTGTCTGCAGCTGTTGGGACCAATTCCCTTAGCTGTTCGGGGATAATGCCAAACCATATACTATTAAGTGCATTATAATCCTCGCGGTTATATGTCAACTTTGGTTTGGCTTTATCAAAACATGTCGTGTAAGGTGTCATACGAATTGGAATACTACCCCCTCGCCAGTTCTGGTGACGGGGGTAGCATTCCACCCTTCTAGAGGGAGAAGACATGTTACTTTACTGAAACGCGGTTGATTTAAAATGAGCCTCAGATCCACAAAATGGATGCCCCTGCCACAGACACGGGTCTGGCCTCCTGCTGCTGACCGAAACTCGGCAGAGGAGGCCTGGACAAAGAGTTTCCTGTCACAGGGCGGTGTCAAACCACCCCAGACAGGAGATAGTGGATTGGAGTAGGGAGGTTTCAAAGAAACCAGACACTGCCTGGGGAGCACAAGGCTGCCCCTTGCATAATCCGGCCAAACCGGTTCTGGGGCCTCCCAGCGCGGCCAGGATCAAAGGAGAGGGGTGTAACCACCCCCTTCCTGGGTCCCACCCATAGGAGGGGACCTAGCAGGATGTCCAACCCCCCAGATTCGAATAAGAGGGGGAGCAGTGCCAATGCAACTCAGATCATCCTGAAGAAACATAAGAAACGAATTCTGGACCCTTCGACTTTCTACACGACGTTAGAAGACTGAAGAATCTCCCTTGTGGTCAAGGAGTGACCACCCTGTGCAAACAGGCACCATCCAGCCCTCGACCCTTGCTTTGTTGCAGTTCCCGCCGGAACTCGAGCGACAGAGATCGACGAGATCAAGCTTGCCTGCCTTCTACCTGCCCGATCCACAGTCCCTGCAGAGCTGAGACCAGTGGAGGCGACCGGAAGCGTGGGGCACGCCATCTTGAAAAGGCCACGAGACGCTGACCGTGCAGCCCACGAGTGATCCTCGAAGCTGTGCACCGGGGTTTGAGAAGCCCCAGCCCGAGCTCCACTTGCACCAAAGCTCACCCCTCCACACTCGACGAGTGCTGCGTGGGGCCCTTCTGCTTGTGTGGGCTCGACGCGTTGGCCCGGTCACTTGCCAGCTGGCTTGTGGCCCCTGTGCCGACGAAACTTGAAATACGACTTGCTTTTCTGGTTGCTCCAGATCTGCACCAGCTCCTGTGAAAAGGAGCCCCCACTCTGACCCTCCTGGTTCGAGTGATAAGCAATCTCCCGGTTCCGCGTGGATTGCTTTTGCCAAGTGCTGTTTGCTGCAATCTTGAAGCCGATGGTGCTGACCGCGAGAGCCTACGTGGGACAGATCGTGACCCGCTCCTGGACGTCACAGATGCCCCAGAGCCCACGTGACAGCGGAGAGAAGCCTATCGACAACCACCTGATTGCGCCCGACATTGCCTGGTTCCGTCCTGGTTCCACCCTGGTCACTGCTGAGTGACCCAGACTCTGTCCCCTCTGCTTTCAGGTACTTTTCTACTTCGATCCACCCTTGGATCGCACCGGACACTTCTGCTTCACCTCGCCTGCAGCTGCAACAGCTCCAAGCACCAAGAACCTGCGTGTCAAGACCCGACGCCACTTCGACCCTGTGCACCCACGGCCTGTGGGTGAGGTAACATTGCAACGCCGGTGTACATACACTGGTACACACCTCTAGGGTCTGTGTCTAAAGTTTTGTTCCTCTAGGTTCAGCGGAAGTATCTTTTAATTCACTTTATCTAACTTTTACGCACCATTGACATTGCATTGGTGCGAGCCGCACTTTCCGTGATGCACCCGTCTCCTGTGGGCTTCAGTATTGCTAGTCCTGACTGCTCCCAGCGAATCTCTAGGCCCTAGGCCTAACCATTGTTCGATAAGTGTTCCTTATACCACTTTTTTAGTATATGGTCTGAGTGGCCACCCGCCCTCATCCATAATTGTGCAACTTTATATGTTTTACTGTGCTTTTGATTTAACGCTTGTGCCCCTTTCCTCATAAAGAGTACTGGGGAGTAATTTAGAAATAAATACATATATTTTTACAATATATACTTGTGTGGTGTCCTTTCATTTGATTACAGGATTGTATGTGGTAAAACAGCTCGCTTAACACGACCTCTTAAGTTAAGCCTTTTAAGGCTGCTTAGTCCATGCTACCACTAGGATAGCTTGTCTAACAAGGTTGACTTACAACCAGACATCTTTGGGGTTTGTTTGGACTGATACCAAGTGGTTCCAGAATTGGAAACACTACATATCAGGCCAACTTCTCACATTGTGTGAATTCCAATAGGAAATACCCACGTTTTAGCTACAATAAATGTTTAGGAAAAGCTCAGAGTACAATCATAACGTGCAAGAAGAGTCAAATAAAGTGTGGCTGTGCCAGTCAAAGATGGACATCCCTCAAAAACGTCCAGCATTCATGTAGATTTCAACTGGTTTGAGGCTCTTCAATGTGATATGCTGTTGACATGGTTTGAGATTGAAGATGGACGTACTTCCTAACATAGGTTGAGTACAAACTGGGATATGTTTTTAAAGGTAATATGCAGTAGAAAAGATAAATGTCTAAAATTTTTTACAAGGAGCGTACCACACCCTCCTCCCTTCATTCGTCCGAGATGGATTTTCACAACGGATGGAATAAACGGCTTTAAGGGGCTTTGTGCTGAGCAGATATTCACTGAAAGTAGCTCAGTATCTGCAATTCTATGTATACATGTCTCCTTCTGCATAAAATACTCCTTATTCCATTCAAGTGCCTTCATTTTTTGCATTAGATTGTGAATCCCCCATGAGTTTGCAAATTTGCAAAGATTCTGTAGCTTAACGGTCCAGCTATGTCCAAAATGTGGCTTCTTCATGCCTAGACTTGAACAATTTTGAAACACTAATTTCTCAAAAACGAATAAATAAATGTACACCAAACCAAGCAAAGGGACTTCCTTGAGTAAAATTTGACTGACATTTGGCATTATTCAAGACAGCCATTTTTTCTTTTTTCCTTGTTATTATTTATTTATTCATTTATTTTATTTTTTGCAATTTTTAAAGCGCGCAAATACCCGTACGGGTGTCTCGGCGCTGATGTTTACAGAACTCACTTATGTATGACGGGGGAGTTAGGAGGAGGAGAACAGCCATGTTTTGAGGCTCTTTCGGAACTTGAGGAGCGTGGGGGCGGTTTTGATGTGAAATGGTAGAGTGTTCCACAGTTTAGCCGTGGCGGTAGTGAAGCATCTATCTCCCCAGCTGGCCTTTATAGTCCGATGGACGTTCAGCAAGAAGGCTGTGGAAGATCGTAGAGTCCTGCGTTGTTCCACTGGGTGGAGAGCTTCTTTTAGAAACTGTGGTCCTGCGTTGTTCAGGGTTTTATAGGCTATGCATAGAGCCTTAAATTTGATTCGGCTCTTGATAGGGAGCCAGTGTAGTTTTTTAATGTACGGGGAGGTAGATGTAAATTTAGGGATGGATAGTAGGGTTCTGGCCGCAGCGTTTTGCACTGTCTGGAGTTTATTGAGAACCCCCTCCTGAGCATTCAGGAGAAGTGAATTGCAATAGTCAGTTCTTGAAAACACTAAGGTACTGATGAGTGTTTTGCCCGCTGACTGTGGTAGGTAAGGAAGAAGTTTTTTTATTTTTTTGAGAGTATAGAAGGCAGATGATACAACGGCGTTGGCGTGATGGAGGAAAGTCAACTTATTGTCAAAAGTGACTCCCAGGTTGCGGACCTTTACCACCGGTTGGGGGGGGGCCCAACTGAGGTGGCCACCACTGAGGGGACCATGCTGGCTGCAAGCTCCCGAATGTCATCACCTCCGTTTTATCGGAGTTAAGTTTGAGGCAGTTTGATGACATCCAGGAGCTTATCGCCTTCATTCCCTCCTGAAAGTTGGCTGCGACGGATGCTCCGTTGTTGTGCACCGATAATACAAGTTGGGTATCATCGGCGTACGTGGTAAGGGCAATTCCATAAGATTTTATCACCCTCGCTAAGTCCGATACGTAGATATTAAAAAGCGTCGGACTTAGCGAGGAGCCCTGTGGAACACCGCATGGGAGGGAGAAGGTCTGGGAGGTGAAATTGCCCATCTTGACAGTCTGAGGGCGATTGGCTAGGAATGAGGCAATCAGATCTTTAGCTTTGCCTCTTATTCCTAGAGCTGAGACACGGTCGATCAGAGTGACATGATCGACCGTGTCAAATGCATCGGAAAGGTCCAGAAGTATTAGGACGGCCGCTCCTCCCATGTCCATTGTTGCTCTAATTTCATCTGCGGCTTTTAGCAGTGCTGTCTCCGTCCCATGCCCCTGTCTGAAGCCAAACTGAGTGTCATCAAGTAGATTGTTGTCATTGATGAATTTCGAAAGTTGGATGTTCATGGATTTTTCGAAAATCTTGGCTGGGAAAGGGAGACAGGCGATGGGTCTGTAGCTTGCGGGAAGAAGAGGGTCCAGAGTTGGCTTTTTTAGAAGTGGCTTAATGATAGCCTCCTTCCAGACTGAGGGGTATATGCCTGTTGAAAACATGGCGTTGCATAAAGGAGCAAAGAGATTCCTTTATGAGTGAAAATGGGAAGTATCACTTTTGAAACATCACTTTTTATGCCTCTTGCTTGACAGAGCTGCATGAATCATTGCAATCAAAAGGTTTTGTTGACACTATGAACCATGAGGCTGAAAAGTGGGTGCAAGGCTGGACAGACCTTTTATTGCACAGGACATTTCCACTGTGAGCTGGGCCACTGGAGACTGGTCTTGCAAGCCAGGGGCGCTCTGTCACTTTACCCAGCTCCCTGAAGCTAATTTCAACAGTAACAGGGCGGCTTCAAGACAGAAAGAAAGGTAAAGGTAGGAAAAGATAGAGAGTAAGCCGTATGAGAGGGAAAAGGGGGAGGAGAGAATGGATGGAAGGAGAAAGATTGTGTGAGGAGACAAATTGAGCAGGGCTGGTTTCGGCATATGTGCTTGGGCTGCTATTGGTAACCCATTTTTGCTTGGGCTGCTATTGGTTACCCAGTCCAGCCATGACTATGTGGTTTGTAAATGTCAACAGAATCTTGAGATGGAGCTAAAGGATCATCTGTTAAGTGTCAGAGAGTACTAACCTTGTATTTGAGATACAACAGGATGCACTCTTCAGTCTCTCACCACTTCCAACAGTGACCACAATTATAAGGATCTGGGTCTAGCAGTGGAAAAGAGAAATGTGATGAAGAGAAAATTGAGACCCTGACTTGTTACTTCTGCTTGACACAAGTATCTGTAAGGGATTGTAGGAAGTGAATAGGCAATGAGAGACACAATATTGGAGATGTGTAAATATATCTGATGAAGGGATTCTCACTTGAAAATAAGGTTTAAAGAAAATTAAAATTGTAAGATTTGATGCCCAGAGTCAATAAAAAAGGACTAATGTGGCAAAAAACAATATTGTGATTAATTGTGTCAGGTATTCTGCTTTGTTAAAATGTTACTGTACAGTAATAGCATATATTAATAACTGTGGATGCTTTTCCCTTTATCATAAATAAGTAGCAAGTGCAACATAGCTCTTACTTAAGTATACTTTCTGTTGCATAACAGGATAAACTTAAGTTAAAGTACAGTCCTACAGGCTCTAGAAAAGCTCATTTCCACAACATTACTCTGCTTTCAGACGGCTATTTTTGATTCCCAGTGTCCTTCAAAACAACTTCGGCTGCACACAAGCAGTCTTGCAAAAGAGTTCTTGATTCGCACAGCAAGGTGCTGACTGCAGCAAATAGAATCAGGAGAGCCTAGCAAAGGCGGAGGTGGAGAAGTGTGGCTCAGGGTTTAGAGGCGGCAGACCCGGAAGCTGAGATCGGCCCTGGACCAGGGTTCAATTCCCCGCCTCGGCGGGTCTTGGGCTCAAAAATTCCACAGACTCGATAATTCTCGCTCCGGTGCCTTCTCAACACACGGGTTCACACTCTGCGACTCTGGGCAATAGCTTGCTTAATCTCCACAACGGCCCCTCGCGGCGGGATGCCTGGCTTTCACCTTGTGGATACCCTGCCTGGGTTATCTCACAGGGGAATACCAGGACGGGTTCCCTAAGCAAGCGCCGGGAAACCCTTTGTGGGTAGCTGTGCGCTATATAAGCTCAAATACATTTACATTTACAAAGTTAAACACCGGAATCCAAGATGGCTGCTGCATCTCCACTCTAAACGTGAGTTTACGGCTTGCCTGGGTATGTAGTTTGTCATCGGGACACTGTCACTTAGTGTGCTCACCATGCACGTGAAGCCTCTCTCTAAGCAGCTCAACGCTCTGCAAGGAAGGCTAGCTCTTCTTCCATGAGATTGGCTCCGCATGAGCGGGCTCGGAGTATTGCTCCCCACATTTGTAAAGTCCTGTATGATAAGCCATATTGCCAGCTCTCCTTCATGACATTATGTATTTTTTTTAATATACAGGCTTATTTTGCGGAAGTTAGCTTGAAACCGCTGTTTTCTTCAAAGTGCAGCTAACAATGGGCTCCGATTGGAAAATAATGTTTTGCTTATGTTTACCTTTCATAAATAATTTGCTGGTAAAAAGGGTACAACAGTGAGGGCCAATGAACTCATGGAGGGTTAATGAAGGGACAAGAAGCCGTAAAGCAGTGCAATCACCATGGTTGCCTGTTATCTTACAAAATAAGTTCTGAACGCATGAAAGACATGCATCGGTCCTGACCCCTGGCCTGGTGGACACGGGTGGCAACACATGGAAATGAATCACCTCATCCCGCACTCAACATGGAGGCCTCGAAAATAATGGTCTCTGAGAAAACAGCCTTGGCCTGCCCAAGTACTCCTGCCAGCTTCTGTTGTCTGTGTCTCTGCTGGGAGCTGGCCCAAGTGTAATACGAGGAACCAGAGAGGAACACCAATGCCTGTGCTGACTCTGCCCTGCCCAAGGAGGAAATATTCCAGCAAGGAAGCAAGCTGATCTCCAAGTATATAGACAGGGGAGGCAGCAATGGCTTAAGCAAGGTGCAGAATGTTCTACAGTGTTTGAAGCCTGACAGCCTAAATTGAGCAGGTGGTGATGGAGCAGGCACTGAAGCTGCCAATCAAGCTGTTGGAAACATTTGCAGATAGACATCAGAAGGAAACTGAGATCAGGAAAAAAGGGTCATATAGATAAGCCTCAATCATCGTCCTTAGAAGTTCAAGATAAATATTGCCAGGAGGTTGAGAGACTGTACAGTAACTCAAAATGGGCTGTCAAATGGAAAGAATATCTGCCGGAAAAATGTCTCTCCTCACTAAGAGAGACAGGTAAATGCTCCAGATCTTCCATCTATTGGGAGAGTGCAAGGGTGGATATATAGGTTCCCAATTCAAAAATTGGGAAATATACTCCAACATGGGTTGGACATTGAAGTCCTTCAAAATTGCCAGGCCCAGTTAGGTCTTTCTCCATTCTTCTCAGTATTTACAAAGATTAATGAGATCCCCATATTTACTGCACTAGCTGAGGAAGAAGGAGGGTCAGTCTTCGGGGGGTGGGGGGGGAGTCGGTGGTCATCTGACATATCCACTGATATCTCTTAACTAACAAAAATGGAGATAAACCTTTTGCTCCTATTGGGAGCGAACCAGTGGAGTTAACTCAGCCACTCCATCATATGATCTCAATTAGAGGAGTACTAGGGGAAAATCCGGCAGCAGATTTCCAGTTTAAGTTGGGGGTATATCAGCACCACCAGTAACCTGACTTGACAAAGCAGATTTAACGGGATGTGATGAGGAAAATGATTCTATGTGTGTAATAGGAAAACCAAATGATGAAAGGGGTGAAGGAGATGAAATAGGTGGAGGAGAAGCCTACCCTTGCTCTCTCTCTCTGTCAGCACACATGGCCAGACCAAAAGGGAAGTGAAGAAAAAATGAATTATAAACCTGGTAATAAAGAAAACATCTAGACCTGGACAGCATATTAAAAAGGCCAACAGTATACTAGGGCACAGTAGATGCACCTCCTCAATGAACTGCAGGTATATAAAGGCTGTTTTTTCTTCTGCCTGTATATCCCAAATGCAATGGAATCAGTATGATATATGAGATGCACAGCTTCACACTGATGGCTATATAACACTAAATTAGTTGAAGACGTAGGTAATGTAGAGTGTACATATAAAGATTTTAAATCAGATTTAAACTGTAGAGATTGTTTAGAATTTGACTCATTCATTGTATTTATTGTTCTTGGCATACCCTTAAAGATGTCAAGCAGACAAATGAAGGTCAAAGCTTTCTTAAAAATTAACTTGGAAATATCAAATATAACCTGGAAGGCTTATTGAAGAAATGTATGAACTTTTCAAACTGGGAAGTGCTTAGCTCAGCCACTAACTTCACCCTGTCCTCCTCTCCTAAGGGGCTAAGGACCTAAAGCTTTTGGCCTTTTAGTTGGGTGCTCTATAAGCTGAGCATAGCCTTTGGGCCCTCTCTTTAACCTGTCCCTAAGTCCCTGGCAGCATTTGTGCATAGGCCATGACATCCTATCCTACCCTGCACCATATTCCCCTGGCTCTACAGCTTGCTTGCCATGTCAAGTTGAGTTTCGAAGCTGGACTTGGTCATCAGTCACTCACTGCACTCCGTCCCTTTAACCATAGAGTGCTCTGATCACAGCCTTCAGCAATGGGTGTTGGCAGCAGGGTGTGCCCTTCAGCCATGCCATGCAGCTTATTTCACTGAACTCGTAGTCTACTGGGTACCGCAGTGTTCTGGACACATTGGCTTCTGGTTTCATGACTTCGCCCTCCGTGAAGGGGCTTCAGTGAGACTCTGTTCCCCAAGAGCGAAAAAGAGAGTGACAGAGAGGCAGCATTTAAGCAAGGGAGCAGCAGAAAGAGATTGTGAGAGAAAGAAAGAAGTGGACAAGAAAGGCCAGAGGAGAGAAGGAAAATAGGATGGCAAATTAAAGAACATTGCGAGAAATGTTCGACAAGGGAGTCACGAATGAAGAAAGAGAAAATAAGAAAATAATGTTATATTATTGGAAATTGGAAATGAAAGAAATGGGGAAATGTATTCAGGGCGGGCCTTAGCGAATTGTATCAGGTGAAACCGCTCCGGGCGCTAAGTAGAGCGCTTTGTGTGTCCAGCAATTTCCAGACAACAATAAAAATGTCAAGGTCAAGATAACGCTAGTGATTGGGTGCTTGCTGAAGAGCGAACTTGTTTTGTTTAGTGTCACTTTTGACTCATCATAAAGTAGCATAGAGGGCTAATATTCCTGCAGCAAAGCACATGTACAATGCAGATCACAGAAGTGTATTTTATGTAGATAGCTCAGTAGGTAACGGCTTTACTCACAGAGATCTTTTCCTTACTCCCACTTCATAAGTTGCAATCCTAATATAGCACAGTGAGCCATGAAATTTCATCAAAGAACACTATGTTTGGAACACAGTCTTTCATTACGTGATGTTACTAAAAAAAAGGTTAATTTGGGTAGAAATACATTGTTATTAGTAAAGTCAACCCCAACCACAGTTGTGCTTGTCCAGAGCAAGCACTCCTAAAATAAACTGCCTACAAATATGGTTGTCATGTGACTGCTACATCTTGCAGTCCTCTTTGTCTTGTCTAACATTTCATGTACACTGATTTACACACGTATGATTCATTGTTTCTCTATAATGTGTGTGTGGTGTAAAGTGCCCTGACTCCCTATCCTGATATGATTAGCTCTATAAAACAAATGAAATACGTGTGAGAAAGGGGCTATGGAGAGATGAGGGGCATCATTAGGGGGTGATACTGAGGGAATCAGTGAAGAAGGCGGTCATGGTCGGGCACCAACAAAAATTGTCGCAGTGAGCACCACCAGCTTCAAAGCCGGCCCTGAATGTATGAGATGAAAAATGAAAAAGGAGGAAGAAAGGGTTTGGGTGTGAGGAAAGAATGTAGGAAAGTACTTAAGACTGATGAATGTGGACAAGGATATGTTTTTTCTGTTAATTATTTTTGAAAATGCAAACATATCTGGGAAAATGTGGTCTGTGTTCCAGCGGTCGTCTTGTCTGTCGGGAACTGAAGAGATATTACCGAGGGTCAGCCTTTCATAATCTGAAGTGACATTATGCTGCGGTACGCTTTACATATGTAGTTCACTTCTCCCCTTTCTATGGACTTGTTGTACTGAACTATGACAGGCCAATCTCTTAATACCTCATCTATGGATAGAGCACTCTCCATATATGCCTTTTGGACTCTAATAAAGAGGTCAAAAACATGCATTACAGGAAATAAGTAATTTAGTGCAAGAAATCATAATTGCGGCAGACACTCACCATCTTCAGCTCATTGAAAAGTGGTTATTAATTTGCAGAAGAGCATCTCATCCCACCACTCCTCCCACCACCCAGAACCTCAGCCACACACTCAACATCTCTGTCTCTTCAGGGATGTTCTACACTGAGAAGAAGCGCAGTCATCAAACCATCCTATGCACAGCCACTTACCCACATCTTTTGTCTTCCTAGAGATGGTTTTCTTGGAGTAGAGGTGTAGCCTCTGTAACACCCCCATCATCTACTGTCTTTGTGCTTGGAGACACCTGATGTACAGAGGATATGCAGCCCAGCTCTCCTGCCAGGCTCAGGCAGACTGAACTTCTCCAGCCCATGTGTAGCATCAGGAATATTCAAAAGACCTGCAGTCAACAATAGCACGGCAAACTCCCTCACAATGTCACCATCTCCTGGTGAGCTGTAGAGAGGTGGGGCAGGCAGGCTCAGCACCTGATGCTGAGGCAGACACTCCGTGCCAAGGTGAGATGGTTAACATGCAGAAAACCCTGGCAGGAGAAAATGTGTGCGGGATCCGTGCCACTGCCCTCCTACACCCCCTACCCAAGTACAACACCTACCATTACCAAGCTTCCGACCCCCCTTAAGAAATGAACTCAGTGCTAAGAAAGATTTATAAAACAGGAGTGGCCTATTAATCCATGTCATATATTCCACAGAGTACTGCAGCATTTCCAACGCCTTTATTTGCGAGGCATGTTGCTGTAATAATTGTTTCTCTCATGTATTTTTTCAGTTGTTGCATCAAGTGTAGAAGGACTCATCCTGCATAGTTTCACCTGTTCTTGTACTAGCCAGGGGTGTAACACACATGGATGTGGATTGACCATAATGTCATGAGCAGTGTAAATGAGATCATCCACCCATGTACATCACTTGGTAACCCCTCTGTTCCACCTTTAGCTCCTTGAAAGCCTCCTAAGTCTTCTAAATGCTGCTGATTTCCTCTTAAGCCAGGTGCAGCAATGTCATTGCGACGGGTCCCAAAAGAAAGTCATACTTTGCATGCTGCCTCACTTTGCATGCTGCCTCTTGCTACCTTTCTTTAAAATGCGAATGTATACTTGTCCTGCAGCAGTCCACCAGCAAAGTACAGTTCACACGCAACAGGTCAGACCCCACTGTAATTCACATGGAGGCCACATAGACTGTCAGCAGGCTAGAAACATACTTTTTTTTTTTTTAAGTTCACACACACTGGCATTAGGCCTGAACCCAAGTGTAATTAACATTGTGGAGTTTTTGGGGGTGCAAAGTTATGATGTCATGTTTGTTGTTGAGCATCAATACCATGGAAATGTCAGAGATCCTTTGACATATTCCGCAGGCACTCACATTATCGTGTGTAACAGCAACAGTTGTAGTTTTCAAGTTTAACAATGCGCCTGTAAGAGGTTTGATTCAGTGGTCGCAGTGGGGGAAAAAGTAGGGAAACTGTTGGCAGAGAATCAGAGGGCGGGAATAATCAGAATATTGAGTCAGAGCAGAGGTCTGACCAGAAAGAACAAAACATCTCAATTGTTAGTATATGTTTGGCATTTCACTGACCAGTAACAGCTTATTATGTTATTTAATTTAACCAATGAATATACATGTTTATTCAAAGTTTAATATGAGTTGTTGATATTAAAGTACATTCACAAAGTGGGATACGTTTCCAACCACGGAATGTCCCAAATACGGTTAAAAATGGAATCACAAGCCATTTGTCTTCGACCCATGCAGTTCCTGACGTCAGCACTTCTACCATTTTTCACAAGAGCAGTTCAAGCATGAATGGCAAAATATCCTAGTTTGCAAATGTTTTCCACATAATTATGGCTCTGCCATATTTGCCACATAATACATTGTCTGCTGCATAATCTGATGATTTTAGCTAAAGAAGTGTTTGTAGCTGAAACAGATCAAAAGTTTACTAAAATATTTGACCTATGTGGCTGCGAAGTGGAGGGCCCTATGCAAAGGTTGACTGGTCACCTTTCTCACTGCTGCATTGTATGTTACAATGATACTAAGGAGCCAACATCTTTGCAGCGACTATTAGTATGTGTAAAAATGTCAAAATAATAAAGTAGCAGAAAATATACCACTTATTGCTGCAGCCTTTTTTTGTTGCATAATTTAGTCAACACTGCAACATAATTTTGTCCTCCATTGCTGCATAATTCCAGTGGCACCAAAGTACGTAGCACATGTTAAAAGTGTTTGTGCATGAACCAGAGAGACTGTGAGGTTTGAAAACGTAGTTTATTTAGTTACCAAATCCTGCATTGCTGATCCGGGTAAGTTGCACTACTACTGCTGAAACAAGGCCGATTCAGCTACCAATGGGTGAGATGGACTGGCCTCAAGATTTCTGTGATCTCAGTGACACTCTTACTCTAGGGGTACTACTTCGTAGGCTCACCCGCAAGACTGGAGGAGAACCTCAGAATGGATTGTGGTGGACAGGCCTTCAAGGTTAACCCACACTTGCCACTGCTAGGGGCCACCTGCTGGTTAAGCTAAGACACCAAGGGTCATATTATAGAAGTGCCCCGGGGGCTCAATGGGGGCGCCCGTTCTGCATGCCCCTGAGGCCCTTTGGTATTACACTAAGGGCTGCAGACTCTTGTGCGTTTCCTTCTGTAATGCTGAAAGTGCTGGCGCACATACAGTGCCAGCGCTTCTTTCAGAGGGCATACCCTTATTTGCATTGGGCATGGCCAAATGCAAATGAGGGAATCTCTTTGCCTCTGAACCCACGCAATATTATAGACGCGAACACATAGGCAAAGAAGCACTTAGGAGAGACACTGATTGCTGCCCTCAGGTGGGGGAAGAAGGGTCCCATGGACCCCCCCAGACAATCCCTTTTAGGCGGGTGCAATCACTCACTGCACCCGCCTGCAAAAAGATCTCTAATCCCATTTAAGACGGGTGGCGCCTACAATTTGAAAACAGAGCAGTTTTGAAGTAACCACTCAGCTTTCCACTTAATGTGCTGGCCCCAGGACCACCATAATGCGGTGCACTTTCCTGGTTAGTACTGGGTGCACCTTTTGAAAGGTGTGCTCAGCGCTAACCAGGAAAATTCTCTGCATACATAATACTGCCACTGGGCTTCTAAGGTCTAGCGGGGCTTCTAAGGTTCCTTGGGAGAGTACACTGGTGGACTGGTCATGAAGGCTGAACCTGATTCCCCAGGTCCAAATTCAGCAGCCCAGGCCATAGTGCCACATGCTTTCCCCCACTGAACACCATACTGCCCCACTGAGAGAAACTTGCACTGCATTCAGCTACAACCCAATTGGATGAGACTCAATTAAAATGATGCACTAGAAAAGCGTAATATGCTGCCCGAAAATAAAGTAACTGCACCCTGGAAAAAGCAAACACTCATAGGGAATGCAAGATTAAGTAGAGCATGGGAAATGTAAGAAGGAACAACATGGTTACCGCTTTTACACTCATTCAAAAATCAATGAGCGTTTTTGCTTGGAAAATTAAGGACATGACTACAGGGCCCGGAAGGGACCTGTTTCAATGTTGATTACTTATATCCTTACAAAGGGAAACATCCTTTACAATGAAACTTTTACAACGCAGTGCTATTTCAACACAGGTTTTACAACGAAAACCATTACAACGCGTTGCGCTGGGGGGCGCTCTAGGATAGGGAATAGATTTAATTTACTATCCAACACCTTCCCTAGTTTCCACGGGGACTGGAGTTGGAATAGTAAATTAAACTATTCACTATCCAGCACCCCAAAGCGCTATGCGTTGTAAAGGTTTGCGTTGTAAAACTGGCGTTGTAACAGCATGCGTGGTAAAAGTATGCGTTGTAACGTCATACATCCCCTTACAAAACATAAGCAGTGTGGTTTAAAAAGACTACATCCCCGAACACAGAGCTGCTGTACACATTTTATAAACTGAAATAAGGAAAACAGCTGACGAGGATCCCATTAAACATTTTCCACTCTATGCATCAACCAGGTATTGCAGTACCTCCAGCAATGGTGCACATCCCCACCCGAGGAACACTATATAACATATCTGGCTACTTTGCGAATACTCTGTCTTGCTTTTTCAGTTATCTTCTTATTTTTCGTATTTTGCACCTTTTTTTCCTCTCCGTACCTAGGCTGCACTTTGAAATAGAAAAATGACAGAAAAAGACAACATTTCCAGCAAAAGTGTTTCTTTCTTTTTGAGATCCATTTCAAAGGGGGAATGAATGAAGGAATGGAGAGAAAAGAGAGGGTAGGAGCCATTTCTTGAAGTCACAGTTTTCAGAAAATGAGGAGCGAGACAGATGATAGAGAGAGAAGAAATAAGAGGAAGAAAGAGAGGGGGCAGCTGGCAGCGGCAGAGTTGAAATGGACACTGTCCTTGTCTTCCCTGGGCAAGAAGGGAGACGCAGAATGCTTTTCCTTCTCTGCGCACCCTGCCCTTCCCCAAACTGAGCCATGTCTATAGGTCTTGGCTATTCCTGCCGTCGTGGTACGCATTTTTAAAATAAAAAAGTTGGGGAACTGATTCTATTAAAGTAGGGGCACGCCACACCCTGCCGTTCCAGCACACTTCGACCACTGGTTTGACTACATTAAGTGAATTTGAAAATGCCTATGGCTCTCAACGCAGTCGTCTTTCATCCTTGTTTAGTGCGATGCATGAAAAGGTTTTAGACAGCCTCCCAAATTCAGAGCACGTGATGGGGATATTCTGTCGGTAGCGGCTGCTACCGGACGGCGGTGGTGGGGTATAGGTATGGGGAGGGGGAGGGGAGGCAAGACACCTGAAACAGATGGACGTCAGCCTCTCCTCCGTCCTCTTCATCTTCTGGTCCCAGTCCCGGCCAGCAGCAGCAACAGAAATCACCCGGGCAGCAGGCTCTCCTGAGCCAATCACAACGCCGCAATGCATGGTGTGGTTGGGCGCTTAGACGGGTACAAGGAGGCTTTAGTGGAGCAGCCGCCACTGTGTTCTGTCCATTCGTACAAGATGTCCAGCAGGACTGAATAAGGCGTGGTGCTCCTGAAGTACTGCCCCACCCCCTTTGAAATGTGTGTTGCATCAAAACATTCCAATACCAGCAAGGCAAGTTTTCAGCATTACACTAATCACATTCCAATATTTCAAAAGTAAAATAACAGGAGATCATTCTAAGTTTTAACTGGTTGGTTTCGATTTCTATTTTTGGGGAGTGGAGTCTGATGTATTATTTCAAACACAAAAGTGTGCCTCAGAATCTTCAACGTGGTGGCCCCTTTGTGTGTTAACACTTGGGTCTCGTACTCTACATACAAGCAGCGGCGACAGGCACAGATAAGTGCGGTGGGGCGGGGCGCGGCGTATGAGTCGGTAGAATAAGTATTATTTATTTATTTATTTATTTATTTATTTATACCTATTCCTTTCTCTGTCGAATCCGACCCCCGCCGCGCTTACCTGCGGCATACACGTATTGCATTGTAGTAGTTACATGTTGCATAAAACGAGGGCGCATCCTACAACCAATAAGCAACTAAAGTCCATTGACGATCTTGTAGCGTGATGCTCTGTGGGAGAGCTGAGCATGGAAGTGCCTGAGTCACGTGACCGGTATGGCTAATGGTTGGTGTCACGCATGCGGGGAATGAGATTTTGATATCAATTTCTGATCAATTTAATAACTTATCTCATTCATCTATTTTGGACCGTTGGTATCTGTCATTGAGTAAAAGACAACCCCCGCAAAGGTTAGACAATCCCCATAAACTGACGCCACTCTGAAGAACCACTTACAACTGATAAAGTTTGAAAGTTTTATATAAAAGTCAAATTTGAATGCAAATACAATCCTCGCAGGATAAACCTCAAAGTATACAAAAGAATACAATATCAATTCCAGAATCAACAATTTAAAGCATCGATGTGAAGTGGTTCCTTGGCATCACCTACATCAAGAGAAAATAATCAAGTTATCTCTGTCCCTACTCTATACTAAATGACATCCCTACTTCGCAAGTTCCTAACCTAAAAGGTGTCAGCAGTTTGACTCCCAAAGAAGTTCAAACTCTCTTAGCCTCTAAAGGTAACTTAAGTTTAAGAAGCAGTACCCTCTCTGCCTACCCATCCGCTCTCTAAGGGTCCTCGGCCTACTGCTCTCTTGCGCTCTGATCTCTCTCAGCGCATCTGCTCAAGTCATCTACCCTCTTGCTCTCCTCTCTCTGAGCTGTTCTCTCTCGCCTTCGCTATCTTATCCCCGGGGTGCTGTCCCTAAAATACACAATCACAGTGTGGGTGGAACGCCCCTTGACGCTAAGCATGAGCGGATTTTGCGGATTGGCAATCCGCGAATTTGCGGATTTGCGAACTCGCAATCCGCAAAATCCGCGAATTCCCGCGAATTTGCGGATTTTTTTTTTTTTTGTGTTCGCCCGTGTTTCTGCCAGTTCGCGAGGGTTTTTACAATTTCGCAATTTGCGAACTTACCTGTCGGGTCGCAAGTTTTGCGAACTTGTTGTTTCTACGTGTCCAACCTGTTTGGGACACTCTTCTTCATCACTGCCACTCTCTGTCACCACTGCCACTCTCTGACTACTCATGCCACCCTCTGGCCCACCCATGCCACCCTCTGTTTCATCACCACACCCTCTGGTTGTCCAGTGTACATTATTTTCGGCAAAGCAAAGCACACCTTCCCTGCCTCAAGTGACCTGAATTAATTTGGGGCTGATTAATGTGTCACAGAATATTTTTTTAGCTGGCACCTGCTTCCTTAGTGCGCCCTGATTAGTGATCTTTTGCACTTGCTAAGTGCTTTCATTGTTGCAAAATTAGTTACAACACCTGCCCTGCCCCAACTGACAATAATGAATTAGGGGCTGATTAATGGATTTTAACTTCCAGCCTGGCTCCTGCTTGTCTCCCTTAGCTGTAATTCATGACCTTTGTGGTATATGTGTAACTATTCTGAGGTTCAGAGCAGGGTCACATAATAGTTTCAACTGGCTACTGAACTCTGGAGGGGCCCCTCAGGAAGCACTACAGGAAATGGCTACTAATGATGTGCCTGAACTTTTGAACCTGGTAAGTAGTTACTTTCAGTTTTGCTTAAATCGTATTTCTGCAATTTCGCACTTATTCGCGGGGCGCGAACTCACGCGAACAGTGCAAGCAGTGCGAGCAAAATCCGCTGCTCGCGGATTTGCGGATTTTTCAGGAAATTCGCAAATCTCGCGGATTGCGGATTTCCCGAAAATCCGCAAAATCCGCGAGCGGAACGGATTTTCCGCCCATGCCTACTTGACGCCCACCACGGACTTTCCCCGATGATGTCAGCTTCTAGCTTCTTCCATTGCTTCATCTCTTTCGCCGTCCGTTAAGTTGACCTTTCTTCTTTAGATGTCATCTTCGTCTTCTTGTTGGCAGCTTCAACTGACACTTTCAGATCAAAAGTCATATGAACCTAAACAAGATTTTAACTTACAACTGCGATTCTTGACCCTTCTAGGTCCTGTGAATGGTCATTCAAAACAAGTCTCAAATTCTAAGCGCTTCTTATCACGTTCAGGCCATAAACCTTGTCCAGCGTTGTCACCTTAAATCTAACAAGTGCTAGACTTCTTGGCTCTCACGTCCACATCAAACTATTCACGACTCCTGTGAGTCCACTAAATTACACACATTGGACTGTGCTCCTGCTAACCCTTGGTCAGTCAGGTTAGAATCACAAATGACCTAAACCTTTCTAATATTCTTACAAAAAGCCTTCTACACAGTATAACCTTTAACACACATTTATATATAATCGCATTTTAGCGAAGTCTTGATTATACTTGAATACATTTTACATAGAATATATATATAATACATAGAGTACGAGGTTATATGCTTATTCGTTACATCGTCGTATATATACTTTCTGCGCACTTCTCCACGTTACATTTCTCGCCGTTTCTCCATTAAAGTTACACACGTACATGAATTTTACTTTGCACGTTCTATATTTCGTAAGCATTTCTACACATTTCTACATCAGCCCACTACGTATACGGGCCTTCCAACTCTAATACATGTTCTAAAGTGAATATAGTTACATTTCCTATATTACTTTGAATTATATCAGTTATCTATATGCTATAAGTGTCAGCTTCACACTACGATATACACTTCATTCCTACGTTATACGATGTGCTTGTAAATATGGCCTATACATAATTTTTATTCAAATTTGCGCTCTCTCAGTCCCCCCTTTGATGACTTCTAGGAGTCATCACTAAATGCAATTTGAATAACATCTCTAAACAGGACTAGTTACAATATTCCCTCTTTTCATCGTTTCGAGTGCTCTTAAGCTTTTGTACTGTTGATCTTGTAAAGCAGCTAATCTCCTTTCTTGCTCTCTCATTGTTCGTTGTAACCGGTTCGACCTATACCATTTATACAATTTTACTAAACCTAATAATGTGATTATACAAATTAATACTATCAATACAGGCTTTATTATGTACCACACTATGCTTTTACCAAGGTTGGCAAACCAACTCCCACCTTTCCTACTCCATGACCAACTTTTTCCCAAACATTTATTTTAGATAAATCTTCGACCTCTTGATGAATCTGTGTAATGTTCCGTATGACTTTCTCAAGTGGTTTTGAATTATCAGGAATATAAGTACAACATTCCTGGACCTTCAAAGCCTTACAAACTCCGCCTTCTTTTGCTAGCAGTACATCTAAAGCAAGTCGGTTCTGAAGAACCATTGCTCTAATCGACTGCATCTCGCCTTCTACCAACATTAATGACCTTGCAGTACTTGCAGATAATCTATCTACAACTGTAGCCAGTCTCCTGATTTTAACATCGTTAAGTATTAAACCTAACATAGGAAACATTGCTCCAAATATATCTCCTACTACTTCTGCATCTCCTACTTCCCTTTTCGCTCTCCTCGAAGCTTTTCCCTCTATTATCGCTACATCCTTTGCATGATATATTTTGGGGAAGACAATTGCCAAGTAACACGAACCATACCAATTGTCAGGTAGTTTTACATAGGCATTTCTTCCACATACAAAATACACATTCGGAATAACTTGCATCTCTTTCATAAAGTCTTTCGTATAGTACTCCAATCTAAAAGCATGTTCGCAATTCACTTCACCTACAAATACATTCTCATAATACGTCTTGCTTCGAGTTAAACATAACTTTCCTTTCTGCGTCCTAACCAATGCTATTGGACCATTGCTACCTTTCTTTTTATGTGCCTTCTCTTCTTCGGTCCAATCCGTCTTCCACTGTCCTGACATTTTTAGAATCTTCTGCCTTCTATATCTGTCATCTACTTGTCCTATAAACTTCTTCTCTACCTCTGACACTTTGCAAGTTAGATTATTTCTGCGTGCGTATGATGTATCCAATGTATCCCACGGAAGAAAGAACTTAGCTAGTCTATCCTCCTTTTTGTAATAGTCCCACTTATTCATTTGCTTATAATTCGGAACTTCAGGCAGTACCGAATCATAATTTGAAAAGTAGTACTCAAATCCTTCCCTACCATAAAATATACTAAGCAGTAAACTACATGTTATCCCATAAGTCAATGGGAGATGATGATATCTAATGCCTTCGTCTACAGAAGCCGGCAATTGCATACAAACATAGCAATCTTTGGCCTCCATGGCATCGATATATTCATATAACAGTTTAGCATATGCGTTTGACCTAAAATTTCCCTGTGACTTGTCTACATGTAATCTACGAGCTTCATCTGCCAATAACGCCTTTTCACGTATAACATTGCTCTCCTCCTTTTTCCCCACAAGAGCAGGTCTCAAAGTCGTTACAGGCTGTACATTTGCTGTTTCTTTATCGCTTTCATGTCCTATTATGTATGATATTGTCACTACTGTAATTATGAGAAAAATTACTACTGCTATTAGTGTACCTACTATACATCTAGCTTTTCGGTTTGGGTTGCCGTTCTCCATGTTATCAAAACAGCGTAGCTCCTTCTTTTGCGAAAAAGTTTTCCTTTAGCAGTCTTTGTTTGCTTTATTTGCTTTCTCAGTTTGTAAAGTGCTTTTTATCAACAAAGTCTCTTTTTCCGCAACAATGTCCTTTTCTCTTTTAGCAACAGACAACCCTAACCCTTCTCCGTCCTCTAAATGTAATCCCTAATTTTATTCTTCTTTCCACTCGGCGCTAGGTTATCTTCTTCTCTATAGCTTATATACAAAAGTCTTTTATGCATCCACGATTATTCTCGCACCTGCAGCTTTCACAACAATTTCTAATAATTCAAAACGAATGATTTTTTCTTCTTCTTCTGGAATTTGCTGACCGAAAGTTGGAAATTGTAATCTATTTAGCACTAGATATCTCCACTGCCACAAATGGATCGTGATCGATTACTTTCACTTTCTTCACTCACCCAGATTTCTGTCCCCAAGACATCTGCTAGATAAGTCCACTCTGGGGTGGCGTACCTTCTGCAGGGCACACGTACCCTTCTCGATCTCCTTGGACTTTCAGTTCCTGAGTCTGTAGTTTCCTCCTCCTGGTCTGATTCTTCAGCGATTGGGACAAGTGTTCTTTCTTGATCTGCTTTCAAGCTTGGCCTTCTCCTTCTCTCCGGCCAACTAGCTTCCTCACTCCTTGTCCTCCCGCTCCTTGTTCTTGGACTTGTCTCTTGTTCACTCTCTACTTGTTCATTATCTGATTCGATCTCCCAATTACTCTCTTCTCCTGAGGCGACTTCGGTCCCACTGGTATCCTGACCTTCGTCGACCTGTTCTGTCTCAATCTCGGCCTCTTCGATCACCTCCACAGCTTGGCTCTCCCCCTCTATGGCTTCTCCGCCTTCCGCTGGATTCTCATCCGAGAGAGGAGCTGTTTCTTCTAGAGGTGTTGGCACTCTTCGGGTGTGTGAGGCATGTATCCAGTTTGGCAGGCCTCCACACTTTACTGCAGTATTTGTCACAAGTATGACTTGAAACGGTCCTCTCCAGCGCACGTCTAAGCAGTTCTTTCTGACATGCTTCTTCACCAGGACCCAGTCCCCCGGACTCAGGTCATGGCACAAATCCTGTGCTGATGGAACCTCTGCAGCCTGGACCTGGAGGGACACAGAATTAACGGCATCAGATAGTCCCTTACAGTAGTCCAAAATCAAATCGTCTGTGATGTTCACTAGAGCTGCAGTCGGAACCGATGGCAATCTCATAGCTCTCCCCATTAGCACTTCATGAGGAGAGAGACCTGTTTTTCTATCCGGTCTGCTACGTATGCTCATAAGAACCACTGGAAGTGCGTCTGGCCAACTCAGGGATGTTGCTGAACAAACTTTGGCAAGTCTGGACTTTATCGTGCTGTTGATTTGCTCTACAATCCCTGAAGCTTCTGGTCGATAGCTGCAATGAAGTTTCTGATCGATACCCAAAGCTGAACATAGCATCTTCACTATTTCGCTGTTAAAATGAGTTCCTCTGTCCGATTCCAAAGAGGATGGCACCCCAAACCTCGGTATTAACTCTCTAAGTAACAATTTTGCTACTGTAAGTGTATCGCACCTACGTGTAGGGTAAGCCTCAACCCATCTAGAAAATATGCAGACAATCACTAAAACGTATCTGAGTCTATTGCATTTAGGCATTTCTATAAAATCAAGCTGCATTCTATTGAAAGGCCCCCCAGACCTCCCAATGTGACTCAATGTGACTGGTGTTCTCTTTCCCACGTTTAGTTGCTGACAGATCGCACATCGCTGACACACTGCTTCTGCCGCTACTCTAAACTTGGGATTAAACCACGTTTGTCTGAATACTCTCACCATAGCATCTCTTCCTATGTGCGCTGATCCATGCAATTTCCTTGCCATTGGACTAACAAGTTCATTTGGTAGAACTGCTCTCCCATCGGCGGAGATCCAGAAATTCATCTCACTTCTGGAACAACCCGCTGTTTCCCAACTCTTTTTCTCATCATCTGGTGCATTTTCCTGAACACTTCTTAATTCATCCCACGTATCTACAGTATCCAACAACATTGTCAATTCAGTTCTTTCTTGGATTCCCCCCACTTTTACATCAGTGGGAGAATATCCCTGTTCTGCGCAGTAACGCGCTACTTCATCCGCATAGCGGTTACCTAGTGATACAAAATCTACGTTCTTCGTATGCGCTGCACATTTGACAACTGCAATAGCTGTTGGGCCTTGCAATGCCTCTAACGAAAGTCTCACGAATTCTCCATTCCTAATGGGAGAACCCGAGGAGGTCATGTAACCTCTTTGAGACCATAACTGCCCGTAATCGTGAACTACCCCGAAACCATACTGGCTATCGGTGTATATGGTGACTCGAAGTTTGTCGCCCGCTAAGCAAGCACGAGTCAAAGCAACAATTTCAGCTACCTGAGCGGAGTGTACTCCTTCCAGGCAAGCGGCTTCTATTACTCTCGTAATTGTGCAAACTGCATAAGCTGCTCTCAGCTGACCGATATTGTCTCTTACACATGAACTATCAACAAAGAAAATTTCATCGGGGTCAGTCAATGGCTCATCCACAATATCGGGTCTCGGTTTGGTGCATAGTTCAGTCACATCAAGGCAGTCATGATCTGTACAAACTTCGTCATCAATCTCGTTTGGAAGTGGCATCAAAGTTGCAGGATTCAAGACGGAGCATCTTTTTAGGGTCACATTCTCGGCAGCCAGTATGACTTGCTCGTAGCGTGTGAGCCTGCTATTTGTCAGATGCTGAGTCTTAGTCCTGGTCATTAACAATTCTACAGAATGAGGTACATACACAACTAACTGCTGACCCATGACTACGCTTTCGGAACGCTCAATGCTGACACCCGTTGCAGCTACGGATTTGAGACATCCGGGCAACGCTGCGGCTACTGGATCTAATGTAGCCGAAAAATACGCCACTGGCCTGCGCGCATCTCCATGTATCTGGGCCAAAACTGCTAACGCGCATCCCTCTCTTTCGCAGCAGTAAAGCAAAAATGGTTTTGTGTAATCAGGCATTCCTAAGGCCGGGGCACGACATAAGTCCTCCCTCAGCTGCAAAAACGCCATCAAACAATCTTTGTCCCATGGTACCGGATCACTTACTCCTTTGTGCGTCAGTTGTAATAACGGTTTTGCCTTCAGTGAGAAGTTGGCTATCCACTGTCGACAGTAACCGACCATACCTAGAAACATCCTGACTTCTCTTTGTGTTGTAGGCGCGTTCATTTTCATGATCGCCTCTATTCTGTCTGGAGACACCTTCCGCTTTCCCTTTTCAATCCTATGGCCCAAGTATTGCACCTCAGTCATACAATATTGCAATTTACTTGGAGACACCTTGTGTCCGTTCTCGGCCAAGTGATTTAACAAGGTTATGGTGTCTTCTCTGCAAGCTTCCTCAGTTTCTGACGCAACTAGGAGGTCGTCTATGTACTGGACTAGAACCGAATTCTTGGGCAGTACTAGACTTTCAAGATTTCTTTTTAATAACTGGTTAAAGATCGATGGGCTTTCTGTATACCCCTGAGGGATACGACACCATGTTAAGACGCGATCTTCCAGCTTAAAAGCGAAAAGATACTGGCTCTCTTCATCTAAAGGAATCGAAAAGAAAGCCTGGCACAAATCTATCACGGTAAACCATTCAGCTTGGAACGGTATCTGAAATAATATCACTGATGGATTCGGTACCACTGGACAACATGAGACAACAATGTTATTAATCTTCCGAAGATCCTGCACTATTCTGTATTTTCCACTAGGCTTCTGCAAACCCATAATCGGGGAGTTACATGGACTACCCACGATCTCCTTCAGTATTCCCTGTTTAATCATGTATTCGATCACAGGCTTTATTCCTGCAATCGTCTCTGGTGTCAACTTGTATTGTGGGGTTCTTGAATATTCAGCATTGGGTCTTACCAAGATTTTTACTGGTTCTACTCCTTTGATCAGTCCTATTTCTTCTCCGGTAAAATCCCACACCTCAGCTGACACTTTCTCCCTCAAGTCCTGTGGAAGCTCCTCCACTGTTAAGGTAGGATATAGTTCCACGCACTCTTGCGAGTTTACAACCTTAAAATCGGCATCCTCATCATTGGTCTGTACTTCTACTCCTTCAGGTGTACAATGTATTGTGCAATTCAGTTTACACAATAGATCTCTTCCTAGCAAACACACAGGGCTAGAATCACAGATCACAAACTGATGTTCGTCACTGTAATTCCCTATCTTTACTGACACTGGTTCGGTCAGAGGATTAGTCATCCTCTTGTTTGCGACTCCTACCACCTGAATCGTCTCTCCCGATATTGGCAAACCTGGGACTACCGCTGATCTCAACGTGGATCGAGTGGCCCCTGTATCCACCAAAAAGGTTGTAGGACATCCAGCTACTTCAGCCTCTACGTATGGTCCTCTCTGATCTACTTCCAGGGCTGCTCCTAGAGTACAGTCTTCCTCCCTGTTTACTCGTTGCCCTGTAAGAGGATCAACGTAGTAGCATTCTTCTCCTCCTACAAACAATGGCATTTGTCTATAGGTTTTCCCTCCATTTGCAATGCGAGGTGGTTGAGGAAACAGGGCTCGAGGAGTCTGAGTCCCCCCTTTGATAAACTTTCCCTTCGGGGCTGCGGCTCCCTTAACCACGTTATTCTGTACCTCTTCCTCCTCTTGTTCTAATTCCCCTGTCTCAACATTGTAAGGACACTCGCGTCTCCAATGTCCCACTTCGTTACACTGATGACATCTCGTTGTCTTTTTCAGTGTCGCGATATCCATTCTCGGTCTCGGTCTTTCTTCCTCATCTCTGCTCTGATTATTCTGTTTCTTTGCTTGCGTTCCTGTTCCCTGTTGCCGCTGTCCACCCTTTCCAGCTGCTTGCATTTGTACCAGCATTAATTTTTCCTTGAGTTTCTTTGCCTTTGAATCTATTTCATCGCTGCAGTACCTTGCATACCTCAGAATTTCGTCTAAAGGTTTGTTCTGCCAACAGATCAGATGCTGTTGTATCATCAGGCTTATGTCTGGTCTTAATCCTAAAACAAACTTCGACACAAACTGTCCTATGTCCTTAGGATCCATTACGTCTAACCCACTGTATTGTTTAAATGCTTTCAGTAGCCTCTCATAGAACTCGTGAACTGTCTCTTTGGGCTCCTGAGTTGTTCGATCTATCTTAACCCAGTCTATGTCTTGTACTGGCACTTTCTCCTTTAGCCATGTTATTACTCTTTCGTATTTTTCCATGACTCTGTCTGATGGACCATTTGTCCGGTTATCTCTCGGAGGCTCGCAAGTAGGCCATTCAACATTAAGTTTGCATGCCGTCCACAAATCTCCGGGTACTACGATATCGAACAATGTGTTCAAATCGATCCACAGCACCTTAGAGATCTTCACGAACCTCTCTACCTGCTTGTACCACTCAACGGGATTTTCTCTAAGCTTTGGGAAGGAATTGGTAAATGCCGCCAAATCCCCCCTACTCCAGGGTACGTGAACGTAGTTTCCGTTCGCGATTTCTCGCAAAGGGAAAGCTTCCATTCGCATTAGGTCTGTATCCGGGGACCTTGTAAGTGAACTCCTTCTGACGGATCCCTTCTTAGACCATCTTTCCACCCATTTATCCAAATTCCTCCACAATCTAATACTCTGAATCAGTTCCCTTATGTGTACCTTCAGCGCGATCGTTCTACGCTCATCCAGATCCTGATCCGAGCAAGTTAGCCTATGATTACCCTGTAAAGCTTTGGTTCGTGACAGGTCTATCATATATCTATTTGCCAAATTAGATAAATTTTCATGAGCTGACCTCGCTCTCCGAGTAACGTCCTTGGATAAGAACAATATTTCATCTGGTGCGTACAACTCTAATCTCTCTATTGCCACTGTGCCATCAATTATTTCATCTAAGTCAGACTTCAAACTCATTACATCGAGCCGTTTTGCTTTTATTTCAGCTCTCAGTATGTCAGTCCTAGGTGGTTCGCTCATACCTCTCTCACCTCCACTATGCGCCCTACGCCTGAACACAGGTGAGTTATGAGGAGTTTTCTTTCCATCCCTTTGTTCCCACCTCTCTAGATCCCAAGCCTTTCCATCTTCCCGTGGGGTGTGGTGGAACATTGCTCCATCCCCCATCCCTACATTGCGCCTTTTCGGCTCGGTTTCTCCAGATTCGAGATAGGATCCACCGTTCTGTTCTAAATCACTGTAACTCGCTTGTTGTCTGGTGTCGCTCAATAACCGATAAGGTCCTTCATGGCCCTGCATGCTCCCGCGATCTCGTTCTTGATCACCAGAAGTATGGCGGGACGTTTCGCGACTCCCTATATTCTCATGACTTCGCCCATGATCACCGGATGCATGGCGAGACCCTTCACGACTCTCCATGTTCCCGTGATTCCAATGTTGCACCGTTTCACCCGGGGTATGGTGAGTGCATCTGAAAGTATTACGGTACTCCTGCGTCCTTCGTTCTCCTTCACTAAAGGTGACGCGAGGCACTTCGCCACACCCTGTACTCCTATCGTCGCACATTTGCCTATGGCCGTTGATAGTAGGACAATTAATTCCTCTGCTTTCCTGACTCCCTCTCTCCCACTCCGGGCTGCTTTCGCCAGCTCCACAATGAGAGAGGATCCGGTTATCCTGATCTCTCCACTCTGCTCCTGTTTCTAAACTTTTACTCCGAATCTCTTCGGCAGTATCCCATTCTTTCAGGTATTCCCTTAATTCCTTATGGGTTTTCGGTTTTGGTCCCCTTAAGTCCATTGGCCCTCTTTGACCCCCCTGTTCTACCCAGGGACCTGTTGCAGCATCTAATGGAGTACTCCGACTCATCGGTGCTAGTATCTGTCTCGGAGGATTCACCATGGTATCCCTATTCTCCATCTCTGCCCTTTCCCTGTCCCATCGTGCCTGTTCCTCCTGCTGGACCCCTTCTGGGTTGTAGATTGACACAATAGGGCCTATGGTAACCGGTACTTGTAGAGCATCCGGCATTTGGTAAGACCTTACATGTTGCGTTTCTGGCATTTTCTGGACCACGAATCTTCCCACTACTCTCTGTTCGGAACTAGATTGAGGTACTTCCTCCTCTTTCTTGGCATCCCACTCTGTTACTGGGATCGATTTATATTCCCCCCATCTAGCTCCGTCCTCTTGTGGTAATATAGGACTTGCGGCCCCTCCACTGTACGGAGGTGGTCTATCTGTCAATAGCCTCTCTATCAGTTCCTCTTCTGTCTCGCTTTCCTCTTCTTCCTCTAGAGGTTTCCTTTCTCCCGTAACTTCTAGCATCGGGTACAGTTTATCTGCTTCTATCTTCTGCACCCTCCATTTCTTAGCTTCCTCGTCCCATTTAGCATCCTGCACTGCCTTTACTGATCGTCTCACTCTTTCTTGGCGCCTCTTTACGCTCTTTTCGTGTGCTGTTCTAAACCATACACTAAGTGCTTCGAACTGCGTTGGCCTCGGTAGAGGTCTTGTTGCAAGCATTACCGCTTTTAGTTCGTTCAACACATCTAGCTTAAACGTTCCGAATCTCGGAAACGTCAGTTCCTTATTCCCTTCAGTTAGCTTATTCCACTCGGAGATCCATAATATCGAGTGCAAGCCTACATTCACTGCCATATAATAAGCTGGTGTGCCTTCTGGTGGAGCTTCCTCTCCGGCATATAAGTTTCTTCTATTCCTCCTAAAGAGTGTTCTTAAACCCTTAAAACACTTCATTTTCGATACTTTACAATTTTCCTCTTACTCTTCCTTGTTTACGTCCCGATGACAACCAACCAATCCCTACGCGGCTCTCGCTAATCGGCCTATCTCAGTGCGACTCTTCGCTGACGTCTGACAACTAACCAATCTCAGCGCGGTTCTATGCTGACGTCACTCGTTCCCTCTTGCAGCAATTCTCCTTCTTTCTCAAATTGTCTCACGATTTCGCATGCGTTTTCATTCATACACCGAAAAATGACTACTTCCGTCCAAGCGATCACTTTTCTCTGACTGTACGGCCACAGTCTAACTGTAATTGCTACCTCAACTGACGAAACGTCTTCCCTCTTACGGTCAGACGATCGCCTCAACTGATAGGTTACTTACACACAGTAAACGTACGACCAGCGTCCGTTACTCATTCACTCACTCTTACGCTCCCCCTATCATCGGTCTGTCGGGAAATCAATGGTACCTCATGACTCCCTTTCAATGGTAGACAAATTACTCTGGATGTTCGATACACCCAAACCACTTAAGTCCTTCCCTGGAGCTTAAGATTTCATCCGGTTGCGCGCGCTCACAACCTTCCCTCAATCACACTACAGGCATTCAACTCCGCATGACATTACAACACAGGAACAACATAAAACACCGCAATCTTACAACGCATGACCCTTATACTCACTCTCGACCGACTCTGCTGCTTTTCTCTCGTCGCACCGTCAGCACCGTCTTCGGCTGCAATTCTTCTTCTGGTCGTCGATGACTAGGGACCTTGGGGTAAACTAAACCTGGCCTAGGTCGTCTTCCTCAAGAAGATAACCATCATTACTCTGCTACCAACTGCGGGGAATGAGATTTTGATATCAATTTCTGATCAATTTAATAACTTATCTCATTCATCTATTTTGGACCGTTGGTATCTGTCATTGAGTAAAAGACAACCCCCGCATAGGTTAGACAATCCCCATAAACTGACGCCACTCTGAAGAACCACTTACAACTGATAAAGTTTGAAAGTTTTATATAAAAGTCAAATTTGAATGCAAATACAATCCTCGCAGGATAAACCTCAAAGTATACAAAAGAATACAATATCAATTCCAGAATCAACAATTTAAAGCATCGATGTGAAGTGGTTCCTTGGCATCACCTACATCAAGAGAAAATAATCAAGTTATCTCTGTCCCTACTCTATACTAAATGACATCCCTACTTCGCAAGTTCCTAACCTAAAAGGTGTCAGCAGTTTGACTCCCAAAGAAGTTCAAACTCTCTTAGCCTCTAAAGGTAACTTAAGTTTAAGAAGCAGTACCCTCTCTGCCTACCCATCCGCTCTCTAAGGGTCCTCGGCCTACTGCTCTCTTGCGCTCTGATCTCTCTCAGCGCATCTGCTCAAGTCATCTACCCTCTTGCTCTCCTCTCTCTGAGCTGTTCTCTCTCGCCTTCGCTATCTTATCCCCGGGGTGCTGTCCCTAAAATACACAATCACAGTGTGGGTGGAACGCCCCTTGACGCCCACCACGGACTTTCCCCGATGATGTCAGCTTCTAGCTTCTTCCATTGCTTCATCTCTTTCGCCGTCCGTTAAGTTGACCTTTCTTCTTTAGATGTCATCTTCGTCTTCTTGTTGGCAACTTCAACTGACACTTTCAGATCAAAAGTCATATGAACCTAAACAAGATTTTAACTTACAACTGCGATTCTTGACCCTTCTAGGTCCTGTGAATGGTCATTCAAAACAAGTCTCAAATTCTAAGCGCTTCTTATCACGTTCAGGCCATAAACCTTGTCCAGCGTTGTCACCTTAAATCTAACAAGTGCTAGACTTCTTGGCTCTCACGTCCACATCAAACTATTCACGAGTCCTGTGAGTCCACTAAATTACACACATTGGACTGTGCTCCTGCTAACCCTTGGTCAGTCAGGTTAGAATCACAAATGACCTAAACCTTTCTAATATTCTTACAAAAAGCCTTCTACACAGTATAACCTTTAACACACATTTATATATAATCGCATTTTAGCGAAGTCTTGATTATACTTTAATGCATTTTACATAGAATATATATATAATACATAGAGTACGAGGTTATATGCTTATTCGTTACATCGTCGTATATATACTTTCTGCGCACTTCTCCACGTTACATTTCTCGCCGTTTCTCCATTAAAGTTACACACGTACATGAATTCTACTTTGCACGTTCTATATTTCGTAAGCATTTCTACACATTTCTACATCAGCCCACTACGTATACGGGCCTTCCACCTCTAATACATGTTCTAAAGTGAATACAGTTACATTTCCTATATTACTTTGAATTATATCAGTTATCTATATGCTATAAGTGTCAGCTTCACACTACGATATACACTTCATTCCTACGTTATACGATGTGCTTGTAAATATGGCCTATACATAATTTTTATTCAAATTTGCGCTCTCTCAAGGTCAGTTATATGCTTATCGTGTTTTGTTGCAGTGCCGAATCATGGCTTTGAAATGCAAGGAGAGCGAGAGGACACGTAAGCACTAGGTGATAGTTTCATGACAGATAGGAAGAGGGCGAGTGCCTCGAGGCCCGTGGGAAGTGCTATGATGCAGAGTCTGCCTTGGCTGGATGAGCCCGAGTTTAGCTAATGAATGGCTCTTGGTGAAAAGTCTGAGAAGTGCGACTGGCGATAACATGTTTTACTAAAAGACAATTTTAAATACCAATAAATAAATACAGGTGTCCGTGATTAATAACCCCAAAATATTCTCAGTGATTTATGCATTCGATGTAATCACATCAAACCCTCAAGACACAGAAAACGTGCAATCCAGCTCCACCCCAGCCATAGCAACACATCCGGCGTCTCATGACTCCCTTTATAGAAACACTTAACATGCAAAGCGGGTGCAGAGCAGCTCACGCCCTGGCATTCCTCGAAGGTTACCCCCAGCTCCTTTCTCTGTCTTCCTTATTTCTTTAATGTGATTGCTCCTTCTTTGCTTTTCTGAAAGTTCTGCAATTTGAGAAACAAAGTCCTTGTCCTCTTGCGCAGGACCCCGGTGGTTATTTCTAATGGAGACGCCACTTTTCCTCCCCCTCACCCCATCTTGGGACTGGCATAAGGGGTTTGTGCTTAGCCAGGCAGGAGCTTGAGTCTCTGCCAAGGTATTTTCTCTGCCCCGTTGTGTGTGTCTAATGTTAGCGGTCTGGAAGTGAATGGAATGGGCACTCGCTGAATCGGGCTATTTGGCCCTTTCTCGGGCAGACGTGCCACATTGCCAGAACCAGAATACTTCAGTTCAAGCAGCTTCCCCAGTAGACATATTCAGTTCATAGTTTCATGCAGTGGGCCACGCTGGTGATAGATACCTCTTTTGTGTGTGTATGTATGCTGTTTAACATGAGAACATGGCTTTACCAGCAGCATCTTTTATTGAGTATTAGATGGCACTCAGTCTAAACATTTATGACTCATAATTTATGAGTGCCATTTTGTTCAGTTCCAATACTTCGGTGCTCAAGATTGAATTACTTCACTCGAGAATCTCCTGGGAATTTGCTGCAGTGAGCAGTGGTGCCCAGGCAAAACTAATGTGTCCTGGAAGGCTCTGTCATGACATACAAATTAACCAGACCATAAACAGCCACAGTAGCAGCACAGTAACGCTCGGAGCTGAAGACAATGCATAAGTTAGACATTGATCAGCCAGTGGATATGTACAATGAGAACTATAGCTAAATGATCAAAGAAAGAGAAAACACCGATTAACACCCCTTTCCCTAAAACGTGCTTCCTAAATAGACCAGTCACAAAAAGACTCATAAGCCCCTTCCCCGACTATACACTACTCCCCGAGTCCTGTTTCCCAATGTGGCACACATAAAAAGTCTGTGCAGCTATTTAGTTGTCACATTTGCCATCAGACAAGCCATGCCATGTAAACAGGCAACGGAGGCTGAAGAACTGCACAAGACCCATGGCCTAGGCAAAGGCCCAAGGAGGCCAAGGAGGCCAGCCAAAGAAGGCCTTCTGAGGTGCCCGAAGGTAGGCCTTGGTGTGGCAGAAGATGGTGCAGTGGAGAAGGGCATGAGGTGAAAAGGCTGGGGCCGTGGAGAGGCCCCCTTATGAGTGGGATACACAACAAAGAGACCTCAGGGTACCAAGCATGCATCTTTTTAAAGGCCCGCTTTATCTTGGCTACGAGAGGGCCGGAGTGGGCAGCGACACCCTGCAGAAAGCACATGTTCCTACACTCTGTACGACTCGTGTTTTCTTTATCGCCTTCACTCGAGTTTGATCATTTCCTAATTTTATTCGAAACATAAATTCAAACATTTGTGATTGTACACATTTTATGGTGTGTCGTATTGTGATGACAGATCAAGCAGGGCAAATACGAAACTATAGTACAGTACAACTGTAGATGTGCCTTATATAAAATCACTATAAAAATATGTTTAAACAGGTACAGTCTGGCATTTATTATCTGGAATCAGCCTCCTTGATGAATATGCACAGTAAACTCGCACATATGATTACAGCAGCCTAATCATTTATTCAACACTATAGTTGTTTTATTGAATACGTGCAGTGATCACACATTAATTTCATTGTTTAATACCAAGACACAACTCAAATATGGTACTGACTCTTTGATATACCACCATATGCCACATGTCGGGCCGTGGGAACACAGACCTAAGTAATAATCTGACTTTAAACTCCAATGCCGTCTACTCATTCATTGGGTTCTAAATTTTGAGTCTTCCCTCCTATTTAAGCAGCAATGTTTTACTCTACATCTCTCTCTACAAACAATATACTCTCTAGAAGCCCAAGTAACTAAGGTGTTTATCTGGCTTAAGAACATCTCTAAACTCTCTTAAACCAGAAATAGTGTTAAACTGCCTTAAGCCAGTAAGTTTAGTATTTTATGCAAAATCCTTCACAAATAAGGGGTACGTACATTCTCTCTGCCAACAGCATCTTAGGATCATCTTTATCAGGGAAAAGCTTGAGTGAATCAGGCCTTGGGTGCTTTGAATGTTGCAGAAGATGGAGCTGCAGCACATTTAGAAAGTGATTTTCCTGGCGCCACCTGGTTTGATAAAATATAGTAGCTGATACTACTAGTGGAATGCCAAAGAGCCAACACTGGCCAGTAAGTGATTTACATCATATGCCTTCTGGTAAAAAAATAAAATAAAAAAAAAAATTGGTTTGATTGAGACCTCACAAGAGATCAACAAATACAGATATTTAAAATTATTATTCTTGGGGCTTGAATGAAATGATTGAATTTCTAATTAAAATAATTAGTTAGTACTGTTTTATACAACAAACAGTTAATAGAAATGCTAAAATAATACGTTTTGAAAATAACATAAAAAAAACTGTAAACAAGTGATGACAGACAAATTAATTAGCGGGTGAGTCACACAGCATAATTAGATCTTGAGCTAACATGGCATTGTATCTTAACTGAATAGGCGATATAAACCGTTGTCTAGCCTCTACCAATCTCGCGTTTGGGCAAATTAATAAAACATGATGCAGATCTTGTTGGCCGTCTTTGCATAGATCACATATGCCTTTAGATTATTTGTGCCTTCCCACTTAGCTATAAGAGTTGCCAAAGGGAGAATAGCCAATTGTAAAAGGAGGATACAACGCCTTGCCCCATGCCTGAATTGGAACTGTAAATAAGGCTGAGGTGTTTTGAATACTATTTTCTCAGCAAAGATTTTATAATGCTTTAGTTGAATACTGTATTCTTTAACACTTTCATAACTGATTCTTGGGGCCATATGTTTTAAAAAGAGCTTCAGATGAGCTGGAGACCAATCCTGTAAAAGTGCTAATTGTGAGACCTCAAGGGCTTTTAGCAAATTCTGGTCATTGTCGTAATGACAGGATAATACATTAATTAGAAGCCTCAGTTAGGTGGCAGAGTCTAGGGTTTGATCTGTAATCATCATCATCAGGATATCCATAATGTGATAAACTAACCTATAAATGTCAGCCCCATGCGTAACAGAGAGCACTACTGTTAACATTAAATTGCTTCCTAGGACAGTAGCAGATATATATGAAATGCAAAATTTGCCTGCATAATATTGCCAAGTTCACAGAGTATGAGACGACTGAAAAGTTTGACACATTATCAAAAATGTGCCACTGAGTGAAAATTCTCACAAAAAAGTTCTACCAGAAATATTTTCTGCATTGCTTTTGTGTGAAAGAACTTTCCATTAAAATATGTGTGAGTAGGGAGTTCTAATGCAAAACCATCTTTTGCAAGTTGGGTTCTGTAGCAATTTTTTCTTACAAATAGTGCTTTCTTCAAATATGGTGCAATGTTTAGAAAAACATTACACAGAGTGTGTAGAAAATCTTTGCAACGTTTCACTCCATCAGCCAGGGGATGTCCTAACTGTACTCATCCTGCATAACCTGCCGCTGGGGAAACATCGCGGACTGGAGTGGGTAATGAATGCTATTGAGTTTGATTTGAGATAGGAGACCCTGGACCACCTTCCTCTTCTTAGTTTGGAACATAACATTTTCTTTCATTTACATGTTGTATTAACATTAAAAAATAAACATGCTCTATTCCAAAGGTCATGAAACCTGTTAATTGAATTGATTTGGCTCTGATTTATGCTTCTCATCGAAAACAATAGTGGTTCATGAACAAACAAGTTTAGCATATCACATATTGTATTTACAAAACGAGGTACTACTCATGTACATGTCAGCTGCATATGTCCATGCACATGCAACCGAAAGCTGGATGCCCATTACCTGCTTATCAGCAGGGCTGGACTGGGAACCAAAACCGGCCCCCACCCGTGAGGCGCACCGGGGGATTGCCCGGTGCCCGCTATGTCAGTCCGGGCCTGCTTATCAGTTTAAGTAAATAGTTGCTGTGTTGATAACCGAAGTGTTCAATGGCAGCCATGCAACTATAGCTGGTGGGTGTTTACTTGTGCCCAGGCTGGGCCTGAGTCTCCATTCATAGAAGAGTCTTGCAGACTATCTGTGTAGCTTAAAGGCCCCCTCCTCCCACACAAGCGCAGTTTGTTATATGTTACATATGGGCACACCCAGCTTCCTCGATGCATGCAGTGCACCTGTGCATGTGTCTTTTCCATGGTGAAGATATGAAAGTGTGTACAACTGTAGTTGGTGAAATGCTCATATGTGAAAGGAGAGTGGCTGCTTGGATTATTCAGCCAAAGGTGTGCCATGAATTAAAGACGAGGAAGGGTGAACGCTCACCCAGTTAGAGTTGAGTCTATGAGTGTCAATGTGATCTGAAGAATTTGGATTTTATGTTCTTGGACACTAGGGGATGCTGCGGTAATGCTGTGGGCACTTCAACCCATATTTGTACGCCCAGGGCATTCTGTTTTACATGGAAGGCTGCAGATGCATGCACTTCTCCTACTGATATACTCATTGCCTGGTTGCATGTGTGACACCAGTGCAGTGTGGAGTGGACCAGGAATGCGGCCAGACGTCAGCGTCAATCAGAAGCGCTAAACCGGGGGAACCGCTGTGGTTTAAGTGGTTTCTCCCGGAAGTGCTGAGGTGTGCTTGCGGCTTCCGGTCCGTCAACTAGACCTCAACCTGTCCGCCCGTATGAGGAGGTGATGAGTCTGATCACGCATGCGCGAAAAAAGGAAACGTGCTGCGATGATCGGACTCCGGAACCATGGCACTGCATTGGTGAGACATGGTGAGCCTCTCTAGTTAAAGAAATGGGTCTAAGCTACAAATTATTTGGCAGTTTACACATCTAATGCGCAAGACAAAAACCGGAGCAGCACCACTATTGTAGCAAAAGTTTGCCCACACAGGCTGTGTCTCCAAGTTATGATGACGTATAATGGTTAAAAAACTAGTATGTCACATTTCTTTCTCAAAGGAATTACTCATCTTAGTACAGGGTTTAAAATATCACGAGTGCTTCAAAGTGCTATGTCCCCTATACAAAGATGGCGTCTAGAATCAGCCAAAGAATAGGACTTGCTAGCCATCACAAAGAAGGCTTATGTACATGGTGAGCATGGACACCGGGGAAGGGATGGTGCTTCACCCTTACACATTGATGTGTTTATGCAGGTAATGTTGATTAATGTGAAGTTAGTAAACTGAAATCAAACAATCTACTGCTCTGTCTTTACTCTCAGAATGTGCACACATATTGGACATATTTCAGAGGTCTAGGAATTATACCAGTACATTAATAAATGTCTTGTTATGTAATGTCTAATATATTTATCAATAACTGGAACTGAAGGTAGGTGAATGCAGTCATTTACTACAGTTGTTCATAAACACTTGATCCAAGGTAATTGCACTCACATTCACTCTTCAGAGATGGCTACTCTCATTACGTATGAATCCAGCAGACACAAATTCGTGCTAAAGCGAAATAAGGAATGAAATTACTTCGTGGTGTAAATAGTCAATAGAAAGAAACTCAAACTGGGAAAAACAATAGCTATTGGCAAATTCATTAATAGTAAAAATAAAAGCTGTTTTTGCTGAAACAGAAGCTCTGGACAATGGAACTATCACTCACTGTACACAGAGATTATTGATATGACTTGGAAAGCCAATCAGTTCCTCTGTTACACATACCTTACGTTCCCAGGCAATGTCCTGCAATGCTCTCACTAACCTTATGTGGTTTACAAAATGATCCTTCCTTAAACAGACCCATCTCCCTGGGAAATTGACACACTGGCTAATGACTTAGGCATCACACCTATGGCTATTCTTGTGTATTTCAAATGCTCCCAGTAAAACGCCTAAGACGTGGCTAGTTTTCCTGGCCTCAAAACACTTCAAAACTTTCATCGAGGCTTTGCCCTCTTTTTGGTTCTCTTCTGACAATATGTGTCTTGACACTGCTCTAGCTGCAGGTGGTACACTATTTCTATAACTACTGCTTCTTATACTGTTTAGACCCTGTCATTTTACTCCTACTAAAAAGCTCTGAGTAATGCTTTACGAAAACACAAAATAAAACAAAATGTCTAATACAGCCGAGATTAGCTCAGCACATCTTAAAGAAGCATGTCTTAGGCTGAGGAGCAGCCTTGCTGTCACTTACCTCATCAGTTTAGGTTTATGTGGAAACCATAAGTCTTTAACAGCAGAGCTACTTCATTAACACAGACCTACCGGATTCAGCTTGAGAGCAAGAACATCCCCTCAGGTTCTACAGATGGGGACTGTGCCCATATTCATGATACTAGAAAATATCTTGGGTCACCGAAATAAGACATCAGTTAATTCTAGGAAGTGGTTATGAATATACCACATAATTAGAACTTACACCACAGAAGTTCTTCTAGCGATGGATAATGTCAATCTTTCAGACCGATAAGATATTCGTTGTATTGCATACCCTACTGAGCAGAACAATTCTGTAAGTGCAAATGTATTAAACGTATAGACCTTCGGCAACAGATCTACCCTTTAAGTTCCTAGACTGGTGCATGATGGGAAAAGAACAATACTTCTTTGAAGTCGATCTTGAACTTTCCTAATGCCAGAAAATGCCATCAGTTCTCCAGATTACAAGAAACGAAGCCACATCAGCTGCTGTCTATTTAAAACGTCACTTCCTGGTATGGAGCCTGGAAGTATTCTTGTACTGATTGATGACCAAGATGATCCTTTGAGCTTCTCTTCCATTCCCCCCTATATGTGCTGTGATTGGCATTCTTGCAAACCCCATAGACTGCTCTGCATATGTTTTAGTTCTCAGAGGTAACGTTAGTAAAGCGGGGGGTTCCTCCTGGCACATCTTTTGGCCTTGAAACTGCATGCTTTTGCCATTGGAATCTCTGTTACCAAATATGGAATCGTGTTAGTGTGTAGCCTTCCAAAATATGTGAATCACTTCCACCTGCATATTTTGCAGGCTGAAGCTCAGAGCAGAGTCTTTCTATTGGCTTACAATGAGGACCGCACTACAGTCTTTATTTAGATGCAGGGTGCCTAGAAAGAGCCTCTGCTTTTACTTATATTCAGCTGGTGTGCCTCATTGAATGCCCAGTGGGGATTTCTCCCCGGTGCTCTTCAGTCACAAACACACAGCTCATAGGCAGATCTTTCAGGAGCCTGGGATTGGTCCTACCACAGTTGATAAACTACTGGGATCACACATCTCAAAGTGGTCTGTGAGTCTTCTGTGATGTCAGCCTGCATAAGATATCTAAGGCCTAAGCCCAATCCGTACATTTAAGCTCAGCTTTCACCCCATCTTGCCTCAAGCCTCACCAACCTTTAGACCTTAATAATCAAATCTTAAGCCACCACAAATCACCCATATGATCAAAATGTAACACCAATCACCACAGCAAATGAAATTCCCAAATCCCACCATGATTTATGGTCCCCCAAATCCAACACCCCATTATTTCTACTGCCAACTGCACATGTATTTGTATTTGTATTTTGTATATGGCATTTATAAAGCGCAATTATCGCTCCGAAAGGAGCATCCTGGCGCTATAGAACTTTAATGTACATTGATTGAATTATACGGCATCCATAACAAAGGAATCTGATAGACTGAAGATCCAAGTCTTCAGTTGTTTTCTGAAAGCTGACTCTTGATCTACAAGTCTGAGATCCTTGGGCATTGCATTTCAGGCCTTAGAGGCTAGGATAGTTAATGGGTTCTGGGTACCACCACCAGGTTGCCCCCTGATGATCTCAGTGTTCTGGGTGGATTGTAACAAGTGAATCTCCTGGCAAGATACCTCGGACCTGAGTGATTAAGAGCTCTAAATGTTATCATCAGAATTTTTAACAAGATCCTTTTATGCAAGGGTAACCAGTGTAAGTTCTTGAGGGCCTGTGAAGCTGAGGCACGTCTCTGTAGTTTCAATACCAGTCTGGCCGCAGTGTGTTGCACGCTCTGGAGTTTCTTCAGCGTTGCCTTTTTTCCACTAGACACACTGTAGTTCACTCTTTTTCGCCACGCCAACGATAGACACCTACTCACCTTACTATAGCCTCCAACCCGATCAAACATTTAAATACAACCTTTTAACTCTCAACAAACACTGCTCTTTAAATCCTCTAATCTAATTCCACTGTTAAGCCTCAATGCTTCACAACAGAAAGTCTGAACTCCAAGACATGCTACCAACGAATATCAACCACAACTATAATATTTATGAACCAAAGCAAATTATTTCACCCCACAATTTACTCAAAATGCCATCTCACTTTATATTCTCAGGCTCGTACCTCACTTTAATACCAGTGGCCTATTTAAACTCCCAAAACTTCAACATTTTTTATCATGACCTCCACTTCATCTTTAAGTCCAATGACCCCCCCCCCCCACACACTATAAACCCTAACATCAGGACACTCGGGTCCTGAACAAAAACCTCCCTAAACCCAGCGGCAGATCCTATGCTAAGGCGTAGGAGTGGTGCCCGACTGTTTTAAGGCAGTGCAGAGAAAAAAGAAAATGACAATAATGAAATGTGTTGTTATCATTTTCTTTTTCACTTCCTAGGTGCAGGGAGGTACAGGGCTGGCCAGAGCAGGGGCCAGGGGAAGAGTGGTTTGCCCACTCAAAGTGTGCATGAATGTTTGACCGGCCATCTTAAGCCGGCCAATCATTCATATGCACTTTGCATGTTTCCCACCATGCTGCATTACACAGCCTGGTGGGGAACATGCACAGGCTCCCAGTCCCCGCCTGTGGGCCAAACCATGGCGCTCAGACCATTCACAATGCTGCAATGCAGTGTTGTGATTGGCTATGGGGAACCAATCACAATGCTGCATTGCAGCTTTGTGATTGGCTAATGGACCCTGGGAATCCAGGTGCTTGACCTGCGATGAGGATACTGGAGAGGCTGCAGAGAGGCAGTGGCTGGTGGCGCGAGCAGCAGGTAGGTTTTATTATTTTTTGTTATTGTTTTTATTTTCTAACCCATGCCCCCACACCTCCCTTTGACCCCCCTCCGCCGCCATTGCCTACCAGATACCCTGCATAAACCTACAGGTGTAACCCAACTCTGTATAAAGTGAGTGAGACTACACTTGCATACTGTGCTTCCCTATAATATGGAAGATTAGGTGACAGCCTGTAAGGTAGGATAGTTGCAGGTTTTGTAATTTTTTTCAACAAAGCTTGTACTACGATATATGTGGTTGTCCTACTCATCCTAGGAACAAAGACGCTTGCGACACAGACTATGCACACGCGCTTATTAAACTGTAATTTATAGTTGTTTTAAAAATAACTATTATAAGCTTATAAGCAGGTTTGGAAAACGTATAGAGTCTGCCTTCCATATCTGGTACACACACATTTCCTTATAAAGTCTTTCTGTAAGAGGGTCGCTGCTCTTTGCCATAAAGCGATTAACACATTTATTTTTGGCCTCCAACGCCAAATGTTTGTTCCTCCATTTCGTATTAGTCATTTTCTTAGATTATATTGCTAAAAGTAGCTGCCAAAAGAACCCTCAAACAGGTTATGCATATTGAGATAAATAACTGGTTGTCCTTAGATAATCTGATTGGTCTGCTGGTTTGTCTCTGTGACTCGTATGATTTTCGCATTCTTAGCTTAGGGTAAGCAGGTTGGAACTGTTGCAAAGTAAGATAAATTGGCGTTTTATTGTATACATTCAAAGTGTGTTAATATTTGTTTTTAGTAGACGTTTGCTTTGTCTGTATTGCCATGGTTGGTTTTAGTTAACTGAGCAATAAAGAGTTTGAGGTCAGAAGTACCAAGCCATTTTGCGTTCACAATCTGGCTGCAAAACATCTATACTTTATTAACTACAAACAAGTGCCTTGCCAACGCGAATGAAGTATTCTGAATTTGTGGTGTTTATTAAATGTATGTAACATTGAGTATACTTTTAACCCTGTTGCATTTTATACTTAATTTTATACACTGTTTGATTGTGACATTTTTATACTGTTGTATTGATAGTTCTTTTATTAACTTTTGTGGCTCTTTGTAGCCAAATAAAATATTTTGAACAGAAAAAACTGAACTACAAACATGTAGTGGTAGCCGATTCAAAAACGGGAAGGGATCCCTAGGAAGTCCTTCATCTTTGTGAATGTAAAAAAAAAAATGCTGGTTTAAGAGGCGGCAGTGGGGGACCACTGCCTCCTCTTAAACAAAAAAAAAACCTGAAAAAATGACACTTCTTTTTAAAATCTGTAAAAATTGTGACATTTTTATACTGCATAAAAAAAGTCTGCTTTAGTCAAAAGTAATCACCTACTCAACGATCTGCTGACCCCAGCAGGCCACCATCCCTGTGATGGCTACAAATCTTAGTGGACTGTAAATTGTGACCTACCTCATTAATATTCATGAGGTAAGTCGATTTGCGACCCAATAGGAATCAATCATTTAAAAATAAAACTTTCATACATTAAAAATAGGGATTACCAAACAGCTATTTGGAGAAAAAAAATTGCTATTTGGAAATCACTATTTTACATTTTCGTACTTCTGACCCCTGACTCAGAATCTGCCCCTCTGCGACCGGTATTTTTGCATTTGGGATGTATCATCCCAAATGCAAAAATCGCAATTTAAGTAATCTCTAAATTGTGATTACTAAAATTGAGATTGCATTTAAGGAATCTCAAATTGAGATTCCTTAAATGCAATGCTTTAAAGTAAAAAAATTAGTGATTTTGCTAATAGGGGGAGCAAATTACCATGAAGTTGGACTTCATGGTAATTTGCAAAAACTTTGAAAAATGTACTAAAGCGCATTTTTCAAAATTCCATTTTACACACACACATGCCCTTGGGGCATTTGCAGATTTCAGGGGTGCAACAGAGTGTCTTTTTGACACCCTGGCACCCTTGAAATTGCATTCTCAATTTGCGATTCTTTAATTGAGAATCGCAAATTGAGAATGTCTTCCCATTCATTCCTATGGGCCTCTAGGCCCGTAGGAATGAATGGGTAGGTATTCCTTAATTGCGACTCACAGTTTGCGACTCGCAATTAAGGAATGTTTAGAAATCGCTAATTTTTTAAGCGATTTCTTCATGCATAGCCTTTTGCTATTCCTTATTAGCGAATCCTTATTTTTCGCTAATAAGGAATCGCAAAAGGCTTTGTTGATGCATGTGCCAGATAGTTACTTAGTTGATGTGCCTTGTTTGGAAGTGGGTTTCAGCTAGAAATGTGTTTTCTTTTTGTTAAAATTTGCAGATTATGCAGCAGATGATGTATTACGTAGCAAATGCAGCAAATCTATAATTATGCGAAAAACGCCGCAGCTGCACAATCACGTACTTTTAGTGGCCCTGCTTATAATATAGTATGGTACTGCTTTGCCAAATAAACCGAAAAATAATTCTGTGAGGACCCCACAAATCATTGTTTTTCCAAGTCTCCTTGAACAAAGTGTCAAACACTGGTTATTTTAGTTTTAATCTCCATAAAAAGCTTTTCGAACAAAACAAAATGTCTGACGCAGCTGCGCTCTGTGCTAATTGAAACAGGCAGGGGACAGAACGAGACAGGGGTAAAAATGACGAGCCCTTTGCAATAACCTTTTCGACATGTTTTCATGAGACGCAGAGGCTTGTTTCCATGGAATCTGTGATATGTTTATGGCAATTAAGGGCCCGCATAATTAGAATGAGCCTTCTTCAGCGGGTATGATGACTGCGTGTCATAAATATGGCAGGTCGAGGTGCATTTGAATAAAATGTAAAGGGAAGCGGGAGGCAGTGCTCTTGGGGGCCACCAGGTAGGACTCGTTAGCAGGAAATTGGAACTGTTTGAGCTCCGCCTTTCTCGCAAACGAGGGATTTGGCGCTTTTGTCCGAGAATAGAGACTGCAACTCTTTCACACACCGCTTCACAGCCTACCCTGTGTACACACCACAAACAATGCACCCTGAAACAGAGACGGCCACCCAGAATATTCTGGAATCCTACCTAGAAGATGGCTTTTGCCCTGCTCTGGAACCTAGAGTGCAAGACTGGCGGGTGTTCTGGCCTGGAACTTTCAATGTAAAACTGACAAAAAACCTACATGTAACGTAAGGTGCAAACGCAACACACACATACTATTGTTTTTAAGATTTACAACTGGTATACACACCCTACCATGAAACTCAAAATGTAAGAATTACTCATGACGCAATTTAATATCAAAAGTGGAAGACAGGTACCCACTCTGGTATCAAAACTATATCAGACTGTCACTTTGGCCTAATCTGGAAAATGTAATTAGGCATCTGCCCTGCTCTGAAGCCTACAATAGAGGGATTGCAACTATCCTACTCTGTAAACCCCAAATGTAGGACCAACAACAGGCTTACTCTGAAACTTAAGATACATGAGTTACACATCGCTACCTAGGAAACTAATATTTAAAACTGGTATGCACAACATAATCTGAAATCTAAAATGTATAACTTCAACTTTGTCACGCTTTGTAACCTAAGATACAAGGTAGGCACACCCCCCCACTGGAGGCTAAAATTCATAATTCACTCTTAAATATGTAAAGCCTGAAAGCAGGGATGTAACACTTTTCAGTGTTTCCTCCTTGCAACACAATGGGTGCGCCGTATTTATTGTAAGACGCACCATGTTGCAAGAAATGACAGATACATCAGGAATCCTAACGTATCAGTTTGCGCAAAAACCACGCATTGCTGGAGTTGTGTCGTAAGCCTGATGAAAATTCCGCAATGCATGGGGAAGGCCTATTCCCATTGCATTGCTTCAAACGTATTCCTGCTGTGAGGCATGCGTAAGGTTGTGACGCAGTAGATTCCTAGAAGTGGTGCAGTGAAGTCTAATAGATTTCACTGTGCCACTTCTACAAGGCTTTTTCATGTGGGAACGCCCACCCTGCATACATTATACCTGATGCAGGCATTTACAAAGTGAAGCATCTGCCTAGATACTTCACTTTGTAAATTCCGCACAACATGGCGCATTATTTACACCGCCACTGTGTCACAAAAAGTGATGCAATGACAGCATAAAAGTGTTGCAAGCCTTTGGAAATAAGGCCCTTAAGAAACTAAAACTCGTCTCTCCTCCCTACTCGAGAACCTAAGGTACAAGATATATGACATACTGGTTTACAGGTCCTACAGTCTATAGCAGAGATACTCATTGTATGGCCCGTGGGCCGCATGCAGTTTTCTGACACCTGCTACCTGGGGAACAGCAGAACTGAGTTACTTTTTACATGACGAGCAGTGACATTCAAAAAGTGTAAAGGAAAAGATGCACAGAAGGTGTCCTTAACCACTTGCATTTAGAGACACCTTAACACCTTCATGTTTGAAGGAATCGTGTAACAAACATATATAAATAATATGGCCTACATTTTTTTTTATTATTTCTGTAACATGTGGAAGTGTTTCACCTCAGGACATCAGATTATCACTGCCTTGAGTGACGAGTTAGGTTGGTTGTCATATGCACCTCTGTGTGGCCTACATTATTGTTATACACAGGACCGGACTGGGAACACAAACTGGCCCTACTGGGGGAGGTGGGGGTGGGGATTGGGGGTATTGGGGGTGCGCATGGACAACACTGCAGCTGCTTTAGTTATCGGGGCCGATATTGCAGTTATGCTGCAAAAACGACCCCTGGTAACAAAAAAACGGCCCCCAGGATCTAAAACCGGGCCCCACCCTGGTGGCCTACAGGGGAAATGCCCAGTGCTGTTAGGCCAGTCCGGTACTGATTGTACATAAGAAGATCAAGCAACAACAAAAATTGCCAGCACATGTTGTGAACTCATGTATTTCAAGGTGCTCTCATATATGATAACGTAGAAAAAGGAGAGAAGGTGAAATGAAGCAACTGCCTTAGATCACACTGTTTGGGGAAGTCGCGATTGATCCCAGGTTTTCTGGTTTTACATTCCACAATTTGCCCACTAGGTGGGTATCTCCATCTCTTTCTCATTTTACATGACAATATATTGCTTTGTCATCAGTTCTTGACCCATGAGTTTAGAGCCTGGAGGCAGAGAATCCACATGAAGGCCTGGCTTGTTTTTGGCCACAGGATCCAATAAAACCTCAAGCTGAGACAGAACCAGGCAGCTGGCCTTAAGCTTTGCTTGAGCCTTTTACTGGCTTACCCAACTCTATGCCATAATGGCAATTACGGGAACAGAGGCATGGGAAAACTTACTTATGGGAATGGAGGCACAGTGCAGGTCTCTTTGTTTCAAAGTCCCTAACGTTCTCACTACACCATCCTTTAGTGAGCAGGTTAAGGGACTGGATGTTCTCTCCTCCATGAATAAAATCAAATGACTGTCAGGTTAACAGTTTCTTTTTTTATCACATACTTACTTCCAGTCTTTAGTTTGATTTAAGTTCTTTCTATCTCTATAAAAAAGGAGCAGAGAAATAAGTTCAAATGTTGATGCTCAAGAGCATATAATTTGTCACAAGGGGAGGCCAGGATTAATGTCAACCATGGATTCTGGCTTCAAAGTTTCCATATTGCTCATTACGCAACAACCAGGGTGTGAGTGGTTCAGATGGTGAGAATCATGCTAAAGAAATGCCGCGGTGTTGTGGATCTTGCCCAGACTTTTAATTTAGAGTTCACAACCAAAATATTTTGGTAAAGCGAAGATTAAACGTCAAGTCTCCTTGTGCCATAGCTAAAACGTTCCCATTCTACCACGTCTAGTGGTGGATGTTGGGTATTTTTATCTATCCACCTTAGTGAATTGCACACTTTGTTGGGGTGGTGGTCTTTCTAAAGGATTTTTTATAGCACTCAATATCATTTTACCTTTTCTATAGTGAAAGCTTTCTAGTGCTTCAGTAGGAAACAGGGAATATGTACCATAGGGACATCAGCAGTGCCCACCTCTCTCCCCGACTAAGGGCAGGTACAATATGGATACTGCATGTTCAACAGAAGAGAGAATGAGGAAAACAGCACGTCCTCCAAATAAACACTACTTCCACCCTATGCTAGTCCTGAAGGCTCTTGAAGAGAAATGGACAAGTCCCCTCACCCACATATATTTATAGAATGCTTCAACACCAGAGATCTGACCACACCAGATTAGATACATACCACCCTAGCAGAGTTAAGTGAGGGAGGAGTTGCTGGACTAAAACAGGGGTCCAGATAGAAACCAAAAATGTTCAGGGTACACCCTCTGAATATTGTTTATTGAGTGGGTTCCCTGAATCTGATTACAAATTATTTGTTGGTGGATATTTTGATGAGTTACAATGGTTCATCTATCCATTGCTTCCTGCTGACATGTTTCAATCAATATTTAAGCCTATACATTGCAATGGTCTTCAACAGGGCTTCCTGACTCGCTGCCATAGTGCAACATGAATTCCATGCACATCATGAGGCATAAAGCACTCATGTGTTTATATGGTTTTACATACATTACCCCATACAGGGTTGTTTTTTGGTCAACTGGTCAAAATTGCCCCCCCCTCCCTTAGTTACACATATGTTAAGGGGTAAGTGACCTTTTTAGGTCGAGCTGGTGTAAGCAGCGCGAAGCGCTGCTGTCCAGCAAAAATACCTATTGTTATGCACTTGCTGGGAATGTTGGACAGGGGATGGGCAGGCGCAGGGCCGTCGGCGATTTCATCGCATGTGCGCGCACGTACAGCCCTGTGCCATGCACATCTCCTATCCTACATTCCCAGCAAGTGAATAACACATACAAACACACAGCCACACTCACACATGCACACACACACGCACGCGTGCAACAGCTACACTCATGCATGCACGCACACACACATTCGCACAAGCACACACACGCACGCAGGCACACACACACGCACGCACGCGGAGGGAGGGTGGAGTGTGCGTCTATGGTAGTCCGCTCCTGCACGGGCCCCCGCGGGGCCTACCTCTCACCTGCTTCCGATAGCCACTCCTCACCGCTGCTGTTGGAGAAAATCATTTCTGGAGTGCCAGGTCCTCGGCTCCCGATGGGTGGGCGGACGGGCGAGCGGGGGCGACGCGGCCAGAGGCTCCCGAGCAGGGACAGGCTGACAACTTCCAGTCTGCTAACTTTCTGCTGCGGCGGCTGCGGTGCACGGGCGGGGCAGGACGGCGGCTGCGCAGGATTTGTAGCCCCTGCCCTTCGGCTGCCTCCGGGGCTCCGCCCTGCTAGCGAGCCATTGGCTGAGGGCCCTTCAGCGCTGAGCTTGTTGACTATGGAGGGTCACAATATTCCATCCGAAACACAATTGCTGTATTAATTGTTGAGGTTTGTGACTATAGGCTTGTGAACATATAAACAATATGACAATAAAAGCATGGATAGACAATTCAAAAGACAGTATCTTCAGTACCTTCTAAGGAAGGTGACAGTATCGGAGTTCACATGTACTGTGAAAGACACACCATGCTCACCACTGACAAGTCCGATCATACTGGGCATGTCACAAAGATAGCTAGGAAAACTGATCAAAAACAAGAAACTGTGCTGAGAGGATGTTCTTTGCAGGCAGTCCCAGCAGTCTCACTTGCGGCAGTTGTAGCAGTCTATTTTTCCGGAGGCCACGTTGGCAATAAATGAGATTAGCTGATGTTCGTGAGCATCGGATGTCCTTGAAGATGATAGTTCAACAGCGCACCGGAGTCTCCTAACGAGGCTCTTTGCTGGTGCAGGGCGCCTTCATTGCAGGGCAGGTAAGCAGTCTTGGCAGGCCCGCAGGTGAAGGGTCCGTATGTGGTCTCCACGTTCTGGGATGCACTATCAGTGAAACTGTCCTCGCAGGTCCATGCAAACGATGCTCACAGATGTGTAAGGACCCTCCAGCTTTTATCAGTGTGCAGTTCAAACCTCGCAGACCCAGAGCCCTGGACAGGCCAGATAAGGTTTTATCTCTTCGGAAGTGGGCCAAAACAGGGGAGCAGCGTGGGATTGTAGTTTGTGGGCATCTTTCATCTTGCCAGGACCATTCTTACATTAAAGAAAACGTGTTTGTAGACAGTTGCAGATTACCCTAATATTGTCAAAGTCTATTACCTTAATTCATGCATGCTAATTTATGTCTGCGATTATTTAATTTGATGTTCGCAAGTATTAACATTTATTAACAAGCATTTGCAATGCAATAGGTCTCGCAATTAAGCGAGTTTGAGCTATTAGCATTGTAAATGATAATGCCTTTTATTTTTGTTCTGGTTTTTAAAACATAAATAAAAGGCTTTGTCATTAACAATGCCGATAGCTTAAACTCGCGTAAATGCGAGAACTATTGCATTGCAAATGCTTGTTACGTATATAGCTGCCCGACTGCACTGTCCTCACAATGGCAGTTCCCAGGGGCTAGGTATGATTCTGTCCTACTTCTGGAGACATTTAGGGGCCTATTACGATTGTGGTTTTTCCGCATCCTCCGGGCCAGCGGAAGGCACCGCCGGCCCGGAGGATGCGGAAAAACCGCAGCAGACCCACCAAAGACCCACCGCCACATTAGGATGGCTGGTGTGTCCTGGTTTCCGTCCCCAGTTTTCCTCCGCGGTTAGCTTACAACCGCGGCGGAAAAGCTCTAATATGGTGACGGTGTCTCTCAGACACCGTCAGCCATATTAGGATGGGCTGTTTAAAATGCTTTTCCGCTGCGGGTTTTCCGCCGTGGAAAAGCATGTTTAACTTCACTGCGGGGGCCCGTTGCGGGCCCCCTGGGTGAAGGGGGGGTGGGGGGTGCACATGGGGGGTACCTATGGTAACCCCCTGCATTTGTATGCAGAAATCGGCAGGCACCGCTCGGTGCCTGCCGCTTTCTGCATACAAATGCAATGTATGCATTTTTACCATTGCGGCGGATGCAGCTTGAAGCCGCATCCGCCGCAATGGTAAAAATAGAGGATGTGACCGCCAGGGTGGCGGTCACATCCTAATTGCACTGGAGGGAACTCCGCAGGCCATGCGAAGGTTCCCTCCTACTCTATGGTGGCAGACGGACTCAGGTCCGTCTGCCATCATAATCGGCCCCTTAATTTGGTGATCATCATAAACCATGTTTTGAGTGGCCAGGGATTCGACTAGTATGATGTGCGATCATCAAGGTGGGGTATGAACAATAGATTGATGGCAGGACTGACATCCTGAGGAAAACTGTTGATTTTGAGCAGAATAGATAGATGGTGCTAGGCAGCATTTGTACTGCATGAGCTCAATTGTTGGCAGTGTTACGCAGTGGTGTGTGTACTTCGCCAGCAATGTCCTTCACTACAAAAAATGTGATGTGGTATCTTTGAATGAGAGGGCTCTGAATGAGTGAAGGAGACGTCACGTCTATATGGAGAATGTCATAAAAATTGTTCATTTACATGCATTTGAGGGTTGTGATCATCGTGCAGATTTCTGTTGTTTCTAAATCATCTGTTGGTATCAGATTTTAGAAGACATTAGTGCTGTACACCTCTCATTGGAGTGCTGTGTGCTGGGTTCAGGATGGGATTTGCACTTACACTTAGTGTCCTTCGTAGTGTGCTGCTCCCTCTAGGATTTTGCTAGTGCTGGATTGCAACAGGTAGCCTGGGCCTTTGCGATGAGCTTCCTTTAAAGGTTGAAAAGATACTTTTGGGTGTCGCGTTTTGGTATATAATGGCATATTTACAGTTGTAAGTGCCTTCCTCTGTGATGATGTGCAAAGCTTGACCTTCAGTGAGCAGAGGTTGAGTCGGCTCTTGATACATGGCACTAACTGGAAGTTCTGTTTCATACAAGAAAGTGTCCCTGGTACTGAGTATATGTAACTGCTGTATCTGTCAGAAAGATGCAATATTCATTATTTGTGTAATTCGTGCTGAAGAAGTTTCAAAAATAAAGTTCCAATGAGAAGAGTTACATTTTGGGAGACAAAGTATACTTGCTGCACCAGCGTTAGTTGTGTAAAAATAAAATTTTGGGTAATCACGTTCACCAAATGCATTAAATGTTAAAGAACAAAGTATATCCGTTTGTATTATACTCCATAGTAACACTACAGTCACATTCTGCATTCCATGGTGCACTGTGAAAGTGTCTGAACACAGTGTCTGAACATGGCAGTTCCACGTTAGTACTCCACCAGAAGGTGCCATATTCACTGCATCACCTTCAGAGCACTGCACATAAGTGTGACACTTCACATGGTGACCCCCAGCACACTGAACCACAGTGTGCCTCTTACCCACTCTTACTAAAGGAACACTACACTAAGTGTACAAAATCCTCAGCAGTACCACAGTAACACCACCCAATTCTGCTTCAAATGCTATCACCTCTACCAGACATAGAGCATTTAACCACAAAACATAGGGCATGTTTTGGACAGAGTATGTTTTCGTAAATAAAATCCCCAAATAGGAATTTGTTTATGAAAAAAAACTGTGGCCCTTCTCACAGTGGAAGTTTTTTCCCATGACATAGTGGTTTTTGCTTCCACATACCGCCACGTTTTGTATGGAAAGCCATCGGAGGTGCATGCAGGCGGTGGAGACAGAATAGTCTACAAACTAAAGTCCCGCCTGACTCTAAGGGCACTCCTTCACCTTAGTAATGAAGTACCCTCTCCGCCGACGTCTGAATAGGGCCCATGGTCACAATACGGAATAGAAAGATGTTACTGACAGTAGCGCAACTACTGCATCTTTGGTCACAGGATGAGGAAATTGGCCTACTGGCTGCTGTTTGAACTCTGAATACATGGTTCAGTGGGCCCCTCACTCTTCTGGGCGCCGGTGCCACTGAACCTGCTGCACCAATGGAACCTGCGCCCCTGGTTACTGGGCTGTGGTGAGAGTGTACATAGAATACCTTTGACAATATGCCACTTGTAACATCTTCATCATGTAATGCTTGTACCGTCGCGGTGTTCTGCGTTTGGATGTAGGCAAGAAATAATAGTGTCTTTGTGAAAACGGAAGGTGCCATTGTCCTGTGCCTTTGCCTGGGGCCTGAGACCACTTCCTGTGGAGGCGGGTCCCAGGGGAAGGGCTGGGGCAGCACCCAGCTCATCCCATCCCACTGGACTGTCTGCGGCTTCCGTGAGTGGAGTCGTCGGCCTCGGTCTCTCTTCTGGGCCACTCATCCAGGTTATGGCCCTTGTACTTCGTGCACGCGCCTCCCCCTCAGTGCCCGCGCCTCCCCCTCATTGCCCACGCCTCTCCCTCAGTGCCCGCGACCTCCCACTGGAACTTCACGCCCTTGGAGCACGAGGAAAACACATGTGAAGAAAACATTTCTTCGTGGATATCCTTTGGGTTTTTTTAATGACTGTTTACAAAAATGTTAACTTTTCCAAACTAACTGCAAGGGGGAAATTCGCAAGAGAATTGGTAGGCTCATTCGCCTCTGACAATCTGCATTCTTTCCCTCTAAAGCTGTCTGGAAGGGAACAGAACTGTAGGACACAGTGTCAGGGCTGGCTGCAATGCTTTTCCTTTTGTAGCTGCCCCCTGCGGCAGACCTGCTTTTTTTGCAGTTGACATAGTTTAATTATTGCTAGTCACATTGCTGGGTGCACTAAAGTGCACACTGGTTGGAGAACTGACACTCTATAAGGGCAGGTTTGCTTTAAAGAACCTTGAAGAAAGTGCTTAAGTTAAGCCCCTTTCTGCACTTAATTTATAATTCAAAGAAAGCCCCATTTCCCCTAGAATTGGGTACAGGCCGTCTCAGTGTTGAACAGATTGAAATGCGTTTAAAATCAAACTTCCAGTTGTAGACCCTCAGAAGTGCTCCTCAACGCCTGCTGGGCAGTCATCCCACTTCGTGAATTTACCCCCGGGCTCTGCAGTCTAATATGCCTTTCCGATTTCCATTTAGTTCTCAGCTTTGAAAAAATAGAAGTCAGGAGCACTCCACTTAACACCTCATTAAATTTTAGACTTTGTCTCATTGATTTGCTCACAGAAATTGAAGCGTGGAGTTAATCCTGCTACAAAAAAATGAAACAACGAAACACTTCAAACAACTCAAGAGAAGCCTTTTTCGAAGGTGTAGAGATATTTTGAATTCATTTGTGATTTCTTGAGTGTGTCAGGGCCCTAGGACTGACTAATCCTGCCCAGAGGTGGGTGACGAAGGCAATGTGACTACATGATACATAGAACTAACACTTAGCAGATCAAATAATGCACAGAATTAATAATTACACTGAAGAGTGAATCCACTTCTTGCTGTTCTCTGCTGACTTCTCCATTACATTGTTCTCAGAGTCCTAGGGTCCAGTTATGATACACCCTGTATGTGAGTTGAAGGTGACTGTGTGACTTTAGTAGCCTTATCAGAAATCATTGCAGTGTTATTGGGAGAATGACAGTTAATTGTGAGAAACATTTGTGACATGGTGAGATAAACGCTCACTGCTGACACCTTCTCTAACCTACAGGTCATGGCTTTGAACCCTTGCATCACAGGCTCAGTCTTCCATCCTTCTGAGGTCAGTAATGTGAGTACAAATAAAAGGACGATGTTGGCGTTTAAAGAGGCAGACAGTCATGGATCTCATCAAGGACAGTTACCCTGTGCCCCACTGGCAACCCTTCCCCCCTTTCTAGCCCTAGGATATGCATGTAGTGGTACTTCTAGTGTAAACCTAGTTGGGATGGACGGAGAGTTGAACCAGGATGAGAGCCCAGTTCATGGTCCTTTTCAATGAGCAGGAACCAGGCGAGTCCCTGTTGTGTGGTTGTTCATGCTGCTGGAAGAGATGGTTCTTCCATTGCTTCCTGAATAGCAGGAGAGTGGGAACATATAGAGATGGGTGCATAAATGGTGAAGGTCTTCCCTTGCATTTCGTCATCTCTAGTCTGGTGATGTCCTGGCTCCCGTGTAGTGCTGCCCCCCTCAGGTGGTTACGTTTCTAAGCCAGATAAGAGCGGCTGTTGTTATTGTAGCTCTTGCGGGTGATGCAGATTGTCTGGAACAATGATACTCAAAGTACAGCCTGGGGGCCGCATGCGGCATGTCTGACCTTTACATGTGGCCCCCCTGGTCAACAGCAGCACTGGCTTCTGTTTACTCCACTCAACAATAACATAAAAACTATGCTAAATAAATGGGCAACAAATTATTTGAAGGTAAATTGAAGTTAAAGAAAGGAAGTAACTATTGTGTCCTGCTCCGCTAAACTTTAGGAATACCTTTTTCATTTTAAATACATCTTGCAGCAAACGTATAAATGTATGATAAAGTCAAATTATAAAAAGTGTATTTCATTAACATTCAGAACCGTTTTACCTTAGTAAATTAGATTATATCAGTGTGTTAAGAAGCATTTTTTTAAAGTGAAACATTAATTTAGAAACATTAATTGTACCCACAACCCTGACAACAACACTAATGATGAACTAAAAGGCAAGTCAGTTGTTATGTCATCTCTTTGGATGGCCTGGGTTTCTATTATACATGAACATTATAGTTTATTAAATCAAACACAGAAGGTTTTGTAACACATCCTGAGTTCATATATGCAATTACGAAGATAAAGGAGGTAAAGTGAAATAAAGCAATGGCCTAGGATCACACAATTTGGTTAAGTGGAGAAGCCAGGATTCATCCCAAGCTTTTGGTTTCATATAATGCAATTCAGACACTAGATGTATATGCTTCGCTTCCCTTACACCCTCCTTGCCAAACTCCCCTTTACGCCCCACTCCCTGCCGCCACCCTGCTGGCATCAATGTGGCCCCCTGTCACATCACATACCAAACTTTGTGGCCCCTGGGAAAATGTTTATGAGTACCCATGATCTGGAAGATGCTGCAGGCCTTGATGAAGACCCAAGTGTAGATTCTGCAGCTTTGAGGCGGAGCCAAGTGTAGCTTGTTCAGCCTTGAGGCGGAGCCAAGTTTAGTGCCTTTAGCTTTGAGGCAGAGCCAAGTGTACCTTCCTCAGCCTTGAGGCGGAGCCAAGTGTAGCTTCTTCAGCCTTGAGGCGGAGCCAAGTGTAGCTCCTTCAGCCTTGAGGCGGAGCCAAGTGTATCTTCCTCAGCCTTGAAGTGGATCCCGGGGAAGCTTCTGCAGCTTTGAGGCAGAGCCAAGTGTAGCTTCTGCAGCTTTGAGGTGGAGCCAAGGGTAGCTTTTTCAGCCTTGAGGCGGAGCCAAGTGTAGCGCCTTTAGCTTTGAGGAGGAGCCAAGTGTACCTTCCTCAGCCTTGAGGCGGAGCCAGTGTAGCTTCTTCAGCCTTGAGGCGGAGCCAAGTGTAGCTTCTTCAGCCTTGAGGCGGAGCCAAGTGCAGCTTCCTCAGCCTTGAAGCGGATCCCGGTGTAGCTTCTGTAGCTTTGAGGCGGAGCCAAGTGTAGCTTCTGCAGCTTTGAGGCGGAGCCAAGGGTAGGTTCTGCAGCCTTGAAGCAGATCAAAGTGTAGCTTCTTCAGCCTTGAGGTGGAGCCAAGTGTAGCTTCTGCAGCTTTGAGGCGGAGCCAAGGGTAATTTCTTCAGCCTGGAGGCAGATCCAAGTGTAGCTTCTTCAGCCTTGAGGCAGATCCAAGGGTAGCTTCTGCAGCTTTGAGGCGGAGCCAAGGGTAGCTTCTTCAGCCTTGAGGCGGAGCCAAGGGTAGCTTCTTCAGCCTTGAGGCGGAGCCAAGTGTAGCTTCCTCAGCCTTGAGGCGAATCCCGGTGTAGCTTCTGCAGCCTTGAGGCGGAGCCAAGGGTAGCTTCTTCAGCCTTGAGGCGGAGCCAAGTGTAGCTTCCTCAGCCTTGAGGCGAATCCCGGTGTAGCTTCTGCAGCTTTGAGGCGGAGCCAAGTGTAGCTTATGTAGCTTTGAGGCGGAGCCAAGTGAAGCTTCTGCAGCTTTGAGGCGGAGCCAAGGGTAATTTCTTCAGCCTGGAGGCAGATCCAAGTGTAGTTTCTTCAGCCTTGAGGCGGAGCCAAGGGTAATTTCTTCAGCCTGGAGGCAGATCCAAGTGTAGCTTCTTCAGCCTTAAGGCAGATCCAAGTGTAGCTTCTTCAGCCTTGAGGCGGAGCCAAGTGAAGCTTCTGCAGCTTTGAGGCGGAGCCAAGGGTAGCTTCTTCAGTCTTGAGGCAGATCCAAGTGTAGCTTCTTCAGCCTTGAGGCGGAGCCAAGTGAAGCTTCTGCAGCTTTGAGGCGGAGCCAAGGGTAGCTTCTTCAGTCTTGAGGCAGATCCAAGTGTAGCTTCTTCAGCCTTGAGGCGGAGCCAAGTGAAGCTTCTGCAGCTTTGAGGCGGAGCCAAGGGTAGCTTCTTCAGTCTTGAGGCAGATCCAAGTGTAGCTTCTTCAGCCTTGAGGCGGAGCCGAGGGAATTTTCTTCAGCCTTTGGGTGATATGTTGCAACATATTCATCCCCTTGATGAGACGTGGTGCCATTTAGGGGCACTAATGAGATGTCAATAAAGCCACTAAGCAGAGAATTGACGGCATCCAGGTGGGAGAAACCCAATCATTACTTCTAAGTGATTCAGATGTCTTCCACATTTAATTAAAATGAAAACTGGGGACATTGTCCGTGTTTTGTGAAAGCAAATATAATATAAACAAATCCTGAACTTCTCGAGATCCCACCATGTTATCGGTGATTGAATAATGTAATGTTTGCAGGTTTCGTTTCCACCTCTCACTTACCTATTTAAATATTTGCTAAATAGTTTCTCTGAGGGTTTTTAGTCCATCCTCATGTAACAAGAAAATAAAAAAAATGTAATAATGCATATAAGCTGTCACTGTGCCAGAATATCTCAAATGCCTTAGTACAATTATATTACTATTCACATTAAAGGTTGTGCATGACAGTGCACTTGCATCCATGGATGTTCAAAAACAGGGAACCAGAAAGGGGTGACAAAAACTTCAACGAAATAAGGTATATTCCTCCCAATTATGTGTTAGGGGGAACCCTCCAACCAGTTTGCCTTTGGGAGAAACAGCTTGTTTTACATGTGGTTTTTGCCAAGATCTTTTGACTTGAGTAAAATTATATGTATGGTATGCTTACTTATAGGGACTTTCAGCCAGCTGTCTTCATCCATTGTCTGATGTTGTGTCATTAACATTTTACTTCCATCCTCATAAGCATACAACATGGGTCAAGGGTTAGCCCACTTTAGTCATTGCCTAACTTCACTGTGAGTAATGGAATTCTTCCCTTTCGCAAGGAATACATACACACGCTAAGTAGTTCCAGTAAGTACCAGGGACTACTTTGACACTGTGTGCTTTGTGAAATAAAAATAAGTACTTTTAGCCAATGTCTTTTTTGTATATTGATGAGAGCTCGGCAGCATCCCCAACGATAATGGTTTGCAAAAACCATGACACAACAAAACAAGCAATGACAAGGCCAAGAGGCTGGCAGCCAATGCCAGAGAGATTGTCTTTGTCACTGCAAGTTTTATCTTGGTTATGCTCAGCAAAGTCTGTTTGGCCCTGTAAAGGTGTTTGTGTTAGTACTGACAGGTACCTGCTTCATTTTTATGACTGTTATTAATCTATTTTCCTGTTTTGTTCTTGTAATTATCTTCGGCAGATGCATTTGAGATTCTTCCTTTACTGTATTTAGCTTTAGTTTTAAAGGTTTAGTCCATTAGATGTTTGTAATTTAGTCAGCATTCTATTTTTTTAAATCAGACCTCTAGACAGCTGGTTTATACAAATATAATAAATCATGTTATCTCATTTTAATCCCTTTTGCAAAATACCTCTATATATTAATGTATTTTAGAAAACAATGTATTTAATCCACCCACAGCATTTTCAGTTCTACTTCACTGACATTCATATTCATTCATTCATACTCTGTCATGAGTACATTTTCAATAAATGCGTTTTAAAAAGAAATCTATGCAATACTGTGGTTAATTAATGCACCCAGAACATATCTCAAATATATATTTTCAATGTACATAACCATACGTCCAGTTTACAGGTTATATTTTATCAGTAGTTCAGGGACAGAGGTAAGTGTGTGGGCAAGCCGTAAGTGAGCTCAGTTTGCAGTGATTATGAGCTATTGGTGCAACGGGTGCAAATACTGGTTTGTCCATTGTGATGTTAGCACACAGGTCAATCAATCATGGGTTGGTTAAATGCACCTACGCACCCACGATGGTCTCAAGGTGCTGGGGGGAGGTGGGGAGCAGATCAGTCTTAGTGCTGGGGTCATCCGAAGAGCCAGGTTTTGAGGTCTTTCCTGAACTGGGGGTATGGTGGGAGATAGTCTGAGGTGGAGGGGCAGGATGTTCCAGGTCTTGGCAGTGAAGAAGGAGAAGGTTTTTCCTCCAGTTCTGGTCTGTAAATACTCGAGGCATTTGGCTATCCCTCGTGCTTCCTTTGCTTTGGTTGAGGGTGATTGTCTTGTTGCCGTATGCCGTAGTGAGTGAGTGTGTCAGTGAGGATCAAGGCCAAGCTGGGATAGCGTGATTGATATATTGGTTAAAGCAATAATTGATAGTGATTCATTAGGCTCTGGAATTGCACAAACTGTTAAATAAACACTAGAACGCATCTCTTACTCAAGAGCCCTGCTTCGGTCGCAGGTGCGCAGAGAAGCCCCAGGCTAGAGCAGGAGGCGCGTTCCCCAAAGGAACTCGCGTGGTACAGGGTCATGATCTAGAACAATAGAACAGCTGCAATCAACCCCCAGGGGCGAGGAGTGGCTGCATCGGGGCAGAGATTGAGCCGGATGGACGATAAACATGGTTTCAAGTGCTGGGGATTCAGTCGTAGGTAATAAAAAGAAGTGCAGGTCTCTATCAGACGCATATATCATCAGATCGCAAGATTCGTCATCGATGTGCTGGCAAAATCAACATTCTGTAACCTTTTAAACATCATTTACAAATGTGTATAATAATGATCTAACTAAAGAGCTAGGTAACTAGAAACAGTGCCACATGATTAACCAGAAGTCCAATAGAAGAGCTACACGCCCAACAAAATAGCTACATAGCTAACTACAGAGCTATCTATACAAGTAGTAAAGTACTGCAAATCTAAATGAAAAACGACACAACTAAAATTCTATATAACTAAACAATCCACTATGTAACTACATCAAATACTGCAATACTATATATCACAGTGAACCATCCAAATAGATAAAAAATACACAACTAAATTGCTATACAACTTTAAAACATGAAAGTCAAAAGAACAGCGAAAATGACAGAAGAGCTACAGGATTAATGATAAAGTAATATGGCAAATAAAAGCGCTGTACAACAGGCAGAAATGCTACACAACAAATGCTATAAAGCTAGGTGCAAAGCCACACAACTATTAAACAACATATCTAGCTATCCCATGAGATGTAGCTCTTATCTAACAGTAAAACATCCAAATCATATACGAATGCAACCAGGGAGAGAACTTTACAACTAAACAACAGTTGCACATCTATCTGAAAATTTACTCTCCTAACTTAATAGCTATAAAATTAATTGCAAGTCAATACATTAAATTGAAGAGTCCTATGTTTGACTGAAATACTACACAATAACTTGAGGGGCACAAAGTTATCTAAAGAGCTACAGAATTAGCGTAAATTTACTCAACTAATTAAAGAGTTAAATAAAAAGGTTAGACAGCTAACCAAAAGAGCTACATCATTGATTGAAGAGCTGAGCAACAATATAACTATCTGAAGAGCTGCACAGCTAAGTATCAATACACAAGATGAGTTCTCAATAAAATGACTTAGTGATTAAATGCCAGGCATGTAAAACAACATGTAATGTTTTAAAGGTAGAAGTAAGAATGAATAAATTCGTTTGTAAGAAAACTCTGCATTTCAAAAATAGAGTGTTTCACTCAAGGTTTCTTTACAATAAACATTTAGACAAAGAATGCTGCCCATTTTCAACAATACCATGCTACAGAACCCATTAGTCGTTTTGAGTGGATACACTTGGAAGGGATAGGTTAGAAAGATGATGGATGTTGAACAATAATATCAAAGAACACACATTTGTATGTTTGCTTTCAGCCTGGCAGAACCCTTTGTGGCTATGACCATCTTCTGTGCTGAAAATACTACAAACAAATAAGGAGATGTTGTAGAACTGTCTGGCTTTTTGCCAGAATGCACATTTCTTCCCACTAAGGCAACACAGGGTGTGCCCAGAGAGGTGCCAGCAACAATTCTCCTTTTAGCGAGAGGCGAGAGGTTGGCAGTCTAATATTTTTAACAAAGCTAATCTCTTATTGGGAGTTAGGCCAATGTCTAGTTCATCTGTATAGAATACTTAACTGACTTAAAGACAGTTATGTGAATCTGAATGAAGCCGAAGGTTGAATAATGCTCCCTGGATGTTGGAAATGTGCATTTCCCAGTCCTCTCCAGTTGGAACCAAGCTGGGACTAAGTTCTGTTGCTGGGTTATGATTGAACTGCTTGCTGGGTTGAAGTACTTGTTTGCATACTGGAAGGGTCTGTAGAGAAAGCAGGACATTATCCTTACCCTACAAACAATGGTCTGCTCTATTGAGGAGCAATAAAGTAGAACAAGATGTGCCACCGAAAAGGAGTGACCATAACAGAGCACAATGATATGGTAAAGGCGAGCATCAAAGATGACTGACCCTGCCTGGTGAGCATACCCCCGCTACATCAGTGACCCCTAGTGACACTCATTCACCTTCCTCTGATCACTCCATTGTCCCTGCCCTGAGTGACCCACCGTCTGGGTAACCGGCACCCAATTAATATGGTAGTCTAGCATGTGCACTGTTGCCGAAGCCTATCCCTGGTAATGCCAAGGTACAGAACTAGTTCTGTGATTTGGTGGGGTGCACCAAGCATGGCATGTTTTGTGGATATAGGGCTACTGTTAATGTCCTGGTTCGGCATGCAGATTTTTGCAAAATGATAGTCCTGAATAGATATTTCTTTCTGTGTCAGAGAGGAGTGTGGCCTACCATCCCTACTCCAGTAAAATTTCCATTTCAGTTAGTACCCTGGCTCTTACACTGACATTCATTGTGCTTATCGTGTGTGTCTGTTTAAACGGTATAGAGACAAAATATCGACTCCAAAATATCGACTGGACATAATATCGAGTTTTAAATATAGACTGGACAAAATATCGACTGGACATAATATCGACTACAAAAATATCATTTTTCAGGTAAGTGAAGTAATATCGACTGTATAAAATATAGATAGCAAAAATATCGATTTTTTAATAATATATAATATTTTATAGTGTATTTTTATGTAATAATATGTGTGAATAGTGTGTATTAATGTTATTAAATATTTTATTACATGAATTTTGTTTTGATAATAATTGCGTAATGTAATTCTGTAGCGGGTTGTGGGTTTATAGGGGAATAGGGTGGGAAGTAATTTAATAATAATTAATTAATTAATATATGTTTGTTAATATTTTTAATTAATAATTAATTGATAATTAATTAATATTAATTAGTTAATTAATTAATATAATTTTGAATATATTTTGTATTAGTAAATAATTGTTAATTAATTAATTGTAATTAGTTAATTACATTAATTAGAGTACATTTTTTATATATATAATTTTGTGTTATTTTTAAGTAATTAATTTTGATAAAATAATATTAATTATTAAAATAATTACACCTAATGTTCTAATATATTTACTTTATTGTTATTGTTAATTAATAATTAATTGGTAATTAAATAATATTGATAAATTTTGGGTAAAGGAGCATTTTTAGGGTTCAGGGTCAGTTTTCAGTTCATGGGTAAAGGGGTATTTTTAGGGTTCAGGGTCAGTTTTCAGTTCATGGGTAAAGGGGTATTTTTAGGGTTCAGGGTCAGTTTTCAGGTCATGGGTAAAGGGGTATTTTTAGGGTTCAGGGTCAGTTTTCAGGTCATGGGTAAAGGGGTATTTTTAGGGTTCAGGGTCAGTTTTCAGGTCATGGGTAAAGGGGTATTTTTAGGGTTCAGGGTCAGTTTTCAGGTCATGGGTAAAGGGGTATTTTTAGGGTTCAGGGTCAGTTTTCAGTTCATGGGTAAAGGGGTATTTTTAGGGTTCAGGGTCAGTTTTCAGGTCATGGGTAAAGGGGTATTTTTAGGGTTCAGGGTCAGTTTTGGGTTTTTGGGTAAAGGGGTATTTTTAGGGTTCAGGGTCAGTTTTGGGTTTTTGGGTAAAGGGGTATTTTTAGGGTTCAGGGTCAACAAATAAGATTTAAAAAAATTATTTTTATTATTTTCATTTATTATTTTATTATTATAATTTAATTTAAGTCGTTTTAAGTATATTTTAGTAATTAAAATTTAATATTAATTTAATTTAACACTGTTTTTAATAAAGTCGATATTTTTTACATCTATATTTTTGTTAACGATATTTTGTACTCGATATTTTTGTACTTACCTGTTTGTAGATACAAACTCGATATTTTGACTGTCGATATTTTGTCCACGATATTTTGGCAAGTCGATATTTTGTCAGTCGATATTATTTCAGTGATCCTGTTTAAACGAATGCATCCATAGATTGCTTTGGGCTAAACTTGCTTAATCTTTTAAAAGTGATATTTTAACTTGTGTATGTTCGATTTTTGTCGTTTTGGTCTTGTTTTATTGAGATAAACATTGGCTAGTTTTCTAAAATGGTGTGGACTCCTTTTGTAGTGTGTTCATTGTGTTACTATGTGTGTGGGTACAAATGCCTTTTACACATTGCCTCTGAGATAAGCCTGGCTGCTTGTGCTAAGCTACCAAGTGGTGAGCAGGGGTTATCTTAGCTGGGAGACTCCCTTACCCTGACTAGAGTAAAGGTCCCTACTTGGATAAGGTGGAAACTACTGCCAACTAGACACCCCACTTCAAACAAGGACCATTTAGCAAGGTATTGGTGATTAAATTATTCTGATCACTACCATTTTGTGGATAGTGGGGGTTATTAAAGTTTCGAGGCAGGGCCTTCCATTTTGTCTGTCCCAGATTACTACTTTAGGAAGGTTGATGACAGCCAGGTGCAGAACACAATTTCTTGTACCCATGTTTATAGATACTCCTGCTTGGAGCCAGCATCATCACTATCTGGTGAGAGAGCCACCACAGAGCACAACATCTGACTGCACTGCTGCCTAAAAATGACAAGTGGAAAGGGAACCACCACAGTTTCCAAGTCCCTGAATAGTGGATACACAAAGCCTTCTCTGAGAAATTAGTATAACACTGGGACCCAAGCCACCCCTCTGGTGTCCAGTTCCAAGGTCCTTTTGCCCCCATTAAGGGTGTGTACTGCAGAATACTTGAAACCTTCTGCGTGACCAGTTCTTGAGTTTTCATGCCATTTAGTCTCTTAGAGGTGGCGGGATATCATGTGAAGTCTACCCAATGTGCTGAAGAAGCACATACATGACTGCCTGCCTGATCGGGGTGAAGGAGAGCACCTGACCCTGCGGCAGGAGGAGAGACGGCGGAGACGAGAAGCCAAGAATGTTTCCAGCATGTGGATCACCCAGAAGTAGCCAACCACCGGTGTGAGCGAAACCGGTGTCAACTGAAGTTACAAGGGGTCTCCCAGTGGGGCTAAAACTTTCAAAGACTGCGTTGTAATCAAGCAAAGGTAAATGTTCTGTTAAAACGCTAGCATTTGCTGGGGCAAACTGTTTTGAGTTGAAGAATTATCGAACAGAAACAAACAACCCCAAACTTAACGGGTGTGATCAGTAGCCCTGTCTGCAATTTGGCCTCTCAAATGGGGCCTGAAAGGCTTGGACTCCCCCAAACTCCTTTGTGAGAGTTTCCAGAGAAGCTTGGCCCTTCCCTCTTTGGCCTCTGTAAAGCATGGCACTGTCTAAACCGTAGTCATCATATCAGATACAGTGTTTGTACCCTGCATGCACCCTACTTTATGAACTTTTGTTCCTCTTCTACCTTGCAGTCCTTTCAACAAATTTACTGAGCTTTCCACTCGGCTATAATAAAAATCTAGAAGAGCTTGAGTGCCAGTGTTCTGTCGGTGGGAAACAAAGTTTATTGCATTATTTTATCTTCTGTGGCCATTATAAATTGTACATCCATCATTACCTATTGCCAATTTTCAGAAAATACAATCTAAGAGACTTTAAATTGGCTTTTAAATTTCTGCAAATGCTACCAACCGATGATGTTATATTTACCGTAAGCTGCTTCATAAAAGCCTGTGTAAAATCGAGGGCTAGTATGGAACATGCATAACGGTCTTCGGACGCACAACGCACTTTAAACTCTAAATACAAATTGTATAGAGGTTTTTTATCTGTATGGAAACATTGTTACTAGCATTATCTGAACAGAAATTTACGAATGTTTTTCTAAACTGTTTGTGGTATTGTTTCATGTAATATGCACCTTTTGCCATATATGCTGCTCATGTCTGATTGGGATGTATTTTAACAATTTTTTAATTTTTAACTTTGTATATGTCTCTATGTATTTTAAAAGATTCATCCTGTATGTACTTTTATGGATTTCTCAGAATCCGAATAAAGATCATTTCATTCATTCAAGTGAGACTGTGGATGTTTGGATGGAGTATAAAGCCAATGGAAAACCTGGTTGTAGTTAAGTTGTGGCTCCATGAATATGAAAGGCCATGTCCCAGAGCACATGAAAGGAGACACTCACTGTCTTGACTGTGAACAACAGCACTCCAGATATAGACATTTTAGTGATATCAGATGAGTTTAAATCTCCGTTTTGTCAGATGTTCTGAGGCACCCCGAGGCAGCCGACAACCTCTACAATAACCAACAGGAAAGGAAAAGCAGAACCATGCTGGTATCCTTTGTCGCTATTCTTAATTACTGCGTGCTAGAGTCTGTTTAACCTCAACTTCAATCATTGAAAATTACAGCACTCTTCATAGGAACATTTATTTCTCAGTTGTTATTTTTTCAGGCCGAGTCTACCAGACAGCGCAGTTGTATGTCGCAAAAGACCAATTGTGGGCTTACTGAGAGCCTACCTAGGCTTCGAACCCACCGGTTGTTTACCATTGCTTGGCTTTATAGTCACTATCATTTTCACCTTTTTCTCTACAGTATCATCAAAAACTATTGGCAAAGCCAACAGGTCCTGAAGGTGAGACCTGTTGACTTTGTCGGTGATTGTTTACATGATTGTTGTTGCAACAAGTTCTTCAGTTCGAGGAACTGTTGTTTCATCACTTGCTTCATTAAATGTCACTTTATATCACCTGATCACAATGTTAGGATTGGCTCTGTTTTCTGTTAAGGTAGTGGCGAAGAGCAGTGGGCCCGTGTGTGAAGAGATGCAAAGAGTGGTGCTCTTATCTGGATACTCATCGAAGCGCTGCTGGAGGGAAGAGGTGTGAGGAGTCATGTGCATGAGCGTCATATTTATTTTGTGTCTGGAAGAGTGTGGGCTGCCACCAGGGCTGGACTGGCCATAGCGGGCACTGGGCGTTTCCCCGGTAGGCCGCTAGGGTAGGGGCCGGTTTTGGGCCCCTGGGGGGCCATTTTTACTACCGGGGGTCGGCAATATCGCCCCCCGGGTAACAACATCGGCCGAAACCGGCCCTCGCAAACTGCTCGGCTGCACTCCCCCATACCCCAGTGGGAGGCAGCTGAGCAATTTGCCAGGGCCTGTTTCTGTTCCCAGTCCGGCCCTGGCTGCAACTGTAGTGAGAAGTGTTGGTGGCATGTGTGATGGGTGCTGGAATGCAGTTCCTGTGCTGCTTTGAACATGTAGCTACATTTATTTCCTCAGTGGGTGAAATACAGAGACAGATGAGCCTGTTGTACTTCCTACCATCTTGATGGTGTAGGTTCTGCTTCTTGGGTGGGCACTGGCCCACAGAGTAGCAACCCACAGTATTGCATTGATTAAAAGCAGCCATGATAGCTGCTTTGCATGGTCCACTCATGTGTCACATGTACGCAACCTACAGGATGGCTCTATGGAAGGGCAGTAGGGGTATATGATCTATAGGGTCCACCAAGTAGCAACAGAGGTACAATCGAAAGGAATACACTGCAAAGCAGTAGGTGCTTCCTACAGCCAACGGCATACAGGGAAAAGGCCTGACTGTGAATATTAACTTAGAGGTGGGTGTTGCCTTGGACAGACAGGGTAAGGTAGCAAGCAGAGAAGGTGGAGAGTATGTGCATTAGCTAGGCAGATATTTCACTTCTGCTGTGCCAGTAGACACATGGGTGGAGACCCGGGAACTCGTGGGTTGCATCATCAGTCTCCGGTGCTGTGTCGGTGGGCCAAGTTTGCCTGTGTTGCTGGCGGGTGCTCTTCTTGTGCTGGGTTGCGATGGTAGTCTGGTTGGTATCGCGGAGGAGCCACAGAGCATTGGTTCTTCTTCTTCGGATGCCGGCTCTGCTTGGGGGAAAGACAGGGGGTGACCTTATGGTGAACATTGACCTTAAGCAGTGTGGACAAAGTCTCTTTCTCTTGCAAAGGGGAAGGATGAGCCTGAGATGGGGGTCATGCGTCCATTAGGAGTGTGAGCTGGGGTGGTGTGTCTTATAGTCAACAGTGTGAGTTGGAATGATGTATCTATGGCAGAAACAGCAGATGTGGCTGAGGGTACCACGCAGAGGGATAAGGAGTGTTACTAGTCAGCAGGTGATCCGGATTCCAACCAGTCTTGTCCCTCAGGCGCAGATCTGAGGGGACATAAAAGGAAAATAATTAGCATTCCTGATGAAAGTAGTAATAAAGTAAAGTTGAGGGACCATGATGGTTCCAAAACACTGATAGGACATGAGTGTCTCAGAAACTCTATGCAGGCTAGGACACTTATGAGTCATAATGGGAGATTGGGTGTGGAAGAAGGTGCTTTAAGGCTGACAAAATGTTTTTAAACATTTTTGTTTTTAAAAGTGTTTGTAGAGGAGTGTTAACACAGTCCATGCCAGAATGCACTAGCTGCATGCAACGAAGATGTCTGTCTGTTGTATACTTGCTTTTTTTTAACAGGCAATGTCCACTGGACCTTCAACTCATTAACAACATCATCAACACGCGCACAAGTTTTTCGGTGTTCCACTTTTTGACTAGTTTCTTCAAGCAGACACATGACTCTTTCAGTCTTCTATTGATGTCATTCCTCAAGTGCGTCCTTCTGTTATACATGTGTAACTTTATAACCCCCTACGCCGTGCCTGTATGCTTTGTTGTGCAGCTATGATTCCTATGAATCCCCTCATGTACCTCTTGTAAACGTTATCACATAACATGTAAAGCGCTCTGATACTTTTGGGTCTAGCTAGTGCTATATAAAACTCAAATATAATCATGATTATACAAGGCTCCATTGCAGTGTCTGGTGAAGGACTGAGAGCTCAGACAAAGAGCATTGAAATGTCACACGCAATGCGTCATGAGCTCGCGGGGCATTCTGGGTCAGGCTTTGCAGAGTTTTGTGACCCCAGATGAAACCCACAGCCGGTCGAGTCCCGCGCCGGGATTACTTCCGCCCTTCATCTCTCGCGACAAGCCTGGAAACCCCTGACCTATATTTCACTTCTCAAGGCTGAGCTGGGCGCAGCTCCCCGGGCTATAGGCCACGCTGTCAGTTCACAGGCTCCCACACAGAGCTTTGTTTCCTTAAATTCAAAAGACAGTATGCTTCAGCGGTCTATTTTTATTTTGACATGGAACACATCTGCTACTGTACGTAGGGCTCGTATACTGGTCTGGCATTGCACTACTGTCCTCCTGAACGGAAGCATCCTTCCGTTCCAGTAAAGAAGGTCCTTAAACACCTGTAAAACACCTCAAATGTTCTTATGCAACAGCAAACTATGACCGTACCCTGCAGCTCCCCAATATTATACCATAGAAGACACTCACACTGCTCAGCTCTGCCAATGCATGCTGGTGTCCAGTACCTTGGTAGTAGAGTACAGAGGGGGCTTACACAGCTCTTACACAGTACCGGCATCATAGCCGACAGTATCCTGCTGTTTTACACAACTCAGTCAATTCACTATTTATTGATCACGGTCTGCAGCACCGTGCTGCTATCACAGCACAGAAGCCTGTACATAAAAGTGCAATTGCACTGCAGAGAACGGCCTCCTAAGAACTCTTCGGTGCATTTTGGTCCTGACGTGTGTCTATCTCCTCTTGGAGGCGTGACGCAGTCCTGCTACGAACACACAGGTCTAACACTATTCTGCATATCTGACCTACTGCACCATGGGTATTCCTGAAGTACTGACTACATGGAGGCACCTATATCACAACTTAGAGTCCCATACGGGAGCCACGGATATGCAAGAAAGCATTCTTAGCTTAGTGAAAACCAGCCACTGACTTTAGCAATGCTCTCGACAGTTTCAGCACTGACAAGCACTCCCAGCTTTACCACTGCTCCGCATGTCCAACTTTCATCATGTTTTAATCCCTTCCTGGGGACTACTTTTAGATTCAGACCTAGCGGTAAAGTTACCATAGATGGAGGGCTGCTGTGCAGGCACACATCAACTTACAGCTGAGCCTGCTATGTGAGAGTGAGACCCCAGCACCTGGGCTCCCCTTTATTTATCCCCTTGGCCACTCCCAGCCATCGGGTGTGTGCTACATGTTCCCTCATGGACTTAGGGGGCGGGTGGTTCCCTACATCCCTCTGAAATGTTATTATGTCCATTGTAACACCTTAATATTCAAGTGGCCTTTGGTGGCCCCTGCAAAACTGTCTCGTAAGGCGTAGCTTGGGGCTGGGCTTGGCCTTAAGTTATATCTCTGTTGATGGTTTGCAGTGGTTGAGTCTTAGCTGGGACCCATGGCTCGTCTTCCTCCTCCTTTCATTGGTACAGTGAATCCCCAGGTGTGGTTGTATTCCTTTCCAATGGCAGTATGGTGCCCGGGGTATTGATATGTCAACAAGGCCCAGCATTTCCTCATCATCATTCTCACTATTTTCCTCCGCTGATTTTTTTGTGAACCAAAAGATCTTTAGTGTCACCCGGTCTCCTACCCAGAATGCTGACAGCATTATACCTTTGATTCTTGCCGCCACCCATTGACCTTTTTCAAAGGGCGTCTGGAGCTTCTACCCTGGGTGTCGGTCCTGTATGAACACATGATCCCCTGGAATTATCAGGGAGTTTTGTATCAATCAGTTTCGGTTTGCCTGGTCCTTTGTTTTTTCTCTCTGCTGTTGGGTGCTTGAGTCATCAAGAGTCGCTACAGTCGAGTGCCAGTGGAAGTGCTGTCCCGCAGCAGCCTCTTAAACATGAGCACCAAGGGAGGACAATAAGTGGTACAGTTAGCATGATACAATACACTTTCAGGAAATTATGTAGGTACCATTCTACGTCCTCATCCTAGTCCACCCAAATGTGGAGGGCTTTGTTCAAGTTCCTGGGACTTCTGCAGCCTTATTTCCCAATGCTTGATTCCTAGGTGGTCGGTCTATATATTCCTCAAATGCAGCCCCTTAGAGTGGGAGACATTGTCTTTTCTAATTTCTGTAGGCAGTATGAACATTACAAATTTCTTTTTCAGCAGAGGATGCACTTTTCGAAATGCCATAGATATTAGTAACTCGCCTACTGGAAATTTGCAATGTCCCTGTAACAGCACCATTGTCCATTAGCCATTGTGGTAAATCCTAAAATACATGTTGACCTTAGTCCACAGAGTTTGATATGGTTCTTCAGATATGACGGAGGCATCCTAACCCCCCTGTTATGTGACAGGCTTTCATCATGCCCTCCACCGCTTCATCCATTCCCTGGAACCATCATTTTTACCATAGTCTGGATTTCACTTTGGCAAACCTTTGGTGTCCTTGATGTGCTAGCTCCATGACATGTTTCTGGAGTTGCTGTGACGCTATTCAGTCACCCCCTCAGGAGACGTCCTCTTCGTGCAGTGCTAAGCTAATTTCTGTCCCTCCAAAGCTGCGTGAGCATTACTCGGTCTGCCTTATCCCAGCCGTGGAAATCCCTCGAAAAGTCTTTCTGTGCATGGTGTTGTAGAGCCTCCATTCTGCATAAACTCTTCTTCTCGTGAGGTTCATGGCTTTTGGGTGGGCTCCCTGTGTGATATAATGGACAAACTCATCTGTGTCATCATCTGGTGTAGTTCACCTCTGTTCTCTTTGTTGTGGATGTCTTAACAAGTAATCCATGGGGTTGCTTACTCCAGGTCTGTAGAGCACCAGGAAGTTGTATGTCTGTAGTTGGATGGCCCACCTCTCAATTCTTCATGCAGGGCTTTGGAATGGGCATGTGAACAGGTAAACCAGCAGCTTGTGGTCCATCACAACTTGTAACTTGAAACTCTTGGTTATAGAGGTAGAATTGAAAATGGTGATAACCTCAAATGATGGCCAGAGTTGCTTGCTGTATCTGGGAGTATCTGACTTCCATGTCTGTTAGTGCTGTGCTTGCATTTGTGGTGGGCGGCCATATCCCCCCTCTCATGCTCCCGAATGAGGACAGCCCCAAGGTGTACTGGCCTTGAGGCACAATAAGTTCAGTTTCTTTCCAAGGGTTTAAGTAGGCCTTTGCGGTGTCATAGAGAAATGTGTTTGTGATGTCTCTGAATACCTTGTCTGCTTTCGCGCTCCAGTCCCACTTGGGGTTTGTCTTTTTTCAGTGAGTGCTCTCAGCAGTTCAGAGATCATGGCTATATTAGTCACAAATCACCTGCAATGTGTGGTCATGCCTGAACTGCTCCTCACCTCAGTGTCACCATGGAGGGCTAGAGTATTTTATATTTCTTCAGCCTTTAGGGGTCCGCCCAGACACCATCTTTGGAGAAAACGTATCCAAAGAAGTTGATTCAATTATATAAAGAAGCGAGCATTTGTCTTTGTGCAAGATGAGCTCTTGTTGAGTTATTCTCTTCAGATTCACTTGCAAGCATTGATGATGGCCAGACAACTTTGTTGAATCTAATTGGTGTGGGCATGTTAGGTAGCCTCATAACAATACATAGCCAGATGACTCCCAGTGGTTTTTGTTTGTCATGATCACCATGGGAGCCCAAGGAGTAGGCCCTGACACCTTTCCAATAACATCCGTCTCTTCCAGTCGCTGTAATTCTTCTACCAGAGTGTGTAGGTGGAAAGGCACTAGTCAGTGCCTCAGGGCGCCGGTCTGATGGTCTTATCAATGCAAAGCTTGGCAGAAGTGCCTTTCAGACAGCCAAGCCCTCCAAACAACTGGGAAAAATTCCTTATGAACATAATCTACTTGACACTCATGTACTTTGCATGTGACCAACACCAGTCCTAAATCTGGTGCTGTATGACATCCCAGGAGCTCTCTTTCCTCTTCCAAGGTGATGTGGAAGTGGGCTTGGATTTCAGCATCCCTGTTTCAAATGATACCTCAATAATTCCGGAAAGTGGTAGGGGTGGTTGACCCTGGTACTCATAGGTGCATGTCAGCTTTAGCTGGGACCATGGTCTCAGGGCTTGGTACGCTTTCATGTCCATAATATTCACTGTAGCATCAGTATCATTTAGTGAGGTAACTGGTGTGCCTCTGAGGACAACCACATAAATGGGTTGTGGTCGCCGTCCACGTTTACCTTGTCTGGTGTACAGTGGAAGATTTCTTCCTCATCTTCCTTGTCTATGCTGTGTCTATCAGCTCTTGTGGCCTTGATTGTACCACATTGGTCAATGTCTATCTTGAGTTTTAAAGAGCTGGGGTGATGTGTTACCGCCCTGGGGTTTTTCAGCCACCCTTTCCATTTCTTCATACATGGTTGAAATGGTTTGCTTTGCCACATTTTTAACACACCTTTCCTTGGACAGATGCAAAAAAACCTGGGGCTATCATGGGGATGATTTATACACTTCATTATATCTTATTTTTTTTTTAATACATTCTTCTATGCCTGTATTTTTTTTCTTCCAATCTTGATCAAATCTGCATTTATTGTACTATTAAGGTGTGATCTTTTCTACCTTTTTAGCCGAATTTATTCTGATGATTCTGATGATTAGATAAAATGAAGTGTATAAACAATCCCCTTGGGAGCAACAGTTTTTTTTGTTATATGTATATATCCAAACTCTCAAGGGGTTATTGGATTGCCCTTCTTTAAATGCATTTCTTTGACCAGGCACTTTTCAAGAGCTTGGGCATCTATCTCGGAATTTTGGCACTTAGCCGCCATGACACGTTGCATTAGTTTTACCTGCCATAGCGGGACTCTCCCTTGTACAACGTCTACTTTTTCTTTGACTAGCATCCCCCTTGTGTTGCTCGGGTGCTTGTTAGGGCTGCTGCCATTACTTCTGCTCTGCTGCTTGTTAGTTCATTAGATCTTCTCAGTATTAAAACATCTTCTAATCTGATGCTTGGTTAACGTAATATCGGATTTCTCAGCACCAACGACCTAACCCGTGTCGAAAGCTTGGGCATCTATCTCGGAATGTTGGCACTTAGCCGCCATGATAATAGTTCATTAGATCTTCTCAGTATTAAAACATCTTCGAATCTGATGCCTGGTTGATGTAATATCAGATTTCTCAGCATCAATGACCCAACCCGTGAATAATTTTATGTTGCACCTCCTTATTATTATTATTATTATTATTATAAAACATTTATAGAGCGCACTGTAACCCTACGGGCATCCTGGCGCTACGGGCATTGGCCGTCATTGGTGCATGTGCTGGCCAATTCCCTAAAACCAGTCATTTGTTTTATCTTCTCCTTTGTCAAGCTTGAGTCAGTTTAGTCTGGATTAACGTAAAAAAGGGTGTACAGCGCAGCTATCACGGCATCCTAGTTGTGGTCAACCTCTGTCCGGGGAGGTTTCCGAATAATTTATAGACTTCTGCCCCTGCAAAGTGCAGTAGCAGGGACCTCTTTACCATGATATCACTCTCTATTGTGGCTCAGAAGTAGTTATTTAAGATGCCCAACCCATGTTGCCAGTGTTGTTGACCCAGCAGGATCTGGGTCAACTAGCTCACTGAGCAGTGTGAGTGCTGTCATTGATGCGTCTGTTGATACCCCACCCTGAGGGGAGATGGTGCTGGTGTTCTTTGCTATTGGGCTGGTAGTGCTGCGGGTCATCGGCTATGCTAAATTAGTCTAAGCGTTTAGATTGCCATCAAATGTTCTATGTGTTTTCAGAAGAGTGTGGAGGTGCAGTTGCTGGTGTGTGCCCCCTGCCGGCCTCCCAGAACAGGTGGTATCCCTTGCTTTAATTTAGGCTCACTCTGGGTTAATGTCTCTATTTTTCCACTGTTAAGCAGGCCTGTGCTATCTCAACAGCCCTTGGTTTGTCAGTCTTTATTGTTAAATGTTTAAAGACTATACGCTTCTTCTACTTATCTCATCCTGATGAGTGTGTTTGTGGCAGCTGTCCACTAGGGGTAGGGGGGCACTGGGTGAGCATCTCTCTCTCATACCACCACAAGTACCACCTGGGGGTCTAGCACTGCTGCCTCATCCCCTGCGGAAGACTTCCGAGTTGTACCGGTGGAAGATGATGGTCCAGTGGAGTCAGATAGGAGTCCAGCTTTGACCACCATTGTTTAACGCCGTGGCCATGTGGCCAAGTGAATTGCTTCACCAACCGCAGGCCTGGTGGTGAGGTAGCAGATGTGTCTGCGAATGTCTGTTGAGACAGCAGGGTGCTTCAGTTCAGATGGCATGAGCCACCAGGAATCTAACTATCCTCGTCGCCACTGTAAAGTTGCCACACATGCAGGGCTGCTACGCAAGCACACAGTCAATGTACACCAGAGGCTATTATCTGTGAGTGAGCCTGAGTAGCCACGCTCCCTTTTATGAATACCCTTGGCTGCGCCTGCCATTGGGGTGTCTGCAATAGGGGCCGGGTGGCTCCCTGCAATAGCTCTCCTGGCCGGAGGTGGTGCTACACCCTATGTTGGGTATCATGATGGAGCTAGATAAGGGGTACCTGAGTTCTGGCTAAGGATGTACACCTGAGGCTGTGTTGAGGAAGGGGCCAGCAAGACTCTCTGCTGCCCCAGCGCTCTGGTGGGGATGCTCGCCGGCTGTGCCTGGTGCTCCCGTGTGAGTGAGTCCCCTCTTATCTCTCCTCGGAGACATCTATAAATAGACCGCATATGCAGATACTGCAGCGCGGGTCAGCAGACGCCGGCCGGGGATGCGACTTCGAGCCCTGCTGTAGAATGCCTCTGTCAGGCTCGGGAAGGCAGAACGGGAGGAACCAATACTGCAGCATGGACTCAATCCCGGTGAGTACTGGCGCATCAACAGACGCAAAGATGCAAGCTTAAAACAGAGCGCGCGCAGGAACAGGATATCTCGTGCGAAGGTTGTCAGGTCCAGATACGGTGCGAGGGATGCTTCAGAAAGTGTAGAGAGGGTTAGCTGATAACTATGCGATAAAGGGAGGGTTAGTGACTGCAGCGCAGTGCATGCTGGGACGTTTTGATGGGCTAACACAATTGTTTGTACGATGCGATGTGCTGAAAGAGATTGATAATATATTGGGATATGGTGCAGGGCTTGTTGGCGTAATAAGTTGCTTTGTAGAGCTAGTAGCAGTGCAAGGAATTTTGTTTAGCTGAGAGTTGTGTTGAAGGGCATGTTATTGTGTCCAAAAGTAGTTCAAGTGGTGAGGCTATTTTGGAAAGTTGCAGAAGAGGTGTTGGGATGTTGTTTGAGACTGCTGTGATAATGAGTGTTGGTGGGTTACGATATTGTGCAGGAACAGTTGGAGAACTGCAAATCAGGTGGATTTTAACATTTTACAGTAAAGGGTGACATGCTGGGAATCAGTAGACGCAGGGGGTTGGAGTGTTGCAAGGATTACTGCTGACTTACGGTCGGATGCAGTGAGTGTCTTCAGGGCTGGCATGCAGTCAACTATTTGTTGGTAAATTGGGATGTGCTGCTCATCAATTTTGGTGTAGTGTACTAGTGTATCCAACAGAAAATTATAGTGAAGAGGTGTGCTGATTGGGTGGAAGGAGCAAATGCAGGTTGGGCTCCAGTACTGAAACCACAACTTAAAACAAATAGAATGCAGGGAGTGTTGTTGTGCTGAAGTGTGGCTCAGGGTAAGTTAGTGGTTGGGTTTTGGTTTGGAGATAGTCATTGATTTGGCACAAGATGCAGGGAGCGGTGTTGAGTTTGGCTATGATGCCCAGAGAGAATTGATGGGTTGAGACATGGCACGATGAGTATCAAAAACTGCTGATGTCTGGTGAAATCTGACATATTGCAATGTGTCCATGTGGGCTTTGAGGCATTGGAGGAAGTGTTAAATAGGTTAGTTGTGTTGCAATGAGTCTTTGTTTCAGATGTGGCAAAGCGTGCTGATGGTTGAGATGTATATGAGGATGGGTTGCTTGGTTGTGATGTGGTGCAGGGGTTGTTAATCACTACGCATGTAGCAGAGGAAGTGTTGGTCCATTGAAAAGTGTTGAATAGTGGATATTTCTGGCCTGATGCATGGAGTGCCTGAAGTCTTCGATAGGGTGTGGGGGGTGCAATGGATTGGGATATGGTTAATGGACAGCTGGTGGGGTTGGATATGTTGTAGGGAGTTTCAGTGAGTTTTGTTGCTTTGCAAAATTGTTTGATATTAATGAGCTGAGATGCATAATGTGGACTTTGGTGATTATGCTCTTATGACATTATCCCACTGTTCAGGCTAGATTGGTGCTGTATAGATGCCTGTATAGATTGCTGCCTCCCCTGCCCCAACAGGAAAATCCTACATCCGACACATCTTATTGAGCAGAACAAATTACTGTCATTTAAGAAATTCCTACTTTCCAGTGTTTAATTTGTAGAAAAGTAAGTTTCAGGACTGTAGTTAGTTCTCAAGAGGCTGCTGTAGCTTGCACCACCCACCGACCCAGTCAGAACTTCCAAATGCTAGTACTAGTGCTATCTACATACCATCGCAATTCTAAAGATGTGACATTTTGGACTATTCCAGGTCATCAAAAACTGTAGAAATGGCTTGCATATTCTGGTATTATTTTCTTTAATATATTATATTGGTAAATACTCTGTGGATGTGCTCATTTAAAAAATAATCAGACAGCATCATCATGTAGACGATCAAAGTGATGGTGTTAAGAAATTGGTGCTGGGGCAGAGCACCAGAAAACACAAATTAAGAGCAGAACCCTTCTCTGTAATAAAGCATCTGGTTAACACAGTTCCAGGGGTTGTCGTGGAGATTTATGAGTAGTGTGTCCCAATAGGTAGCTTCAAAATATCAGACACAATGCAGATTACGATGCTGGAAGTCTATTGAGTCTCAGTGCTTAATTTGAGTCGGTTATTTCCAGTGCTCAGCACCAGCACTTAATTGTCAACACTGGCGCTTTAGATGGTCAGCCACCTGGTGGTGCTGTTTATTTAATTTAGAGATGAGCACAACAACAGTTGTTTGTCAATTCAATATACCTTAAACATAACTAATACCTGCCCCCAAGTCATTGTTATAACTTTTGGGGGTGGGGGGGAGGGGTTGGAATAGTCTAAATTGCAACACTTGAAGGAGTGTAATAGTTAATATTTGAGTTGGTATTGTTATTGGCAGTGGTGACTGGGGCAATGGGTGGTGCAAGCTGCTGTGGCCTCCTCACAAGTGCCCAGCACTTGGTTTTTCACAAATTAAGCACTGCCATGACTAAAAAAACATAATCAAGTTTCTTAAAGTGCAAAGCTAATGAATTAAAGAAAACGTTGCACTTGTCCTTTGTAACAGTGGTAAACAAATCCCACTCTGGCAGAGCAGAGAGTGGACTTCCACTTCTTGTCAGCAGTCAGAAGGGTTGCCCTTCTGATCTTAGTCCAGTTCCCTGCAAAAGTGTAGGCTTTACACACAACCACTGTTATCTCCCCATCTGTCTTCCTTGTCCCAGTCCTAAAGAATTGATATTTGCCTCTTTCCATAGACTAGACATGATTGACCTATCCTAACTCTCCATAAAAGTAAAATGCATGTCCCTGGTCTCTACATATTGTTCGTACCCGTCTTGTTGCTAGAAGCAGACCAAACAAGTTAATTGTTCTTTTCTGTCTGGACTATATTTTTCTTTCAGGGTCACTGGGTACCTTTTTGCGGTTGTAAAATTTCTGCTTGGGAATATCCTCAATTGTTTATGCCTGAGAAGAGGAAGATAATGTAATATCCCAAATACTTTCCTGTAATCTTCATTACTATGAGTCCTAGTCTTGCTGGACTTAGTCCTGAATGTTTTCATTCCTATTCATTTTTTTCTTTTAAACTTTGTATCAAGTTCCCAACATGTAATCAAACGGCCATCAACAGTCACTGTGACCCCCATTGTAGAACGCAAATAAAGTGCCAACTCCATGACAAGTGAATCTGCTGGCATTCTTCCCCCATTCATACTGCTCCTTCCCACCCAAGACATCTAGTTGTCTTCTCCCTCTAGTCATCTTCTCCCTCCCATCCTGGTTGCAACTACACTGCTAAACCTCGGTATCTCCTCCATGGGCTCCATATCTTTTCCCATTTTTTTGGGCTCCCCGTCCAGCATATCCCTGCTTTTCAGCTATCAAGCACCAATCCATGAGGTCTGCCTATGCTTGTACATCAGGAGTTTCCAGAGTCCCCCAGCTTCTGCCAATGTTTCTTTTTGCTACTGCCAGTCCTATCATTAGTTGCAGTTAAATGTAGCACTGTAAATCCTCATCCCCTCCCATACAGTCAGTAGCAGTAACGTCATCTTATTGGACACCTTAATTCCAGTTGATTCATGGAGGTCCTGTTCAACTGCCTTCCAGTAGGACTGTATACTCTAACAGGACCAAACAGTGTACAGTGGGTTCATACTAGGCCTTGACGTGAAATTCCGCTCAGCTTGCGGAGTTTGCTGAATTTTTTACTACTCCGTGCAGCACATGGATTTCTGAAACATGGAGCAAAGTTTTTCCTCACTCGTGCTCACCAACGTTAAGTTGCCAAGCGCAGAAAATCTTACTTCAGACCACATCCCGGTGAGTTTTCTCACCTGGGCGGTCGCGGATGGCTACTACCGCTTGTGTTGAGAAACCTTCCGTTTGTATTGAGGACTCTGCCATTTGAGTAGAACATCTATTCGAGCAGCAGAAAGAAGCTGTGTGTGTATGTAAATACGCTGCACTGTGTATGGTGCTGGTTCGCACTGATTTTCCAGTGCAGGACAAACACCCAGTGCTATAAATCAGCAAAAACTGAGGGATCTAACGACCTCTGCTGCTTGCAGAACTCCGCGTAGCGTGGTGAAGTTTTTTGGTCACTTTGCCGAGTTTCGAGGAGCAGAACTCGGCGAACTCTGCCCAGGCCTAGTTCACACACAGGAATTTGAGTGGGGGTGAGGGAGGGGTGGAGGTTTGCTTAGTAGTTCAGGATGTTTACTGGCCTTGTTCACTTTGTATGTTTGGTATGGAACAAGAAGGAGTGGAGCATTGTCTCAGAGTAAGGATGAAAAGTTTTTATATTTATGATGGCACAATAATTGTTAAATCTTATATATAGCCTGAGGCAAACCTCAGGACAGAAATGAGGAAGTCTAGATCTTGGAGTAATGAAGATTAATAGTAAGAAATCAGGGCGTCTCCACCGATGCAACTGCACACGTTTTAAACACAGGCAAAATATCCTCTGATCTTACCTGCACAGCACCCTCTAAAACAGGGCTACTGTGGGAAGGCAGGGGCACACCCATTGACTTTATCTATTCCTGATGATGCACCTTTTCTTGTGCCTGAGAATCACCCCTTCTATTTTTGTATAGAAAGCTTTCCCCGCTACTAATTGTGCTGCACCTGTTCTCTGTCAGTGGCGGCTCCTCCGCTAAGGCGGAGGAACGTCACCCTACTGTTTTTTCAGCAGAATAAGAAAAAAAATAATAACTCAGTTATTATCATTTTATTTTTTCCTTTTTGTTGCACGTCAGCTTTTCGAGGCGGGGTGGGGCTGACAGAGCAGCTGAGGAGTGGTTTGCCCCCCACAACCAAGTGCGCAATGACTGTTTGAACAGTCCTCTCGGGCAACCCAAACCAGTACTGCGCTATGTCCCTCTTCTCCACGCAGGTTGCATTACAGACGGGTGGAGGACATGCCCAGGCCCCCATGCTCTGTCTGAGTGCCGAGTCACAGCGCTCAGACCAATCAGAGTGCTGTATTACTGTATTGCAGCGTTGTGATTGGCTCAGGGGAGCCTGGGTGCCTCAAGGCTGCTTCCTGTTTCTCCCGGTGGGAGGAGAGACGCGACCAGGAGGAGCAGTAAGGCGGATGTGGAAAGCAGGTGAGCTAAATAACGTTTTAAAAACCAATGCACCAGCACTAAATTAATACTTTAATCACCGATGAAGCGGGGCTGCCAAAACGGCACCCAATATTTACGCAAACTACCTAATGCAGTGCTTAATCTGTAAAACAATAAGGGCTGGAGCCCTTATACTTCCTCAGGAGCCTATGGCCAGCGCCACGAAGGCTACTAGTCTTGATCCCTCCTCATACCTCTTTCATCTACCACCAGACACTCCCTGCCTGCCCCTTTATCTCACCCTTGCAGGGTCTTTTTCATCCCTGCTTTCTCCCCTTTGTAACCATATTTCTGTCTTTCTCTTCCTCCTTCTTCCCCCATTTGTGTTTTTGTCTTTCTTGCTCTGGCTGAAACTCAGATTTGGAAAAGTAAGTGCTGGTCCACAAAAATGAATGCCAGTGGGTCCCACCTGCAACGGCCAGCTCTAATTAATCACTGTCCAAATGCAGTGGCAGCTGCCTCTGAACCGGGGTGGTAGGCGGGGGAAGGGTTGGGGTGGCGGGTGAAGAAAATAAAAATAAACAAAACGTACCATGTCTGCCACCACAGCCACCGCCGTGTGACTCTCCCCCCACCGCACGCCTCTTCTCCGTCTGCTGGCAGCACCGGAAGCACCCAGGCTTCCGGACTCTCCAAGCCAATCGCGACGCTTCCTGAGTAGCGTCAAGAGTGGTCTGAGCGAACTGTATGGCCGCTCAGGCAGTGCCTGGGAGGCTGGGCATGTTTTCCATGGAGCATTGCAACAGAGCCCAATGGAGAACAAGCCAAGTGCGCATAACGGCTGGACCAGCCCGCCGGTCAAGCCATCATACGCACATAGGGAGGGAGGGAGTGCAAACCACTCCTGCTCCCTCCTGCCCGACCTGACTGGAGAAAATAAAATGATAACTTCTTGTTATTATTATTTTATTTTTAGTTTGCACTGCTAAAAGAGCAGTGAGCGACCCTCCTCTGCCTTAGCAGAGGAGCCGCCACTGTCCAAAAGCACCCCTTGAACACAAACAGCCAACAAACCCAGCTCACCGCAAAGCGAATGTGAATCAAAAGCACTCCGGATACTGTTTGAGGGCATCCCGGAAGTCTCCCTAATGGCTTCATGACTCAGGGTTACCCATGTTTGGATCCGCGCATCAATAGTTCTGATCAATGCCTGCTCCGAAAGTGCTCAGTCGATGGGGGCACGGGAGAACAGATTTCAACCCATTAGACTCAAAGAGCTGCCTTTATGCTCCTAATGCTCTCGCACGCAGAGTTAGCTTGCTTTGGTATATTTATTTATTAAATTCATTTCTCTTTCAGTTCATAGCAGCCTTATCCGAAAGTAAAGGGTTACAGACAAGCAACTAAAAGTTGATCTCATTAGAGCAACTGTTCGTGAGAAGTTACTTGGTTATGATTGGGGTGTGCAAATCTGTGAAATGTTGAGTCCCAAGACTTCCCCTGTTTGTGTTGTGTAAGAAAAAAACATTCAAGATGGCTGCTCGTAAAGGTGCTGTGGATTTTATCATTAAATATAACTTGAACCATTGAAAGATTGTCACTGTGCATGCACACACATATGCTTGCATAGACAACCATTTTCGGCATTTTGTGCAGAATGTTGGAAAAAAGAAGCATTTTTAAAGCCAATCACTCTGTAAGCTGTGTCAGAGGAGAGACCTATTATCTTTGACATTGCATGTTGCTTAAGCAATTTGGTGACATTGGTGACTCGTTAGCAATGAATCTTTTTCGGTAATCAAACCTTAATTGCTCATAACAGAAATTATCCTGTTTTATTTTGTTTCCGCTATTGTGTTTTTAGTATGTGATGAAGTTCTTGTACATAATGAAACAAATTAAATTACATGCATATACAAATAGGTTTGTTTGAAATCTAAGGACCTGCATAGAAGGACCCATTGCTCTTTAAATGTCTTTAATTTTCAACACTTCAGATAACCTAACTTCTGATAAAGTTGCTTCAGCCTAAGATATTGACTTTGTTTTTCCCCTTCCAGGAGAGTGATTCCACAGAGCTTCATCGCTGAGGATGAATGGGTCTGCCAATGTGAGTGCCGCAGGAAGGAGCCACTATGCCTCAGCCATCCCAGTTCCGCGATCATTTTCTCCAGGCAAACTGCCTGCTACTATGGCTTCGTCTCCAAAACTATCAACGAGGCAGGCCAGCACCGGTCCTGCCACCTCCTCGCTGGTTTATGGGACCCAGAGGAGTTCCTCTCCAAGACCAGTCAGGTCAGTGACCAACTGCGTTGGGTCAACAACACCCAAAAACACTAAGCAAAAATGTTCCCCCAGGAATTCTGTGGTCGCTAATGAAAAAAAGACTCCGGTACTGGAAAATGCAGATATTACTGAGGGTAAAGGGAGCCTGACCCCATCTGGCGGGTCACCATGGAGCAGCCCAAGGCTGGGACAGAAGACCCCTCCCAGAATGAAGGATTTATACAAGAAGACCATGGCTTATGGAACCGAGAAAGACAATGAGAAGGACACTGGCCCGAAGACTGGAGAAGCGCCTGGCTCCAATGGCAATAAGGTGACTTTGGGAAAATCAAGCATGGTTTCCAATTTCATATGTGAGAATTCTCACCCCCAGAGCAAGGCACCTACTCGCTTCAGTCTATACACCGAAAGTGTGTTACTGGGCTCAGTTGAAGCACTAAAGATGAAGCGGCCTCAAAGCTGCCCAGTGAAAGGTCAATGTGCGCCGGAGGTCAATTCCAGGATTCAGGAAGGCTCTAGGGTACCTCTCTCCGAGGAAAAGCCTCCAGCCACATTACTTCACTCAGGGTCCTCTCAGCCAAATGGACTTCATCCACAAGTCAAAGGAGTGACCTTGAACTCAGGGACTATTAACCTTTCAGCAATGATGCCTCAAACTCCACCAATCACAGCCACTGTGGCACCTTTCCAGTACAGGTAAGTGATCAAGTTGTGACAAATATCTTTGCTAGTGTTCTTTTACGTATAGAGGGAACATTTTATATTAAATGATATGTTAAATATATCAATATGCGTCACTCAGTGTTTACTATAACATAACTCATTGACATCCAGGCAGTATCTCGTCCTTATTGCAATTGCACACCCAAAACTTCCCTTTGGAAAATGTCAGACAGAAGTCAAGGAGAAAATATCTGTAGAATGGTGCACACTGCAAACAAAATCTTCTTTAGGCACTAGTTCATTTAGGGTAGCGTTAGTTTTGTTTAAATAATACTGGAATTAGACATTTTTAAACATAAGGATTCTGCAACAAGGCAATTTCCACCTCTCTGCCTTCAAGGTTCATGACCACTGCACTGATTACTGTAAAGGCAGTTCAAATACAACTGTTCCTCCATTTTGTGTCCTCTCTGTTCAGCCTGCTCCTCCAGTTCTTGTCCTCTTTGTCGAGCCTGTGTTCAGCAGTGCCACTGATGATAAGGATGTGCTGTTTCGATGTACCCTTTTTAATTCAAGCTAGGCCATCAATATATTCCTGCACACAACAAGGGCACTGAGTCAGGCAGTCAGTGTGACTGGTTTGCTTTCTCTGATATCTAACACAATTCTTTTGAAGAGTTCACCATAATTTCCACATATGGACGCGTCCCACCACAATTTCTGATAATTTTCTAATTCTAGCCATCATCATGGTAATAGTTGAAGTATTATACATGTACTAACTAAAGCAAAACTATAGAATGCAAAATGGCTGAAGCTTTTACACATTTAGAGGAAGGGTCTCTTGGATGTTATGGGTCTCAGAAGGAGTGCCTGGAACTACCAATGGGGTTGTAATAGAGTTACACTTAACTGCCACATTTCAAGCTACATGGTGGTCAGAAACAATATGAGCTTGCCGTGTTTATCCCAGAGATGTTGGCTGCTGAAACATGGGTGATTCTACAGTAAAAACTGTGCAGGAGAATGCAGTGGCGACTCCTCCGCTAAGGCGGAGGAGCGTCGCTCCACTGCTCTTCAGCAGTGTAAATAAGGGAAAATTAAAACGATAATAACTCAATGATATTATCATTTTGTTTGTTCCTGCTGCTGCAGCTCTGCAGGCAGGGCGGGGCTACTCTACTGGCAGACGATCAGGAGGGGTAGTGAGCACACTCTGTATGTGCGCATGAATGTTTGGCTGGCTCTCTCGGGCCAGCCAAAGAGTCATGCGCACTTTGTGTTTTACAGCCTGGGTGGAGAACATGCCCAGGCTTCCAGTCCCTGTCTGCGCCGAACCACGACGCTCAGACCAATCACAACAATGCCTTTTAGTGTTGTGATTGGTTATGGGGAGTTTGGGTTCCTTCTGTTCCGGCTGAAGCAGACGGACGACGAGGAGAGACGCGGCAAGGAGGTAAGTGTAATTTTCTTTCTTTACACTAGTTCTGTTCAGACAGGATTCAGGGTGAATTCAGGAAGCCTAGTGTACACTAAGGCTGGAAATGATGGCAGACAGGTCAATGGAAACTTATAAGAACAGGAACACTACACTGCTAACTGTGTGATAACTCATTTAGGGCCAGATGTATCAAAGGGTTTTGCCCATTCTGTGTCTATGGGGAAATGTGTTGATACATATGGCCCTAAGTCATTTCCTGGGCTTAAATTCACACCTGGGTTAATGATGGCAGAGCCCTAATAAGGTTAGTCAAGGATCATGGTATTTGCCTGATAGCTTGACGCTAGTTGTATTCTCTCTCTGTATACATACCAGTTTGAACTTGTATCTGTCTTTCACATTTATTATTTTCTCTCTTTTCGGTTTTCTCAGTTTTCCCTTTAGTTCTCTTTTAGTTTTCCTCCATTATTTGGTGTATCTTGCCTCCTTGTTTGTTCTGCTGTTCTGTATGGTATGTTTGCAGCAGTGTCCTGGGGCTCACAACCTTAATTCCAGGTCAGCCCAAGGCTCTTCGCAGGGCAGAAAGAGGAGTTGAAGAATGCTCTATCTTTAGTGGTGAATCTACCTACCCCCTATGCAGCACTAATCTACTTATTATTGCAGATAGAAACCCAAAAGAAGACCCCCTGGGCTGAGTGAAGAAATTACAACTGGTGGATATGTACTCTGAAAACAACGGGGACTAGTGAAGTAGCAGTGTCACCTGAAGAACCTATGCAAATTAGAAAGACAAGCAATACACTTTCCCTCAAAGTGAAATAACAGCAAAAAACACACAATCCTCTACTTTTACTGTGGGAAAACACCACATTTTTTTGTGCATGGCTCGTCCTGGAAAGATGGACCTAGGTAAAAAGTCCTGATCCCCAACAATGAGTGCCGATGCCACCACCTGCACAGACTAAGCTCTGCCTTTTCCTTGTTTTTAGGTCTCGCGACCTATCAATGCGCGCAAGCGCATTGAGCGGAGCGAGAATTCATGTCTCGAAAATCCTCGTCAAACCAAGGGCTTCGTTCCTGCGGTTTTCTTTAAGTTCACGTGAATCACGTGAACAAACAAGCACGCGCATCAGGCACTCCTCCCACACCTCACGGACATCTGTTCATTTCTCCTCCCCCTCCCCAGCCAGCTTTCCCCAGGCCCCTGCTGCTTCACACCCTCATCCCCTGCCCGCCCGACGTGTCGCATGCACGCCCAGCCTCTGCACCCTCTGCACTCCCATGCCTGTGCAAATTATTCTGATGACTCAGCTTAGCTGCAGGAAACCAGAAGCGACCAAACGGGGCAAAATGAAGAAAACCTAATAAGCATTAAAGAAAACGCAGAACTTTAGTGGTGAAACCATAAATAAGACGTAGATGTTACATTCCTGACTTTACGAAATCGCGACAGCCTTTATAGAAGGTTCCTAAGAATGCAAACATGATATTCATATAAATAATAAAAGTCCACAACTACCTTCAAGATTATTTGAAACGCTACCAATTTTTTTTTTTACTTCTAAAATTCTAACATTAGAATGTTTTAATGGTTTACAACTGGCACATTAACAAACTTATTTATATGTGGTGACATATAACACAGATATTTGGTTCATTTCTCTTCGTCCCACACCTCACGGACATCTGTTCATTTCTCCTCCCCCTCCCCAGCCAGCTTCCCCCAGGCCCCTGCTGCTTCACACCCTCATTGCCGCTCGGCCCCCTGCCCGCTGTGTCGCATTTCTCCTCCCCCCTCCCCTTCTCTGCCTTCCCACCGTCTTGTTTGCTTTGTATTCTGCGACCTGGTAGTCTTATTTTGATTATAAAACTAGAACACCAAATCACACAATGCCGAGCAAATAAAACTGGACTGCCTATGTATTTGAGAGCTCTCCAAATGTTTACAGCCAAAGCCCGAGGGTGTAATTAGTTTCCTGCAGTAGAAATAACATGCAACATGCTGTATTTCTCTATGATGTTTCCGAAGTACCCAAATACATTCAGGTACTGATACAGAAGCCCCCTTTAAATTGACACAAATTATACATATTGTCTCAAAGTAACACCGTATTACGGCGAAACCCCAAGAAATTGATAGAAATTATCACTGTTCACTTTTAAAAGTGAAACATTGGGAACTCGAAACTGGCAATACATGAGTGTCCGCTGGGGGGCAATGTTGTGCGCAAAACAAAGGGCACTGCACTTAAAACAGTTTTGTCTCGCTAGAAAATGTACTGCTCCTGAACACTCCGAGAGATAATGTTAAAGCCAAGTCTCATAATAAGGGCTGTTTGCAAATGTGTATTTTAAGTCTGCAAGATGGAACGCAATGTCTCCAGACCATAAAGCATGCTGGTATGAGGAAGTTAGAGTGGTGTGGTGCCTGTTCCTTTAACTGCGCAAGCAGAGTCTGGAACGCTGGCCCCAAGCCCAGCCTCTGCACCCTCTGCACTCCCACGCCTGTTCAAATTATTCTGATGACTCAGCTTAGCTGCAGGAAACCAGAAGCGACCGAACGGGGCAAAATGAAGAAAACCTAATAATCATTAAAGAAAACGCAGATCCTTACTGGTGAAAACAAAAATAAGACGTAGATGTTACATTCCTGACTTTACGAAATCGCGACAGCCTTTATAGAAGGTTCCTAAGAATGCACACATGATATTCATATAAATAATAAAAGTCCACAACTACCTTCAAGATTATTTGAAACGCTACCAATTTTTTTTTTACTTCTAAAATTCTAACATTAGAATGTTTTAATGGTTTACAACTGGCACATTAACAAACTTATTTATATGTGGTGACATATAACACAGACATTTTGGTTCATTTCTCTTTGTACAAAAACGTTTTTAACTTTCTGAAGGTTAATAAATAAGCAATGTTCAAGATGGTGGCTTCTTTTGTTGTTGCCCGGTGTCGCTTTAAGCCAGGATTCATGTCTAAGGTTCTTAAACATTGGACGACGCCTAGTAGAGCAAAGGAAATGAAGGGGCTGGCTTCTCCGCCCAGCCAACAATCCTGAGCAATCAGCGCCTTTGAAGGTGACTTAAGCGTTGCCGGGTGATGAGGGCCACTATCTCATGCGTCTCACCGCTAGATAGGAAGCAGAACCAAATGCAAGTTAAACACACTACTCCGAGTTGGCCCAGATTCACAAAGTGTAACAGGACCATACAAATTGCATTAAAGCACTATACAAATGCAGCTACCATGACATATTATTGGATCAGGATGAGGAAGAGTTTTTTGTTGTTGCCACAGTGTGCCTGAGACTGAGACACAGTAGCTGGGCACAGCGGGAAATCACCTTTACAACGCATGTGTTTACAACGCAAATTGATACAACGATGCGTTGTTACATCGCAAGCCATTACGACGCAAGTTGTTACAACGACTTGCGGAAGGTGTTGGACTTTCAATCCAACACCTCCCCTACTGTTGCACACACTTGAGTTGGAACAGTGAATTATACTATTCCCAACTCAAGCGCCCCACACCGCAAGTCACTGTAACGACTTGTTTTGTAATACCATGCGATGTAACAACGCGTCGTTATAAAGATTTGCGCTGTAAACGCATGCGTTGAAAAGAGTGCTATTCACCCAATGACTGAGGATGTGTGCAGTCAGAACATCAGCTGGTTTTGAACAGGAGAGCCGTCCCATGACTTTTACAGGCGAAGCAAGAATGGACCCCAGTTGGTGCAAACGTTGTCCAAATTTGGATACTACAAAATAACCTACATCAGAGCACCAAATGACCTATCCAGATGTTCCAAAAGGGTCCAGATTCAATCAACTGATTAATAGCAGAACTTTGGCTGGTCAGGTCATATTCTCTAGAAAATCACACAGATCACACAGCCGCACCTACACACACTCACACACACTCACCCTCACACACCCTCAGCCTCATAACACCTCACACACACACACCGTCACCATAACACCCTCTACCTCATACAAAGGCACACGCACACACCTTCATCCTCACAACACCACACACCATCGGATTACACACACCCTACCCCTCAGACCACCTCACACACACTCACCCTCACACACAATTACACTCAAAGACCCTTACACACCCTCAATAACAGTCTAAAAAATCACACACACTAACACACTCACACACCCTATCAGCATCACACATCATATCACAATCAATCACCCTTTTCAAACTCACTCACACTCACACTCTCTCACATTACACAAATGTCACAAAAAGACGTTAATATTTCACTTCTGTTCTTTTATTTTCCTCACAATAAAATACACTGAACATAATCTTCACAAAAGGTATTTACAACAGTTTAAGCTATTGCCATTATAAATTACAATAACTTTTATTCAAGTATTAATTATTTAAAAACCATTGTTATTTGTAATATCAATACATCTAAGTCACGTAAATACAAAACATTTGCATTAGAAATACTATGAGTGTCACATTTGCAAAAGTTAAAAGTATTGGCATTGTAAATAACAAAACTATTAATTTCGCGATTTTCAAAACCAACACATAAATATAAAATGTGTCATTTACAAAACCAATAGCTCCAACTTTCCTACTGCGAGACCTATTGGCAACGCCAGTGCTTGTTGCTGCTTTCAGTTGATCTCAAAAGGAAATGACACTAGAAACATATTGAATCTACATTTCTCTGAGTAATATTTCAAAGCACAGACCTCTGGTACATGAACCTGAAATCACCTTGTACTACCAGAATGACCGGTTGTTATGCCATGCGCTGGGGTTGGCCCAAGTGGCCTGCCGGAAGCGGAACCTCCTACCCCCGCAACTTTCAGCCTACTGGCCATAAGTGCCCCCTGGAGTGTGATGAGGGACCACTGTCTCCCCCACACCCCAGGCATCCCCATAAACAATAGGATGCCTACTAAGAGATGTAAAATTTGTCCTAGCAATCATGACCTTACCGCAGACCAAGGATACTCAGACATAAAGTACGACAAGTGACTAAATTGACATATGACAAGCGGATAACTTGACCTTAACCTGTAAAGTAAACATAACGATATGGAATTATATGTAAAATGACAACAATATTATAGACTTCAACCTGAAAAGCAAACCCTAAACATATGCCTGAACAGAACTGCTTCCTAACAACCTCGCTGCCTCAGGGAATGGTGGGTGGGGAAAAGAAAAAGGAGGCTTCCTAGAGCCCTCCGGCATCGGGATCATGAGGGATGTCTGTGGAGTTGAGCGGCGAAGAAGAGACTCTACCACCACTTTGCTGCTCCTCTTAGAGGGCTTTCCTTTGCCCAACTGGAAAAATCATGTCCTGGTGAGATCCGGGACCTGTTTCCCCTGCATTGCCCTGGAAGTGGTTAAACTGTTTCCGGGGCATGGCTGCTTGCACCAATGGTTGAGACCGGGGGTCGGGCATGGACCGCAACACCAACGCTGGCCCTGACCCCACTGTGGAAACGTCCCGGGGCGGCACAACCGCCATATTGACGGCGTGACCGAGTTACCAGTGGCGCCCTAGGACATGGCCTGGTATTGCAGAGTCCCCTCCAGTGACTCCCCTCCACTCCCTCTCCCTCGAAGCATCGATAATAACACATCCAAACACAACACTTGGATTAGGAGTTGTATAACCCTGGCCGTATTTTATTACAATTAATAAATCATAATTAAAATTCATAACCCAAAATTTTATATATGCAGAAAACCAAAACATATTCAATCACATTTCAAATACACATATTTACACATTTTTATGGCTAACCATAACATGAGTCTAATACATAGCCATACCTAACCTAAAACTGGAATATGTACACTTTGTTTTCTGCGTATCCTGGACGAGCCTACGTGCAAGGTCATGAATGTTCCCAACTACTTGCCAGATCCCCATTTACCGGAGTGACCTGGCGTAAACGGCCTGTGTGCCCACCAGCTTACTTTCCGCGGACACCCCCCTACGCCCTTTCATGCTACCTCCAAGGGGCTGATGTTATGCCACGTTGGCGCCCATGCGCGTGCTCAGGGGTTGGCCCTAGTGGCCTGCCGGAAGAGGAACTTCCTATCCCCTCACCCTTCTGCCTACCGGCCGTAAGCACCCCTTGGAGTGTGATGAGGTACCACTGTCCCCCCCCCCCCTCCCAGGCGTCCCCGTTAAACAATGGGATGCCTACTTAGAGATGTCAAATTTGACCTTACCACCACAAGCCTGTATAGTTGACCAACTATCGGCACCCCCCATCCGCTGCTGACACAAAGGTCACGTCCTGTGTGATGCCCCTAACATCCAGGTTAGCACATTCTCCAGGAAAAGATCATTACCCAGTTTAGAAAGGTGAATCCCATCTTGTAGAAAAAACCTTTCTCCCTGGATGCCACCATGTGCAATTGTCTGCAGTTTGGGAGAACAGACAAGCCTGTCAATCCTGTTATTGGTCCTCCTTACAGAGTGATTCCAAGCCCACACAGACTCCCCCCCTGCCATTTTAACCTCGGGATCATGTGAGACCCCACTAATACTGCCTGCGGGCACTGCTCAGCCAACCATCCTACTTCTGTGATTAGGGCCTCCACCATCCCCTTCCTACCCAAATGACCCAAGTCATTGCCTCCAAGGTGTATTATTTCTTCAACGGGTGCCTCTTGGGACCTAAGCAACTAAGGACCAACGATTTTTTGGAACTGATTCAACCTCAAGCCCCCTTGACCATGCATTGACACTTTCCAACCTGCCTGGCGGGCCCTATCCACGAAATTTCCTGTGAAATAATGTTGCTTCAACCTGTTCACATATGAATGGCCTATGATCCAGACTTCTCTGTGGCCCGGCTCCCAGGCGGGTATCTGGCGTGGGTGAGGCGCAGTTGACCGGTGGACGACAGCTAGCTCCCCTCTTGCGGAATAGGATGTGGAAACTGCAGAGAAGTGAAACAAGACCAAACTTTAGCAATGATACCTAGAGTAAATGTAGCCACACATATCACGTGTAGCAGTCTCAAGACCAACGCCCTTTTTTTTAACCTCATGTCCCTACAGTTCCCGAGCCGTGGCTTCAGTGGCTGCCCGATCCTGAAAGAATGAGTACCAAATTTGGATGCATCCAAGCCTGCTGCCCCCATCGTCAATGCCAAAATCCTCCCAAACTGAAACCTTTCGAGGGGGGGTCCCGTCCCCGTGGATCAATAATGGCCCCCCTGCGCCCGGTGGTCTGTACGCCATCTATGTTTTCAGGTTGCCCACTGGACAGCATGAGTTCCCCAGAGCTCTTTGCAAGATAACATTATCTCCTCTCCCATTCTGATCCATTTTTGATCTGGGGATTGATAAGGATACTGAACCTGCCTGTATTTGAACATGGGTAAATTGCATCCCACCCTGCTAATCGCGTTTAATATGAGCCACCAATTCGCCAACCCTGAAGGCGCCCGAAGGCGAGGGAAAAGGCTCACCTGAATAATTAGACCTCACTGGTGGAACTACATACTTTCCCCAATGCCTCCATGATGGCTGATAGCCCTTTAATGTTAATCGGGTGTCTAATGTCTGGCTGGGCCCTTTGTAAGCGTTGCCACCCCTTCAGAACCCTTTGAACCAAGAATGAGCCGTGGGATCCATATGCCCCATCATCTTTGCAAAGAAGGCTATTGCAGTCATGTGGCATTTTGCGCATGCCACAGAACGCCCTCCGCCCCTCAATTCCTTTATGAATGATATAAAGGATGCTGGGTGGTCCATGCCCCTTACCAGCCTTGCCCTAGTGATGCGCAGTATGCGGTAAATGCCCCTCATAAGCACACCTAGTCCTGGGTGCTAGGCTAGCTGCCATGAGGTCTGGTCGGTTGGGGCACCAAGCTGCCACAGATGCTCTGGAAAATGTGTGGGACAGTTCGCTGCTTCCGGATAATGGGACCTGAAAACCTGCATCTTGGAACGAGACAATGCGTCAGCCGCGTGGTCGAGTATTCTTGGGACATGCCTAGCTCTAAACAATACATTTAATCCCATGCATTGCAGCACAATTTCTTTAATCAAGCGAAGCATCATCTTACACTTGGCAGACTGCTGGTTGATGCACTCCACCATCACCATATTGTCTGACTAGAAAACCACAGACTGATTGCGAAACTGGTGTGACCAGATGGTCAGTTTCAGAAATTAAATGTTATTTGTTACACCAGTGTCAATCCACCGAGCGGGCCAATGTTGTGCCGTCCATTGAGAGCCCAGGATGGCTCCAAACCCCTCACTCCCTGCAGCATCCGTCATGAGGCCAAGTTCAGGACTGGACCTGGCTTGGCTGGGCTACACTACCATGCCATTGAAGTCATTCAGGAATGCCATCCAAATTTGCATATCCTGCTTAACCTCGCTGGACAACCTAATGTGGTGATGCTTTTCTTTCAGCCCTGACATTGCCTGTGCAATGGAACGTGAAAAGGGGCGGGCCATAGGGATGATTCTTAAAGCAAAGTTCAGCATATCCACTACCTTCTGCAGTTGATGCAAAGTGACTTCTTCTTTGCGGATGCAGTCTACTAATGCCAGCTTGATACCTTCTACCTTGCTCAATGGCAGGTGTGACACACCCTCAAAGGAATCCAATTCAATGACCAGGAACTCAATTTGTGTGACCGGCCCAACTGTCTTTCCCTGTGCCAGGGGGACCTCAAGGTCCCTCAAGAGTTGCCAGAATGCTTCCAAAACATTGCCACAATCCTGTGACTAATGTGCCCCTAACAACAAGAAGTCTTCTAAGAAGTGCAATACCCATTGGTGTCCGGTGACCTGCCAGAAAACCCACTCCAAAAAGGAGCTGAATTTCTCAAAATATGAGCAAGAGACCGAGCACCCCATTGGCATGCACTTGTCCTTGTAGAACTTTCCCTCTAGCTGGAACCCCAAATGTTGGAAATCCTATGGATGGAAAGGTAGTAAGCGGAAAGCAGAATCTATGTCAGATTTAGTTAGTAGAGTGCCTGGGCCAAGCGACTGCAGCATTGCAATTGCCTGATCCAATGATGAGTATCTCACAGAGCCCAGGGCTCCATCAATGGCACCGTTCAGTGACTGACCCGTGAGAGCAGATAGGTTATGGATCAAGCGGAACTCCCCTGAGTCCTTTTTGGGTACCACCCCCAGTGTTGAGCAGACAAAATCATCTACAGGAATTGAATCAAAAGGACCGGTCTGTCTCCCCAAACGCAGTTCCTTCAGCACTTTATTTCATGACACAGACCTGTTATCCCTCACTGACTGCTGATTGCGGCAGTGAGAGATCCCAGAATAGCCAGGAGCAGGAATCCTGAACCCATCCCTGAAACCATCCAACATCTGGGCTGTGTTTGGGCAGCAGTACTTATTTAACCAGGGTATCAAAGCCATTGTGTCTATGGGTGAGTGTGCCTTACCAAGTAAAGGAACCCTCATTTCTGTGTCTTACCTCCATTGTCCTTTGTTTTTTAAACATATAGATTCTGGGTGGGAGGATAGGCCACAGAAAGAGCAGGCATATCTAAATTTACATTAACCATTGAGCCTAGCGCACGTCCTTTTGTTGAAGTCCCAACATGCTACTTTCTTGGCGACCCCTTTCCCCGCTATGGGGCGCCCCTGACTGAAAGGACTGCCCTTTTGGCACTTCCTGGCTTTGGCTTTTCATGTGTCTTAAACACAACATTACATCTCTTTGGTCCCATGTGAGTGCTTGGTCAGATGCCTTTGCCCTTCTAAAATCCTTTTCATATTCCTTCCAACACATTCCACCATACTCATCATATGCGCATGTGATCCTATTCTGGTAGCACACCAATTCAGCGCCCAGCCCTGGGAATTTCTCTACCCTTACTGCATGGAAGTTTGAAAATACCTTTATCCAGATATTTAGTTTCCTCAATCTTTTTTCTAGTAGGTCAATTTCCCCAGTCCCTTGGGTGAGCCCATTCCCTTAGCTTTTTGGCCTCCTCCTCTCATCGTTGTCCACCAACAAAGAAAACATTTTCACATATTCCCCTTTCCAAATTTTCTCTTTTACTTCCTGTGCGATGTGCCTCCCCAGACGCTGGCTGGATGTGTGCATCTCCCCCAAGCCTAAACTTGGCAACAATTGTACTGTACCTGCAGATGTGCCTGCTTGCGTCTTTGCCTCTTCAGATCCTGCAGCTGTGACCTTTTGGGGGGCTCTGGGCCACCCTTGTTGTTCCCTGCACTCTTGTTCCTCCCATCCGGTTGGGAGGGCACCACCTGTTTAGCCCTCTCAACTTGTGCTACCAAGCTCCTGGTCCTCTCCACTGTATCCCCTTCAGCTAACAGGGCCCCACTGCCCGCAGATGAAATCACTGTCCCTGCTTTGGCTAGCCATGGAAGGATTGCTGCTAAACCTGCCACTAAGTCAGGCTGACATGGAACCAAAATAGAGGTACTGCAGGGGGGTACCACTGGTTGGAATGGGGCCCCTCTAAAATAGGACCCCCTGGCACGCTAGGCTGACCTGGGCCTCCTGTGTCTGCCGGTGGAGTCACTCCCCCCGGTGTTTCCCCCGCTGGGACCACAGGTACTAGGACTAAAGGCACTAGGAGGGCTGGGATTACAGGCACGGGGACTGAAGGTCCTGGGAGGGCTGGGACTACAGGTACTGGGAGGGCTGGGACTATAGGCCCTGGGATTACCAGAACTGAGGGTAATGGGAAGGCTGGGGTTTGTAGCCCTGCAGGGGCCTCTCCCCGCTCCCCTGTTTGGGCTAAGATCTACGGGGTACCGGAGGGAACGCCACCCTGGGTGCCACACCGGAACGCCTGGCCCTGTCCTCATCTTCCTCCTGCCCATCCACTTTCCTCTGCAGCTCTGCCACGTTCTGACTCAAGTCGCTCTTAGTGCCCATCATTGTAGCCATCCACTCCTCCATCCTAGTTGGGACCTGCCCTCTCTTTACCTTTGGTGCCATTGCTACCATCACCTCTGTTTACAAATTAACTTGGCCCTTCAATCCTAAATGCAGTTATCTGCCCTACTTTTCTGAGAAACCACGAGAGAGCGACCCAGCACAGCAAATAGGGTATCCTTAAGCTTAACCTAGGAGCCAGACCCTATTAATACAGCCTGCTCCAGTTCCTGCTCTTCCCTTTAACAGCTACTCAGCCTGGTCTGAGACGATGCCCAAAGCCTTACCTCCTAAACGACCCACCAGTCGCCCCCAAAGCACCTCCACAGCCAGAGCCATTCCCACTGGCTAATCCAGTGGGTCGGGTGAGTATGCTCTAACCTGAATGGCTCCTGACTGTGCTGAAGTTGCAGGTCTAGCAGGGGTGCAAGGATAAAAAATCCTGGTCCTTGATGTGGCACAGCAACCTTCCCAACACTCAGATGAGTGCCCCCAGCTGTCCCGCCGAAATTGCCCGATCTCCAGCAACCTGCAGCAAAACAAGAAGAACAAGCATTGGAAATGCAATAGGCCTCGCAGCATTAGAGTTAGTGCTTTTAGAATTGTTTATGGGTTTTTTGTTGTAAATCTTTTGCATGTTTATTTTTTGTAGCCAATGCTAAAGAATTACAAATCAAAAAAGCCATAAACAATTGTAAAAGCTTTAACTAAAAATCCTCTGAGACCTATTGCACTGTGTGAGGGTGAGGTGTTGAGGGTGAGTGAGGGTGAGGGTGAGTGAGGAGTTGAGGGTGAGTGAGGTGTTGAGGGTGAGTGAGGGGTTGAGGGTGAGTGAGAGTGAGAGTGAGTGAGGGTGAGGGTGAGTGAGGGTGATTGTGAGTTAGGGTGAGGGGTTGAGGGTGGGTGAGGGTGAGGGGTTGAGGGTGAGTGAGGATGAGTGAGGGTGAGTGAGGGGTTGAGGGTGAGTGAGGGTGACTGAGTGTGAGTGAGTGTGAGTGAGGGTGAGTGAGGGTGAGTGAGGGTGAGTGAGGGTGAGTGAGGGTGAGTGAGAGTGAGTGAGGGTGAGGTGTTGAGGATGAGGGGTTGAGGGTGAGGTGTTGAGGGTGAGGTGTTGAGCGTGAGGTGTTGAGGGTGAGGTGTTGAGGGTGAGTTGTTGAGGGTGAGGGGTTGAGGGTGATTGAGTGTGAGTGAGTGAGGGTGAGGTGTTGAGGGTGAGGGGTTGAGGGTGAGGGCGAGTGAGGGTGAGGGGGTGAGGGGTTGAGGGGGTGAGGGTGAGGTGTTGAGGGTGAGTGAGTGAGGGTGAGGCTGAGGTGTAGAGTGTGAGTGAGAGTAAGAGTGAGGGTGATTGAGGGTTTCAGTGTTAGTGAGGGTGAGGTATTGAGGGTGAGTGAGGGGAAGGGTGATTGAGGGATTGAGAGTTAGTGAGGGTGAGGTGTTGAGTGTTAGTGATGGTGAGGTGTTGAGGGTGAGTGAGGGTGAGGGTGAGTGAGGGGGAGGGGGAGGCGTTGAGGATGAGTGAGGTGTTTAGGGTGAAGTGTTGAGGGTGTGGGTGAGGAATTGAGGGTGAGGGAGTTTTTGCTTTATTGAAATGTAAAAACCACGTTAATATTATCTGCCTGCACGCCTCGCATCCATCTCAGAAGGATGGATGAAAGGCGGAGCAGGCCCTACTGATGGTACGTACACATGTGTGACCAGCAAGTTTAACGCGAGCCTTTATAAATTCTACTAAAAGGAAATGCAGAGATACATTTACTTATTTCATTTAAAATGTTTATTGCAAGCATGTGGCTGGCATGATTAAGGGGTGACATGTGTCTTCCTTCTTGTGTGTCATATGCTTGAAATATAAACAATCTAACTATTGCACCACCTTACCAGGCCTATTGGCTTTGTCAACCCCTTGTTCTGTGGTACTTTTGTGAAGAAACTGAGTAGCAAAGAGGAGAAGCAATTGGACAGCAAACAGGGGAGAAAGGTGGAGAGTCCAGACAGAAAAGAGGAAGTGACAGGGGAGAAAGATGAAATGTGGCGAGCCGTGAAGAAAACTAGAGGGTGGTGTGGGGGAGAGCAGAAAGGAGAAAGAAGAGTGGCAAGGAACAGAACGTATATATAAAATAAAAATAAGATTGAGATAAATCTATGGAAGCAAAGGCGAGAGACAGGCTGGGTGAGGAAAGAGGGTGGAGAGATGCAAGAGGAGAGAGGGCGAGAGTACAGAGAGAGGAGGAGGGGAAGTGACATGCCCAGCGCTTCCTGGGGGAGTGCCCGTGCTGTACCCAGCGAAGCTCACAAGTTTCAGCCCGACTTCATTTTAACTCGGTTCCAAGACCAGGGGGCGGGAAAAGAAAGCACTGCATGAAAAACAGTCACTGCAGGAGAGAGACACCCGGCGCTGCCTAAGAGTGATTCTATCATGATTAAGGGGTGACATGTGTCTTCCTTCTTGTGTGTCATATGCTTGAAATATAAACAATCTAACTATTGCACCACCTTACCAGGCCTATTGGCTTTGTCAACCCCTTGTTCTGTGGTACTTTTGTGAAGAAACTGAGTAGCAAAGAGGAGAAGCAATTGGACAGCAAACAGGGGAGAAAGGTGGAGAGTCCAGACAGAAAAGAGGAAGTGACAGGGGATAAAGATGAAATGTGGCGAGCCGTGAAGAAAACTAGAGGGTGGTGTGGGGGAGAGCAGAAAGGAGAAAGAAGAGTGGCAAGGAACAGAACGTATATATAAAATAAAAATAAGATTGAGATAAAACTATGGAAGCAAAGGCGAGAGACAGGCTGGGTGAGGAAAGAGGGTGGAGAGATGCAAGAGGAGAGAGGGCGAGAGTACAGAGAGAGGAGGAGGGGAAGTGACATGCCCAGCGCTTCCTGGGGGAGGGCCCGTGCTGTACACAGCGAAGCTCACAAGTTTCAGCCCAACTTCATTTTAACTCGGTTCCAAGACCAGGGGGCGGGAAAAGAAAGCACTGCATGAAAAACAGTCACTGCAGGAGAGAGACACCCGGCGCTGCCTAAGAGTGATTCTATTACTGCATGAGCGAGTGAGAGCTAAGCATCAACAAAAGAGATGACGGCGCAGGAGAGTGGCAGCACTGCACGAGAGAGACATCTAGGCTGCGCGCGAGCAGCTGCCAGCGCTGCATGAGACACCTTGCACTGCTTGGGAGTGTTTCTCCACACTGCAGGAGAGACACTGCAGTACAGGCGAGAGACCACGCTTAAGCAAGAAGACAGATTGCGCCTCGGCGGAGAGACTGCAGCACTGCAGGAGAGACATGCTACACTGCAGTAGAAAGGGGGCTGACCTCCGAATTTCACGAGAGACCCCAACACTACTTGAGAGAGATTCACAGCACTGAAGGAAACAGCCCTGTATCGGAGACAGCACCAGATTTTAAGAGACCCCAGGGCTGCTTGGGGAACAAGCCTTTCACCGTAACACGGCGGGCAGGGGAGGGGGCGGAGAGGGGAGAGGTGCGACACGGCAGGCAGGCAGGGGAGGAGAGTAGGAGGAGGAGGGGGGAGGAGAGTAGGGGAGGCACGGCCTAGCGGCAGGCAGGCAGGGGAGGAGAGGAGGAGGGGGGAGGAGAGTAGGGGAGGCACGGCCTAGCGGCCGTGCAATCAAGTAGTGAGGGGGCGGAGCTGGGGGAGGCTGTGAGAGAGAGTAGGCAAGGCAGGCGGCTGGGGGCATGTGCACGCGCATTTAAGCTCAATGCGCATGCGCATTGAGCTTAAATTTCTCGTGCACTGCAAGGAATCGCCACGATTCCTTGCAGTGTGGATAAAGAGCGGATAAGTGCCAATACTCTCGCCTTGCTCGATGCGCATGCGCATCGACAGGCGAGACCTAAAAAGGAGGCTTCCTAGAGTCTTCCGTCGTCAGGATCGTGAGGTGTTGCCTGTGGAGCCTGTCGGCAAGGAAGAGACTCTACCACCGCTCCGCTGCTCTTTTTAAAGGGCTTTCCCTTGCCCAACTGAAAAAAATGGGTCCCGGTGAGATCCAGAACCCGTTTCCCCTGCGTTGCCCCCGAAGCGCTTAAACTGCTTCCGAGGCATGACTGCTTGCACCAATGGGCGAGACCAGGGGTCGGGCGCCGACAGCGTCACCTACACTGGCCCTGCCCCTTGCCATTGCAAGTATTACTTGTCGCACAGCCGTTGTGTAAAGGGCTTTTCTGCTTGTGTGGATGGCCTAATTAACCTTTGGTATGCACTTTGGATTTGTTCTCATTATCACTATGCCCTTCTGTACCCGAAGATATGGTTTTTGTGTGGTAAACACTTGAATCCCGCTACCCTTCTCAGTGAAATGACTACAATACAAAGGCTATTTTTAGAGTTAGAAACTTGAAGTATGCCTTTTGCATTGGTTCAAAAAGTGATGTAATTAGTTGCGTAAGCACCAAATTGATCTTTTTTTCCTCCAGGACCCAGACCGTTACTCTTGGCCCTTATCGGTCGGCGTCTATGAAGCTGACCAAGGGAGTGCCCCAGGGCTCGTGTCTGAGCCTGACCCTGTTCAATATTTATGTGGCTTCCTTGGCAAATCTCCTCAGAACCTGTGGCTTCATCCCTATCTCCTACGCCAACGATACACACTTATTATTCCCCTTCAGTAAACTTACCCCAGCTGTACAGTCGGCCTTCTTGTCTGGAATGAAGGCTATATCCAACTGGATGAGATGTAACTTCCTCCAAGATAATGTGGGGAAGACCGAGATCATGCTCTTTGGTGATACCAAACTACTATGGACCACAGATTGGTGGCCGGTGGACCTAGGCACTCCCCCCCCCCCCCCAACCGCCCCAAGCCCATTGTCAAGAACCTAGGCATTCGCCTGGACCAGACTCTCACTCTGAAGGAGCAGGCAGCTCAGACCGCTGGCTCCTGCTTCCATATGCTGGGCCTACTACGCCGAGTTTTCACCTTGCTTCCCAACTCCACTTGGAAGACCCTACGCAGGCACTAATACTGAGCCATCTGGACTACTGCAATGGCCTCCTGGTCTCAGCCAGTGAGTCCTCGCTTTGCAGATTGCAGGTAGTTCAGAACACTGCGGCGCGACTGGTCCTAAATTCTCCCTCCTGGACTGTCTCTCGTCCTCTCCTCCATCGACTACATTGGCTCCCAGTGTGGGAGCGGATCAAGTTTAAGGTTTTCTGCACGATCCATAAAGCCTTAAACAATCTCGGCCCGCTTATCTTGCCGAGAAACGTACGCCGTATACACCCCCCAGATCCTTCCGTTCAGGAACTAAATCCCTTCTTGTGGTCCCCCGAGTTAGGAGGGCCAGACTGGGAGGAAAGGCTTTCTCCCACCTTGGTCCCCTATATTGGAACCAACTTCCCTTGTACTTAAGACAATGCCCAATCCACCTCCAATTCAGAAAGCACCTCAAGACCTTCCTCTTCTGCCTCTGATCTTGTTCCAGGTCCTCAGCTCCCTTGATGCATGTCTGCAGCGCAGAGATACCCCTTCGGATATCGATTGAGGAGCTATATAAATAAATAAAATTAAATAAATAAATAAATAGGACAGCGAGGGCACCCATATCTGAGAGGGTGGTGGTTCAGCAATGACAGATGCTTGCTGGATAACTGACACCCGTCACAGCAATGAGGCCACGTGCAGGGATTTAAGTGGAATGCAAAAATGGGGGCTCTCTAAGGATGAAAAAGTGAGGCGTCATATATAAAGGGGGGGCATGGTCTAAGATGTGTAACTAGAAATCCTTTCCAACTCTGCATGCCATATATCATTAAGGCAGGGGCGGCTCTAGGGTCATGGTGGCCCTGGGCAGGGAGCGTAGGTAGGGGGCCCCGTAAGACGGGGTCCGGGTGGGGCAGAGCGCGGAGGCCAGTAAAATGGGGGGGGGGTCAGGGTGTTTAGAAGTGGAACTGAGCCGGAGGCCGCCAAATCCCTGCCAGGGGCCGCCACACAAATATGTATCCACCCTCAGAGGATAAATATATTAAGGATATATATTGGTGTGGTGGCCCCTGGGGTTTGGTGGGCAGGTGCAGGTGCACAGCTTGCACATGCCTAAGGCCGGCCCTGATTAAGGGTGCAGTTTAGCACATGTACATAAAATCTTGTGTTTCCGTAGTACCATCCAGTCACTATTTTGGTGCCTCTGTGCAAGCTTCCATCAAAGTCAAGTCACAGAGTAACAGAAAAGCTCCTTAAACTAGCCTACTGGCTTTGCCAACGCCTGTTACCAGTATCAGATAAATGAGTAACAATAATGATTTAGGTGTTAATAATTAAAATTGGAAAAATGTCTTCCTTTTGAAAATATGAGTGGCTTAAACATTCGAAGATCTGTGGAAGAAGCGGTAGTCTCGGAGTGCCTCTGTTTTTTCAGTCACACCACCTTCATCTGTATTCTTTCTGTTGCACACCTGCGCCTCTTTTCACTCTCTCCTGCATGTATTCCCTCGCATCTCCTTCAGTTCACTGCCCTCTCACACAATGTACTCATCCGTTCCGGTACGCGCAAAGAAACGTTACCTTTGCAGATTTGCATGGGCCTAGTCCCACAGCACCTCTGCCACTATTTGTTCATTATGGTCACCTCCTTAAAGCCAACCACAAGTGTGCACCCGTAAGTAACTGTGTGCAATAGAGGGAGAGGAGTGCCACATACATGGTGTGATCTGTACACAGAAGGGAAGGATGAGGTGGGTTGTATGACCCAATGTGAGAGAGCGAGAACACAGACTAAGGACAAGTGTGTAAGGTGGGAGCTAAGATCATGGCCGCATTTATAGGAAGTTATAAAATACAATATATTCTTTGTCCATAAAAATGAACCAAGAAGCCAATAATGCCCCTCTGCACCCATGCACTTCAATTTGCAAAAATGCCAGTGGTAATGGAAGTAACATCACATGCCCTTTGGTCTTAATGACATCACAGGAAGTGTTGATACATGGCCCTTGACCCTGATTTTTCCAGGAAGTCATGTCACGTGACTTTAACCATGACGACGTCACAATAATTGATATTGCTGAAGTTTCATAATAGCTTCATTGTTAATAACACAACCCATCACCGACAAGACATCACCTATATTTTAGTGCTGTCTTAATCTTTGAAAGTTCTAGAACGTAATACTTGCTTTGTATAGCAGTGAGCGAGCAAAGCGAAAAAGCCAGGCCTCTATATGGCATTTCTTTCCCCAAGAAAATGTTGCTTAAAAGTCATAGGCTCTGAGATGGAACCCAATAAATTGTTAACTCCTTTCATGGCGTACCAAGCCTATGAAATCGGATGCTCACTAGGAGTTTACCCCAGTTTTCCTAAATATGCCAAGGATGCCACCATATGACAATAAGCCCCACTGTACCATGGCTAGCGTTTTCTCATGGGTGCACAATATGCTATAGATGCCCCCAATATGCCAATGCAGAATTTTTCCATTTACGCCGTCCATATATCATAGGTGACCATTATTGTAAAAATTTGCTGTAGTATGTCAAGGTCACAATTTTGTCATGGTTGCCCTGCTCCCTTTGCCTCAAGAAAGACCTCCAATGTGCAAGTACCAATATTTTTGCAAAGGTGCCTCGATGCCAAGAATTTCTTAAAATATGCCATTGCCAGTATTTTCCATGGGTGTCCATTATGCCAAGAATTTCCTCCAGTGTGCCAGTGCCCATATTTTGTCTCAGATGTCTGTCATGTAAAGAACATGCCAGCATCACCATATTGCCGTGGGTCTCTCTATAAGACAATAATTACAGTCCGCCAGTATGCCAGGGCTTATGAAAGATTTGCCAGCATAAAAAAAAACATTCTTAATCCCACTCACTTTTATTCACTCACACACTCTCTCACACAAATACACAAACACCCACAAGCACCCGCACAGCATACATTTGAATCCATTTTTACCTACCATAGCTGCCACCAGAGGTTCATTCCAGCGAACTTTGCTCCATTTAATATTACACTAATGGTGAATAATAAAACATTACTAACTATTAGCAAAGCAACAAATTGACAGAAAATAAGGAGTTTACAGGTAGATTCATCAAAGACCCGTTTTGCGAGTCTTTAATAGCGATTCATAAGGAATCGCTATTACAGACTCGCAAAACGGGATTCATGTAGGAATCGCAAAATAAATTGCGATTCCTACACATTCCTTATTTGCGATTAGCAAATTGCTGATCGCAAATAAGGAATAACTCCCCATTCATTCCTATGGGCCTTCCTATGGGCCTAAAGGCCCATAGGAATGAATGGGGAGTAATCCTTATTTGCGATTAGCAATTTGCTAATCACAAATAAGATAGCGATTTCAAGGGTGCCACGGGTGTCCAAAGGACACCCTGTAGCACCCCTGAAATGCAGATTTACACAGGTGTTGCACACACACATGTCCAAAGGACATGTGTGTGTAACATGCAACAGAGAAAAATGCACTAAAGTGCTTTTTTCTACTTTTTCGCTATTTACCACGAAGTCAGACTTCGTGGTAAATAGCGACCAAATATTGCGAATTCGCAATTTAAAATTGGTTCATGAATTGCATTTCAGGAATCTCTAATAGAGATTCTTTAAATCCAATTCCTCGCAAATATGCGATTTCGCTAATAGCGATTTTTGCATTTGGGATGATGAATCCCAAATGCAAAAATCGCACTCACAAAGGGCCAGATTCTCAGAATCTGGCCTTTTGCGAGCGCAATTTAGCTTCATGAATCGGGCTGTTAGAGTCACCTCTGTGTGCTTGGCACTGAGTTTGCCAGCTCTGAGGTCATGGCTCGTGCTTCATCAATGGGTCATTGATCTACTAAAGATGGGTGAGATTGAAGAATTTTAAGAAGTCTAAGGTACCTGGAGAATGTGTGCGTGGGGTTATTTTTCAAAAACTCGGGGAAGGGTTACATATTGACTGTAATTCCTTTCTTCCATGTCTTTGTTGGACTTCGCAGGCTACAGCAAGGAGACCATGATGAGAACGACTCATCTGACGGGGACTGCGATGACTCCTTTACGCTCTCAGATGTGACCGAGATCAGTTACATGGACTTGGGTGAGTGAAAATTCTGCTGATAGGGATAGGTGCTGCTTTTGGACTGGGGAGAAGACAGGCTTAGACTAGCACAGTCAGCTAAGGTCAGGGAATGCCAAGAAATGCAAGACTACCACATGGGGAAAAGCTACATTTATAGAAAACTATTTTTAGCTGGATAAATACAAAGTTTGCATCATCGATCAATCTCTGAGCAACGTCTTCATGACGTTTTCTGACAGATGTGAAAGTAATTATAATATTTTTGAACATGTTTGATGATTTTAAGCACGTAAAAATATGCAAGACAAAAAACTGATAAACATCGAGAAGCAACATATAAAGAATGGCTCCTTTGCCACAAGGCAGGCTTAGGTTTCCTGTAGTTAGGCTGTACTTAGTGGTGTCACGTCAGCATGTGGACTCTGTAGTAGTCTGTGGCTGAAAGGCTTTGCAGTGCACGAAATAAACTTGGAATGAGACAGCAGGAAATACCCAGTTTACACAAAATTAGCATATTCTGCAAAAATGAGAAAGCATCCCAGAAGAAAAGAGAGAAAGGCATGCAAGATATGTCGGGTCCAGAGACAGACTTTTATTGCACTGTTGAATAACAGTCCGAAACATTTGAGAACCACTGCTCTCTGTAGTATGGCACGCGTCGTGTCGCTGTATCGGTGCCAGAGTAGCAGGGACAGACTGTAGGACTTGAAGTCAAAACTGACTTCATTGTCTTTGAGCTCATATCAGCAGGAGCATTATAAGAAACGGCTGCCCCACCACTGAGGAGAAGAGGAGATTTCCTGACAAACTGGTGCCTCCCTTTCCTTGGATGGGCTGGGAGGTGTCAGTCACATGAATATCCTGCCATTTGTCTGACTCTCCCAAAGCCATAATTGCCTGTTTGAGTGTCAGTCGATTAGGAATCCCCCTGCATCCCCAATAGGCCTGTCCACTTTGGCAAAAGACCCATTGTCACGGTTGTTCACAAGCCTTATATGAAGGTAAGTGTGACCTCCACTTTGAAGTGGCTGGATGCATGAGTGGAAACCATGTACGAAAGAGCCCTGGGTACTCGCAAATGCCCGTGGTGGTGTAATAGTGCTTCTCACTAGATACTTTTCAAAGGGCTTCATAGGGCGTTGAAGGATGGGTTTTTCCTGGTATAATTTGAAATACATACAAGCTCAAAAGCTGGAGGACATTCTAAAAATCCTTCCTGAATTCTTCCATCCCTGGAAATTGGAAGTGATTTTTTGAGCAAGAATATGGAGTCTATGCATGACTATGGGTCAAAGTATTTTAGGCTCATTTAAAATGGAAAGAAGTTACGTTGCCATTAAAATACCCTCCATAATGTATGATTAGATTTTTTTTTGTTTTTGCCTGTTTAATATTTCATTTTGTTTTTATTTTTTTATTTTTTATTCTAGTTTTTTTATTGGTCCAGTCAAAGAATCACATTCTCTCAACCTACAGCGTATTTCAGGTTTTCACAAGTATTCAACACCCCTGTTTTTTTTCACTAACTCTTGAATAGAGCCCATAATGGCTTGCTGAACTCCTTCCCATTTGAGAGTGGATCGTTATTTATGGAGGCACCCCTGGGAACTTGTCCTATTGTGACCTACAAGGGAACCCGTTTAGAATCATTTGGCCATGGCCTACAAGGTGACCATCTGTTGACGGGTGGAATGTTGATAGTGGTGCCCAATGGGTTGATTAGTTGAGAGAAGATGGCCTTGTTTTTCAGCCACAATAATAGCATATTTTCTGGGTGTGAAGGAGAGTCAAGGAAAAAGTGACAGGAGCTGCAGACCAATAAGCATATCTTCCGACGGATTGTCAGGTTGTGGCCTCTAAAGGCCCATCAATGAGCCTGGTGAAGAGCCAGCCAGATTATGGAAGTAGAGATGTTTTCCTCCTCGGCCTCACAGGCTTTCAGATACACTAGTCTGTCTGAAGACTTGGCACCCCCAAAATAATCAAACTGCTCTAAGTTCCCTAAACCACATAACACTGTTATTGCACGGTAAAAGTCTGTGTTCCAACTCTGAGCATTCTCTCTGCTGCTTCCCTAAGACTCACTCTTTATCCCACTCTGCAACGGTCTTTCCTCTGCCTTGCTTCCTTCTTTACCATTCATTTTTATCTCCACATCTCCAGATGCTCATATTCCAAATGTGTTGATGCTTAAGGAGAGTGTTAAATAAATTCGATAATGTTTTGAAGAGAGCACCTAAACAAGACACCATTCCATGTTTAATGGTGCTATACAAAACAAGACCCCATCTGGATATGGTGGCAAGAAGCATCCATGCCCATCTGTACCTTGGGACCAGCTACCAGACTGGCATGCGAGTGCATGGGGGAGAGAAAGGACAGTGAGAGAGATGTCAAGGTCCAGCATTTTGGAGAAATTGTGGTTAAACAACAGTGTTTTTATTGAAAGGAAGCCCGCTGAAGGTGCAGTTCAGATAAATACACAACGCTGCTCATTAGCTAAAGGTTTTTTAGATTAATCAGTGCTAGCTTCAACATAGAGCCAGCATAGCAAAAGAAGAGCAGTCAATGTTCAAAAACACATTTCAGTGGAGCCATGCTACATGCGCACTGTACATGATCCTGAAAGTTGAGTTCAAGGCAATATGCCGTGACTGCATATTGAACTGCATCTCTCCAGGACCCCTGTAGGCAACTCTGGCGGCCTTCTTATCAAATCTTGCTGATCTCAGACGGCGACTTTCTTTTTCCGAGTATGCCATTGAAGACTAAGCCATCCTGTTGATCCAATAACTACTGACCCACGCCGCAGCAGGCATTTGTGCCTTGAACTCAACTTTCAGGATCATGATTCAACCTTGGTCCTAGCTTATCCTTCTATTCTCCCCGAATTGGAGCCGGACGGCCCAACCCTTGATTTTTCCTTCACGTTAACCTGGCCCCCGCCCTCACCCACACCACCACCGTCCTGATGAAGACCCCGTTTTAAGGTTTCATGGATACCTAACGTTACTTTTGGGGTCGAAACGTCGACAGCCTACCTCCCAACCAGCTTGCGCTACCCATACTGAGGAGACTTGTACAATGCGCATGTAGCATGGCTCCACTGAAATGTGTTTTGAACATTGGCTGCTCTTCTGCGTTGTGTATTTATCTGAACCTTGCACAAACCTTCCTCTCACATTCACCTCTCTTATCCTTTCCTTCCTGGGACACTAATGTTATTCTCATGAAAGATGTAGTAACTGTATGATATAATGTATCTCTGTTCACATTGTGATTAAATAACAGTGTGTTCAACTAAGTTCTTAACTCTTTGCATTTATTTATAAATAATCGTATGAATGACCTTTTTTGATCATCTACTGGGACCCTCTTCTACTGTATCGCAGAGTCCTCGCTCACGCACACAGGCTCCCAGTGACCCCTTCGGCCAATCCTGGTGCTGCTCTCGTGCTTGAAAGCAGCTTCAGGATTGGCCTGAGCACCGTGAATCTGCGCTCCCAGGAAGATTGGGAAGCTGTGCCTTGCTGTCTCCAACCCAGGAACGCACCTGAGTTGGAGATAGCTCAGTGTGCATGTCGGTTTGGCTGTCCTGAGACGGCAGGCAAATCCGACATGTGCACTGACAGCAGTGCAACTACCCCCTCTGGTCACTGCCCTCACGATGGCCCCGCCCCGAAGACTTGCCAGCCCTCAGAAACTGAAACATCTTTTATGCTGGTAGGGGGGCGATGCTCCTCCGCTGTAGCAGTGGAGCTGCCACTGATAGGTATAGAATTAACTGAATTATTTGGCCACAGACTATGCATTGTATGTATGAACAGCCTTTCACTGAACACAACGGGGTAGGCTATGAACGATGTCAAAAGTGAATGTATCCTTTGCCATGCACTGAACTGTTTGTGCGTGGAGCAACATGGACCCCAGCCACTGCAGTTAGGAGAAACCCTCCTCTGGCACTGCTCTTTACAGAGGCAGAGGACAGCCTTCTCCTTTGAGGGTACATTTTGTGGTTTAGTGAAAGCCTTGGTCCAATACTTACTCCTCAGTGCTCTGTATGCGGCCGTGGTGTCCTTTAACATACAGCTAAAGGCAGTTCCATCTTCATGGGGCTAGCCCGTCAACTTCACTACTGATGTTAACAATTTTAAGTGTGAAGTGTGGGCCAAATAGACTAAAACATGTGGCAAATTCAAAATGAGTCTGAAGGAATATGTTTCAATCCTTGAGCAATGTATCCACGCCAGCCTGTTGCTTTGTCCACCTTACCAGGCGAGGGAGGGAAACAAGGAAACATGAAAAAATGTACTTTCTTGTCAGCACTGCATCCACCCATAAACAACTTATAACTCTCACACAAAGAAGTGTTCTGGGAAACAGGTATAGACTACCGTACATAAAATGAATTTAGTACATCTAGAGATTATAAAATCTACCCCCTCATGGTGTACCTACTTCTATAAAAGGCCTGTATATCCATTTCCGACACAACAAAATCACCAGTTTACTCAAGAGAACCTAGATTGACAGATCCTCATTAATGGGCCAACATGTTACCACCATTCACATCCCAATGTTGGAGGCTTCTGTGCTTTGGATGTGTAGCCTGTTTACTATCCGAACTAATCAATATATGAAAGGGGGTGAAACTGGACTCACTGTCTATGTTAATGGATGAAAAGCATAACTGGTCACTGTGCTCTAATTTTGGAAAATGTAACTCCCACTGTTGCTTCTCGGTCTTGTCTCCAACTGAAGAAACCTTTGAAGTTGACACTGAGTCAAAATGAAAAATGATCCCTGTTGCATAGCCCCCATTGTTTCATCAAATTGCTGAAACTAGTTGCTCCACCCTCCAATTGCTGATATCCTACAAGTACTTGCATTCACGTAAGCTTGTGCTAATTGTGATTGCCCTGACCCACTATCAAGATTCACATTATGTTTGAACATTCTGACATGTCAGCCCATTATCCTGGAAGTTGTAGCTTCCTCTGGACATTTTTATTTTAAGGAAAAATAACCCACAGAGGTATTTGATCTTATTGCCTGGCTTTGATATATCTGCCCACCAAAATCATACCTGCAAAAGGTCCATTGGTATAGAGTTTTCATTTTTGTGCCCACATGGAAACAGTATTTTTGGCTGCTGATGAGCCCCTATCCCTGAGCTCTGAACAAGTGTCGCTACTTTGTGGGTGAGCAACACATGTGCAAATCCTATGGAAACACAAACCATCCATTTTTAATCCTACAACCTATGCTTGCAGAGCTTCTTTCCACCTGGGCATCACATGGGTGCACACATGTTTTTGTTAAGATTATTTTGATTTCCAAAGTAAATATTTTACCTGAAAATAGGCAATGTGTTCTTCTATAGAGATTGATATTTCCGTTCCCTCACCTCTCGGAGCAGCCCATGTGCCTTCATTAGACCCTATATCATTATTGAACGGCGAGGTGCAAACCGATTCTTGAGATATATTTTTTGCTTTTGTTGTTTGCTTAAAGTTCAGTCAGTCTCATGCCTTGCAGTGAAAGCAAAATGTTCGGGTTCTACACAGCTCACACCAATTCACCTCTCTGCTTTCAGAAAACTGGATTTCGCTCATCAAAAACTTTGCAGTTCTATTGCACAGAGTTACCATTATCATATTAAAGCCTTTGGAGGCAACCTGACAAGTGTTGGTGCTGTACCTTTAAAAGTTGTAGCTGTACTAAAGTACTGGTTTCCTATTGTTGAAACAGCCCTTCTTTGCCTTTGTTATGGAATTCTGCTGCTGTAAGAGATCAAATCCGCAGCCGGATTTGTAATGGCTGATACATTTCTCAATGACATCAACATGTGGGCCAAGAAGCAAGAGGCTCATTGAAGCATGTCTCTGGTGCAGTCAACCACAGACTTGAACCCAGTAACTCACAAACTCCTGGACGTTTGGTTAATTAACTTGACCCAAGAAACAGTATCGCATGTCTGATATTTGATCAATTTCTTCTTTGATCCTATTTGGAGTGAAATCTTTGTAAACCACTTTGTCTCTGATCATCGCCTGTGAGCTAAGGCGCATTCCAGTGATACAGTCTCTTCTTCCTGAAGAAAACAGTAACTGGAAGATTGGCTCTCAGAAGCCGGAACTTGAAAGATACCTTTCCAGTCAGGACTCATTCTTTGCTTGCTTGTCATGGATTAGATTACCCGCAGGAGCAGTTCACTCTGTCCCCTGAATCTAAGCAGGATGGACAATGAAAATGGGGGAAAGAGTAATGGTAACGAAGAGCAGGTACCTCTGACCTCACACTGCTCTGCCATCCATAGAGTCTAATGGAAAAAGTGACAAATGAGTACTCAGATTGTAAGTCTCATAAAGCAACAACGTAATCAATTCCAATATTACACAGAACTGAATTCTAATATTGTACAGAACTGAAGAACTACTGCACATGTGGTACCTAAAGCGCTCCTACAATGTTTGTATTATGAACCAACCTGATGCTGCTCCATGTTTCCATAGCCTGGCGACCGACCATACAAGAGGCAGGCCATAAAGCCGTGCCTTGTAGGTGAGAGGCAATTAAAAGTGTTCATCTGGAATCCCCGAGTATTCCCAACTGACTTTACACTAATTGTCAGTGGTGCCCACTATGAGCAGATCAATTCCTAGACCATCCCACTGCAGTTGAGTGAGACTTCTAGTCTCAGTTCCCATCATTGTTGGACCACACAACCATGCTGGAAGTTACCTGAACCTCTCCCCTAAGAAGGATTGCATCATCAAAGTATATAACTAAATTGCTACTGGAGCATCACAGTGTGAAGAAGGAAATTCCTCTGTTGCATGGGAGCTAACATTGTCATCTCCATTTTCAGATAACTGAAACGGTTCCACATTAGGTCCTTCTCAAAGACAAAATCAAACAAAAACCTCAAACATTAAACTGTATTCCTTTTACTCGATGTCCTATATCCTTAGTCTGAAGTTCACTGTCTCTTCTTTAATACCTCTTCTGATATCGAAATCTTCAAAGAAACATAAAAGAAATATTTCTATAGAAGGTCAGAGAAGAATCACTCATCACATTTAACACCTGAATATTTCCTATATAGCTTTAACATTAACAGGATTACCATTGCTTGTTTGTTTTCAGAAAAAAACTAATATCCATATGTTTCATGGAACTAACTAAACCAACAGATTAGTTCTAAAAAATATATTTTGTAGTAATCAAGAAATTTTTTATAGAATCCCATATTCAATTTTCTACATGGTTGATACATTTCTGCATTTTCTAATTTTCTAATACGGCTGTGGGTAGGGAATCAGGTTGTCCTTTTGTGAGAGTTACTCTTTGTGTGCTAGGACACTGACTGTATACTATAACTAGTTCATTTCTCTTTAATATATTGCAGCACTGTTTTTTCAATTTCCCAAATTAACAATTAAACTTGGCTTCGTGCAGAGCTTAGAACTTCTAACCACTGCAGTTTCCAGGCTCCTTTTTAGAACAGTAGCAATATTAAAGCTGTGACTTTACATAATCTAAATGATCAAGGTCATCTTTAATCTTCTTAGCTATGATGATGCTGCTGCAGATTCTCCAAGGGGTTTCTCCAGTTGGCCTTCCAGGCTTTTCTTGACACCCTTAACCAAGAAAGCCCACAAACCTTCAGGGGGAAGTACCTCTTCCACCTGTGTAGTGTTGAAATAGTTCTATCCATATTGTCAAAGGTTTATCACAGAGCTGCTATACTTGTGTGATGCTGTTTATCCACACTTATCTTTGGTATGTTGTGAATGAACCAGTGTGTCAGCTGACTGCAGTTTATATCAATTTCTTTCCCTTAGACTTTAACTTTGATGGTCTACATTCGGTTTCACTGTGATTACTGTGTCATTAATTTCTCCTTACAGCCATACACTCATTTATACATGTATTATTTCTCACAGTGCAGACATTACAAGCAGCAATTTCATGCCAATGCTACAGTGTAAATATTAGCTCTTCCTAGCCACCCCAAAATAAATCTGGGGGCAATTATGATATTAAGCCTTTGCTTGAGTGCGTTAACAGAATATCACTGTTAGAATATTGTCTGATATATACATTGTGACCTAAATATCATCTGATAGATATCGCTACATTGGAATGAATTAAAAAAAATCTTATCTCAATAGAATGATGTTTTTGCAAGCAACATTAAGGACATGATATTTTTCATAAGCAATTTATGTATATACAATTCTGATATCCAATACTTCATTTGCCCTCCTTGTAAAATTCAAGCAGGAAACTCTCCTTCTGTGGGAGATCTTCAGGGTTCGAGATGAGAGTAAAGTGTGATATCTTTTTTTTATACCTCCCTTTAGCAACTCTCCGCTGATCAACTTTCTGCACTCCCCTGAGTGGTCCAGCATAACTTATAGACACTGTCATGTAGAGCAGAGTGTTATAAGCTTACTGTGCATTTGGATGCCCTTATCGACAAGTAATAAAAAACGTAAATGTAAAATGTAAATTGATACTTGTATAGCGCACTACTCACCCGCAAGGGTCTCAAGGCGCTTGTACGAATACCGCTGTGGAACCCATCCTGGCTTTCCCTGTGAGGCGTCCACTCCTGGGCACCCCCAAGGTGGAGGCCAGGCATCCTTAGCGTTGTGGGGGCCGTTGTGGAGATTAAGCAAGCTATTGCCCAGAGTTGCAGAGTGGAACACCATGATTGGAATAGGCACCGAGGCGAGAATAATCAGGTCCGTGGAATTTTTGAGCCCAAGACCCGCCGAGGTGGGGAATTGAACCCTGGTCCCAGGCTAGACCTCTGCATCAGTGTCTGCCGCTCTAATCATTGAGCCACACTTCTCCACAATAATTATATAATAATAATAATTTTACAATAAAATTAATAGTGTATGAGGTTTTGTATATACATTGAACATAAGAGGAAAATGCATGGATCCTTTGGTATACACCTTGTAGCGCATATTCAGTGTGTATTAACAGGTTATCCTGGAAGATTTGATGTCATATATTAATTCAATCAGAAGTTCAAAAAAAAGGAGCTTACTTTCACAAACGAGCTTTAACATGATATGAACTAAATAATGTTGTCTGTATTTTATGAACATTATGTGAGGAAAATATTGCCAACTGGATTAAAAAACATTTTAAATGTGCAGTGTTTCAGAAAGTATTTAGCAAAACTGCTGTTCTCAGAAAAAGGACAGGACCCAAAAACTGAAACCGATAGTGGGATCCAAAGAGCATGATGGTGAGGGGAAGAGAACTACATGACATGGGAATAAGAGATTTTGAGCAACCGCTCTTGTGATGCCTAGTGTTAAAATCTTAACGATCTCCAGACTGTCAGTTCTTCAAATAGTTTTATGAATTAGCACTGCATCAGCCATGCCATGTTTTAGTACTGTATTTCTTAATATTTCTATATGTGCCCATTCCAAAGTCTTTCCCCACTAGTGCCTTCTCCCTTCCATTGCAGTCCTACGCACAATGAAGAAACAGTAATCAACTAAATAATTATTTTTTTGTCCTATATCTTTACCTGTTTGTAAAAAGATATTGTGACATACCAAATGCTAAATTAAAACTTCAGTTTGCAACTTGAGCTGCGAGCACAGGCACCTTATTGACTGTTGGACTGGTGTAGAAATCAATGAAGTCTGGTAGACAGCTCTTGTAGTTGTAGTTTATTCTTCAAGTTACAGTTTAGTAAATTCCAATGTAAGTCTTAATATAAGCCCCACCAGGAGCAGCCTCCTGGCTGCTCAGCCCACCTTCTCCAACAACTCCACCTTCAAGTACAAAGATTCATAACATTCCAAATGACATCATATAGGTAGAGCATCAGGCAGAGAACCAGGGCCAGGGAGATGCATTACATAAGAAGCAAATTACTACAACTGGATTTTGTAATCATATGTTTTATTCACATTTTTCTGCGAATAGGGTCAATTAATATCTACAGAGAAGTTAATTTCCCCTGTTCAAAGGATTAAACATGAACATTTAAAATAACTTTACAAACTTTATGAACAGAGAGGTAGAAAGACGAGTAACTTTTAGGTTTCATCCACTCATGTTACAGTTGGGCATGTAAAGGTTTGATATAAAAATGTTAAATGTTTCCATACTCCATCAAATTTCCACAGACAAGTTAAAATATTATTTTCAGTACAATGTCTTTCATTTCTGATTTTGGCTCATCCTTCTTATGAGCAAGTGAGTGATAAAGAAGACTTCTTTTGCGCAGCATCATGAACTATATCACCTCTGTGCCATTCCTGACTTAACACAATAGAGCAGTTGTATTAATATAGTAAAAGGTATGTGTTCAGTCACTGTCTGAGAATTCCTAGGCTTACCAGGCAAAATGAAACCCAGTGAAATTATGTCATTTTTCAAGACAAATTTAGTAATAAATCTGACCTCCGTAGCCCTTCCACTATCCCCAGCCTTTGATATAAATTCCAAGGCTCTGTTTTGTTATGTCTGCTGCTGTAATTAGGAGCTAATGCGAAGGTATGATCCCCTGATGTTGATCTGAAAGGGCAGGGCATTGAACCCGCAGGGTAAGAGGGTGGGCATGGCGGGCAGATCTCAGGCTCGAAGTGTAACACTTACACAATGATGAGCTGCTGAAGGCTGATGAAGCTGCTGCTGTCCAGTTTGGCAGCATCTAGATATTTTTTTCAAGTCCACAATAAATAAAAGTAGATATTTTACAAAGGGTTTCAGTTAAAGTTCCTAATGGAACATTACAGTCCTCTTCACTATGGTCAGAAAACAAAAAGCGTAGCCCCGTACAGCAAAACCATTCCTACTCCGCAGTTACTGGGGCAGAGCGTTCACTGCAACTGATGCAAAGTTCTGTTGAGTGTTTTTTTTTATTCCTAGTTCATAGCAAACTCACTGTGAGTGTGATAAACTCTTTGCTCTAATATCCTGCATAACTGCAAGACAAAGCAACTTTCCTCGGACTCTCGCGGTCTGCTCTCTTTCTCTCGCTGCTCTGAACTCTGGGGACTCATTGGCAATGCTGCTTGTCCCTCGTCGAGTTTCATTAACGCAAAAATGTTCTCACTAGTCCAGTAAATGTGTCAGTTGTTTAAAAATACCGGTATTTTATCCCAAGGTTTCCTTTAGAGACCTACTTTCTAATAGCACAGAAAAAATATTTCTGTTAACTTAAATGTATTGTTCCTTGATGTTTTGCGTTTATGGTTTTGTGAAAGGACTGTTAGTTTATTAACTTGTGCAGTGCAGACTTGTAGTCTCCTCTACTAGGCCACACTCTTCGTTGCATGGGCCACGCCACCACTGTGGCCCAACCTTCTCCATCCCACTTAAAGCACTGGGGCACTGTCTGGTCTTCCTTTACAGCCCATTGCAGGGGAGGGTACAGTTGGTGACAGCACCTTTACATGGGATTGTCCCTGGAACTCAGGGCCGGACTGGGAACCAAAACCGGCCCTGGCAAAGTGCTCATCCGAAGTAACATTATACCTACAGCAATCCGGGACTGTTGGCTTTGTCAATGGTTGTTAGTTGCATAAGATAAATAAGCAACAACTACAGCTTTGTTGTATATAATATTGAAAATGCTTCAGTTCTCACATAACGAGGCTGTGAAACAACTATAGTGAGTCTCTTTGAAGTTCCATTAAAGGCAGTGAAGGGTGGTATTGCTGCAAGATTTTGTTTTCTCCCTGAGGGTGATGGCAACATTGGAGAGCCCGATAGGGACCCGTCTCAGCACCTGCTTTTAGAACTGCCGGTGCTGGGCCCTAGCATTATGTCTCTAAGTGTTCTCTCTGTCAGCAGGGATCAGATCCAGCTTTAGTGCCAGTGATGTCCGGTGTGACTTTCTTTGTTGACACGCCCCAATGTCCTCCTTCTCCCACACTACCATAGTACCCCTAATCTCTCCATAGCACCTCCCTTACAACTATTTCATTTGTTTGATAGTGCTAATGTCAGTGTAGGGTGTCGGAGCACGTTACAGCACCCACACATTATTCAGAGACAATGAATCATACAAGTGTGTAAATCAATGTATAGGAAATTTTACATGCTACTATGAGGTAAGCATGGGCGAATTTTGCGGATCTCGCGTTCGCAAATTTTGCGGATTTGCGAACTCGCAATCCGCAAAATCCGCGAATTCCCGCGAATTCGCGGATTTTTTTTTTTTTGTGTTCGCCCGTGTTTCTGCCAGTTCGCGAGGGTTTTTACAATTTCGCAATTTGCGAACTTACCTGTCGGGTCGCAAGTTTTGCGAACTTGTTGTTTCTACGTGTCCAGCCTGTTTGGGACACTCTTCTTCATCACTGCCACTCTCTGTCACCACTGCCACTCTCTGACTACTCATGCCACCCTCTGGCCCACCCATGCTACCCTCTGTTTCATCACCACACCCTCTGGTTGTCCAGTGTACATTATTTTCGGCAAAGCAAAGCACACCTTCCCTGCCTCAAGTGACCTGAATTAATTTGGGGCTGATTAATGTGTCACAGAATATTTTTTTAGCTGGCACCTGCTTCCTTAGTGCGCCCTGATTAGTGATCTTTTGCACTTGCTAAGTGCTTTCATTGTTGCAAAATTAGTTACAACGCCTGCCCTGCCCCAACTGACAATAATGAATTAGGGGCTGATTAATGGATTTTAACTTCCAGCCTGGCTCCTGCTTGTCTTCAGAGCAGGGTCACATAATAGTTGCAACTGGCAACTGAACTCTGGAGGGGCCCCTCAGGAAGCACTACAGGAAATGGCTACTAATGATGAGCCTGAACTTTTGAACCTGGCAAGTAGTTTCAGTTTTGCTAAGATCGTATTTCTGCAATTTAGCACTTATTCGCGGGGCGCGAAGTTGTACTGGGAAGCCGCGAACTCACGCGAACAGTGCGAGCAGTGCGAGCAAAATCCGCTGCTCGCGGATTTGCGGATTTTGCGGGAGATTCGCGAATCTCGCGGATTGCGAATTTCCCGAAAATCCGCAAAATCCGCGAGCGAAACGGATTTTCCGCCCATACCTACTATGAGGACCATATGTGTAGGAGTCACATGTCATCCGTAATGGTGTGCAGTATATTCTAAAATTGCTTTGTCTGGAGAAGCACACATTGAGGATTTAAAATGTAACATGGTGGTTGGCTTTACTTAAAGGAATGTGTTTCTACGCAAACTAACCCCTTTTAGTAACATTAGGATAATGAAAGACTAAGAGAAAAACATCCCATTCTAACCTATACTTTGTAGTTGGTATGCAGCTCTTTGATAAAAGTTTGCAGATCACTGTGCTATATTTGGATTGTAACTTATGAACTGCAAGTAACAAAAGCATTGAGAAAGCCAATAGGTCTTGCCTAAGTGACAGCTATTGGCATTGTTAAGGTCATTTAGCCATGTTGTACAGCAGCGTGGTTGCTTTTCAGCATGGCTAATAGTTAGTAGAGTGGCAAAGAGGAGAGTGGCATGGAGTGGAGTGGCATAGAGTAGCTGTGAGTGGAATAGCATAGGGCAAAGTGGCTTGGAATTGCATATGGCAGAGTAACGTGGAGTGGCGTAGAGTGAATTAGCATACAGCACAGTGGCATAGAGTTAAGTGGCGTAGAGTAAAGTGCTGTATAGTACAGTGGCATAGAATGGAGGGGTGTAGAGTGAAGTGGGGTAGAGCAGAGCAGAGTGGCTTAGGGTAAAGCACTGTAGAGTGGTGTAGAATGAGATGGGCTGGCGTAACGTAGAGTGGCGTAGTGTGAAGTGCAGTGAATTGGATTGGCATAGGGTGGAGTAGAATAGAGTGGCATACAGTGGGGTGGAGTAGAGTACAATGGAGTCACATTGAGTGGCATAAAGTGTAGTGAAGTGGCAAACAGAGTAGAGTGGTATGGAGTGATGTGGAGTGGAGTGGTGTTGAGTAGCGTAAAGTGGAAAGGTGTAAAGTGGCATAAAGTAGAGTGGCATAGAATGGAATGGTGTAGAATGGTGTGAAGTAGAGTGGTGTGAAGCACAGTAGACTGGAATAGAGTGGAGTAGAGTTAGAGTTGAATGGAGTGGAGAGAAGTGGAGTGCATAGAGTAAAGTAGAGTGGCATATGATGGAATGGTGTGGAGTGGCCTAGAGTAGAGTAGCATAAAGTACAGTGGCATAGAGTACAGTGATGCAGAGTGGCATGAAGTAGAGTGGAGTAGACTCCTGTAGAGCAGGGTGGCTTATAGGTGGGTGGAATGTAGCAGAGTGGCAAAAGGTGACATGGAATGGAGTGGCATACAGTAGGATGGCATAAAGTAGAGTGGCATGGAGTAAAGTGATGTACAGTAGAATGGAGTGACCTAGAGTAGAGTAGCATTTAGAGGATTGGCATAAGGTGGAGTGGCATAGAGTTGCGTGGCATAGAGTTGAGTGGTATAGAGTGGCATGGAGTTTAGTGATGTGTAGGGGCATTGAGTGGAGTGGAGTGGTGTAATGTAGAGTGAAGTGGTGCATAGTAGAGTGGCATAGAGTGGAATGGCCTAGAGTATAGTGGTGTAAGGTAGCATAGAGTCAATTGGAATGGAGTGGCACAGAGTGGTGTGGATTGGAGTATTGTGGTATGGAGTAGAGTGGCATAGAATGGAGTGGCTTAAACTGGAGTTGTGTAGAGTAAAGTGGCATAAAGTAGAGTGGCATAAAGTGGCGGGCGTAGAGTGGCATAGAGTAGAGCGGTGTAAAGTAGCAGTGTGTGGAATACAGTGGCATAGGGTGCAATGGTGTAGAGCGGCGTGGAGTGGCGTATGGTGGCATGGAGTAGAGTGGTGTGGAGTGGTGTACAGTGGCATTGTGTGGAGTGGCGTGGCTTAGAGTAAAGTGGAATGGTGTACAATAGTGTGGCTTAGAGTAGTGTGGCATAGAGTAGAGTGGTGTAAAGTAGCATTGTGTGAAATACAGTGGCATAGGGTGCAATGGTGTAGAGTGGCTTGGAGTGGCGTATTTTGGCATGGAGTAGTGGTGTAGAGTGGTGTACCATGGCATTGTGTGGAGTGGCGTGGCTTAGAGTAAAGTGGAATGGTGTACAATAGTGTGGCTTAGAGTAGTGTGGCAATAAATGGTGTGGAATGGGGAGAGTCTCACTTCCACTTGACAAAACTCTGATTAGTGTCCAGCAGTTACATTAATCATTAGTATTCATAAAATTGTTGTTGTTGTCTGAAAACCTATGGACACACAAGGAACTCTGGGATGGTGCTTTTAGACCCAAAAGATATTTTAAAAAACATAACCTTTCTCCCCTGCCCCTACCCTGTCCACTCCCCTCCGAGCTCGGCACCCTGTGCGGTGGCACCGGCCGTACTACCCTAAAGTAGACTGAAGGCACCTCCAACTGTCAACATGTAAATAGTTCTATGCACAGCACAATATATATCTGTCACCACGGAGCATCAGCCTGTCTGCATCAATTTCAAATTCTCATTCTTGAAATACTTCTGTTTATCCAGCACATCATTGTAATCGGAAGATGACTTGCATATTCAATGCAACCACATTAATGTGTCTTTTTGACCACACCTATCAACTCATGTGTACACCTAAACACGTCTGTCCGTCCACCCTTCTAGTCACACTTATACGCCAACGCACTCATCTATTTCTCCTTTTATCCACAGATATTCAACTACCTCTCCACACACTTCTAGCCAATAATGGCCATGCTTGTTGCACCCACTGTCCTTGTATGTAGCGCGACAGTTGCCCAATCCCTGTATGTAGTGTGTAAAAGGCACTGCTCTGGCCATAATTAGTAGTTACTTTGGACTTTACCCAGGAACCGCATACAGTAGCCTTGCATGTGACTGTAGGTGTGCCCTAAACTCCCGCATGTAGTGTGCAGGGGTCATGCATGCTCCGTTTTAGCAAATACCAGCCAGTACCTGTGTGCAATGCCCGGGTGCACAACATCTGTAAGCAGGGCTTTAAGTGGGACGGGTCTGAGCACCGGCAGTTTTTTAAAAGAGGACTCGAAAGGGGTCTCTATCGGGCTCTGTTGTGTGCCCTGTCACATGCGGTCCATTTTATTCCGGACGGCAGTGACAGCAGGCACATCGGTGCTCACACTGCTCACTTCTCACAAGTGGAAAAGTTGCGACATGACGTCATGCCAGGTGAGCGTTTTAGGGAAAGGGAAATCCTTTAAAGAGAGTCATATTCTCTCTGGATTTCCCTTCTCTTTTTGAAACTCAGGAGCAGCAAAACTGTTGTGGTGTCACTAAAGCTTTAAATAGAAGCTTTTTTCAATATTATATACAAGCCATAGTTGCTGCTTATTTATCATATGCAAATAACAACCATTGACAAAGCCAATAGTCCTGACTTGTAGGCATGATGATACTTGTATCATATCTGGATGCAATGACAGAAACAGCAAAATACAAGTCGGCCACGTCCTTTTTACATAGGACACGCCCCTTTGAGAGACCCCACAGTTTTTTCATCCCACTTAAAGCCCTGTCTGTAGGGCTTTGCCCGTGGTCATTCTATTCCTCTCTTCCCAGCTATCCTGCAGCTGGGGCACATGGGAGATCGTTTTCATCCACCCCGTGTTCCCTGTGGAGGTCACGTCCATGCGGCCTCAGACACCAGCAGCAGCTACTCCATTTTATGTCGGAGACTTAAATATCTTTGTAGTTACATACTTGCCTTGCAAGTTCGAATTCCCCCAGTGTCCTGATGTCTGTGCAAACATTAATATGATGTGAAACAGCTGCCCTTATGTCCTCGTTGCACACATAACATGCCCCCAGGCTCAGTAGGCCGCACACCCTGGGCATGGGCAGGTGCCCTCCCTTCCTGCATCACTCTCAGGGCATGCTTGGTATCCAGAACAATGAGGTACCCCTTCCACCCTACTGTAGGGCCACGGAGTGTGGCAAATCGCATGCATGTTACTCAAAGGGCAGGTCCAGCGCGCGCCTGTGCGTACACTGGCCTTTTAATCATCTATTGCTTCACGTGCAGGTGAGCCCCCATGTAATCTTATTGAAAGCTTTCCGGACGTAACGTTTCTCTCACAAGACGGCTACGCTGCGTGTCTAATATACTGTATTAAGGCTCTTACTGGTGCATTCCTTCTGAATGGTTAGAGCGGATTTTTATTTTCTCCATCTGGAAGAGTCTCCATCTGGCACATGACACCAGTGCATTCTTTGCCTCTTACATCAGACGGTCAGCTGAACCGCCATGACTAGGCCACGCGACTTCATGTAGTGCATCCATCAATCAGTAAGTGCACACCCACTTCCGCGGCTTCACCCCACACCAGGGCGCACACAAATCAATAACCTCATTACACTGGAGATCAAAACACATTCTTTTAGCTTTCAAAATGACTTTTCGTGACACGGGGCAAGAGGAAGTGACGTGCAGGGAGTGGAGACATTTGACCCTTCCAGTCGCTCATGCGGGCTCATCTACAATGTGCGGAGTCTGAAAACTAGAAGTTACTTAAGTTCCACTCTAAAGTGTTATCAACCTAAACAACCTGATTCACGAGTTCGTCATAATCGTGTCTCCTTTTGTATTTATAATAGCCATTGGAGGTCTTACACCACAGGAGACTCCGTTCATCAACTATCGCTTCCACCACCTTTCTTCACTTATAGACACTCTTATTCACTGGTAATGATGATGGTAACAATGATAACTGGCCTTTATGTGACTCACTATAACTGTATTAATAAGGTACAATATTTGAATTTAAATAATTGTGCTGTTCTGTAAGATGTGTAATATGTGTATGTATTTTTCTATTCCCTAACTTCCTAAGATCTACTTTCTGGTACATTCTTATATATTTAAGATGTGTGATGCTACTTTTTATGTATATAACAAAACACCTTGAATATTACTCGAAGTACATTTTAAGTTATCTGAGTAGAAAACACAGGTCTGAAAGTGTCCCTGCTTGGAGTTCACGGGCATAAAATAAAAATTATTGGTTGTGGTTTGAAACTCACGTTTTCTTGCTTTCCGTTTGCTGGCTTTTTTTTGCTTCTGGCTGCCCAGGTTCAGTTCGAACATCCCGTTGCCTAAACAATGTTCTTCAACGAACTAATTTTGTGTAAACATGCCTTAATCTTGCTCTTATTGTCAAGTTTGCTGGGCATTCAAAGACAGAAGTCAAATGTCAAGCAACCTTTACCGGCAGCTTGTTTTTTACTTTGCTTTCGCTGAGGCCAAAGTGAGAGTGTTTACAGGAAAGAGGAATTCAGATTGCCACCACCTGCTGGTCACACATGGCAGCACGTACAGAGCAAGTGCTTGGAAATGGTAATGGTACAATTGTGTGTTTTATGGTGAATAATCAATTATAGCAGTTCTATGTCAACAGGTGTTTGCCTAAACCAGAAGCCATTTTGTGGCTGGACAGATGTTCATTCCTGTCCGGTACCATATATATTTAACTACACCTTCATTTACTGAAGAGATGGCGAGAAATCAACAGCGTACTCCTGAATCCACCTACATGGGAATAATATTAAGTTCCCTCAGGAACTTGGCTGTTACGATCGGTCTTGATGACACGAGCACCCCTGCCTCACGCTAAATACAGATCCCTGGCTATACTTTTATACCATTACACTTTACTGCAGTAAAATGTGGGCTGTGCCCACAAAAGTTAGACGAAGTGACCACTAGCCAACAGAAACATTGGTTCAATAATTAAGCCCAGAAGGTCCACGGAAATGCCATCATTATCGTATAAATGACATTTTAGTTAATTTGGTATTGTGTTGTAACTGCATTTATATAGCCCCTACTACCACCGATGGACATCGAAGTGCTTTTTTGGCGAGTAACACACTACTCTGGAAACCATAAGGGATTGGTGGTGAAATAGTATAGAGAAATATGAAAGTCATTTGAGTGGTGGATATGTTAGTCAGTTATTTGGATTGAGGCTAGTGGAAGGATAGAAGAGGGGAAAAGGTTTGCATTTATCTAGCGCTTGCTACCCCTGATGGGGTATTGAAGCTCTTTTTCGTCAGGTAGCACGCTACTCCGGAACCCATAAAGGATTAGTGGTGAATTAGTTTAGTTTAATATGAAAGTAAATTGAGTGGTGGCTATGTTAGTCACATTTTTTTATTTCAAAGTACCACAAACAGCGTAATGAAAGGCCATTGTTGCTGAGGGCCAGAGGCTAAGCACCAGGCTTTAAAGAGGAACACGTGATGTTCCCAGATGCACCAGAACGTCCTATAAGCAGTGTTGTGCAGTCCTTTGGAAATCTAGGTTACACAGCAAAATGAAAGTGTTGTATAATGGGTGCTGCATGCAGATTATATACTCATACTCTTAATTACCATTCCCCCACAAAAACACAGGCAATTAATGTCCAGCCACAGAGTAGATGACAATGGGAAATAAAACCTGCAAAAACGTACCAAAACATCTAAAACATAGGTGATTAATGATCAGGAATCTAGCATGCTGTAGTGGCGAATATCTGACTGGTCAATATATTTTCAGCATTTAACAAGCACTAGCAAAGCCAATAGGTTTTGTCTATTTTAGAGCTGTTTGCTTTGCCAATGTTTCTTAGTCATGGTTGCAACATGGCTGGAAGTAAAGAAAACAAGCTGTATGACACAGCCAGCATTGACCGCATCATAGCATTTTTTGCTTTTTACTCACAGTTATGTAGCACTGAAGCCAGCGCTGCAGTACAATATGGCATTACAACATTGAAACGCCAATAGATCTCACATAGGTGAGACCTATTGGCTATGCCAATGCTTGTTTTGAAGGTTGTAGACCTCCCACCTCATCGCTCCGTTACGAGAGGCTTCATATTTGGTGGGTCAATAAGGATGAGCACCATGTTTTGTGTGATTCTGGCTATAATGTGGTAAGGGTAAAAATTGTTTTGTAACATTTCAACTATTGGCTATCAGCAATGTTTTTTTGTGCTGAAAATACCATACAATATGTACCGAAGGCGATGGAAACTTCTAAAGCATAAGAGAGTGCTGCACAGATGAATTGTCATTCACGAGGAAACAAATATATTGCAGATATGGGTTGTACCAAACCAAAAGAGCAGACTTTAACATCAATGACAAATGTTAAAGAAAGTTTTTGTGTCACCTTTGTTCTAAAGAGGACAATAACTACTTACCATGGACGTTGAGGTTATACAGCAGTCAGAATGCAAGGGTAAGAAAGCAAGGTGGAAAGCATCTTTAGAGCGGTGACACAGCGATAGTAGACAAAGGTAAATACTGAAACGCAAAGTACTTATAATTTTCATTGATGCTGAAACTTCCAACCACGGTTGAGGGCTCCTACGAATGCCAAGCACTTAATGGGAACAAATAATGAATAAAACATTTATCGCAACAGACACTGTTAATGGAATCTGAAGGCCAAGCAATCATATGAAGAGGCTGTGGGTGAGCAGAATGCCTCCGTACACGCCCGACAAACAAACCCACAATAGCCGGAGGGATTCTTGCCTTCTATTCTCATCCAAGTTGGACACCAGACCACTCTGATGTGGCACTGAACATGTCTTTCACCATTCAGTTCATTTTGACCTTGCACTCATGGGACTCAATGTGGAATCCCCAAAAGCTCTACCCTGGACTTCTAGAACATCAAAGTCCTACTGACAATAGGAATCAAAAGCTGGTGTGCCTTGGAAACTCACACAGGGGACTGGACCAGCACTGGCTTCTTCTTCGTAGGGGTGGTGTACCACTGACCTGCTGTAGACTGTGTTAATATGTTGCGTCTCCGTATAGCTCCTTACAAAGATCAGGGGACAGGAAACCTGCAAAAGACGTCAGAAGCGAAAGAAGCTCGGGAAATCACATGGTGCGTGTAGTAGTGTTCCTCGACATAGGAGTGCAATCAGCAGGGAAGGTAGGGAGGAAGGAGCAGGATAGGTTTTCAACAGGGGAGAACAGGAGAAGACAAGAGGGATGAGGTTTGAAATTTAGGTTGGTAGTGTAAAGGGTTCTGGCAGGAAATGGAAGGGTGGTGGGGGCCTGAACATTCTGCCTGCTTCCCTTTCCCTTTCCTCCCATGCAGTTTCTCCTTCTTAGAAGCATTTTCTTGCATGTCTACAGCTGACAAGAGGCATGCAGGTAAAACGACCCTGGGGCTAAGGCAGAAGCTTCTGATGATAAGGGATATTAACGTTAGAGGAACCCTCCACAGAGTGACTAAGGCTTAGTCCTATGGCAGGTTTAGGTTCAGACCTGCCCTAGTGTGGTCTAAACTAGGCTTTTGGGTCTCATATCTCACCCTAGGCTGCATAGCTGGCTGGTCCAATGAGGCCAATTTCCTATGAGCCCATCCAGGCCTGGAGTCTCTTCAGTTGACCTGAAATGTCCTGGTGCAATGACAAGCAAAGAAAGGTTATTAAGTCCCGAGCTTTGTGGTCAGCAGGCACAGTGGAGAGCGTGTCCAGTTTTGAAATAAAATGTCATCACTTCACATACTTTAATTGCATGACCAGGCAGATATAGCAGCCATATATGGGCCTTGTTATAGAAATGGTAAAGTGCAGTGAAGTAGTACAGAAATGAATGCTTCGTGCACTGCCTTTCCAGTGTGTCTTATTTTACAATGGTACTTGTTAGAAAGTGGTTCTGACACTGAGGGCCGCCCCGATTTTTCGCTTTTTGAGCACCTAATTGTTGAGCTTTTACTGTGGGGGAGCCTCATAATCTGGGACTCATCCACAGTGAACTCATAATGAAGGAGACTGCATGGAGATTTTACTGGAGTCCGCCTGGCTTAACTAGGCCGAAAGTCAGTGTGTTTTACTGTGTTTTTCACTTTAGTATTCCCTTATGGGAAGGTGGTACCCATTGCTAGAGTAACTTCCACAAGGCCTACAGATTCCAGACACGCACTAAAGTCCAGTGTAGCGGATGTGAAAATAAGTATTCTGCAGAGTCCAAATTCTTATTTGTACTGCTTTTGGGTCGTTCAAAAATGTCATATTTCTCTGAGTCCCTGGCTGGGGTCTGGCCCTGGCAGGTTAGATTAATTACCTTTTTCCCCAGAGCGAAGATCTTCCCTCCAAGGAGAAAAGATAGGTGGAGCTACAAGCCAATCCTCTGTCGCTGGGTGCCAGGCACCAGGCTGCACCAAGGAGGGAAGGCAGTGAGGGAAGGCAGTGAGGGGGTAAGGAGTTGGGTTTCGGAGGCCATGTGGCCAGAGTCACTGGACAACGCCATTTTGACCAAACCCAGAGGCTAGACAAGAAGGAGGGAGCAGGGGCAGGGAAGTGATGTCCCGCTGTTTGATAGGACACACAGAGACTTCCTGCCAGCCCCCTACTCAACTTTTAAAAAGTACTTGCACAGGAAGAGAAGCTCTCTCTGGGGTGTGGTCTGCTGAGGCGGAAGGTGCTGGAGGCCTGGTGCAATGGGCAGTTGGAAGTAGGATACCCCTGACTGCCCCCCCAGGCCCCTGACAGCCCCAGAAGAAGAGCCCAGGACTGGTGCGCAGAAGGAGAGGCCTCTGCGCAGGGAGAAGAGAGGCGCAGGCAGCCAGTGAAGACTGCTCCCTGCAGAATGCACTGTCTTGGAGACCCGAAAGCCAAGGAGAGTGTTCCCAGTGGCTGGGGGACACCACCATGAGCAAGAAGACGTGAAAATAGGGCAGATCGGACCCCCAGGGGCTGAGATATGGCCCATGGAAGGTAGGCGACCTTTGACCCCTAAGAAAACCGGCGACGAAGCGTGTGGGGCTCCGCTGCCGGTCTCAGAGATGCCCCAGAGGTGGGTCAGGTCCCGGGGGATGCCCCAGGAGGAAGCGACTGCGCCCCGTGAAGATGCCAGAAGGGGGCCGGGAGCCCACCCTGGCCCCCAGTGATGTGAAGGAGGGGGCGGTGGAGCACCATCGCGCCGCCCCCGTGAAAATTGCCCCAGGGGGCGCCAGGAGCCCACCCTGGCCCCCCGCCAATGCGGGATGCGGGGCAGCGCCGTCTCACCCCCCAGAAGATGTCTAGGGGCCCGGGACTCAATCTCCGGGCCCCGACGAAGAGGAGAAAGGCTGGGGGAGTGCCCCCGCATTCCCCTGAGGTCACGTCGGGACTGCCGAGTCCGCGTCTGCCCGCCGGAGCGGGCAGACCTGAAAAGCTCGGCCGACTCCCGCAGCAGCACAGAAGAGTGCTGGCCGCATGAGGAGACGGTGGGGGCAACCAGGCGTGGGCTCCCTGCGCTGCCCTCCATCAAGGAAGGCCTGCGGAGGTCTCGGGTTCGATTGGGGCCCCAAAACCAAAAGGAGGAGGAGCCAGGGGCCCGGGTGGGACTGGGCCCCCAACAAAAGGTCATAAGCGGCCGGGGATGGGCTCCCCGAGCCCTCTAAACTCACCTGGGGGTCTGGGTGGGACCGGGCCCCCCAACAGGTCCCAGAAGTGGCCGGAGGCCAAATCGCGGCTCTCCCCGGAGCAGCGGGAGAGCCGCTCATCTAATATGCGGCAACATTCATAATGCCTTGCAGGCCAGGACCGGCCTGCAAGGGCAATTCAGCGTTTTCATGGCTTGTGGTGGCCCCACGAGAACGGGGTCACCACCCTACATGTGCAAAGGTGCTGGGGGAGCTGCTGGAGAAGCACAGCCTCCCCACAGCACGAAGTGCAAAGTCCCACCCCAAGTGTTTTGGGGATTCAAATGATCAACCCCTCCAGGGCTCAACTTGTAGTTAACACCTTCTGGTCTGGAACTTTTGTTCTTCAGCTGAGGGTGTTTTGATAATTGCCTCAAGGAGGGAAAGGCTGAGTTGGAGATGTCTGCGGTAGGGCATCCCCTGGAAGTGAAGGGGTGTAATTGCACTGAAATGCAATTATGAATGGTTATTTCTTTTAGAGGGACTGATGTTCAATGTGAAGTATTGGTGTAGGGTGATGTCTTAAGCCAAGTGGATTTAAGTGGCTAGACACTCTTGCTAGGGTGTCTGACAGTATTTTTTTTCTTAATCCTGTGATCATCTGTGATGCTTTAGGGGCTGTAATTGCAATGCATCGCTAATGATATCCAAATGTTATGAGTATGGTCATTCTAAAGTGCGCGTAAACATGTATTCTTGCTGCTGCGCTTAGGTGAAGACCCCAGACTGTTAGCCCTTAAGATGTAGAGGTGCATACTGTATGGTCAGTAGTAGATGCTCAGTCAGGGTCATGTGTGACCAAGGCAGGTGTATCCTGTTTAATGCTTGTTGAGGTAATGGGGGGGGACGCCACTAGGATGGTGCCAGTGTGCCGGACCCTCGCTTCAGGTTTTGTTCAACCAATTGCATTGGGGGCAAGATAATGGGCATACAGGGGGGGTGGTGGTACTAGACCCCACCCCCCCTGCGGTATGGGTGGAGATGTTATGCAATGTCACAAAGTAATTCCATCAGCTTATGTATATTTGTAAATTGTTGTATAGTATTGTATGGTGTGTGTGTTTAATAAATGTATTCTTACTTTTAGAAAGCAAAGTACAGACTGGACAATCAATTATTGAGCCTTATTTTTGCGCACCTGCAAATGGCGATTACTAGCCCACACCACCTCCCTTGAGTAAGCCTCAGACTGCTCTGCAACGCTACCCTCTGAGAGTCAGGCGCTACAATGGGGTGTTTGGTTCCCAGTGAAGGACAAATGTAGTCATGTTATTTGTTCAGGCCTCACAGATGCTGCCTCGTTTTCCAACAGTACTTGTTCCATGTGTGATGTCTATTTTGGGGACATGGATATAACTTGTATATGACCTTTCTTAACAGACACATGTCACCGTCACCCAGCATATTGCTCCACACCCAACACATGCACACACAGTACTGTGGAGCAAAGTTACTTCCTACTTTCATGTGCACTTTCTTCAAAGGTCACTGAATAACTCACTAGACCTTTCCTTTCCTTTATTTGTGACTTCATCTATAACTGACACCACCGACTACTCTCCAAATCTTCCTTTTCCGATATTTGTGACTTGATCTGTAACCGACCAACTCTTTTATTTGTGACTATAGTGTCCGCTACATCTGGATAGAAAGCCATATGTTTCTGATTGACTGGTTTGCTTGCAAGCAGATTGCAACTTGTTGCAACTGAGTGGTGAAAGACTTTAAGACACTAATATTCCGCCACTGTGAGAGAGGATCATAACAAGGTGCAATGACGTTTCAACAGGCCTTGGAGGGCATCTATCACACCGCAGTCCATATTTCTTCAGCCAAAGTCTCCTGATTGTGCATAAGCGCTTGACAGACTCCAGGTCCTAAATCACATGGTTACCATTTCCCGGTAGTTCAGTAGTTCTCAGATTTTATTGGGGACTGTCATGCTAAATCGTGTGTGCATCAAAATGAATGCAGTATTATTTGGTAAATAGGTTACATTTTTCTACTTCACTACTACTATGACAGTCCCTTCTAGAAAGAGGTGCATGTGAGTGTGGGATGACAGACATTGTTCTGGATGAGAACTCTCAGCCTGTGGGTGGAGAGAAGGTTCTAGTGAGGTGGACAGCTGGTCAGATCTAGAGATGTGAATAAATACTGCTTCTGAGCGAACCTATAAACAAGGTGTTAGCGATTTTTCATGTTCACTACTTCACATTTGATGATGAGTATGGGACTTATGAAGGATAGGAGCATACACCTCAACATCTTGCTTACATAAATGCTGGTATAAAGTAAGAAAACTGTGCAGCTTTTCTCTGCACTGATCAGGTGAGAGGGAGTGAAATTGTGGTAAGTGCACCTGAAATTTTGGTACAATGCTCTTTGAAAATCGCGTACAAGCTTTGGCCTTGGGACATCAGCGACTTTCAGTGGAACGCATCTTGTGTTTAACTGCAGGACGACTCTGTGCCCAAATTCCTTCAGAAAGAGGTAGTTCATGTTTAAGAACAAGCCCAATTGGCTGTAAATAACGAAAACGAATGTTTTAACACGAGCGTAATGAGGCATGGGAGGCATCTTTGATGGTTGGGATTCTCATGTTGGCTCTGACAGTAAGCGGCCTGTACACTAGTGTGTGACTAGGCACGGTGGCTTACTAAGTGTGCTGATGGGTACACTTCAAAGATAGGTTGCATTAAGGTAACCAGTGGAGCCTGTCTAATCAGGTGACAAGCACACCATTTTGTAAAAGCACTGCGTGGAGCCTTTCAATTCGGGTGACAGACACACTTCATTAGGAGCTAGAGGTACTTCCTGGAGCCATTCAAGTCTAGTGACAGGCACATCATATTATAGAGTTTTGATGTACTTTGTATAGCCTGTTTAGTTAAGGACAGGCACACTGCTCCGAAGTCTGTAGTTTGCCATCTCTGTTTCATATTCCAGTCAAGATTATTGTTAGGAAGTTGTTGAAATATAATTAAGGGGTTTCATGCATAATGTGACACCCCCACCTTTTTTTCCTAAGCAGTCCAGGTGAAACTATGATAAAGTGGTTGAAATGGAAGAACACATTTGTAAATTATGCAAGAGTATGTGGGACAGGTTTAAGTGCAGAACACAAATGTTAACTTTTATTGCACTGTTTAGGTGAGGAGGGACAAGAAATTCTGGAAACACTTCCCGATTTAAGCACAGCAGATATATTTAAATGAGTATGAGATATGTGTACTACTTCACAGAGATATTCCTTGTATTATAAGTGGCCATCCCCTTAAAGCAGGCAAAGCAAAGTAGCACACACGTAAACATTCTCCTGTAGTATTTGCAATAAAAGAGCCAGCCACATGTAACTAGTGCTGTTGGATTGTAATGTGTGCAAACCATGTTGGTGCGAAAGGCAAGGCATGAAAGGACCTGCTTCAGGTACATTACTAATATTTGCCCTTAAAGAAAAAAATCAAAATTGGCACAATATGGGGCCATTCATTCCTATACTATCAACTTAAAGACTAACCACAAATCTACATCTCCCAGTTCTTATGAATACGTTTCTCCCGTACAGTGCTTCAGAAAGAATCCTTTAATTAAAAACCCATCCTATGTAGGAGATGTGTGACCAGAACTAGGAAGAATAAAGTCCTCATTGTGTTGTTTCTTGTAGCACCTCTTTTCTGGTGACACAATCATCTTCTCCGTCCTCTCACTTACATCCCCTCATAGATTGTGTGACGGACTGCTTCTCTGTCACCCACCACCGTGTGGCTTCATGTGGCATAATGTCGAAAATGCACACTCTCTCCTGCTCAACAGTCACAGATATTTACCTCAATTTCCACTTTGCCTAAACCATAATAGATGTTGTAGCTTTCAGAAGGCTACAGTACTGCAAAACAGCCGTGTAAAATGTCGAGCATAAGAAAAACAGAACATATTTATGTGGAAAAGTGTACCAAACAAATAAAAAAAAATTGTAAATTGATACTTGTATAGCGCACTACTCACCCGCAAGGGTCTCAAGGCGGTTGTACGAATACCGCTGTGGAACCCATCCTGGCTTTCCCTGTGAGGCATCCACTCCTGGGCACCCCCAAGGTGGAGGCCAGGCATCCTTAGCATTGTGGGGGCCGTTGTGGAGATTAAGCAAGCTATTGCCCAGAGTTGCAGAGTGGGACTCCATGATTGGAATAGGCTCCGAGGCGAGAATTATCAGGTCCGTGGAATTTTGAGCCCAAGACCCGCCAAGGCAGGGAATTGAACCCTGGTCCCAGGCTAGACCTCTGCATCAGGGTCTGCCGCTCTAACCATTGAGCCACACTTCTCCACATGGTGCATAGGGAATATGCATCCACGAGTTCCAGGAGAATTTAACAAGGAATGGAATATCTCTATTCTGTGACAGTGCGGTCATATGTCAACAGGAAGTGGACAAATGAGGTCAGTTTGCCTCACGTTATTGGTGCATCCCTGCAAAGAAGGTTAGCACATGCAACTGAAGGGCAGAAAACAATTTTTTTAAAGGACACTGATATTCCTCCTTAATCTCCGATATAAGGGACATGAAAAGACCAGGATAGAAGTCATTTTCTGGTAGTCATTTAATGCTAAGTTGTCCTAAGATAAAAATGTAAGCACAACGTACAGGATCTTGTGGTCATTTAATTTGTATAAAGGTGGTGGGAGACGAGCTCTGGCGGTAGAGCCTTCAATCCCATGGACAGTGGCATTGCATTCTTTAGCAGCACATGAATATTCCATCCATGAATGGTCTGCTGGGGCTGCAAAGAGGGATGCAGTTGGGATGCAGTGTCGAAAGTGTGATGCGCACCATCTCATTTCACAGATTCTACCGAACAAACATCCCAACAAGAAGACCTTTTTAGTGTGATCTTTGCTGGGTTCAAAGCAGTCACATAGAGGGAATGACTCTTGAAAGCTGTGCTGAAATATGTTCGTGATAAAGGCCTGTCTAGATCTGCAAGTGTTGTTGAAGTTGCTGAATGCCAGGTTTTAACAAACAATTGGCATCGTCTTCATTAAATCCCTTGCGCAGTTCAATGATCCTGATATTGGATGACATCGTCTGAAATTTGGTGTCTGTTGATCCTTCGTTTTCACTTCTCTCTCAGTTTTAAATCAGTCCATTTTTGTGCATGGCTCCATGCCTTCCTTTGACAGCCTAAATTTGTGTATCTGCTGATAGCTGATTTTCTTCTGCTGAGTCAATCTTTGAATCAATTTCAGTAATGGATGTTTCATGTTTTTTGTAGGGAGGCCAGAATTAATTGTGTCTGCTGCAGTATAATGTACTTCTGCCTTGATGTAGCCTCCATGGAATAATAGAGAAATGAAACAAAGTGCATGAAAATAGCAATGTTGTAGACAATAATTTTGAACAGAACTTTTTAAGAGGGATTTTATTTCTTTTGAAAATAATATAGTACTATAGCACTCAGATGCTGAAAGCACTTGATGAGAATTAGCCAACTGAGGAGAGAAACTGAAAACAGGAATTAGAGGAGGAGACCTGTGAAGAGTTGTGATTCTAGGGTATTTTGTGGGGTCTTCAGGAAGCTCACTTCTTGTATGTTCTACCTTGGGGCGCATGCATGTCAATTCACTAAAATGCAAGGGGTAGCGAAAGTGACATCACACTCCCTTTGATCTTCACTTTCACTCACACACACATATACACACACATTCACACTCACACACACACTCTCACATAAACACACTGTCACCTGCAAGCACGCACACACCATACACTTAAACACATTTTTTACATACCTTAGCTGCCAGCGACGATCATATTTTTGCTAATTGAACTCCATTTTTACAACACTAATAGTGAAAATATTTATCTCTTTCTCTCTCTCTCTCTCTCTCTCTCTCTCTCTCTCTCTCTCTCTCTCTCTCTCTATATATATATATATATATATATATATATATATATATATATATATATATATATATATATATATATATATATATATAAATATATATATATATAGAAGTAGATATAGATACTGAGAGAGATATATATCATTATTTTCACTATTAGTGAAATCCACAGTTAGTGTAATAATATAATTGACGTCCATAAGGGTGAGCTGCCACTGTTGCCTTTTCTGGTCGGTAGTGCCTTACTAATGATTTTGAATGGCTGATTGGCAAATGTTAATTACTCCGACACAACACAACACTTCTGGAGGACAAGTGATGTTGCTTCTCATCTAATTACATTGCCAGTATAGAATTGAAACATTGTGTATTATTTTTGTCATCTCTTTGAGACTTGTGTTGGTGTAGGCTTTGTAAGGCAGTATGCCTACTTCCGCTAGGTCTTGCTGGTCAGGCAGAGCACTTTCTCTCCCTTCGGTGGAGCGGAGGCGCCATCAGGGTGGCCTCTGTTGCTCCAGGGAGCTGGTGCTTTACATCCTAGTAGTGACAGATGCTCAACAGCTGGCACAGATGCCAGGGGTTCTCTGTAGGCCAGCTGCATCTCTGCTGGTTCCCACATCCCATATAAGGGACCAGCAACAGCTGGTCGGAGCCGTGGCAGGGGTGTGAACTCGAACCACAGAGCTCGAGGCTGGGAGGGTTTGGCGGCTAATATTATGCACCACAACGAGGTTTGACGTGTACACAAGGGATGAAGGATACAACACACTGACTCTGGAGCTGCACTTGGGAGAGGGGTCCCCAGGGCAGAGTGCAGGCTTCCTTAGCAAGACGAATGCATCCTTCTTCTGCGTGTGAGAGTCTGAGGCATTCAGTAAGGTACACTTAAAGCCACACCACAGTCCCACCACGTGCTATGTAGGGCGAGGGGTGGGATAACCCAGTATTTTGGATACTGCTAGGTGCGTAGCTTGGCCAGTAAGATTGAGGGGCGTGAGTGTCAGATTTTCCAACAATCACGTTGGCATATCGTTTTAATATACATTAAACGAACAAGATGGCATATAAGGGAGAATTAAGGGGCAGTAGAAAGGGAGAGGAATATGGATTGGTAGAGATACTAACTGAGAAAAAACACAATATTTTGTAAAATAACCAACATCTTTGAAGACTTTCAAAACAGAAAGTGAGAGAGTGTGTGGGTTTTTGTCTGTGTGTATGTAAAAATGCCTGGTGGATTCCAACAGATACCTCACCAACCATACCCGACTGAAAGCAGCTTCACCCAACTATTTACAATAAAATACATTTTTTAAGGGTTGTGGCACCCCAAAGATCACCCAGAAGCTACGCCCCTGGATTCTGCACATTTTTGCTGCTAGGTAAACAGAGTAAACACGGGCCAATTAGTCCATGCAGGTAAGAGCGGTGGGGCTGGGTTGGGGGAGGGGATTTCGACATATGACTACAAGGGAAAATTAAATAAATAATTAATTTTCCCTCGCTGTCTTCTGTCAAAATCCCCCCTCCCTCCCCGGCTGCACCGCTCTTACCTGCACTGGCCACGAATGGTCCCAATTACTGTCTAATTTAACACTGTCCAGCGAATCAAAAGGACCCTTCCAGAGGAAAAGCAGAATCATGGGGCTGCTACACTGAAATACAATGTCATTTTATCAAAGGAAAGCAGTTAATATGTTTCAATTTTTTAAAAAGGTATCATGGTTTAGGAGCCACTAATGTGAAAAGAGTTATGAAAATACTACGGAGAAATCCCACAGTAAACCTACTAAGATACTCATCATTTTACTTGTACTTCTGTAGAGTATAAACTTAACTCCATAGCACTAGCCAAAAAGAGTCTAGATACTTTTCAGAGTTTGTACCAGTTTTAATACTAACTGCATCAAACTTCTAAAGAAGAGAGGCTGAGTTGACTTTAACATTGCTTTGACCAATATCTACAAGTTAGACTAACATTTAGCAGTTGGTGCATTAACCAGTTAAGCAATTATACTTGACTTTTGGGAAATACATATATTAGATTAGAGCTCAGTTTGAATATGAGAATCAGTCCCACCATTTACACCAGATCAGGTTTAACGACATAGCATTTCTATACCCCAGTTAAGGTGCAATACATATGCCAGCGGCAATGTTAAGACACACATTTGCAATGCAATAGGTCTCGCATATACAAGAGTTTCATCTACTGTCATTTGTAATGGCAATAGCTTAAATTCTTGTAAATGTGAGACCTATTTCACTTCAAAGAAGCGTCCGCCATTTTCCGGGGTTGCTTGAAAGTAAAAGCGCGCAGGACACTGTGAATGTAACGTAAGCATGTTTTGCTTACAGTAGGAGAAGCTCATTACAGAAAATAGTGCTTATAGACTAAATAAGACATACCATGTCACAACAGAAGTAAGGGCCAGTCCTCATGGGAGGTTACAAATGAAGACAAGGCGGTACGAAGGAGGGACTAACAAGCCTATTAACGAATTTAGAAGCCAGCATTTACGAAGAGCAATGAAACAAGCCAATGAAAAATATGGGAGGAGAGTTGCCAGGACTTCAAGTACATACTGCAATACAGCTTGCCTCGCAGAGCAGCGCATGAGCTGCCCAGGCTCAACCTAAAAAAGGGTTTGTGGTTCATGTAGAGTTTAGCAGGATAGCAGAAGCACTGTGCATTGACAGTCCTTCTACCGCTTTTAGAACTAGGGTATCTGCTGATTGACCAGTGCTAGAGCCAATCAATCAAGGAAAAGCTGCGCCTCGTCTGCCACTGGGCCACGACAGTCTGGTATGAGGAGTCAGGCTCTATTAAGATTTGTCCTCTCAATTCATACTTTCACTTCCATGGGGCACCTGTCAATTTATGGTGGTCCCGAACAGGGAATACGAAAATTGACCATCACACACACACAAATCCCACTCTCCCTAACATAATTTGTGCAAATATTAAAACTGGTCATGCTTTCCCCTAAAGGTACAGTTCTTCTGCGTCCTAAGTAGAGGTGGGTAAGTTACCAAAATCACAAGCCAGACTCAAGCTAGTCGCCTGGCTCTGATGCAGCTCAAGGTCTTCTTGGACTCGAGCCAAAAACGAGCTGAGCTTTCATGTGGCTTTTCTGCCTGCTCCTGCACTCTAACCTCATACACACGGAGTAACAAAATTGAAGACAAAGCAGTAACCCTTTATGTAGAACAGGAGACAGTAAAAGATACCCTTTTAGGTGCTGAACCGCACATTCTGAACCTCTTACTCGCAGATTGCGAGATACAAGAATTTATGTGATATAACACTTTTTTCTCCATTATCAAACAGGAGAGCAGCTTCAAACATCGGAGTTCACTGTACAAACAACTTATGTGTTTGATTTAATAGCCCACAATACATGGGGACCTGCAACCCCTGTATACAAGCCCATCTCTAATATCCAAGTTGCAGGTGACTTTTACACACTTGGTCGCCTATAACAAAGAAATGAGGTAGCTGCTCAACTATAATAAATGATTACAGTTGAGTTCTGACACTACAATACAAAAACAAAATGTGGCTTTTGCTTCTTCTGCTCTGTTTTTCTAGATGGCCAATGAAAGGCAAAAAGGAGATATTTATGGTAACAGTTTGATTTTTTCCATGCTAGGTAATTACAGGAAAAATAGAACCACTCTACATGTTTCTAGAATTCTAAGCTACAAACTGATTCTGATAACTTTTTGAAGCAAACGTTTTTTGGCATGTTTCATTTTGCACTAGACATTCTAATTGTATTCGTCATGTTTCAAACATTTTGTCTCTTTAATTTGAAAGAGCATCACGCATGATATAAGTTGTTGGCGGAGAGGGTTATGGGCTGACCATATATTATATGGATTAAAGTACCCCATGCCATCCAATATAAGGATATTGCAAGTCCCCTTCAAGTTCCATGGCCTAATAAAGGAATTCACCCTTCAGCCTCCTTATTCTTTTTAGTCACAGACCACCTTAGTGCCTTACAATATCTTTATAATGTATGCCAGGAGACTATTTATCCTTTATACAATGTTGCTCCTTCATTAATTAGAATCTGGGCCACATTTAGGCTAAATATGATAACTGACTTGCTTCTTTGTTCACTTATGGTGTGGTGTCAGGTGGGGGTAAGGAATGTTTCTAATCTCACATTTTAAATGTATCACTTTTTAAAAATGCCTCTCAATTTGGTGATTTAATCTGATGTACTAAATTGATACTCCTCCGCATGGTAAATAAATAACTTTTTTTTTTATTTGGACCAGGCTACATCATATTTTTACATGCCAAATATTTTCAAGGCTCAGCTCGTGCATGGGCTTCTAGAGCGAAACCAGACCCTTGCTGCAGGAACTCCCTGCTAATTTGTTGGCTCATCCATCCCTAGCCTTCAGGCGGTCCTGTGCATCAAATTTCAGGCAATAGTCTGTGCATTTGAGAGGATTTTGGGAAATTGCTGTATGACATACACCAAAGCACTATGCACTGGTGTTTGCGCTGCAACTTGATCTCCATTTGTGTGCCTCCTTTTTTGTGTACCTGCTTTTTTCTATTTTGCTGCTGTTATAAGCTGCTGTGGAAGAGTGGTGGGAAGCAGTTGTGTTTTTTGGGGTAGACCGTGAGACGAATGTGAAAGCAGGCTTCTGTGATCTGGTATTTCTTCACCTGCCTCTGATGTGTAGTTTCTTTATGTAGTTCTGGTCAGGTGACACAATATTCGTCAAAACTCACAAAACATCATGAAGGCCGATTTCAATTGGGAGTGCTTCTATATTTCCATAAAAGATATGTGATTGTATGAATACCAGGATGGATGAGAAAGATGTAGGTAGACATGCCGGGGGCCAACCAGTGACAAGTTGCCACAAAGCCCTAGCCTAAGCATGAGCGAATTTTGCGGATCTCGCGTTCGCAAATTTTGCGGATTCGCAATCCGCAAAATCCGCGAATTCCCGCGAATTTGCGGATTTTTTTTTGTTGTGTTCGCCCGTGTTTCTGCCAGTTCGCGAGGGTTTTGTACACTTTCGCAAATTGCGAACTTACCTGTCGGGTCGCAAGTTTCGCGAACTTGTTGTTTCTACGTGTCCAGCCTGTTTGGGACACTCTTCTTCATCACTGCCACTCTCTGTCACCACTGCCACTCTCTGACTACTCATGCCACCCTCTGGCCCACCCATGCCACCCTCTGTTTCATCACCACACCCTCTGGTTGTCCAGTGTACATTATTTTCGGCAAAGCAAAGCACACCTTCCCTGCCTCAAGTGACCTGAATTAATTTGGGGCTGATTAATGTGTCACAGAATATTTTTTTAGCTGGCACCTGCTTCCTTAGTGCGCCCTGATTAGTGATCTTTTGCACTTGCTAAGTGCTTTCATTGTTGCAAAATTAGTTACAACACCTGCCCTGCCCCAACTGACAATAATGAATTAGGGGCTGATTAATGGATTTTAACTTCCAGCCTGGCTCCTGCTTGTCTCCCTTAGCTGTAATACAGGACCTTTGTGGCATATGTGTAACTATTCTGAGGTTCAGAGCAGGGTCACATAATAGTTTCAACTGGCAACTGAACTCTGGAGGGGCCCCTCAGGAAGCACTACAGGAAATGGCTACTAATGATGAGCCTGAACTTTTGAACCTGGTAAGTAGTTACTTTCAGTTTTGCTAAGATCGTATTTCTGCAATTTTGCACTTATTCGCGGGGCGCGAACTCACGCGAACTCACGCGAACAGTGCGAGCAGTGCGAGCAAAATCCGCTGCTCGCGGATTTGCGGATTTTGCGGGAGATTCGCAAATCTCGCGGATTGCGGATTTCCCGAAAATCCGCAAAATCCGCGAGCGGAACAGATTTTCCGCCCATGCCTACCCTAGCCCCACCTGATGCCTATGAGGCAGTCAGAAGAAGATTATAAGTCTTAGGCTAAATGAAAGCCGACAATTCTTTCCAAAAGAACCATTTGAAACAAAGACACATAAGTAACTGACTTAAGAGTCCATAAAAACATAAACAGTAAGTTGAATTTCGTAAAAGGTCGTGACGAAGACCCAGACACTTATGGGCACTAGAGGCATTGACCATTCACATGTGATGTTGCGGCAAGTTAACACGTCCAAGAAACATTATCACTTCAAATTTTAACCTTACCCCTGTATACTTCACCCATATTAAAGTTACTATTTTTAGATACAAGAGGTAATTGTATACACCACCACACAGATTCCACCAGTACTTTCCCTCGGAAGGAGGCAGTACTCACCTAAGGATGTGAGCAACTAGGTGCGAAACCCAATGACGCCGCCCAATGACACACCATAGCAGTGATCACTTACACCACCATTGGCAAACATTGGTTGAGGGTTTCGGGTCGAAACAGAGTATATCCTGACACCAAGGAACTAGCAGAGCTCACTCTCCTTTGATTATGGACGTTACTTGTGTGGAAGCGAAGTGCACTCTACACAAATAAATTCTACCTACCTCTTCCTGAATCTTGTCTGTATAAATAGCACCCCAGTTACAGGACTGAAGTATAAAAAGGTTATTCATACAGAGGGAATCAATCGTGACACCATGCAGTATACCTTTTAAATCCTTCCTTCTATCATGCCATTAATTCTTTTTTACACCTCAGGCCAATGTCAATCTACGAGGCACATTACTACAAATTGTGTTTGGTGGTACTGATCAAGCGTCTGTTGTATTATAACTTCATTGATTTACTTTACTAAACCAGGACTCAGGTCCGAAGGTCATCACAGGTCCTGGTTTCTTAATAAGATGGAGTGTAGCTTCAAAATGAGTCTTTATCATGGTCAGCCCTTCTTGCCCATTAGCGTATGTGGATGACAATGTTCCAACTGGAATTGTGGGACAACCAATCATGCAGTGTGAAGAAAGGCAAAAATGTCACTCACTTAAAGTAACTAGCAGTAGCACCTAGTGATTGTGCACTGTGAAAGGAAGGTTAATATAGATGGCAGGAACAAGCTGTGTACCCCATCAATGCAAGGCAAGTACAGTTCCATGTTTTTGTTAGAAAAGGGGCATGAGGTGGAATTATGGGAGGGGTGAGATATGTATTCAGTTGAATATAGGAGTGCCTACACTGAGTGCAGCAACAGTCAACGCTTCCAAAGCGAAATTTGGTTTGTGAGTATCTCATATTACTTTTTTGTACATGAGCATGTACCTTGCATAAAAAAGACTTTGATCCTGACAATTTCTGCATCAACTAGTCTCTCAAAGAAAATAATTATGTAAAAGCATGTAGTGTGAAATTTTGGGAAGCTAAATGAATTTTGAATACCAAGAAATATGTGAATTTTTTTTAATTCAGCAGTGTAAATAAAATTTTGCCCAGGTTTAGTCAAGTCCAGGATTAAGGATTCAAATTGAAAATTCAGGAATTCTTGACTCCTGCATGGGCAGTAGATGCAAGCATATCACCATGCAATGATCGAGCTGGAAAGTTGCTCGTGAAGAGGGTAAGGGCAAGGGAGGTGACTGCGTGGACCAGTATGAATTCTGTTTCTAAGTGGACATCACATGTTCCAACTTCTTCTTCAGATCTGCCACCTCAGCAGCTCTAAGAATTCAGGGCAAGGTATAGTAGGGGGTAGTACAGTTGGTGAGGGTAAGATACCTGTCAAAAACATCAAGGTAATGGAAGAGGATATAAACACAATTACGTTACATAACTCTTAGTGACAAGTGGGCACGGGGCAGTGTAGTGTACAGACTACTCATGCATGTGCTAGAGGATGGGCGGGGGCTGGTGAAAGATTCTGTCGCCAGTTGGTAGGTGTAAGAGGGTCTGGGTGAGAGATAGGTGCAATAGTACATCACATTTAAGCTATATTTCCTTTTTGTGTCATCTGAGTGAGGGTTGAGAGGACTAAAACAGTACACTTGTCTTACTGCTCTTATCAAACCAGTGTGTTTGAAGCCCAACTGGAAGCGATGACGTTAGTGCGTATATTCCATCTGCTTTTTTTTTTTAAAGAACAATGGTTCAAGGTGGCCTAATAAGGTCCTGAGCGAAAGTATAGCGTACGAATAATTCACGCTAGGGAGCTAAAGATGTAGGTACATATAGAATTATTTATTTTCTTTTCAACATTTATCAAAAAAAGGTTTCAGGTGACCATATGAGTGACAAGGTGCATAACGTGACATAAGTGAACATAGTGAAAACGGAATGTCACACAACAACAAGGTAAAAGACCACATACATATATACAATGGGTGGGGGGTTATATTTCCTTGAGTAGGTCGACGACGTTTCGATCTATATTATTTTAGACCATCATCAGGACTGGGGAGCTTCCTGAAATTTGTAGTTAGTATAGTCCTATAGGCTCAAAAATTAATTCAGAATCTGTAAGACATCAGCCGGTTGACAGGCGTAATTTTATTTTCAAAGGTGTATCAGACAGCAAGGTCTGGGCTGTTCGGCAGAATAGTTTAAGGAGAGATCTTTCTTGTACTAAGTGATTTTTCTTCTACGCTGCATTAGGGGTCCATTTAGTGATCTAATAAACGTAACAACATCAATTGGCCAACTGCTTGTCAGGAGTTAATCTGAACATGTAGGCTGTTGCGAAAGGGGTCCGACTGCTTGTCGATTACTTGCCAGGAGTTGATCAGGGCATGTAGGCTGCTGCGAAGGGGGTCCGAGTACCTCGCTACTGGAATGGAGCAAACCAGCTGCTCTGCCGAACCACGCCTGCTGCAGCTACGACACACTAGCGCCGTGCCTTCGCACTCATGACACACAACAATGCAGTGTGGTGCTAGTAAGGGAAAGGTAGGGGGCGCATACAATGGTCACGAGACACTCATCATGACCAACGACGTCATCCTCGTCGGCCTGCCCCGACCCAACTAAGCTCAAAGCCAATCTGAGCAGCTGGTTTGGGAGAGAGCGGGCAACGGAGCATCAAAACAACCTAAAGAGCGCAAACAACACTGAAGGGCTACTAAATTGAGCAGCAAGCGGCGCGAGCTACTCACAGGGCCTCTGCGAGCTACCGGTAGCTCGCGATCGACCGGTTGGCGACCCCTGCTTCATAGAATAGTCAGAACCTGTTCTAAGATTGATTTATGTTCATCCTTGGTTCTGCCGTAGACTAAGATGTCATCTTGAAAGACAACCACACCATCCACACCTCTGAATAATTGGTACATTATTCTCTGGAATACAAAAGCAGCAGAAGCTAGACCCAATGGCATTCTGCAATGTTGTACCCATTGGTGAAACAAAAGCTGTGTAGTGTCTAGAACTAGGATCCAACACAATCTGGTGATAAGCTGATGCTAGATCCAATTTACTAAACCAGTTAGCACCTGATACAGAAGCCAGCAAAACACAGATTTTAGGAAGGAGATTAGATTCCACCCAAATAGCGTAAATCTACACAGACTCTAAGTTCCCCATTTTTCTTGCAAGCAACCACCAGGGGAGACAACCACAGGGGCGACTCAATAAGTTCAAGGATACCTGAATTTCACAATCTCATTAATTCTTTATCTAAGTCATCTCTGACTGAAAAAGGAACACTGTGTAACTTATGTTTCACTGGAGTTGACCCCACCTTCACTTTGATCCTGTGTTGAAAACCTTGGTGAGCCCAATCTCATCAGGAAGTTAGTACGCAGATTAGTATTTGTAGATTAATCATCAGAGGAACTATCTACATCTACCGCAGACACTCGTTCATTGGTACCAGGCTTTAACATCATTTTAAAAAGACCCTAGTGAAACCTAGCGTGGATACATTAACCTTTAACAGCCAAATGCACCTTTCCAACAATCTTCCTACCTTTGAAGATTAAAACATCTTCAAAAAATCCAGCAAGCTTAATGCGCCGTCCTTCGTAAGATACAGGTGCGCGATAAGGTGGTTCAAGTTTCCTTCCCGGCCACAATTCATTGGAAATATCCTGAGGTAACATGGTTATTCGTGTCCCTGAATCTACCAGATGAAGCTAACTGATTTATCACCAATCAAAATATCAGCATAGGGATCCACACAAGTGGAAGGATCTCCTGATGTAAGCACACCATTGCTTACCATCAACACCATGTCTTGTAGCTTTTCCTGTAGCTTATCCAGGCAACTCTCAGAATTTTCATCTCCTAAGTTGGCAACTACAGAGGTATTCCTATTACTCGGTCTACCATGGATCCGACACACCTTTGCAAAATGACCTAATGTGTTGCAAAGTCTGCATATAACATTTTGTGCAGGACACCGTTTTCTACTTCTAAAGTGTGACATATTACCAGACCTAAAACATATACTGGTTTGTTTAAAAAACTTGTCTGTTCTGGTGTTTTCTTCACTTTAAAAATTGCTGGGGACTTTACATTTTTGTTTAAGTAAGTTTACAGTTTCAGTTTTTCTCTCTTCCAAGTCCTTCTCAGATATTTGGGATGTCTCTATACTTTTAGCAATGCGTAGCGTTTCTTCGAGTGATGGGTTAGCCAATGACAATAATTTTAGCTGAATTGTCTTGTTCGAACAATGACAGTTGAATTGGTCCCTAACCAACTGATCTGTAAAAATTTCAAAACGACAATCGGCAACTAATCTCCTTAAAGTAGAAGCACAAACATCAACACTTTCTCCTGACATTTGTTTTCTCATCAGAAATTTGTTTCTTAACACCACAATGCTAGGTTGGACATCGAAACGCTTTTCGAATTTTTGTATAAATTCTGTGTAATCGCCCAGCTGTTCCTCTTGTAGATTTTCAATATTAGGAATGTAAACACAGGATTCTTTACTTTCAGGACAAAATCTAGACGCTCCAATGACCCCAGGGCAAGTTTCAAAAGCGTCAGACCAGTTTTTCCAACAAACTGGTGGATAACCTGGCGCTTCTAAAAACGCAGGCGGGGAGATTTACAGACTGCATAACAGAACTAAATAGAAAAGACAACAGTACAAACACAGTTCAAATGTTCTCAACCCAAACTCGTATATGAGCGAACCGCGATGTGCTTGTTAAGAAAGTACTGTGCACATTGGTGTGTTGTTATGGTGATAATTCGTAAAGCTGTGCACATCGGCGTTGAGAAAAACAAATGCAGGATATTAATGCACAAAATTGAACAGTTGATTTTAGCAGCTGAATACAGTAAGTAGCTGTGCACATCAGAAGATAAGAGTAAAGGTAGGGTAGAGTACAAAGGTGTCACTCTTAGCAATGGGCATAGGAGCTACCAATGAAAACAAGCATTTGCAATGCAATAGATCTCGCAATTAGGAGATTTTGAGCTACTGGTATTGTAAATGACAATGCCTTTTATTTATGTGTTTAAAAAACCTGCAATAAGAAAAGACATTGTCATTTACAATACCAATAGCTCAAAGTTTCAGAAATGTGATACCTAATGCACTGCAAATGCTTGTTGTTTACAAGCGCCCCATGTTGCGCTTTCACGTTAATAGAGGTCATGCCCCTTTCTTTAGACGAGCCCTGTCTTAAGAAAGGTCCACGGCCACTGTTAAAGTAAAATTGAATGTTGCAGGAAAGCATGTAGTACCTGCAGTAGGAGAAACTCATTAAAGGAAATAGTGTTTATAGACTAAATGTTATGTTATGTTATGTTATGGTGATTTATACCGAGCATGGCTGCCCCAGCAACAGGGCGTCCCAGCGCTAGCAAAACAGGTAGCCGAGGGAATGTAACTAAATGGATGTGAAAGCCAGGTTTTAATCAGCCTCCTGAAAGTCCAGTGATCGTGAGTGCTGCGGGCAGCCTGGTGGATGGAGTTCCACAGTGCGGGGGCCTGTACCAACCGATGTAAAAGGGCAGTCTTTATGGGAGGTTACAAATGAATACAAGTCAGTACCAAGGAGGGACTAACAAGCCTATTAAGGAATCAGAAGCCAGCCTTTACGAAGGACAATGACACAAGCCAATGACAAATATAAACAGAGAGTGGGCGGGGCTTCAAGTCTGTGTTCTAATACAGCATGCCTGGCAGAGCGGAACATGCGCTGCCCAGGCTCGACCTAAAAACGAGATAAGTCCTTGGATGCTTGCTATCTTTTTGGGTGATTTTTCTCTCTTGATAATCTACACTTTTCTGTTACTTTTCGGGAGATTTTACCTTAAATTTGCGGATGCTATTATTGCCACTAAAAACGTGCCAAATTTGAATTCATAGAACACTTAAAGTTGTTCCTATTTTGCTTTTTGTGCCTGTGCTGTAATTGGTGCATCTATTTGCCATGTCAGCAGTAATTTATAAGGACAAACTACTTAAACCCATGCACAGGTTGAAACAGATTAATGTAACCGTGCACAACACAGTGCCCCCATAGCTCACTATAATTCCACATAAGTTCTGTGCAGCTGCACATTGATGCTCACACAATGGCTTTTCCGCTAGCACACAAGCATGCACGTGCATGACAAAAGTTAGTGTTGAGAACACTCAGCAAACGGAAAAACACACAACTCAAATTGTGGAGGCACCAATGTTTTATTAGATTTGTTACATAAAAACACACATTAGTAAGGCACATGGCGAAGAAATTGAGATTTATTCCTTAGGTTACCTCGTTTTTCACACTAAGAAGAGTTCGAGGCCACACATTAATACTTCACTGCACTCCTCAAAATGAGAACTTTCACACAATAATACCAACAGCAATACACAGTCAACAAAATCATCCACAAAAAGTACTTACAAAGTGCTACAAAGCGTAGCGAAAATTGGCACCTTCGAGGGGAGGGGGAGGAAATACAAAAGTTTTGCATTTCCTAGTTAGCCTACCATCCATTAAAGCTTGTCATTCCTGAGTCCCATATTTTCCTAAAAGTCTTCCTGACCTACTCATTAAGTCTTTTGTGGATCTTGCCTATTAAACAGTGAATGTGCTATCTGTTGTGAGATGTGTTGTTAATTTACAGTGGGCTTAGAGTGTGCCCATTGCTTACCATTGGTTGGCTTCATTGCCTCTCTCCTTTGCTTGATTCTTATCCAATAATGAAATGAAATGAAATTAAATGAAAATTAGATTTGTAGAGCGCTGCAGTTGCCCTGAGGCGTCCAGGCGCTAAATCTAGAAACAGACCTGAACCTCTGAGGTTACTAATTGTTGAACAGGAGAGTTTTCAGCTGTTTCCTGAAGCTGGTGAGGTTAACGTTGTTGCGCAACTGCAGAGGGAGGGTGTTCCAGAGTCTGGCAACATTGTATGAGAACTAGCGTCCTCCTGCTCTGGATCGTGGATTGCGTGGGCTTTCCATTCTCCTCTTGTGTTTTTCTCTTCCCCTGGGTCATGGGCATATGACGTGTCCTTCCACTGCTCATTTTTCAGGCACTACCTTTTTCTTTTTTTGAAGCACTCCAAAAGAATCCATGTATTTTGCCCTACCATGATTCTGTTCCCCTACATCTTGCTAGTGTTATTCTCCCCGCCTGCTGTTGTTGCTCTTGCCCATTTACTTCTACTTCTTCCTCTTCATGTTGCACTCTCTCCTTGTTAATTTGCTTCAGTTTTCTCGCCTTCCATGTTGCTTTCCTCCACCTGTGCTTTTAGCTGTCTTTAGACAAAAGCCTATTGTGGCCGTCAGTGATTATATGGGACAAAAGTGGTAAGGATGGCCCTCCAAAAGTAACGTGGCCTAAATAATTAAGGGTTTGGCTTAAACATGTGAACTACAATATTGTGCTTTACACAGCATTCTGCTTGCCAGCATTTAGGTTCTTCTTTGTGAGTTTTCTACTTCTTTATCCAGACATATCACAAAACAACAAACATATTCCTAAAACAAGCCATACCTATTACCTTTCTGAGTGCTTGTTAGAAGTGCGATATAAACAATGAAACAACAATGAATTTATATTAAGTAATGTGAAATGGTAATTACATACACATTTGAGCATCACTGTGTGTGTGCATTAGAAAAAGGGCAAGGATTGGAGGGGCATCTAATTTGAATACTGTTATGGCACACTGATTCACACTTCCTCAGTCTCAGCTCCAGAGCTGTCTGTTGTGCTCTCTGTGACTAGTCTGCCTCAACCAGAACTCAACTGGACTCCTAAAAGTAGAAGTAACTCAGCATACATGCACTACACGGGAATTAGAAAACCCAACAGCTCTCCCTTGTAGAGCCAAGACTGCTTGGTTCTTCCGATACTAAGTAAAGTTAATCTCAATTACAATACAGAATTGCACTAAAGCAATGAGAGTGTACAAATGTTAACTAATGCAAAGTCACTAATTACTTCAAATAGGTAACATATATACAGTAACATATTGCTAAAACCATAGCAAAACCAATATGTCCCAAAGGCAAGACTTGTTGGCTTTACCAATGCGGAGTCTTTTTTGTGCCCATCCTTTCTCCTCAGAAAACTCAGAAATAGATTTAGGAAGAGAGAGCGTTTGAAGAGTGCCATCTTGCTAATAAACACCAAACTAATTGTTTATAATTATGTAATATCCAGTCATATCAACCTTCCAGGTGCTGTTTCAATCAAGACATTAATATATTTATCATTTCATGTTCAAATCTTTGGCATGTAGGATGAGAAAGGAGTGAAGAGATCATAGGAGAGACTATGAGTGGGGAGTTGGCTAATTACCAATGGAATCAATAGCAGTATGGGTCATGATAAGAGCCTATAAGTAAGCAGAGTTTTTAATTGAATTCTGTGCACTTGTGATAACATTATGCATGCTCTAAATTGGTGGCTTAAATTTGCCCTCCTTATTTGTACATTCTACAGCCCGGACGGCAGTCCAAGGATCTAACTCAGTTGTTTCACTGTCCTGCACACAGTAATGGGTGCACATTAGACTCTATGGACCTCATTAGGAGTTTGGTGGTTTCTCACGAGTGGACGTGAGGGTGGGAGGGGGGCTGAAGTAGACAACTAGTCTATTATTTCTGGAGCCAAAATTACCAGACCGGTGGACATATCACTGCTTCCTGAACCACAACAGCTAGTTTCACAGAAAATTGAATGATCTAATTCCCAGACTTATGCATGCAAAGTGAAGGTGCTATTGTATTGAAATATAGCCTTCTTTGTTACCAAGTTAACCATACAAGTTTCTCTTCTGAAACTGCCTCAAAATAGAATCTATTTTAAATACAATCTCCTCGTGACAAAGTCATAAGATGGGAAAACATTTCCCAGAACAAAATGTTAAGGGGGTTGGCAGAATTCTCCTGAAGAGATTGCAATCGTAAATGAAGTCCCCCGGTGGGGAAGTGTATTTTTTCTCAATGGGTGGACATATTTTGTGACCCTTCCCCATGCACAACCATCCATTTAACTTTGCTGAATAGTTATGTTATGCATTTCTGCACTTATATGCTGAGCGGGTGTTGATAGTTGTAGTTATGGGGCGTGTGTTTAGTACTTTTTTAATGCTGGTCAAGAGGTGGTGTGAGGGATGCATGGGGGTTGTTTGAGCTCAATTAAGATTAAAATTGGTTGGACTGTTCGCTAGCTATATAGGTGTTCTGAATGTATTTTGGTCTATTAACACATTGCAATTTATATGGTACGTGGTGCTATGTTGATCACCTAAGATGTTTCTATTTATTTGAGAATGTTGGATATTGGGATGTGAGATTTGCGGAATTGCGGGCATTGAAGTATTGAACTGCACTCAATGTGGTAAGTCTGTTAATTTGCTGAATTTCAAGAGATACTGTGCAGGCAGGCACTGGAAGTTGTCCATTTAGTGTGTTACCGTAGGTGCTTTGGCCTATGTAGCTTCCTTACCTTTCGAATCTGTAGAGAATCATTATTTTTAGTTTTCATCCACATGTTGTGCTTGGACGACATGGTTTTGCCCCATTACAACCAGATGTCTTCACTTTTAGGCCCTAAGAAGTGAAGGATGAAAGGTATGTGAGGCATGCTCCTGGAAAGGGCTGTACGTGTCTCGCAATCTGCAGATAGATCAGATTAAAGGGATTTTCTGTTTAGGAGCAACAATGCTTGCTTGATTTATTTTGGTGAGCTGGCGTGCATCACAAGTTCACATCTCCCCTCTCCATTTCTTTTCCTTCTCAAGTGCTATAAGCATACCAGATGTCTCAAAACATGTCCATACATATCATCTAACATTTTGTTTGCAGCTCTTCAATCTCAGATGCACACTCCAAGGTCACCCTGCTGCCCACTATGGTGGCATTTCACCCCAGATTTAAGGCAGAGCCAGTACTGTATAGCGAATGCAAAATATATGTGTGGATATCTGAATTGTGTTGCTTTTGTGTGAAATATAAAATCTGTATTGCCTTTGATCTGTTATTCGTCCTCAGGATTTGTAGACCAAACATCATATCTTCTTTCTCTATACGGATGTAATGACACATGCAGAGAGTGGATTTCTTAGAAATAAAACGTTGTTCATCAAATGAGTATCTGGGGCTTTATTTAGAGTTCGGCGGACAGTGTGCTCTTTCTAGAAAATTAAACATCTGCCATGTTTAGATGCCACTGACCATAATGCACCTGTAAAACGGGATGTGTGCACATTTTTACTAAAGTACCTAGTCCTTCAAACAATAAATACATCCCTTAATCTCTGATAAAGTAATGTTGGAAAAAAGACGGAGGTGATATTTGCATTTCTGTTAAAAACGTGGCAGACAGATGTCCTGTGTGCCATATTTACAGAACCAGTGACTAGAATACACTTGTGAAACGGCGGACGGGACATCACTGCCTTTTTTGATGGCGTACCTTGCCTGCTAAACTCTTAATAAAGCTTGTGATAAAGTTGCTTGATGGACTCAGGTGACACTCGCATTTCGCTCGCTTTGTCGTTCTTGTACACCATCCATCTGGCTGGTCATTTCTGAATTTCTCCTGCAGGCATCATAAATTGTAGATGTAGCCCCTTCGCCCACTTTTAGGGTGATCATCGCGGTCATCCTCAAACCTTGGGCACTGGGAGACATTTCTTCTTTGAGTGTCTTCCTCCAAGAACAATCATTGTACATAGATTTCCCAGCATGGCTTTCCTCCCGCCTCGCTTCCTCTTCCCTTCACTCTCAGCACACAAGCCGCTTAATTAGGTTAAAGCAGGGAGCCCTGGTTAAAGGAGGCATGGACGCAACAAATTGAATTAAACGATGTTTGAAGCAGAATATGGACAGGGAGGGGCACGGGGGCTACTTGTCGGTGAGGGGTCGATGAGAGAGACAGGCACTGTGCCATCAGCATCCAGGGCCAGGATATTCAGCGCTTGTAGGAAGCTGTTTGCATGTTGCATGCCGGGCGCATGTGGAGGATGGAGCGGGTTCGCCTGCATTCCCCTCTGCTTCTTTAATTGGGTTTCAGTGTTCCAATTTGAGCATATGCTTTGTCTCTGAGCTGTCTGCTTTCGTGGCAATGTCTCTCCCTCTCCTGGGTTTGCTTCTGTTCCTCTTTTATACATCCCATTCGCAGATTACACCCGCTTTTTATTACCCTTGTCATGAGCTTCCATTTAATTACAAACAGACAAATAACTTAAATCCAGAGCCACTATCACAGCGATTTCAAAATTCCCGTTAGGTGTGGATGGTTTATTACTTTGTTTTTCTTCCTGATCTGGTGCCTCTATCGTGCAGTAATTACGCAAAAGCAAAACTTAAATTACCAGAATATAAATAACAAAACCGGCTTGAAGACTTACTCACAATTTAGTTGGGGGGCCCGGGAGTAATGAAGATTACCGGTAAGTAATAGGACATTACCCCCAGGTCCCTCCGTCCTCAACACCTTCATACTTACAAGTGGAGAATACCAAAGCAGAAAACCCGGCCTTCCGCACGCACAAGCACACCCAAGAAACCACAACAAAAGCAGCCACCCAGGGAGCACCGAGAAGGAGGAAAGGAAGACTGCAGGAAAACTGCGGGCCCGCAACCCAGAACAGGACAGCAGGGACAAGGACCGGAGAGAAAGAAAAAACGGCCAGGGCTCCAAACAAAGGAGGCCGCCAACCCGAGAAACCGGCAACTGGGACCCGAACCAGGATACCAAGACCAGCCAAAACAACCCACCGGAGAAGACCGCCCAGGCCAGAACCAGCAGGAAGGCACACAGGGCCAGGCAGACCCACCAGTAAGACGAGACAACCCGGAAGAAAGTCAAAGAAGAAACGGCCAACAGAGTGCAGGCACAAGCACCCAGCCCAAAAAGGAAGGAGAAGCACAGGCCAGAAACTCGACCAAACTCCCAAAAAGAAAGGACTCTAGCCCAAGAGACCCAAGGAGGAAACCCGGCCGAGGAGGCCCAGGAAGCAACAAGCACCCAGGAGCCGAACAGGACCGAGAACCCGACCCAAAAGACAGGTAAGGGGAAGAACCCCAGAACCTAGCCGAAAGCCCACCAAACAAGGAGAGGCCAACAAGACAGGAAACCAGCAACAAAGAAAACTCAACCAGGCCGGGAACAGAGAAATCGACCAAAAGCCCAGAAAACCCTAACCCCAAAGGGATGGAACACAAGGCAGGAGGGGAGCACAGAGCAACCGGGAAACCCCCGCAGCCGCCCATCGAGGCACAGAGGGCAGCACAAAGAAGGCACCCATATGACACAGGACCGCACAGGAACCCCATACCCAGGCCAGGCAAGCAGCAAGGGCAGGAGCAGCGGGGAAAAGAAAGCCCAGGGAGCACAGCACCCAGACCAGAACCACAAGGCCCCAACCCAGCAACGCCGGAGAGGAGCCAAGCAAACCACAAAAAAGAGGCCAACAAACTCCAACAGAACCGGGAAGCCAGGACCAGAGCCAAGCAACCCAACCACGCAGGAGGAACAGCAGGCCCAAGCAAACCCCAAAGGAGAGCAGAGGACCAAGCAGCAGGAAACCACAGACAACCCGCAGCCAGGAGGGAGGGACCCGCATAGGCACGAGAACCACAGAACAGCACCCAAACCAGAGAGGGAGGGGCAACCAGACAGACCCACACTGGGAACAAAGCCCGGGAAGCAAGGGAGGAAGGAGCGAGCCAGGACCACAGAACCAGGAAAGAACCCGGAATGGCCAGCAACAAACCCCCAGAGCAGGCCAAAAAGGTTCAGCACAGCCCGAAACCCAGGAGGCACAGCTCGAAACCACACACAACCAGCAAGAAGCTGGCAGCAACCGCAGCCACAGAACCCCACATAGGCCCACAACACCGGGAAAACAAGCCCGGGAAGAGAACCAACAGCAGGAGAAGGCCCAGAAGGAACCACCAGGAAGGGACCCCGACGCGGAACACCCCGCCAGGACCCAAATGGAAACCAGCAAGGAAGCAGAGCCCAAAAAGGAGCCCAACAAACAGGAGCGGCAAGCCCCAGCCAAAACCTCAGCCAGGCACCCACCAAGGGAACCAGATGAGATCAGAACAACCCAGGGAGCAAACAACCCCACGAGCAGAAGGACCAAGAAGCCAACAGCACCCAGCAGCCCCAGGAGGCCAGGCAGGCACCAACCTGGCCCGACCAAGCAAACCCACCGAGCAAACAGCGGAGCACCGGGACGGCACACCACACCGGAGAACAGGTGGCACGACAGGGCACGGCGGCATACAGGAACAACCCAGACAGGCACGAATGACAGAAACAGGAGGGGCTGTCAGAAAACCCCAGAAGCAAACCAAAGGAAAGCACGGGGAGGGCCAGAGCACAGGCAACCAGGCCAGGCACACAGAAGGCCCCGGGACAAACACCCAAAGCCCCAGGCCGGAGCAAAGGGAAGCCCACAGCACCAGGAAGACCCAGACGGGTGCCCAAGCAGCCACCAACTAGGCCAGACCCAGCAAACCGCAGGGAACAGAGGAAAACAGGCGCAGGCAGGGCGGAACAGAACAGCCCAACCCAAGGCAGCACAAGCCACCCAAGCGCTGGCAGAGGGGACAAAGCACCCCAGAGAGCCCCTGGCACGACACCGGCAAGCATCCAAGGACAGGAACCAGGTGCAGGCCAAAAGCCCCGACAGAAGTCAGAAAGCGGAGCCGAAAGAACCAGGGCACCCCACCGAAGCAAGGCCACCACAGCCAGCCCGCCACGGAGACAAAGCCACACACAGAGAAGGACGCCGAAAAAGCCACCCCCAAACAGACGAGCAGCAGAGGGCAAGACCAACCAGATCCCACCAGACACCCACGCACCCTGCGGGGGGGGGGGGGGGGGCAACAGAGGACATGGAAGCACCCGCCACTGAGTACCCACAGGAAGCAAGCAGCGCGGGCACCGGAGGCAGCAGGAAGACCATCCAAAAAAGAAGAGCGCCAAACGCATGCACCCCAAGGAGGAGGACCCCGCACAAACCACAGCACCCCCAGGCGACCAAGACGCCGGAACACGTCAAAGCCAGAAGGACAGCCAGCCCCCACAACCAGGACCAGCCCACAAAGAAGGATTGGGGGCGAAACAGCCAGAGCGGGGACCAACAGCACAACAAGGCCCGCACTGGCACATGGAAAAAACCCTACACAGACCCAGAGAAGGGCTCAAGTGCATGAGCAGCCAAAGACAACCCAGAACACCAACAGACAGGCGAGGGGCAGGGAAGGGAACACGGCACACCATTGCCCGAGACCCACAGCCACAAAACCCCTCAGCAGCCCTCCAAAAGAACGGCATCCCTGGGACGCCAACCCCATGAAACCTAACCGGCCAAGCGCGGAAAGGTCAGGGCCAAAGGGATGACAAGTGACAGCGAGGGCTCCAGCCACGTGCGAGGGGGCGATCGTCCAGCAGAACCAACCCAGAAGCATCCACCAACAGCACAACCATGCCCAGGAAGGAGCAGGGGGCCTGCCCTGAAGTAAAGAAAATGAACACGACGAAGGACAAAGCGGAGCAGAAAAGAGACGTAAAGTGACACCCAACAAAACGGCAATCACACCAAGAACCAATAGCAAGATGTCACAACATGCGCAAAGGACAAAAGGCATATGGAGGGACGGACACGCACTTCTCATGTGAAATCATCGAACCTCCACATGCCACCGAAATCAACATTATGGATTTCAAAATTGTGGTTCAGACAGGAGCCAGTATAGAAATACACTGCTATTTCAGACCATATGACATAGATCAATTAAAATGGCCTCTCCACCTAAAGTTGGACCTTGCTGTCACATGGTACATTCCCAGATGGCTGAAACACCTGCCAGCCTTGAGACTCCACAGCAACCCTCCAGAAAGAAGCAAATACACACCAGCAAGGGTAGTCAGTACCCCGAGACGTACCCCCACAGCAAGCGAAAGGCACATAAAAAACCAACCAGCCCACCCAAGGGAGGCACGCACTCACCACCTCGGCACGGCCTGGGGCAAACACCGCAGCAGCAGGGCAGAACCGAGGGCACCCAGCCAAGGCAGGGGAACCCGCAGCATCCACAGCAGGACAGCGCCGGCCCGGCATCGCGGCAGCCCGGGAAATGCAGCAGGGAGGGATCACAGAGGCAGCCCGAACCCGCAGCAGCAGCAGAAAAGCAGGCAGAGGCCGGGGAACATCAAACACAGGGGGAAAAGCAAAAAACAACACCAACCCCCAAACATGAAAACAGCTGAAGGGCCCATGGAAACAAGCGGTGAGAAAGAAAAACCCCGCAAGCGGCCACACAGCCAAGCAGCAGGGCGGGGGGAGAAGAGAAGCACCGCCACTCAAGCCCAGCAGGAGCAGCACCAGCACACCAAACAGTCTGTCGACAGACAGAAAAAAGAACAGGAGGTCTGCTGGGTAAGTACTGCTTATGTACTCCCGGGGGAGGGGCAGTATTAGTATCCCAGCATTTCTCTTGTTTTTTCTGTCGGGAGATGATCATCTTCACTTGTAAGTATGAAGGTGTCGAGGACGGAGGGACCTGGGGGTAATGCATTGCACTTCATAAGTCAGACTAACAAACTGAAAAAAAGACACATTTGAAAAGTGATCTGGCATGTGATAGGCAAAAGTCAAAGAAGCTAGATCACCAAGGTGTACTAGACGTAGCACACAGAGCTCATACCCTGGGGTTTCATAGTGAACATAAATAATCACAATATACCATATAGTGAAATAATAATACGAAATAATGAGTTCAGAGACAATAATGCAGTTCTACAAGGTTGACTTAATCTGTTGCTAGTAGGCTTGTCCTGTTGTTACAAATGTTACATCACATTTGTATACAGTGGTAAGTAAGTAAGGTTTATTGTACAGCTAATAAAAACTCACAATGTAAAACATACAAATGTATAAAAATATAACCATGGTTACAGTTAAAATATAAAAAGAGCAAATAGGCTTGCTCATTAGGATCATAAAAGTAACGATATGTTTTGGTAAAGACCATAGAGATTAAAGGAACAAAGTACTCCAAGGGACTTAGCACAGCTTTGGGTTGGCTAGTGCTTTGGGTGAGCCATATGTCTGTTTCATAAGTCTTCTGGCCATTATATCAAAGAATTGTGTTAGTCTGCAGTTTAACTGAGTCTCTTCGGGATTAAAACACAGCATCACAGCCTGCCTGCAACTTGTTATGCCCTTCTGGTTCCATAGGGCCTGGAGTAGGGATCGCCTTATGTCCATAAGGTTTGAGTAGATGCAAATTATGTGAATAAGGTTCTCTTTTCCTGATGAGCAGAGTCGGCAGCAACTTGCTGAGCTTTCCCTTTTCCAAGGTGCCAAGTGGGGTAGTATGGGTATGATGCCAAAACGCATGTTTAAGAACTTATTTTGTGTTGCCTGCGTGAGACCCCTTTTTAGGTCTCGTGGCGTTTACAGCGCGAAAGCACTGTCTCGCCAGAGACCTATTGTGAGCGACTCAGCTTTCCAGGAGACAAGAGCTGGCCATGCGCATCCCAAAATCGTGGATCGGAGCGGGCCGCACGCTGTGGCCATCTCCTGTCTCCTGGGAAGCTTCAACACACACACAGCCACACCTCCCCCTGCAAGCATGCGCACACACAGATACACACACGAGCGCACATACAAGCACGCACACATACAGAGACACACACACGAGCGCACATACACGCACGCACGCACACAGGGACCCCCCGCCATCGCACACTTACACACACATGTGCGCACACACACACACATGCGCACCAACCCCCCCCCCCCCAGGTGCCCCCCCCTACAACTAAGGCCCACTTACGGCCACTCCGGACATCTCCGGCCTCCGCGGTGCTCTCCCTCGGGCATGGGAGCCCTGTGCCACCACTGCTCCTCCAGGCACTCCAAGACCATTCCCCACGCGACAGGGCAGAAAAACACTCATCACAGAGGACGAGCGACGAAGAGCCAATCACAGCACTGGAAGAGACAAAAACCATCTGCACATGCGCACTGGACCCATGGCGAGCACGGCTTAGCGGACACAGTTTCTCTTGTTTTTTTTTCCCTTCACTTTGCACGCTGGGACTTGTAGTTTTAATGTTCACATGATTAATGTAGGTTGAAGTGAATGCAAACAATTGCCTCCTTTCTTGTAACCAAACTTGACAACCGGGGGCTGCTGCTGCCCGGCCCCTTGCTCCTGGTGATGCCCGGGGCTGCAGGGGCCGAGGCCTCGCGGGTGGGGCGGGTGGGGCGGCGCGCGCTGTGTGCTTTCTGTCTGGTGACTCAGCACAGGAAGGCATTACCCGCCTACCTGCCCAACACCCCTTTAAGCGCCCCCACCCCCTTCCTCTGTCCTTCCCCGCCACCCCCGCTGCCAGGAAGGGAGACAGGGAATGCCTGCGGAGGTAGGAGAGGCGTGGGCGCCGGGTCGGGGTCTCTCTTGCACCCCGGGGTGGGGGGACGTGTGGTAGTTACATCGGGAGGCTGCCCTCGCCTGGAGACTAAAATCGGCGCCCGTAATCTGATAAATGTGTGTGTGGGTTTGTGTGGTGTTGGAGGAGGGGTGGTGACAATCTGTGTGTCCACGTTGAAAATGTCATCCACAGCCCGTCCCGCCCGTGTTGTGGTTTCTCCTGTATTTGAAGTTTTTCCACGTTGCATAACTGTGTATTGTATTTGTCGTTTCCACGTATAATTCGCATTCATGTGTGTTTTTGTCTCTGTTTTTATTGACAGCCGGGCATCGGACCACAGTCTGTCCCTATATGTCATTTCGTGTAAACACTTGTCTTTGCCCTGCTTGCATGTGCCTCTTCCCAGTACTGATGTGTTATGTACAGGCGATACATGCACTGCACGAGGAGACGCAGGTACAGGGGCAGACTTTCAGGGAGTGTTCCGTGTGATATTATCGCAGGTGTAATTTTGTAAGTGTGCGCATTCCCAAATACTACAACGCCCCTTTTTTTCTGTACAGTGTGGTTCTGTACTTCTCTGTGTGTCCCCCTGTGTTCTGCAGACCCTTTCCTGTATTTGTCTGTTTCCATATAATACTCTTGTGAAGTGTATGCCTCCACAGACAGATCGAGGTGCTATGCATAAGAACTATATTGTGTGGTTCAGTTAAAACCAGGTTAAAAATCCTTGATGATGAGGCACATGCAGATGGAACAGTACCAAACAAAGCACATTACACGTATTTACTAATTGGGGGTATCAGTTGATGGAATGATTTGCCCACATTCGATTTTTGGTCACATTGTAAACCATGGTTGTTAGTCCTAAAAAGTACATTTGAATATGGGTACCCTCAAACTGGTTTCGTCAATCGGGGGGGTATCATGTGAATGCCTTTGTGCAAAACAATTTTTATATACCAATTGCAAATTAAAGACAAAAAATTAATGCATAGCATTGTCATTTACAATGCCAGTAACTCAAACTTTAATGCTGCGAGACCTATTGCATTGCAAATGCTTGTTAGGTATTCTTGTGGTTTCAGAACGTTATAGTCTTTCAACACAGCCCATCCATGGGCCTTCTTAGCCAGGGTGTCTTTATCCTCTATGAATGAGATCATCTTGGTTACTTTCGTTACCACTTTTTTAAAGGTTTTGAGGTCTGTTGATGACTCCGAGAGGTTTGTTAGATCCAAGATCTCCAGTGAATCTTGTAAGTAATTCCTTGCGGGTGAGTTGCCTCTAGTGAATAATTTGGTCCAGAGTTGGGCGTTTAAGGATCCATGGTCAGCATCTCTGATTTTCCGCCAAGTTTTATTATATGCGCCCCTTCTCTCCTCCGTTTGTTTCTGAAGCCCGAATTCGAGGCGAATTTGAGCGGGAGATGTGTAGGTGGGTAGGTGGAATATTGCCCTATATGCATGACTAATGGTGTTGTCTAGTGTCGTGGCATCTTTTCCTTGCATAGATTCGCTGCCATACATGAGCATGGGTTGCAATCGTGCTCTTATCACCTGCAAAAGGGGGTCCAGTGACCGGTCTGGGAGAGCTTTCTTCAGGGGCTTAATCGATAAGTAGAATGTCGTGCCCTTCCGACGAATGGCCTCTAGTTGGTGCCTGAATGAGCCTCTACTGTCTATAAGAACGCCTAGGTATTTATAGCCTCTGTCCATCCAGAAACCGAGTAAGTTTCCTTTTTTTATTGTAATTCATTGTCATAACTTTTGTTTTATTTAATTTGATATTTAGTGAGTTGTTTATGGAAAATATGTTGGTTGTATCCAAAAGATTTTGGAGACCGATAGGGGACCGACTGATAAGGACCAAGTCGTCAGCGTATAGGAGGTTTGAGAGTGTGGTGTCGCCTAGCCACGGGGCATGGGATTTGGTTTTCTCCAGTTCACTGGGGAGATCTGCGAGAAAAAGGTTGAACAGCATAGGGGCTAGGACACAGCCTTGTTTCAAGCCTTTGGTGGTGCTGATTTGCCTTGAAATGTGTGTACCAGAGCCCAATTTGATCCTAACCCAGGTGTTGGTATGTAGCATGATAAGCTGCTGTAGGAGTGGTCCTGGAATCCCCCATCTTTCCAGCTTCTGCCAGAGTTTGTTCCTGTCTACATGGACGAACGCGGTGCAATAATCAATAAAGCACAGAAATAATGAGCTCTTGATGGATTTTACCGCATCTGTCAAAAGAGTTAGAGCCATGATGTTGGTCGTTGTACCCTGACCTCTACAGAATCCGATTTGGGTAGCTGGGATGATGTGCTTTTCGTTTGCCCAAGATGTTAAATCCTCCAGGACGAGGGCCGCATAATACTTTGCCTCTGTATCGACTAATGCTATTAGTCGATAGCTGCTTGGGTTGTTCCTTTCACCCTTTTTATAAATCAGGCTTATTATGGAGCCTCTCCAGGTTATTGGACATGTTGTTGTTTCCCTTATTTCCTGGAAGACTGGTGCCATGATGTTACTCCAAAAGTCAGCGTCTTGTTTATATATTATTAACGGGATCCCATTAGGGCCCGGGGCACCCTCGAGTTTGCCTTTTAAGATTTGTATTCTGATCCTAGCCGCTATTTCTGAGTGTATGTTTTCCTCTCTATTTATGATTGGTACGAGTCTTGTTGTTGCTTCCTCGTCCAGTGTTGCAATGTAGTGTAGGGGTAGTTTCCTTATGTGAACATTGATCAGTTCATTATTGTTTATGCCAGTTTTGTCGGGCTCTGATGCAGACCAGATTCCTGGGCTCTACCTCTGGGCGAACACCCCGCTAGTTTTTCGGTGTTGAAGTGAGCTGATAAGTAGTTTGCCCAGTCTGATTCGGAGATGTTAGAATTGATTCCTTTGTGACCTGGCCGTTGGAGGGTGTGAATTAATTTCCAGAATCTAGAGCTATTTTTCTGTTTTGAATCGTGTAAGATTTTTACCCAGAGGTTGTCGTTCAGCTGCCTTTTCCTTTCGCAGGTTTTCTTCTTTAGCTGTGCTTTTAGGGTGTGCAGCACCTTTTGCAGAGCTTCGTTGTTTGGATCTTTGTGGAGCTGTCTCAGAGTCTGGTTTATTTCCCGTTTTAAGTTTCTTATCTCTGGTAATATTACTTTTCCGGCTATGTTCCGTGGTGTGTTCCCTTTTTCGGTTTTTAGCTCTGTGGCATGTTTTGCGCCGACTTCCATTATGAATTCACCCCAAGCATCTAGTGGGCTTTTGTCTGAACTAGATATCTGGTGCATGATTGTTTTTGCACTGGTGGATAATTTCTCAGCATTGGCAATCTTACACCTCATTTGCCTGTAGTTTGAGGTGTACTCTGTGCAGATGTATATTCTTTCCGCTACTTGGTTCCTGCAGGACATGCATAGCTTCACTTTTAGAGGCAGATAATCACTTTGGCCACTGTCTCCTACCTTGAACGAGCTAATTATTTCAAACAGAGGTAGGGTCGCTAGAATGAAGTCGATGTGTGAGGAAGTGCTTGAAGACAGATATGTTGGAGCTGGTGGTGTATCCTCTGCAAATAGACCATTAAGTACTCTCAAGTTTAGCTGCTCGAGATCTATCAATAGCTGATTTGAGCATGCAGTGGAAAAATGGCATTTTCAACTTGAGAGGATATTCATGGTAGACAACATGACCCAATGCATTTGTACATGAGTAGAATTTCAATAAAGGTCAATGTTGCTTCAAACTTATTCAGACTGTCTTACTAGCCAGAGGAACACACATCTATTCATGAGATCTGTCTCCAAATTGTTTCCTGTCCCTCTAAAAATCTACTAATGTGTTTTAAAATGAAACATTAAAAAACGATGTCCACAAAATGGTACTTTTTATTTATAATAAAGAGGGTATTAAGCAGCAGAGAGTATGGGGATTGGGAACAGATATGGAAAGATTTTGGAGTTATTTGGGGGCTCAATCTCATTAACCATTTAGTCCTCTAAATGCACTATTCCATTAATGATTAAAACCCATACTTGCCTTCACATCTTTTTGAAAAAACAACTGGTTTCAGATCTGTATGAATACCTCAATGATCAAGTTCTTCATCATTTTACATTCAAATTCAACAACTCCCATTTAAGCAACATAGCATTGATTCTGTCAACAAATACATAATGTTAACATTGTATTTATCCATTAGAACACTGTGGGAAGCTACACTAGAACATTGAGGATTCTACTAAGAGGGTGCTGCTGGCATTGGGTGTACAGGTTTCACTCTGGATGTCAGGGTTTTTTCTACTATGGAGGTGGAAGATATGTGTAAATGTATAGAAAATGTGTCCTAATTTTATCTTCTGGGCTACTATGATATCCAATCATGGCAGAAATGTGTTTTTCTCAAAGAAGTTTCGCCAAATTTTAGCAAGTGATGTGCATTTTATCACAGGGCGAAATCACCTTGAAACTCAAAAGAATTCCTAAAGTGGGTATGGCACCACCAATAAATGGTTTATTTTGTGACCCAAATCTGTCATCATGCATTCAATTACCTCTTTTTTGTGTACCTCAAAATCAGGCATTCACTACAATGTATATCCATAGGGCAAAATGTCAGACTATTGTTACCAAAAGGAATACAACTGGTAAATATTACCATCTAACAAATGTCTACCGGGAAGGCACACCTAAGTATCAATAGATCAATTTGGAGAAGGGCCCTGGGATTTGCCTTAGTCCCTCTGGCTTCATAACTAAATGGGATTGCCCTCCCCTCTTGGATTATGTTGCTTACATATTTTTAAATGAGTACTCCTGTAATTCACACACAACAGTGAGGCAACCATTATAAAATATAGTGAAAGCGGTCTTAGACGACACACTTTTCATAGACTGGGAACATTTTAAATGTATAATGCACACATATAAGGAATATTTTCAGGGACTTGTTTATTCCGTAACTTGTGGCAGCAGAGATGAGAACCATTTGCATGTACATATTTAGACTTCTGCACATGAAAGTGAATTATTCCAAAGCAGTCTTTTCCAGCATCGTGTTTCACAGTGCTGGCACAATCTGTGAGGTAGGTGAACACTCTAGTTCTTTATTAGTGTCTTTGATCTCCATAGGTATATGTTATGTGAAGAAGGCACTGCGATCTCTGGGTTTAAACTGCAATGAAGCTTGTCTCCAGTACTAACTAAAAATCCCCTGATTAGATCTGGATTAACTTGGAGCCATTCAAAATGCATCATTTTGGAAGCGAACAGCAGTCTGAATTCAAATACAAAAGACTGACGGAAGAGGCTAAATACTCTCTGCCGTGGCTGACATCAGTGTGAAACAGCTCTAGGACACTCCCGCGCCGCACGGCCACCAGCTGCTGCGTGTGCCTCCCCTTCCTCTGTGCCCGCTGCCCGACTGCCGCCTCGTGACCACGCCCCCTCCTTCGAGCGGCGTGGTCCGTGATCGGCGCTCTTCTCCCTGTGCCCCTGGTGTTTCTACTGTGTTTATTGTATAATTAGTATTGGTATTTGTTTTCATTGCTGTTTCCCCCGCTGTATTGCCTGTTTCTCCCTGCCTGTCGCCGCCCTCCGTCTTCCCTCCCCGCTCCCCGCTTCCCGCCACCACTGCTGACCCCGCCCCTTTTTTCCTTCTGTTCCCTCCCCGCTCCCGCCTCCCAGCTGCTCCGCCCACCCGCGCACTTCGCCATATATGGCGACCGTGCGAACGCGCAGCGGTCACGCGCAGCGGGCGCGCCGATTGTGCGCCGAAGGCGCGCCAAAGGTAAGCCCATCTACGCCCGTCCGCGCCTGGACCGCGCCCAGTGCCAGGACCCCTGGCCCACGAGGACCCCGCCCGACCCGCCTGACGTACACCGCCGCCACCCTCATCGCACTCAACACCGGCCGAATCCCGGGATGCTGCAGAGCCACCCCACGACGCGTCCACGGACCCTTCAGCTGCAACACCTGCAAGTTCACCTGCATCCGGACCTGCCCGACACCAGCACCCGCCAAGCCGAACACCAACAGCAACCACCTCAAGTGCATCCTGCTCAACACCCGCTCCGTCCACAGACACGCCATCGAACTCTGGAACCTCCTAGACGCCACAGCCCCTGACGTTGCCTTCATCACGGAGACCTGGATGAACGCCTCCTCAGCGCCCGACATCGCCATCGCCATCCCAGACGGCTACAAGATCACCCGGAGGGACCGCAACGCCAACCAGGTGGGAGGAGGCGTCGCCATCATCCACAAGAACACCATCCGCATCACGACCAGCACCGACAACACCTCACCCTCCGCCGAACACCTGCATTTCCAGATCCACACCGACCCGAAGACCACCCTCAGAGGCACCCTGATCTACCGACCGCTGGGACCACGCACTCAATTCAGCGAGGACATCGCCGACTTCGTCAGCCCGCACGCCCTCCCCTCCGCTGACTACATCCTCCTGGGGGACTTCAACTTCCACCTGGAGAACAACAACGACTGCAACACCAGCACCCTGCTCGACAACCTCGCCAACCTTGGACTCAAGCAGCTGGTGTCCACCCCCACCCACCTCGCCGGACACACACTCGACGCCATCTTCTCATCCAGCAAAGACATCACTTTCAGCCACGCCACAGAACTCCACTGGACGGACCACAGATGCATCCACTTCACCTTCAGAAGAACGACGATCCACCACCACCAGCAACAGGTTGCCCGAAGAAGCTGGAACAAGATCACAGCCGACCAGCTCGCCGCTTCCCTGAGTCAGCACCCTCCCGCCAGCTCAGCGAACCCCAGCCAGGCCGCCGACAACCTCACGAAGTGGATCAGCAACTGCGCAGACGAACTCGCCCCTGTGAGGATCCCGCCCAGCAGACCCAGCAGTAAGAGAGCCCCATGGTTCACCGACGAACTCAAGAGCTCCAAGAAGAACTGCCGAGCCCTCGAGAAAACCTGGAGAAAGGAACCCACGCCGGACAACAGGACCACCCTCAAGCTCGCCACCCGGAAACACCACCAACTGATCCGCACCGCCAAGAAAAGGGCTTTCAAGAACCGACTGGACAACAACGCACACAACTGCAAGGAACTCTTCAACATCGTGAAAGAGCTCTCCAACCCCAACGCCGGAAACAACGACATCACCCCATCGCAAGACCTCTGCAACTCCCTCGCCTCCTACTTCCACAACAAGATCGCGGACATACACAACAGCTTCAGCACTCAACCGACGCACGCCACGACCGCAGTAACGCCACCCACCAACACCCTCCGCTCCTGGACCCCGGTCAACACCGAAGACACCGTCCGCATGATGAACTCCGTCCACTCCGGATCTCCGACCGACCCCTGCCCTCACCACGTCTTCAACAAAGCCGACGCTGTCATCGCACCCCACCTGCGGGACATCATCAACACCTCATTCGACACCGCCACCTTCCCCGAGAGCTGGAAGCACGCCGAACTCAGCGCTCTACTCAAGAAACCTACAGCAGACCCCACCGAACTCAAGAATTACCGCCCCATCTCTCTACTCCCGTTCCCAGCCAAAGTCATCGAGAAGACCGTCAACAAACAGCTGGCCGCCTTCCTCGAGACGAATGGATCCCTCGACCCATCGCAGTCCGGATTCCGTGCCAACCACCGCACCGAGACCGCCCTCATCGCCGCCACCGACGACATCCGAGCCCTGATTGACAACGGAGAAACAGCGGCCCTCATCCTCCTAGACCTCTCCGCGGCTTTCGACACGGTCTGCCACCGCACCCTAGTGGAGCGCCTCAGCAATGTCGGAATCCAGGAGAAGGCACTGGAATGGATCGTCTCCTTCCTCGACGGAAGAACACAGAGAGTCCGCCTACCACCGTACAAGTCAGAGGCCACCGAAGTCATCTGCGGCGTCCCTCAAGGATCCTCGCTGAGCCCTACTCTCTTCAACGTCTACATGAGCCCCCTCGCGGCCATCGCACGCCAACACAACCTCAACATAATCTCCTACGCCGACGACACCCAGCTGATTCTCTCCCTGACCAACGACCCCGCCGCCGCCAGAGCCAACCTGCACGAAGGGATGAAAGAGGTAGCCGAGTGGATGACGACGAGCCGCCTGAAACTGAACTCAGATAAGACGGAGGTCCTCATCCTGGGCTCCTCGCCTTCCGCCTGGGACGACTCCTGGTGGCCCCCCGCCCTGGGCACCGCACCCAAACCGACGAACCACGCACGCAACCTGGGCTTCATCCTGGACTCCTCCCTCTCCATGACCAGGCAAGTCAACGCCGTCTCCTCGTCGTGCTTCAACATCCTGCGCATGCTTCGGAAGATCTTCTGGTGGATCCCCACGGAGACCAGGAAGACCGTCACCCAGGCCCTCGTCACCACCCGACTGGACTACGGCAACGCACTCTACGCCGGAACCACCGCCAAGATCCAGAAGAGACTCCAGCGCATCCAGAACGCCTCAGCCAGACTCATCCTCGACGTCCCACGACACAGCCACATCTCCTAAGAGACCTGCACTGGCTCCCGGTCAACAAGAGAATCACCTTCCGCCTCCTTACCCACGCTCACAAAGCTCTCCACGATCAAGGCTCGAGCTACCTCAACGACCGCATCAACTTCTACGCTCCCAAACGCCACCTCCGATCTGCCAGCCACGCCCTCGCCGCCGTCCCACGCATCCGTAGAGCCACCACAGGAGGAAGGTCCTTCTCCTACCTGGCCGCCAAGACCTGGAACTCCCTCCCGGCTGACCTGCGCCTGACCCAAGACCACCTCTCCTTCAGGAAGAAGCTCAAGACCTGGCTGTTCGAGCAGTAGCGGCACCCCCCCCCCCCCCAAGCGCTTTGAGACCCTACGGGTAGGTAGTGCGCTCTACAAATGTCTTGATTGATTGATTGATGGAGCGTTATGGGAGAGTTTTTTATAATAAGGCTAACAACTGATGAAATAGCTCTGTCTGGTGATGTTGTGATACTGCTTACACGAACTGCGCAAATAAGCTAGTAGACTTATGTAGAGACAAAGTAACGCGGATGCCTCCAGATTTTAAGCAAGTTGGGGGGTGGGGGGTTTAATCTGAAAGCAATTGCCTGCCAGATGATCAGTAAGTTATAATAATTATGCAGAAATAAAACTACGAGTACCTAGATATGGATGTGAGAGTCTAGCATTCAGCTGCATTTAAGTAACATGCAGAAATTTCTTAAAATGAGTGTTTTCTTCAAACAGTAAGCAGATTAGCCCCCTTATACCTTTCCAAAAAAAACGAAACCTATTTCTGCAAAGCACTTCTAGGGCGGGAACTAAACTCTGCACTTCCCTGTTCATTGTGTGGCTTCCTCTTCGTTTTTCCTTTCTATTGTAATGGCAGCAGCTGGATTCTCTATCGCCTGTCTGGAACATCATGATTGTGCATGCTCTGAGGATTTCTGTGCATTTTAATTTTGAGTGGTAAATCCTCCCCCCTCCCCACCCCCCCCCCCCCCCCCCCCCACCACCCGAATGACACATTGAACTTTTAACAATTTCACAAAATCCAATTCATTGGCTTACGTCACTTCCACATTTTCTCCCTCTTGGCACAGTTCCACGAATCTGCAGAAAATGTTCAAAAAATAAAATGCACATCTGATTTGGGTTCGGCATGGTAGGTTTCCTGCTGACCCGTGAAGTTGGGGGAGGGCAGTAAAATGGAGAGTTAAATATGTGACTTTCCCTCTGTCTTTTATTTATTTATTTTTGTTAGATTCATAAATCTTCTGTCAATTAGCAACACTGCAGACGATCTGCAGATGAACCATTCAAATAACTATAAAGTGTAACCACTTCATGCCTGGTGGAACACTTTTTAATCACAAATTTCTTTAAAAAGTGCTAAACGGTTTTACATCAAATGCAGCAAAGGTACTTCCTTTAGTAAAGTTCTACTTACTTGTAAACTTGGCGGAATTCCGTTAAGATGCTTTTTTCTGTTTCAAGGCGCAAGGAATCCTATGGGAGTTAAAATGCTACTTTTGCTTCTCCCACTTTTGATTGCCAACACATCTGCAAAAATCTTTCCATACAGAAACCAAAAGTGGACAAACATTTGTTTTTCAAAAAGTTTCATGCTGATGTGTCAAGTAGTGCCAACGTTATTGGCAAAACAAAAAATTAAATGCATTTTCAGTGGAAAGTCTGATCTTACCATAAATACACAGGCACTGCTGGGGTGGGGGAGGGTGTAATGGTGCATCAGGAGGGCAGGTTCCGTAGTGGGTTTAGGTACTTTTGATAAAGTGTATCCAAAAACGAAAAGTGCAGTTATATTCACATCGGTCCACTTTACAACCTACCCTACTATCAAAGCGTGCGTGTGGTTATAATAGTAAATACACACTTCATTACGGGCAATGGCCGGTCCTCATAATAAGAGGTATGTTATGTTGTGTGTGTGTGCGTGTGTGTGTGTGTTTAAACTGTTCCAATTTTGTTGGTTAACCTTTCACTGTTAGTAAGTTTCAGTTTACCACAGACTGTGTATTTCAGCTTTCTTTACTTATGAGAAACCTGTCGGCCTTCTGTCTGTACTTTGTTAAACCACTATTTAATGACCCGCAAAAACATTATGTTAATACAACACATCTGCCATATGTGTGATGGTATTGGTGACACATTATTAAAAGTACATAAGATATTACAGTGTAACAAACTTAGTTAAGCATTATGATTTTAAGTTGAAGCCTACCAGGCAGCACAGCTGTCTGGTTTGCTAAAGACATCTTGAGGACATTCAGAAAGCTGCCTTGGGAATAGATTCTGCCAGTAGCTTACCATTTGCTTCGTGGTATGTAACTCACATTTTCTGGCTTTCCATTTGCTGGTTTTATTTGTTTTAGACTGTCCAGTGTGAGTGTGTTCCTCCCAAGGAGTAAAGTATTTCCATGGTACTCGCGTTGTACTTTTCAACAAGTGCTAATTTTGGTAAACAGACCTGTAAATCTTGTTTTTTTACCTTGTCAAATTTGCTGTGCATTCAGTGACAGAGATCAAATGTCAGGCTCTGTCTTATGATTGAGATTGGTGTCTAATTTTCTTTCTCTGACTTCAAAGTGAAATGATTTATGTGACAATCTTGCTCATACTGGGGGTAGAAAAGATTTTTTTTCTAGCACACAACATTTAAATGAACTGCAAGTATTTCAGAATATATCAGCTTTTGGAAAGAATGAATTAAGCACATTTTCTGTTAATTTTGAAGTGTGTTGAAAACAAATACTTTAATATGATCAAAACAAATCAGTTCACTACGTGAAGTCATTTCCACACATTGTTTGTGCACTGTATAGTTTTATTAGTAAAACTGTATGTCTGTACAAATGTAATTGTCATTTCAATAAAAAATGTGTTCACTGATATGGCGGTGTGCTACCACACCATGCATTCTCCACTCTGTGCCACTCCACTCTACTCTGCACCACTCCACTCCCCTTTAGACTACGCCATGCCACTGCACTCTATGCCACAGCACTCTATTCCTCTCTGCACTACTCTACTCTATGCAACTGCACTCTACACCTCTCTACTCTGCACCACTCTACTCTATGCCAATGCGCTCTACGCCACAATACTTTACACCACTGAACTCTTTACCACTGGACGCTACATTTCTCCAGTCTAGGGCACTCCACTCTATTCTGCACAACTGCAACCTACACCACTCAATACAACTCTGCACTCTATGTCACTGCACTCTATGCCGATGCACTCTATGTGGATACACTCTACACCACTGCCCTCTACTCTGTATCACTCCACCCTATACCTCTGCACTATATGCCAATCCACTGTATGCCACTCTAACCTACTCTGTTCCACTGCACTCTACACTGCTTTACTCTGCGCCATTACACTCTATGCCTCTCTACTCTATGCCATTGCACTCTACCATGCACTACTCTACTCTACTCTGAAACAATTTACTCTATGCAACTCCACTCTAGCCAACTCGACTCTAAACCACTGCACTCTACTCTGCACCAATGTAGTCTGTGTCACAGCTTTCTACAGCACACTTCGCCAATGCACTCTACACCACTGATCACTAAGCAACTCTACTTTGTGCTACTACACTCCATGCCAGTGCACTCTGCATAACCCCACTTTATGTCACTGCACACTACACCACTTCACACTGCAGCACTCTACACCACTGCACTCTGGGCCACTCTGCTCTACTCTGAACCACTGCACTCTATGCCCCTGTACTGTACACCACTATATTCTATGCCATTGCACTCTATGCCACTCTACTGTGCACCACTCCACTCTATGCCACTGTTCTCTAATCTAGTCCACTGCATACTATGACATTACATTGTAAGCCGCTGAATTCTATGCCGCTTCACTGTACGCCACTGAACTCTGCAATACTCTACACCAAAGCATTGTATTCCACTTCACTCTACACCACTTTACTCTGTGCCATTACACTCTACTCAATGCCACTGCACTCTACCCTGGACCACTCTACTCTATGCTACTGCAGTCTACTCTGTGCCAATATACTTTAGCCATTGCTCTCTACAACCACTCTACTCTACGCCACTGTACTCTTCGCCAATGCACTCGACACCATGGCACTATACAACACTCTACTTCTCTAATCTACTCCACTGCATTGGATGTAAGCCACTAAATGATATGCCGATTTACTCCTATGCCCCTCTACACCATTGCACTCTATGACACTCGACTCTTCAACACTGCAGTCAATGCCACTGCACTCTGTAGCACTACACTTAATGCTGTTACACTCTATGCAACTACACTGTACGGCACTATATTCTACTCTGCACCACTCTACTCTATTCCATATGCTGCTGCACTCTACACCACTCTATAATGCATCACTGCGCTCTATGCCACTGCACTCTGGATCACTCCACTCTATGCCACTACGCTCTACGGCACTCCCCTCTTCACCACTTTATGGCACTGCACTCTCTGTCACCCTGCTCTACTCTGCACCACTGCACTCTACACAAGTTACATAACCAAAGAGAATCCACCTAGTAATGTATGGAAGTGTTCCTCACAGTGGTGGGGAGCACTTAGTGTTTCTTAAAATACCCCTCACACACCAAAAGGACCCTTGGTGTCATGCTTCATCATTGGGGTCTTCGCACCCCTCTACGGGATGCGGTGTGCTACGACCTACGACTACGCGGGAGCACTGATAATCGACTATGTATGGTGCATGTGAGGGTATTATGTGAGTGGGTGGTGGGATGAGTGAAAAGTTTAAAAAGTACCTGGCTCGTTGGACTCTTAAAAAGTTTTTATTAGGTCCCCGGGCTGGTGCTGTTAAAAGAAATATGGTGAGAGGTGTTTAATGTAGTGATTATGTACATCACCTCATGTGTGCGTCGACATGTTTCGGAGACAGAGCTCCTTATTCAGGACAGGGTGCACAACAATATTATTCATATTTATATCATGAAATACACCTATCTCGATACATTCAATGCACGTAAGGTACAAATCTAAGCCACTTAATATACTGCGTTTCACACACTTGAACAAATCACTTTTTTCTAGCCAAAAATGAGTGGTACATACACTTTCTAATCACAGTTTAAACAGGTGAAGTAGTGTTTTAAACACACTCTGCTTAGCCTTTGAATGTGTACTTTGCCTTTTAACTTTAAAAATCAAAAAAGGAAGGTATGGGCTGGGGTTTGCCCCTGCAGGCCTAAGCACACTACAGGGCAAACTAGGACGCAAATTCAATCAGTCACAGGTGGAAAAAAAACATTGGTTTTCACAGCAGAGTAAATGAAAATACATATATGTGTATGTTACCTATTGGCATGGCACTCAGCTATGTATCACTCCACTCTGCAACACTACACCACTGCACTCTATTGCACCGCTCTCTAATGTGCACCACTGTATTCTTTGACAGATGCTGAATTCTATGCCGCTGCAATCTATGCCACTATACTCTGCAACACTCTACACCAAAAGCACTCTACACCAGTCCACTGTACTCCACTCCATGCCACTGCACCCTACTCTACTCTGCAGCACTTTACCCAACACCACTTTACTCTATACCACTGCACGCTAAACCACTGCATTCTAAGACACTTTACTGTGCAACACTGCACTCTATGCCACTCTATTTTTCACTACTGAATTCTATGCCAATGCAGTCTATGCCACTGCACATTATGCTACTCTACATCACCCCACTCTATGCCACTGAGCTCTGTAGCACTCCACTCCACTCTACTCCACTGCACTTGACTTCACTATATTCTGCACCACTATATGCCACTGCACTCTACAACACGTTACTCTACTCTGCACCACTGCACTCTACACCACTGCAGTCTACACCGATCTACTCTGCACCACTGCAATCTACGCCACTGAATTCTACAATGCTGCATTGTACTCAGCTGAATTCTATTCCACTGCACTCTACGCACATATACTCTGAAATACTCTATGCTAATCCACTCTACACCAGTCCACTCCACTCTACGCCACTCCACTCTACATGACTGTATGCAACTCCACTCCATGCCACTCCAGTACACAACACTCTCTGCTACTTCACTGTATGAGACTCTACTCCACTCATCGCCATTCCAGTTTACGGAATTCCATGCTACTCTCCTCTGTTTCACTAACTTTTAGCCATGCTGAACAGCACCCACACTTGTTTACAACATGGCTAAAGCACAATGACACAGCCAATAGCTCTTGCATAGGTGAGACCTATTGGCTTTTCCAGTGCATGTTTTGACTGCATCACATAAACAGTAAGCTTAACTCTCATCATTAAGTTAACAAACATTTTAATATATTCAATTCCTGTACCCTAACATGACAGACCGGTACAGGCTTAAGCTTTTGATCACAGTGCACACACATCTGCAGAGACACGTATACATACAGTACCACTACACACACGAGGATAAATACTCAAATATACACAGTTATAGGACATACACATCATCACTGCAACACCCGAATTAGTAAAAACACACACATACTACACACACACACTTTATCACCATACACATTCCCTGTGTCTCTACCTCTCTAAATATCTTTAAAAGGTTATTTGTAGTAAAAGATTCCAGCTGAGTGTGAAATGCCACTCCTCTCACCCCTTGGCAGCTGATGGAGTGAGGCTATCTGTCCAATCCGGGCTCTCTGAGGTCAAGCATCATCAGCCGGGTCCTGCTTTGGGATTCTATTGGCTGCAGAAACCACCTACTCTGCACCCCTCCCTTCGAGTGGTTTCTTCCGCTCTCATCCCCTCAGGTAATTATATTTAACAGCGCTCTCTGTTGAGATGGGCTCTCGGCTCTGATGGTGGCGACATGCTACCAGGCTCCCTAGGCAACCCCGCCATTGCGGCTCTTCCCAGAATACAGTCTGGCTGGCAGGCGATCGCAGGCAGCCCGGCTGCTGCTGGGTTTGACAGATGCGGGAGAGGCCGCAGCGGCAGCAGTGCAGTTCTGGAGGCGGGAGATTCGAAGCAGTGGATAGAGCAAGCGGAACGGAAGGAGGCAGCAGACGTGATGCTCGTGACGTCCCTAAGATGATGTCAATCGAGGCGCTAGGTGTGCTAGAATAAGAGGAAGATAATGCGCAGCCTGTTGTTGCAGTACCCGGTGGCTGCTGGGACCCACACTGCAACTGGTATAGAAAATACTGTGCACGGTGTAGTCGGTTTTCACGGTATTGAAAGAAGGATACTTGCTCCTACACTGGTGCTGCTCCATCTTTAGTAGTCTTTCAAAAGTTACAATCTGCTAGGAAGGGGCGAGGCTTCCCGCTAGGCCTGTCCAGCAGGCCTTCTCTCAACGTACAAGTACAGAATTGGGCAATGGCCTGGACAAGGGCACTCATGCATGGACATGCAATGCAGCAGAGGTGTTAGCAATGAAATGTAAACAACCAGGCTGAAAATCAAACGACCCCGTCCCCCATCACCGCCACATGCACAATTTCAAAACTGTGGGTCTCTACATGTTAAAGTGCCTGTAATGATGGACATTAATGCCGGCTCTTGGCCAGAGGGAGGTGGGGAATGGTTAAGTGTTACATTGTATTGTCTGTGATTAAGATTAAGACTCACTGCTCATCAGTGTTTTAGTGTAATACTTCTAATTTGATCCAGGTGGCAGTACTTGAGAAATGAATTGCCATTGAAACTTGATGGCCAGCATTGTAACTTAATTTATGCATTTGTTTTATGGTTTCATATAGCGCTCTTTCCACCATATTGGCATTGGCGCTTTACAGAGATCAATGAGGGATGCATGTATCAGTATAATAGTGCAACAGGTCAGGTGATATGTTGCTTTACAAGGATCTGTGTTAAAAAAACATATAAATGCATAGTAATACAACTGGGAGTGTGGAAAGCGTTAGGGAAGGGGAGAAACTGAGAGGGGACAGGAGGAAGAGGGGGTAGGAAGAAGATGAAATGCACTGTTCAATACCAAAAATTTATAGGAGCTTGTGTTTAGTCCTAGATCTGTGAAGTAACCACTCTTAGAATATTCCCCGGATCAATTTAGGGATTATGAACAGTTCCTATAACAGAAAAGGTGGAGTTAGCCATGCCAGATGTATGTGGGCAGATCAGGGGTCAAAATCAATGAGTCTTCATTCATTTTCAGAATGTCAGGATGTTCCACGCTGTTCTCCGATGAAGAGTTAGAGAGCTCCAGGAGTAAGAGGTGGAACACGAAAATGATTGTTTCAATTCAAGGAAGGTTTTGAATTTCGGTATTTCCAGGATGAGACCTCTCTTATTCAGCGCCAGAACACCACTCTGGTTCCCTATTGCACAGAAAACTAGACCTCACAGAGTAATCCCCAATTCACGTCTTATTACCAGCACGGCGCTGGGCGTGATCCTTGAAACGATCAATGGATACTTCCCTCTGCCATAGGATCTGAGGTTGACTGCAATCGTCCACGTAGGACTATCCCGAACTGAACCATGCTGCTTCTTAAATCTACCCGGATCTAACAATCCATTGCGCCTCTGTTTTGAGTCCCAGGCAATTGCCTCAGGCACCCATTTGCTCTGACCTGAAGATGATCCCAGCATGTAAATGGATACTTGTATAGCAAACTACTCACCCGCAAGGGTCTCAAGGCGCTTGTACGAATACCGCTGTGGAACCCATCCTGGCTTTCCCTGTCAGGCGTCCACTCCTGGGCACCACCAAGGTGGAGGCCAGGCATCCTTAGCATTGTGGGGGCCGTTGTGGAGATTAAGCAAGCTATTGCCCAGAGTTGCAGAGTGGGACTCCATGATTGGAATACGCACCGAGGCGAGAATTATCATGTCCGTGGAATTTTGAGCCCAAGACCCGCCGAGGCGGGGAATTGAACCCTGGTCCCAGGCTAGACCTCTGCATCAGGGTCTTCCGCTCTAATCATTGAGCCACACTTCTCCACCTAACGGCATCGAAATGTCGTCAACTTTGTGCACTCTGACACAAATGCGTATCCAGGGCCGGACTGGGAACAGAAACCGGCCCTGGCAAATTGCTCAGCCGCGCCCCGCCCTGGGGTGAGGAGGAGTGCAGCCGAGCAGTTTGCGAGGGCCGGAGTTGACCGATTCGGTTACAGGGGCAGATATTACCGATCCCCAGTAACAAAAACGGCCCTCAGGAGCCCAAAACCCGCTCCCACATGGGAATTTCCCGGTGCCCGCTATGGCTAGTCTGGCCCTGTGCATATCATGTATTATTGTATGCTAGAGTGCTTTTCACATATTTATTTGATGTTGGCCTAACCACCATAACCATCTTTTTGGCCACGCCTCCTTGTATTGCCTGCGCCTTGTTCCCTTCTTTATGTTAAACATGTCCCCACTTGTATGTTTTCCCTTTTCACCCTCTCATTAAAAAATTATATCCAGTTAGACAGTCGAAATTTAGACATCATTGTATCTATATTGATGAATTTCTGCATATGTTTTTTGTTAGGGACCCTTGTTCCTTTAAACAGTAATTTTTGCCCCAGTACCATATTACCAACACAGCCATAGGGGCAAACTTACAGTGCCTAATTTGAACTGGTGGTAACCGGTGAGGCACACCAGCACTTATATTTGGGGACGGGCACTTATTTTTCCTCATAGGACATTTCCCCGAAGGCAAGAGAGGGAAAAACAAAAAAAGGGGACAGTGTAAGAGAGAGGCAGAAAACCGTCATAAAGGGAGAAAGCAGGAACCTGCAGGAGTGAGATAAAGGGGCAATGGTGTGTCTGGTAGTCGATTAAAGAGGCATGAGGAGGATTTCAGACTATGCAGCCTTGGCATTTGGCAAGCTGCATGTGATAGCGCCAGCCGCAAGTTTCTGAGCAGAGCTTTGGTCACCAGCACTCATTCTTTTAAAAATGAAGCACTGGGCAAATAGGCAAACAGGCTCTCAGAAGGATCTCTGACATTGATCCCCCTAGAACGTGTATACAATTAGTGTGCCATCTCTGAGCATTAATGACCAGGGATCCTCAAAGGCAGGCACATTTACACACTTTACTCTCCTGCAGCGTATACCTGCCCCATGCTTTAAAAATCAGGTGTGCTTTCAGTGAAAGGCAAAGCAGTGGTCTGAAATCTTTCACTGTGGTGCTGTCCACTGAGCAGGCTCAAGTTCATTCCTACACTGGGGACCGCACTTTTTTAATAGGGTGTTTGATCATGGTCTGCACTGGATGCTGCCGATTAGAATGCGATGAGGTTGTGTCAATCATAGAAGCTTAATACAGCCCAGTCCTGCTAACCAAATCTTGCATCATAAATAATCCAGGACAAAAGGGATTATAGTTTTTGGGAAGAGTGGGGAGGCACCACAATGCAGTAGGCCTAAGGCACTAGAATTTCTAATTGATTGATATTCTGTGGTGGTTTTTACATCAAGTCTACATGCGCTATCTGTTGTGAATCATATTGTGGATTTCCATGAGCATAGATGGGCTTGGAATCCACCCATTGCTTACCTTTGAAGTCAGTAGGTTTCAAAGGCAAGAGCTAGTGCCTTTGCCAATGCTCGTTTAAAACTTCATGCCATTCCCTAGAGGTTCCCTTGAAAGGCCATTCAGTTGAGAAGTGTGATGGATTCAGTGGGTCTTATCGAGGTGAAAGGTGCAGCAGATGGTCAGTCACACCCCAGAAGAAGGGCAACTGTAACATTCAAATGTAGGGTTCTGGGAGGTAAATCTTAAATTCCTCTTTTGATTGTCCAGCCAGAGTGTAATCTGCCTCAGGAGGAAAATAGTTCCTGCAATCCTTACAATCATTTGCATAAACATCCATTAATCATCTAAATAAGATACAAGGCTTCCGGATGTTATGAATGCAATCATCCTTTTATGTATGTATGTCATATTTCTAGGGCGCAACCCTACCAAACAGCAGCTGACTGCTGCACAGGGTTAAAGGCACGCATAAAGTCACCTGATGATAGGAAAAGTAACTGGTGTGTGTGAACCATTAATGCATGTGATGTTCAATGGTTTTCAATTCTTTCCTAAATTTGGAACAGCATTGGAGTGGTCCTGATGAATGTGGAGACTTTGTTCCAGATCCAGGATTCATATATGGAAAAAGCCTTTTGCCTTACTCTTTTCCTATTTACATCTCTTAGTCTGCATTCTGATAGTGTCCTGGCTGTGGTTGTGCCAACAACCACTGGTATGGGAGCCTGTCTGCAAGATAACCAGGAGTGCTCATTTGTGATGGGGTGGTGGCTTTTTAAATGATGCAGCTGGTTTTAAAGAGAGTGCTGGCCATCAAAAGGAGCCAATGGATTTCCATCAGGATGGAGGTGACATGATCATATTTCTTTACGACCTGTATGAGACATGCAGGGGCATGTTGGATGCCGTTATCAGGTGCCCGTGAGTAATGGTGTAAAGCAAAATGATGGCTCTCACCTGCAGAAAGTAAAGAGTGACCCTCAATCTCCCATATCGCATAGATATTTATTGGCTCTGGGCTTAAGGGTATCCCCCTCAAACTTGGGGGGTGGGGGGGCCGGCTGAAGGGGTTTGGCCTCCTTGCACTATGAGGGCTGCAGGGGCCAGCATTATTCCCCTGCCAGTGTGGAGTCTTGGTGGCCATGGAGAAGGGCGTGCAAGGATGAGTGATTGAGTATCAGTTCTGAAGTTGTTTTCTGTAAGAAACAGCTTCACTTTCTTTAGAGGAGAGAGTGGGTACCAGGACAACTGAGTTTTTTGGCTTTGTGTTCCTTGAGGGTGAAAATTAAAGTGACTTGGCATGTAGTGAAAGTTGCAGTTTGAAGCTGTCAAGGTTCCATGTTTTGATGTAGCCATGATGTCACAGGGTAAATGTACATATATGGCCACTAGCATAGCAAAACTTTGGGGGCCTCCCCTGAAAGGTACAATGTAGGGGCCCACTCCAGACTCAATCAGGAGTGCTCCAGCCAGAGTATTGTGCTGAGAGGGCCCCCTGGAGCCACTGCATAAGCCAAGAGCAAATTAACCCCTTCCGTGCTCGTGACGGAACCACTCCGTCACGAGCCACGGACGTGCTGTGCTGGTGACGGAGTGGTTCCGTCATGCAGCGGCCGCCCCGCCCACGCTGCAGGAATTCCGCGCCTGCCCGGCCGTTCTAATGAGCGGGCGGGGCCGTGACGGAACGACTCCGTCACAAGCACAGCGCGCCCGTGGCTCGTGACGGAGTGGTTCCGTCACGAGCATCACGGCGCCGCGTGGCCCCCCTTCCCCCCAGTGCCGCGGCGGAATTACCGCCGCGGCCAAGGAGTTAACAAACAAGTGTCCATACCACACAAAAGCATGATAGTGAACAAAAAGATTTTCACTCAGTGTACTTTGTATTTATGGTTACCGCAGTGTCCAACGTTGCTAGTAATAGTGTCCGAGGCCAGAACGAGGGATGTCTCCTGTCTATTCTATGTATTTTCTTTTTGGTGGGGGGGGTTTCATTCCTTGGGAAGCCACATTTTCCATTTATTCAGCACAAGGTACACCTCTGTTGTGGCTCTTTGGAATGAGTTAGGGCTCTGGATCATAAGAATCTTTGCTAATGATAGCAGTCCCCACCCCTGCTCATGCAATTGCATCACTGTCTAAAGAGAGACAGACTCCCAGGCGTCTTATGCGCAGACCCATCACGCCCCTTGAAAGCAGGCATTCACCCCGGCCTCGCCTTCGGAGATGCCATATGCATCATACACATCTCCCGAGGAAGACAACCTCCCCAGCCCTTCCACCCATCCACCTGTAGCAGGTAACATCTTCAGGATGCCACCAGACCCCCCTCTGCAGCTACCAGGCAGGAGGTATGAGGATGTTGACAAGAAGAGTCCACCAGCCATGAGTAGTGCCTATGCCAAGCTGCGAGGCATGCCTACTCCTGTTAGTACCAAGCGCAGAAGAAGTGGGCTGCTGACACACATGCGTCTATAGCGCTTCGTACATGCAAAAACCCCAAGCTTGCATAACTAGCCCCTGCACGAGGCGCCCTGTATAGGCCGAGCTTTCTGCAGTGCCTTTGGCAGGAAGCCTTCGCCCTGGGCGTGGGGCCAATGGACCGGCTGTTCTGAAGCTGCTCTGCTGGGGTTGCGTTTCATCGCTGAACATGTGGAGCGCTCTGCACGCCTTGGATTTGGGCTGAGCTCAGCAGCACTCGGGGGGAGCTCCCGGACGGGGTGAGCTCATCCTGCTCCGCCACATCACATCCTCTGGGACGAGCCTTCCTTCGCACGGCTGGAGAGCACATGTGCGTGCGCGCGGAGGTGGGCCTCGCGTCCTTTCTGCTGCTGGGGGAGCGGGACTGGGTCAGGCGCGATGCATTCTGGGTAAGGTCTGCACCGCTGCATCATATGTTACTACATGCTTCTGGGGGTCTGGCGGGGAAGAGAAGGGCACGTATGTGAGCTGATTGTGATGGAGAGGGGTTCTCTGCGAACAACAAACCTGGAAGGCCCCTACTGCTCTGAAACTCAAAAAAGGTGGCGGCTCGGACACACAATTCACTGTCAACATAGCACTATGCACATAATACCCAGCTATGCAGTGAAAGCGCCAACTACTTTTCTCTTCCAGTGCTTCCCAGATCCCACCTGCAGCTCTGTCTGCCAATGTAACACTACGGCTCTTCCAAAGTGCCTCAACCCCCAGGTTCCCTCACCCTATCAACCAGCACAGATCTACGCATGTGCCGTGCACCTGCCATCAGGAGCCAGCACCCCATGTAGCAGAAGACTTCAGGTGTACCTCGCTGCTGCACCACAGCGGCCTCTAGTACGGAGTGCTGATGTCCGCATGTCACTCCATGCTGTGGTGATGGACAGAGGGAGAGTATCTCTCAGGCAAATCAGAGTTTGATACTGGGTCCTTATTGTTTGGCGATGGGAATATTCAACCAAACAGTAGCCTTCTCGCCATCTTCGTTTGGGACGCTCCACATTTTCTCCCCAAAAGACCAACAGTTGTATGTTGTTTTGGAAAACCTTATTCCCTTATCACTATATCCGGGTCCACTGGGAAACTCTCATAGGGCTCTATGCAGGAAGTGAGATCACTCAGTTGACCATCTAGAATCTGGAGCTTGTCTCACTACCAGGTGCTATCCAGAGAGTTTTGTCCATGATGAGAATACAATTAGAGGCACAACACCCAGAGAACTTACGTCAACAGTGTGTGCAAAGTCTAGCGGGTGAGGCATCCCGGCTCTTCAGACAAACATCCTCTGTGCTATCAGTGGAGTTGAGGCTTAAGCTTCTCCACTGAGGAGTGAGGACTGAAGCTGTCCTGGTTAGCTCGTATCTTAGCTGTAGACATTCAGCATTGCTATCAGACACTGGGGTGATTTGTGCTCATGCACCAGTAGTTGTGCGTTTTCATCTCAGGGGTAAGTGATACAGGTGACTCTCTTCTCATCTCTGGAAGAAGCGAGTCTCACACCGGATGAATGATCTTTCTGCCTCACCACGGAAAGCAGCTCACTCCTAATTAGTAAAGATTGAAACCTCTCACCACTGAGCATAACTGAGTTCCCAAACCTCTGCTCCTTTGTTAAAAAGGGTTTCAAAGACAACCAGTAACCAAAGACCCTTTTATGTTGCCCGGCGGTATCGCCTCTATGACCCACCAATGTTAATCAATGAAGAAGCAGGCGCTGGAGACTGGAAGGCAGGAAACGGGGATTTTATTCTCTCCGGAGGAGAACACATCAATTCAGACAGCAAGTATCGTCACGAGGTGCTCTAACCACATCTCTGAGGCCTGGCCTCTTATACTAGGGTTTATGACCTTTATTGCACATAACACATTCTCGCAACACGCTGACAGTTGAAAGAACATCCTCGGAATCTCCCCTTCAGGCCCAATCCCACATACATTTACAGTTGGATTCCCCACCCCGGTCACAACAGGTGATGGTTGCCGCACAGCAGGACATTCCGCCGATTCACGGAATGCATGGGGTTGATCGGATCTCATAGGGTGGGGGCTTTGATCGGCTCGAGGGTCTTTTGATGGGGGGGGGAAGCTTCCTACTGTACGGGGTAATAAACAGTATCCGCAGGGCCAGGTGGCGGCCTGGGAACAAGGAAGACAAACGGGGACACGGGGAAAGGGGGTTTGCATCAAAAGGATCTGAGGCCATGAAAGGAATGAGGGGAGGTGTCGCGCTGGGAACAGGATGGGATTCTGTGGTGAAGCTGCGCTGAAGAGGGGTTTATGACCCAAGGCATGAGAGAGCGGGGGTTGTCAGCGTGCGGGGGGATGCTTGCGAGGTTAAGAGAGAGAGAGAGACGCGCTGGCTATCAGCGAGGGGCAGGGAGGCCATGGTGCTCAAAATGGCTGCCGCTTACGCGCACGAATGGGCTTGAAAAGGGGGCAAGATGGCGCCGATAATGTTCACCAAGTTTGTATTAATTTTCCACAGTCCTCCCTTTAACATTTCCAAGACATCTTGCTGGCCTATTTCTTATCTATACCTATATGCAGCGATCATAAGTAAGGGAGGGAGGACTTAGGCAAAGGAACTGTACATTTACATCATATTATAAAACGTCACATTGAAAAATCTCGTCATCTAGTAAGCAGGTTCATCGTTAAGTTGGTTGCAGAAAAAGTCATCGTAATGCAATATCAGACTAGAATTACGTAGCGAGGGCGTTGGGTACAGATCATAGATACTTATAGTCATTTGGAATAAGAACTGGTAAGTTATCATATAAGTAAGTCCTTTTTGTACTCGGCGGGAGCATAGTCAGTCCAATGGTGGTTGGGAGAGAAATGAGATATAATAAAAAATAAAAAATCAGAGTTCTCAGTGTCTATGCCGTCTTCTGTTGGCACTGTTAAGCACCTGGATTACAATTCGGTCTGTCAACAGGAATGTTCATGTGGACTGAGTCGTTGGAGGTCTGCGGGCAGGGGTACATTTTGTTCTGTTTCGTCAGACCTCATAGGAGAAATGCGTTACGGTTTTGGAGCAGGTGCATTTTCTTCCGTAACCCAGAGCATAGTTATTAGGAGGCAGAAAGGATGGTGATAAGAAAGTGCAATTTGTCTTTGAGTGGTGGGGTCTGTTTGTTTCTTGAGTCTCTGTGATGGGTATTTCCTGTTGCCTCCATCATCTTCTTATCTGGCGTTTCCATCATCTTCAAGGTGCTCGGTAGCGGGCAGAACCACAGACTTTGTTTATCTTTTCTTCGGGGGCGACCCTTGGTGGAGTTCTAGGTCACCGTTCTGGGATTAACATAGTTCGTGGTCTACTTAGTCGGAGCTCCCTCCCTTCTGACGCAGGGAATACTCTTCACTGGGTAGCTCAGTAGGATTTGGAGGAACTTGGAAGTTTAGGTGGAAAGGTGTGGGTGTGAACAGTCCTTATGGTAGGTCGGAGGAGGAGGGGATGGAGCAGGGCCAAGTCGGGAACAGATCAGGGGGGCGGAGAGTTTGCGACAGGCGGGTCCGTAACCATGTTCAGAGAGCGGGGACCTTTTGGCACACGTTGATCATAGAGCAGGGGCTTCAGGTCAGCCCTTTCCTTAGCTTTGTCTGAAACAGTGCCCCGTCCTGCGACTCCTTACTGCTGTGGTCTCGCCTCGGCCTCTGTCGCTGATGTTCCACAATCCGCAGTCAGGCCGCGTGCTCCCACATCCGGTCTCTTTCTCCTCCGACAGTGATACCCTTAAATGAGTTTTGAAAAGACAGTCTTTAGAGATTTTGCAGAAGAAGGTAATTACATAAATCTATTTCTCTCCCAACACCAAGCAACTGGGGTAAGCACTCGCTACATTTGAGATTTTTGCGGCTAACGTATAAACAATTGATGATGGGTTTGCTGGATTCCTTACAACTTCCTTTTGTTGGCTAATTCTTTGGCGCTTTGATGATTATTACGTTCATTTGTAATAGGTACGAGGTCTGGTACTCATTTATTGCATACGTCTATTATAGTAAATGTCAGTTCTTCTGGCAGAGACCCATTTCCCTAATACGAGTCTTGCAAGGCTAGGCTGGTCTTCAGGGCCTTGTATTTTACAAAAAAGTGCAACGTGCTATTCACCACAGTCTGATAGGCATCCTTCTGAGGGGTGAACATAGGCTAAACAAGTCTTCATTACATCAAAACATCTTATTTTCAACAAGGCTTACTGCAACAAGTTCTTTCGATTTTCGATCTAATTTTAACTTTGCACACATCTTTCTAACTTTCTATATAAATCCTCGCAACCTGGTTACTACAAAAACTCGGGGGGTGGTTTGCGATAATTAGTAAACTTATCCTCGGGGAAGGTGGGATCTTATGGAAAACAATTAGGAACACAGTGAATTGGAGCAGGGGGCGTTTTTCAGGCTCTCGTTCAGGGCAGCTGATACCAAACTGGGGGCATTTTGGGAAGACGGGGGTGTCTCGATCATTTCTTACTGTTTGGGGGTATGGGGACAATTTGGAATGGGGATGGTCGCATTACCACAGACATATTTTATCATAGAAGCCACTGACAAATAGTTCCCTGGTTGTGGGTCAAATTTGGAGAACCTTAGTTGTCTTACCTGTCCTTTTCCTTTCGGTCAATTTAAATTTCATCCATATTTTAGTAGAAAAGGAGAGGTAGTAACATGGTACCGATACAATTTTATTTAGGACGAATTTGTGCAAATACTTGTGGTATTTGGGGCCAATCAGGAGGTGCACCAGGTTCGCCAATTAGGTGCCAGTCACTAGGAAGAGGGAAAGTGTGGAGGGGTGAAAGAGAGAGAGAGAGAGAGAGAGTGAGAGAGAGAGAGAGAGAGTGAGAGAGAGAGAGAGAGAGAGAGAGAGAGAGTAAGTAACAATAGGCCAAATAGTACACGAGTGGCATGGAGAATGACCGTGTATTGTTTGGGCTATTCAGTGCGTTACCCAACGTTAGACGTTTCTGGTCTGTGTTAGGATGTAGAAAGCATGCAGTTTGGGACGGAAGAGCATTAGGTCAGGTACAAAAAAGGTCGCGCATTGGGTAGGGCGTCTTTTTATGTCGTCTTGCAGCGTTAGTCCGTTTTCATGCATCGGGCGTGACGTGGCTCCAGATCCCTTACGATACTCTAATCGGGATTCTAATGTAACCTGCAGAGGAAAAAAGGAGGGAAAGGGGGAGGTGGGGGGACAACATTCGAACACATCAAATGTACGGGCACGAAAGTCCTTTACTTACCGCATACTCGTACTTATCTCTTCGGGATATAATCCCTTAGGGTCTTGGTTTCCGAAGTCAAGGGAGCGGGCAATGTGATAGGTGGTTCATGGGGAGGTTCGAGGATGGCATTAAGGATCATGTGTAGGGAAACGCTAAAAAAGGGAATCAGAGGTGCCTAGCGCGAGGTACCCGGTTTTGTAGATGTATCTGGCCATCGGGATCCTTAAATCATTCCCAAAGCTGTGATGTTCTAAGGCATATCAGTTCTTCGGTCAACCCTGTACCTTAGTACCTTCGACCACCATATCTTAATAACATTTTATCAATCACCCCGCTTTACTTTACCCATTCTCAGAAGTCGAGGTCCTTCTTCATACGTTAGTTCCTGAGCTTAGTCGCATATTTTGGAGGCAACGTATCATACCTGTGATCCGATCATCAATCCGGGGCCGAACAACCATTTCTCGGATAACCTTAAAAAAAGAGCAGAACGGTTGCGCACAGAAAAACCCTCCCACCGATACCCGCATTTACAAAAGTATGCGATGCCTATTCATAGTTTTTAAGACCTTTATTTGTATAATCATTCAGTACGTAAAATGTGAGAGCACAATCATAATTTGGCCTGACATGTCGTCGATGGAAGCACATACAGTAGGGGGTTATTTTGTAGCACAAGAACATGTAAAAAAAGAAGGCCTAATTTATTATTTGCAAGTAACTAAAAACATTTCATTGCGTGACGAGGGAATCAGGGGCATTTCAGTTCATAAATGGAAACACAGTCAAGCTCATCGGAATCACATTTCCTAGATGTAAACCGTGGGTGTGCATCATAAGCGACGTTATGTACCAGTTACAATAAATATCAAAAATAAATCGTTCATTGAAATCAACATTTTTTTTACGGAACCCCTCTCAAACGTTCGCCAAGTGAACCCTCCTCCCTTTCTCATCGAGTGCACAATGGTTCGTATATATATATTAGTACATCAAGTTTCATTAGCTAAGGAACACCACGAGGCATCCGTTAGTTTCCATTGATACCGGCGCCATTTTGGGCGAGGCCGGTTTAGTCCGGAAGTAGCACCAGAGGAAAAAAAATATCCCCGACGATTGGCGGTTGGACCAGGGTCCCTTTCGGCAGTTCAAAAGAAAACTGTGCTAACAGAGGGGCTGGTGGTGTGGACCGTCAATCAAGAGAGGGAGGGGGTAGAGTCTTTCTTACCGGGTCATGTTGATGTTCAGCCGGAACTTACTCGAGTTCGTTAGCCCATAATGTTCCTGGGTGGTTCAGACGGAAGCTGCTGCAGACACGAGAGCACCGCCATCTTGTTGCTGTGCCGTGGTTATTTCATTTGAGATCAATGCAGCTGTTCCTCACCGGAAGCCTGAAGGGGCTGAGGGCTCTTGGGACTTTGGTAGAATCTTCAAAGTCGAAGGGATGTTTGTCGATGGTGGGGGCCTATGCCCAGGTGGGCAAGTGCCCGAGTTGCAATTTCGGACAAAGTTACTCCAGCGGCCTAGACCCGCCTTTCGAGGGCCCAGACGCCATTTTGAGACCCTGCGGCGGCCACCCTTCGCCGTATCCATCAGGAGTGGAAGAAACTTCTTGTGATGGCGAAAGACAGAGCATCATGCTGCTGGAGCAGGACATTTTGGTTCGGGGCGCCAGGGTGCAGCAGTGGAGCCTTCGTCTGGGGAGGTGAGGGAGGCTCGTCCGTGCCGCCTTCCTCTCCCGGCGCATCCTACGCCGTCCCTTTGAATCAGGGGTGCACATGATGACCACCCTACACCCCTGATTCCGACTCTTGGGGGACCATCGTGCGTCCGATGTTATTCAAGTAGACCCATCAGACATTGTGTGTCCTGTACTATGCAAGTATACCAGTCGGGCATTATGTGTCCTGTGCAGCATAGGTATATAGCCGTCGCCCGGCTGGAGGACATCGGCGCCGGACCAGGGCAGGGAAGCCTCCTACCTGTGGAGATGGAAGAGGCTCGTCCGCGTCGCCTCTTCCTCCCTGCCCACCTTGCATCCGCTCGATGGAGGAATTCGTGATGGCCGGACCAGGAGATACGAGGGAGGGGGTCATTTGCATCCGCCCCCTCCCTACTCGCGGCCCGGGGGACGCCATCCCTGGAAGGGTAGTATGGGAAGACCATTTCATTGCCTGCTTTGTGGAGCCTCCAGGACCTTCTCGCCGGCGATCTCTTTTGGCTCATGGCTGCTGGCAGGCCCCGCCCCACACGTGCTATGTGTTTCGGATGGGCGGGACCATCGAACTGTTACATTTCGAGGACTTCCGGAGTGAGCATAATATGTTTTGTATTTTTCCTATTAGTCAAGTTTGTTTTTTAGAGAGTTCTACTAGTTATTCTATTTACTGTTGGTTGTGTGTTTTCTTTACCGTAATTAAATCCTTAAGTTATATAATAGACGCTTGGCTTCCTTGAGTCTTTTCTCTAACGGGGGGTTGTTTACACTGGCCTGCAGTTGTGTTTGTTTTTCAGAGTGGGGGAGCAACAGAGAGCAATCAGTCCCAGAACTCTAACATGTCGTTAAAATTGGTCTGACGAAATCTGTGCCATCGAGCATAATCAAACGGGGTGGTTCTGTCTGTCCTGTCTGCACTAGTCTGATTGGTTTTTATCTCGCGTCTTTTCCATTTTTGTCGGCCTGTTCTTTCTGTCGACCCTCCGTTCTTACCCATGCTCTGCAGAGTCGGGCATTGGGCTTTCCAGTGCCCAAGACATTTACAGAAAGCACATTGGTTTTGTTTTAAATCTGTTCGTCCTGTGCATAGTGTCGGGGGATTACCTTCGGGTCGTCGTGTCCCGGGGTTGACTTGTCGGCACATCCCTTTACACCGTTCTCTTTTCATGTCTACTCCTCGGGACTGTGCCATCGCTGGCCCTTCCCTTTGCCTACTAGACGTTTGGAGGGTTGTCCGTCGTGTCCCTTCACCTTTTCTGAATTCGTCGCCTTCCCTTCGTCGTGTGGCTTCTTTGCGCCACATACCGAGACTATCGAGCATAATAGGTGTTGCTTCATTCCTACGAAGGGCTATTTCTACCGTTTCTATTTTGTCAAGATCAAAGGATCCTCTCAGTGGCCACTGACTTTCTCGATCCTTTTTCGTATATTTATGCCACAGCTCACTATAGGCTATAGCGATCAATCCATGCTTCATGAACATGTCCTTATTAGGGGTGCCTTCCAGTGGAGCCGGATGGTTCATCTCTAATAAGCGGTCCGGGCTAAACAGGCTACTAACCAGTGGGGAGAAGACAGGCATGACGGATCACAATGGGATAATAGTCAGCACTACCTATCTTATCGCTGCGTGCAAAGACTAGACAGAATATTTCTATTCTACGTTGTTTGCACGTAGTGAATACCTCATGAACCAATCTTGAGCAATCAATGTTAGGTCAAAAATAAAAAATCAATATGGTCAATGGGGAGAATAAGTAGGCTCGCAAAGGTTCGCGTCACCTACCCTTTCACTATCTGCAAAGAGGGGACCTATTCTTCCCTGTTTGCAGACAGAGAATCTCCAGAAAACAATCTATAACAGTTAATCAATGGCAATGTTTAGGTCAAAAATAAAAAATCAATATGGTCAATGGGGAGAATAAGTAGGCTCGCAAAGGTCCGCGTCACCTACCCTTTCACTATCTGCAAAGAGGGGACCTATTCTTCCCTGTTTGCAGACAGAGAATCTCCAGAAAACAATCTATAACAGTTAATCAATGGGGGGGGGGGGGCAATTGTTCAATGGGGGAGAAAGATAGGTCCGACGGGTGCGTACCTATCCTTCGCTGTTTATAAAGGGAGAGCCTGTTGTTTCTCCGTTTGCAGACAGTGAATCTCCAAATAAATTAACAAAAAGTAATACTAGTATTTTCTCATCAATTATCAATCACTTTCAATTATCAATCACTTTCGCAATTCGTCGTGTTTACACGACCTTACCCGGACCGCATGGACAGTTTCTTGTCTTCCGAATCCAGCGCCCGATCGTCCTCTTCTCTTCGTACTTCTTCGTGGCACTCCTGATGGTTCCCAGTCAGGACCGCAGATCACTCGAGAGAGGTCTGTTCGGAACCAGTGAAGTTCGGATGATCGGCTGTCAGACGAGGGTCTATCGGACAGGGTACCTTCCGATCGTTGCAGTCGTTCACTCTGTCGTCAGGACCTCTCCCACTGGATCCACGAGTCGCTGATGGGCCCCACGTTTGGGACGCCAATTGTTAAAAAGGGTTTCAAAGACAACCAGTAACCAAAGACCCTTTTATGTTGCCCGGCGGTATCGCCTCTATGACCCACCAATGTTAATCAATGAAGAAGCAGGCGCTGGAGACTGGAAGGCAGGAAACGGGGATTTTATTCTCTCCGGAGGAGAACACATCAATTCAGACAGCAAGTATCGTCACGAGGTGCTCTAACCACATCTCTGAGGCCTGGCCTCTTATACTAGGGTTTATGACCTTTATTGCACATAACACATTCTCGCAACACGCTGACAGTTGAAAGAACATCCTCGGAATCTCCCCTTCAGGCCCGTTCCCACATACATTTACAGTTGGATTCCCCACCCCGGTCACAACAGGTGATGGTTGCCGCACAGCAGGACATTCCGCCGATTCACGGAATGCATGGGGTTGATCGGATCTCATAGGGTGGGGGCTTTGATCGGCTCGAGGGTCTTTTGATGGGGGGGGGAAGCTTCCTACTGTACGGGGTAATAAACAGTATCCGCAGGGCCAGGTGGCGGCCTGGGAACAAGGAAGACAAACGGGGACACGGGGAAAGGGGGTTTGCATCAAAAGGATCTGAGGCCATGAAAGGAATGAGGGGAGGTGTCGCGCTGGGAACAGGATGGGATTCTGTGGTGAAGCTGCGCTGAAGAGGGGTTTATGACCCAAGGCATGAGAGAGCGGGGGTTGTCAGCGTGCGGGGGGATGCTTGCGAGGTTAAGAGAGAGAGAGAGACGCGCTGGCTATCAGCGAGGGGCAGGGAGGCCATGGTGCTCAAAATGGCTGCCGCTTACGCGCACGAATGGGCTTGAAAAGGGGGCAAGATGGCGCCGATAATGTTCACCAAGTTTGTATTAATTTTCCACACCTTGGTAGAAGTGAGACTTACTCATAATGACTGAGCCGGGAGATATTTGCTCTATGAAAGATCTCTGAGAATCAGCTGCCCAAAGGAAGTTCTGGTCCAGTTCCAACAAATAAGCGTCAAAACACTTGCTTCCCAGCAGGATGCAGCTCTTTCATGTAGGAAGTGAGACACCTTCCTCATGGGCGGACTTGCTGTTAACACTTTCATCATCCTATCTCCAGAAACAGAACAGAAACACGACAGCACAGACCCTCTGGGTCAGTAGAACGGTGTATGTCCCATGAAATTGAGTTTTTCCACTTCTCATCTCTTTGGTAGCAACAAACACACAAAAAGTTCAACAGAACACACAAACAGACCACCTTCCATACATTCAACACAGCACCCCATGATATACCATATAGTTAGATGAACACTTCCCACCGTGGCATGCCACACATTAACATCCAACAGTTTACACCGCACAGATCTTTTAAAAGATATTAAAACAGCCCACATATGTCAGTTAGTTAGCTATCCTAGTACTCAATAGCACCCACCGCCAAGAAAGAGGCAAAAACATTCACATATCTCCATCCGCCAGGCAATGGGCCTGCCTGTTGACCTAGAAGATGTCTAAGCAATTGTCAACACCCTCCAGGTTTCACCCTTAAACAACAGAATTCCTCACCAACAGCTCAATTAGTGTGATCTGAACACAGCCCCCTAAATGATCATCACAAGTGGAACCAGCCTCTGGTCTGAAGCGGAGTCACACGAAAAGGCTCTGAGTGGCCGATAGCGCTTTGAGGCCACACTGGTGGCAGAATCCATGCCATACAAATGCAAATAACACATTTTTGCCCAGAGAATCTCCGACCCCAGTTGATTGCATGGCCTGAGTCTCACTCCCTAGGAGTGTTGCCAAAATAGGGTGTCCATCTTCTCAGGATCACGTAGGCGGGGAAGATCTTTGGTTCTCACTGCTACGTGAGGTGTTACTCTGTTCCCCTCCTCTCTTGGCCATGGAGAAGTCGTGTCCATTTTGGATTGACTGACTACATACAAGTTCGTGTCCCTTGTTCGCATGCCTTGCCCTCACGTTCACCACCAGATTTTGTGCCCTCGAAGTGATTCCCAAGCGCAGTCTAGCCCTGACACGTCTGCACACATGGAAGCTGTGGAGTGTTCCAGAACTCGGCCCCTGAGCAGGCTGGAGGTTGTGAGGGTTTACAGAACACAGTCCAGTCCCCAGTCTCCAGTCATTGCTGGAATTCTTTTTGTTCAGCCAAAACATCATTAAACAGCGGTGCCTGCCAAGCGGAGATTTCCTTTCTCTTTTCAATGTATCTAAATTAGTTGAAATGTTATTATTTTTGGACTGCATTCAGTCAGACTGATATATATGACAACGGGATGATTCAAAACATTTGTAGTCTGTTAAGTGAGTTCCTGAACCATTTTATTAACACTTCTGCAAGACAAAGAAACTCTTTACAGTCAATGGGCTCAGACCAGGCTTGCGATGAACAGAGTGTTGCTTCAACGCTTTCGATGGACTGAGTGTTGCTTAAACCTAGTTGATTTTGGCGGTTGTACGTGGTGATAATGCTTACACAAAGGTAGACCCAGAACTAAATCATGTGTTATCTTAGGCTCTAGATTCTGCATCCCGCAGCAACTCAGCATCATTCCCAGGTCTTGGACGAGTGCATTAAGTATGGCCGTCCTAACGACATTCAATACCAAATTTACCACACAATTAAGTACACAGTGTTCACAACAGCACTCTCCACCAGGAAAGACCATGAGTGACTATATGGCAGAACATATTCAGGCAGAACTCCTAATACACCTCCGATACAACCCAATCATGCCATTGACAGGCTATTACAGCACCGGAAATCATTACAATTATCTTAAATGCATGTATTTGTTCCAGATGAATGGCATGCATACTATCTTCGATGCAGGCATATGCACAATTCATAAAGCACCAAAAACATTCATTCACAACTCCTTGAAGTTATAATAATAATAGTAACAGACATTTATAGCGCACACAGCTACCTTAGAAGAGGTGTCCCGGCAGCAAACTAACAAAGGGATAGACCAGGAGACCATGCCTGAGTAAAGAGCCAGGTTTTTAAAGCCTTCCTGAACTCTAGTTCTGTCTCAATCAGGCCCAGGCGGACTGGCAGAGAATTTCAGAGTTTTGCTATTCTTAACGAAAAGGAGCTGCCACCTTGCCAGATTTTAGGATATCGTGGGATGCGAAGGAGTCGCAAGTGTTTGGATCTCAGGGCCTGTTCCTGATGATAAGGATTCAACTTCTGCCTGAGATAGTAAGGGCCTATGCCCCTAGTGGCTCTAAAGGCCAGGGTCAGTGACTTAAACTCTATCCTCCTAGTTACCGGAAGCTAGTGCAACTGTCTCAAGTGAGGGGAGATATGGCGCCAGAGGGGAACCCACCGAATCAACCTTGCTGCAGTATTCTGAATTATTTGTAACCTGCGGTAGCCCCAAATAGAGGCTGTTAGCATATTCCAGCTGTGAAGTCACCAGAGCATGGACGGCTCTCCTCTGGCAGATAGCGTATACATTTCCTCATGGATCTCAGCTTCAAAGAGCAGGTAGAGGATATGTGATGCACCTGTGCCGTGAATGATAGCTCCTTATCCAGACTAATTGTCAAATTTCTATCTGAATCTGCCAGAGTTGGGGCAGAGTCAGCTCCATGGGCCACCAGAAATTTGATGGGGGGTGAGGGTGATGCCTGACTTAAGAACAAGACCTCAGTCTTTTCTGCATTCAGTTTCAGGCAGTTCTCATTCATCCAGACTGAAATATTTTTCAGGCATTCCTTAAAATTATGTTAGGCGCCGTAGAGTGTTCTTTAAAGGAAAACACCAACTGCATGTCGTCCACATAAGAAACTACCATCATACCCCAAGATTCAATGAGGGTGGCCAGTGGGGCGAGATAACGATTGAAAACCAACGGGCTGAGAGCTGAACCCTGGGGCACCCCACACACCAATGGTTTCTGTGAAGATGAAAAAGGACGAAGAAAGACCTGTTCCGAGCGATCCTCCAGGAATGACCGAAGCCAGGACAGTGCCGTCCCATGCACACCCAACTGGTTTATTCTCCTAAGCAGGATCGGGTGTGCAACTGTGTCGAATGCTGCCGACAGGTCTAAAAGTACCAGCATGGCAGATGAACCCCGGTCCACAGTCTCTCTCACTGATTCAGAGACTTATAAAAGATTGCCCTCCATACTGTACCAGGCTCGGAAACCTGATTGTAAAATGTAAAAAATGTGAATTGATACTTGTATAGCGCACTACTCACCCGCAAGGGTCTCAAGGCGCTTGTACGAATTCCGCTGTGGAACCCATCCTGCCTTTCCCTGTGAGGCGTCCACTCCTGGGCACCCCCAAGGTGGAGGCCAGGCATCCTTAGCGTTGTGGGGACCGTTGTGGAGATTAAGCAAGCTATTGCCCAGAGTTGCAGAGTGGGACTCCATGATTGGAATAGGCACCGAGGCGAGAATTATCAGGTCCAAGGAATTTTGAGCCCAAGACCCGCCGAGGCGGGAAATTGAACTCTGGTCCCGGCCTAGACCTCTGCATCAGGGTCTGCCGCTCTAACCATTGAGCCACACTTCTCCACATTGAGAATCATGTAGAAGTCTATTAGCTTCTATAAACCCCACCAATTGTTTATGAACCACCTTCTTTAGGATTTTTTAACAGGAGCTGACAGCAGAGAGATAGGTCTAAATTGCTGAGCACCCCAGGGTCAGCATTTGTTTGTTTGTAGTAATGGCAGCAGGAACGCCGATTTCCATGCGGAAGGATAGATGCCAGATTTCAGGAAGGAGTTCCAAATCTGGTTTAATGGGTTTAACCAAGGGGCCATCATATTAAAAAAATGGGCAGGGCAAGGGTCTCCTGGGGAGCCAGACTTGCACTTCGATAACTCCATCAATGAGTCCTCAGCTGAAATAGGGAGACATTCTGAAAAGGAAGTTAGGGAATCTGAGGCCCGGGCTTGCAAGTGAGCAGTATGTTCCACGTCCAAGGAGAAGAAGGAATAAAGTTTATGGATCTTTTCCTCAAAAAAGAACGACAGGCTTGTGCATAGAGCAAGAGAGGGGTGAAACGTACTGTCTATGGCTTTTGGGTTAGTAAAAGTTTTTACAATACTTAAAATTTCTTTGGCGGAGTTCTCTGAACTCTTAATGCGACTTGCAAAGTATTCCCTCATCTTACTTCGCTTTAGCCTGTGAAAGATTTCCAGAGCCTCTTTATAGATGTTTTTTGCTGTGGGACTGTAGGACTTTCTCCGGCATCGCTCAAGGTTATTACAGAGGCTCTTCGCCATTCTTAGTTCAGTTGAGAACTAAGCGGCTGAAGGTTTAAGTCTATTGGATATAGCTAACCTTAGCGGGGCAAATGTGTCTAAGTAAGTCGTAACACATAAGTTAAAACAGGATGAGTCACTGTCAGGTTTACCTGTCAGCTGTAGTACAGATTCTTGAAGTGCCGGCCCAAGGCCCTCTTTGGTGAACTTCCTCCAGCTAAAAGTGAATGGTACCAAGAAGTGGTCCGTCCATATTAGACGCAGGAGATCCTACACGCTAAGATTTTTGGATATTTGGGAAGATCAAATCCAGCATGTGGCCCATTCTGTGGGTAGATGCTGTTACCAGCGGTGTGAGGTTAAGGCCATCTAATGTCACCATAAAGTAGGGTGCCTGGGAGCACCTGGGGTTGTGGACGTGGAATTAAAATCTCACAGAACTGTCAGATTAGCATATTGTAATGATTGCTGAGAAATAGTGTCGCAAAAGATCTGACAAACATCTATAGGGACAGTCTGGTGGCCTATATAGTAATAGCCCGGCAAAGGAGGAGGATGGTGAGATCTTGACACAGAAGGTCAAGCACTCAATGTTCCCAATGTGGCCCATCCTCGCGGTGGCAATCTCCCAGTTGTCCTTTAGAATGATTGCAACACCACCCCACACCCTATCTCCACCCCAGTTAGCGCATACTATCCAAAAACTAGGTGGGGGTGGGACAGCCAGCACCAGGTCAGGGTTCGTAGGCTCCTTCAGCCAGGTTTGTGTTAGGAACATAAGTTCCCAGGAAGTCTCAGCTAGGGAGAGTCAGATGTCATCTGCATGTTTCAGAAGAGACCTGTAATCAATCAGACAGGCTTTGACTTTAAAACTTTTAACGTTGGAGAGTCCTGAAGCAGCTGCAAGTCCTACCTCAGGCCCCACCCCTACATCCAACCTAAAATTGCAAGCCCCGCAACAGTACCCGGTTTCCCACCTCTCGAGGTCCATCCGGGATTTACCAGAACATACGTTTCTATTCATAGCCAGAAGTAAGTCTTTAGACCATTTAATGGTCTGGAGGTTAGACATCTGGGCAGCATGTCTGGCGCTGGCCGCGTTCTGGCCGTGGACGGGCTTAGACGGGCTTGCCTTTGGCACGCCAGTGGAGTGTGTCCACTGTGCGCGTCCATGTCGCGGCTCTCATTGAATTGGAGCTGGACAGGCTGGTCTGACAACCAGACTCCAACCCAGCAAAATGGCGCCTTACCAATGTCTCTGCCGAGAGGAGAAAAATGGCACTTTCCTCGCGGCAAAACTTTGGGGGAAGCTGAAACCCCGCGCTCTGAGCTGAGGTAAGAAAAAACTATTAAACAATGCCCTTGACAAATGGAAATAAAATAAAGATAGGGTAAAGACCTCGTCCATGCACCCTGCAACACGTGGAAGTGCAAATAAAAAGCAAATTTCTAAAAGCTAATTTATGTTTTTAAAAACGACAACCAGCTAATCTCTTTAGTAATCTCTGTACAAACATAGCACAGATTCGAGGTTTACCCAACGAGAGTCCGCTCGTTAACACATTAACCCAAAATAGGAACATGCACAGGCACACTACTGACTTTTTGAGCTGAATTACACTCTGATTTGGAAATTCACCCTGACTTCCAGAACTGCTACACTGCCAAATTAGTGGCAGAATGTGTGCTGAACAAATGTCGAGAAGATAACATTTGCTAAATGTAACACTATTCATCAAGCAGCAGAAAAAAAACGAATTTACAAATTGTTCCCAAAGTAATTTTTATAGTTTGCAATAAAGATTCTGTGATGTTCTATTGCAAATGACGTCTCTGAAGCAAAATAATAACAAATGGAGAGGCGGGCCCAGCGCTTGAGCGATGCAGTCGCTCTAGTGGAGAGCACCACTATTGAAACCGTTAATGTGTAATTTACAGTGGCAATGCTGGAATTTTGGTGGGTGCAGACACACTGATGTGGATAGGTGCTGCAAGCCCGTTGAAGTGCCTGGGGAGTGCTGACTGAGCTGTGGGATCCTGTGCGAACAAGGAGACTGATACATAGGGCGGCCATCTTGGTTGCAGGAGTAGTTGAGCACAGCCTATGAAGCAGCAGTCCCCATGGAGTTTGTAGGGCCTCGTGCCATGACTTCATGCCTCAAGGAAAGCCGCTAGAGCAGTTGAGTGACAGTAAGCCCAGGTGATATGTCCTCCATGCCAGTGGGGCACATGAAGAGCTCAGATCCATCAAAATTCCAGCAAGATCTCAAATCCTGCTGGTAGGCCAGGAGCAATATCACCAACAGCTCCATGAGGAATTATTAACTTCATCCAAACATCTGGGCCTAGTGATGGCTACCCAAAATGAAGTGACTCATTGCCACTAACCAAGAACACCTGCTATCATGTCTCTCAGATATGAAGGACATGCTTACCACAACAATGACAAAGTAACTGCAAGCAGTCAAAACAGACCTCTTCAGTCAGAATGGCCAGAGATATCTAGGCCTGAGGTTAAATAGTCAATAGCAATTAGGTTCCATTTCAAAGTGACAGTCCGATGCTGAAGAATCCGAGACAATTCTGTGGGCACTAATGGAGGAAATGAAAAGTAAATGTGAAGGCCTAGAAGATAGATGAGGTGAAAACATGGTTGCATTCTTTGAAAGACTAAGTAAGTTGCGAGCGAGGGAATGCCCCAAGAAATCAGCATTGTGTGGGTGCACAGAGTGGCTCTCCCCACTTGGAATCCGGCAAATGATCAAGGGACACCCTAGCAAAATGGAGCTCCTTGGAGATGAAGAAATTCTTAAGTCATTAAGTCAGCAGGTAGCCATTGACTTTGAGGACTGCACGATGTATCTCTTCCAAGATATCGTGTAGGCCACCCTGGCTAGCAGACCACTTTATCCAAAGACAAAGGTAAGCTCAGAAATAGGCAGATCAGGTAGCAATTGACCTTCCAGATTGCCTTAATCTGCACGATGAAAGACAAGTCCCATACAGTCAGGGTGGTATCGGAAGGTAGGGAGTGCGTGGGTCTAATGGCAGCGGATCATCCATAGTTATGCCAAAAAGGCACTATTGGGCAGATGGGAGTCAATGCAAGGTGCAAAAAGATGTCCCACAGCACCAAGGAAGGAGGAACGGTTGAACACATCTCCCAAGTGGCATTTCAGATGGAGGGGGCCCCCCTTCCCCTCCCCCCCCAGTGATAAACCCTCTGGTGCTAATCCGGACATAGTAAGAGGTTACCTGTTTTAAATTGTCTAATACACTTTAAGTAAAGGGAGAGGACGGAGTAGCTGTCCTCAGACATGTTGTCTCCTACACACCTGCTGTTGCATACCCTTAAAGAAATGGTTCTTTTAATGTTTATGCAGCGGAGGAGATGCAGGGGAAGGGGTGTAGTGAACAGAAAACATGACCATAACAAAGCACCATCACCGAGCTCAGGGACTGATCATTAGTTGGACCTTAGGCCCAGAATCCAAAACTGACCTGTTGCTCCAGCATTGAATGTGCAGGGTATAAATTCCCTGATTAAAAGACACATACTGTCAGCTCTGGAATTCTATACCTTTTTCTATGAGTTCTCAAACGAACCGAGCTCTCTTTAGGACATCTTTGAAGGCATGTGTTAAATTGATGAAGGAGACATCAATTAAGTAGAAAGTGGATTTAATATAATAGCAGAGCAGGTACACAGCCAGACAGGTTAGCAGTCAGGAGTAACTGAACACATTAGAATACAACTCATAGGAACACTCTGAGTAGAATGTGGAATGAACAGAGTTAAAGCAACATACCTGTATTACACAACATAACACATCCCCCTTTGAACATTATAGAAAATAAACTTATAACTTGTGCCCGACACCACCCCCCATCTAAACAAAAAAAAAAAACATTACAAAGGAAAATTTTCAGAAATGTAATCTGCTAACCACATGGGAGGCTTTTTTTCACGCCTAGGGTTTCTGAAAACATGTACCTCACCATCACATGCAGAACTGGAAGAAGTAGAAGCACCCAAATCAGACGAAATCTGGCCAGAAATGTCTGAAACAGGACAACTGGAAGTGTTAGACGTCTGGAAAGCATCAGAAGACTTAGGACAAAACAAATCCTCTAAGTCAAACAAATCAGAAGACCTCTGTGAAGAAGCTTGACAAGAAGGATCAACCTGAGGAGGAGGACATTTGGCAATCCTTTTGAGGTTCCAAACACGTCCATCAGAAAGACGAACAGAATTGTTTAAAACTTCAACAATTTGCATAGGTTCATAAAAACTACTTTCCTCCTTGGAAGGCTTACCAGGTTTCTTGACCCTTACCCATTGACCAACAACCAAGCTGACATCTTTCACCTTATGCTTTGTGTCATACAACATTTTGCTTTTAAGATGCGAAGCTTGGCTCCTTTCCTTAACAACATCTTCAGACCAATTGACCACATTGGACTTAAACAACCATCCTGGAGTAAACTTGGTACGAGGATTCCTGCCACGCATAAGTACAAAAGGAGGAAAACCTGTAGCTTCACATATTGAGGTTCTGTAAGACCAAACCATCTTTAAAACTTGAACTTCCCACTCCTTATTCTTACCAGACATTTGAATTGTACTTTTAATGACACGGTTAAAGCGCTCATCCATTCCATTACTGTTTGGGTTGTATAGAGCAGTGGTCTTGTGCTTGATACCTAATGTATCAAAATACTCTTTTGCCTTATTAGAGGTAAATTGGACACCATTGTCACTAAGTAAAACTGAAGGAATACCTTCCAACGTGAAGGATGTATCCAAGAATTTTAAAACAGTTGCAGTATCAGCTTTGCTCACAACTTTTACAAAAGGCCACCTAGAAAATAAGTCCATTAAGACCAAAATGTATTTTTGCTCACAGCCAACTGGACCCATGATATCAATGGCTAAATGTTCCCAAGGAGAAGTAGGTGCAGTCATGTTGCCCATAGGAGGCTTACAGACAACTAGTGATTTGTCAGCTGTTTGACACAACTTACAGTTCCTTACAAACTTATCAATTTCAGCATCCATACCTGGCCACCAAAAAGAGGTTTTAACAGTGCGTTTAGAACGGACTATGCCAAAATGCCCCGCATAAAGCCATGATGGACGACCGCAAAGTCTTCGGAGGTATGACTCTCTCTCCAAACCAGATGCTGCCATCTTGAACACTTAAATCTAATCTAACTTCCCAAAAAGGCTTCAAAGGATGCTTACTATCAACTTTCCTCAGCCAGGACCCAGCTAGATGGGATTTTACTAAGGATAACTCTTCATCTTTCAAATACTCATCAACCCACTTTTGCTTCAAAATGCCTGCACCTTCCATATCTTGTACATAGGCTACCTGGAAGGAATTCCACAATTCATCCTCACATTCATCGAGTTGCTTAGGCATTCTAGAAAGAAAATCGGCTATACAATTCTCTTTGCCAGGTACAAATTCCACATTATAACAATAATCTTGCAATTTAATAGCAAGTCTGGCAACTCTCGCTGAAGTGTTAACGGTACCTTCAGTAGTCAGGACTCTGAGTAATGGCTTGTGATCACAGCGCAAAATAAACTTAGTACCCCATACAAAAGCTCTAAAGTGATTAACTGCCCATACACATGCCAAAGTTTCTTTTTCAATAGTAGAGTATTTTTCCTCTGTAGGGGAGAGTGACCTGGAAGCATAAGCAACAATTTGTTCCTTACCATTCACACCTACTTGGGAAAAAACCGAACCCAAACCTTTAATGCTGGCATCTGTGGTGATAATAGATTGGGCATCAGGATTAAAACTTTTTAAAGAAGCAATCTTGGCAATACAACTTTTGATGTCTTCAAAATCTTGTTCACATTCTACTGACCAAGAAAACTTTGTCTTGTTCTTTAACAGCTGTCTTATATTATATGTTCTGGTCGCAAAGTTTGGAATGTATTTTGAACAAAATTCGGCTAAGCCAATAAAGGATCTGACATCATCTTTTCCCTTAGGGGAAGGAGCACATCTGATAGCATCAACTAAGTTGGGTTTTGGTTTAATCCCATCACAATCTATAACATGCCCTAGGTAAGTAACATGATCACTGGCAAAAGTACATTTGGTGTATTCAACAGTTAAACCTTTGTCATTCAGGATGCTTAAAACTTCATTTAAAGTGTTGTCATGATCTGCCCTTTCCTTTCCAAAGATGAGAATGTCATCTTGAAAAAACTTTGTGTTTTTAACAGTGGAAAACAACCTGTGCATTAAACGCTGGAAAACAGCTGCGGCCGAAGCCAACCCAAAAGGCATCCTTTTAAATTGGTAATAACCTTGTGGGGTTATGAAAGCAGTGTATTTTCTGCTGTCTCTAAACAAAGGGATCTGATAGTACGCAGATGATAAGTCGATTGTAGTGAACCATTTAGCCCCGTCAAGCAGAGCTAACATCTCATTGATCTTTGGCAGAGGGAATTGATCTACCACTATATTATCATTTAAGTGGCGAAGGTCCACACATAATCTTAATTTACCATTGGATCGTTTCACGACCACCAAAGGGGAAACCCAAGCAGACGCTTCAATCGGTTCAATTATGTTAGATGAGACCAATCTCTCAAGTTCCGTAGCTACGTCTTTTCTTAAGGCGATTGGCACACTTCTAACCTTATGGATCTTAGGAACAGCAGAATCCTTCAAAATTATTTTGTGTTCAAAATCTTTCAACTTGCCAATTGTCTTTGAAAAAACTGCAGGAAATCTTTTTAACAGTTCCTCACCAGTTTTGGTGCCCTCATCCATCACTAAAACTTTTTCCACAGAGTTGGGGTCAAGAATAATATGTAAATCCCCTTGGTCTTTCCACCCTAAAACAGATGGACCTTTTTTTGATACATACAACTTGCCATATGATCTACGGTTCTTGAACTCAAATTTCAGCCAACGAAAACCAACAATATCAATCTTGCCACCATCATAACCTTCAGGGTCAATATCTGGAGGAGACAGTTTTGGACCAACTCTGTCAACAAATGTGTTACGCCATATATCTTCGTTTATGATCGTATAAGGCGAACCAGAATCAGCATAGACCTTGATGCGCACCCCTCCTATATGTATCCAACATTCAGGTTTGTTATCAACAAGCAAACAGCCATCCCTAATGTTGAGGAGTAATTTCTTTTTCAAGACTACAGCACAGTCTGATGCTTGGTCCTCATCACTAGAAGTGTTTTCATCAGAGGCAAGGTCCTCTTGAATGCACTTGACAGTCTTTGTCCTTCTTCTACATGCTTTGGTGTAGCGACCATACAGTCCACAAGCACCGCATTTACTCTTTTTTGCAGGACACGACTTGGCAAACGCCAAATGTTCTAAACTACCACACCTATAACATTTGGGAGGTTCATTACTGTACTTAGGCTTTGCCCATGTTTCACTTTTTTGTTTAAAATTACCGCTTCTTTTTGAACTTGCATCTATTTTAGCAACTACATCTTTGTTGACACTTTCTGATTTTAGAGCACTCGCACATCTACTGGATGACTCAGCTTTACGAACTAAAGCTAGGATGTCTTCTAAACAAGCATCACCATTCATCCAAAGACGTTCCTGAATTGCAGGATTATTAGCGTGCATTACAACCTGGTCGCGAATTAAATCTTCCAGTAAACCACCAAAGGCGCAATCATCGCCCATTTTTCTCAACTCACCAACATAGTCATCCACAGATTCATTTTTAGATTGTTTTCTTTGGTAAAATTTGTAACGCGTAATGCCCATACATACCTTCGGGGAGAAATATTTGTCTAAATTGGATAGAGCTACTGTGAAAACATTACTATCCCCTCCCCCTACAATGGGCTTGTTCATTTGGTTATAACATTTGAGTCCTTTTGGACCCAAAGAGTGTAAAAGAATACGTTTCTTTTGATCAGCAGACATTTTACCATCGGAATCCACAGTGTCAATATAATTGAGAAAATAGTCTTTCCACTCTAGCCATTTTAACGTTGGCTCAGAACCTTTGCACCAGAATTCCTGAGGGTTACTTAAGGAAAATGTTTGTTGACTCATGTTGATGTAAAATAAAAAAAATGAGTTAATAAAAATAATTGATGATTGCTGAAGTAAGTTATCAGTAAGGTATACAGCTGTTTATGGTGGAATTGTTCAGTGAGTAAAAATACACGTTCCTTCTTTACACTGTCCAGTCTTCACCACCAATAGGTTGGAAATGTAGAAATTCTTGAAAATGTCAAAAATTAGATAAGAAGCATAGTTCGAAGCGTTAAACAGAGATTACCTGTGACCGCGATGTAAATCCGACTTGTGGGTGTCGAAATTGGCAATTAAACAAAAAAAACGTCTTCCGTTTTTTTTTTCATTCATAACGAGTAGGCCTGCCCAATCCAAAATGGCTGCCACGCACCATGTGATGCGTCACGTTCTCAGCGAACGTATGACGTTACAAACAAGCAACGCGAGTCGCAGAGAGAACCTCCAGGCTTGAGGACACGCGCATTCGATGCGCGTTTTGAAACAGCAACGGTGAGCGCTCGAGCGCAGCTGTCAAAGCGCATTGAATATATCCAAAGTAAGAATAAAATTCAAGTCTTAGTAAAAATAAGGCGTCGCTCACCAGGCTTTGTTGCGCTAAAGCGATTAGTGTCCTCAGAGCGTTGTTTAAATGTCGTAACGTCGTCTCTGCTCCATTCGTCGTCTCGTCCACTAAGAAGGTCAGAATTTCAATAAAAAGCGGTACACAGGTTTGTAAAAAATCATCCCGATCGTCGCCAGTTGTTAAATTGATGAAGGAGACATCAATTAAGTAGAAAGTGGATTTAATATAATAGCAGAGCAGGTACACAGCCAGACAGGTTAGCAGTCAGGAGTAACTGAACACATTAGAATACAACTCATAGGAACAGTCTGAGTAGAATGTGGAATGAACAGAGTTAAAGCAACATACCTGTATTACACAACATAACAGCATGGCTCTTTGTCTCCAGCGCTAAGTAGGCCTTTTTTCTTCCAGCTCAGCTGAAGGACGTTAGCACCAAGACGCCTCAGCATTTGTGCGCTTTAACAAAAACCTTGCTTACTTACTCACAAGGTGTAATGAGTGATAGCAAGGGAACTACCAGACATAGCATGTATTTCTGAAACACATCTGCTCATGAAAGTAATGCCACACAAAACAATTCCATGCAACATCAAGGGACAGGGAAGTATTGCAGGGTCCTTATAGTCCTCTACAGATTGCTACTTATGGATGCAATGGAAACAGTTGAGAAGGGAGATATTTAATTGTTATTGGCAAATTGTGTGCACAACGTTACAGTACTTGTGTTCCATGCACCAAATATGCAGCAGGATCCCCATTTTCTCCAGAACCTAAATATCATCAATGAAAAAGCTTGTGGAGAGGTGATGTGAGAGGGGAACTTTAATTTTATGCATAATCCCAAGCTTGATAGGCCCCCATGGGCAGATATTTGGAAGGGATAATCTATAGGCCACTCAAATCGAACAAGTCTGAGCTGGGCCTTGTGGATGTTTGGCATAAGATAGGATCACTGTAGAAGGAGAACTCTTTGTTTTCACACAGCCAAAGATTCTACTCTAGGATCAATGTGGCCTGGAGCAAGAGCATACTGCTAGCCCAAATAATTAAGATTGATGTAGGACTCATAGCCATTTCAGACCCTGCTTTCATGATATAGGACTTCACTTTTGGGGGGGAAAGCCATAGATCTAAAATACCTGGTGGTCTGAGATAGAATGCGATAAATTAAAAAATTCAGGAATACTTTGAACATAAATAAACATACACATCCCTCCCCGAAGCTATTTGGGATGCCTTCAAAATAGTGTTTGAGGGCAAAGTGATATTTATTAGGGAATACCAGCTCCATAACCGACACTTCACTGAAGTATAGGGAAAAGATAACTCTCATATTAATGATGAAAGTGACTCGGCTGAGGAGTCAACTAGATTTACTGCTGACAGAACATTTGGATAGAGCACTGCTGCCCCAAAAACAAAAATTCTATGAAAAAGCAAAGAATCTGATAAGCTATTGGTGGCCAGATAGCACAACTCCAAGCTATCGGCTTGAATAGAAAATGTACATTTAAAAATAGATCGGTATCCAAAACAGAAATAGTCAAATGGGGTGCATTTCATGCATTTTATAGGGACCTGTACCATACCTCATGGTCAATAAGACGACATAGAGAGGAAGATCTCAGAAGGTGAGGTAGCATTAGTTATTAAAAAACCGCCCACCCAATAAAGCACCAGGTCTGGATGGTTTCATGAACGTCTTCTACAAAAGATTCCATTCAATGTTGGCCTCACACTTAACCGCTCTTTATAAATCACTTCCCTAGTCTGGTAGAGTCACTGATTCTATAGGGGAAGCACATCTAATTGTATTACATAAAGTGGGCAATGCGCATCTTACTGATGCATATCACTGCTTATTGAGGAATTAACAATATATGTGAAAGTGCTGGTCAACAGATTAGAGAGGCGGATCCCTATCAATCAGGTTAATTAGAAACAACAGGACCTTTGAAAACAGTAGGCAGGCCCTGCACCTTGAACAATCCAATAGGAGATCCATCCAAATATTAATCCTCATGGTCGACGTGGAGAAGAAGTTTCACCGCATGGAGGGGGCATTCTTGCAGCAAGTTTTTGGGAGGATTGGAACGGGTCCCTCTGTGCAGAGGTGTATATGGCCTAAATACGCCCCCACCCCGTGACATTGAGAAGTACTATATGGTAGTGCAATTACAGATGGTCTTTAAGTGGGCCCTCAGGGAAACAGAAATACTGGCCCGAAATGGAATGGAAAATACTGGGAAGGACCCCTCGGAGTGTTATGTTAACTTAGGTGAGCAAGACTAGCCTTGCCATATGTATCAGGTGTAATCAGTAGGTCGGGGAAGTATGAGACATTCTTACCAAAATCAGAAGTTTTTGCCGGACACAATCTTGGTGCAAACTTTGTAACCAGTGACCAAAATACTAATCGTTTAAAAGAGAATTTCAACCTCCTTTGGTGTCTCACCTAAAGACAAATAACACATTAAACTAGCAGGACTAGCATGGTTAAAAAGAAAGAGTTTTAAGAAAGGAACAGACAATGTACAATAAATGGCTTCGGGAAATAATTTAAAAAAAACCTCTTGTCCATGCCATTTGAGATCCCACTGTATACTTACTGGTTTGTTTCTTTTGGCAAGCAATATTATGCAAAAATGAATGGAGTGGAAGCAGAACGAAACTACTGATAAGCTTAGCGCGACACCTACATTATTAAGAACTGATAGGGGAACATTGTGGAGGTGTCATTATTTTAAGTGGAAAGCATTCCAATTGAAACTCTATATTCTGCAAATCCTTTATTTAATGGATTAGCGAAATACCACGTACTAAGAGCCGGAAGCTGATTTATTTACCTTTTTTTGTCCAGTACTGCACGTTTGAAAGGAAAGAGCACGTGCATGTAATGCAGATGGTCAATTATTAGCTCTATATGTTATCTCTATATTTGGAGCAGGCACCTTTCGAATGACAGAAGTTGGTGAAGCCTTGATAGAGGAAAGCTTTTTGGAATTGTATAACCATAATGGAATGCAGGGGAGCAGACTTAACCTGTGGATTTGGACACTGTCATAAAGAACACGATTGAGATGGTCTTCATCATCTCTCCTATCAGAGCAGAAAGGATAATAATGCTCAAATCTGGGTTCAGCATGGGGGAAGAGGCACCCATCTCCAAACCCAAATTAGAAGATATTAGATGTTGTGGCACTTGGTAACAGGTGTCCACTCGCATGGAAACTGAAAGAGAAGTAGTTACGCAATGTGACAGGTAAGGCTTACAGGTTCACTTTACCTTCATGGCTGTGACTATCAACTTATCCAACTACAATAGCTGTAGCAATGGCACCAATTTCCCAGGGCTTTCCTTCTAAAATACAATGTATGTATATATGTATGTATATATGGATATATGTATATATGTATGTGGTGGCTATTTAGTGCAGACTTAGCCAAAGGTAGTAGGGGACTGTACAGGGTCAAAGACATGGATAAAGTCAAGGAGTGATAGGAGAGGCAGCTGGTTGTGATGTACTGTTCTTTAAAGAGGTTCGTCCTCAACTCTTTCCTAGATTGGAGCAGCATTGGGGTGGTCCTGATGGATATGGGTATGTTGTTCCAGATCCTGGATGCATAGATGGAGAAGGTCTGCTGCCTTGATTAATCCTATTTACACTTCTTAGTCTGCAGTATGATGGTGTCCTAGCGGCAGGTGTGCTAAGAAGCACCATAGAAGGGGCATTTGTTTGCTAGATAGGTGGGGTGCTGGCAGTTATGGCTTTGAAAATGATGTCGCTGATTCAGAAGATGGTGGGGGCGGCAAGTGGTGCCAATGAGTTCCATCAGTATGGGAGTGAAATTACCGTATTTATTCAGGACCTGGATGAGAGGTGCTGCAGCATGTAGGGTGCCTTCAAGGGATGCCATGGGGCAGGGCATTGCCATCAAGCAGATGAAAGATTACGAGGTCTTAAACAGCAGTTTTGCAGTTGTTTCCGGAAAAACTGTTTCATCGTCTTTCTGAGAGAGAGATGGTACCAGATTGTCTTTGTTTCTGGATCTATTGCTTGAGGGTGAGATTGGTGCCCAGTGTGAATCCAAGTATCTTGTCATTCAGTGAAAGTTGGGCATAAAGCTCCCCAAGAATCTGCCCTTCAATTTCAGGATGCTTTAGAATTATTCATTCTAAATATGATCTCAATGGAATCACCCCTATTGCATGCATTTATCATATGTTAATGCACCTCTTGCATGATCTGACCATTATCTAATTTCATTTAAACTTGATTTACCCAGAGTGACCCTAAGGTCTCATGTAATATTCCCAAACTAAAAAATAATTGGCAAGACACAAACCCAAAAATATTAGCTGCTTAGTCTAGTAAACATTTCAAGCAATGTTTTACTCTAAAGGGGAGAATACATTTAGATGACACTAACATATTTTACTTAAATCTTGCATTATGGTTTAAACCCAATTTCTTCTATGTATCTATAGAAAACCTCACTTTACCACAAAAAAGGTTTATCATTTTCTCCAGTGTTAGTCAAACTAAAACTAGAAACTAGACAAGCAGAAAAGTGCTGGTGAAGTGCTTACCAAAATTATTTAAAAGTCATTCTATTACAAATTGCGGAAAACAAATAGAAGTTAGAAGAGGTCAAATCATAATCAGGGCATTGGCAAAGCTTCTTTTCATGTAATTAATTAATTAAAAATTCCCATTACTATGTCAAATAATGCCCCTTTCTCAGCCACATTGTGCTAGCAGCTAGCCTATTTTTTCAAATAAAATATTGACATCCGGCATTCTAGTACAACAGAATCCATTTCTGCCTCTGACTGGATTGATTAATTAGTTATAGCATGGAAAAAATCAGGGAAAGAGCAAGGGATAGAACAGTGGGTCCGTCCCGTTCCCCAAATTGATGCTAGACTCAAACAATGTGGACGGACCCACTATGTGTAATTATTACAATCACTGTTTGTAGTATGAACATGGACCCATTAGGAGTTATTAAAAGACCCCTCACACACCAAACTAGATGTTCTCATGCTCCATCATTGGGGTCCCAACCGGGCAGCCAAGTGCCCCTCGGTTGTACTATGACACCTTATTACAGCGGAGCTGGTGTTGTGCAAATATGTGATGTGGGGTGAATTACTAATGTTAAAAATATCTCTGAGAATACTTGCCTCAAATTTTAATATTGGCGGCTCAGGATATGGTTAAAAGTAATATGTGTAGTGCAACTATCCAGGGATTATTACCGTTAGTTGACTATGTGTGGAGGTCTACATGTTTCAGCCCGTTTAAAAAGTGAAAGGGCTTTCGTCAGGACCAGTGAGTGATTAGGTAGCGGCAAAGGTGAAAGATGCCACGTGAAAACCTGTGCGGTACCTACTCTCACGCTAAGATGTGTGGTGTAAGTGTCGGCGTACTCACTGACACTTGAAAAATAACACTATTTAAAGGAAGGTGGCAGATTATCGAGGTACGGGGGGGGTTCTCCCCTGACGTCCCAATTTGTTCTCGGTGAGTGTCCCTCTACAAACCTGTATCGTCGCCCGTAGTCCCGGCTGGTGCTGGACTACGGGGGACGATACCTTCAAATAGTGTTATTTCACCTTTGCCACTCACTAATCACTCACTGGTCCTGACGAAAGCCCTTTCACTATTTAAATGGGCTGAAACATGTAGACCGCCACACATAGTCAACTAACAATGATGTGGACGGCACCCAGGAGCCTATGAGGAGCCCATTTTCTGTATGTAGGCTGCATGCAGCCTACATAGAGAAAATGCAGAGTGCACATGACTGGTCAGTCAGGGCACACAGCATTGGGCAAGCCACTTCTCCCCGACCCGCCCACCCGCCCTCCCCCAAGCTGGCATAACATTCTGCTTTCTCGCAGCGCGTGAAGCAGAAACATGAAATGGTATTTAAAATACCATTTTATGTTTCTGCTTCTCGCACTGCGAGAAAGCAGTGGGGTGATGCTCCTCCGCCCTAATGGAGAAGCCGCCCCTGACTAACAGACTATGCAGGCCCTTGTCCTCCACTAGATCTCAGAAAAGCTCATTGGCTCTGTGATCTTGATCTCTTCTTATTAGGCACATCACTAATGTTATTCCATCTGTTATTATGTACAGGCATTGTCTCTGGAGGCCCCACTATTTTAAATACCTACCTTTCAGCCAGTTTCAGTTCTCCTGTATTGGTGAAAATTGTTGCAGACATTGGTTTTTAAACACCAGCAATACCATATTGAATCACACAATCTCCTTGAATCTTTCAAAGAGGATTTCAAGGTGGCAGAAGCAATGAACCATCAGTGCTCTCTGTGGTTGATGGCATCCTCAGGTTGGTGGACAAAGATAAGGTCTTGGCCCTGGTCCTTTAAAACCTGTCAGCTGCTTTCTACACTATTGATAATGACATCTTAATCTCAAGACTTAAAGAGATCAGCTTATCCACTTGACCGGCACAAAGTTTTGGTGCTTTCTCCTCATGAGTCAGAGAGAAAAACCCTTTACTGTGGTGCACCTCAGGGCTCCATTCCTTCACCCTTATTTTATAACATCTGTATGTGCACTTTGACCCGATTATTTTCTAACATTGACGCCATGTTTTCGTATACATAAGTGCACCCAGTTTATTTTTGCTTTAAACAGGGTGCTTCCTTTATCTCAGACCAGCCTTAAATCCTACCCTTGGCATGTTGGTGAATGGTGCAGAACTTTCTCAGGTAAAATCCCTCCGAGACTTTGTTATTAATACTACCTGATGGAGCACCGACACTGGATGCTTTTATATCGCCTTCTTCAATGGACCCCTCACCATTTATCTCTTCTTTGGTACCTAATTTAGGTATACACTTTGATTCAAATTTGTCATTTATTTTTCATATGAAAAGAATTGCCAGCTCCTATTCCCGATATTTAAAACTATTCGGAATATCCGAACTTTCCTTGATATCTATTATCACGTGGCTGTGATCAATGCATTGATCCAGTCATGCATGGACTATGGAAATGCCATCTTGTTTTCTGTCCCAGCAAAAACAATAACAAATCTCGAATTGGTCCGAAATTCAGCCACACAGCTTTTCTGTGGAGAATCCAGGTGGCAACATATCACACCGATTCAGAAACAACACTAGCTTCCCATTCACCAAACAATTTCTTTCAAAGATATGACAAGGAGAAGTTTGGCTCAGGGGTTAGAGGCGGCAGACCCGGAATCTGAGATCGGCCCTGGACCAGGGTTCAATTCCCCGCCTTGGCTGGTCTTGGGCTAAAAAATTCCACGGACTCGATAATTCTCGCTCCGGTTCCTTCTCGACGGGTTCACACTCTGTGACTCTGGGCAATAGCTTGCTTAATCTCCACAACGGGGATGCCAGGCTTTCACCTTGTGGATACCCTGCTGGGGTTATCTCACAGGGGAATACCAGGAGGGGTTCCCTAAGCAAGTGCTTAGATACCGACCTCGGTCAGTGATTTGCGCTATATAAATACATGTACATTTACACAAGAGTACACTGTACTCTTTATCAGCAAAACCCAATTTCATGGCCACTAAATTCAAATGACATAATAGTCCTCATAACCTGAGATCACATGACATTTCTATGCTCAATATTCTTAAAACCAGACCCGTCACATTCAGATTGTGATCATTTTCAGTTGCTACAGCAAGAATGTTGAATTCCCTGCCTCTCTGTGTCTGAACTGAACCTTCTATACTCCACTTTAGACAACAACCGGAGTTCATCTTGTTTCCTAAGCAATAGAGAAATACTGTTAACAGCTATGGACAACTAGGTGCTAAAGCGCCAAGAATCTCTGGCAAACGAGCGTTGTATAAATAACATTACCATAATGGACCATGAGTATTTGGGTAGTCTAGATCTGGGTGTGTTTGGGATAATTGTCAGTATAGGGTTGTAGGTGAGGCACCTGACTATATCTTACCTTCTATGATTCAGTGTAGGGCCCATGGCCTTCCTTGCCTTAACAGACACAAACTTTCATTGATGATGGGAAACAAAGTCCTTTTGTCTTGCTTCTTCTTTTAACCCGTTGACCGCGGCTGGAATTCCGCTGCGGTGCGGGTGATTTATGACTGGGCGTGGTCAGGATGGCCCCCGGCCGTCCTCCGCACCCTCCCACTGTGACGTCGGAAGCACGGAAAGGGTTAAAGATGGTTTTGGGTGAAAACCAGTGATGTCACTTCCTGTGCAGGTAGACAATGGGGATTGAAGCCCTCTTGCCTGACTTCTTCTTTTAAAGATGGTTGTTGTGGTGGGAATCTAGAAACATTAGTATGATACTTCAGGCGACCAATATGTGCTAGCCCCATGTTCAAATCATAGGAGGGCCAATTCATTCTTGGAACACTATTTAAGTTCCTAAAGGTCAATTTGTATTTTATTGGTTCTATAAAACAATTGTTATTAGTGGTGTTGCTGATGTTCTTACTGCTACTGCGGACATTCTACTGGAAAAGGCGTAATTGAACTCTTCTGATGTAATTGTCAAAATAGTGAATGCTCTTTCCTTTGAAGAATCATCATTCCCAGAAACAAAAACAGGCCATGCTTAAATATCCAGATTCATCTGTGAAAGACATTGCTGTCTGTGCTGGTGTTCATGCAGGGTGCTTACAACAGAAAGCAGTAATTCCCACCCCGTACCTAAATAGTATGTGTTATTCCTCACTGAATGTATAATTGATCACAATATGTAGCACAGCAAGGAAAGAGAGGAATGGGTACCAGAGTTAGAAGGTGAACAAGCTCGGGAAATATATTGACAGGGACTTGTCTGCAGTTTCAGAAGGCAGAACTCACCAAAACCAAAACTTGTCTGTGCTCTGGTGCATTCTTGAGCCTCTTTGTCCAAACTGGACCCTTGACACTGGGAACATGAACAAGCTAAATCCAAATGTTAAGACTGATACCCGTACATGTTTTAAAAAGAGCATCATATATTTAATGGCAAAAAGACTGTACCTCACAAAGGGTAGTAACTGTTGGGTACAAGCTTTCAGAGAGTGACGGGGGGATGTTATGGCCCTCTGGGGTTGCAATAGCTCAAAGCTTGTGAGTTAACTTTGATTGGACATTTGTTTGATAGTAGTTCCCCGATGACAGTGAACTAATTAAAGAGATGTTTACGTTTTGGAAACAAGTGTTAAGTTACAATCAAATTATTACTAGGGCTTCCTTCACCATTCCAAATGAAATATCTGTTCTCATTCATATATTGAGGAGTGTGATGATACACTAAATTAGCTTCGGCTTCAAATACAGTCCAATCATAAAGAAATGTTATTTGGATTTGTTCGAAGCAATCTGCCATTCCTTTCTCTCACATAACAAGTTCTTATCAAGATTAAAACACATTTTTAGATGGACTGGTTATTAAACTAATTATAAAATGAATTCTTCAGAAAACATATTTGACAGCACAAATGATCATTAAAATTACTTTTGGCAGATTGATATTTTGTTTTACAATCTGCCAAATGTAATTCCAATTATTGTTTTCTTTTGCTTTCTTTTCTTAATATTTTTTTGTAGTATATGAAATAGAGTATAGCAACCAATCTTTTGACTTTAATACAGAGAAAAAGTGCAAGAATATTGGCCTACCTAGTCTTTTGTCTTAAGCAAGGATTTTAGCTGCATGTTCAGCATATTATTGTAAAGCTCATGGAAAAAAAAGAAATTGATACTTGTTTTTGAAGAGAAATAACACAGGGACGACTACTCCACTAAGGCAGAGGAGCGTCGCCCCACTGCTTTCTCATAAAAAAAGAGAGAAAAAAACGTACCTGATCGCCACATCTCTCCTCCGTCGCTCCGCTGCTGTCTCTTCCATCCGGTCAGAACAGGAAGCACAGCGGCTCCCCAAAGTCAATCACAACGCTGCAATGCGGTGTTGTGATTGGTCTGAGTGCCCTGGTTCGGCGCTCAGGCAGGATCTGGGATCCTGGGCATGTTTCTCACCCAGCCTGTAATGCAGCCTGGGTTGAGAACATGCAAAGTGCGAACAACTGTTTGGCCGGCCCGAAACATCAATGCGCAATTGGAGTGAGCAGACCACTCCTCCCCCTGCTTCTGTGTCATCAGAGCAGCCTCACCCCGCCCGCAAAGTTGCAGCAGTAGGAACGCATAAAATTATAACATTGCGCACAGGACTCAAATATGGCCACATCTAACTCACTTAATGTATTTTGCGGAGGAAAATACTACGCTGATGAGGAAGCTTGCAAAAGTCTCAGCCACTTATTTGTTTGGGGCTCATACTAATGAATCTTAAACATGGGACATTGGATGCAAATGTTGTCTGCTACATTACCCTAAAGTAGATTTAGGAAGAACTCTTTGGTTATTTCTGTAATCTGATAACCACAATAACAAGACAATCTCGCCATGAATGTATGTAGTAGTAATTTGATCTGGCACGAATAGCACAACCAGTACCCTAAAGAACATTGTCTTAATAGTATAGAAACAAAGGGCCAATAGTTTCCATTGATCTAGGACTACAAAATGAAGCGAACACCAACCTATACAGTGTTCGTTCAAATGATATACTACCAAAATGTCTACCAAATCTGAAATCCCCTCTGTCAGCTAGGGTCTCATGTGTGTGTTTCTTATTCACACGATTAGACCAAGCATGAGTTCAATTTAATACCAGTGAACAGAAATGGTCATTGCCTCAAAAGTGTGCCCCTCAGTGCAAATAGTTTAGCTTGAAGGTGTTTGGAAACTAGGAAAGCCCATATTTGGGTTCTATGTTTAAATGGGAGCCCTAAAAATCATGTCTTACGATGTTTAAACGCACACACCCTTTCTTAAAGTTCTGCTATGGAAAAGTTTTATAATATAAACATTCAAATGAAGAATTGTATTAAAACGATAAAAATATATTTTAAATACTGTCCATTCATTGTACCTAAAAAATAATAATAATACATACATGTGGCTCCCTCCTACATCTTGAAATGTGTTTAAAATACAGAGCACGCCCCCCATCTGCATGGCAGACAGCACACTCCATAACTCATGAGATGTATGAATAGTGAAGTAAAAGTTTCCTTTCCCATTAACTTAGAAATGGAAATCCAAGCAGTGAGTTGTAAGCCCGTTTAAGCCATATACATATCAATGCACTCACATGAGCGACGTGAGTGCAGGGTGGGAGCCTGCTTGTATCACCAGACCACTGTGACTATCCATATGTGACTCATGGGACCCAATAGATACAGCAATGCCCCCCTTCCCCCACCTCCTCACAGCTCCTGTGTTATGAACGGAGGGCTGGGCTGAAACTATCCGCGCACACTTCCCCGGCCCTCAACACTTCCTGTAAGTCATCACAGTGTTATGTTAATGTGAGCTTATAGAGCGCTCTGTCACCGTGGGTTTCCTGGCGCTGATCTGGTGCTGAGGGAGGCAAGGGAGATTAGCCAGATTGTGGGAAAAGCCATGTTTTTAAAGATTTGCGGAATTGAATGAGTGAGATGGAGGATTTAAGCAGGGGGGGAAGAGAGTTCCAGAATTTGGGAGCCAAATATGCGAATCTCCGGCCTCCGATTCTGCAGAGTTTGATAGAGGGAACAACCAAATGTACAGAGGGGAAAGTATGGGCACACATGTGCAGGACCATTACGGCCCCACCCTCTGCAACTGTGCCTCCTTATCTGAGTCGGTCCCGTGTTCTTGCCTGCATCTTCTTAAAAGTTTGCAGCTTTTTATCTGGGGTTTACACTACAAATTACCCATGCTTCCAAAAACTGCCACATGCATATGATGTGTAGCTGCACGAGGCATAGCCAGGTAGTAACCCGGGAGACTTCTATCCTGCATATGCCAGGGGTGAACTCAAAACTGTTACTAGGCCAATTTTCGGGTGAACAACTTGATGAGGGCTCTTTGGAGCTCTAAAAAGTGCACGTGTCCCTTTATGTGTCCAAGTACCCATTTATTTAAACTGACTGTGACTATACAATCAGACATTTCAATTGAATTTGTAGGAAAGTGGGAAATCCAAGAGTGCACGTAATATTAAAACCACGTTTTAGTGAACTATCAGTCACTTTCAGAACTTCCAATTCGTCAAGCTGTTTGGTATTTGACAGATTGTGTTGGTGCATGCAAATGCATAATTATGTAGTACGCTTTTCAGTGCCTTCCTCTCAGGCAAACCCATTTCTCAGGCGAGATGCAGTAACATCACAACGTCTTTGTATGCCAAAGAACAAGCGATGCTGACCCCTGCAAACCGTGCCTAAGTAGCAATGGCAGACAACTTTTTTAACGTGGTGCATGATGGGGCCCAACTAATATAAGGATTACATTTAAACAATCAACCATTTTATGTTAATTGAATCTACCGCCACTCAAAATAAAAATTCACAATAACATAATAATTGAGAAGAACCTGTTATTTGTCATGATCTCACCAGATCCCCCTCCAGGATTCTTTGCCAAGAAGTTGGGATCCCTAGCTGCCCTCGGCCTTTGTCCAACGAGGTTCTAAAAACAGAGTACAAAAAAATGGGCAAAATCTATATTAAACTTATTAAATCTAAACGAATGACTTGGTCTCTCTTATGGGAAAATATGCTACAGCAATAATATAATTTATCCCACACTCTCTCAGTAGAGCCTCATCCAGTCTCACGAACAATATTCTTAACTTATTATATTTAAAAATGAATCAAAATATTGTATTGGTGAATGGTAAACTTAGCACACAAACAGCTAAAACTGCCTTTTGAAGGAAACACGTGCAACTTCCTTTGGTAACAATTTACACTTAAAATCAATAATGCAATTAAATCCAGCTCAATATGGAACGTAGGTATATTTCATTTTCCAACAATGGAGTAAGACAGCATTATTTCTGTTAGACTGTGAATGGTTATTGAATGCAAGTCAAACTTGTAGTCAGTAGGAGCATGCAAACCAGTTAAGTTGCCCTTCTTCTGGTGGGTCGTAATATTTCCTATATGGCAACGTTGCTGTTACCCAGCTAAGATTGTTAGTTTGAGACTGTTCTGCCTTACATTCTCCCAGTGTTTACCCCGGGCCCTCCTTTCCCATATTGGTCATCTTTTTAAGATTTCGAACTCACCATTGTCATTCTCCCACCAAACGAAAGAATGTAAAGAGGCCAGGTGTAGTAGATATCTCACTTAATCATGCTATGACTTGGCACAGAGTGTCTTGTTTTAAGGGTGGTTACATAACCAAATTTGCATTTTTTGTGAAAGGTTGCTTTGCCTCAAAAGGCAACAGGGAGCAAAATGGGGATGAATGAGTAAACCACCCAAATCTGATTGAGTGAAATTGTTTCATGGATGGCGCGTCTTGAACAACGATCGTGAGGGAGGTGCAGAGCGAATCTTGGATTTGGTCTAGCAAAGTCTCAAGAGCACCTACTGTAGTTTTGGAGATGGACGATTCTTCAATAGAAATGGGGTCCAGTGCTCAGATGTTACCTGATGAAAATATTGTGTGAAGAAGGGTGAAGAAAAGTACAACCCCTCTCCTGTGTCTCCCTGGTCTTTCCTCAGGATATTAATGCAATCCCTCGGATATTATGTATGGCCATAATAGTGTGAGACAATCCGAACCCTATTGTGGTTTCAGGATGCTGGGATCAAAATCCGGAATGAAACATAATCTTAGTTGTGAACACTAATCGGATTACTGCATTGGCCTGAAAGAACCCCTGTTACGACTAAAATTCTCTTTTTATAAGATGCTATTAATGCCTTTACTGCCATAACAAATCTACCAGCCTACTACTATTGCATGTTTTTGATGACAGTACAGGTAGGAAAGTGGAATCTTCCAATTTATCTTGATATAAAGAATCTACACTCCTTTACAAGAGTATTCCTTGGCAACCGACTCAGCCGTTCAGCAGTGAAGCCAAATTGCATTCAATTTGCTAAGTGATAATTGAGAAGGTGTTTTTCTGACGGATATCCATTTTAATATGCTCCTTCATGCTGAATCTTACATTCTCAATAACATTTGTATGTATATTAAATATAGAAAATTGTGTATTTATCTTTCTCTGGCTAAATGTAAAGAAGGGGTCCTGATGGAAGCTTAGAAAGTGGGCTCTGTTTGCCCCAATAACGCGTGTAAACAAAAACCTTAACTGGTTGTAGTGAGCCCTTCATATCGATGTATCCCAATGCTACTGCACCTGATACACCCATGTGGTATGTCTAAGACAAGGTGACTGTGAAACCCTCAACTTATTTCATTTTAGTACATATGAGCATGGCTTCAATGGAGACTATGTATTCCTCATAGCACTTCCACTTCCTTTTAATCAGAAACATATTTATGGAAAAGTTCTTCTAATACAATTCCTCAATTCTCTTCTAATTAGCTTGCTTTTACTTACAGAGGTTGCCATGTTAATGTTTCTCTCTGCGGGGTTCATACTAACCATAGTGTCACTTAATGAGTGTTATTTTGTCCCTCGCCCAAAACAGTGATAACACACTGCTCTCGAAGGGCTGTATACATTTGTGCAACTTTAAAACTCCAACTTTGAAAGCATTGCAAACCTAATGAACTGCTCAAATATTACACAGTTTAAAAAATATGTAAAGCAATTGGCCTGTAAAACCTTTTTCTGGGGAAACTTTATCACAAGAGAATCATGAAAACGTTGCCACTTTGTGCAATGGCTGAGATAATCCGACCCAGCCAGACTGAAGAACTTCAACCTCATCCCAAATTACCCAACTATTGTGCAGTTGATATTAGTTCACAGCTAATTTGTGTAGCTAAAATGAATAATTTTTGGTTCGAAGTATTTACTCCTGGATTTAGATTGCTTTATTGTCTAAGTACTTGTCTCAAACATATGCAATTTCATAGAAGAAGGAGTTGATTCCATAAGAGTGGGGCTTGGTAAGAGAAAGACTTGCCTCCAGTTCGTGTCTTTTTTATTCTGGGGATCTTGAGTAGAGATTTGGAGCTGGAATGCAGAGCCCGATGGGGGTGTAGTGGTGAAGCATCTCCGCCAGTTAGGAAGGCCCATTTACCCATATTGCTTTGCGAGTTAGGCAACAGATCTTGAACTTCACACGCTGTCGTATGGGCAACCAATGCAGTTGGTGAAGGAGAGGGAGAGAGGCTGATCTGTGAGGGGCGTTTAGGACTAAGCAAGTGGCAGTATTTTGTATCATCTGGAGGCGGTTTAGTGAGGACTCGTTGGCTGCAATCAGTAGGGCATTGCAGTAGCCTAGCTTACTCAATACTAAGGTCTGAGTCAAGGTCTTCCTGATGGAGTCGGGAAGGTAGGGCAAAGCTTTTCTCAGTAGACCCAATATGTGGAAGCATGAGCCTGCAGTGTGTGTTACGTGCTTTTTCATGGTGAGGGTCTGTTCGAGGTGCACTCCCAGGTTCTTAGCTGTAGTAGCGGGTCGGAGCGTTTCCCAGTTCCGGAGGCCACCACTGAGGTGTCCATAGAAGTGGAGCGTGTCCGAAGAGCAAAACCTCTGTTTTCTTGGCATTTAGCTGGAGGTAGTTGTTTTCCATTCATTGGGATAATGCCAGCATGCCGTAAGAAAAGGTGGATTGGGCTGTCTGAGAAGTTTTGCTAAAGGAGACAGTGAGTTGGGTGTCGTCCGCATATGATATTGGGACGAACCCATAGTCTGCTAAAAGAGCTGCCAAGGGGGCTATGTAGATGTTGAACATAGTTGGGCTTAAGCATGATCCCTGGGGTACCCCCTTTGTTAGTTTGATTTGGACCAAAATGGTTCAAGATTAATGTATTGGGAGCAGTTGGAAAGGAAGGTGGTCATCCATTCCAGGGCCACTCCTCCTATCCCTGCCTCCCTCATTCTCATGAACGAAGTCTGGTGGCCGTCCGTATCGAATACGGCGAAGAGGTCTAATAACACAAGGAAGGTGGGTTGACTCTGATTTAGGGCAAGCCTGATGTTGTCGGTAATGGCCACTAGGGCCGATTCTGTGCTATATTTGGGCCGAAAGCCTGATTGGGCCGGGTCCAAGTAGCCATCTGCTTCGATATGGTCGGATAGGTGTCTGTTGACGTGTTTTTCCTGAACTTTGTTCAAATAAAGTAGGAGGGAGATGGGGCACAGATTTGATAGATTCTCTGTGGGCATTTTGGTATTCTTCCGGATAGGGAATACCTGGACCGCTTTCCACGAGGGCGGTAAGTGTCCTTCCTCAAGAGATTGGTTTAATATGGAACAAATGGGGTTGGATAGTATTTTTGCAAGGGATGCAGAGATCTTGGCCGGTAGGCTGTCAAGCGGGATCCGGATTTTATTTTGCACATTGTTTTTTCGGTTTCCTCTTTTGTTAAGGGGGGGAAATTCAGCATTGTTTTTTTATTTGATGTAGGGCTAAGGGGGGAGCTGTAGAGATGTCTACAGAAGGGGGTCTGGTTGATGCAATTTTGTTGTATATGGTATCAATTTTCTGTATGAAGTGGTCACTGATATTATCACATAGCAATTGGGAGAGGTCTTCTTCTGAGTCGCAAGCTTTGGGGTTAGTGATAGTTTTCAGGATTTGATACATGACTTTAGGGGTGTTTTCAGCTTGGCTGAGTTGTAGGGCTATGTGGGATGTACGGGCATGTTTGATGTTTTTATGATAGAGGGTGAGGGCGGCCTTATACTTTTCTTTGTTGGCTATAAGGTTGGTGTGGCGCCATTTTCTTTCAAGGTTTTTGCACCCGGTTTTTTCCTTGTTGAGTTCTAAGGAGAACTAAGCTGCCTGAGTAGGTCTAGGTTTGGTGGAGCCTACTTTTAGCTGGGCGATCAGGTCGATGGCTGCCAAAGTAGACTTGTTGAAAAAGGCTAGGCTTTCTTCAGTGTTGCTGCATGGTAGGTATTTTATAGTTGTGGAGGCGGATGCAAAAGTGCATGGGTTGACTTAATGCCATTGTCTATAGAGAGATTGTTTTCACAGGGTAGGTTGTTGTGGTTCTCTGTGTCCCTGTAGTTGAAAATCAATAATTGCATGGTCTGACCAGTTCACTGATTTCGGAGCTTCGCATGTGAGGAGAGGGGAATTGGAGAAGATGATATCTAACGTGTGGCCTGAGGCGGATGCAAAAGTGCATGGGTTGACTTAATGCCATTGTCTATAGAGAGATTGTTTTCACAGGGTAGGTTGTTGTGGTTCTCTGTGTCCCTGTAGTTGAAAATCAATAATTGCATGGTCTGACCAGTTCACTGATTTCGGAGCTTCGCATGTGAGGAGAGGGGAATTGGAGAAGATGATATCTAACGTGTGGCCTGCTATGTGGGTTGGGCCGTTGTTGTTTTTTTTTAGGTTCAGTGTGGCGTGGTCTGCTAGGAAGGAAGAGGTTTCTGCTTTGTCGAGGCTCTAACTGTGGATGTTAATGTCTCCTAATAGCAAGAAATTGCTAGAGGAGATCACGTTTGGGGCTGGAGAGAGAATTCGGCTAGAGGTCCTGGGGGGTGATAGACCAGTGCCCCTTTCCAGTTGTGTTGGGGTGAGAGATCCTATCTAAATATCATCATTTTGAACTGTTCATTGGACCGTTGTTCTAGTATAGAGATTTGTACCCTGTCATTATAGATGCTGTCGATTCCTCCTCCAACTTTGGTCTGCCTATCTAGTCTCAGGGTCCTGTATCCTTCTGGTGGGGCAATGGTAATTGCTGGGGGTACTGGCTGGTTTTAGCCAAGTCTCAGTAATAAAGCCGACATCGGGGGAGTTGGAATAAAGTAGGTCACATAACTCGATTGCATGCTTTGGGTGGGATCTCACGTTTCCCAGAAAGCATTTCCGGTTTAACCCGGGGGAGGGCGGGTTGTTGTTAGGGGTCAAGGTTGGGACTCCATTTCCCCCCCTTAGAGCCTGAGTAGGGCATGGGGTTAGGGGAGTATGGTCCGGGCTGAGCTACAGCTAAGTTTGTGCTTTGATATCTGCAGTATGGGCATGAAAAGAATCCTTCTGGTTTTGTAGGTGGTGTGTGGTATCATTGTGGCCATGATGTGATCTGTGGGGAGCAGTGATGCTTATCTCCAATTAATAAAAGCTCTGTCTTGGAGTAGACATATTTGTAATATTTGTGATGTTCACCAAGGACTGGGCATGATTGGGCAGGGTCCCTGGCGGTGGTCTGGCGCAGACAGGCGCAGACAGGCGCAGACGGGCTTCGCCTGTGAACCAAATATTGTTGGGAGGCCGTAGGGGCCTCGTTGGAAACCTGGAAGGCAAGGAGGAACATGTTCTAGTTATTGGATAAAACAGGATTTTCTAAATCCAGACAACCTTAAAAATAAAAAGTTTGGTCTGTCTCCGCGATGTCATCCACCCTTGGGCAGAATTTACTTTGTCATCCTGGGGCAGTGGGCATACCAAATAGCGCAGGTTCGCTCTTTTGGGGTGAGATTTAGCTGTACGAGCTTGGCTCATAAAATACAAATGTTTCCTAAATCTCACTCTAAATTAAAAATACACAAATGCAATTCCATAAGACATACTTTTTTAGCTCTTTTTAGGGCATCACTGTCACTTCTGCCATGTGTTGTGGTATCATGTGCTGTTTTGTTATTCTTCTCAATTGGGTTCAACCACAGCAGCAGCAACAGGTGAGCTATAATGCGCATCAGACAAATACAAAGGAATACTTCATGGCACAAACATTGAACTCCTCTTGCTTTAATACTGCCAGGCCAGCTCATGTTAACATGCAGTAGGTGCCTTATGCTACCGGTAATGAAATGGTACACATTACACTAGTATGTAGGTAAAGTTATTTCAGAGTGTTTAATTACACAAAGATGGACGTAGAGTGGGAGCCATTTTTCTTCGACAAAGGGATATTGAGGCAGAAATTGATTTCTGAAGTATTTAAAAAGATCAGGTTAAACTTTGGCAGGGGGCCCCGTTCATTCAACGAACAGCAGCAAGAATGTGTAAGCACAGATTATAGCTGATAGGAAACAGGTTGAACTTCTCTTCATATTCTTGAATGAGTTACAGAGAGAAATTGAAAGGTATGGAGCTCCGAGTCTATATGAAATCAGCAATCACATTAAATGTTACCACACTCATGTACCCATAGTTGTAAGCGTTGCTTGGAATAATTGTTAATCAAGCTCTTATCTCAATATTTTGAATAAAAGTATGATCCACGAAATGTGTAGGCAGACAGATAGACAAATGCAATTCCCCTTTTGGAAGAAGAATTTATGCAGATCCACAATTTGTCTTTCTGCTGAGCCACCATATTATAACGTTTTTTCATACTAAGTTGGAGGTCACATATGTAAACGGAATCAGCGCTGCTACCTATTGACCAAAAGTGCTGCTTCCCATCTCAATCCAGAGACACAAGAATCTTGGAAAAACCCATGAATTCCCAACTGACTGATTGACACTAAGGGTCTGATTACGAGCTTGGCGGTGCAGCGCCAGTTCCGCCCTGCAAAACTTGTGGTTGGGCTGCCACATGTTGTGCCCCCTTGCATGCACCCCAGGGTGCAGAGGCACAAGGGCACCCTGTTCGGCCCCTTTTGTTTCTTCTCCCCCAGGATTTTCATGGAGGAGGAACCACCATGAAAACATTGGCGGAGGCGAAACTCCTAATATGCTTGGTGGAACAGCAGTGGTCCTGCTAAGCATATTGATGCCTCCTGACCGCTGCAACACCACCGGAGAATGGTCCTATTTCTACACAAGAAAGTCTTTTGTCCTGCAGATGGTCTTGTAGATTGACAACGTAAAAAGACCAAAACGTCGACAAACAAACCCATTTTTCATTGTATAATAGCTATCTACCCAATACATAGGAGACTTTCTGTATAAATAGATTCTAGAAATGGGTCATTGACATGAATGATAATTAGACATTTGGTAGAAAGATTGATTTTCTTTTTCACTCATGTCTCTGTGAATATTGTCTGATACCCTTACAGGTGTATTATTTGGATTATAAACCACATTGAAAGAATACACAGGTTTCTGCTCCTTTATCTTCCCCTTTTTTATTCTTTCTATTTTGATTTAATTTGCCTTGTGATTGTATAAAATAGATTTTTAGAATTGATGTATTGATGTTTTCGATGTCACTGTTTGGACATTTAGAAATTATATTGTAAAATAAAACAATTCTTGACATTTAAAAAAAAACAATCTCTTGTTGGTATCCATAATATACAATATTCCTTGTTACCCAAGCCCACAAGTGTATATTGGGTTGTCCAACCAAGATAAATAACTTTCTAAAAGAGGCATTTTCAGAATTGTGACTTAATATCTGACTTTACCACTAAAGAGACACTTAAATTACAATTCCTCACCAAGTATGTGTTTCCTACCTGCTCCCAATCAAGAGTTATCACTTATTAAATATAATAAGGTAACCCGGTGTTATCCTATTGGAAAGGTATGCCTTGCTGTAGTGAAAAAGCAAGAGTTGTTCACTATCAGGACATGTAAAAGTTAAACATACATGTCCAAATTAAAAAATACAATGTGCTCTGCCCTATGGTCTTTTCAGAGCCTTCCCTGGGGGTGACTCATATGTATTAAAAGGGAAGGTTTAGGCCTAGGAAAAGATTTATTTTGTACTCTCTGGTTGGTAACTGTTCATAAGAGAGAAAGGTATAACCTACTTGTTTGCATAGAACATGAGTTAGAAAAAGGTCTCTATCTGTGCTTCCAGTCTGATGAAGATGGGGGAATTTCTCCCTTAGAAATGAGTGCCCTCACATACTTTTGCGAGTATCATGCTTCATCATTGGGCGTTGCTCCTCGTGGGGGTTGCGCTGCTTTCCTCCACAGGCCCCGCGAGAGCACTCTTTGTCGGAGATCTTATAGGAGACTATGCAGTTGTGCATGTGGGTGTGTGGGCCTAAAAAGGGGGGTAGTGCGAGTGTATTAAAATTGCCCCACCAGTACCCTGAAGTAAGTTTTATTCGTAGGTAGGTGGGGTCAAAGTAAAAAGATAATTTGGGAAAGATGAGGCACCTCTATAAACAAATATAGTAGAGCTCGAGGTGTTACTCTTCTCTCAATACCCATGTGTATTCGTGAATGTGAAGCCTGGTCGGCATGTTTCGTGCTAAATGGAGGACCCTAGTGGATCCTGGTGCCCTTCGTCAGGACCATATGGAATAATTCCACTCTAACTTATTTCATCAAGAACCCATTGCATGCTGCTTCACAGTTGCAACAGCAAATGTCATCATTGAATACCCCAGTCACAGATACATGCCATTTGTTTGCTCCTTATCTGATTTATACGTTCAGCGCCTTGGGTGACTCGCACTGCCATACCGTTCTTGGGTCAGGGATTCTGTACTATGTCACTGTTTCTGTTTTCAGAAGATCCACAATCGACCTCAAGTGAGCGGTTGGGCGGCACACCCTGCTGTGATCTTTGGCTTCAGGATGCTTCCCTAGATCTCTGTCTCCTAGAAGATCTATTATAGGAAGAGCATAAAACGACTATGCAGGCACTTTATTGGGGAGCTCCTGATAATCTGCGATCCCCAGGAATGGCTACAATTTTTTTTTCATTTGCAAAGTGGAGAAATGGTTCCTCGAAACATATGTAGGAAGGTGGAGTAATAAGATTGTTTTCAATTGAATCTTCAATACTTAACGCCTGGCGCCCCGAATATTGACACGAATCTTGAAAGGGACTACATAAGTTACTACGCCACTATGATCAGGGACAAAGCATGATTCTTCTACTCCCTAAACTATAAAGAGCTTACGACTAAAACTCTGCCATTCATAAGTCTATATATTGCACTAGTTGCTATAACAACCACAATCTCCAAATTGAACAGCAATTGAGGCACAAATTTCTATCTACAAGTTAACTGCTTCCTGTGGGTGCCATGGCAACATACTTAAAAGGTGCACTACTGTTGTTATTGTGCAGCCCTCGCAGTGTAAACCTCAGGCCCAAGGGGAGATGTAGGAGAGACATGTAAGTGTTGTTGCGTGGAGAGTTTATTGTATGGAATCTACATCTAACCAGCATGCTTCCAGTTCTCCAAGAAAGGTTTATATGTACAATCAAAACAGAAGAGTGATGTCAGATTACAAATAACAAAGCAATAAAGATCGTGGATGAAATGTTGGGTTTTCTCACATGAGGTGTACTGGATTGCAAATGACACTAAAATCTGAAGCAGAGTTCATACAAAATAAAGACTGGAAAATATTTTTAAAAAATTAAGAAAACTTGTAGCACAGCTATAATTTAATGCAGCCTTGCTTAATCTGTGCATTTCAGTCGAAGAAACTTCATTGCAAAATGTGAAAAAGGCATTCAAGATAGTCACAAAAAAAAAGATTCTTGCTTCTGTCTCATCCGATGACACCAGGGTTTCCAAATAGCTTGATGCAGTGTGAAGAGCAGGAAGAATGTTGAAGTCCACCGAGAGGAGTTAAGCAGCAACAGCAGAAAATAGTAAGACAGGTCAACAAAAGACAAATCTTTGTTAGGACTCAAAGGGAGCGGTATGTGATCTGAAGACCACATTCAGCAGCAGAAAAATACAGTCCAGAGGAGGTAAACTAGATAGTCAAGTGCTGGCACCACTGATGTCAGCAAAGGAAGTACAATGACTAACTCTGTGTGGTTGGAAGAGAAGAAGTGGAGAGGAGAAATAAAACTTTTCATTTTCGGAGGGCATGATTTTGAGTTTGGCCGATGCGTTTCTCCCTCACAAAAATGATGGCTACCTCGTCCGCCCTGCTACAAGTGCCATAGGCATAACACACTTATAATAAGGCGGACTGAACATCTGTCACGTGTGTGATGGAGTAACCCATTCGCCAAGCGATAAATCAGGAACTGAGTGTGGTTCAAATACCAACCATCACCCGGGGGCTGGGTTGCTGTACACCAAGAGTCGAGAGATGAGATCCCTTTTGAAAGAAATGCAAGAGGACAAACAACAGAAATAATACAATTCTTCACCACAAGGCAAATAAATGCATGCAGCCCGTCTCTGCATTGGTGACAGGACAAATTCAGTGAATGAGTGGTGCGTCTCCAATGAGTATATAGTAGGGGCAAAAACAGAGCTGAGAGTAAGGGGGGCAGCGTGTTACTACAGGCACTGAAAAGAGCTGACTAGATGAACATGCCTGTCCTTGTTTAATGTTGGTACATATGTGTATGTGTTCTTGTCACCCCCACATGCAGCAAATACCTACTAAACACACACCACTCCTTCACTCGCACACCCCATCTTTTCTGAACATGCACTGACATGCCACCTCGCCCCTCTGGTTGACCATGTATATTCTATAATATACACACACACACACCTCATCTCTCCGCATACACATGTATGTAACCAGCTCCTCTTTTTGCTTTGGGTGTCTCGGATATGCATGCACGTCTCATTCTCCTCTCATCCCCCATCTTACAAAAGCACCTTCCGCCACCTACAGTTTCCCGTCTCTATTTTATCTTATTCCTTCTACCACGTTTCTGAAGACAGACCCATCCACGTCCAGTCATTCTCTCTATGCCTGTCAGCCAGTCTCCCTGTCGCTGCATGTACACACATACACCCCTCCTGATGAAGCCTCTTCCCCCCTAGCTCTTGCGACTGAAACGCATGCGTGCACACACCCACCTTGATATGTATGCCCTCCCTGGCTTCACACACCCACCTTGATATGTATGCCTTCCCTGGCTTCACACACCCACCTTGATATGTATGCCCTCCCTAGCTTCACACGACCACCTTGAAATGTATGCCCTCCCTGGCTTCACACACCCACCTTGATATGTATGCCCTCCCTAGCTTCACACGCCCACCTTGATATGTCTGCCCTCCCTGGCTTCAAACACCCACCTTGATATGTATGCCCTCCCTGGCTTCACACGCCCACCTTGATATGTATGCCCTCCCTGGCTTCACACGCCCACCTTGATATGTATGCCCTCCCTGGCTTCACACACCCACCTTGATATGTATGCCCTCCCTGGCTTCACACGCCCACCTTGATATGTATGCCCTCCCTGGCTTCACACACCCACCTTGATATGTATGCGCTCCCTGGCTTCACACACCCACCTTGATATGTATGCCCTCCCTGGCTTCACACACCCACCTTGATATGTATGCCCTCCCTGGCTTCACACGCCCACCTTGATATGTATGCGCTCCCTGACTTCACACGCTCACCTTGATATGTATGCCCTCCCTGGCTTCGCACGCCCACCTTGATATGTATGCCCTCCCTGGCTTCACACACCCACCTTGATATGTATGCCCTCCCTGGCTCCACACGCCCACCTTGATATGTATGCCCTCCCTGACTTCACACACCCACCTTGATATGTACGCCCTCCCTGGCTTCAAACACACACATTGCCACAGTCACCGTTTTCCATTGCTAGGTCTTAACAGGTAAACACTGCACACAAAACACACTAAATACACCCATGCACGCACCGTCTCATTATCCCCAGCCTCGCTACCTTCACTCACTCTCTCTCTTTAAACCTACACCTCCCTCCATAAACCGTCACTCAGTCACTCCCTCTTCCCTCGTTATTCCTATTGCCATACACGCACCATATACACTGACTCCATCTCATTTCTCCCGTCACCCTTATTTTCCATTAAGGAGCGGATTCTCTCTTACCTCACTCCCTCTCTCTTGCACGCCCGCACGCACACCTTCTCTCCCCATGACCCGCCATTCTCTCCACGCACGCACGCCCACCCACACCTCCTTCAATCCATATAGTCTCGCGCTCCCCATCACACGCCTTCTCCACACGCACAGATGATCTCTCGCTCTTTCTTTTTACGCACATTCAGATCGCTCCCTCCATTTACACACCGCGTGCGCCCCTCTCTCTCCCTCCCTCCCTCGCTCGCTCGCTCTCACACACGCGCACGCACACCTCCCCCTCCGCCCAGACTAGAATAGCCTTTTTTCCCTCTCGCTCGAACTGTAGCATCTTGGAGGCAGGCAGAGGGAAGGGGGAGGTCCCTGCAGCCTCGGCGCTTGTCAGGCGGGCAGGATGCTAAGAGCAGGGGCTGGTCCTGCTGCAGCGAGCCCAGCAGCGCCCGGGCTGCAGCCAGCCCACTGTGCACAGCTGCCCTAGCTGCATCCTGCCCCATGCCCGCTGCAGTGGGCGCAGCCAGCCCCCGGTGCACAGCTGCAGACGCTGCAGCCCACCCGTGCACAGCTGCAGTAACTGCGGCCGTACACCGCCCCACCCCCCGCAGAGCTGCAGTAACTACGGCCACTGCACGACCTATCCCTTTGCTTAGACGGCGGCAGGGTTTGTGCTTGTGCTTTTGATTTGCTTCCCATTTTTATTTGATTTTTTTTGTTTCCCCCTCTTCTCTTCTCCATTTCCACCTGCTGTGCTATCTCCTTTATTTTTCTACTCTTGTGCCTCGGACGCTGGGATTTTAAATGGTTGCGGCGCAGGAGGGATGCTTGGGACCAACCTCAAGGGCAGCAGCCACCATGCCGTGGAGGACGGGGCTGCGGATCTGAAGGGGTACCCGAAGCCGGCGGCTGACACCAAGGCCATGATGCAGAAGCGGGGCAAGGCGCCCGGCCTCCAGCGGGCCGGCGAGCTGCGCGTCTTCAAGTCGGGCAGCATGGACACCAAGCTGCCCCCCAGCTCCAACCTGCGCAAGCAGAAGTCCCTGACCAACCTGTCCTTCATGACGGACGCCGAGAAGAAGATGCAGCTTTACGAGCCCAAGTGGTGTGACGACATGTCCAAGGCGGCCCAGGGCTATGGCCGGGGGGCGCCCAAGCTGCGAGACGGCCCCACCATCTCCAAGACTCTCTCCAAATCAGAACACTCCCTCTTCCAGAGCAAGCTGGCCCCTAGCCTGGGCAAGCCCCCGTTGGCACCGTCCTCCTCCAGCATTGGCAAGCCCAGTCGGATCCCCCGAGGACCCTACGCCGAGGTGAAGCCACTCACCAAGGCCCCTGACGCGTGTGTGGCCGATGACGTCAAGTCAGATGATGACATTCTGTCAAGCAAAGCCAAGGCCCAGCAGAACCAGAACCTGGCTTCTGGAAAGGGTCAAGACGACAAGGCCTTCCTGAAGGTGGACCCCGAGCTCGTGGTGACGGTCCTGGGGGACCTGGAGCAGCTCCTCTTCAGCCAGATGCTGGGTGAGTCTTTACAAGACCCTTTCTATATTGGTAAAGTCTGCCACCTTTAACACGAGGGAGGGCAGAAATGGCATTAAGGGCCGTGCATGGATAGGGTGTGAGATGTGACTGGGGCGCCACTGATGGGTGGACCGTACTAACCATAGGTGGGGGTGTTCCAACTTGTAGATGAATGCTTTATTACTGATGCCCCATTTGGGTCATACATATTGTATAGGGTGAATTTCGATTAGTTGTGATTAGAATCCGTTTTCCATTATATCAAAACACAACTGCAAGTATAGAAATGGGCTCAATACATCATCTCTTGCTTCATCCTTCTCTAGTTCAGATGGACAAATCCCGAAGGCCCACCAGGTCTCATGTAACCCCTGTTGTAATGTGTAGAGGATTCTTCGGTTGGCAGCCATTCTATATCTGTGGCATGCCATCATATTACATTTTGATTATTTGTGCTACTGTGTTCTGTTATTTACATTTTAATGCACCACAAACCCATATTAATGCACAGAAAAGATTCATCTGTATTTCTAGTGTTCGATATGTTGACTTTGAATCTAATTGGTTGTCTAATCCTCAATATTTTTGAAATATTTCATCTTCTTACTGAACACATTTAAAAAAAATTGGATGCTAAAACTTACATTAGAATTTTGTCGGGCAATGTATCGTTTTTTGGCTTTTAAAGCTACCATAAACACTGCTTTTGCGATTATTGAAATATGATTTCTTTAGTGGCAGAGAAAGATGGTTTGAGATGAACACGTTAATCCTATTGGCTGTTTAATGCATTACCTAGGGATTTTTCGTGCAGTTTGCTCCTTCAGTCGGTAGTATTGTGGCCCCTTTCATTGGCGCGGCTCGTTGGATGGTACATGAATGTGTAATTCGGAGAGTGACTGCTCTGACTCTTTGCTGCACAGACTGCCGGTGTGGGTTCTGTGGGAGGTGGTTTCAGGGACCTTGCGTCTGCTATTGAGGGGTTAATCGGGTCTCCTCTGCGTTCTGTTGTATATGGTGCTAGCTGCGCTATTCGGATGAATATGTTGCTCGGTTCCCATTTTATTCGAGGGAAGCGGATATCTCTGTGGAGATGGCTGCTTGGTTCCCGTGACCCCTCTTGCTGGAGCTGGGTGAGCCCTGCAGGGTGGGGGTCCGCCCATGCTGCCAGTCTGGCGGCAGCTCTCCTTTTCCTCCTGGAGACTGAGCACCTCTTAGGAGCCCTCCGCCATGGACCGTTCAGAGGAGGCATTAAGCAGTGAATTATTTGATATCAGTCGTTATTGTCAGTCTCATTTGTCTTTTTCGAGATCAATAGGGTCGACCCGGCCAGTGGTAGAACCTGTGTCCTACAGGCTGCACTCAGATCTCAGCAGCAGGTGCACAAACACCCCGACACGCTGCCCACCTTAGGAGGGCAGGCCTGGGAGCTGCTGCCATCTTACTTGCCCACCACCCCCACACTTTGTATATTGGAAGGAACCAGTGCATTGCATGGAGGGGGCGCACGTGCGAGCTCACAGTCCACAGGTGTGCACATCTACAGGCATTCTGCTTCTTGAATGGACAAGAATATGGGTGCAAAAATCTGAATATGGGAAGATTGTGAGCCAGAGTGTGGTGACTGTCGTGCAGAACTCATGGCCAAGGGCGACATGCTTGGAGGAAGATCATTGTGATACATGTGCTATTTGCACATGCATTTTACTGTCCTCCCTCACATTGGAAACCCAGATGAAGGTATTGTGCTTTATTGTTGCCAGGAACATGTTTCATGGTGAGAGGTGGGGGTGCACTAGCACCATTGTACCCCAACTCCGGGATGTGCCACTGATGTACAACTTCAGCATCGGGGTGGAGAGGGCTTGTGAGTTTGGCAAGTTGGAAACATTCACACGTGGCCACTAAATCGCACCATTGGAAGATTGTAGAGAAGTGTGTCAAATCTCTCGTGAACCATTAAAAGACTGCAGAGTAGCACATGGAAACATCTCCACAGTTGGAAGATGAGTTAGGAGTGCAAGGGAGGACAAGTGATCTAGATGAAGCTAAGAAAGCAGAGAATAGGAACTCAGCTATACTATAGGGAGATGAGAGCGCAGCCTTTAGGAACTCAACTCAACTGCAGATAGCTTTGATAGAAGGGAGATCAAAGGAGAAGAGCATGGGAACTCAAGTGAACTATATGGAGATCAGAGAATAGTGCAAGGGAACTTAAATAAAGTAAATACAGCTCAGATAAATCATAGGGAGATCAGAGAGCTCTCCATAGGAACTCAACTCAACTGCAGATAGCTTTGATAGAAGGGAGGTCAAAGGGCAGAGCATGGGAACTCAAGTGAACTATATGGAGATCAGAGAATAGTGCAAGGGAACATAAATAAAGTAAATACAGCTCAGATCAACCATAGGGAGATCAGAGAGCTCTCCATAGGAACTCAACTCAATTGCAGATAGCTTTGATAGAAGGGAGATCAAAGGGCAGAGCATGGGAACTCAAGTGAACTATATGGAGATCAGAGAATAGTGCAGGTAACTTAAATAAAGTAAATACAGCTCAGATTAACCATAGGGAGATCAGAGAGCTCTGCATAGGAACTCAACTCAACTGCAGATAGCTTTGATAGAAGGGAGATCAAGAGGCAGAGCATGGGAACTCAAGTGAACTATAGTGAGGTCAGAGACTAGTGCAAGGGAACTTAAATAAACTAAATGGAGCTCAGACAAACCATAGGGAGATCAGAGAGCTCTCTATAGGAACTCCACTCAACTGCAGATAGCTCTGATAGAAGGGATATCAAAGGGCAGAGCATGGGAACTGAAGTGAACTATAGTGAGGTCAGAGAATAGTGCAAGGGAACTTAAATAAAGTAAATACAGCTCAGATCAACCATAGGGAAATCAGAGAGCTCTCATAGAAGGAAGATCAAAGGGCAGAGCATGGGAACTCAAGTGAACTATAGTGAGGTCAGAGAATAGTGCAAGGGAACTTAAATAAACTAAATGGAGCTCAGACGAACCATAGGGAGATCAGAGAGCTCTCTATAGGAACTCCACTCAACTGCAGATAGCTCTGATAGAAGGGATATCAAAGGGCAGAGCATGGGAACTGAAGTGAACTATAGTGAGGTCAGAGAATAGTGCAAGGGAACTTAAATAAAGTAAATACAGCTCAGATCAACCATAGGGAAATCAGAGAGCTCTCATAGAAGGAAGATCAAAGGGCAGAGCATGGGAACTCAAGTGAACTATAGTGAGGTCAGAGAATAGTGCAAGGGAACTTAAATAAACTAAATGGAGCTCAGACGAACCATAGGGAGATCAGAGAGCTCTCCATAGGAACTCCACTCAACTGAAGATAGCTTTGATAGAAGGGAGGTCAAAGGGCAGAGCATAGGAACTCAAGTGAACTAAGGAGAGCTCAAACGAACTATAGGGAAATCAGAGAATAGTGCAAAGTAACTTACGTGAAATAAGGAAGGCCCAGATACACTTCAAGGAGATTAGAGAATAGGAACTCAAGTGAACTATACTGAGGCTGAATGAACTACTACAAGAAAACAGCACATGCAAACTCAAGTGAATTAAAAGGAGCTCAGAACTCTAGGGAGGTCACACAGCAGAGCATTGGAACTCCGGTGTAATATACAGAGATCAGATGACCTATAGGAATATCAGAGACCAGCGCATGGAACCTCAAATGAACTAAAGGAAGCTCGCCATAACCATAAGGAGAGCAGAGGGCAGGTTATGGCATTTCCAGATGACGTCAGTGGGAACCTGAGGGCAGCAGGTAGTAACGCATCAGAGATGGGGGAGCAGCTACCTGTGTATTTTGAAATATTGCTTTATATCTCCTGTGCTGTGTTGTCCATTTTCATTTTAATTACTCCTGGCATCTGCCCTATTGGATTCGTCTGGCTCCTGCATTAGTGCACTCTCTTGCCTAGCCGCTTTAATGTATGTCCTCTAATGCATCTTGCATGCCTCCCAGCCTCGGTTTAAGGGCTCTGGAAAGTGCTGACCAGAGAGGGGGAGCTTCAGCTCACAAGGCGGGAGCAAGCGAATGGGACAGTGAGAGAAAGAGATGGGGCAGTAAAGGTTTGGGAAGAGTGGATACAGTGCCATGGACAAAGGTGGGAAGAGAGCGGGAAGTGGACACCGCTGAGTCCAGAGAACTGGCGCTTAAGGACAGTGTACAGAACAGGAAATGTGGAGAAGAGATTAGGATGGTGCAGGTCGTATGCGAAGGATGGGATTTTTTTGAGGGCAGAAAAAGGAAAGAGAAAAGGAAGGTAAGTAAGTTAACTGTTACTAAGAACAGGGCTTTAAGTGGGATGAAAAAACGGGGGTCTCTCAAAAGGGCGTGGCCAATGTAATAAAGGGTGTGGCTTAAACCACCAACAATTCTGTGCTGTGCTTAGTGTGTTTCGCCCTACTTGTATTCTGCTGTTTCTATCATTGCATCCAGATATATGATACAATTGACATCATACCTATAACAAGTCAGGACTATTGTAAATGTAAATGTTGTATACTTGTAAAGCGCATAGGTGCCCGCATCGCGGGCGTCCCAGCGCTATATACCGCTGGGGAACCCGTCCTGGCTTTCCCTGTGAGATGGTCCCTTCTGGGCACCCCCAAGGTGAGACCAGCCATCCCCGGCGTTGAAGGGGCCGTTGTGAAGATTAAGCAAGCTATTGCCCAGAGTTGCAGAGTGGAACCCAAGGTTAGAGTAGGCGCCAAGGCGAGAATTATCAGGCCCGCGGACATTTTGCCTCAAGACCCTGCCGCGTTGGGAATCGAACCCTGGTCCCGGGCCAATCTCAGCTTCTGGGTCTGCCGCCTCTAACCATTGAGCCACACTATTGGCTTTATCAATGGATGTTAGTTGCATACGATAACTAGGCAGCAACTATGGCTTGTAAATAATATTGAAAAAGCTTTCACTTAAAGCCCTGGTGACAGACACTACGACAATGTTGCTGCTCCTGAGTTTCAATAAGAGAAGGGAAACCCAGAGAGAAAATGACTCTCTTTAAAGGATTTCTCTTCCCCCTACAACGCTCACCTGGCATGACGTCATGCCGTAACTTCTCCACCAGTGAGAGGTGAGCAGTGTGAGCATGCGCACATCGATGTCCCTGCTTTCACTGCAGTCTGGAAAAAGACAGACCGCCTGTGCCAGGGCACAAAACAGAGCCCGATAGAGACCCGTTTCGAGGCCCCCTTACAAAAACTGCTGGTGCTCTGACCCAGTGAGACCCTTCCCACTTAAAGCCCAGACTAAGAAGCTGGCGTAGACAGCAAAGACAGCAGTGTGAGCAGGAGGCACTTGGAAAGGATGGGTTGACAAGGACAGAAGGGAAAGAAACAGCTGCTTGTGAGGGGTGATCGAGTAGAGAAAGATGGGAGGGCGTAACTGGGGATGAGTAAAAGGGATAAAAGCAGTGTGAACAACAAATGCTGGTCTATCAGAAAGAACGGGCACGCCTGTATGTTAGTGTTCCTTTGTGAGGGTTTGAGTACTAATATACCCTATTAATATCCTCTCCTAGATGTTTTTCAATCTCGCTGAAGGTATCCCCATTAAAGAAATCAGCTCAGTTGTGATTGGAGAAATCTGTAGGTAATTTCAACCCCAGATCTCTGAGCAGTAAGAGCTCTGCTATAAACAGCATTGACCCCACCCACTCAGAGTAGGTGCAGTGGGTGAGGGTCCGATGATGAAGCATGCCATGGCGGTACCTGTGGGTGACGAGCCTTTTATATAATCTGAGATTCCAGGGTTCCCGTCCCCTACCACCATAGTTTTCTGGAATGTAGGCACAAAGGAATAATAATATACTGCAGGGCCCTCTCTTTGTGATAGAGTTAATGCAGACTGGGACGTCGCGGGTATCCCAGACTATTACTTCTCACTACCTCCAGTGAGAAATAGCAATAAATGCTAGGGACAGATAGAAGGTAGTGCAGGAGAACAAGCAGAGACAGTAGCATCTGCATGGGGGGAAGATTGGGGGGGGGGTTAGACGAGCAGTAACAACCAATTAATAAAAGAGGGAAATAATAGGAGGAGACCAGGGGTAGAAGGAAATGCGCTCAGGAGGATGTGAGGGAAAGACACAGGAAATGAGACCAAGAGAACATGAGGGAGAGCATGAAGGGCATACCATAGAGAAGTAGGGAGAAAGAGGTCAGGCAAGGAGAACACCAGGGAGGGGCTGAAGTTCAGTGGAGGGAGTGAGGTAGTGACACTGGGAACGAGGACATCAGGGTCCACATTACATAAAGTGCCCCTGGCATGTGCGCCCACAATCTGCACCCCTGGGGCTCTTTGCAATTACAGAGGGGGGCACAGATGCTGTAATTCACATACCACCCGCACGTATGCAGCATTGGCGCTATCCCAAAGGGGCGTTCTCTCATTTACAAATTAGGAAAACCCTGTGCCTCGTTGACTGTATTACACAGATTAGCACAGAGGCAAAGAGTCAGGATGCGGCCTGAGTGTATGCCACCGAGAGGTAGTCAGGGCCGGACTGAGAATTAAAACCGGCCCTGGCAAAGTGCTCAACCGGTCACCTGGGGGTGCGACCGAGCTCTTTGGCGGGCCGGTTTCCGGCCGATTTTGTTACAGGGTCGCTTTTGCAGCTTTGCTGCAAAAACGGCCCTGTAACAAAAACGGCCCCCTGGGCCCAAAACCGGCCCCCACCCTTGCGGCGCACCCGGGGATTGCCGGTGCCTGCAACGGCCAGTCCGGGCCTGGAGGTAGTGCACACGCCCCCGTCGATCGCACTCTCTGAATGGGCTGCAGTGGACCCCAGGATCCCTCCCAGACCTTTAGCTGCAGATGTGAGCACTCACTCACTGCACCCGCCTGCAGGGCAGGCGCGGTTCGTCCATTGGGGCGTGGGGGCGTAGCCCCCCCTGCCCAACGCCGCCCGCAGCTCCCTCATGACAATCATGTCAATGAATCAACATGACGTCAGACCGCCGGGCGGGCGTCATGTTGATTCATTGACATGATTGTACAGACGGCAACACAAGTACGCATGCGTGGGGACGGAGGGTGAATTTTTACCCGTGCCCACGCATGCGCACTTGTGTTTTGGCGGCGTTGCGCATGCCCATCAGGAGCCCTAATGGGCGTGCTGCGGGCGAGAGGGTACCTGTGCCCATGGCGCCAGGATTGGCCAGGGGCGCTGTGAGCCTGTGAAGTGTGCGGGACCGGCAGCAAGCTAAGAGTGTGTTTTTCGGTGTTCCAGTAAACTAGCTTGCACAAATGACTTGCGATAGTTCAGTGTGTTAAAGCATCTGCTGCAGAAATGTGTAAATACATGAATGATGGATGGATGCAGGGTGGGTGCATTAATGATTGTTCGGTGGATGGGTGCATGGATGGATGGATGCATGCATGATGGGTGGATGGATGCATGAATGATGGATGCAGGATGGATGGGTGGGTGGATGGGTGGATGCATGAATGAATGATGTATGGATGCAGGATGGATGGTGGATGGATGGGTGGATGCATGCATGATGGGTGGATGCATGATGGATGGATGGGTGGATGGATGGATGGATGCATGAATGATGTATGGATGGATGCATGGATGCATGAATGATGGGTGGATGCATGATGGATGGATGGATGGGGGGATGGATGGATGGGTGGGTGCATGAATGAATGATGTATGGATGCAGGATGGGTGGGTGGATGGATGGGTGGATGCATGAATGATGTATGGATGGATGCATGCATGATGGGTGGATGCATGATGGATGGAAGGGTGGATGGATGGGTGCATGAATGAATGATGTATGGATGCAGTATGCTTGGGTGGATGGATGGATGGGTGGATGCATGAATGATGTATGGATGGATGCATGCATGATGGGTGGATGCATGATGGATGGATGGGTGGATGCATGAATGAATGATGTATGGATGCAGGGTGGGTGGGTGGATAGATGGGTGGATGCATGAATGATGTATGGATGTATGGATGGATGCATGGATGTATGCATGATGGGTGGATGCATGATGGGTGGATGGGTGGGTGCATGAATGATGGATGGATGGGTGGGTGAATGGATGGATGCATGAATGATGTATGGATGGATGTTTGCATGATGGGTGGATGCATGATGGATGGATGGGTGGATGGATGGATGGGTGGGTGCATGAATGAATGATGTATGGATGCAGGATGGGTGGTTGGATGGATGGGTGGATGCATGAATGATGTATGGATGGATCCATGCATGATGGATTAATGCATGATGGATGGATGGGTGGGTGGATGGATGGATGGGTGGGTGCATGAATGATGTATGGATGCAGGATGGTTGGGTGGATGGATGGGTGGATGCATGCATGATGTATGGATGCATGATGGGCGGATGCATGATGGATGGATGGGTGGATGCATGAATGAATGATGTATGCAGGGTGGGTGGGTGGATGGATGGGTGGATGCATGAATCATGTATGGATGGATGCAAGGTGGTTCGGGCTCGCTCGCTGCGCTCGATCGCTGCGGTGCAATATGCAAATTAGTTTACGCCTCGCCACTTTCAAATGTCACCAGCCGCCCCTGCTGCAGGGGGGACTCCGTCCTCCTTGAAAGTGCAAGGCCGAGGCGGATCCTTTCTGCATCGAACAAGACAGACTGGCTGCTTGAAAGAGTCTGTCCGTCTTTCACACACGGGGCAGCGCAGGACCGAGCCTGGCCCGGGGCCGGTGCTTTACCATTAATAGGGCGCAATGTTCCTGTTTGCACCAAGTGAACATGGTTAAAGGTGTCCTGCAGTGCAAGCATGGACAGCGCACCCGTAGTGAAACACAGCGCCAGAGGACGTCATGGTGGGCCGTGCTGGCTCAGCGTATACCCAAACCCCTTCTTCTATGCTCCTGCGGTGTGTCAACTGAATACATTTAATATGATTTTCTATGAGTTGGAGCTTGAGTTTGAGGCAGCGCAGCTAGGAAACAGCGAGCAAGATTGTCCTCTTTCTGGGCTCTGCATTTGAAAATAAGGTGCCGACTTGGAGAAATATGGAGTTAAACCACTTCCCGCCATGGAGGAGCTTGAAAACAGGCGCTAGACTCCCACCGAGCCAGTGTAACACACCTTACAGGGGCCCAGGAACTGCTGCGGGACATATGAGAGGGTGGGTCGGACCCGAGTTCACCTCGCCCCCTGCTGAGCCCCCCCCACCCCTCCACTGACTATTCACCCCAGTCCTTAGTTGGAAGGCCACGTGAAAGATCAGGCACCGTGTCTGACTCTGATGAGAACCAGGCCTGTCTGTCTGAATATAGAAATAACCGGACAGTCAGGCGAACATTTACCCTCCGGACAAGCCAGAGACTGAGCTGGGAGGCAGAGATCCAGGGAGATCACGTGATTTCGATAGGTGGCTGGTGAGACGGGCAGACCATGCAGAAGGGAGGGGGGGGGGGTGCACCCTTGGCTGATTGATCATCGGTGACACATTTATAGCGCACTGAAGGCGGATTGGCATCCGGCCCATGGAAGACGTGTCAATGCCACGACAGGAACACTCATGATGCTGGAATCTGCTGATGGGGTTGTGGGGATGCGGGGTACGCTGGTGGACAGGGAGAGAGAGGGTGCTGTGTGATTGGAGCCCGGACCCCCTAGGATGCTCCCAGTCCTGCCCCCATGAAAGCTCCACAATCAATACTTGATACCGAACTGTGGGTACAAACGGCCTTGTTTATTTTAACATCAACACACCATAAGCATGACACATTAAAATGACTTATTAACACATTGCATAAATCAATACTTACACTTTTAATATTGGCAATCATAAATAATCAGTCTAACCACCTGACTTTAATATTTATCAGACCTTCTATTGCTCCAGCACCAAGGTGCCCTCTGGCTCGCATCCCCCAATAGAGGACCACACAAGGTGCAACCCACCTGCGTCCTTGAGAGGTGAGCCCCAGCCCTCTGGTCCTTGTCTGCCTTTTTCAGGGCCCACCCCTCTACCGCCAGGCTGCCAAGGAGGCTCGTAGAGAATAACCAGGGGCCGCTGACCCATACCCCAGCTTGTGACCGGGCGCCCTTGCCTCCCCAGCCGGTGTCCCCTTCCTCTCTGCAGAGAGCTTACTGTCTCTCCCCCTCAGTGCTAGCCTAGATAGTATGTTTTTTTTCTAGGGCCTCCTCAAAGGTCTATTCCTCTCCGTATGGGGTGCCACAAGGATCAATTTTAAGTCCTCTTCTCCACAACATCTATGTACAACCTTTGGCAGTGATTGCAGAAGAAGCGGGGCTGTCGCTCTTTTCTTATGCCGTTGATACTCAGATCATTTTTTCCTTATTGACGGACAGGATATCTGGTCATTCTACCCTGCAATTGGGCTTGCGTACAGGGCCGGACTGACTGTAGCGGGCACCGGGCAATCCCCGGTGCGCCACATGGGTGGGGGGCGGTTTTGGGCCCCTGAGGGCCGATTTTGTCAGCAAAATCGGCCCTGTAACAAAATCGGCTGAAAACCGGCACTGGTAAAGAGCTCGGCGGCACCACCAACCCCCCGGGTGGAGGGAGGGGGGGTGGCTGAGCACTTTGCCAGGGCCGGTTTTGGTTCCCAGTCCGGCCCTGCTTGCGTAATATTGCATCTTGGATGCAATCTAACTTGTTCAAGCTCAATGGGGAAAAAACTGAAGTTCTCATTCTTGGGAAAAATACAGATCTTTGGGGCCCACAACATTGGCCCGTTGAAATGGGGCCTCTACCTTTGCCCTCTACTCAGGTCCGCAATCTGGGTTTTATCCTTGACAATAAATTGTCAATGAAACAACATGCAGTAAAAACTGCAGCCACCTGCAATGGTTAAAGAAAAGCATTTGGATGTTCCCTGCTGCTACCCAAATGACCGTTGTCCAGGCACTTGTACCATCTCGCCTGGATTACGGAAACTTCCTCTTTTTGGGTTCTAACAGGGATGTGCTGTGTAAGCTCCAGGTGGTGCAGAATTCTGCAGCAAGATTGTTTTGTAGAATTCCAAGAATGTCTTCTGCCTCTAATGCCTTGAGAGATTTGCATTGGCTCAGGGTGCAAAGTCGAACAAAATTCAAAGCCCTGAGCTATATGTTTAAAATCAAGAATGGCACTGCACCTAAATACCTGCAAAACTTGGTACGCCCCTACCAACCTTCTCGTTCGCTACGTTCTTCTACTGAAGAAAAATTTGAGCTTTCTAGGATCAAACTTGTGAGAATGGGTGGTCGCTCCTTCTCCTACCTTGGTCCAAGTTTGTGGAACTCTCTTCCCTCTTTGATGTGCAAAGAAACATTGTATTCTATTTTGTTTAAACAACTAAAAACCTGGCTGTTTAAGCAATTACTTTTAATCAATGCTTTTTACCTTTTCAGAGTCTCCTTCTAGGTTTGCGCTGGGAAACCCTTTTTGGGTAGCTGTGTGCATTATAAAAATAAATGAACATAACATATGTAGGAGGACTCCCGTTAACCAAGTGAGCCAATCTTCTGTGGCCTCTTAACCGCTTACCCTACCCAAATACCTAATCTCAGGGACGGGTGGGTGGGAGATTCTTCATAGTCGACAAACTGGGGCCAACGCAGGAAAGAAAGAGGACGGAGTCTGAAGCCCCCCAGCATAAATAGGCCTCCAGCTCCTCCCCCTCCCTGCGCCGCTGGCCCCAGATGGAACTGCATCACAAGACGACCGGGAAGGACTTCCTCTTTTTGCCGGTCGCCAATCGGGCTGCCCCTGCAACCCCAGGTAGGCGTGACTGGAATCACAGGGGGTCGGGCCCTAATGGCGCACTCCTTGATTCTTGTGCTTTCAAGAGTATGTGTGGCTGATTGGCTTAAGCCTAGTTGTACGATGTACATTTGCACAGCGTGAGAACCAAGTGCTGTGGTCAAAGTGTCACTCGTATAACGTGCAGCTGACATCAGTCTGGTGTTATTGATCTCTGTCCGGAGTGGTTACAGGTGGAATTGCAAGTTTGGTTGTAGAAGCGTGTGCTTGCAGAATGAGTGGCCTAGATTGTAGGTAGAGTTGGTTGATGTGGGTGAGTCCTGGCACGTGATCCGGTCGTGTCTCAGAGAATGTGACGCTGCTGTCGTATGCCTGTTCAGTTTTAAAGAGGCTGTGCACGGTAGCTATACCGCACTTCATGCTGCCTTATTTTATCTGAAAAGTTCTTGACTGCATTATGAGTTCTTTTCAGTATAAGCTAGTGTCCTGTGGTGTATCGTAGTTTATTAGTTTCAACTTTCATGTATTTTTTTTTTTTACCACTGTCTAAGTATCACTTAAGGGACAACAATGGGAAGAGACATGTTTTTACAGCTTGTTTTTCTGTTCATAGTTTCCTTATCTGGGTGGGGAGGGAGTTGCACAATTTCCTCACCTGCACAAAGAAAGAACTCCTGTGTTTCTTTGAAAAAAAATGCTATGTATGAAATATAGGTTTCCATCTTCTTGCTAAGAATGCATGTGTGCATAGAGGCTGTGTGTCTGTGTAGCATGGTCACCAAATTGTGTGAATTACAGGTGTGAATGTGTATCAACAGGAAGTGCTGCAGGCTCTGTGTGTGTGTGTGTTTGAGATTGCCTTCAGATTATCTTCTGGTACGTGTGGTGGCAGAAAGAGGAGCGTCGGCCCAGAGTGTGTGTGTGGGGGGGTAGGCTCTGCGGGTTAAGGCAGTGCAAAGCTTGCGTGTGTACTCACGCCGCATGGGCTCCAGTCTGTGTGCTGTGTGTGTCTGCAGCACTTGGGACTGTGTTTCAATAAATAAAGTGCTAATTATGTAAATGGACATTGTAAGTGTTATGTCAGGCGCCCACATTACATGTAGTGGTTTGCATTTACATGTTGTAAGATTCCACGTGCCCGCCATTCAGGCAGCAGATACCGTGCACTGTGGTGTGTGCCGCACTGTCCATTGCAGAGTAGTGATTTAGAAAAGAGTGACAGTAGTACAAGGGGGATATTTCCCGGTTATTCCTGTTTCTTGGCTCCTTCGTTACAACTAACAGTGCTCTGTACATGACCATTAGATGCGCGGGGTCAACATTCCCACAAAATCATAGATGCAGTTGGGTGAGAATGCCCTCTCTAGAGGTGAACCTTGATGGATTTCTCTTTGCATTTGTAATCTTGGCCAGGCCCCTCTTCATTGGATCTGAGCTGCTGCCCGCCCTTCTGTTAACCTGCTCTCTGTACCCTCTTCAGTTTACTGCCAGTGACATGTTGGGGAGCAGGCATGGGAGCCTGGTGCGGAGGTTTAAATTCATTAGCTCTCCCTCGCCCTGCGCCAATCCTGGCCTTGGCAGGGACTCTGGGGGCGGCGGCCTCCCCTGGCACGTGCTGGGGATGCTTGCTGAAAGCTGCTAGGTCCTGGAAGCACTGAAATGTCAATTAGTCACAGCACATTCCGGCTGGTGATGGCGTGTGGTGTGTGGTGTGCGTCCACATCTCCTCACCAGGCCAACAGTGAAAAGGAGTAGCCAGCACCAGGCCTGAGTGCAGGAGTGAGTACACTTGGTGTGAAGAGAAGTGACTTATTCGAGCATTATAAGTATGCAGGTGCATGATGAAGTGATGCTGAAGCATGGTAGGCCTCTCCACATTTAGCAGAAACTTCACAGTGGCAGAAGAAAGTGTTCCATGTGCGACTACCAGGGCAAGGAGTGAGTGGTGGTATCGGGAGGCTTGGTGGACCTGGAAGATTGCCAACACTAATATTGGCTGTGGAAGAGAACCCAAAGTCGAAGAGATCCAAGCTCTGCAGGTAAAGTGGCATAAGTGGTTTTGCGTTTTGTGTCTCTGGGTTTTGACAAGTGAAAGAGGTGGCAGAAGCTGTTTTGCGTTTTGTGCCTGGGTTTTTCAACCAGTGATGGAGGTGGCATAGCACAGATATCCCATAGCCAGGCACACACCTGCTTAATGTAGTGGATAAACGGATGCAAAGGAAATGTTCACAAGCAAATGAATGACACCACACCAGTTTTATTTGGAGATTATTATGTTGCAGGTTTATTTGGTAAAGTAATGGGTCAATTTACGGGCAATCAAAAGCAGCTCGCAACAATATGCCCTAAGCCCACTGCCCACCTGATTAGCCGGTAAGGACCAGGGATAAGAATATCTGGGGCCCTATTACACATAGAGCACACTTTCCCTGTTTGCTGCCGACGCACCCTAAAACAGATGCACCAGGTGCAAACGGGAAAACTGTGCCCTATTAGATTGCATGGGCTGCTCCCAGGGCAGTCGCAAACTCGCGCTGCCCTGGGGGCAACGCATTCAAGTGAAAAATGGACCGGCTTTGAAGCAGCCGCTCCATATTTCACTGTGCAGGTGGCAACTCGCCTGCCCTTTTAAGGGGGATTACAGAACCCTTTTGCAGGTGGGTGTAGTGAGTGATTGCACCCACCTGCAAGGGGATGCCTGGGGGTCCATAGGACCCCTTTTCCACCCTCCAGAGGGCTGTTATCAGGTGGTGCACTGACAGTGCGACTCCTGACAACTTCTTTGCCTCTGCCCCAGCATCTATAATACGGCCTAAAAGCAAAGGTATTCTCTCATTTGCATATGGCCACGCCCCCATGCAAATGAGGGAACATCCTGCAGTGATAGCGCTGGCGCTATATGTGCACCAGCTCTAGCTGTATTACAGAAAGGGCTGCGCAAGCGTCTGTGGCCCTTTCTATAATGCCAAAGTGCCTCGGGTGCGCAAAGCAGGCACACATGCCAGTGCCACCCCAGGGGCACTTTTCATAATACAGCCCCTGGTGCATTACCTTTGCGGTTCATCGTGATTGTCTCCAGTTAATGCTGGTTGTAAGGAGCATGTAATGTTGAAAGAAAACAGCATGTTTTCTCGTGACTAGGATTCTGGATTTCAACCTTTTGCCAATGTGCAATTTTCACCAGGTTTGTCCTAGTCAATTGTGTGTGATGACAGAAACTTGAGAGTGCTTTAATGCTACAGAGATCTAAATGTGCACAATAGAGCGCTGCGAGTCTGGTCACCTGCAGTTTACACTTGATTCAGGAGCTAGTAAGAAGGGCGTAAGGACATTTAATGGAACAGCTAGAGGAACTGAACACAGTCTGCCTGGGGTGAGGTGCAGAGGAATATGGGATTTAGCAGTGGGTTGATATAGCTAAAGTGGATATTACCTGGAAGCAGAAAGACAAGAAGGTTCAGAGAACAAAGACATACATGGGACAGACACCACTCAACCATTGAGAAATCCCGTACTGACGGGGAGCAATCACATGCAACGAAGAGACACAGTCATAGGATTCCGCCACCAGAAAGAGGTTGAGCACAAGGCATGTACGATGCAGGTAAAACATTCAAAATGAAAACCAGGATTTGAGATTACATGTAGGCAGAACAATGTGTCCAACACATATTGTATAGAGTTTGGAGACGGGCGGCACAGAGGCCTCTGCAGCCAGCATGCTAGTATTATCAGTCTGAGCCCCCTTTATTGCCACAAACACATTTGGAGGTTACTGTGTTATCCATCACACACTAGTAGGCCCAATTACAGCCCACCGGTGATAAAGCAGCACAGGATATCACGTAACTGAGTAATCGACTACACAGCGGTGATGCAGAACGCAAAGGATGCAAAAACAAAACAAACTGTTGCATGTTGGTGACATCATAAAATGTAAGAACATATATGACAGTGGAATTATGTATCACATCATTGAGACTCGAGGGTGTGGTGGAGCTCGTGAGAACAGCCTTGAGATGCGACAGTAGCCGTCTCCTTGTGACACTTCATGTGACACCTGTAATATTTCTGCACATGCGAGTGTGACTCATAGAGGCAGTGATGCTCGCCTAATCCCTCTGTGGCAGTCGTTCAGGGCGTGGCCTCCATCAAACACAAGTGCTACTCAGTCTTTGCTGAGTGGGGTGGCGAATATGGTTAGCTGTTTTCTTTTTTAAAAAATCACATATGTCGCGAGTACTACAGGTTTTATGTGTGCTGCTCCCGGGTGGGGGGTCGTATGGGAACCGAGACTTTTGCAATGCTTTTCATTGCACGATCACCATTTTTTGTATCTGTTCTAAGCATGGGCGGAAAATCCATTCCGCTCACAGATTTTGCGGATTTTCGGTAAATTTGCGATCCGCGAACGCTCGCGAATTTATCGAAAATCCGCAAATTCGCACCCAGCGGATTTTTTTTTCTTGGTGATACAATTTTGCGGCGTGCGGCGTAAGTTCGCTATTGCGAACATGTAGGTGCGGCGGGCAGCAACAATCTCGCACTCGCGAAATTACCCAATTTGCAATTCTGCACAAGAAATCCACTAGCAGGCAGTATAGACCTTCTGAAAATGATGATTTTTATCAGAATAACTCCTCAGGTTGACATTTGCCTGCCCTTTTTTGGATTTGAGGCCTTTTGACTTTCTTTGTATCACTTTTGGATTAGAAATCAACTTTCACAAGTAAGTTTGTTTGGGGCATTACATTTTCTGTTCTGCAGAAAAATGAGTTTTGCTAAACTGAAAGCACTCAGCAGGTGCAAAAGTTCAAATTCATCATTAGTAACCATTCCCTGTAGTGCCTCCTGACTGGGGCCCCTCCAGAGTTCAGTTGCTAGTTGCAACAGTTGTATGACCCTGCTCTGACCCTCACAGCCGATCATAGAATAGCTACAAGTAGGCCACAATGGTCCTGGAAAAAAAAATTGCACTGCAACAGAAAGCAAATTACAGATAAGGAAGCAGGTGCCAGACTGGCATTTTAAAACAGTGACACATTAATAAATCAACCCCAAATGAATTCATGTCAGTTGAAGCAGGGCATGTGTGCTTGCTTTTTCCCCCCATAATCTACAGTGATGATGATGAACCAGAGGGTGGCATTGATGGACCAGAGGGCGGCATGGGTGAAACAGAGGGTGGCAGTGTTGAAACAGAGGGTGCTGTGAACCTGTGGTGATGAACCAGACGTAGAAACAACATAGTCGCGACCGTTGCGTGCCGACAAGTAAGTTCGCAATTGCGAACTGGTACAAAATCCTCGCGAACTGGCTGAAATCCTTGCGAACACTATAAAAACAAAAAAATCCGCAAATTCGCGAGAATTCGTGGATTTTGCGGATTGCGAGTTCGCAAATACGCAAATTCGTGAACACCAGATTCGCAAAATTCGCCCATGCTTAATCCGTTCACGATGATTGCCTTGTCCACCTATTATCCATGGTCGATCCCTGTCAGTTAGTTAGTGCGGCGCACATTGGGAGTGCATGGCGCACATCCAGTTTCACAGTTTCACAAGACATTTCCGCTCAAAGGCCCTCTCAGACAGAGCTACGCTCTCAGCGTAGACATAAGAAAAACAGGAAGTTATGCAATCTACAGATAGCCCAATACCCGGAGCCTGCACCAGAGTATGTGTCTTGTAATAATGATTGTGCGGGGATTCAGTGCCAAACCTTATCAGCATCTCATCCGTCAGGAACACTAACAAGAGGACCTGTATATGCAAGGGGCGGCCTAGCCTTGTGTTGTCAGTGAGTCTACAGTGCAGTAGATGCCAGAGCAGAAACCCAGCCCTCGAAATCCAACTTTCAAGACAAAATCTTTCAGAATGTTAGAGCCAAAGCCTGTGTTGCGGCCCTACAAACATAAGGTGGGTCAGACGCAGCCAGAGACTATAGGGTGTTTTTTACTGTCCCCCTTCAGAACTGTTTGTGACTGTCTCCCCCACCAGGATGAGGCTTTGCGTGAGAGATTACATCACTCAGTGCAGTCTAGTTTTGTGAAAGACTAGATCACCTCTGCAGTCTAGGGCTGTTAGAAATTAAAGCACCCAGGGCAATGTGATATTGCCAGAGAGTGAAACAAAAAGAAAACGAGACAGTGTCTGGGGAGAAGCTTAATCACTCACTTTGAGGTGTTCACGTCACAAAAAGCAGTCCGAGGCTGGGGGGGAGGTATTCAGAGCAGCCGGGTCTGTGGCTGAGTCACAGTGGTCAGTCTGAAGATGGAAGAGTCTAAAATACTTAGTTTCTAAGAGAATGAAATCCCCAGAACAATCTGGGGGTGGGAGACAGCTAATATTTTGGGCAGGCTGAGTCAGTGAGAGAGGGAGCACTTGGAGGAAGGTCTTGAGGCAGAGGAAGGCTACTTGGTGCACTCCCAGGCTCTGTACGAAACTCTCAGATATATGTGAAATGTGTTGGTACTTGTATTGCACAAAATGAAACGGCATAGAGCAGTCATTCAACTCATTTTGAGGCAGATTCAGTTGAAGTATCTGTAGGTGTGAATCTTTGGTAAGCAGGAAAATACCAGCACTTCCTAAGGTGAGTGAGTTGGAGCAGCCTGAGGCTGAGAGTGACTACAGAACCACCAGGAGGCGTGTGTAGGCTACATGGAATAGCATGTCACCATGCAAGACCGTGCTACTTCGAGTAGTCCATGGCAGTGGAAGTCTCTCGTCGTGAGCTCTGTAGGCCAACGTGAGGCAATTTCACTTGCAGAATTCAGTGAACCTTGGTGTCAGGTGGAGCAGAAGGCACCACTTGAAGCCGTCTCAGGTTGGGTGGGGCTCTCACCTTTAACTGTCAATGGCTGTGCTAAAAAGTGTAACTTGAAACAGCCTGACATCGTAGTACCATCATGAGGACCATTCGGATGTTGCAAGAATGGGTACTGCTTAGAGGAGCCTCTGGCTGTGAGCAGATGTTTCTATTGGAATAGTGTTAGAAAGCTTGAGGGGTGGCATCTCTTGATGTAGTTGACACTTTGTGATGGAGTAATACTTGGAGCCGTCTGGGGTGGCCCCACAGAGTAGTCGTCTGAGGCTGTGCAAGACGGGCACCAATAGCAGCCACCGACTGTGGCGAGTGCGTCACTATGAAAAATCTGAATCTTCGGTGGGGGTCAGTCTGGAACTGCCACATGGAGAAGTCAGATGTAGTACGAGTGTCACTTGGAACACTCTGGTTGCCTTAGAGATGCCCACAACTGTGTTACATTGTGTGGTCCAAGGTGTTGACTGCACGTCAGCCATTCAGTGTCCCGCGTGTGCCAGGAAACGAGGTAAAAATAGGCGTTGGTTTGGTGAATCACATTCCTATGTATGGGTCTCATACTCAGCCAATGACGAGAACGACATTTTCACAATATTACATTGCAGAAGCGAGAAACAATGCTTGCTGTCTGGTGCTGTGACATAATTCTTACTGAAGAGTCCAAGGGATGACAGAAAAGTGGAATGAGATTGACAAAGTTCAATCCCACTAGTGTCAGGCACGACAGAAGAGTCGATAAGGAGACAGGACAGCAATTATGATACATGTGAGCAGGGGAACGGAGTTCATGATATTGTGAGATGAGGAGAGTTAAAACAAGACGAAAACCTAAGTGGAAGTAAAAAGCAAAGGAAAGGTAGAACAGAATAGATAGTGACTATCACCAAAACTCTACATAATACATCTCTCAACACTTGAATATTTAGCCTTCAACAGAAGATAACCAAGGTAGGTAAATAAAGAAAACACGAAGAATAATGGAGTGAAGCAGTAAATGAACAACATTAAAAAAAAGAAATGGTTTGAATAAAATAAATGACGTGAATTGAAGTGAATAGCTGCAGTGCCAGAAGGCACAGCCATTCTCTTGGGCCATGTGCTCAGTAGAGCTTCATTTAGACTTCCAGATAGTGGAAGACAATTGAATTCTGTCTCTATTTGCATGAGATGCAACTGTGGTAATTCCCCACTGCCCAAAATGTGCACTCACTATTTGGCAGCCTATGGCATCATTCCATCAGATGTTTTAAAACCCATTAAGTTAAGCAGTGTTGTCAGCCCAGTGAAGACTGCTGTACTCTGTTAAGGGTTGATGGGGTCAGCTCTCTTCTCCCTTAATGTAACATCCATTTTTCACCACTGCTTACAAAGAAGTGCATTTTGAAAATGTCTTGCCTTCATATCAGGAAACGCAAACACACTGATACAATTGGGATTTTAAATTTGAAAATTTGGAATATAGATAAACATATCTACACTCGTGAATATTCAAGTGACCCAAATATGAATAAAGAACGTGATTCCTTGAACCCTTCTGAAGGATTTTTGATTGCTTGGTTCAGAGATCCATTTTGAAGATGTGGATCAGATGAATCAGTAGCACAGTTATTTGTTGGTGCCCACCCGCGTAAACTGCTTCTGCGTCTCCTTAAATTAACGTATAGAAATTCAGGCTAGCAACGTTGTGTCAATGAGTCTAGTGGCCTGCATGGTGGCTTACAAGCACCCCCTCTAACCAGAGGACTTATCTTTAGACAGTCACCAAAGTCCCAAAGCAGACACTTGCCCGAGTGGCCTGTTTACTTCATTACAAGCAGCCCTGTTCACACCAGGCACCATCTTTTGCCTTGTTTGGGACTGTGCACGCACACTCACCCACTCCTGAACCTTTACGGTGGGTGATGAGCGTCACCGCGATTTCCAGAGTAAATAACCATTCCGGCTGCTATGCAGGCAACTCACATTTACTGCAGACTGAGGTCTAATTTACCTGTTCAAAGTGGAGGCAACAACTCCAGTGCCACACTGGGTCATGTGAAGGAACGGCAGATGTCAGCAATACTCTGCATTACCCAAAGGGACCATTTTATCATTTGTAGGATGTCTCAGGGCTAGTTTGGGCTGCAGGCGTCTGGACAGACATCTGAATCACTAGCCACGCCTGAAGCGTGAGCCATTCACGGCCTCCAGCTTGCTCCTCACTGCGGGGGTTCAGTGTGTGGAGAAGAGGGAGGGGGTTGACTAATGACTCCAGAAGTGAAGTAGCACAGACCAGGTCCTGCAGCACAGCTTTTACCTTGAGGGTTGGTAAGGATACTTGTGACAGTTTATATCCAGGCATCAGCACTTATGATGTGCGGATGTGCCAAGGCAGATACACTCTTCCTGTAAGAGGATCTGCTGGCTGGCCTTGCTGTGACAAAATTGGCCTGTGGTTTCTCCTTGCCAAGGGCGTCTGCTCCCTGCATTCATTGCCGCCCGGTAGAATCAAATGGGTGCTGAGCTTTTTGAGTGGCATTTATGTGTTCTGCATTATTGATCTCTTAACCAGTCTGCAAATCCTGTCTCACTGCAGACGTTTACAGTTCACCTGTGATCTTTCTTCTCCAGTAACGAGAGCATCAGATCAGTTCTTCCAAGATACCTGAGACAATGGTCTGTGCCGGGAATGTCTGCAAGGGATGCGACAGAATGCCGTACTCTAGCAAACCTCTTCTACTTTTTGTGTTGGTTCGGGGTCTCAGGGATTCCATGGAGGGTGACAGGGTATTGGAAAGGCTTTGCATTTCCACTCAATGTCCAAGTGTCCCCGCCATGGAGCTGCATTCGGCCCGCTGCGCAATAAAAGAAATCCCTCCAAGTTGTGTGTGTGATATGGGGATGCTTCCCAGAAGAGAACCTTAAGTCTCCAAGGCTCATCATCCAGCTCAGGTGACAGGGATCTCGATGCACTCCTGAGGGCAGGTGCTATCTAAGCCCTTTCAGAGCATTCATGTGTTTATTGGTGGTCTCTGGATGAAAGAGATGGAGTGAATGGCTAGCATCGTCATTGGAGGGGACTCGTGTTAACGCATAGAGCCAACACTTCCAGGCAGGACTGCGTGACATTGAGAGACGTTTAACTTAGGCTGAGTTCTTCTTCCTTCTAGAAGGCAAAATCCCTTTGGTCCAGGCAAAAGCAAGTAGGTAAGAAACTTCAGAGGCCTGGACGCCCGGCAAGCAACAGCCATACCTCTGAAGGCAGACGTGGTTATTTTAGTATCAAGAAACACTTTGTTGTAAAATACGAGTGATTGAGATGGGGGAATAACAGAAGAATGCCTATGTTGTGGATACACGAGTCATTGACAGCGCTGTGCAAACAGTTTTGAATGAATATCGATCTATTGCTGGAGCTTGTAGCACTTCCTGCGTATCAAGCCCAGCGGGACGAGGAGTAACAGGAAGACGCTCACCACATCTGGGCCAAATTACACAACAGGCAGGAGTATTCTTGGCCAGTGGAATTGAGGAACCTACTACTTCTGCAAACTAACAAAAGAGAAGTGAAGTTTTCATAGTTCATCTTGGAGTATCAAAAGATAGCAAATTGCCACAATAGCAAAAAAAGAGCTAAATTAATAAATAAATAACCTTAAGTAAAGGTTGGTGGGGATGTTTGAAACACATGCTGTGCAGAGTAAAGGAAATTTACAAAGGCCAAATTGTTCTGAACAAGCAGGATTACAGTCACAAAATGGGTACGAACTGGGATTGAAGAAGCCAATAAAATGGGCAGGTCCACTCTGGGAAGTTCCAAAGATGGGAGCTTTAATAAAAAAGTAAAAACAGTTATTCCCCCCATACAACCATTAGCCAATATCCCCATGGTGCCGGGTGGGAAATGGCAGTGACCCAGTGATGGTGAGTGGGAAACACCTGATCCTGCTGGTGGCTGCAAATGAAAAATCCCACTTTGCCAATCCCCACGTCGCATGACATCATGAGCAAACATCCTTTGTCTGGACCAACCTCAGTCAGGAAGGAGGAAGAGCCGCTCAACTGATAAACCCGGTCGATGGACTATCCTGATCCCAAACACACTGTAAAGTTAGAGCCTCCGCCCCAAGTCTGTGAAATGGATTTGGAACTTTTTTCAAGCATCATCTGATCAGATTTGATATCTCTATTTCTATGATTCTCAATTTTTGAATGGTGTCCAGCCCCATCACAAACGTTTTGTCTCTTTCTAATTTAGAGGTTTTAATCCATTACGTTTGCCTGCAGCGATTGTGTTTTATCTTTTGAGCACTTTAAAGAATAATATATCTATATCGAAAACTACTAATAGGACTCACAGACCAGGCACCCGCACCTATCATTTGCTCCATTTCACTGGTCTAATGCTGATAATTACCAGGTGATCGTAGAGCCTGGTGGACTGTCAGGATGACCAGTCCCACGTATTCTGCTCCGTTGTCAGTGCAATGGGACACCATAGAGCCTAGATGGCTTCCTACTGCCTCCCTGCTTTCCCGGGGTCAGTGTAGTGGTGTCCAGAAGGGTCTTATATGATGGGATATCAGAACATTCCATGCATGGTCTGTAAAATGGCAAACAAGTCGGCTATGCCTTGATGCGTATGGGTTCCCTGCAGGTACAGCCAGATGTAGGGTCCAGGAGTCCTGCTCTATTTTTGGCGAGCTTTGGTGATCTGGGGCTTCAGGTTTAGAGACAACAAAGAACACTTATTTTGTTTTCTCTTTGGATACAAACTGTCTCAACCAATTAGGGAATCGGTTCAGATATACTGTGCTTCTCCTTTTACGCATTCCTTCTCTGCTTGTTAGTAGTGACCCCGAAGCGATTACAGAAATGTCTTCTTGGTGAGGATTCATATGCAGTCATTGTTCCCATTACTGGGATAATAATGTTTGTGTCTCGCTCGAGAGTTGAATGAACAGAGCAGCAGGGCACATGGGGTCGAGCCGCAGGCAAAGAATTGTTTACAGGCCTCTGCTGACACCACATAGTCCTAGTCTCCAGATCTTTCGCAGCCAAACACTCAGTGTGCCTTTGATTGTCATAGCTGGGCTTACCAATGCAGTTGTGTATTCCTAGCGTGTCCTCAGCGTCGTCTGTGCTCTACAGTAGATGCAGCCAGTTGCGCAAACTCCCCCATCTTGTGTGTAGCCTTGTTAATGTCACATCCGCATTGGTGTCTCCGATTGTTGTGTGGTCGTTGGTTCTTAAAATACTTATTTTCTTTTTGTTTCTCACCTCTTTTTGTCGGGCTTCCTTCTTCGGTGATATATTTTCCCACTATGTGTTCCTGGCCATTGTGCATCAATGTTATCTCGGTTTCTTAAACCGAATTCTTTTCACTCCTTCGGTAAGGTGCTTCCCCCAAATGCCTCCTACCCGCCATTATATGGTTCTGTTATTGTGCCCAGAGCCTGTGTGCTTCATCTGCAGCAAGGCTTGCCTCTGCCAGACAGACTGGGAGGGGATGGAGAGGCTGCAGTGTGAAAGGATACAGCTTGCGCCATGGGCTGGATGCGGTACTTCCTGCCTACTAATAGGGTTGTACAATGCAGTCTCACAAACCACTTGGCCTTTGAGTTTGTCACCTACTAATAGGATTGTACAATGCAGTCTCACAAACCACTTGGCGGCTGAATTTGTCATCATGCACTAGGAACACACACTGGCGTTTCAGTAGCATGACACACATGTATCTGTCATGTGTCAGCTGCTTCGGAATGGCGCGAGACACAGCTCCTTCCCAGTCTTGCGTGAATAGTAAACTACCTTTCATCCCACGTGCTGGTAAAACTTTAATTACTGTGAGCTCTGCATGGAGCACCATCTCACCAACTGTGCATGTATGACTTACTGGCAGCTCTGCAGGGCAGGGAGCTCGCGCTCACCCAATGTGCATGTGACTTACTGGTAGCTCTGCGGTGCAGGGAGCTCGCTCTCACCCACTGTGCAGGTATGAATTACTGGTAGCTCTATAGGGCATGGAGCTCATGTTCACCCACTGTGCATGTATGACCTACTGGTAGCTCTGCGGGGCAGGGAGCTCGCGCTCACCCACTTTGCCTGAATAACACATGGAATTAAATTCTGTGAGTAGCTGTCTCCCTTCCCCTGAGACTGTCTCTGGCTTTTTATCCTCTTAAGTTCTGCAGCATGCTCACTTTGTGTGTCAATTACGTGGTAAGTGCTGCTGGAAGCACCCGCTTACCACTTCTACCTGTGTGCAGAGTAGGTCTGGGTGGTGCACTCTGCTTTGTTTGTGGAGTTTACAAAAACTTGCGGAGTTTTTTCCTTGCTCGTACCGCCAACTTTAAGTTGGTAAGCTAAGAAAATCCAACACTAGACCACTTCCCAATGAGATTTCTCAACGCAGGCGGTCGCGGATGATTGTGACAGCTCCCGTTAAGAGACCATCCGTTCACATTATGGAAGCTGCCATATGAGTAGAAAATCTACTCGAGTGGCAGAAACACGCAGCGCCCTCTTCCGCTGCGCATGGTGCTGTTCGTGCTGATTTTGCAGCGTAGGATAAACATTTGGCACTAAAATCAGCACAAACAGCAGGACCTAACGCACTCCGCCACTTGCTGAACTCCGCATAGTGTGGCGGTGGGTTTGGCGATTTCACAGAGTTCCGCATAGTGGAACACGGCCCAGGCCTAGGGCAGAGTAGATTGCTCTAAACTCTCCAGGAAACTGCCCATCACTCCTGGTGGTTTTAAAACTTGCATCAATTTCAACTCCAAAGAGAAGGGAGCTCTTTGGTTATGGACTGATGTTTAGGCTGCTAATTGATTTATGAATGACCCACAGGTCTGCATCTTATTTCACTATTCATTTCTGGTGTTTGTTTACATGACATCACCTGCTTGCATCTTGCTTGGTGTGCTTAGGATGATTCAGAAGTGCAGATACAGGAGGGTGGCTGCCACGGACAGAAAGGTATAGGTACTTCAAGTAATCTCAGTGAATGTGATGACCAAAGGGGTCATATACCAGCCTGGGAGATACTCGTAATCGGGATCGGGCTGGTTTGAAGTCGATACCTGTAAGGTAGGTCATGTTGGAGAGGAAGAATAATGCATTCTGAAAGCTGTTGGCTGCTCAGTGACCGCGTTTTCAGGTCTCTATGAAATGTAAGGACGTCTTCCCCCAGTCTTAAATGCACCTGGTGAATCTTTAATAGCGGAGATCTCTGTGGCAAGAGAGGCGTTACATGAACAGGTATTACTGGACTAGCAGTGGCTGCTGCCAACATAAAATGGTGAAGCTGCGTGGGGGCAAATAATATAAAACAAATACACTTGCCTGCTTCTCCCGCTGCTGCTCTGTCTGCCGGATGCCTTGGTGCTCCTCTTCTGGAAGTCCTGGGCCAGCGCCAGCTCCCAGACTCCCCACCCAATCCAGACGTTGCTCTCATGCTGTGAGAGCAGCGACTAGATTGGTCTGAGCGGCCTGGTTAGGCGCTCACGAAGGGACTGGGAGCCTGTGCAAATTCTCCACCCAGCTGTACAATACAGCTGGCTGGAGAAATAATAAGTGTGCATGTCTGTTTGGCCGGCCTAAGACGGCCAGCCAAACAGACATGCGCACTTACAAGTGCCCTCTACTCCTCATCTCAGTCCCTCGCTAGTGTCGAAAGGATCGCCTGGCCCCACGCTACACTCAGCAGCATCGACTGTTTGTGAAAAGTAAAAATGACAATATAATTGTTTTGACATTGAATTATTTTTCATTCTTAGTGGGGCGACGCTATACTTTGTTGTTCCAAGGTGTAAAGCTCAACCCCAAGAGCGCAGGGTTGCGTGGCTCAGTGGACTAAAGCAGCCACTGCGCGGGCCTGTGTTCGACCTCATGGTCACAGGTTCAAAACCCGGCAGATCCACTCAGCCTTTCATCCATTTGAGGTCGATAAAATGAGTACCATTGAGTTGGGTAACAATAAACATCTGTCATTCAGCGCCAGGAAACCTTAGGGTAATCGTGCGCTTTAGAAATACACCTGTTATGTTATGTTCCTGACTCCTGCTGTTATGCGAGAGTTGGTTTTGAAGTGTGCATTAAAACTTACGTTGATTGCCTGAAACACAACAGTTAACCTGTTGAAGCCTGTTCTGTGACAACACCAAGATTTGGCTGAAAGGCTTGTGCAGTTAAAGGGGGCTATGATCCGTAGGACTTTCTTATCATCTGCTCTTTTGATTGAGAATTGTCCCATCAAACAGTTTGACCAGCTCTGACTAGCCATTTTTTTCCCAACGGGTTGGTGGGCTGTCCGCCCTTACAGATCACATCTGTTAAATAGATTGTCCTAGTGGAGCTATGGTGCTATCTTTGAATAAACTGCTCTGCAAACAAATCGGAGTTAAGCATTGAAAAAATACTGTTTTGACTCCAAAGCATGGTTTTAATTTGTTAAGATCCGCAGGACACCTTCCTGTATTGTTTGCTGCTGGTAGGATGTGAAGGGTTTCTTGAAGTTGTGCTATTGTTGCTCTAATGCGAAGCAGCAGAAATATTTCTCACATAATTGTCTGTGCTGAAGGTGATTCTGAAGGATGGATTCTAATCAAAAGTGTTGCTTCTTTCCTCCGCTCACTCATTCCTTTTGGTTTTTTCCCCCGTTGAGCCTGATAGCATTAATGAGCAATCAATCAATAAATTGGGATTTATAAAGTGCAACCAACCAAACCATAGTGTGTCCAGGTGCTTGCAGGTCCCAGAAGATCATTCGAACTGCCAGGTCTTGGGGGCCCTTCAGAAATCCAGAAGTGAGGTGATGCTACTGAATTGCATGCGGAGTCTGTTTCGGGTCTATACTGCGATGTGGGAGAAGGAGTGTCCTCCACTTCTGCTTTGGTAGATGTGGGGAGTATGGGCAAGAGATAGGGAAGTGGAGCGTAGTCTTGTTGATGGTTGGTGGATGTTTAGGCGGTGGTTAATGTAGGCGTGGTCCTTGGTTATGTAGAGCTTTGAGTGTGGAGGTCAGCAGCTTGAATTGGCATCTCCTCTGTATGGGGAGCCAGTGCGGTTGGCTGAGGTGTGGTGTGTAGTGGGTTTCTCTGGGAAGGTTGAGGATGAGTCTGACTGCGGCATTCTGAATGGTCTGAGGTCTCTGTAGGAGGTGTGCAGCGATTCCTACATAGAGAGAATTGCCGTAGTCCAGTCAGCTGGTGATGAGTGCCCTTGTCACAGTTTGTCTAGTGTGCAGGGGTAGCCTCTCGAAGATCTCACGTAGCATGCGCAGATTGAAAAAGCAGGTGGAGGAGACAGCATTAATCTGTGATTTCATGGGGAGCTTGATGTCAATGATGATTCCTAGGTTTCTGGCATGGTCGGAGGAAGTATGTGCAGGTCGTAGGTCTAATGGGCACCACAAATCATTCCATGTGTTGCTGCTGTTGCCAAAGATCAGTACTTCTGTCTTGTCTGTGTTCAGCTGAAGTCATTTGATCTTCTCCCAGTAGGCGACGCTTGTAATGCATCTGTGGACGTTAGTTCTGGTGGTGGTGGGGTCGTCAGTGAGTAAGCGAATGAGTTGGATGTCGTCTGCATAGGAAATCATCTTGAGAACGAAGGATTTGACGATGTTGGCTAGCGAGGTCAAATATGCATTGAAGAGCGTGGGGCTGAGAGATGAGCCTTGGGGGACACCATAGGTGATCTCCTTGGGCTCGGAGGTGAAGGATAGATCCTTTAGGTTCTTCTGGTGAGGAAGGAGGTGTTCCATCTGAGCACATCCCATTGGATGCTAATGTGGTGGAGTCTTTTGATCAACATGTGGTGGGATACATTGTCAAAGGCTGCCAAAAGGTTGAGGAGAATCAGAGACGCTGTTTCTCCTCCGTCAAGGAGGTTTCGGATGCCAGTAGTGGCTGCAATCATGGTGATGCTGTGACTGCAGCGGAAGTTGGATTGGGAGGTGTCGAATAGCTGGTGCTGCTGTAGGTGTCATGAGTTGCTTGTTGATCTTTTTCAGTACCTTCGCTGGGAATTGGAGCAGGGAGACTGGGCAGTAATTTTTTAGTACCCTGGGGTCAGCGGAGGTTTTTTTTGGTAGTGGTATGACTTCAGTGTGTTTTCAGGCATCAGGGTATGTTGCGGTGGTGAGAGCGGTGTTGAGCAGGACGGGGAGTTCCTGTCCGATCCTTTGATTTTCAAGATTTGAAGATGTGGTGTGAGCACAGGTCTGTGGGAGCACCAGAGTAGTGCATCTGTTGAAGTCTGTAGGTGTGGGTTGGGGTTTGAAGTTTCTGTATATGATTGCGATCCTGTCTCGGAAGACGTCGGCTAGGTTATCACACAGCTCCTGTGAGGGTGTGTTGTGATGTTGTTTTCTCTGGCAGCTGGGTTGGATAATTCCCTAATGAAGTTGAAAAGTTCCTTGGCATTGTTGGTGGTGGTTTCAATGTGAGTGGCTAGGGCTCTGAGGGAGTTCTTGAAGACTGTCCTGTCTCAGGTGTTCTTGCTGGTGCTCCATCTCGTCTCCGCTGTTTGCTGTCTCATTTCTGTCTTCTGAGTTCTTGGCTGTACCAGGTGGCCTTTTTGGAGGATTTTCTATAGTTGTTGCTAATGATGGGGGTGATGCTATTGGCACAATTGGTGATCCAGGCTTTCAAGTTCTTAACTCCCTGTTCCAGGTTTGAGGCAGTGGCAAGAATGGAGGTGTTGAGATCATCTGTCCAGCTTGTCTCTGAATTTTTGTTCCACCTCCGATGTCGGTGCTGGTCGTCTAGGAGTCGGCATTGCAGGGGCTGGAGATGCTGAATTGGACTATGTGAGTTCAGTGATATGGCTGTATTTGACGCAGTTGCTGGGAGTGAAGATGGGGTCCAGCATGTGTCCTATGGTGAGCTTAGGGTCATGAACGATCTGGGCCAATCCAAGGTTGCTCATACTGTTGAGGAGGTGTGCGGTGTTGTCAACATTGGGGTAATCAGTGGAAATGTAGGTCTCTGGGGAAGATGTACTCCTTGGGTTCTAAGGCTAGGGACACCATGAAGTCTGGGATGGTGTTGCAGAAGATGGAGTGTGGGCCTGAGGTTGATATGCTAGGGCGACTCTGATGGTTATCCTGTCGTCCTTGTGGAGCTTGAAATTGAGATATTACATGGGGGTGGTGGTGTTGTTTCAAGATGCAGAGAGGATGTGGCGTGACAGCCACATCTACTGACTTTAGGGCTATGGTACCGGGTTTGAGTCTTGGCATCAGATCAACATCCTATGATTCTGGGCAGATCACCTAATCTTACTGTGCCTACCAAAAATGAATGTGTCCTTGTGTAATGTAACTGGTGCTCAGGTAAAGCTCTCCAATACCTTTGGGTCGAGTTTGTGTAAATACATTACACTAGAACGCATTCAGTGTTGAGTTTCTTGTCCCTCTCCTTAGGACACAAAAAAAGTACTAACCAGTGCTGTCCACATAATAACATTTTTTCCATCACTTTAAGCCATGCTGAGCAGGAAATGTGCTGCTATACAACATGGCTAAAAGACATTCCCATTGACAAAGCCAATAGCTCTTGGATTGCTGAGACCTATTAGCTTTGCCAATGCTTGTTTTAATGGCTAGCATGCTGCTCTCTGAGGATCAAGTGTTGGTGACTTGGTTAAAGCTTTGTTAGTGGTTTGTGACATTATTATGCTATTTTTCAATGATATGCAGGTTCCATCAGTGCTGCTCGTTTCAGGTTTTTTAGTCAGGCAAATACTAAGTTGTTCCATGCTGCTTGTAGTTTGATTGTCATGCATTCATGCATAATGTTTAACCATTTCTGTGGGATTGATTATGTTATGTAGATTAACATGAAGAATATCTTTGTGTTGTTCGAGAAGACGTTTACAGATATTGTAAATTGTAATTGTAAATTGATACTTGTATAGTGCACTACTCACCCGCAAGGGTCTCAAGGCGTTTGTACGAATACCACTGTGGAACCCGTCCTGGCTTTCCCTGTGACAGGTCCACTCCTGGGAACCCCCTAGGTGGAGGCCAGGAATCCTTAGCGTTGTGGGGGCCGTTGTGGAGATTAAGCAAGCTATTGCCCAGAGTTGCAGAGTGGGACTCCATGATTAGAATAGGCACCGAGGCGAGAATTATCAGGTCCGTGGAATTTTGAGCCCAAGACCCCGCCGAGGCGGGGAATTGAACCCTGGTCCCGGGCTAGACCTCTGCATCAGGGTCTGCCGCTCTAACCATTGAGCCACACTTCTCCACAGATATAGTATGGATCAGTTTCCTGATTATAAACAATACAAGGATATACAGCGACACATCCATATTTAGAGAATGTTATTTACAACTGACATGTAAAGCGTCATGTTGGATGTACATTTTAAAGGAGCAACTTGAAATGTCTTTGAGGACCGAGTTTGAAATTGATTGGTTTTATGCCCTGGCAGGTGAGATAATATTACTTTATTGCTATTAGACATGTGATTATTGTGGCATTATTGAAGATATTTTAGCTGTTTCGTGCGTTGTTGATGATGCAGTTGTGGATGATACTCTTGTATACATGTACAATTTTTGCATTGCTTTTTTGATTTTGGGTGACTCTTGGTTATAAGAATAGGATTCTATGCTTAGTATCTTGCTGGGGGCGTTGCAGCGTGAAGATGGTCAGTTGTCTCTAGTGGATTCAAGTTGGAAAATGCCCGATCTTTAGCCTCCTCTTAAGTTCCAGCTGATGGTCGTTGGTAGACATTTTGCAGGGAGAGGTTCCACAACTTGGTGACCTGGAGAGGAGCGAGCCAAAGGCTGTTGGAGTCTGCAGTTAACGGTAGTGATGTGAGGCAGATGGAAGCCACACTTGATTTTCTGGGGGCACTTGCTCATTTTTTTTTTACCCCGTAGTTTTATGTAGCGTGAACTTAACCCAAAGGTATCAGGTATCAGAGCGCTTTATATGAGCACAAGTTGCTTACACAAGGACACACTCATTTTTGTTAGGCACGGGGAGATTAAGTGATGTGCTCAGAATCACAGGATGTTGAGCGTCATTGCAGGGGCTCGAACCCGGTTCACCAGATTTGAGATCGACCATCCTAGCTGTTAGGCTACATCCTCTCACCATTAAAGACGTAAATCACGAGAGACAGGTCACCGTGACTCTGGCATGTGTGACCATGTTGTGGGAAGAACGTTGAGGCTTGTGATGTCAACAGCAGTGCAGAAGTGGTCTAGGTTTGGAGCATCCTTGCAGCCTTGGGAGTGATTCCAGCATAGAGTGCTGTCAGCTGGAGTTTAGAGCTTGAGGGAAGGGGAAACTTGTTTTTCTTTAAAGAGACAGAGGTCAATGGTGGATCCTTGGTTTTATTTCCTGTTGATTAGTAAAACCTTACGGGCCTTCATGAGGGCTCATTGGTTAAGAACTGTGAGAATTCATTTTTAATTTGAAGTGAGATTTATGTGGGTCTTGGGATGTTTTTGGGAGGAGATCGGAGTTGGTGTTTTTAAGCTTGCTGTATCAGAGAGGTGAACTTTGGGCACAGATGTAAATAAAGAAACGGCCGAGAATAGCAAGGTAGCACCGGTGTCTTTTTCACACCAACAACTACTCGGAAGCTGCTTTGTATTCGAAGTCTGGCTGTTTTAGTTTAGAATTCATAAACCGGTGGCACCTTGGTGTACATGTGGGTCAATTTCAGAAGTTAACAGCTAAAAATGCATAATCCCAAACTAGAGGGTTGTAACTGCTAGACAGGTAAAAGATTGCACTTGCCATGAAAATAAGATGTATAAAGAAGTCGGGTAGCTTTAGTACTTGCACACTAAAAGAGAATGACTTCTTCAGAGAAAGGGAAAAAAGTCTGAGAAGTGGGTAATGTGGACGCATACTGGTGATTCTAAGTGCACACCGGATGGTAAAAAAATTGTTACTGCTATGATTACTACTATGCACAAATATGTATGCACATTCTGCCCATAGATCATGCAGAGTGGGGATGCTCAGCTGCTGAACCACAGATCACAGATCCGGGTATCTTCCATCCGCGGTGCTCCCCCATGCAAAGTTAAGAACATCTAGGAATGACTGTGTACGAAGCTCCACGTGGACGCAACCTCCTCCCTTTTGCAGTTGGATTGAAAAGCCCACAAAGAGCTGACGAGTACCACATAAGAGCCGCCAGCTCGTCTTGGCCACTGCCCTAAAATGACCACACTCTTCCCGGTGGACAGGCATCCTCAGGAGCGGGGTCATCGCATCCTCCCTCCTCCCCACTGGACCTCGCCTAGTTTCAAATTGTTCACTTTTCCCTTTGTGTCTTTTGTGGATTTAAAATGATGCTGTTACAAGTTTCTTACCACCACCTCCTTAAAATAGTATTGTAAAGTGCATTGACGTTCTTCACGGAAACGAGTATGGGATCAAAAATGAAAACAATGGAGAAAAATCATATTTGGCCAAGATCAAACCAAGCCATGGCGATGCAGCGAAGCTGTGTACTCGGTTTGTGGTTTCTTAGACAGCGCGCACACCTCTCCAGGAAAGCCTCGAGTGTAAGCAGCCTTCTCGCTGGTAATGGCTGACGGAGTCATAATAATAGCGAGCCTCGCATCACTCTCGCGCGCTTTGTGGCACGCTGCCGCGCGCCGCTCCTCACTGAAGGGCGAGTGGGTGGCAAGCTCATAGTAAAGCTGCTGGCGTGTGACTGAGGGGAAGGCCGCGCGGGGGGCACGAGGGGCCGCCGTGCCGCGCGAACAGCACGACAGGACTGCAGCCGGCAGGGAAGAATCGTGAGGGAAACGTGGGCTCCGTCAATGCAGCTCTCCCTACTATTCACATCCTGGCATCCGGTGGCGGGCTCAGCCTGCTGTTGCGACCTGAAGTGGGGGACCCTCTTTAGAGTGGGGCCAAGGTCAAATATCCCCAGCTGCCCCCCTTTGTGATGGTCATGCCTCCTACACCCAGCAGACCCGTGCAGCTGTGATCAGAAGGGACTTCACATCAGCAGGCTCTCACTGTCACACCTGTACGTACTCATAAACGTCAATTCACCAAAAGCCCAGAGGCAGTGGAAGTGACATCATACATCAATTGACCTTAACTTCACTCTCAATCTCATGCTTGCACATGCACATCTGACATACACATACTCTCTCTCACCTAAACAAACACATACTCTCTCTCACCTAAACAAACAAACACACAATCACCTGCAGGCAGGCACAGAGCATACATTTAAAGACATTTTTTATTCTCCTCTGATGCTGGGTAGTGACCCCTAAATGGCGTCTATGTCGTACATTCAGGCCTGTCCAGGCCTGATCCACTGATTCAACAGGCAGAGGCCAGGTCAGGATCTGAGGAGACAGCTTCGACAGACAGAAGTGAAGACTACAGAGGAGCATGTATATTTAACAACAAAAAACAAAATGAGATACATTCTCAATCACATGTTCTCTCACGCTCGACTCATCCTTTGCCATCTTCTAATTGCTAACCACACATTAGATCAGCAAAACATCATTTTCAGTCAATTAAGAACACTGTGGACCTTATTAAGAGCTTGGCAGATGCAGGACATCCGCAAAAAAGGCATTCATGGTTCCCTTCTTCTTCCTTTAAAGGGGGACAAAATGTCAGGTATAGACTGGAAGGACATCAGCTGTGTCTGCTTGACCAAATGCCAGTCTGCCAAAAGACCGTCAGTCAATATCCATCAGAACGTCCTTCTTATTTAGGGCAAATGTTTGGACATGTTACAGATCAACAGGGATAGTTTGCAGGCTACAATAGTAGACAAAAGAAATTCAAGTCAAGTCAAGTCAAGAAGTCTTTATTTGATTAGTTCATCAGAAAAGACATAAAATACAGTATAAACACATAAAACGTGCTCAGAAAAAGATACTGAACTAGAATGACATGGGACAGGGTGGGTGGATGCTGCCCACCGAAATTAAACTACAGCCAATCTAGCACATCTTCCGCAGGGATGCACAGGTCTTTCACCAGCACAGCCGTCTGTTGCTTTTGTTTGTGGGGTGGTATGCAGGTGTTCGTGCTGCTGTGCATTCTTGACACAAGACAAGCTGTCCCCTTCACAGAATCAAGAAATCGTGATCACCGCTCAGTGCTTAGCATTACCAACTTTTTAAATGCACCATTTGTGATGGTCAGGGAGTTGCTGCTCAGCCACAAGGTATGAACATATAATCTGGAGTCTGCAGCTCATGAGCTGGAGTCTCTCCAGTTCATGGAAGACCCTCATGTCAACCAGTCTGGCTTAGATGCTATACTTGGACCTTCCTAAACATGGAGTTGGGTGGCCCATATTCTGTATTTGCGAGGGCGGAACCTTGCAGGCTCACTTTGCATGCGCCGGGAACTGAAGTCAACCCGAGAAGTCAAGAGGCACTGACCATGAGAACTAGAAGGCTTCCCTGCTCCTCTAGCCACAATCTATTGAGTGTGAGCTTAAAGGTGACTGCTTCACAAGAACACTCTGCCTGTCTCACAACCAGCTAGCTTTTTTTCTCCTTTTTGGAAGCCCTAGCCTCGTCCTCAATGGCTTCCTTCCAGGATGTATTGAGCACCAGCCTATCAGCAACCTGGGTGCCAGAAGAAGTGTTTCTGAGAGGCACTTGGAGCGGTTCCCCTGACCAGGCCTGGCTGTGCAGCGGTCCAGCCCCCGTCTGCATTGTGTTTAGCTGCATCCAGAACTTGAAAGGCCAGAGTGATCCTGGTGTGAGCCCTTTGTTCTCTGCTCACACCTCTCACGCTTCATTGTGGCACTCTGTCTCTCGTGTACATGAAACCAGTCAAGCAGTTAAACAAGTACCTTTGGGTGACATGATATCCAACTTTAAAAGATCTGTGAAAGTGTAACCCTTCGCCGAGACATGGCAATGTCTTATTGCACTTAAGGGTGAATTTTGGTAGGGGTGATGATAGCAAGTGTTGGGAACAGTATGGCAACGTTATCATTATATTTTATCAAGTAAGTTGGGTGTTCGGAGGTTCTTTTACAGTTTAATATTAGTCTGTTTCTCAAGTGAGGGGACTGCAAGCCATGCTCTGTGACCAGTGAGGTGACGACTGGGGAAAGTGCATTGGAAACTCGACTTTTAGAAAGGAATATCACTCCCATGTGATAACATTAGTCTAAGTTCCCTGTGAATACTACCTTCATGTTTATACCTGGAATACCACAGTGATCACAATGAATCCCTGCTGGTGAATTTATAGTTTGGTTACAATATGGGGCCTGCTGCCCATGGTTACATTTTACTGTGGAGACATGGCGTGCTTACTGTGCTATGACTTCCATTGTTTCGGTTTACTTTTTATTCAACATATGTGTTGCTGAAGCGTTGTTCTTTTAGCTAGGCAAGAGCTCTGGTCTGGTATTTGATACTTAATTAAATTAGCATCAACAGTTTCTAATATATCTAGTGACAACCTTTAAAGCAAATGCTTTGTGCAAGGTCTTGAGTGATCGCGCTAGCTACCCTGGAGACTCAAGGCCCGCTTGGAGGCCAACACATCAACTCAGACAATACATCCAGCATGACCATCAGTAGGGAGCTCGTGAAGCCTCAACTTTCATCCTACGGATATGGCGAAACACCCGAAGGCAGGGTCATAACAATGTAGCTTTTGAAAGTCATGTCTGTGGCTACACATTCTTAAATCAGGTTTACAATTGAAGTTTAATTACACTCTAAACTACTCCGAACTGTTTTGAGGTGTAGAGCTCTACAGACAAACCCTAAAGAAACTTCTTAATGTCTGCCCACTGCCAAGTTAACCACTCCTCACTCACTAATACATCCACAATCCATTGAATCCTGGTCCAAATACAAAATGGCGTGGGCTGGAGCAGTAATAATTCATATTGCTATTTCAAAATATTTACAATTTCTCAGTGACATTGTTTCAGATGATGTTTAATAAGCCACATTGTTGCTCAGATTGGTCAATTTAAATTTTCTGCTGGCTGGTCAAATTACACAGCAGCATGAAAGAATGCTCTGTGGTGATAAAGCATAGGCTACTGGCAGGAAGAGGAGCTATATTGACGCATACGCATGACTCTCGCAGTGGGGTCTGAATGGATCGATGCACCAGCCCTGTAGGTAAAGGCCAATGTGCCGCGAGGATACCGACCCCTGCTGTGCCAAAACAGCCATCATGAACAGATGTGGCATTTTGGGGTGGGGTCGGCACTGCAGGGGGCAACAATGGCGCGCAGAAGCCCGGAAAAGTGGGTCATGCTCCTAGCAGGCATTGGTAGCCGCATAGAATTGATTTTTGACAACACTACACAGTCTTCTTCTGGATGTGAACCAATTTTGTTAGATTTTTTTATGCTTCTCAAAAAGGTCTGTAAATTGTGCTTTGGCGGTCTAAAAATCTATTTACTCTGGAGACATGCTGAGAACCATTTTTTCTCTCCTGCCTCATTGCGTGTCAGATCTCAATTTTTTTTAGTAAGCAAACATTTTCTTACGCATTTTTCCCCAATGTATTGTCTCTTTACATTCATGTGGTAAAAATAAAAATCAATAAAAATGGCTTTTGCCGGGGCTGTATAACTTTAGCAAAAGCATTGGCAAAGCCAATAGGTCAGAAACCCGAGATCCATTGGTCTTACCAGTGATTGTTGTGCTACCCTTTGAGAAAAGTCTCAGTAGTTATTCCATCATGATCGCGCTCATTGTGATGTCATTTCCTGATAGTCTATTGTGTGGCCTTTTGCTGCGATGATGCCAGGTTATCAGTATTCGTGTAGAGCACATCTCCTGGTTGTATTGCAGCACTGAGGGTTCCATGTAATGCATGGGTTCACGTAGTTCTAGGGTTTCCTAGTGAAGAGGAGCCCGAGTAATGCTGTGTGTGTCAGGTCTTGTGTTCTGGTTCATCACTAATACTGTGATGAGTCCATTGTTTGATGTCATCACTGATCACTATCTTCAATTGTAGGAGCGGAGGACCATAAATAGTCATGCCGTGTGACGGCAGTCTATTCATGGGGTGTGCAGCAATGTGGTATGTTTCAATTTGGTTAGACGCTTGCATGATATTCAGTTTAATATATTGTGCTGTGTTTATTTGTGATGACTCAAGCAGTTAACACATTTTGAACATTTGACATATGTGTGCCATGTTCTACTGTGATCTTATGTTTTAAATGAGTGAAGAAATAAATATGGTTTGTAATGTTTCAGTTTTGCTTATTTTGGTAGCTAAAGCGGCTAGGAGTGATATAAGAGATGACTGTGTCTTTTCTGTCCTATGTGAGGTCTATGTGAGATGCCACGCTACTGTCTTCTGATGTTCTCTGATGTGTCATGGCTAAAGATTCAGTGTTTTCCTGGGTACATTATTATTCATTCAAATAGAACGTTGTATATGTTCCTTCAGTCAGCCATGTTCCGTTACAGCAGATCAGCAAAATGGTTTCCAATGTTGGACGCCCTGTTACAAAATCGAAAGCCATTCTTAGAAATCTGATATTTTTACAGATCTTTCACCCGAAGACGCTCTGTTCCCTAGTGTTGCTGCTCTGTGATATTTGTATTGTTTCCACCACATTTTAGACAATATAGTTGGGAGGCATCGTAGTTTTAAGACATAATAATGACCTTTCAATTTACAGGTTTTGTCAATGAGCTGTTTTGGACTTCACTCAGAAGTGGCCCTATAATAAAAAGCATTGGTGAACGCAAAGTTCATGGCAGCTTATGCCTGTCACACAGGGACCGCAGGGATGTTAACCGGTCTGATGGTACCATTATTGTGCTACAGAGTGATGAAGCGGGGTGGTGATACCCTGGACAGTCACAAATGTGCAATATCTACCATTGGAAGAAAACTGCACCTACATCAGGCTCACAACCATCCACTGACATGTAGGTACCTCTGAGATTACAGAAGGACAATGACATATGTCGACGAAACACAAGCACGTACTGATGGAGCTATGCGAAGACGATGACCGCCATAATTGCACACATAGGGCTATGCATCGACCAGTTCTGTCAAATGCATCCCCACTGATGTTCCTGTCAGGCAAAGTTCTGTACAGAAGGAAGGAAAAGACTCAAATGATTGGGCTGCACCTGGAACTCAACCTTCTGGAGTGTACACCTCTGCCGGGCATGACACGGAGAGACTCACCTCAAACCTAGACAGGGGTGCGGTGTTCACTTCCGCACCTTAGAGAGGTCGCCTCAGCCCCGCACAGCCCCTCTGTGGAGCTCACCAAGGGAGTGCTGAGCACAGGCCGGCTGTGTGACCAGCAGCGAGCTGGGGTTATATTTACCAGCGCCACTGCTCGGCAGGACCTACTTATTTGTTTACGAGTTCATTACCCCGGACAAAGGTCCCAGTGAGGGCTGGAGGCTGACAATGAGGCTCCTTGTTTGTAGATGCCTCTGGGAAGGGGAAGGGTGGTCACGCTGGGGAGCGCGTGGCCGCCATGTCAGACACTGATAGCGTGTGTGTTTGTAGAAACAGGGACGTGGCGAGAGAGTGGAGTGTGTCTGGGACCCGTGATCCCAGCCTGCAGCAATGCACTGGCAATAGGGTCAATGTGTTGTAGTTTACAGAGAGAGGGGCCAAGGAGCCTGGAGTGTGCACGTCACCGACCGCAGCTTTAACAACCATTCAGGGAGTCTGGCCTATTAGATCTGCACTATAGGCCACAGACCTCGGCAAAGGGCCCCTGTTGTTCAGTCACCTCTGTGGTGCGTCCCAGCTCCTTAAAGGGGCCGTACCTTGTGGAGGAAGAACACAGCTCCCTTTGATGGACCCTGCATCTCAAACCATCACCAACAATAGTCTTTCTAGAAAGTGTGTTTGATGATGTCACATGAGGTTCTGAGAGCTATCATGACACTATGCATTAGACTGTCCCATTAAATGTCACATTTCTTCCTGCTGTATGAGGTTGCTCTGCCAGGTTCATTGATTGTTAAGTAAACTAATGATTGACTTAAGTGTCGAGTATAAAGAGCGAGGCCCTGGTCAGCAAAAAGCAAGATGCAAGGATAAATGTGCTCCTTGTGTCCTGTGAAAGCAGACTGTCTCGTGCCAAGTAGTGCTTTTTTATTCTCACGAGTACGAACATTTGTCTCTTTCTGTGCACTTTTCAGACGTCATCAGGAAGACTTTGCACCATGAACGTACACACTCCATTTTTAAGTCTTGCCTACTACACAGCACATGCGCAGTCTGTTGCAAGATAGATTGTGGGCTTACCAAGAACATCTATGGGCGTGGAGCCCACCCATTGCCTACCATTGGTTGGCTTCCTGTCACTCTGATTTCCCTGCTTTGTACTTGGGTTCCAGTTTGTAAATCTTGTGTTTGTCCCAACCATGGGACATACCCTCTTTACCCTCTCTTTTAAAAGGATGGCTTCTATGCTTCGCTGCTTACTTTTCAAACACTCTTTTTTTCATTTGGATTAGCACTCCATTGCAGTGCATATGTTTTCCAACTGCCTTCCTCCTGTACTTCTCTACCCCTGCAATCCATGTTCCTGTCTGTCACCCACGTGCTTCTTCCTGCTCCCCCCAATATTATGCTTGCCCTCATGTATATCCCCCTGGTAGCTATCACTCCTGTGTGCTTCTCCCCCACCAACTCCACGTTGCTCTCTTTTTACCCATCTTCTTCCCTCAACACTCTAATTTTCTCTCTCTGTGGTCTGCTTCCTCCACCGGCACTCCCATTGCTTCCAACCCTCTCTGTGCCCGCCTGGTCCTTCCTCCTTTCACCCTGTGTTGCTTTCCCCATCCACTTAAAAAACAGTAGCGGCTAGTCATACGCATAAATCGTGGGACAAACAAATCAATAATCATGACCCACTGACAGGTGCTGTGAGACATTGCTCTCAATGCCAAAGCTCTCTATCATGGCTCGTTATAAACAGTGTTTATAATGGACCAGGACTGAGCCCTGGAGTTGAAGCTTAAGGCAGTGCGAGTTTCTCACAGTGGCTGTCAGTGGGTCATAATGTTAAAAATGACATATCTACTTAGCCACTGGCTCGTCTCCTCCTGTCCTCGTCTCCTCTGTGTTCTTCAGTCCAGCGGGGAACATGTGGTTTCAGAGCCAACGCCCTTAACCACTCCAGAAGCTGCTCTTGTGCTGCTGAAAATGGTAAGCAGCATGAGAAGCACCAAGATTTGTTGGAGGGTGCTGACTCAAACTCCCTCAGGCACGGGGGCCTGTGCCTTCTCCTCCAAGCTGTCTAAGACAGCTCAGGTTGGAGAGATTTGAAGTGCGTATGTCAGGCTGGGTGTTGGAAGACAGCCAGCCAAAGTGACATGCGCACTTTAAACTGAAGTGCCCTCCCACTATTCCCTGCTGCTGCCACTCAGCAGCAGTGTCCTGCCACACCCTGATGCTCGGCTCAGGAGTAGTAAAAAAATAAAATGGTAACAAATTAACTTTCGACTTTGCTGAATTTTAATTAGTGGGGCGATGCTCCTTCGCCCTAAAAGAGGAGCTGCGGCTGTTAAATACACAAAAAATGTATTGTTGTTCAGTTAGCAATCCATATTGGTTAGTGGTGTGCTTGCCTACAAAAGAATGCAGCCGGCTGCATCAAAGGCTTAAAAAAATACTTAAGAAATGCTGTACAAGGTCGTGGATGATCAGCATGGTTATAAAACCTTTGGCAAAGCCAATGTGTCCCCAGGGTGAGACCTGTTAGGGACCCAATTACTGATACTTCATTGATGTGAACATCCTTAAAATTTTGGATAAGGACAGAATGGTATATTCCTTTTGAGGACATGAGCTAGTTGGTAATTGTGGGGGAAAAATAAAAAAGATGGTGAGTATTGGTAACAGACCTTAGCTAAAAGCCTATTTAGAAAATCATATAAAATCACGAGATTTCTCCTTTAATGAGAAGTAGGGCTAATTCATTTATTGGAAATCTCACTTTTTAGCTCGTGCATGTCCTGGAAAAGAAACATTTGTACAAATGCGGTCTTCCACCGCCTTTTGACAGATTGGTAGAAGGTCTATCTATCAGTTCTATTTCACAATATTCAGTACCATCCAGTCTCCTGATACTCATGGGACTGTTATGATTGCCCTGGATTTGCAGGTGGAAATTCCACAGTTGACAGCTAACAATTCTAGGGATCCCAGTAATTTGGGGTTGCGGAATTACCAGAAATTAAGATTGAACCATGAGGTTCCTCTGAGTAATTAGGAGTCCCAGTCAGTCAGTCTGTCTCTGTCTCTCTCTCTCTCTCTCTCCCCCCCCCTTCCTCCCTCCCGGCACACTCCATCTATTTTGTAGCAGCACAAAGTGCGGAGATGTGTTTCAACCAGTGGAGGTTCGCAGTGGGGTGGGGAAGGGCAGGATACAGGGTAGTGGAGTCGGACATACGACGGCCGGGAGTTAAGTAAATAAATAAAACTACCTTGCGCTCACTGCATCGCCAAGTTGGTGATGCAGTGAGTGCAAGGTAAATAGTATTATTTATTTAATTACTTTACTCCTGGCCTTCGTAAGTCTGACTCTATTACCCCCCACCTTGCCCCTCCCCCGGCCCGCCCACCACCCCGCAGCACTCCCTCTGCGAGCCACCACTGGTTTCAACACATTCCTCTGTAGACCAAGATGAGAGCTGGCTTGAAAATATTGACGTTCTACTCTCAGGAGGTGCTGCGCTGTTGGAGCTGCCTTACGGTGCGCTATGTAAGCCAGGCTTGACGCTGACCATTATGTTCTCCAGCACGCTCATACTTGTGATGTGAGGCGACCGCATTAGCATTATTAAAGTGCGCCCTCCATGTGCCGAGACTGTTCCGGGATAGTGAATTACCAGGGACAGTCTCCAACTTGCCGGAACTGTCTCTGTGAAAACAGGACAGTTGGCTGCTATGGCAGGGCTTTAACCCCTCCCATGCTGGTGACGAACCACAACCGTCACGCCCCGCGGTGGGCGTGTGCTGATAACGGTTGGGGTTCGTCACAGCCTCGCCCTGTTCTTTTGTTTACCGCACAGCGGTAAAATCGCGGCCGCAGCGAAAGGGTTAACGCAGGGCTCTGCAGCCCCTGGGACGAAGGTGGTCCTCCTGCCCTTTAGGGGCCCCATTCAGCCCAAGACAAATTAATATCTGTGAGATATGCAAGACTCAAGGGTCCCTCTTCATAGCCCCCGGGGCGTGGGAGACGTGGGGGCTTAATTTTGCGGTATGCAACAGCACTCGAACTGATGAGAGAGGGTAACTGGTGGTTCACAAAAAATCTGTCTACAAAGTACATCCAGGTGTAAGAGCCAATGCGCTTTGAGAAATACTTACATTTAATTTGTCAGTCCAGTCCCCCAGAGTTTGGGGAGTGCGAATGCTTGCACAGGACATACTCTTTCACAGGTGTCCATTTTCGCTTGCAATTATGGTGTAGGCACTGCCTCCAGCTTTGTATTGGTGTCTTCCTAGTGTCTCTGCAATTATGTCACACCGGTTTTGCGGTCTCTCACTGGCAGCACGTGACCTGTCAGTCTCCTTCCCCACACTGTACAGGCAGCTTGTGGTAATTCAGAATGGCACTCACGCAACAAGCCCTGCCATTAATCTTTCCACAGTGTATCCCCCGCCCACCGTTGGTATCTTACATGACAACCACTGAGAGCTACCACAGTCCATCAGCCATTTGAGACTGGGGAATTTTGAGTTACATGAAAATACTGAAATGACACCTTACTCTGCAATTTGCCGCCAATAGTGGCAAAAGTATAGCTTGTGTACCCATAAACCCAGTGAACAACCAGAATGCAAAGGGATGCCTACAGTAATTGTGGGTTTCACACCATTTTTTGTGTGAATTTCTTCCTTTCTTTTATTGGCATTTCACAAAAAGATTGTAATACAAAAGTACATTCGAAGTATTATAATTAGATGCAATATGTTTGTTTCAAACATTTTGTAACTACATGACCATGCTTATCAACATTATCACATACAAAGCATCTGGTGTTAGTGCACACAATAATACTACGTTTTGTAACCAGATTCTTGAAGATGTCTTTTAGTTCAACGTAACTCCCACAACACCCTCCACTCCACCCCACCCGGACGTCCCTTGGATTCTTATTGCATAACATGTTATCATAGATGTCATTCCTATTTGTATGTATTATATGAAGACTGTGAGTCAGTTGTCTCGGTCTGTGAGTTCGTGTGTGTGCATTTCATCCTTGTGTCAAATATATATGCGGGAGAAGCATGTCACGTCAACACATAGCCACATTACATTTAATTTTTCATTTTCCTGAAATTTCACATTATTAAAGTGAAAGAAAATTGAATACAGAAATAATATTCCTGGTAGGGCATATGGATATGTTTGGTGGCTGGATGGGCTTAAGCACTTTTAGTCTATCCGCCCTTGAAAGGGGATACCTTGACTCCCTAACCATGTAAAAATGCAGTTATGAAGCAGCCCACATTTTCTTTACATGAACATTGAATATATCAGAGCAGTGAAAATAAATGTGGCAAACAACACTAGTTATTTTTAGCACCTCTACTAATAAATGCACATTCAAACATTTATTACAACAGTGGAAATATCAAATGTGAGTTATTACCACAGTGCATCAAACTTGGCATTAGAAAAACACTGTTTATACCTCACAGTTAGCATGCAAAACTACTTTACAAAGAGAAACAACTCTCCTAATAGTCACAATGCCACTTTAAATGTGACGGTATCTTTCTGCACAACTGTAACCCGTTGAAGCCTGGTTTCAGTTAAATACTTTTGTAAAAACAAATACACATGAACAATGACATGGCATAAACCATGATATTGGTCTTGTTGAGGGAGAAGAGGGCCATCAAGACCCACTCGTGGTTTCGCCTCTCATGAGTCATTGCCCCTCCCCACACTCATCAATGGTAATAAATAGCATTCTATTCTCTGTGCATATGCATATATATATTATTTATCGATTAGGAATGAAAGAGAAAAAACCCTGTCTATGAGCGTAGAATCCTTTAGCAGAGTTATTCCAACACACGGATTAAGAATCTAGACTGACACGGGGGCAGGGAGTGGTGAAAAATTAATTCACCGTAAGTCACTATCCCCACAACACTTGTGAGAGCGCAGGTGAAAAAGAAAACAACGGATCCCGCAAAATGGTTCAGTTACATGGAGCGGTCAACAAGCTAGGCACACTGACAAGCCCATTACAAGATTGCAAGTCCAATAGCACAACACACAACCGTTGTTTGTCCACACTCACACAGGTTGGCACCAGGAAGCAAGAGTATCCCCATCCCTCACCATTGTCTGGCAAACTTCCGGCGTGTAAAGCCACAAGTGTGAGCTGTCCATCCGGGATACAAGGCGCGCGTGGAGGAGGAGACTGAGGACACGTCAAACGGGAGAATGCGGCCCCCAGGGGAAGTGAGGTCGGCAGACCAGTCTTCCCTTGGGGTGTTCGCGCGATAGCTAGGACAGGGTGTTAGGCAGGGTAGGGGTTAGGGCTAGGTTTTAAAAGGGGACAGGAGAGGAAGTCCTTCCTCTTCCTGTCCCAGCGCCATCAGGTTTAGGCCAGGGAAAGTTTGACCACCCTCACACCCTACAGTTAGGTGTGGGAAAGGGGGCGTTTGATTGGCTAAGCGTACCATGTTTAGGACGGGTTGTAGGGGGCATGTGGCAGTACTTGGAAGGGGAGGGGAGTCCATGACGGGCAGAATCACCCTTCCGGAGAGGGGGATACAGGTGCAGGATGGGGGTGTGGCAGGCAGGAGTGCCATGACTGTAGATGTTGGAGGAGGTTGAATGAGAAGGGTGGAAGTGAATGATAAGTGAAGAGGTTGTGGCTTGAATTGGGGGAGTTGAGTAAGTGGAGGATGAGAGTGGATGATGTGTGGAAGGATTGAGTTGGGGGATTGTTAACTGTTTAATGGTGTTATCTTGAATTGGTTGTCAACCCTGTCCTAATAAATGGCCTTTTTTCCTAAAGCAACAGCGTGGAGTAGTTATTGCGCGAAGTAACACAATAACCAAAAGGGACGTCTTCACTTAGAACGATTAACCAGGGATGTGCACACAAAGAAGCGAGGGGATGTGGGGTGAGCTGTGGGAGTGCACGTGAACCCCATACTTTTCGGGTGACTGTCCCAGTTCTGGGTGGCAGGATGGGAAAGGCTGGGTCTGACAGAATGTTTCATTGGAGTGGGAGGAAAGGGCGATGGTGGGGGTTTTCTGTTGCGTTTGTTTTATATTTTATTTTGTAGTTTGTGGAGGAGTGTGATGTGGTCACGGCCATTCCCGGAACCCGGAGGGGTTAGCGATGGACCGCCTTCTATATATATACACCAGGTGTCATGTGTTTTACCGATTGGGGGTGGGGTTTCTTGCCTAAATAAAAGGTGCCTGGTGTGACCAGAATGTCGAACAGTCTACTTCGGGTGTCCTGGATTTACTAACCTCTACATAACAGTCACCAAGGCATTACTTACCTTCGGCTCACCCCTGGCATTGCCATGTACTCATAGCAATCGCTTGGCGCGTGCTCGCTGTGTTTTTAGTGTGCAGTTGTATAAGTCAAGGGCATGAAAGGGAGCGACTGGCCTGACCTGGCGTAAGTCGCTGCTGTGATGTTGTCACGGCGTCGCCACCCTCCATATCCGCTCCCCCACATCCCACCTCCAAGCCGCATCCTCCATTCCCCTGGTTCCATTTTCTAACTGCAGAACCTGCACGAGAGGGCCAGAGATCTCTGTACTCCTAACTGATAGCGGAGGGGGCGCATGGGTTATGGGGGTCTCCTGGTCTATTATGGATCCGCATTACCCCGCCCACCACCAATCACGCTAACCAGACAAAATTTCCCATCTGCAGCCTACCTTCTCTGTGGCTCTGAGATCACCCCTACTGATAACTCAGAATCGGATGAGGTAACCATGGTAACTAACCAAGTGGCAGTCAGGCAATGGCTCGTCGCCATGGAAACCTGACCAAACCGAATGGAAGGCATCTGGAATGTGTAATGTTTGTGGATGTTGATGCTCTATAAATGTTCAGACGGTGGTGACGAGCAGACAGCAGAGGGTCGGCTCGGCCTCACTTACTCCTGAATTAAGAGCTTTGTCTCCGCTGTGATTCACGGTAGTCTTCTCGGGTCTCAATCTATCCCTGTCCAAATCCGCAACACCCAATCCTCTTCCTGGACAGAGAGCTCGCAGACGTGTCTGCTAATGGACCCAAAGCAGGTATTCATCACCCACTTGTGCCCCAGTAGCAAGAACCCACGCACCGCTCAGCAATGTGCTTCAGCCTCAAGCCACCACTAAACGCCTTCTAGTGCAGTGCAGGAGTCTCACTGACATGACTGCGAAGGCAAGCACACCTGCTTTTGTATACCTCTGCTCCAATGCACCCGAAGCAGGCATGCACCACACCCACTTGTGCACCAGTACCGAGAACCCACACACTGCTCAGCAATGTGCTTCAGCCCCAAGCCACCACTAAACGCCTTCTAGTGCAGTGCAGGGGTCTCACCAAGGACACTGCGAAGGCAAGCACACCTGCATGTGTACACCTCTGCTCCAATGCACCCAAAGCAGGCATGCACCACACCCACTTGTGCACCAGTACCGAGAACCCACACACTGCTCAGCAATGTCCTTCAGCCCCAAGCCACCACTAAACACCTTCTGGTGCAGTGCAGGGGTCTCACCAAGGGCACTGCGAAGGCAAGCACACCTGCATTTGTAAACCTCTGCTCCAATGTACCTTACTAATGCAAGGCCGGCGACTCCTGTTGCAGGATACCACTAGCAGCTCGATCAGGGCATCTATGTCTCGAGCCGCGACATTTGCGGTATACCGATATACTCATCAAACACGGTTTTGCTAACGTGTTTCAATGTTGACCTGCCCATTCCCTACAATTCCAGTGCTGGAACTTCCTTACATCTCTGCCAGTGTGCCTCAACACACTATTCCCACTCTTGAACCCTACACATGGCGCTGCCAATGTACCACTGCTGTTCTGATCTTGACCCAAGGCGATAACCTACGGTCGCATTTGTAATTTTATAAAAAGAAAAAATAGGAATAATTGTATCCAAATGCTGCATTCACTACCACTCAGGAATGACAAAACACCATGTTTGGAGGCATGACAGCGCCAGTCTACCTTAGCTTTCTGTAATGTACCTATTACGGTTTTAAAGTAACGTCTTTTCTGACCCACACTGTTTTGTTCATGTTCCCCATCTTATTATTGTAGCATTGGCTCCATGCAGTCCTACAGCATGTATTAAGAATCTACCAACTTTGTATGCAGACGGGGAAGCAATGAGGTGTCTCTGAAATTCTCACCACTCCCCATCCCATAATCCCGGCCCTTCTTCAGTTTCATTGATGTTGTGAATTAACGCAGGCTTGGCTTGACAGCTTGGAGCTCCCTGCATCAATGTTCAAAGCCGGGGTTTCATCCCACCTGACATCACCCCGCTCGCTTCCACAGCGAGGTAGAAATCGCTGATGAGGCGGAAGGGAGCCCGCTTTCCACCTCGCTTCGAGGCACTGATTAATTCCATTGCAACCTCTGCTGCTTTCAGGCCTTTGCAGGAGGGAAAGGAGCCAGGGCAGCATGCAGGCCAGATATTCTGCACACATCTTGCGTGTCTGCTGGCACGTGACTCCAGATCAGGGCGACAAGCACAGGAAGAGCCTTGGCTGTGAGGTATTGTGGACTTGGAGGACTGCACGAGCCAGCTCTGAAACAAAGAACACGGATGAGCTCAGTATTTGGAACAGCTATTCACCACCAGCAGCTCCTCTACAAAGCGGTCTGCCATTGCTGCGAGTACCAGAGCAGTGTTCATGGGCATGATGAGGGACTCACACTTGCTTTGAGGATATTTACTCCGCTTGCTCATTTACAGGATGCTGTTGTAGGCATGTCTGCAGCACTATGGCAACTGTCCCTATATGGTTGTTGCTGCAGGGGTTTCTGTTGGTCTTGGGGTGATGATAACATGGAGTTTTTTCAGGATGGATTTTAGGTTGGATTTGTAGACTAACTATTTGTTGACCCCGCTCCTGGTGACTGGTGCGAGGTCATGAATCATAGCCCACTAGGACTTGGAGAAGTAGATATTGAAGCAGTGTTCGAGGTATGAGATCCAGGTTCATTTATGAGCAGCATGAAGAGACATTGGCCCTCATTACAATGTGGGTCGGAGTTGACTTTGACCGGCACTGTTTCGTGGAAGGATCCGTCCAACCATAGGTCGGTGGTTCTGACCATGCAATTAGGATACGACCTCATACAGTGCAGTTGCAAACTTAAATTTTACAATGGGAGCTTTTGCGGTCCTTTAAAACCGCCCGCCACACAAGCTCCCACTGAAAAATTGAAGTTTTTAAACATCCCTACACCTTCTGGCAGGCCCCTCATGGTGCCTGCCGCAAGGTGCAGGGATGTTAAGGGTGGCACCATAGGAAAGGCCAACATGGATTGGCTGTCAGAAACCAACATCATAATCCCGACGGCAGAAACGCTGTTCTTAAGGGATTATGAGGGCTCTCCCTCTCGCCGACGAACTCCTTTAGCCTGTCGGACCCGCGCCAGATTCCCCGGCTGGTTTAAACTCTGACTACCATCATCATAATATGGCACCTACCATGTCGGTCGGAAAGCCTCTGACCAGCGGTCGGAGGCTTTCCGACCAACGTCATAATGAGGCCCTGTGTCTCCATTGTGGAATGCCAACTACAGACCGGCAGTAAAGAGAGGTAATATGTTTCAGGTCTTCTTTTTCATTCACAAATTCACTTTTCCCCTAAAGCAAAAGGACAGATCACTTTCTCTATGCTCAGTTTGCACTCCAGCAGTCAGTCCTTGCCTTTAGCCTGCTCTTGTGGCACTATTAGACAAGTCTCAGCCTAGGATCTGGAGGCTCACACTAAATCTTTTCAGGACAGAAACTCTCTCATTTAAGACTCTGTACTTGTTGAAAATATTACTTTATTGGGCCCTGGCCTCTGAGGAGTACACAGTTAGTGGTCAGTTTGCAAAAGCATTTATGAATATGAAAGTAATCATACCGTAGTAGTCTTTTACATAGTCTTGCATTGTAAATCAGCCCCAAAACCTCCAACTTGATATTAGTAAACGTGCAAAGAGGGTGATTACTTTCTATTTGTATTAATCATTTATATGTTTTCCAATGTTGTTTCCATTTAGATGTTTTAGGGCCGATGCACATAGAAAGGAGTACTGTTTCACATATTCCAAAATACCATTGTGACTTATAAAAAGGACAGATTGTGATTTAAATTGCAATATGTAAAGTGAAAAATAGTTCATTAATCTTGAAATGAGTTGCGTGGCATTATTAGACGCATGGTCATGTTACATGTACAGCCAATTTTTAGTGTTAGCTCCTCAAATAAAACACAAAAGTGACATCCTTCTAGTATACACGCCAAATATGAGCCCTCTAAAAAGATGCTTCATCGAGTGAGTCACGTGATAAACTCAGGTGACATCATTCTCATGAGCCGCTGTACTACCATGATCCAAGAGTTGTTTCTCCCTTTCTTACACGCGGTCACAGCTTCTCCACAAAAGAAACTTGCGAATCTATTAATTCGTGAAAAACCGTTCATAAATTTTGAGATCTGAATCTTCTTATTACATTAGAAGAACACTGGGCACCAGAGGGCATTATGACCCTTGACCCTTTACCTCAAGTGGACGACCAGTGGTTGAAGTCAGTATCCTGTTGTTTACATCCGCTCATTCGTCTTTCTCAGCCGGACATCCTGCCTCCAGCCCTGTAAGTCATACAGACAGTCCTACGAAATGAATAATCCTTTCCGCGGGGTGGTGTAAAGCCCTCTTCCTGCATCCCATCCTGTTGGAAGAGATTTCCTAACACAAGCGGTTTGCTCTGTTTGTCACACACAGGAGGTGGGAAGTTACCAATACCTCTGTGGAGATGAACAGGCAAACATGCCCTTCCTCTGAGTAAAAGGACATCACGGAACAACACACATTTCATTACCCACAAGCCCAGGTGACACCATTTGATATCACCACTCCGTCTGTAGTTTTAAATAGAAAGAATGCTATTAATTAAAGAAGAACCTAGCTAATGAATTAGTAGTGCCAAGCAGACAAAAAATAAGACTGCAAGTTGTGACAGTAGTTACTGGATCACTAAATCCTTTTGGTACTTTATGCTGCCTATTGCATGGTAATCACAAAGAAACAATGAGTCCGCGCCCCAGAGATCTTTCCGGGTGTGCTGAGGTGGTGCATAAAGGGTGCATACATTTAGGGGTCAGTAAAATACAACAATGTCTCAAAATGGGTATTATTTAAAGTTCAAGTACAAATAGCACAATTAATTGCTGAGAATTCACTCATAAGGGGAGAAAACCAGGGAGACATTTTTTTGTGAAATAAATGGTATTTTAGTAAATAAACATTTTTTTTTGCAGAGTTTTATATAGCGCAAACTAGACCCGAACCGAATCGGGTATCAGAGCGATTTACATAGCACCAGTTACGTTACATGAGGACACACATTCACTATCCTTCACAAGCACTCATACACAGTATCTTATAGGCTACATCCCATTCAATGTAACGCAGTGCTTTCTTCCCATATGCTTGTATATATGAAGTTTAACCCGTTGGCTGCTGCCGTCGGCCAACGGTAGTCTCGAGCACTACCTCGGTAGTGCTGCCAACGTCTGTTGGCCGATGCAGCCCCACCCGTTTCTTCGAACGTGCAGCACTGGCGCAGAACGTACGAAGCAGCCAACGGGTTAATATGTCGAACATGTTTATTTACTAAAATACCATTTATTTCACACACAAAAATTCTCCCTTGTTTTGTCCCATTACGATTGACTTCTCAGCAAATAAATGTGCTATTTGTACTTGACATTTAAATAATACCCTTTTTGAGACATTTTTGTATGTTACTGATTATTGCCCGTGTCTTCATGGGGTTTATGGGCTATCTCCTGTAGTCTGAAACTGCTAACCTTAGGGGTCAGTATCCTGCCTGGCCGGGTGGTGCTTGGCTTGATTGAACGGCGTAAAGCACTTTTTTGTATGTATTTATGTGCTTCATCGTTCTTAAAATTTCAATAAAGTCTTACTGAACTAAAAAAAAAATGTAAGGCTTCCAAACATCTTCCCTCACATCTGCTTACACTAGGAACTGTACTGACCCTATGAATGACCGGCCAATCCCAAGCTTAACTCATTGAAAATAGTGACATCATGCTCTTGCTGTTTTTTCTAGAATTACGACCAAGCATCTCCTAGAGAGCAACCACCTGTTTCAATTTTTTTCTGTTAAGTTATGCTGTAGGTTACACAGGTTGAACTCTCTTGCCCCGTTCATTTTATTTTTCTGCTCTTTCCCGATATCTTTCCAATACCACTGTCTTTGGACCTATCTCATTCATTTTTCCATGTACTTTCTCATATCACCCGTTAGTTGTATATGTTTTTCTCCCCAGAATCTCTTCTTGCCAATCTGTTTTTTTTGTCATCTTCCTTTCTTTTCTTATTACAGCTGCCCTTTCTTTCTCACTCTGGCACTGCATGTGTTAGCCATTCCTTCAGCATGAGTGCTTAGTAGGAATTTCATGTTTCCTCTTCTCTATTCCATTATTTTTCATTTATTTCTTGTATCGGTCAAGTTCCCCCTCTTTACTTCTGATGTGGAAGTGCTTTTGCTAGCCTTGCCCTCTTTAGATTTCTTCTCAATCTCATCTTTAGGTTTTGTTTCTCATTACTAATCCTCCCCCTTCTCTATCCATTGAAGTTTTCCTCAACACTGTCCACTCTCTTCAGCAATCTTCAGCGAGAGGTCAAAGGTAGGACTGCCGTTGGGGCGGCATGCTTTCCCTATGGCGAATTGCCACTGACCTAAAGGCCACCTACCTGGATATTATTAGTTACTCAGGAGGTCCGTGACATTACAAAGTGTACCATCAACCATGCTATGCCCATTAACTTGCGAGATCTTCGGAATATAGTGGGTGATTTATGCAGTTTATCACATAGCTTTTGCCGTAGAAAGCAGGTGAGAATTCAGATATTTAAAAAGAGATTTTTTTTTTAAAGTCTGTGATTCTTCTAAATCCTTGATGATTTTGTGAAAAAGCAGCTATTCTCTTGTAAATACCAAAACTGCTTCGCGCAAGACGCCTCTAATTCACTTAGTTGTTACCTATCAAATAAAGAGGCAGGCGCTGGAAGCTGAAAAGCAAAGAACAGGTTTATTGCTCCAGTGGAGAACACGTCGATTCGGACATACAGAATGTCTTCAGGAGGTGCTCTAACTGCCTTTCTGTGGCAGCGCTTCTTATACCCTGTTACATTGGTTTATTGCGTGGTTAAGCATTCCTGACACCAGTTTATTACATATTCAGACATCCTTGGAATTCCCGGGTTCAGCTAGTTCCCACACAATCCCAGGATCAATCGTCCCTCCACCCAGATCTAACAGATGATCGCTATCTCGCAGCTGGACATTCCGACAGGATCTAAAAACACGTGGGATCGGTCAGATCTAAGGGTTTGGGCTATCGATTAAGTCAGGCCCCTTTGTTGGTGAAACATGTCCTGCTATGTGTAGGCAATAAACTATGTCCATAGGGGTCGGTTAGTGCCTGGGACCGGGTTGAGTAGCCAGTTGCAGTGGAGGAGGTTATCAAAGGGATCTGTCCATGCACGGGGTTTGAAAGGACAAGTGGGTTTGGCACGGGAAGTGACTCCGGGGCATGTTCGCGCTGAGGAGGTTTTACGACCCGGGCATGTGTGCTCGGGTTTAGCCAGTACGCGGGGTATGATAGCGAGGTCAGGGTGACACACAAGTGGCCAGCAGTGTATGAGATGGCTGCGGTATCTAAAATGGTTGCCGCTTACGCGCTCACAGAGACCTACGCTAAACAAGATGGCGCCGGCAATGTTCACATTATCGTATTACTTCTTAACAATCTCTCGAAATACTTCGAAAACATTGCAAGGTAAACACAAGTTGGCTTCAACGCTAAAACTTTTTCATGACAAAGATGAATAAATGCACTATATTAGAACATATTTAAACACACAGGGCGGGGGGAATTATTTACTTCTTTAGACAATGAACACAAAATCATCTCCCAATCCATCATTTGCTTATGAACTTCGAAACCATTCGCAGCATCTTGTCTAAAATATTATATGTTTACTGCTCGACTCTAGCAAGTCAGCAGAAGAAAGAAGATTATTTAACACTGGCAAAGTGTCCGAATTGTCATTGTATTCCATATTAGAACATTGGAATGTTGGGAGCTCCATTGCAGACAATGGAGTGCTCCCTGCTTCTACGGGCAGGTAAAGGCCCGCAGAGCAACATTCCAATGTTGTACAAAGGCTTCTCAAAGCTCGAGGGGATTTATATCCCCTCGAGCTTCGAGAACCCTTTGTTTAATTTGTTAGAACATTCTGCCCTCTAGTGGCAGAATGTTCTAATAGCCTTATAGCCCTTCGTAGCAGGGCTATGCGGCAATTAAAGTCCCGCTGTCTCGTTAAAGTCCCTCGCCTTCGGCTCGGGCCTTTAACGATTCAGCTGGCCTTTAATAGCCGGTATAGCCCGCTACGGAGGGCTATAAGGCTATAGTCAGCATTGTGGTTCATTTGAGCTAGGAACAAAGGTGCAGGCTATATAGCAGAGGATGGATTATGTGGTAACTGTGGCGAATACATAATGGAAAATCATCAGAGGAATTATAATTGTACCCATCCCTTTTAAGGATTTGGCCTTTTCTTGGGCCCAATTACATTTTAGACTAAAAACTTTGTAAACAGTCTTTAAATGTTTCATCGAGCCACCTATCGGGATTACCGATCTAGCCGAATGACCCCTCCCTGGGGCTTGGTCTCAGGCATCAGACACATATAACATGATGTTGCATGTAAAGCAAAATAATCACCTGGCCTGTGACTGACCGTGCTCCAGTCCTGCCAGCCCTTGAGAACCCCTCTAGGCCTGTCCATCTCTGCATGCGTCACTGCAGTTCTCGAGCTCGAATACACAGCACTGCAGGACCTCTTGCAGTGCAGTGAGCACACTTGTAGTTCGCCCCATGCACTAACGCGCTTCCAGGTGCAGCTCACGGGAGGGTTGTGAGCGCTCCCAAGTGGCCGCCCACCGCTCCCCCAGATCCAGGCAGTTTTCATCATCTCTGTTGTTGTTGCAGAAGATGAAAAGGCACGCATGAGTAGTTAACAGCCAGGAGGTAATGATAGCCTTTCAAATGCACCCGAGGCTCAGACTAATCTCCCCTTCCACCTCGCGCCCTCCTCTTGCCAGCCTTTCTCAGAGCACCGCTGAGGCGCCGAGGCTTCAAGGAGCTGCGCTGTCAACACGCCGAGCATGTCACTTCCAGGGACCCCGACAGATGTCCGTAGAGCCTAGGGCCCGAGCCAGTAAGAACCGTGCAAGCCGAGGGATGGGTCCTGTGTGTAACGACCAGCTTTGTAACATCTGAGTGACTCGAGAGATAGCTCTGCTTTCCGCGGCATATGTCTGTAAGGTCCGCGAAGCCTGTGATCTACGGCCTGAGCCTGTCACATCTACACAATCAGAGGAACAGCGATGCTTTTTAAAACGTGCCTATGATCTTAATTACCTAGTTTTACTGCCTTAGATCTTATAGACGTCAGTGTGCAGTGTTGTGGAACCTGGCTTAGTGCTGCTATCTAAGACATGAGTCAACATTCCAAAAATGAGGGAGGGGGAAAATTGCTACGGATGAACAAACACCAGCTTCCACCGTACTCGTAGGGGCAGAACACATATATCCCAAAGTATATGGACCCTCACTCACATGCTAGTCATGTAGGATACCTTGTCATCGGGCCCGCGCCCAGCATGGCTATTAAAACCGGGCTCAGCCCCACTCATGGAGGGGGCCCTCAGTTTTGAAGATGTGAGTCAGGAATACCCCCCCCCCCTCCCCCTTAGTGCTGGGGGTTTTACAATCTTGAATGTCAATATTAAAAGTGTTTAGTGTTTTGCTAATTATGCATTTGAACTTCCTTTGTCATGTTTATGTGATATGTGTATTAAACATGGCCGTTTTAACCCACACAAATCTCTGTTGTTGATGTGCAGGTGGGTTCAGGGTATGGTGGGCTGGGGCGGGGACATGTTGGGGTTCCGGGTCCTATAGCACTGGTCGTGCATGGTGCGACTGTCTTATATGGCGACCCGCCCTCATAACCTCCTTCTTCCCGAATGCCGTCACTAGCACTCTACATCAGTGCCCCTCATCTCTCCATAGCTTCTCTCTGACATACTTGTATATAGTTCTGTGATTTTCATGGTACACGTCTTTGCCGCAGGTACATTAACCATGCGTGCTACTTTTGGTGAATTCAAAATTGCCTCTAGGCAAAATACCATCTCTCACCAGTAGGAACATTAATCCAGTTATCTTGATATTTTAATTGTTGCATGAAACCTGCACAAGGAAGTTCACCTGCTTGTAAACCCATAAGTTATCTTCAAACACAACGCCCCCACCAAAGTCAGCACCAGGTGTAGCCGCACCGGTCGCACAGCCCTAAAGCCATCCCTGAGCGATAGTTCAAACAGACACTGCCCTCTCAGTCTAGGAATGTTGTTCATGTTTAAATTTCACATGTTACTCACTCTCGCATTCCCTAAGGGCATTTGCTTTTACCAGGGTTGTTTGTTTCTGTAGTCTTTCATGCAATGCGTTAATCATCTATAGTGTGTAGTGTGAAAAGAGTTAGACCTATGCAGCTGTGTGAGTTCAGATTGTGGGAGGGTCATGATTGACAGCTGTGGAGTTCAGATCAAGTTCAGTATGAATTTCTCACAGTGCATGCAAGTGGGTGATAAAGGGGCTCAAATGCATGTTCATCCAATCTTTGGCCTCTCTGTAGAGTACACAGAGTGTGCAATGGATGTGAACCGTGTTGTGCTTGTGGCATGGAGATAAGGGCCTTGCTATACCTGGAATGTTCATTAGCGGTTAAAGAGGAAAGGTGTAGTAGCTGATGCTGGGGTTTGATGCTTGGAATAAAGTGTACATAAACTTTACTGAATGTAAACTTATACTTGAATTGGCGGCGAGCGGATCAAACCCTATAGACTCACATGATTCCTCATCCATTGGCCATTTCAAGGAACCGTAAGACTATATTAACCAGTTGTCACTGTGCAGATACTGTTTGTGGGCATCAGCATACACTGACTAAGTACTGTACGTGTTTTGGGCCAATTTTATTGCTGGTACGCTTATGAGGCATGTTTTATAAAGGGAACTATGTGAAAGGCGATTGATAGCTATCATTTATATCATAGTAATCAAGGGGATAGCGAGAAAATGTTGTTGCTGCATTGAGGAAATTAGCTCTGACTTGCAGATTTGGAGGGCTTGGAGGAAGAATTGGTCAGGGACAAAGTAATAATGCACTACAATAACCCCACCTTGCAGGATAGGCTTTGGGTCCTTGGCGAATCCAGTTGTTTCCATTATTAGCAAGGCAGAGCTCATGGCCAGATGGGCCAAGACTGTAGTGACGGTTATAAATAGAGGGGTCCCAGACTAGGAAAGAAAAAGAATTGGGGAAGGTAGAAACAAAATATGTAGCATAAATCAAGAACTGAAACAAATCTAAAGTACAATGGGGCAGATTTATGTTAACTGGCGCATCCCCAGGGATGCGCAAGTTAACATGCGCCACAGTGCGCCACCGCTCCGCCAGCCATGGTGCGCCGCATTAATAATGCGGCGCACCATGGTGCAAAAATGGCACAGATGCGTGACGCATCTGTGCCGGAAATGTGTCGCATTGCTGGAGTTGCAGCTCCAGCAAGGCTCGGGGGTGCCCCATTTTAACAATGCTGCGTCAAGACCTACGCCTGCTTCAAGCAGGCGCAGGCTTTTGACGCAGCATTGGTTTAAAAGTGACTGAGTGAAATCTCATAGATTTCACTCAGCCACTTTTGCGAGGCGCACCTGCCCCGGAACGCCCACCCTGCGCCGGAACGCCCACAAGCGGCGCAGGGCTTTACAACGTGACGCATCTGCCTAGATGTGTCACGTTGTAAATTGTTCGTAGGGATGCGCCACGTTTACGCCGCCTTGCGTGACGCAACAGCGGCGTAAACGTGGCACAAGGGCCTCATAAATCTGCCCCAATGTTTTTAATCACAAGGTACTGAAAACCTTATTACTGGTTGTACGTTATACATCCAAATGTTTTCTTTTTTTAGGAATAAATTCGCCCACGTGGGACCTTTTTCGGTCCCGAGGACCCCATCCCCACCAGGGTCTGGCCAATAAAAGGAGGGTGCCCTAGTGCCCACCCAGGACACCCACCATCTCCTTTTTGGGGGCTGCAGTGGAATCCTGGCAGCCCCAGTTGTCTCCTCACCCTCAGAGGGAGTCTACATTGCTCCTGCCCACAGGGAGCAGCTAAAAATGCTGCTCGCTGTGGGTGGAAGCACTATGCAGATCTGTTTTCCTGCCCACAACACTGCGGGCAGGTAAACAGATCTGAGGTCCACTCCCAGTGGGAGGGAGCATTTTTCTTGCTCCAACCCGCTGGGAACGTACTTTGCGTTTTGCTCTTGCTTGGCGGGAGCTTTGAAATTGCTCCGGCCAACATGGCAGTGCAGGGCAGGCAGGGAAACCACTATGTCCCAGAGGTAGGAACCCTGGGACATAGCTGGAGCCGGCCCTGGGGGGTGAGAGCCCTTATTGGTCTGGGAGCACAGGCCACTTGCCCCTCCCTTTTTAAATTGTGGCCGGGCTCCGGGGGATTGCCCGGGAAGGGGGACCACGTGCCTCCCATTACCAAAACGGCTGGGTTCTACGGGGTGGGGTTTCCGGAGTCAAAATTGGCCCGGGAGGGGGCCACATGCCCCTTCCCACTTTATGAGAAGGCTAGGCCCCAGAGGATGGGGTGCCCGGGGCCAAATTCGGCCAGGGGAGGAGGGGTGAGTGCCCCCTCTCCCTCTTTATCTTTGGCTGGGCTGCCGGGGATGGAGTCCCTGAGGCCAAAATCAGCCCGGGGAGGGGTACCACCCTCCGCTTCTGAATATCGTCGAGTGCCCAGGGGATGAGGTTCCTGGGGTTGGAATCAGCCCCTCCCCCAATTTTAAACATTTTGATGCCCCCAGGATATGATCCCCAGAGGGCATTAAAAAAAAAACAGCGCCGGAAACTGAACTAGTTTTTTCAAAATTTTATTTTGCCATGCATTCGCTGAGCCTCCACGAATTTGCTGCAATTTTTTTATTAAACGTTTTTGGCCCTAGGTTGGGTCGTTGTTGGGTCCCACCTCCAGGACTAGGGGGGTCAAGGTGTTCCTACCCTGCCACCACCCTTTTTTTCAGTTTTTATTTGGGACTTGGGCTGAGTCCCCAGTCCTCAGATGGCTAGCACCACTTCCTGGTTGAAGGAGTGGCAGCTAATCAGATCTCATCATGAGATCTGTTGGATTCACGTCCCTAAATATACATAAACATTTTCTCTTTAGTATCTCCAAAACTCCTGAACAGATTTACACCAAATAACAAAAAGAGATCGTTCTGGTCCAAGATCTAGCTTTCTGCAAAAGTTGGTGTAATTCCCTTCAGCAGTTCGGGCTGTAGTCGTGTCTAAAATCCCTATGGGAAATTGCAAGGGAAAAATGCAATTTGTTACCTCCCTTTTTCTTGGCCTCTGCTTCGTGAATCACTCTGAATACTCTCCAGAGAGCAGCTTAAGTGATCGACGTGCTAATTTTTAAAATTTCATGAAGATTCGTCAAACGGCGCCAAAGTTACCAAAACAAAAAACGATTTGTCTTTGGAAACTAGGTCGTAACTATACCTACCTACTGGAAACTGGCAGTAGTTAAAAAACCCATGCACACAATCTTCATTATCCCCTGTTGTAGCAGTCGTCTTGTTTCTCCACCTTAAAAACATTAAATAAATCTAGAGACTGCTCTGGAGAGGCTCGGAGTCTGCAGTGATGCTGCAATTCCGCCTACATCCGCATATGAGCCGCGTGCCACAGTAAAACGATATCCATGGCTGGGCCAGTGCGCAGCCTAACAGCATAGTGAGTGGGTGGAAGAGAGTGGAGGCAGTGTGAGAGACTGAAACACTAGGGATTTTCCAGCTTAATGTATCTGTTTTTGCTCAGACAGCCATCTTTAAGAGCCGCGTGCCGTTTTGTAATTGAGAATGCTTAAACATGTTGGTATCATATTATGTTCCTTTAAGCTGAAAAAAGTGCTCACAAATGATCCAGGGATACATTTATTTTCCACTGACTATTGAAGGACCCTTATTCACTAGTGCACTGCTAGAGAACAGAGTGTGGGACGCACTGGCGGAGGTCCTATCCGGCGAATGGCAGCGATGGTGTATTTGTGTAGATTACGACTAGGCTCACTGATGTAGACATCATATCCATAGGCACCGTAGGCATACAGCCTCACATAGACACCATGTGCATAGGCATGTGAGGACTACATCCATAGACATCATGTGCATAGGATATAGAGCATAGGACATAGAGGCAGTTGATCATGTGCGCTGGTAAGAGAGTTGTGCAGTGACTAAAGATATCATATGCCTTGGCAAGGGAGGGGTACAGCTGCAATGTGTGGTGCAGAGCGCACAAAGACATCATATGCAAAGGGTGGAGATGGTTACAGTGATTGTTGACATGATGTACATAGGCAAAAGAGGCGTAAATCTGTAGACCAGTGCATAGGTGAGGGACGCATACAGTGGTCATAGATTTTATGTGCATAGGTGAGAGAGGCGTACAGCTATCAGCATCAAATACATAGGCATGAGCGGTGCACAGTGACCACATACACTAGTGTAACGAAACTCGAGGAGGTCTCCCTGCAAGGCACGTGGAGGGGCCCCCTCTTGGCTCTATCAGGAGCTCTGCAGCCAGAGTGCTGTGCTGAGGGGGCCCCTTGGATCTTGGGGGCCCCCTGCACCGCGGGGGCTGCGGGGGCCTGTGTTACGCCCCTGACCACAGACTTTATGTGCACAAATGAGAGAGGAATACAGGGATCAGAGACTTTATTTTCAAAGGCAATAGAGGCATAGTTGGTGAGAGAGACGTAAAGCCGTAGACATCAGGTGCATAGCAGGGAACTGCTCAGTGACCATGGACATCTGGTAGGGCCCCGACAGGCTACTCTGACAAGTCATTGTGTGGGCCGGTGTTTTATGGTCTGTTGGGCCAGTTTTTATGGACAAGCCTGAGATTGCAGCGGTCTCCAGACAATTAGAGGGGCTTTGGGACCGCCTATATTTTGGGAGCCAAGATTACCTGTTTTGATTTGCCAGAAGTTGTGTGCTTCCACAATAAAAGTACTTGCTCTCAAAACAGCTGTGATAATTTTGTTAATTTATCCAGCTGCCTGAGATTGAACGTTCAGGCCAACACATAGTGACATTGTAATGCTATTAAAAGTGTCTTAGCTAACTAGATAATTTGTGGTGTTTTTCTATGGCAGAAGCACAGATGGGAGAAGGACAGTCATTAACCTACATGAAGTTTTAGGTCTGGCTTGAAATTGCAACTGTTACCTGCCCTTTTAACCAACATCAATATTATTTTACAGTTCTTTGCTTGCAGAACAAATATATATCCACTCCCATGCTATCTGCTTGTAATGGTTAACATAACCGTACATCATTCTTTTAAATCCAATGCTTTTTACTGGGAATTTCTTCGACAATAAATAAACATTGGCAGCAGCAAGCTCAAATCCATGCAGTCTTTTGCTCCTGGCAAAACACTTACAAAGTGTATCTTTATACGTTCAAAACAGTCCTAATTTGCAAGCATGGGCAACGTTTTAGCTATCTAATTCAATAATGGTGGCTACTTTTCTTCTGGTGCCAGGACCTATTTTCTGTTCCAGCGTGACACTGTAGCAGGGCAGAGAGGCCCATCAGTCTGTGGAGCCCACGAAGCGAAGCACATCTTCTTTAAGGATGAACTGTCCTTTGAATAACACAAATACACTGATTCACACAAGCAAATCACTCATTGGTTAGATCAACGTTGCTCTTAAGTGAGCATATATATCAGTGAGACTAAATTGAACTATCAGTGCACTAACATGATCAGCTAGACCCAGGACATTTTGCTACTGTCCGCACATTGCACATGCACTTATTTCTCCACCAACTCACATCAGGAATTGGGCATGAATTGTGTAAACTGGTGTTTGCACAAATAATTGCTGCAAAGTTCTACCTAGGGACAACTTCCTGCAGTCCTGTGGGAAAGGGATAATGACACACACACAAAAGGGATGTACATTGTGTTTGTTCTTTAAGTTCCACATCAAATTAGTGCATGTGTAAATCGGCTGCAATAATACACCCAATGTTAATTACACATGTGTTTTTCACCCGCTATTCATACTGGGGGCTTAATGACCTTATTAGTAAAAATATCATGTCACGATTATCCCATAGTAGCAGGACCCGCAGGAGGAGTGAATGAAAAGTTACTCAGGTCTATAACTCCAGAGAGAACAGTGTAGGTAGGACATGACTGAGACAATGTTGCTCCCATTGACTGGGGTAGGCCAACTGTAACCAAGACAAAGCAGAGTCTCCATGGATTCTACTGTTAGACCACAGGGTAGGACAGCTGTGGACCAGTGCTCAGTTTGAGCTGGTGGTTTCCGGTGCTCGGTACCGGCACTTACTTGTCAACACCGGGACTTGTTATAGTCTGCCACAAGGTGGTGCTGTTTGGCTAATTTAGAGAGGATCACAACAACAGTTAATTATTAATTCAATATACATTGAAAATGACTATTTCCTGCTGCCCATGCCATTCTTATAGCTTTGGGGACTGACTGAAACAGTCTGAATTGTCACACTTGTATGAGAGTGAAGGGTAGTAGTTGTATTGTTACTATCTTTGGCAGTATCGCAGAGGCTATGTGTGGTGCAAGCTGCAATGGTTCTCCTGACGAGAGCCCTGGCACTTATTTGACAAATTAAGCACTGCTGTGGACAGTGAAGAGTCTTGCTCCCTTAGTGCTGCCCGTGGCATTCCAAAGCAAATTTACTAGGGGGGATCTTCAGATGAACTTTACAGCAACACAAAACCAGGAACAATGCTTACAGGGGGATAGGAAGGTCACAAAATGAAACAACAGGTGTGGGTTTCAAAAAGCCACCCTGGCAGCCTGGTCTCCTGGGATACAGCCCTCGTTGATTGGCCCCTCCAGTCAGTGTTGCCCCTCCCCCATGACTTGTCTACTAGGTGCCTCTTGAGTATGCCTCCCATTTGTTTGGTTAGAATACCCAATAATGTTTTCAGGATCCATACAACAATCAACCAATCAATCAATCAATCGATTTGCAGAGCGTTACTAATCATCCGGGAGGGTATCCAGGTACTACCCAATCATGCTTGATATGGACAACACTAGTACCTGTGATCGAGGTGCTCTTCTGGAATATGAATTGGGTGGGTCTGATGGCATTGGCACGGACCCCACCAGAGTGGCAGCTGCCATTATGCCACATATGGGTGTCCCACCACATTGGAGGGTATTTTTCACTTGCAGGGCACCTGCTCTCTAGAAGGAAGCTGCCACAGGTGCAAAAGGGTCTTGCTGTCTTTCACCCAGCCGAAGTGACTGGACCAACCATGCCACTCAGCGCTCTTCACTCATAATGTAACCCATTAATGCCTCTCCTGCTGGACCAACGTGCGTCCTCCAAATGTAACCCAAACAAGGTACACTTGTATGACCAGCACTAAACAATGCCCCAGAAGTCTTCTCGCAGTGCGCCAGAGACATTTACCCAGATTCCAGTGCGCTGCTGACATGGTTTCTAAGACGGGGTTGCACGGAAAGACAGCGGTACATTGGGTAGATCGGCCTCATCATTTCTACTGATCTCATGAATCCTAGATTTGTGGACCAAAAACAGAGCCAGCGTCGGCTCCTCCTTCAGCTGAGTCACCTTCCTATGCCCTCAAAGTAGGGCGACAGGAAACAGGGGAGGAGCCACTCATTGTGGAGTGACAAACATCACACTTTGGACTTCAACCAGTCTTTTGTCTTGTGCTTGGTAAATCCCCCCATTTACTTCATCCACACAACGCCCGTTTCAAAACACACAACCCTTTGAAATAACAAAACGAGAGCAGCAGGCGAAGAGCAACCCCTTTTTGACTCACTTCTGTGGGTGCTTCAGCTCCAGGTCTGACATGCAGCAGTGCAACGAGGAACTTTTGTATTTTTATAAGTTAAAAATCACTAATTCATCCATTCAATCAAAACTAGAGAAAAATATAGCCTCAATTGGCACTGAAAATGTTATAAAACGTAGATTTCCAAGTTGCCAAACATAACCCATTGATTTCTGGATGCCAGGGCAGCTCAAGGACTAAGAGCTACTGGTGGGACAGGGGGACAAGACTCACAGGAGCCTTGAGGCAGGGCTGGCCTCAGAGGCAAACAGGGGGAACAGAGAAGGACAAGGTGTGATCAGCTCAGGCCTTAAATGCTGGCCACAGGAGCACTGTCCAGTGGTGTCTTGAATGATCAAAGTTCTCTGCTGCCCACAAAACGAGATCAACAAAGAACTCGGTCACCACAGGGGATTCTGGGTAATGTTGTCCTTTACAAAGCATGTTGAAATAGGTCTGCTAAGAAGTACTGACTTGTACAGGGTCGTGGCAATGTTCAGCTCTGTTCTTATATGTGTTTGTTTGTTTATTATATTTATGGTATTATTGATCCTAGAGAACCAGTAAGACCCATCCTATGCAGCATGATGACGTGTATCGTGCTGGCAAAAGATAGGAGAGGGGCTGGGACATTATAGAGAAAGCCAAATAGATCATAGAGCATTCCAAATATAATCAGGGACTCACCTCGGAGAGAAGGCATGTTTCTTCTTTAGTTCTCTACTCTCTGTTTCACAGCTCAGGAGCCCCCACCCCCACGCTCTTTGAGTAGGCACTGGGCCCTAGTTCTGGCAGTCTTACTATGAAAAAGAACATGGGGTGCATTTTCCTTGCTAGGAATAGTGCCCAGGTCAACATTGTTGCGCACAGAACAGGGCCCAGAAAACAGGGGAGGAGGGGGGAGCTAAATGTGCTTTTTTGTTGTTACTTTTTTTTACACAAAGATGCACAAAGCCTGCTTTGGGCACATGTCCTAGAAGTGCTGACAGCCATCCTGAGTGGACAGAGTAGACAGCCTGCTTTGCAGAGCTTTGGGTATCATTTGTGCTGCAGCTGCATTGGAGGCTTGGGGCATACATCCTGTGCCAGTGTTTCTTTGAGCTTTGGAGCAATGGCCTAAAGGAAGGAAAAATTAAGCAGAGGAGACCCCTTTATTGAGGCATCAGAGAGATGAAAGGAAGAGGGATTCTTAGAGATGAGAGCGATGGTGTGAGGTGGGAGCCCTTGTTGTTAACAAAGGTCAGAGGCAACAGCAAGGCAGTAGCTCTCATTAGTGAAACAGGTGCAGCGACACCTTTGCCTTGGGGCCCACTGCATCACAATGATGAATGTTTTACAATAAAAAGTGGGCATGGGGCTCATTTTCCTTGCTAGCATTAGGGCAGGGGTGCCCTTGGCACACAAAAGAGGGGTAGCATGCAGTAGCTAATTTTCGTTCAGAAAGAGACCAGGCTTATTTTGAGAATTACGTGATGGTCAGCCAAGGTGGGGAAGGAGTGAAAGAAGAAGAGAGCCTGCTTCTCAGGGCTACAGCCATAACTAGTGCCGCAGGTGGAGTGCACCCCAATAACGGGGAATAGTGTTTTTTCAACTCTACTCTTGTTTGATGTTGTTGCTTTTTTATAAGCTCCACACTTAGTGTGGAATACGAGCTACAGAAAAGCACCCCTGAAATGATCTCATGAACCCGCCCCCTGAGATCATCCCTCACCCTCCAACTCCCCAAATTCTTGCCATATAGTTTTGGTGAGGGGCCCACATTCAAAACATTTTGCTTACTGGTTGCTCTGAGCAAAAACGTTTGACAACCTCTAGTCTACAAAATGCCACTGCCATCCAATTCCACATTCTTTTTGTTGGTAGCTGTACAGCATAATTAAACACACGGAAGATACCAGAAGTCTGAATTAGTTAGAATAATTAATTGGAACCTATGTAGGTTCCAATTAATTATTCTAACTAGTTCAGACTTCTGGTATCTTCCGTGTGTTTAATTGTCTAGTTGGGGGACAAGGTACCAGTTGGTCTATAAAAACACTTTCCCCTCAGGCCCTCCACCACTCTTTGTTCTTTTGTTAGCTGTACAGCATAGCCAATACGTAGCAAAGGATTGGCTTTGCTAATGCTTGTTTTTATTGTAACCATATGACGTTTAGCAGGCAGCATTATTCCTATTTTTATTTTCGTGGCAGACGGTTGCAATAAAAAATAATGAGACAACTATTACTGCAGCTTCCGAGGTCAGACCTTCTGGCTTTGCGGCTACCGACAATGTAAGGTCCGCAAGTCAAGACGAGACTAGAAATGGGACTGCCCGAAGAGCTCGGCTACCCACAACTGCTGTGACATTAATACACGCAAAGTGTCCCCTTGTCATGTGTGATACCTGAAGCCACTCCTTTTTTTGATGCCACAAATCTTGCTCATGATGGAACTTGCAGGCCCGCATCTGTAAAGGAAGACTGGAGTTGCACGTGCTAGAACTGTTGCTGCTGTTGGCTGAATAACAGGACCGACTGAAAGTCACTGTCATCATGACACGGGTCTAGTTGGCAGCCATGCCCCTTGTGCCAGCTGTGGCTTTCATAGCCTGTACTCCTTTGTGTGTTGCCAGCATTGGGTGGAGCAAAAGAAGAAGTCACTCCTGGTTTATGACAGCATTTTAAGACAGACTGGCAGGCCATTTAGATAACACACCTAGGGTTACCATGTCAAGATAGTAAATAGAGTAAAGCAACGTTTCCGTGTTTTTACTATCTTTTACAGATCGTTGTGTTGAATCGCATGACTTTGCCTATACAAATAATTGTTTTGATGGACAATTAGCCACGCCTAACGTGACACCTGCAGATAGTTTGGGATTTTCCACCAACATCACATTGCATTCTGGGACTCGGAGTCCCACTTTGAAAACTGAGCTTAAGAACTCCGTCATCCCAGTAGGTTGTAAAACTTTTTGGGCCAAAATAAAGGTATTGACTGAATAGGTCGGACGACTTGGGCCCTCTTGTCAGCTGTGTCATTTCACGTGGGATCGTCTTTCCAGGTTATTCGAGTTAAAATATATGTTCGGGCAGCTGACACGAGGCCCTGTAGCTAAATTACTACATGCAAAATAAGCCCTTTATTCTTCCAAGGTCGGTGCATCGACCTTTAGAGTGGTTAATAGTAGTAACTTCTATACATACACACCTTAGTGGCATGAATTGGTATTAGGAACACTTTATTATTAATACCCTCAAAAGCCAGAATTCCCTGATGAATTAAATGAAAGCCTAGGATTTGATACATCATGGACTTCTCTCTGCAAAAGTGCGCTGGGATTGACTGCCACGATTACAAATAGAAGTCTGCAGCAGGAATTCACCCACTAGACTACCTTAACTGAGACAGTAACACGCGATGGCATTGGTTAAAGTCAACTCTCTCAGATCTCTTATTCTACTTCCGTCTGAAGCTCAGGCAGCCGATGTTGAACGCTCTCGGGCCTCGTGAGCTCTCGTCTCTCATCCGGCCTTTGTGCAGCACTCTCAGGCAGCCGCTGTTGAACGCTCTCAGGCCAAGTGAGATCTCGTCTCTCATCCGGCCTTTGTGCAACACTCCCAGGCAGCCGCTGTTGAACGCTCTCAGGCCTCGTGAGCTCTCGTCGTGATTGAAGGCTGCCTCAGGTGTGAACTCCCATCAGCCACAGCCCTCCGACTGCCCCTGCGTGGCCGTCCTGCAGCGGGAGCGCGTCTCGCCCCGGGCGGGTTGGCGGTCATACCTTGCAGGGAGGGAAAGTTGCCTTTCACGGAAAGAAATGAGGCGGTCCCCAGCTTGTAGGGCGTCACTGGCAATTCCTATAGGTATGTATGAGCCTTTTTTAAACGCTTACTTATCAGTTTTGTATGTGTGTACCCCTTGGTGTGCATGAGTTTTCTTTAAGCTCACACTGCTCCAGTGCCAGGGCTGCCAGATCAATCCATGCTGCAAGGACACGTTTCGAATCCCAAGCTTTCATCTGACCACACAGTGCATTCTGGTAACTGTAGTCTAGGTTTGATTGAACAAATTGGGATTACACACATGATGATCATTAATTGTAACTGAACATACCAGGACTATAAACATGGTTGTGTCCTGCCCACCTGCAACGAAGAAGCACTTCAGATGCAATACCTTTTATTTGGGCACCATCTGAATGCCAATTATAAGAGTTTTATAATTAGCGTTTCTATCTCACTCTTTCTTTTTGCTGTACATTCAGGTGGATTTATTTATTTTCATATTACCAATGTAAGGCACATAAATCCAGCCATGTGAGCCACAATGCCAGGAATGGGCTGTAATCTCACACCCATCTTAGAGAAAAACAGAGTTGTGAAAATGGAAACTCCTACAACCTCATTTACTGTTGCAGTGGAGTTAGGCACAAAATGACGCTGATGGGTTATATTACGACTTGAATTGCTCCATTTGTTAAGGCAGAAAGTGGTAGTGAGCGTATGTCCATATAAGTCAACAGGCCTCTTGTGGGGCGGGTGCCTGCCTTCCAAGCAGTCCTGTGGTTTTTTCAAGCATTGATCTAAACCTGCTTTGACTTCTTGGTCCATACTCGGACTTGGGCCTATGAGACCACAAGTTCCAGTATATCTAGTGCTGTTGGATGAACTAACAGCACTGGCCTGCAATCACTACCACATTTGATCACTGAATGTATAAATTAATGTTTACTGAAATTTCACAATTGTCAAAATGTAGACCATTTTTAAGTCTTGCTCTAATGCATATATTTTGCAGAAATGTTTGTCTCACCTTAATACGTTCCAACTTGAACACAAATCTCACCATGTGAAGAAAGGGCGTGGCCTCATGCTGAGAAGTACCTTCGCCCCAACCTGCCCTCAAACCCACTCCTTCAAAAATAGTCTGGTGCCGATGTCCTAGGGTGTTTTCACCACCCACAATGGACATCGGCAGTTCAGTCTCAGAAAACGAGTTGGAAAGCCACTATTTACAGTAGTGTTCAGCTCGTTTTCCCTGCCACCTTCTGATATCTGCCCCTCACTGGGTGACCCTGTGACGAAAGCCGTTATTGTGTGTGACACGGTGGCAACATGTGAGCCGGCTGGTATGCACCTTTCAATCTATCTGTCATGGGGCCCCATTTCATTTGAGACCTTAAGCCTGAATCAATAGAACAGCCTAAAGGAGGCTGCATGTTGGAATTTGTAGTTTTGCTTTTGGAATTGTAAAAATCAACACTTGCTGATGTTGCAGGCGCGACGAGGCCTCTCATTAGTTATGTTTCAATGAACTAGAAAGGCTAAGATGTAAAAATCGGGCAAATGATACCTTGTATTAGCTGATAAAATGAAAAGAGGGACTTTAAGTATACAAACGGTGTTGGAGTTGTAGCCCTTAGTGGTCGATTAGGATGAGGTGGAGGGACCGTCCGCAGGGGCAGCGGCGTTCCCTCCATTGGGATTAGGATGTGACCGCCACCCTGGCGGTCACATCCTGTATATTTAACATTGCGGCGGGTGCTGCTTTAAGCAGCACCCGGCGCAAGGTTAAATATGCATGCTTTGCATTTGCATGCACAAAGCGTCAGGCACCGCGAGGTGCCTGCCGCTTTGTACATGCAAATGCTGGGGGGTACCATAGGTAGCCCCCACCCCCACGACACCCTGGGGGCCCGCAAGGGCCCCTCAGAAGCTAATGTCCACATGCTTTTCCATAGCAAAAAATCCGCCGCGAAAAAGCATGTTTACAACCCATCGTAATTTGTCTGGCAGTGTCTTGCAGACACCGCCGCCAAATTGCGGCCAACACCCGCGGATCAGCGGTGGACGTACCTGCCGAAACCTAGTCAGCCTCTTTATTGTTTACCTGCATAATGAAAACAGTTTGCTGTTTGAGTTGTTTGAAATTTGTGGGTAGTAAACTGAGAATTGTGCTTGAGGGTGCAACTGTTTTCAGCTGTCTTCTGAAGTGTATATGCTTCTGAGTAATCTTTGGGCCAGAGGCCACCAGGAGAAAATCATGCTGAAAACAGAAAGGAGAATGGAAGAAGGCAAATGTTACAAGTTGGTTCAGCTATGACGGAAACAGGCATACAGGCGTATATACATAGGAGATGGATAAGTTCAAGTTCAGGAATTTGTATAGCGCACTACTCACCCAGAGGGTCTCCAGTCGCTTGAGGGAGGGTGGGTGCATTACTTATCGAATAGCCAGGTTTTTAGTTGCTTTCTGAAGGAGAGGTGGTTCTGTGTAAGTCGGAGGTGAGTGGGAGAGAATTCCAGGTTTTGGCCGCTAAGTAGGAGAAGGATCTTCCTCCCATAGTGGATCTTTGGATGCGCGGAATTGCGGCGAGGGCTTGATTGGATGATCGTAGTTGGCGGGTGGGTGTGTAAAAGGACAGTCGTGTGTTGAGGCATTCGGGTCCTAGGTCGTAGAGGGCCTTGTGTGCGTGGGTGAGGAGACAGAACATTATTCTCTTGTTGACGGGGAGCCAGTGGAGATCCTTCAGGTGACCGGAAATGTGAGCATGGCGGGGAATGTCCAGTATGAGTCTGGCTGAGGCGTTTTGGATGCGTTGGAGTTTTTTCTGTAGTTTGGCTGTGGTCCCGGCGTAAAGGGTATTTCCATATCCAGTCGGCTGGTGACCAGTGCGTGGGTGACTGTCTTTCTTGTTTCGGTGGGGATCCAGCGGAAGATTTTTTTGAGCATGCGTAGGATGTTGAAGCATGAAGATGAGACAGAGTTGACTTGTCTGGTCATCGAGAGGGAGGAGTCTAGGATGAAGCCCAGGTTACGTGCATGATCTGTGGGTATGGGTGCTGTACCCAGGGCCGGTGGCCACCATGAGTCGTCCCAGGCAGAGGGGGATGATCCTAAGATGAGGACTTCCGTTTTGTCCAAGTTAAGTTTTAAACGGCTGTTCTTCATCCATTCGGCTACTTCTTTCATTCCTTCGTGTAGATTGGTTTTGGCGGTGTTTGGGTCTTTGGTGAGGGAGAGGATCAGCTGGGTGTCGTCTGCGTAGGAGATGAGGTTGTGTTGGCGTGCGATGGATGCGAGGGGACTCATGTATACGTTGAAGAGGGTGGGGCTGAGTGAAGATCCTTGTGGTACACCACAGATGACTTCGGTGGCCTCTGATTTGAATGGGGGGAGGCGGACTCTCTGGGTTCTTTCGGCGAGGAACGAGATGATCCAATCCAAAGCTTTTCCTTGTATTCCGACGTTGTTGAGGCACACACGCTATCCCAGTAAGTGTGCACACATGCACACTCTCGCTCTCAACCCCACATGCTCTCTCTCACCCCAACACTCGTCCCACCACTAGGACACTCATGGGGTCTATGCATGGACAATGGGTAAGACCTCCAGTAGCCTAAGAACAATCCAGATGTGCGGGACGCAATGGGAAAACTTGAATTAGTCAAGATGAACAACTTCAGCGGAGGCAATTATTGTTTTAATTATTTTTTTTTAAATTCTGCTGACTTTACAGGTGAAGGTAATCCACTTTCCCCCTTGCTCAACCTCATTACACAGCTATGGCAAGATATGATGGTGTTTTTATAAAAAAAATTATTACATTGAAGTTTGTATTGTTTCTCTTAAAAATGCTAACCTACCAAATACATTTCTCGATAAGTTGAACTGTAGCTAACTTTCTAACTCGATTCAGTCCTAATTTTCAAGTTCCTGTGGCCTCCTCTCAGCCAAGCAGATGTGAAACGAATGCGAGGTATCCTGGAAGCTGCTGGAGCGGGGCCAGGGCCAGTCACCAGGGCAGGACATGGATCCAGGCGCTGTTAGCAGAAAGCTTTGTGTTCTCCTCGGCTGTTTCCCACACCCCTGGCTTTCCCATCGTATCACATTTCTGTGGCCTCTGATGGGCCTGTGTGTGTATAGTCCTTTCTTGGCCCAGAAAGCTGTAATTGTTTGCACTTTACAAACATTAGCACCACCACTGATGCATTTGCTAGCCGCGCTATGCAATTGTCGTCCTTTTACCATGAAATTCAAATGTGTTAATCTACATGCAGCATACATAAGTAGCGCCTGCATACAGACATTGACAGTACCTGCTAACCCTCCCAGCAAACTGAACCTTACCACTTTGCAACCTGCTTTAACAAAATAGCCCCAAGTATAGGTTGGCTCTATATCCCCTCCTGTGCAGGAGATCACTGTAGAAAATATCACTGCTGTGATTTACGGGTTTTAATTAATAGAGCGTGCATTACACTCTCACACTGCTGATTTTGGCCTTATTTACTTTCCTATGGCAACATAAGTATTTCCTCTAATTATGTCTTGTTACAGACATGACCCTATTTCATGAAGAAAAACCTTTTTTTTTTTTTCGAGCCTCCCCAGGACACACATCATTTACCTAGAACCTTATCGCTGATTGTTTTTTTTTTTAGGCACATCTATATAGCAGGAAATGGACCGTAAGGTATTGTACCACTTTACATAAGCACCAGTCCAATTATGGGAGGTCTTTTTTAGGCATTTGACAGAATGCGCGATTTTCCTAGAATCGCGGAATGTTGAGGCAATGCTGAGACTAGAACCTGGTTCTTAAGTCTGCAGCTCTGGTTCTTACACCACATGGTCTCGATTACAGGCATTTCTACAAAACTTAAATTCTGGATGTGAGCCAGTCCAGTCATATCAACCCTCCTGTCCCAACCCCCAGTTTCCTCTCTTGTGACTTCACAGGCGCGCGCCCTTTACAGGGTGCCATCTTGTGCACGTCCTCTCGACTGCTTATAGTCTGTCTTCATCAGCTGCTGCTGATCTGCGGGCCCGGCTCAAACAACCAGTGTTACAGCGGCAACATAGCCGTTGTCATCAGATGGGGTACCTAAACCTCCACATATGTTACCAGCACTTCTTTAGCTCTTCGCACCTGCTCGTGTCACTTAAGTTTTTGATGAGGTATCACTTAAACCCCCTGTGCAGTGCACGATGGATTTCACCGATCAAGGCCAACTTTAGCTCGAATTTATTACATTTTAGTTGTCCCCCCTTTTCCCTCATCGAGTCCTGGAATCTCTGTTTCCACATTTCTGCCCACTCTTAGCTCTTCATTTTTGAATTTCCCATCATGTTTTCCACCTCTGACCTTTCTATTCTCTTAAATTTCTCCTTTCTCCACTTCCCTTGCCACGCTTTACATTTTCTGTAATCCCTACTTACTTTTTCCACTTCTGTGGTTTCACCTCTTTAGCTCATCCTAGACTCATCAGCAAAGAGCCATCACATCCAGCCCATCTGGAAAATGTGTGTCTCTCGGCAATGGCTCTAAAAGCGAGAGATTGCCTGCTAAACATGCATATGATGGTGCTTGCACAGTCAGCACCCCCCCCCCCCCTCAGCAACGGAATGCATTAAATTGTTCTGAAAGTATTTTACTGATCTTGTATCAACAGCCTCAACGCATATGCATCGCACAACAAAACACTTTTTGGTAAAGTCGTGACAATACGTATTTTAAGAGTACTTTTTTGCAGTTTTGATTGATGCAGTCCTTTTAAATTTCGATTTCTCGTGTCCCTTAGAATAACACACGGTGAATGGAGTAAAGCACTTAAAAGCTTCATCAAGGGTAGTGAGCACTATATAAATTCACTTACAACACAGTACAAAACAATAGGCCAATTGGTGTATCTTGTGAGTGGGTCAGTTTCACTGATGTTATTTGTAAAGCTCCTGCTATATCATGATTGTGAGATCTGTGCTTAATGTATTGTGAAGAATCCCCCCCATGCTGTTTTTATCAGTTGTCCCATCAAGCATGGTCTTTTCCATTGAGGCCCCCTATATTGCGATTCGCTGATCACCCCTGGTTCAAGGCACCAGCAGAATCCCAGTAAGTGTACTCCCAGGAGAGCCCTATGACGCTCCTGCTGGGTAAAGAAGGGCATCACAGTCCTATTGCTACCGAATGCCAAGAGCGCACCTACCCCGGACCCCTTAGAAGATGGCTGTTGGATTTGCAGTGGCTCTCGGGATGGCCTAACTTTCTGTCTCAGACTAAGTGCCAAACACTTTCAGTCATCAAGATCATATGGAGCCTTTTCAGCCCACTAGTTGTTTTTTTACCAGATATAATCTAGGCAAAGCTGGACCGGTTTTATGGTGAACATCTTCGGCACGGCCGGACTGGGAACCAGAATCATCTCTCGCAAGCATGCAGTCCCACTAGAATAGGGCTGTGAGGCATAGCTGGATCATGGCGGACCACCCTACTCGGAAAGCGGGCCCCAGAGTTGCAGCCCATCGGGAAAATCCCAAAGTGCAGAACTGCTAGTCCAGCCCTCGGTATCGGCAAGCCTAGGTTTGGGACTCGCCAAGCTTTAGATACAGTTGGCAATGGCGGTAAGTCTTACCTTACTCAGGCTGGTCCAGCAAATTGTGGTTCAACCACACCCCACTCACGCAATACACGGACTGCGCGGGCATCAGCATAGCACGCGACTCTTCTACATGCAGACCAGGTGACCGCAGGCTGTGGCATATCCAGCTTTGTCTGACAATAGATTGAGCAGGTGCAGCCGCAGGACATTCATGCATCATACATGCACAATAGACATAGGACAAGAAGCAACATAGCAAGCTACAGACACACGTGCAGCAGCAATGGAAACCACACACACGTGGGCACTACACACACACACATGCGCTACACACACTCAGTCTGCATATGCAATTGCAGTGAAAGCTTGTTAAAAATAATCGACATTAAGGAAAGGTCCCAAACTCCCAAAGTTAGCCATGTAAAACTCTCCACAACTATGCCCAACAACCAGCCTAACGATCCTAGGTTAGCCGTGGAAAACTCTTGCCACATAATTAAAGATGTTTCCTCGCAAACATGATGGAAACCCTGTCAGAATTCACGTCCAGATGTAGAGCCTGTTTTTCCTCACGCAGGCAGAACAGATGAAGGCAGCAGCAGCACAACCCCCCCCTCCTTGATATATAGGACAGGCACACTGCAGGCAAGGACAGTGCACGATTCGCCCCCATCATATATAAATAGGTTAAGGTATAAACGGCGTCAGTGCACGTTCCCCTCACGCACGGAGCTGATACAACGTGACTAGCGGCAGTGGAAGCGTCACTCGCACTTCAACCAGATGGTGCAGGGAGGTGTTTTTGATACTTCACTCATTGGCTCCTCTGCTCCCTGGTAGCGATCCCAGCCATTTAGTATTTTAGGTGAAATGCAGTCCGCCGTACTCTTTAAATCTAGCCCATTCTCACAGCCCGCCCTTGAGAGGTTTCATATTTTTGACATAGAGCCCTGGACATGATGGAATCTCTGAGTCAGTCGGGCTTGTACGGTGTGTTATCCGCGGGAGGTTCATGGCCTTTCCTTGGCACTTCTCTGGGACTTCTCTAGACTGAGTCAAGGTGGCGGACTGCATCACCCTTCTTGTCTGGACCGCAGGGCAGCCCTTGATGTGGAAATACTGTGTTAATCCTGCTCTGGAACTAGAGTAGGGGATATGATATTGCAGCTGATTCAGAAGAATGGAAGTCCCACTCTCGCCCGCGGCTCCCCGCTGGGCCTTCTACCATGTGATGCTTACGTTGGCAGAAGACTGTGTGACGTGCTTTGAATCCCTTCATCAAAGCGTGTTCCATGTTGCAGACAATGTATATAAGAGGGAAGGTGGGTTTCAAGACAATGGAGAGCAACAGCATTTTAACTTCCTCAGGACATCAGAGCATCTGAATGATGTGGCTAAAGCGAAGCTCTCCAGAGGCGAGATGGGGAACTCGAAACATCAGCTTACTCTTGGGGAAAGAGAGTCCTACTATCAATGGACACGGTAATAATAATAGGGAGGTTTATAAAGCGCCTGGTTACGCACATTGGCGTGTCCCCGCGCTATAGTAAGTGGGAGTAACAGAGTCACAACAAAGAAACGGAGCTAGTCTACTGGATAAATAGATGAGTTTTGAGTTTCCCCCTGAATCTGGACTCTGATGATTCAAGGTGGAGTTCTAGCGGGAGCCTATTCCAGCTTCTCGCTGCTAGAAACTGGAAGGACCCCCCCCCATACGTGCCTTTTTTACTTTGGGAATTTTTAGTAGCCCCGAGCCTGAAGATCTCAAGGCTCGGGCAGGCTCGTAGGGAGTAATAAGGTTCTGTAATGACTTCGGTGCCTTGCCGCATATAATACGGTCCCTAGCTCATTGCACCATCAGGATTCAAGCAAGCCGGGCCGAAGACGGCTGAAATGCCAGAAACCGGTCCCTGGTAGCTTGTTTCCTTCCCAGTATAAGAATTGGCTTGGTAGTTTGGTCTGCCCTGTTCCCATGATGCACTGGGCCAGGGTCAGACTAATTTGCATATAGCCAAGTTCTGAGCTGGGATGGTGCAGTGAGCTGAAAAACGGTGATGGATCAAGCCCTGATCTTTGGACTGGGTAAGAGTGGTCTGCTTAATTCAGACACTCTGTTCATCACCACCCCCTTTTCTGAATCCGCATATAATACGGTGGCACGTACACAGAGCCTTAAACTCAATTCTACTCCTGACAGGAAGCCAATGGAGTGCCTGCAGCGCTGCCTTGGAGGCAGATCTTTTGGGTAGCCTCAGGACCAAGCGAGACGCTGCATTTTGTAACACCTGAAGGTGGTCAAGGCTCTTTCCCGTGGCACCCAAATAAAGAAGATTGCCATAATCCAATTGTGCAGTGACCAAGGCATGCACCAGCGTCTTAAGGGCCTCTGTGGGGAGAAGCTCAAGAGTCTTCCGCAGGCCTTTCAGAACGCCAAAGCATACCCCCACCACGCAACTAATCTGGGGCACAAATGTTAGCTCCGCATCGAGCCAAATGCCCAGGGTTTTGGCTTCCTGACAAGGAGTGGGGGCCGACCCCCAGGCAGGACGGCCACCATGCCGATGACCACACAGACGGGCCCCCCCCCCCCACGAAGAGCACTTCCGTCTTGCTACCATTCAGCCTCAGGCAGTTGGTCAACATCCAGGATGCAAGCTCCTGCATGCATGCTCTGAACCGGTCAGCAGCAATACCGGGCGCGCGCAATGGGGAGATGACCAGCTGCGTGTCATCAGCATAGGACACTGCGCAGCCCATGGGCCTCAACTATAGCTGCCACTGGGGAGACATATAGGTTAAATAAGGTTGGGCTCAGGGACGCTCAGGTAAACCACGGCTATTGTATTTGTGTGCCACAAAAGTCAAGGCATTGTGAAAAGTCGAGCAGAAATGCCCGATCCTTCTTCAGTGATTCTGGCACATACTTAGCCAACTTTAGGAAAAGAGCTGTGTTGGTTAAAAAATAATCAGCAACTTGAACAAAGCGGTCCCAAACTTCCTAAAGGTTAGCCATGTAAAACCTCAGATCCAGCTGTCCACAACTATGCCCCGCTAGCCTTACAATCCTAAATTAGCAATGGAGAACTCGTGCCACGTAATTGAAGATGCTCCCTGACAAACCGGATGGAAAACCTAAAACATAGTTCAAGTCCAGATTTACCATCGAAACCACTGCTTTGAAAATAGCCGGTGGTGCACCACATGCCTTGTATGAAGTTAAGTATCTTACTTTCTTTTGGAAGTGTCAGCCGCCTTTCAATCACTGACCACGACTGGTGTTCACAAAGACACTGGAAGGAACGTACTTGCATGGCTTCTATTGCAGCTTAAATATTACTCCTAATTTGCAAGGATAGATCACTAAGCCTCTCATTTTTGTTGCACATTATGGGTTGCCCCGCTCACTTCTACAGCAAGTCCTGACTGATCTAGTCGTAGCCACACAGGAGTCTGTCAGTGGCTATATTGGAAATGGATGGCAGAATACAGATTTTCTACCACTCCCCATTAAACCTTTCTCTTGTCAACCGACTTGCTGCAAAATGAATTCCTAATACCTAAGCTGACAGAAACTGTTCTTTCTCCTGAAAGTTAAATCTCACTGGGCATTCACAGTTGCTACTAACTTCATGTGTTGAGGACCATGATATACGTAATTCCTAAAGCAGCCTTCATACTGGATGCCTAAGACTGAGTCCTTTCCAGTTTAGATTATGGCAGTGACTTCTAAAGAGGTGTCCCTAAATTTGAAGTTGCCTCTTTCCTACTTGCTGCAGCGGCACGGTTGATGTCTGGATCCTGCAGTTTGTACCATAGTGTACGGGTTTGCACCTCTTCTTGTGATGCCCACGAAAGCAAAACTGCTTTGGTAACCTGAGCCGGACCGGTCGTAGCGGGCACGGGGCGGTTCTCTGGTGGGCTGCCAGGGAGGGGGCCGAATTGGACCCTTGTGGGGCTTTTTTTGGTACTGGGGGCCTTTTTTGCAGCATAGCTGAAATATCAGCTCCCTGTCAGAAAAGCGGCAGCGGTGAGACCGGAGTGTTGCTACAAACAACAAGCAAACCCGCCCCCCTCGCACTCCCCCACACGCACATCTCGGGCCCGCAGAGATGTTTGCCAGGGCCGGTTTTGGTTCCTAGTTCAGCCTTGTTGGTGACATACAATAAGTATACAAAACGGTGATGAATGAAAAGCTTGAATCAAACTCAGCCGCTGGTAATCATTCGGGCTGCATCCCAATCCATCATTATTTTGCACACCATGCCATCTTAGGTTGGACCCAGCTATATGCAAAACCTACTTCAATTAGAACAGTCTAGCCCAAATTGCCGTGCCAGGTCCTCCGTACACCATCACACAAGCAACCCAGGACTGGTTTTGCCCTAGTTATGCGCTCATCAGCCGGTGCAGCTTGGTTCCAGTCAAAAAATCGATCTGTGTTCTTGTAAAGCGTGACTATTCACCCATAAGGGTCTCCAGGCCAGTGACAATGTATGACATACACAGCAGTTCTCTTCACTCAAGTCAAGCCATCTCTGTTGACATGTGTTTTGTGTAGGAAGGATGCTCTGTGCCTGGCAGCATGGCTCTTGCTGCACATGACAATCTGTTAGGCCTCTCCCTGTACTTTCGGTGCTCTTTCGGAGGTCCCACTCCTTAACAGTACATGTTTCTCCACACAAGGTTGGGCCTTGGCAAGCTGGTGTAATTGCTAAAAAAAAAAAAAAAAATTCATTAGACAAATTTGTCATAAAAAGAAAATAAACGTGGCTGCTATATATTTTCTATTAAAAATTAAAAAGAACATTCACTGATCTAGCAGTTTTACTACTGAGATGTTTTGAACATCAAGCCTTTCAGTTGTGCCATGCATGTAATTGTTCTTGTTTGTGAAGGTGACCACAATAAATCGCCATCTAACCAGGCACTGCTGCTACAATCTTGCTTTATACCCGCTACTTTAAAAGGAGAATAAAAATCGATCACTATGCAGCCACGCAACATAAACAGGCGGTATTTAAAGTTAATATGAGCAATAAATAAAGTTGGAAAAATCATTGTTGTCACTGAAGAGAAAGGAACTACTTTTCCAACGAAAAATGTACACAGACTTTGTGCAGTAATTGTAAATGAAGGAAGCCACTCTGTAGTGGGCTGACCCATTACTGTGGTGGGTGTAAGCAAAACATGATTGATGGTTAAAAAGAACAATGATTGAAGCCCACTGACCAAAAGCCTATCTACATTGGTATACAATGTATGATTTCTTTTTTTCCTAAACCCCTGTCTGGTTGTCTCAAAGGCCGGACCTAAAACAAAATAGCTATGTTTCATATTCTTTTGAGTAGTGAAACATGGATGTGCTTTTTAACAAAAGAAAATAGGTTTATGTATGTTGGCTGCTAACAACTAAACACATTACTTAGTTTGTAAACAACATAAGTGCCTGGGCACTCTTCAGGAGGTCATTTCTGCTTGCGCTGCCCATGCCACCACTGTCAGTGCTCCCAACTACAGTAACAACACAACTACAGTTGTGACAATTCTTACTATTCCAGGCCCCCAAAGCTATAAAAATGGCTTTGGCAGCATGTATTAACATGTTACACATTTAATTAATAAATAACTTTTGTTGTGCTCATCTCTAAATTAGACAAACAGTGCCACAATGTGGCAGACTCTCATAAGTGCCTGTGTTGACAATTAAGTGCCAGTGCCGAGCACCGGAAACCACCATCTCAAATTAAACACTGACTAAACTTTAAGAAATCAGGCAGGTAAAATTGGCATAATGCGAGACGAGAGCTTCAGGGCTTTCCCCACGCTTTAATCATGTTGCAGAAATTTCGTTTAAATTTCTGGTGCTTTAAGAACAAAGGTCTTCAAAATGTAGGAGGAATCAATTGTATGTTTTAAAAGCACCGACGACTGACTGCTATGACCTAAGCAAGCTCAAGAGAAGAGGGATGAGGAGAAGATGGTCTTGAAAATGTACCCCCATGTGAGGCTATGGGGCACAATTTACACATTTTGTCTTTTGCTTGTATGCTTTTGTAGTTTGTTTCATAAAGCACTGTTTGAGAGTTGATTTATAAACTGACAACACGAAGATGGATATGTAGCCCCTATATTGGCCCAGTGAGCCCAGGTTTGCCGCTTTCACATCACTGCCTCTCTCTGGTGTGAAGGATGTTCAGTTCATCTGTGCAGGGTTTTCTTAATTATTGGTGGGGTCTAGCCAGGTCACAAGAACCACTCCATTGAGGACTAGTTCTGAGCCCGTCCTGTGAAATGCTACATGCACTAGAATCAATTAAAATGGATAAACAACTCGTGTAATAATTTTGTATAGTTCTGACTAATCAGCAGGGGACTCTAAAGCTGCCCTTTCCTGAACATTTTAAGCTGGGAGCAATTGTCACTCCATCATAAGAAGGATTATCATACTGAACATTGAGAAAATGACTGAGTGAATTTATCTTTTATAATTCTACATGCATCTTTTTCACAAACTAATGCGTTACAGCCAGAGTTGCCGAGTTTGTAACTGCTGAACCAGCTGCGAGTCTCCACATCGGCTCAACATCCTGAGATTTTGGGCAAATCACTTAATCTCCCTGTACCTAAAAACCATGAACGTGTCCTTGTGTAATCTAACTGGTGAAACTGCAAAATAATTGAGTTTAGGAATATCTCAATGTGACCACAATGGAGGAAGAGCTAAGATTCACTGGGCACGTTTTGAAATTGCCATTTTTAAATGTGTAAAACAAATGTACTGAGTATAATGCAATAATGTTCTGGTGTTAATGCTCTGATAAGATTGAGAGGTGGTGTGCAGTTGCAGTCCTATATGTACCTCGTGTTTCCCCAACAGCCTTAAGTCGTGCTTTTTGCCCAACATAACATTCTTAGTCTTTCTTTTAATACAACGGCTCGTGGCAATCCAGAGAGCTGGGGATGACACTGTTTCCATGTGTATCTTTCACTTGTCCTGTCCCTGCTCAATGGCTCACAGTACAAGGGTATCTTGTCTGCAGGCAGGTCGGAGAAGGATAAAAACACAAGGGAACATGCCTTACCTTTCATCTCCTACAGAAATATTGCTTGGGCTTGGACCCATTGAGTCTTGCAAGCTGGTGCCCATGGTTAGGGCAGATTATGTTGGAGACAGGTCGACTGCCCCTTCTGCCATCAGTATGGCTTTTCAGCCCTGTTGGGTCCCAGGCAGACCCAAAGCCTGGTTTTGAGAACAAGAGGAGTCTTCTTTTGTTTTTTTTTTCTCATCTGTCATCAGTAGAGTAATTGAATTTTCCTTGTGTCACTCATTATGCATTCCTAAATTGTAGATGTTTGGTAAATGTTAGTATGTGATGGATGTAGCCGAGAGTTTTACCAAACTGTATATTTGCGATTCAGATGATTTTGCATGAGCATTGCCCACAATGTACTGTGTGAGGGAGGCAGGTAGCTGAAAGGAAACCACCGTTGCCACACACTACCTGTGGGAACATTTTCAGGCGTCTTGTGCCAGCGAGGAGTTAGCTGGCTCAGATTGAGACGCTCTGGGCATTTTCCTACTAGGTTTTTGGTCTTCAGCTTGCTGTTACCCCAAGGCTGGGTACCACTCGACTCTGTCTAGAGCCGTTGAGCAGTCCAGGGTTTACTCGGAGGTGGAGTGGGGTTAGACTCTGGACTCAGTAAAAATGTAAGTGATGAATAAATCCTTGTCCACCAGTGCTTTTATGCAAGCGGAAAAGTACAACCACACAAAGTAGCATGGCGCACTAAAAGTCGAAGAACCATGTTGTGACGCACAGTGGTTAAGGGAATCTCCTGTAGCCGGTGGGTGCAGTGAATGCTGCTGAAGCTGCTCATTCGAGTGCGATTCCCAACGTGTGCCCTTGCAGGGAATAAAGGTGACGCCTCGATTTGTCTGGCTGGGCTTCCTGTGCACCTGCTCTTCAAAGAATGGTAGTTGCCTGAATCATGACTTCTGCAAAATCTGTTCTTTTCCGCAGTGTCCCATCAGCACGCTCTACCTTGACTTGTTAGAGTTCAGTTTGGCAGGTGTTCTTGGGCAGGGGTGCTGTGAGGCAGCACCTGCTCATGGTGGTGTGCCCTGCCCATGGCCCTCTCAGCAGGATCACACAAACTCTGCCCCCACCAACACTCTGGTGGCCTCCTCACACTGGAGCCCGGAGAAGGCCCCTCTAAGCTGCACTCAGATCGAAACACCTCCATTCAAATAATGAGGCAGTGGAGTAGCCTGGGCAGAGCCACAGGTGTGGTGGGTGCCTCGGGCTCAAAATTCTTAGAGGCATTCTTCGAGGCACAGGGGCATTCTAAGGGGCGCAAAATTGTAAATGAAAAGTGTGAGGATACTTGCCTTGCCCCGGACTCTGGCAACCCAAGCTATGCCGCTGTAAGGAAGCAAAAGCGGATCTAATGAAGGCTGAATTCAGTGTTGCGCACAGTGACTGAACAGATAAGCCTATCCAGGCACTTTGCAGCTTTCTGTGGTGACAGCTGACTGCGGCTGCAGTGTTCCCAAGTCATTACAAGGATTATGCCACTCTTGAAGGGTTACAGCGGGATGAGTGCTTCAAGGCCTCATCACATGGTCTGGCGGTGCAAGTCTATCCCTCGGGAGGCTCCGCCCTACATTCAGAAAGGACTTCCCGTCTCTAGTCCTCTGCACCCTAGAGTCCTGCCTACCACAAAAGCCTCACGAAGGCTTTGGGAGAGCCCTGTATTCTACAATCCTGCAATCCTCTATCTTATCTTGTGTAGACTGGAAATCAAAATGGATGTTCGTATGCAAACAGTCCACCGCCACCACGCAAACTTGACACTCATCCCCCTCTGCGTGCATTATGTATGAGTTCATTCGACACCTAGCTTCCTCATGTATGTTTTATTCTTTGCAGTTTCATGCACTGCAAACTTGGCCCAAGGGCATTAGAACATTTTACGTTACACTTTTTATTTAAATTTTATTTTTTTATAGACACAGGGAGGTTATATCATTTGCCCAGAGACACAGGGTGCCAAGCCCAAGCTGGAATTGGAATCTGGTTGTGATGAGTGGTGTGTGGTGTTGGTTACTGTTGTTGTACCATCGTCCTAACTTAGCGAAAAGCTGTGATTCTAGTCACAACCAAATATCCGGTCATCTGAACCGTTTTTGTTTAGGCGTGTGTAGGACAGTTTCTTCCTGTAACATAATTCTAAAGCTAATTCCAGTTCTTATGCTTCATAAAAATGTAAATTCCTCACCCACTCCCTAACCTTCACTACAAACACCATACCTACCTCACCCCATAATGTCAAAACCTATGCTCCAATTATCTTTTTAGCCCATGCCAGAATGGCATATTCTTTAAGAATCTACACACAGGGCTTTAAGTGGGATGAAAAAACTGGGGGGGTCTCTGAAAGGGGCGTGACCAATGTAATTAAGGTTGTGGCTTAAAACACATAAGCTAAAAATCTGTGCTTAGCATAGTGTGCCGCCCAACTTGTATTTTTCTGTTTCTGTCATTGCAATCCGATGGATGTATGACGTTACAACGCATGCTTTTACCACGCATGCCTTTACAACGCAGTTTTTACAACGCATACCATTACAACGCGTAGCGCTTTGGGGTGCTGGATAGTGAATAGATTACTTTACTATTCCAACTCCAGTCCCCGTGGATAGTAGGGAAGGTGTTGGATAGTAAATTAAATCTATTCCCTATCCTAGAGCGCCCCCCAGCGCAATGCGTTGTAATGGTTTGCGTTGTAATGGTTGCGTCGTAATAGAAGTGCGTTGTAAAAGTTTCATTGTAAAGGCTGTATACCCAATCCGATATATGATAAAACAAGTAACATCATACCTACAACAAGCCGGGAGTATTGGCTTTGTCAATGGTTATTAGTTGCATAAGATAAATAAGCCGCAACCAGACCTGGTGAGACCCGGCCCACTTGAAGCCCTGTATACACACCATATTGTTGAATGGAGTCCTATCTCTGCCTATGTTTTTTCTACTATAGGGCAGAATGAAATAACTGATGCCAGTGACCACCAATACCCTGGTGTTAGAAGTCACTAAAGCCATGATGTGGTTGCCAAACCCAGACTGACTCATGGGCACTGCCACAGGGAGCGTTGTTGAGAGAAGTCCATAAGGTCACTGGTGGGTGCTGACGATAAGACCTTGGTCAAGCGTTAAACCTAGGTGCAGTGACTGGTGCTTGGATCGTGCTCCGGGATGGATTGGCCGTAGCGGGCACTGGGCAATGCCCCGGTGCGCCGCAATTGTTAAAAAGGGTTTCAAAGACAACCAGTAACCAAAGACCCTTTTATGTTGCCCGGCGGTGTCGCCTCTCTGACCCACCAATATTAATCAATGAAGAAGCAGGCGCTGGAGACTGGAAGGCAGGAAACGAGGATTTTATTCTCTCCGGAGGAGAACACATCAATTCAGACAGCAAGTATCGTCACGAGGTGCTCTAACCACATCTCTGAGGCCTGGCCTCTTATGCTAGGGTTTATGACCTTTATTGCACGTCACACATTCTCGCAACATTTTGATATTTGAAAGAACATCCTCGGAATCTCCCCTTCAGGCCCGTTCCCACATACATTTACAGTTGAATTCCCCACCCCGGTCACAACAGGTGATGATTGTCGCGCAGCAGGGCATTCCGCTGATTCACGGAATGCATGGGGTTGATCGGATCTCATAGGGTGGGGGCTTTGATCGGCTCGAGGGTCTTTTGATGGGGAGGGGAAGCTTCCTACTGTACGGGGTAATAAGCAGTATCCGCAGGGCCAGGTGGCGGCCTGGGAACAGGGAAGACAAACGGGGACACAGGAAAAGGGGGTTTGCATCAAAAGGGTCTGCGACCATGAAAGGAATGAAGGGAGGTGTCGTGCTGGGAACAGGATGGGATTCTGCGGTGAAGCTGCGCTGAAGAGGGGTTTATGACCCAAGGCATGAGAGAGCGGGGGTTGTCAGCGTGCGGGGGGAATGCTTGCGAGGTTAAGAGAGAGAGAGAGAGAGAGAGAGATGCGCTAGCTATCAGCGAGGGGCAGGGAGGCCATGGTGTTCAAAAATGGCTGCCGCTTGTGCGCAAGGCAGGTGAGGGTGGGAATGACCGGTGCGTGGGGGTCTTTCGTGAAGGTGATTCTGATCGAAACGGCTAAAATATGGCGGGAGTACAGGACGAAATGTGTGGCATCGGAAAAAGGGCAAGATGGCGTGGATAATGTTCACCAAACTGTACTAATTTTCCACAGTCCTCCCTTTAACATTTCCAAGACATCTTGCTGGCCTATTTTCTATCTATACCTATTGCAGCGGTCATAAGTAAGGGAGAGGGGACTTAGGCAAAAGAACTGCGCATAAACATCACATTATAAACATCACATTGAAAAATCTCATCACCTACTAGGCGGGTTCATCGTTAAGTTGGTCGCAGAAAAAGTCATCGTAATGCATTATCAGACTAGAATTACGTAGCGAGGGCGATGGGTACAGATCATAGATACTTATAGTCATTCGGAATAGGAGCTGGTAAGTTATCATATAAGTAAGTCTTTTTCGTATTCGGCGGGGGCATAGTTAGTCCAAGGGTGATTGGGAGAGAAAGGATATATAGTAAAAAAATATCAGAGTTCTCGGTGTCTTTGTCGTCTTCTGTTGGCACTGTTAAGCACCTGGATTACAATTCGTTCTGTCAACAGGAATGTTCATGTGGATTGAGTCGTTGGAAGTCTGCGGGTAGGGGTACATTTTGTTTGGTTTCGCCAGACTTCATAGGAGAAATGCGTTTCGGTTTTGGAGCAAGTGCATTTTCTTCCGTTACCCAGAGCATAGGATTGTGATGAAAAGTGCAATTGTCCTTGAGTTGTGGGATCCGTTTGTTTCTTGAGTCTTTGTGGTGGGTATTTCCTGTTGCTTCCATCATCATCGAGGCGTTCAGCAGCGGGTAGAACCACATACTTCGTTCATCTTCTCTTTAGGGGCGACCCTTGGTGGAGTTCTAGGTCACCGTTCTGAGATTAACATAGTTCGTGGGCTACTTAGTCGGAGCTCCCTCCCTTTTGACGCAGGGAATACCCTTCTCTGGGTAGCTCAGTAGGATTTTTGGAGGAACTTGGAAGTTCAGGTAGAAAGGTGTGGGTGTGAACAGTCCTTATGGTAGGTCGGAGGAGGAAGGGATGGAGCAGGGCCAAGTCGGGAACAGATCAGGGGGACGGAGAATTTGAGACAGGCGGGTCCATAACCAGATTCAGAGAGCGGGGACCTTTTGGCACATGTCGATCATAGAGCAGGGGCTTCAGGTCAGCCCTTTCCTTAGCTTTGTCTGAAACAGTGCCTCATCCTGCGACTCCTTACTGCTGTGGTCTCGTCTCGACCTCCGTCGCTGAGGTTCCACGATCCGCAGTCAGGCCGCGTGCTCCCACATCCGGTATCTTTCTCCTCCGACAGTGGTACCCTTAAATGAGTTTGAAAAGACAGTCTTTAGAGATTTTGCAGAAGAAGGTAATTACATAAATCTATTTCTCTCCCAACGCCAAGCAACTGGGGTAAACACTCGCTACATTTGAGATTTGCAGCCAACGTATAAACAATTGATGATGGGTTTGCTGGATTTCTTACAACTTTCCTTTGTGGCTAATTCTTTGGCGTTTTGTTGGTTATTACATTCATTTGTCGTGGCATGAGGTCTGGTACCCATTCATTGCATTCGTCTATTTCAGTAGATGTTGGTTCCTCTGGTAGAGACCCATTTCCCTAGTGCGAGTCTTGCAAGGCTAGGCCGGTTTTCAGGGCTTTGTATTTTACGAAAAAGTGCAACGTGCTATTCACCATAGTCTGATAGGCATCCTTCTGAGGGATGAACATAGGCTAAACAACTCTCCATTACATCAAAACATCTTATTTTCAACAAGGTTTACTGCAACAAGTTCCTTTCGGTTTTCGATCTAATTTTAATTTTGCACACATCTTTCTAACTTTCTATATAAATTCTCGCAACCTGGTTACTATAAAAACTCGGGGGGGCTTGCGATAATTATCAAACTTATCCTTGGGGTGTGTGGGATCTTATGGAAAACAATTAAGAACACAGCAAATTGGAGCAAGGGGCGTTTTCCAGATTTTCGTTCAGGGCAGCTGATACCAAACTGGGGGCATTTTGGGAAGACGGGGGTGTCTCGATAATTTGGAATGGGGAAGGTCGCATTACCACAGACACATTTTATCATAGAAGCCACTGACAAATAGTTCCCTGACTGTGGGTCAAATTTAGGGAACCTTAGTCGTCTTCCCTGTCCCTTTCCTTTGGCCAATTTAAATTTCATCCATATTTAGCAGAAAAGGAGAGGTAGTAACGTGGTATCGATACAATTTTATTTAGGACAAATTTGTGCAAATACTTGTGGTATTTGGGGCCAATCAGGAGGTGCACCAGGTTCGCCAATTAGGTGCCAGTCGTTAGGAAGAGGGAAAAGTGTGGAGGGGTGAAAGAGAGAGAGAGAGAGAGAGAGAGAGAGAGAGAGAGAGAGAGAGAGAGAGAGAGAGAGAGAGAGAGAGAGAAAGGGAGAGAGAGAGAGACAATAGGCTAAACAGTACACGTGTGACATGGAGAATGACCGTGTATTGTTTGGGCTATTCAGTGCGTTACCCAACGTTAGTCGTTTTGGGTCTGTGTTAGGATGTAGAAAGCATGCAGTTTTGGGACGGAAGAGCATTAGGTCAGGTACAAAAAGGTCGTGCATTGGGTAGGGCGTCTTTTTGTGTCGTCTTGCAGCGTTAGTCCGTTTTCATGCATCGGGCGTGACGTGGCTCCAGATCCCTTACGATACTCTAATCGGGACTCTAATGTAACCTGCAGAGGGAAAAAGGAGGAAAAGGGAGGGGGGGGCAACATTCAAACACATCAAATGTACGGGCACGAAAGTCCTTTACTTACCGCATACTCGTACTTATCTCTTCGGGATATAATCCCTCGGGTCTTGGTTTCTGAAGTCAAGGGGCGGGCAATGCGATAGGTGGTTCATGAGGGGTTCGAGGATGGCATCATGGATCGTGTGTAGGGAAACGCTAAAAAGGAATCAGAGGTGCCTAGCGCGAGGTACCCGGTTTTGTAGCTGTATCTGGCCATCGGGGTCCTTAAATCATTCTCAAAGCTGTGATGTTCTAAGGCATATCAGTTCTTCGGTCAACCCTGTACCTTAGTATCTTCGACCACCATACCTTTATAATATTTTATCAATCACACCGCTTTACTTTACCCATTCTCAGAAGTCGAGGTCCTTCTACATACGTTAGTTCCTGAGCTTAGTCGCATATTTTTGGAGGTAGTGTATCATACCTTTGATTCGATCATCAATCCAGGGCCGAACAACCATTTCTCAGATAACCTTAAAAAAAGAGCAGAATGGTTGCGCACAGAAAAAGCCCTCCCACCAATTCCCACATTTACAAAAGTATGTGATGTCTATTCATTGTTTGGAAAACCTTTATTTGCGTAATCGTTCAGTATGTAAAATGTGAGAGTGCAATCATATTCTGGCCGGACATGTCGACGATGGAAGCACATACAGTAGGGGGGTTATTTTGCGGCACAAGAATATGTTAGAAAGGCCTAATTAATTATTTGCAAGTAACTAAAAACGTTTCATTGCGTGATGAGGGATCAGGGGCATTTCAGTTCATAAATGGAAACACAGTCAAGTTCATTGTAATCACATTTCCTAGATGTGTACCGTGGGTGTGCATCATAAGCGACGTTAGGTACCAGTTACAATAAATATCAAAATAAATTGTTCATTGAAATCAACATTTTTACGGGACCCCTTTCAAATGTTCGTCAAGTGAACCTTCCTCCCCTTTTCATCAAGTGCACAAAGGTTCGTATATAAATCTTAGTACATCAAGTTTCATTAGCTAAGGAACACCACGAGGCAACCGTTAGTTCCTATTGATACCGGCGCCATTTTGGGCGAGGCCGGTTTAGTCCGGAAATAGCATCAGGGGCAAAAAAATGTCCTCGACGATTGGCGGTTGGACCAGGGTCCTTTTCGGCAGTTAAAAAAACTTGTGCTAACAGAGGGGCTGGTGGTGTGGACCGTCAATCAAGAGAGGGAGGGGGTAGAGTCTTTCTTACCGGGTCATGTTGATGTTCAGCCGGAACTTACTCGAGTTCGTTAGCCCATAATGTTCCTGGGTGGTTCAGACGGAAGCTGATGCAGACACGAGGGCACCGCCATCTTGTTGCTGTGCCGTGGTCATTTCATTTGCGATCAATGCAGCTGTTCCCCACCGGAAGTCTGAAGGAGCTGAGGGCTCTTGGGACTTTGGTAGAATCTTCAAAGTCGAGGGGATGTTTGTCGATGGTGGGGGCTTGCGCCCAGGTGGGCGAATGCCCGAGTTGCAATTTTGGACAAAGTTACTCCAGAGGCCTAGCCCCGCCTTCCGAGGGCCCAGACGCCATTTTGAGACCCTGCGGCAGCCGCCCTCCGTCGTATCTTTCAGGAGTGGAAGAAACTTCTTGTGGCGACAAAGACAGAACATCATGCTGTTGGAGCAGGACATTTTGGTTCGGGGCGCCAGGGTGCAACAGTGGAGCCTTCATCCGGGGAGGTGAGGGAGGCTCGTCCGTGCCGCCTCCCCTCCCGGCGCATCCCACGCCGTCCCTTTGAATCAGGGGTGCACATGATGACCACCCTACACCCCTGATTCCGACTCTTGGGGGACCATCGTACGTCCGGTGTTATTCAAGTATGCCCATCGGACATTGTGTGTCCTGTGCTGCGCAAATATACCAGTCGGGCATTGTATGTCCTGTGTTACGAAAATATACCAGTCGGGCATCGTATGTCCTGTGCAGCGTAGGTATATGGCCGTCGCCCGGCTGGAGGACATCGGCGCCGGACCAGGGCAGGGAAGCCTCCTGCCTGTGGAGGCGGGAGAGGCTCGTCCGGGTCGCCTCTCCCTCCTTGCCCACCCTGTATCCGTTCGATGGAGGAATTCGTGATGGCCGGACCAGGAGATACGAGGGAGGGGGTCATTTGCATCCGCCCCCTCCCTACTCGTGGCCCGGGGGGCGCCATCCCTGGAAGGGTAGTATGGGAAGACCATTTCATTGCCTGCTTTGTGGAGCCTCCGGTACCTTCTCGCCGGCGATCTCTTTTGGTCCATGGCTACTGGCAGGCCCCGCCCCACACGTGCTATGTGTTTCGGGTGGGCGGGACCATCGAACTGTTACATTTCGAGGACTTCCGGAGTGAGCATAATATTTTTTTATATTTCTCCTATTAGTACAGTTTGTTTTAGAGAGTGTTCTACTAGTTATTCCATTTACCGTTGGTTGTGTGTTTTCTTTACCGTAATTAAATCCTAAGTTATATAATAGACGTTTGGCTTCCTTGAGTCCTTTCTCTAACGGGGGTTGTCTACACTGGCCTGTAATTGTGTTTGTTTTTCAGAGTGGGGGAACGACAGAGAGCAATCAGTCCCAGAACTCCAACATGTCGTTAAAATTGGTCTGACGAAATCTGTGCCATCGAGCATAATCAAACGGGGTGGTTCTATCTGTCCTGTCTGCACTAGTCTGATTGGTCTTTATCTCGCGCCTTTTCCCTTTCTGTCGGCCTGTTCTTTCTGTCGACCCTCCGTTCTTACCTATGTTCTGCAGAGTCGGGCATTGGGCTTTCCAGTGCCCGAGACATCTACAGAAAGCACATTGGTTTTGTTTTAAATCTGTTCGTCCTGTGCATAGTGTCGGGGGATCACTTTCGGGTCGTTGTGTCCCGGGGTTGACTTGTCGGCACATCCCTTTACACCGTTCCCTTTTCATGTCTACTCCTCGGAGTTGTGCCATCGCTGGCCCTTCCCTTTGCCTACTAGACGTTTGGAGGGTTGTCCGTCGCGTCCCTTCACCTTTTCTAAATTCGTCGCCTTCCCTTCGTCGTGTGGCTTCTTTGCGCCACATACCGAGACTATCGAGCATAATAGGTGTTGTTTCATTCCTACGAAGGGCTATTTCTACCGTTTCTATTTTGTCAAGATCGAAGGATCCTCTCAGTGGCCACTGATTTTCTCGATCCTTTTTCGTATATTTATGCCACAGCTGGCTATAGGCTATAGCAATTAATCCATGCTTCATGAACATGTCCTTATTAGGGGTGCCTTCCAGCGGAGCCGGATGGTTCATCTCTAATAAGCGGTCCGGGCTAAACAGGCTACTAACCAGTGGGGAGAAGACCGGCATGACGGATCACAATGGGATAATAGTCAGCACTACCTATCTTATCACTGCATGCAAAGACTAGACAGAATATTTCTATTCTACGTTATTTGCAGGTAGTGAATACCTCATGAACCAATCTTGAGCAATCAATGTTAGGTCAAAAAATAAAAAATCAATATGGTCAATGGGGAGAATAAGTAGGCTCGCAAAGGTTCGCGTCACCTACCCTTTCACTATCTGCAAAGAGGGGACCTATTCTTCCCTATTTGCAGACAGAGAATCTCCAGAAAACAATCTATAACAGTTAATCAATGGGGGAGGGGCAATTGTTCAGTGGGGGAGAAAGATAGGTCCGACGGGTGCGTACCTATCCTTCGCTGTTTATAAAGGGAGAGCCTGTTGTTTCTCCGTTTGCAGACAGCGAATCTCCAAATAAATTAACAAAAAGTAATACTAGTATTTTCTCATCAATTATCAATCACTTTCAATTATCAATCACTTTCGCAATTCGTCGAGTTTACACGACCTTACCCGGACCGCATGGACAGTTTCTTGTCTTCCGAATCCAGCGCCCGATCGTCCTCTTCTCTTCGTACTTCTCGTGGCACTCCTGATGGTTCCCAGTCAGGACCGCAGATCACTCGAGAGAGGTCTGTTCGGAACCAGTGAAGTTCGGATGATCGGCTGTCAGACGAGGGTCTATCGGACAGGGTACCTTCCGATCGTTGCAGTCGTTCACTCTGTCGTCAGGACCTCTCCCACTGGATCCACGAGTCGCTGATGGGCCCCACGTTGGGCGCCAATTGTTAAAAAGGGTTTCAAAGACAACCAGTAACCAAAGACCCTTTTATGTTGCCCGGCGGTGTCGCCTCTCTGACCCACCAATATTAATCAATGAAGAAGCAGGCGCTGGAGACTGGAAGGCAGGAAACGAGGATTTTATTCTCTCCGGAGGAGAACACATCAATTCAGACAGCAAGTATCGTCACGAGGTGCTCTAACCACATCTCTGAGGCCTGGCCTCTTATACTAGGGTTTATGACCTTTATTGCACGTCACACATTCTCGCAACATTTTGATATTTGAAAGAACATCCTCGGAATCTCCCCTTCAGGCCCGTTCCCACATACATTTACAGTTGAATTCCCCACCCCGGTCACAACAGGTGATGATTGTCGCGCAGCAGGGCATTCCGCTGATTCACGGAATGCATGGGGTTGATCGGATCTCATAGGGTGGGGGCTTGGATCGACTCAAGGGTCTTTTGATGGGGAGGGGAAGCTTCCTACTGTACGGGGTAATAAGCAGTATCCGCAGGGCCAGGTGGCGGCCTGGGAACAGGGAAGACAAACGGGGACACAGGAAAAGGGGGTTTGCATCAAAAGGGTCTGCGACCATGAAAGGAATGAAGGGAGGTGTCGTGCTGGGAACAGGATGGGATTCTGCGGTGAAGCTGCGCTGAAGAGGGGTTTATGACCCAAGGCATGAGAGAGCAGGGGTTGTCAGCGTGCGGGGGGAATGCTTGCGAGGTTAAGAGAGAGAGAGAGAGAGAGAGAGATGCGCTAGCTATCAGCGAGGGGCAGGGAGGCCATGGTGTTCAAAAATGGCTGCCGCTTGTGCGCAAGGCAGGTGAGGGTGGGAATGACCGGTGCGTGGGGGTCTTTCGTGAAGGTGATTCTGATCGAAACGGCTAAAATATGGCGGGAGTACAGGACGAAATGTGTGGCATCGGAAAAAGGGCAAGATGGCGTGGATAATGTTCACCAAACTGTACTAATTTTCCACACACTGGTGGGGGGGGGGGGGAGGGGGGAAGGGTTTGTGGCCCCTGGGGGCTGTTTTTTTACAGGGCCGTTTTTGTAGCATAGCTGCAAAATCGGCCCTGTAACAAAATCGTCCGAAAGCCGGCCCTGGCAAAGAGCTCAGTGGCACCCACAACCCCCGGCGGGGTGGCCGAGCACTTTCCCAGGGCCAGTTTTGGTTCCCAGTCCGGCTCTGATCGTGCTGGGTACTTAACAGTGGTTGAAGTGTGAAGGATAGAAGGGGAGTGATGTGTCAATGTTTAAATGTAAGCAAAACTATTCCCTTACTTTTAGTAAATAGGCCACCATCCCTGGACAGTTAATTTACAGAGCTGAAATGCTTAAACTGAAATGTAAGGCGGGGAGTGTTATGTGCTGTGAAAACGAGGGAGGGCCAGGCAGCTAAACAAGCCATATTGCCAGGGTGCCTGCTTGCCTGACAGAAATGAAAAGGAGCACAGCTGGTTAATCTGCAAATGTAAAATGTAAGGGGTGCTTGGAAACCAGCAATGGTTTTAACTAACGGGATCACTTGAAGCGCCCTGATCCTACGGAATCCTTCTTTTATTGGTGGTAAAGAAACAGTTATCAGCTGAGCTGTGAAGGGTTTGCTTTTCAACGATAGTTATAAAAACATGCACTATGTTCAGTCTTGATGTTACTAAAATCTATATTTTGGAATCACTTGTATCTTAAACACGTTTGCACATTTTGTTGTAGCCTATCTTATACTGCATGTAATGCACGTTTAAAATAACGACTTACATATTCAGTGCTTTCTGTCACAGACAGGGACCTCCGAGCACTAAACATAAACAAGTCACTATTCTCCACTGCACGGACCAGGATTCAGTTTTGATTTCCCTCTGATTAACTTAACTTGCATTTATTTTTCATTTGAGCTGTGCTTTATTTTATATGTAGTTACCTGATGGTGAAAGACCGAAAAAGTTAGTATTACTTTTTTTTAGTTACGCCTTTGACCCTGCCCACTTTGCGCACAGCATCAGTTCCCATACTTTTTTAAAGCACTTCATCCGCTTGTGCTAAACCTTAACGGCGTTAAAAATTGAAGGGTAATGACTGGTGGTGACCGAAAGGGAAGTAGCAGTTGGTGGCAGGTCTGAACCCCCATAATTTTGACGGGCACAGGCCTTGGGGGTCTTGATATGAGGCATATATCCAGAGGGCAGTGCCAAGCAGATCATGAGGGCACTGCCATATCTAGATGTGGAGGGAGGGACCGGCACAGAATCTGAGGGCAGGTTTGTGTGTTACCTCGGGGCAGCAGTATTTACCATCTCCACTGCCCAAGACAGTCGCTGGCCCTGTTGGCAATGGCAGGTACTTGGGCCTGAGGCAGTTGCTGATGATAAATGCCCTTTTGTGAATACAGCACATTTCACGAGTTATGATTTTCTTCCCCCATGTCTACGTGTTTTGTTTTCTGTAGGGCTGAGCGGGAGTGTTGTGAAGCTTTAAAATTGCACGGTGCCTGGTTATTCATATCCTGGACAAAGACGCGGCCTCCCTCCCTTCTTAACCTCTGTCGTGCCCGCCCTCCGCCAGCCACGGAACAGGAATACGCAGCTGTTTCCCAGGCCTGGCAGAGCAGGCAGGCCCAGCTCTGGGCCAGGAAGCCTTCGCACTCCTTTCTGTGTTAATCCTGTTTGCGGCCTCCGCTCCGCTCAGGCATGAACGAATACGGAAGTGACGCTTCCTCCGGCCGCCCCGCCCCCTTCACTCCCAGCCCGGGCTCTGTCCTGGAGTGACACATAGAAAGTGACCCTGTGACCCTGGATGCAAGCACTGCCACGGGGGCAGAACGTGTAAAAGTTTCACTGTGCATATCCTTGGGCGGGTAGCCCTGTTCGCGCTGTGCACAGCTTCTACCAGCACAACTCGCCAAGCAGCATGCGTTCCGACCTAAACCCCCTAAGAATATTTTCTATGCACGTATGAGGCGATATCCCTCTAGTCCAGCCCCACGGAGCCTGCCCTATTTCACTTTGTGTGCCTGTACAGTGCCCGCCACTCACCCTCTTCCACTGTCGCGCGCGCCCATTGCCGTCCCCTGTTGCCTTGTCTGTCTTTTAGTTAATAGACGCTTCCTACTTTTTACCTCAGCGAACTAGCATCCACTTGGAAAACTTTCCAGAGAGGCCATGGACTGTATGGGCATGGAACTAGTGGTGGTTATACAGCAGCGAGAGAAACTGTGCGTGTTCTGTATTGGTGCCAGTGGCTGCATCAGAGAGGGTTCAGAACGTTTAAAATGCCTGCAGTTCATTAGAATTGACGGAAGTCTAGGAATGTGCACCCGTCTCGCGACACTGTGGGGCAGCGATGTTTTAAAAATTCTGATTACCTAGACAACGTCTCTCTCCTCCGTGTTCTGGATCATTGAACTGAAACCTGCAATCGCCATAAAAACCAGGCAGTCAGGAATGGAATTGTTCCAGTGTCCGGTTTTTGTAATGACCTGTAATCTAGAGATTAACTTGTCTTCTGCTTCATCGGCCAGCAGCTTTAGAGTAGCGAGATAATCTTCTGAGAGGTGCGACCTCTGAAGGTCGTCTTCGGGCCGGCCTTTTAATGCTCCTCTGCTTCAGCCATGGACATCTCAACAGAAGGATAACATAACATAACATAACATGTGTATTTGTAAAGCGCACGTTCACCCAGCGGTTTCTTGGCGCTGAATAACAGATGTTTATTGTTACCCAACTCAATGGTACTCATTTTATCGACCTCAGATGGATGAAAGGCTGAGTGGACCCGCCGGGATTTGAACCTGTGACCATGAGGTCGAACACAGGCCCCTGCAGTGGACGCATTAGTCCACTGAGCCACCAGACCCGGCGTAGGATAGCGCTTGAACCGCAGTTCTACTCTTCTACGTTAGCCTCAAACCGGTCCCAGGATGCTTGTTTCCGGTCCAGGAAAGACTTGGCTTGGAAGTTGTGTTCCCATGAGGCACAGGGTCAAGACTGATTTGCATATAACTGTGTCTGAACTGGGGTGGCGAAGTGAGCTAAAGAACGATGATGGACTCAACCCAGACCTGTGACTGGGGGGAGAGTGTCTGAAAAGTTTCAGCGCTCCGTCCATCATCTCCCTGTGTTTGCTACCCAACTCAGTAGCCAGCGACATCTCTCACTAGAAGCCACAATCTCGTTCCCAGGCTGTAACCTCACTCCGAGGAAGTTGTGACTTCACTGGCGGAGTCTGTCATTTTACTGTTGGGGCACTTTATACAAAATCGCTTTAAAGAGAGATGCCACCCTGATAAATCTCACAAAGAGAAAGTATTAGGAGGGGTGTTTCGAATTAGCTGCCAACAAACCCAGGGACATTTTTACGATTGTGAAGGATTTTACTGATCCTGTGGCTAGCCATAGAAGTAAGGCTCCTTCTTTGGACTGGTGTGAGCAACTCGCACTATTGTTGCAAAACATAGTCCAAGCTATACAGAATAGTCTTCCTGTAATTTCTATCGCAGACGTGACTCTTGGTTATACAGGTCCGATGGCTTTGCCAATTTCCTGTGGTCTCTCTGAGTGTAATGTAATCTCTCTGGAAGACTCTACAATGGCAAATGAAACCATAAATCTGGTTCTCCTAATGATCCTTGTCCTCCTAAATTTTGGGTGTTGACATTATTAATCCCATTTTGAAAGCGGTGTTGAATACATTCCTTGTCACTGCGACAGTGTCTTCATGTTGGAACGGGGCTAACATCGTTACTTTACTAAAAAGCCCAGTCCGGACCCAGATGTCCCAGGCAATTTTAGGCCAATTTCCCTTTTTCCAGTGCTTGCTAAAATTGTTGAAAAATGTGTGAATCAACAGCTTTCGAGTTATCTTTAGGCCAATCCGCTTCTTCATCTGAGCCAGTCTCGATGTAGACCATGGCATAGTACTGAGACTGCCTTGGTTGAGGTCTCTGGTTGTGTAAGATCATGTAACATTGATGCGGGTGAGAGGGCAGTCCTGCTATTGTTGGACCTGTTGGCAGCATTGAACATGGTCATACATCACAGGCTGCTCGCACGCTTTGGTGAGATTGACATTAGAGTTAATGGCTGGAACTGGTTTGAGTCTTTTCTTGAGGACAGGAGTCAGGACGTTTGGCGAACGCCCTATTCGGCTACCAGTCGATGGATGTCAGTCAGAGTCCCTTGGGGATCTGCGCTCAGTCCCAATATGTTTAACATCTTCTTGCCCCCCTTGCTACGGTGGTGGAATCATTTGGGGCTAGGTTTATGTCTTATGCCAATGACGCCCAGATCTTTTTGTTTTTAGCAAAGGGGTCTCCATTGATTTGGATGTCATTCAGCCCTGTATCTCAGTGTTTTTTTATTGGCCGACATGCAACCATTTGAAATGTAACACAGAGCAGACAGAGGTACTCGGATTTTGATATAATCTTATTTTAAACTTAGATGTCCATCATGTCCAGTGGCCTCGAGGGTACCTTCACTGGACACCCAATCTGCTATTGCAAAAAACGAATGGAATAAACTTGAAAATAAAATGTCATTTCATAATCAAATTATTTCAGTGGGTGGTGTGGTTTCTTTTGGCATTCTGCACATGAAAACATTTAAAAAAAAAAAAATGTTGTCATCTTCAGCGAAGGTTACTGTGTTATTGTCCCTGGTGATGTCTAGATTGGACTACCTCAACACATTATATGCAGCTTTGCCAAAATATCTCCTTTATAGACTTCAGGTTGCTCAGAATGCCGAACCACGAGTGGCTCTGGGTTTGCAGGGATGGGAACATATTTCCTGTCGTTTGCACAATTTGCACTGGCTTCCCATTGGAAAACAGATTTCTTTTTTTAAGTAGCACTTCTAATGCATAGAGCTCTCCATCATTCGGTACCGGACTATCTGGGGGTTGGGATTGCCTTTTATAGCCCTACTAGAGTGTTACGCTCCTCTGGTAATCATTTGTCCAAAGTCCCTAAGGTTCCTCTGGCCACTGCAGGAGGTCGTTCTTTTTCCCTCCTGTGCCCTATATGGTGGAACCAGTTCCGTTTTGACCTGTGTCAAACAAATGTTATAGCTGTTTTTAAGAAAAAGCTTACAACCTGGCTTTTTTCCCCAGTCATCACCATTCATATCTGCTTTTTTTCACAGACTGTATAGCGCTGGGGCACCCTTGAGTAGCTGTGAGCTTTATAAGTTCTCTCACAATCGCACTGTGACCTCAGGGAAAGTAGACTGAATTCACTCATGTAAGGCTGGTACCTCACTATGACCTCACTGATGAGAGATTGCATCCTCGACCTGATGGACAGGATACGGTGACCTCACAAACAAAAGATTGTGATTTTGACTTCACAGACACAAAACTGCGACTTTCATAGACTGCGACTTCTCAACAATGTGCCCTCGCTGTTAGGGGACTGCAACTTGATTTAGGAATCTAATAATGAACTTGCCTGGCTATTATTTAGGGGATATTTCTTTGGAACCATGTTTTGAGAACCATAAGAAAACATTTCTCCTGCTTAACTCTGGATGTGTGTGAGATGCTGCACAAATCTGTGAGCTGTCCCAGGTGGCCTTATGCTGGATCCCAAGACCCTTCATGGTCGGGTTATCACAGTATTCTTCAGCTTGTCCTTGTGCTTTTTAGAAGGTGCACAATATTTTTTGGGTGGCTCAAGTGAGACACATTTGAGATACATGTAGGCTATAAGCTTACTTGCCCTGGATTTGTTCAGTAGTTAAAATTAATTGAAGACTACTCGATCATCCGACTCTCATTATGCCCTCTGTCTTCTTGACAAGATGTTTTTAATCATTTAAAAAAAATCAAGTTTCGTACAAATTTATTTCAAATAGTATATCGATGATACAATTATGCAAAAATGTTAACTTTCAGAATATAAGTTAACAAATATATATATATAAAAATGTAAACGCATAAAACACTGTAGATCTTAATTTAACTTTAAAACTAACAACTCATTAAATCAAGAAATGTAACTGATAAATTATTTAATCTAGTTTTCCAGGCAAGCAATATGAATCATTAACAGTGAATACTAAAGGCTTTAAGATGTCCGATTTTAAAATGCACCATGAGCTTAAATAGCTTCGAATTCCGAAGTTCTTTATAGGGGAGCTAATCCATTTGCATCTAAATATATGATGTAGGAGGCAAATCGGTGTAAAGCGCATCTCAGATTCTTTCACCAGCAGGCAATGTCACACCATAAGACTAGAGGGGCGACCCATGGCTTTGCATTGTGAAACATGGTAAGAAAGGCTAGTAAATGTATTTTGACCCCCCCCCCCCCCCCCCAGAGGTGTAGGTCTTCAGGTGTGAATGGCTAGCAGTGCAGAATATGTCCAACTATTCAGTACACTGGCAAATGGTAAGACCTGTTTTTATCTATAGCCTAAAAGACAAAGCAAGCAGTCTGGATGTGAGAGACATCTATAAGGCTTAGCAAGATCATATAGGGTCTTGCAGTCCACCCATTAGTTAGCATCAGTTGGCTTTACTGTCACTCCTATTTGTTTGTTTCTGTTGGATGACTTTCCTTGTGTTTCCACTTCTATGCTTCCTCAGCTCACTCTTGGAACTCCTTTTTCCTTTTTGTTTAGGCACTCCATAAGAGTGCATGTATTTTTCAGCTGTCTCCCCCATGTGCTTTTCTTCCGCCCTCCACGTGCTTTCTGTTCCCCATGTGCTTCTCTCCCTCACCCGCATTCGTATTGCTTTCTTCCGCTCGTGTGCTTACCTCCAAACTGTTCTTTACATTGCTCACTTTCGCTCATGTTCTCTTCTTTGTGTTGCTTCAGACCCCCCTTCTTCCCCAACGCGCAGCCACAACCCGCTCATCCGTGTGTGTATATGTATATGTATATGTAGATATATATATATATATATATATATATATATATATTACCTACTGGCTATCGCCAGTAGGTATATATAGTTAGGATTAATTCCCTATGGGATTTTTGAAAATTCTATGTCTAATAACTTTGGCGTTTGAGGACGGAATCGGCTGAAATTTTCAGGAAAATGGCACATTTTGTTTCTGAGCAGCCCCTGAAAATTTGGTGGAGTTTCGTCAAGGGGGGCTGAGAAAAAAGGGGGGTCCCAAAACGCGTTTTTCCCATTCATTTTTCCATAGGGCGGTTGGACTCACTTTTAGCTCGAACGGCTGAATGGATTTGCACGAAACTTGGCAAAATTGTAGGGACTGTTAGCCCGATGTGCCTTTGCTAGGTCTCAATATATGTGCTCCAGTAGTTTTTGAGAAATTAACGTTCAAAACAAGATATATATCTGTAACAGCGCTCCGGGCAGCGATCCGGTCCGCTTACTTTTCGCGAAACGGAACTTTGCGCGCAGAAAGCTGATTGGCTCTCCGGTGTCTGTCAACATTCTAAACAGTCCGGAGCGGCCGCCATCTTATCTCTCGGTAGGATCGAGAGAGAAGAGGTGAAAAACGAAGGGGGAATTTATTGAAAGGGTGCAAGGTATACCCCTCTTGACCCCCTAGGATTGTTGTTGGGGTTATTAAAGGGTCCCGTGGGGAAAATAAAAAAAAAATTATTTTTCACGGTAGAAGCGTTTCCCGAGCCGCGAACTGGGCCGCAAACTGGTAGCGAAACGGGAATTCGCCATTTTGTGCTTCGTTTTAATTGTTTAGAGACAAAAATTATCGCCGCACATCGGCCACAATGCATGAATATCGTTGAAAAGTCAGCGATATTCATGCATTATCCAGCAAATGCTCTTAGCCATGTTATCCACCTTCCATTGGATAACATGGCTAAAAACTGCTCTGTGCGTGAGCTTTTTTTTTTTTTTTTTTTTTGCTGCGTGACGTTTGTTAACGTTCGATTCGATGGAAATCAGGAAGTGTTGAACACCATTTTGTCACTGCGAGTAAATATTTTGTTATAAATGAATCCGTATTGATAAACATTGTCTGCGCCATCTTGCGTTTTTGTCCAATGCCACAATTTTGTCGTGCACGGCAGCCATTTTAGATGCCTTGACCAGGGCCACTCTCTGCACGCCGCCGATTCTCAGCATGGCTCCCCACCCTCGCACGCATCTCCCCCACGCAATGGTCACCCCCGCTCTCTCTCTCATGCATGGGCCATATACTTCCCCCATCTGCGCTGCTCTTCTCTGAGAATCACACCCTGTGCCCGCTCGACACCTCCCTTTCACCCTATTCACTACCGCACCCTCTGACACTCCTCTTCCTCTGTGTCCGATTGTCCAGGCCGGACCTAGGCTATCACCTAGCCCTGCGGATGTAGTTTATGGCCCCAGCTGTAGAGTATCCAGACATGCCAACCCTCCCGATTCAGGTGTGAGACTACTGATTTCAGTGCTAGTCTTTCGCTTCCCGATTCCTGCAAGGAAAAACCCGGGGGCATATTACCAACAACTAGCGGTAATTTTTGTCTCTAACTTGTTTAGAGACAATAATTATCGCCGCACTTCGGCGAATTTTATCGCACATAAACCTTGCTATTAGCAAGGTTTATCGCAAATGCGATAAAAAACGTCCGCAATGCATGAATATCGTTGAAAAGTCAGCGATATTCATGCATTAGTCAGCAAATGCTCTTAGCCATGTTATCCACTTCCCATTGAACAAGCGCATGGTCTTTTAAAGATTTGTGAAGTACTCGGGGCGGCGGTGTGTGTGTGCCCTCTTTCAGGAGCGGGCGGGGGGGGGGCACTGCCAGCAATTTGCAGGCCAGGCAGTGTTCAACACGTGCATCACCCTTTCTCTGCTTGCTATTGCGCTCCATGCTTCGGAAAGGTAAGAAAAAGAACGTGCATTTGAGTTTGAAATGTCCGATCTTGTAGCAGTACACTTGCAAAGCCCACACATGACAATAACCCGATTCAAGGCCCCATTCACCCGATTTTTATTAAAAATATAGTACTCCAAGACAGTTACATTTTAAAACTTTATTAATATTTAAATATAACGAACGCAACAAAAACTGTAAATATATTTAACCATTTTTTGAAATTAACCAGAACTATAACGATAACAACAACAACAACAATAATATAACTTTTATGCCTAAATTACGCAAACATTTAGCTAATCTGCTAAAGGGGGGAGTCGCCATTTCTTTACAATAATCAATAATGAAAAATCCATATCAATAGGGTTGCCCGTTTTCTCGATGCAGCACTATAGTGCAATATACACAGCACCTGGGGTGTCAAGAGTGAACAGGTCTTTCTTTGTTCCTTAAGATGTTATCTCCGAGAATGCTGATGCATTGGTGTCTGTACACTTCTTTGTCAATTCTGTCAAGATGATAACTGCTTTATAAACAGACAATATCTTTGTTTAGTCATTAGTGTTAAGTGTGTCTGAAACTACAGTGCCCTTCTGTTTTTTTTTCTTCAGGCTCTACAGAGTTTTGTGTGTTGTTCTTTTGAGCGACAATTATTCCAGAGGTTTCAGGTTCACTTGTTTTGTCCTGCAGTGAGTTAACAGCTTTAGAGAGTTCATGTTTATTTGCTATGTCCTGCTGTTCGTCAACTGCTTCAGAGACGTCAGCCTCATTTTTTATGTTTCAGTAGATCCTGGACCTGCCCGGCCGCGCCCAAAATGGCGCCGGTGTAAATGGGACTCGTAACTGCTTGTTCTGTACTGGTTGCCCAACCTTGATATCACGAGATACATATGCAGTTTTGAAGCACATGGCGGAGGCTTGTCTGCTGTAGTGGGGCGCCCCTTTATCGTTTCAGTCGCCATTCCGCCCGCTTTTGCTACACTGTGCCTTTTCCGCCATTCAGCTGTTTAGCGCCCGCTCTTACGGCTACAGCGTCTCGCTCACCATGTAGTTGAGTTGCTCCCACTCTTGCGGTGCAGCGATAGGCGGCTGCCACAGGACTCTTAAAATGGCGGCCGGCTCTTCGGATTTGGGCCTGGTCCAGTAAAATGGCCCTGGGACACCTTGGAACTCGGACGCTTGTCTGCCAGGGCTTGGGTTCCATTCTCGAAAGCGTCCCCTCAGCCTTGAAGATTGTACAAAAGTCTTGGGGGCCCTCGACTCCCGCAGGCTTCCGGTGGGGAGCGGCTGCCATGATTGCTTGCGGAATGGCCACGACGGAGCTACGAGATGGTGGTGCTCTCATGGTGACGCCAGCTTCAGTCTGAAACATCCAGAAAGAAGGTGGGGCTTTCATCGTTTGGGGAAAAAAAATGTTTTAATCCAATGAAAAGTGTTATTTTTAGGTCACATGACCTAGTCTTACATAATTAGGAAAAGAAAAGTAAAATGAACCAATGAAAAGTTTTATTAACAAGTCACATGACCTGTTATGCTTACGTTACGCGCTGCGCGGCGCGCTCTGGATCGTTTCCGGGAAGCTGCGCCTTGCGCACCGGAGCACTTCCGGGTGCGCTAACGCGTCGCGTCATATGACGCATTACGCGACAATGCAGGTGCAGAATATAGTCAAAATGTCTCCACCAACCAGCGGTCGGAATTCCACCGCTTTCAGCAGTCCAAAAAGTTCGGTCAAATCTTAAGAGCGGGAGCAACTCAACTACATGGTGAGCGAGACGTTGTAGTCGCAAGAGCGAGCGGTAAACAGCTGAATGGCGGAAGAGGCACAGAGTACCAAAAGCGGGCGGAATGGCAACTAAAACGGTAAAGGGGCGCCCTACGACAGCGTGTCTTCAGGTGAAACGGATTGTGGGACAAGGTCCAGAATGAAAGATTCTTCAAAAGGGAAAAAATTCCGCCGGACCCCGGGAGCCGGCCGCCTATGCCGGGGGCGATCTCAGGCCTCACCAGGGCAACACGACTTGGGGAGGGGGCAGGAGCCAAGCGCCCCCTCTCAGTCCGTGCCATCTCATCACCCCTCGGGGGCCTCCGTCAAGCGGTTTAGGGAGGCACCGTATCACATTGTTTTCCAATGCAGTCAGGTCCACAAATGGACCCCACTTACTTTGAATAGTGAAGCTGCAGCAGGTGCAAATAAGGTTTAAACATTGTTACAAGCGCTGCTTAGAACTCTGAAGTATGGCACTCAACATCCAGGACTTATGCCATTTGTGTAAGGCAGTGACATCGAAGCAACTCAGGGACAGAAAGCATGAACGAACATTCACGTATGAAAATCTTATTTGGGGAAGGGGTAGAATCCAAACGCCCCCTGCCAGTTCGCGCCACTACACCGTATGTGGAAAATCTGAAGCCATCGTTCTACAAACTCTCAACGCTTGTTATCAGTGCATGACTTTCATGCTCGATCGATTGAGCTAGCCGGATCGGGCAATAAAAAGTATAAAATAGTTATGTAAATAGTTATTTAATAAAATGTTTTACTCTGTTTCTTTGGTGGTGTGTTGTGTATATTTATAATATTTGCATAGGGTTTGCCGTTATTTTGGGCGGTGTGGGTGGCGGAGTCGAGCTGTTTTGCAGCCCTCATGGTGTGGAGCTCAGTTCATTTCACTATTTTCGTATTTCTCATGAAGGGTTATTCCTAATGTTTGTATTTTACCGAGGTTAAAAAGAGATCGAATTAGTGGTCTACTGATTTTGCTCGATTACTTTTATTTTTTTACACGATTTTTCACTATCTGCAAAGACTAAACAGAGTATTGCGACTTTGTGCTTGTTTGTAAATAGAGAATGATCCAAAGAGAACCAATTGTAAAACAGTAAATGCTTGGATAATAATTAATCAAATGGAGAGACAAGCCGGTACGACGGATTACAACAGGGGTAAAGGTCTGAGTTAACTACCGTTCACTATCTGCAAAGAGAGAGTACTACTAAGAGAAAAGAGGGGAGTGGGGGGGGGGGGCAGCGTTCAAAGCACATCAGCGTGCATAAACACGAAAACGTTTTTACCTATCACGTACTTGACATTTGACAGCTTTTGATATTTGCTATTAAAAAACCATTGAAATTCACAGAAAAAACCATAGGTTATACTCCATATATAGTTAGGAATTTGCATTTACAAAACCTTGAAAATTCAATGAAAAAACCATTGGTTTTAGGCCATATATAGTTAGGGATTTGCATTTAGAAAACCTTATTTTACTCGCATAAAACCATTGAAATTCCATATATAGTTATAAGCGCTAACTATATATCGCGCACCCGCAATCCACTGCTGATGATGTCACATATTACATCATTCATGACATGGTTAGTGACATCACTGATGACATCACTGATGACATCTCAAATGACATCACTGATGACATCACTGATAACATCTCATTTGACATGACTGATCACATCACTGATATCATTCATGTGATAATACCATGAACCTCTTCAGACTCTAATATAACCTTAGATACAATCAGTGTAAACAGACAGTCACTCATCCATGGAGTTACTCACACACCTAGTCAGTTATGCCAAAAATCAATCACACCTCCATTTTCTCAACTATACAGTTATACACACCTTACTTATTCAAACATATACTAACACATATTTACTTTGCTCTCTTATACAATCTCTGATACATGTTCACAATGATCCATACAGCCACTCACACATTCACTAGCTCTTATGCACAGTTATTTATAGATGTCAACTCTCACATGTACTGTGTTTTACATATGTACTTAATTTGACATGTAGCACTGAGATATCCATTCACTCACTAATACACTCATGCACAGTCAACCGCCCATACAGCTGTTTCCACATGCAGTTTTGAATCTATACATATAGTGAATCAACTACTCACACATCTATGTACAGAGTCACACACCTCCCAGCCACCCATACACACACACTCAGTTTCCCATACAAATACTTGGACAACCAATCAATAACCCATACAGTTACTCATATAGCTACTGATCAACATATGCAGCAGTTTGTAGAACAACAGATATAATGATGCACAAATTAAAACAGTTTAGTCACTAACCCATGCACTCAGTGAGACACATTTAATCACTCACTCAATCAGTCAGTCATGCACCTAGTAAATCCTTCATCCAGACACTTATACATGCACTCATTCTTCAATATGTAAAACATGTTTTAACTTTACAGAAACATACAGTCACTGGATGTTGTCATCAGTGATGTCATCAGTGATGTCATTTGAGATGTCATCAGTGATGTCACTAACCATGTCATGAATGATGTAATATGTGACATCATCAGCAGTGGATTGCGGGTGCGCGATATATAGTTAGCGCTTATAACTATATATGGAATTTCAATGGTTTTATGCGAGTAAAATAAGGTTTTCTAAATGCAAATCCCTAACTATATATGGCCTAAAACCAATGGTTTTTTCATTGAATTTTCAAGGTTTTGTAAATGCAAATTCCTAACTATATATGGAGTATAACCTATGGTTTTTTCTGTGAATATATATATATATATATATATATCTCAAAACAGCACTCCTGACCGCTTTCGAAGCGGTAACCCAGCAGGCGCAGACCTCTTCTCAATTACGTGGATTAGGCTCAGAAGTAACGTGGATTAGCCTCAGAAGTAAAACGCCATCACACCATCAGATATAAGCAGTGGAGAATTTATTGCAAAAAGTGCAGAGCAAATGCTCTCCTTGACGCGTTTCGCTCCGCCGGCGGAGCTTGATCACATGACGCGCCCGAAGTAGGTGTAACAATATATAGTGAAGAAAAAGCTCTATCACCCATAGAAAAAGGGTTAAAAGCACAACACAATCAATGGGCATAAAATCGCTTCATGAATACATAGTCGCTTTGTGTTTGTGTACAATAAAACACACATGTACAACAAAACAAATCCCAGCTTAGTGCTCAAATCATTATAAAATGAAGAGAATCATCATTTAAAAAAATGAACATTATGAGAACAAGGTAAAAAGCACCAAGAAGCAATCAGAACCTAGTGCTCATGTGCACAGGTTTACAGTTGGAAAGAATGGATAGTATTTCATGATGATAATTTACAAAATCAAGTAGGGTGAGGTAGCACATTTGTCAGTTTCTAATGCGCAGAATCAAATTCTTAAACGCAGCTTGACATCGTATAAAGTGCAATGTTGCTCAAATAAATATTTTATATCTCAAACTCCATACAGTAATTGAAAAATTGCCAATGGATCACCTAGTAACCCAACCGTGATGTTAAAAAAGTGTATCTCCTTGTAATCAATTTACCAAAAAGACATGAAACATGATCTCAATATGCCAACTGAAACAAAAAGTGCATGTGAATTGGGTGAAAAAACTCAAATTATAAACAATGTGTAATAATCAACGGTCATAGCTGAAGCACACGATTTGAAAATCATCCTAATTCATTGAGTGTAGAACTAAAACCAAAAATTGTCTAATCACAGTGTACTTAATTAGACTAGCTTTAGATACTCATTCCTGAAACCCTCAACAATAAGTTCGACATTACCATTATAAAAAGTTATGAAGTTCATCAATTGCATTTAAACCATTTGGTGCCTTAGAATCAAGCAATAGAATGAAATAAGTCTCTCTTTGTCTAGAGAGTTTCTCTCTCTTACCCCCCCACCCCGTCCGGGGTTGGGAACTGACCCCAAAAGTGTGTAATGCAAATCTTTCAACTTATTGCCGCGGACAGTGTGAGAATTTGGCCTGATATATGATGCTTACTAGTTCTAGTGATCACCTTGTATCAGTCCAAACAACCCTTATGGTGATTGGTTGTAAGTCAACCTTATAGACCAGCTATCCTAATGGTAGCATGGACAAAGCAGTCTTAGGCTAAACTCTTTTGGCATGTGAATCCAGCTGTTTTACCACACAACCCCTTGAATACCAAGTGAAAAGACACCACACAGGTTGTTATGAAAAAAAACAAGTATTTATTAACTAACATACACCTCTGAACTCTTTATGAGATCAGAGGGCTAAGCACATGACAATCTCTTAGGAAAAATACGTTTAAGTTGCACGATTTACAATGGTTCCCTAGGGGCACGACAAACCATTTATTAAGTAAGTGGAATGTGAAAGTCGATAATAGGAATGGAGCTGTCCAGAGGCTGTAGGATCACTGGGACCACGCTATACTAACTCGAGGTAAGTACTAGGAGGCCCACGGAACACGTGTGCAGAGTGTGAACTCACACGCGAGATGCGTACAAACGTCTATGGACAATACAGTTAAAGAAAAAGGTGAGTAAGGACGTCCCTGACTAGATAGGACTAAAACGACTATAGAACTGGACACTAGGAGAGACAAGCTACCCTTGAGCACCGAGATGCTCGTGTTACCTCACCCACAGGCTGCGGGTGCATAGGTGCCAAGTCGTTGAAGTCTATGGAGCCTGGAGGAAAAGATGCTGCAGGCGGTCAGGAGGAAGATGTCCGTTGTGATCCAAGGGTGGATCAGTAAAGAGAAGAACCTGAAAGCAGAGGGGACAATGTTCACTGTCACTAGCCAGTGACTGGAGTGGAACCAGGAGTGGAACCAGATGTCGTCGTCGCGATCAGGTGAAGGTGGACGCTCGTCTCTGCAGCCACGTGGACCAGGTGGTGTCTTCGACGACCAGGATGGAGGCACGAGCTGTCCCACGCAGGCTCTCGCTGTCGGCGGTGTCGGCTTCGGATTCAGAGTCAACAGGCCTTGGCAAAGGCAACCCACGCGGTGAGTGGAAACAGCGTCTGGAGTGGACCAGGAGGGTCCGGGGTGCTCCTCTTGTGGAAGGGAGCAAGGGCCAGTCTGGAACAACCAGACCAGCAGTGAAGATTTTGCAGTTCGTCGTCTAGGAGGCCACTAGCCAGCCGGCAAGTGACCAGACAACGCGTTGAGCAGCAAACAGGCAGAAGGGCCCCACGCAGATCTTGTGGATGCTGGAGGGCTGGTCTTCGGTGCAGGAGCTGCTCGGGGTCGGGGCTTCTCAGTCCCCAAAGCACTTGGACGAGGATACCTCTGAAGTCGTGCTGGAGCGAAATGCTGCTTCTTTCAAGATGGCCGGTCCCACGTGTCTCGTCGCACCCACGGATATCAGCTGTGCTGCAGATGTAGGTAGAGGTCGGAGAGGTCTGGAAATCCGGGTCTTGTCGGGCTCTGAAGTCTGGATCCCTGCAGGAAGACGACAAAGGGAAGCCGCTGTACGCTGATGGTGCCTGCTTGTGCAGGGTGGACACTCCTTGCCCACAAGGGAGATTTCTTCACTCTTCTGTGGAGCAGAACGTCGAAGTCCAGAGGAGTTTCTTCTTGTAAAGTTGTTCAGGATAAACTAATTTGGAATGGGCCCAGCTTCTACCTTCATCCAGCTAAAGGGGGCTGTACTACGACTAGGTCCCTCCTCTGGGTGGGAC